>NC_139146.1:154256974-155501974 GCF_964270905.1 Leucopleurus acutus
CCCCAACTGCTTTTAGAATAGCATTCATTTTACAAAGTTTTAAAGTTATGTTCTAAGTGACACCTGTTTGCGATAACAATTCTCCTATGAACTTCTATTATGGCTCTAAAACAAAAAGGGGCAAACGTACCAGACCCTAAACAATTCTGTTCTATTAAGGGTTTCCACAAAATTAGACAGTCTAACACTTAAAGCAGGTTTTGAGCACTCATGTTACCCATACACATAGAAATGACCTGTTTAGGGGAAAAAATATAATTCTCTAGTTCTTTTTCATAATTTACATAAAACAAGTCTCTTATTTTTTTAAAAAAATGAGAGAAAAGAGGGACAGATGGCAGAGGGAAGAAGAAAAACTACAGCTGAAATTTTAACTAAATTTGCATTTTTTTCTTTTTTTTATTTCTTTGTGGTAGGTGGGCCTCTCACTGTTGTGGCCTCTCCCGTTGCGGAGCACAGGCTCCGGACGCACAGGCTCGGCGGCCATGGCTCACGGGCCCAGCCGCTCCGCGGCATGTGGGATCCTCCCGGACCGGGACATGAACCCGTGTCCCCTGCATCGGCAGGCAGACTCTCAACCACTGCGCCACCAGGGAAGCCCTAAATTTGCTATTTTTTAAATGTTCACAATACAGTTTTAAGAGCCAATTTTACTTTATTCAATGGGTAGGTATTCCAGCTCTTTTTTCCCTCCTCTGCTCTCCGTATTTGTCCCAGAGTGTGTTCCACAATGCTTTGCAAAGGGGTTCCTAGTCACGTAAGTTTAGGGAACACGTACTCTACCCTCTCCCATGGTAGAGAGGCAGGGTGCAGACTTGAAAATCAAGGGCTCCAAAAATGCTGCAGGAAATAAATTTGTTTAATCCAAGTTTAATTCGGATCCAAAAAATAACTTGATCACAACACCCTCTTTTTAAGAAACATAGTAACAAATGTCTTAAAATGTCAACATTTGATAAAATAGACTATAGGGAAAAGTATATAAAATAAAACAGTATGTTCTTTGAATTAGGTTTACTTTTGTTTCTTCTGCACTTGTTCTTGACAGTCCGACAGAATACAACCAGTAAACGGAAAGATGCTCATTCCACTACCGAGAAAATCGAATATGGAAGCCAGGTTCATTCCTGTACCCAATGCCCAAGTACAATCAAGAGAACCATGAAAAACTACAGTGAAATTTCATTTTAACTGGAAAGAGTAGGCATTCAATAGGTAGTTATTAAACATGGACCCCCATATGTTTATTAGTTGCTTCAAAGTATTCAGAGGCAAAATGGAAATAAAATCAGGAAAAATAACTGGAAGCAGCATTCATTATAAGTAACCCCCAAATTAGTAAATCATCTGATAGTTTGACTTTCTCTTTATTAAAATATAAGGATGATTAAGACTAAAAACTTCCCTGAATGTAAGTATAAGAAACTAGCATTTACAGTTTTTAACATCTATTCTTTCTTTATTGAACCTCACCTAACCACCTACTCTAAAATTAAAGAATAAGCTCTAGGATTCAATAAAATCTACTATTTTTATAAATACTATTAAATGTAAATGCGGTTTAATGGCTGTTTTTCAACACTAAATGAGCGATTCTCTAAATTTTCCAATTCGGTAAGCAATATAACATTTTCTGATATACATCTCATCTAACACCTATCTTTTCTGTCTTTAAAATTTTGTAAATTAAGCATTTCTAACCTTTTTTTTTCAATTCACAAAACACATCTATTGTAGAAAAATGTATATAAGGATAGGAAAAAATAAGAAAGTTTAAATTATCTGTAATCCCTTCATCCAGTAATAAGATTTTTTAAGGACTTTTGAGGGGCATTTATCAGGTACATATGCCAGGCACTGCAAAGAACTCTCTGCTTTTCATGTAGTTCAATCATCCAACTACCTGTAAATTGGTAATGGAATGTCTGTAAACAAAACTGAGGAAGAGGTTAGGTGTCTTGACTAAAGTGACACACCCAGTGAGGAGCAAAGCACAAACTTGAACACAAGTCTGCCGAGGTGATTTCTACTCCCGTGTACACATGAGCGTGTGAGTGTATTTTTAAACAAAAATTCGAGTACAATACACCTTCTGTTTTGTAATCAGCTTTCATCACTGACATCTACTATAAATATCTCAGGAGGTAAAAGGCCACAAGATCATCTTTCACTCCAAACTCTCTATTCCCTCCATCAAGCCACTCATTTCAGTTACTTAAGCACCTGCTGTCTTCTTGACTCTAAGCAATTCTGCAATATTCATCTGCCACTTGATAACATGTGACCAGGAGCAAATTAGCTGACCTTTCTGAGCCTCTTAAGGGTGCTCTGAAAATTACGTAAATTTAAAGCAGTAGCTGGTGTATAAATTAACCCCTAAATGGTTGCTTGTTCAAATATCCTTAATTGCTATCTTACGATAAATTTCCAGAAAGAAAAAAGTTCTTGAGTCAAAGGCCTGTATATGTTTAAGGCTTTTAGTGCATATTAACCAAGGACCCTCCAAAAACATTATAAAATTGACAAGCCAACCATCGCTATATAAAGTACCTATTCCTTAAAACCTCCAAGAAAACTGGGTATTATCCTTCTTCTTCCAACTTTTTCCCAATTTCAGGAACAACAACAAAAAAATGCTATTTCATGCAAATTACATCTTTAATTTCTAGTGAAAATCATTTTTTCATATATTTTAGGCCATCCTTATTTCTTCTTTTGGTATTTTTCCTTTTCTTTCATTCACTATTGAGGGGTCTGCCTTTCTCATTGAGTTCTTTAAGGACAGTATCCTTAATCTTGCAAATAATTCTCCCCAATGATGCTTACGCACTAATCTTTAGTTTCAGATATAAAGAGTCTGGTTAACAGCCCAGTAATGTCGAAAAGAAGAAAAAAGAAAAAAATTCAGATTAATGTTGTAAATGGTGAGTCTTTAAAAAAACAAAACAAAACACTTTACTTTGGAACAGTTTTGGCAGTTTTTGGAAAAGCTGCTATAAACATACACGTGCAGGTTTTTGTGTGGACATAAGTTTTCATCTCCATTAGACAAATACCAAGGAGTACAACTGCTGGATCGCATGGCAGGAGTATATGAGTTTTGTGAGAAAACGCCAAACGGCCTTCCACACCAGCTGCACCACTATGCTTTCCCACCAGCAACAAACGAGAGTTCCTGTTGCCCCTCATCCCTGTCAGCACTGGATGTGGTCAGTGTTCTGGACTTTGGCCACTCTAACAGGTGCACAGTGGCATCTCACTGTTCTAATTTACATTACCCTGATGACATTGGATGTGGAGCATCTTTCCATATGCTTATTTGCCGTCTGTGTATCTTCTCTGCGGACTAATACTTCTTAAACTTGTATGTTCTATACTTGCGTTATGCAATACGGTAGTCACTGGCCACATGTGGCCACGGAACGCTTGAGATGTAGCTAGTCCCAGCGGAAATACACTGTCAGCGTAAAACGCACACTGGCTTTCTAGGAGTTGCCATGAAAAGAAGTGAAATCTCTCGATTTCTCCATTGCTTACATGCTGAGATGACAACGTTTTTGGATACACTGCTTAAGTCACATTTATGGCACCTGATCTGTTTTGAAGTTTTTAACGTGGCTACTAGAAAATTTAAAGCTACATGTGTGGCTCATCCATCAGACAGCACTGGTCTACATATACACTGTATTCTGACAACTGTATTAGGCAAACACTGAGTCCCTCAGCAGTACTTTCTGAATAGTATTACAATAATAAGGAAACAAGAAAACAAGTTGTTATCACTAATTATTAGAGAAATGCAAATCAAAACTACAGTGAGGTATCACCTCACAACGGTTAGAATGGGCATCATCAGAAGATCTACAGACAACAAATGCTGGAGAGGGTGTGGGGAAAAGGGAACCCTCCTGCACTGTTGGTGGGAATGTAAATTGATACAGCCACATGGAGAACAGTATGGAGGTTCCTTAAAGAACTAAAAATAGAATTACCATATGACCCAGCAATCCCACTACTGGGCATATACCCAGAGAAAACCATAATTCAAAAAGACACATGCGGTCTTCCCTGGTGGTGCAGTGGTTGAGAGTCTGCCTGCCGATGCAGGGGACATGGGTTTGTGCCCTGGTCTGGGAAGATCCCACATGCCGCGGAGCGGCTAGGCCCATTAGCCATGGCTGCTGAGCCTGCGCTCCGCAACGGGAGAGTGCCACAACAGTGAGAGGCCCACGTACCACAAAAAAAGAAAAAAAAAAACAACAAAAAAAACAGACACATGCACCCCAATGTTCATTGCAGCACTATTTACAATAGTCAGGTCATGGAAGCAACCTAAATGCCCATTGACAGACAAATGGATAAAGATGTGGTACATATATACAATGGAATATTACTCAGCCATAAAAAGGAACGAAACTGGGTCATTTGCTGAGACGTGGATGGATCTAAAGACTGGATGGATCTAGAGTGAAGTAAGTCAGAAAGAGAAAAACAAATATCACATATTAACACACATATGTGGAACCTAGAAAAATGGTACAGATGAACTGGTTTGCACGGCAGAAATAGAGACACAGATGTAGAGAACAAACGTATGGACACCAAGGGGGGAAAGCAGCGGGTGGTGGTGGTGGTGGTGGTATGAACTGGGAGATTGGGATTAACATGTATATACTAATATGTATAAAATGGATGACTAATAAGAAAATAAATAAATAAATAAGAAAACAAGTTGTTTACTAAGTAAAACCACCAGTGAAACTTGAACAAAAGTATTTAAAAGGTTACAGTTTTGCTTTCTCTATAAATCCTAGACCCGCCAAGATGTTACAAGCGGTTTCTTGCAATAGCCACGCTGTTACTGATAATCTTCTGAAAAGATCAAGAACGTCCTGGAATCTGGCCAAGCTACAAGTAGCTGGGTAAGATGTATCACAGGTCAGTTTCACTAGGTTGAAGGGCTGAAGAAAGAAATGACTGGAGGGTAACTAAAACAATTTTTTAAAATTTTAATTTAATAATAAGATGAACTGAGTCTATTAGAGAGAACCAGAGAACAGATTAATGACAGCATGAGACCTAGCTTTAGCCAAGTCGAAATTAAATCAAGCAAGTATTTATTGAGTTCCTCAATAAATACTCAACACTCAACAACGTGGCAAATGAAGAGTTACAGAGAAATAAAACAGAAGAACATGCTAAGCATCCACTGCTAAGGAACTAGATTAACGATGCTGCAACGGAACTCTAGACACCAACTCAAATAAATGAACCAGATATACGTCCACATGAAGAGACGCAAAAACTACGGCTGAGAAAAAGGCAAGTCGCAAAAGGATGTGTGGACAAAACACCAAATCACAGCTTGTAGAGATACACATGGAGTAAAAGAAGAAAAACGTGGGCTCAAGGACAAATTCTCAGCAGTGTTGGGTCCTCTTCTGAGAGAAAGGAATATGAGACCAGAGAAGGAAAATAGGGTCTTTCCCTACGCTGTTCCACTGCTTCTATACATGTCAGACACACACACACACACACACACACACACACACACACACACACACACACACAGGAAAAAAGAATTCAAAGGAAAGAAGGCTGCAGAAGAGGCCCACGGGCTTCTGACTACTGTAAAACAGTTTCCTTGAACAGACTCTACACATCTGGACCGCCCTCTGCTCCCACAGCCCCCTGCACACAACCCAAGGCCATATTCTCCGCTGGAACTGGAGGCTGCATTTATAGTGTCTAAAGGTCTCCATGGCAACAACACGGTCTGTCAAAAAGGGAGGCATTTGTTCAGAGTCAGAGAAAATACTTTCCCCCCAAAGCACCCTGCCCATCCAAAAAAAAAAAAAAAACCAGAAACACCAGCTCCATATAACTCACCCCCATCAAATACTAACTTGAAAGCCATCATGTAAGATGTGATGGAGCTCTACGTATTATATGTATATCCCTGCAGCTGTAAAAAATTTATAAAATTAGATCTGAGCCCTGAGTCAAGATAAACCACTATATCATATGGTTCTTACAAATCCCCCTTTTATTAATCAACTAGTTATAGGCCCAGTGGAGTATTTTGTGCCAGAAAGTATATTCTCCATGAGTACACTGTAAGATGGAAAAAATAGACATTCCAAACATCTATTTTTTAAGTCTCTCTCACTTTTATGGGTTTCCATTTAGTGTAGGAGTCCTCACATAATCTTTGGGGCCCGAACAAGGGAAAATTAAGATCTGAACCTAGAGCAGCACAAATACCAACACTTTTCACCAACAAAATTAGAAGAAATGGGTATTTATTGCAGAAAGAACAAATGTCTTCTTAATCCTTGAAAAGCACTCAAGGAAAACTGTTTAACATTTTAAAACAAACAGGTATTTATTTTAAATTCGCAAATTACATATACTCCTCATGATGACTAACTTGGATACAGCCTAACACAGTGCTTGAGAGTGTTAAGTTCTAGAACCAGAGACCCTGGATTCCAACACCAGCCCCATCACCTACAGTGTACACAGCCCTGACAAGTCACTGCACTTCCAAAGCCTCTTCCCATAATGTGTCCTTTACATAATGTAGGTGACGTGTTTTACACAGGAAGAATTCAATAAATGTTTGCTATCAGTTATTACTACTTCTAAGCTACAAGACTTTTTAGAACTAACCATTGTTTTCTGTAATTTAAAATACTGAGACACTGAAAACCAAAAACGGGGGCTCTTTTTAAGAATCTATGTTTTAAGTGATTTTTTTTATTTATTAGCAGTAAGCTCGCTTGGTTTACCCTTTTATGGCCACACAAATTTCATATTCTTTTTCTTTTTTTTTTGGTATAAACCATGAAGTATTCTGATAAATCAACCCTTCCTCCACAACAGCTGTTGTGTGAAACCGACTCATGAAACGCAGGCACAAAAATGAAATATCTGATCATCTGGGTCCATCCACTTGCCAATGTACCAGGAGGATTTTTCCATGCTACAACTTCTCTTCAAATACTGCAAATAAATTACTTACTGGTTTTGTTAGAAATCATTCATTACGTATGAGAAAAATGTTCCTCATTTTGTAAAAACTGTAAATCCATTAAACTTCTGATTATAACAAAAAGGAAAGAATACAAGATATTACCATGATTTTTAATGTTCTGAATGGCGTTAAGGCCTCTCTTTTTGCTTTTCAAAGAGAAAAATAAATATCCAAATTAAGTCATATACTTCAATTGTTCTAGATAATGTTTTTTGCTTTAAAATAAGAATGCAACTGCTATTCCTATAATCTCAGATGTACAGTGTGGGAAAATGCTTGATCACATATATTCAGAAGTTTACAGAAAATTCTGTCTTCCATTCTGCACATATGCCCCTAACAACACTGATACAAGCGCTTCTCTTACGTTACATTTTTATGCTATGTTATATTGTCATGTTAGCATTTCTCCTATGAGGTGCTGCCTGGGCTTTCAGGATCCCATAGTTTATTGAGCCTGTCTCCCCTTGGTAGTAAGCATTTCTCACTGACATACAGGTAAAACTGATTAAAATTACTTTCCAATACTAGCCAGCAAGCACACACAAAAAAGTTCAACTTCGCAGAATTAAAGAAATGTTGTCTAAACACTACAATACAATTTTTCACTTCTCAGATTGGCAAAATTGGAAAAGTTTAATGGAACTCCATTGCTGGCATGGATTTTTATACACTGTAGTGGAAATATAAACTGGTGCAGCTTTTTCAATGAGCCATTTGGCAATATCTATCAAAATGTTAAGTAACATATACTTGGACTCCGTAAGCCACTACCAGGAATCTAATCTAACGTATCTACTCAAAAAAGTATCCACAAACACATATACACACAGACGTAGTGATGTTCGCCACAGCACTATTTGTAAGGGGACATGCAAACTGGAAACACCGTGAATGTCCAACCTGGGGGAACTAGGACATAACTGAGGATGCACAGGGGCATCTGTGCATCCCCTGAGCAGGAAACATTGTTTAAAAGAAAAGGCAAGAACTGTGTGTACAGACAACTCCACTTGCTTAAATTAAATCTTTTAAATCAAAATACGCTGTGGGATCATAAAGCTTTTTTTCCAAGTACATAAAAACTTGTTAGAGACTTTGGGACGGTGGTATCCAGGAGGGAGACAATTTTACTTATATCGTTTTAAATTAGGGTCTAGGGTGTTTGCATTTCTTTTTAATTAAACAAAAATACTTCCAGGGAAAATAAATCTGAGGTACAAAATTTATCCTGCATCACTGCTTACAGGATCTTCCATTAGATGTTACACTGGCATTATCAATGTTATATTTTCTCCTCCCAGCCCCCATCTGCTACCTACCACGCTGGTCTTGATTTCGTTTTCTCCTTATCTGCTACAGAATCAACACAGAGCCCATCCTCATATGGACACACACACACACACACACACACACACACACCCCACCCCGCAATGAGACGAGTCCTCCGCAGCACTCCCTGGCCATCCAGTTCTCCCTGTCCCAGCCCACAGCCAATCCTGAATCCTCTGATACCGTTCACACTTAAAGCTGTCACTGCACGACGTAACATTTAGCAAGTGCAAAAGAAACATCCCCCAAATATTTTAAGAAATAGCAATATTACTGGAATTAATATGTAGCTTCCAAAAACAAGTGTCTTAAAAGAGAAAGGTAAAGTCAGGTTTGCGTGCTCTGTACCTGCTGGATTTCCGGGGGGGGGGGGGGCCCTTTTTAAATATAACAGCTGGCATTTTCCTAACTTTCTTGAATATACATATATATAAATATAAAAACATGTGGTATACTTGACTCTATGAAAGTATGCTAACCATTCTAAATTATACCAGAACTATCTCTGCCTAAAATGAAAAAATATCTCCTTGCAGCATAAAGTGTTGAAAACATGGCTGAACACCCCAATGGATTTCATCAGCGAAAATCCAACTGAATTAACTTTCAAACCTTTGATCTGCAACATGCAATCCTAGCAAAGATTTATCATCATAGTAGTGAGGAAGAAAAGACCACCTGACACTGTCAGATCCAGCCTTCTCAAAAAGATCCTCCTAATGGTGAAATACCCCGTTGAAATTTGCAGAGCATGGGCCTCCATTTCCCTGTCAAAAAACCTGCATGCATTTCCTGTTTACTGGATTTCATTCTTCCTGTCTAATGACTCCCCCCCACCCCTGGTGTGACAAAACCAAAAACCTGAAGGAATCTATTTTTAGCACTGACATTCACTTAGGTATTTTCTATGTGATCAACAGGATGCAAAGCTGTTTATGCCTGACAAAAATCTGCCTGCTTTGTTCACTATCCACGTGCTAATACTGAACAAAGGAAAATCTTTCAACAAATCTCATTGAACAAAAGATAACTTGAGAATAATTTTGAGCTTAATATCCCTCCAATGTTATAATTCGGAATTTTAAATTACCTGAATAGCCTGCAAGGAAAAAATTACAAGTGCTCTGTATATATTGGGCATATATGACAGTTCAGGAAACACTGCTCAAAATGCCTTAGTAACTTCTTTCGTCATTCTATGCTCTAAATGTACGTACGCTTTACACTGGGTAAGATGCTCTTCTCAAAGCCCTAAATACTACAGGATTAACTCTGAAACAAGATTGTAGTAAATGTATACAAGATGCCACTTTCAACAGAATCCTTTCGATAGAAGGAACTCTGGAGTCTGTGATGGGATACCTGCACGTTCAAGTTCCTTCTCTCTTTTCCACGCCACCTCATCACCAGACCCCCAGCCTGTTGTACGAATTCTCCTCCTATGGGCAACCACCCTCCTTGGGCCGTGAGCGCCCCGCACTATGTCTCGTGCATCTGCGTATCCCGACGCGCCTAGCGGCACAGTGCCACGCACACAGATGTGTGCTCTACACCTGGCGTGTGACAGGGTGCCTGGAACGCACAAGTGTGCGCCTCGCAGAACTTTACGGTTACGACTTATGATACATTCAGCAAAAATGCTGCTCGTCCAGGTGCACCAAACCGCTGAGACTCAACGTCCTGGAAACTGACAAGGCTCCTCCGCCACACCTACTTCATCGCATGCTTCTCTGGAAATCCCCTTCGCGTGGGCGTTCTGTCGGGCGTCCTTGCAATGTACAATACATGGACTCCCTAATGTAGGACCAGATGACTGGTACCCTGGTCCGGTTATCTTTGGTTCAAATGGTCTCAGAGAACAGTAACAAAGGGATGAAGATACAGCTTGAGAGTATTACACTGCTTTTCCTAACACTTTCAATCAACCAAGTCAAAATATAAATTCAGAATCCTCTTACCTTCATCATTTAAAAAACATATAAAGCTGAGAGGAAATCTTCCCCCAAAATGGAAATTCTATTCCTTCATGTGCATCTTTCCACTTCCCACATATTGCTGACGAACCCACCACAAGGGGAGTGAGCCCCTTTACTCTCACTGGCATCCTAGAGTCTTTATTCAACTCCAGATTTGAACAGAGTGGAATTTTAACAACAAAATTTGGCTACATCCTAAGGTATGAACTTACTCTTACTTCTCCCCCATACCTGCCTATACTTCAAAAGCTGAGAAGAGACAAAATTTTATTCCATGCAGCAGTAAAGGGACTTCCCCGTGGTCCAGTGGGTAAGACTCCACGCTTAAATACTCTAGAATGTAAGCACTTCAGAAATTTAAACTACCCTTCCCAGTAAACCTAGATCTTTGCATTTGTTTTTCACAAATTCATTTCTAGAACGACGCCTCAGGTACAAATACCTTTAAAAGGTGTGTTTTTTCCACACACAAGGGAAATGCAGTGTAACCCCAGTATTTAGAGAGGCAACCATGGTAAACGTCATGAACTGAACTGTGTTCCCCCAAAATCCATATGATGAAGCCCTAACCCCACTGTGATGGTATCTGAAGATGCGGTCTTCAGGGGGTAATTAGAGTGAGATGAGGTCATGAGGGTGGAGCCTTGGTCCAATGGGACAGGTGTCCTTATCGGTGAGGGAGAGACACCAGAGCTATCTCTTGCTTTCTCTTTCTCTTCCCCGCCCCCACGCCCACTCCCAGCCTGCGTCCCCACAGAGGAAAGCCCATGGAGGACACAGCAAGACGACAGCCCTCACCAGAAACCCAATCAGTCGGGCCCTTGATCTTAAACCTTCAGCCTCCAGAACTATGAGAAAACGAATTCCTGTTGTTTAAGCCACTCAGTCTATGTTATCTTGGCGTGCCAGCCTGAGCTGACTAATACAGTAAGTTTCTTAAATCCAGCAAAGTCAAGCCACAGTAAGTTTCAAAAGCACATGAAAAAAATAATATATTTGAACAGAACAGAGCCAAAACAGTTACTACAAAAACCCTCACTTTTTCCGATTGCAAATGACTTATGATGCATATACAGTTAGCTTCTTCCACCGTCTAAGATTAGAAACCACTGGCCATCAGGGACCAGAAGCTGGAGTTGAGGTCAGCACTTTGGATGCTGGCCAGGAACTGAGGTCGTGAGAGGCAGCATGGACACCCCTGGCTCAGCTGCACGCTCTCCCCTTTAATGCTACTTAGTCCCAGAGACCACTGCATAGGAAGGGTTATCAAACCTCCTCATGGGGCTTCCCTGGTGGCGCAGTGGTTGAGAGTCCGCCTGCCGATGCAGGGGACACAGGCTCGTGCCTCGGTCCGGGAAGATCCCACATGCCGTGGAGCGGCTGGGCCCGTGGGCCATGGCCGCTGAGCCTGCGCGTCCGGAGCCTGTGCTCCGCAACGGGAGAGGCCTGCATACCGCAAAAAAAAGAAAAAAACAAAACTTCCTCATGACTTGATAAAGTTACACTATTATACTAAAGTTCATTTGCAAGAAAATAATGTACACTTCAGATCCCAGAAACGATTATTACAGTCAAACCTATCACTAGAGAAAGCAGCATTGAGATTTGCACCTCAAATCTACTCACCAGGTATTTATGAAACACACTCCCCAATGTGTGCTAGGCACTCTTGTCACTAAGAAAGGACGAAGATTTTTCTAATGACAAAGAGATGTCAGGTGTGAGTCAAACAACATCAGAGCCTTCAATCTCCAGCCCTGTGAACTCCAAACTACTTCCTTGACGACAACTCTGGGTCACAAACACGCATCCCCAACTCTACTCGTGCCCAAACCGAGCTCCTGATCACTATCTCCTCAATCAACCTGACCTTCCCCAAGTCCTCTTCTCCAATAACCATCATCCCCATTCCCCCAGGAGATCCGAAGTCAGGTGTGAGTCCCCTCGCTCTCCATCCAAATCTAACAGCCCTGGTCTGCCCTACTTTCGTCGTACACACACCGTGGCCGCAAGACCACTTCTGCCTCCTACCACCTGCGGCGACGGCGTGAGCCCCAGACTGGCCTCCCTGTGCCCACTGCCTCCCCTCCGCTGGCCTCCGCCCCCCACCCCGCGCCCAGGCGGACCCCACCACGCCTCTACCCAACGCCCTCCCGCAGCCCCAACAAGCTCAGAAGGAGCCCAGAGTTCCTGCACAAGCCGGCCTCCTCGCCAACCTGATGTCAACACCTTCCGCGTGTCACTACCTCCCGGCTCCAGCCCCGAAGTCCCCACCCTCGCCCGCGAGATGCCCCCTAGAAGGTCTCTGACGTTTCCCCTCTCTTCCCCACAAGGCCGACTCCGACTCCGTCCTGCCACTCAGGCCCTCCTCTTCAAACACCGCTTCGTCATCGGTGAAGCCTTCCACACGTGGCCGCGCTCACCCTAATTTTTCTCTATGATACTTAGCAACACCGCACCTACTGTACATACAGTCTCTGGTTTGCGAGCCTCCCCTCACTGGCGCGCGAGCTCCGTGTACCAAGCAGAAAGGTTTTGCTGTCCCCAGCAGCATCCTCGATGCCCGAGACAGCGAGTGGCACACAGCAGAGCCCTGACAGACACGTGCTGAATTAATTCATTTCTATTCCAAGGACTCATAGGAGTAGTGGATGTTTACTGGTATCTGTTAAGGTAAAGATATTTCTGCAGTGGGTTCACTGTAAAAGGAAAAAACTAAAATCTAAAAAAAAACCTGCCTCAATGCAAAAGGTTCCTGGGCCAGACCTCCTGACCTTTCCAGGCTTTCTGTGTTGCCACATCCTGGTGTTGCTAAGGGCCTTTCCCTAAGTTTTTCAGAAAAATCACATTACACAGGGAGCATTTCAGCAACAACAACATATTTTTCTGAGAACATATCCATTTGTTACATGAATGGGGAAGCGCCAGCCCTCTAACGTTATATAAATTAAATCGGCATTTAAAAATATACTGATTTGCATTTAGCCAAAACATTAAAACGAGTAATGACTCTGCTACAAATAAAAGTCATTTAGGAGAACTTTGCAAAGGTACAGAGTGGCATTCAATCTGATAAAGAACTTGTATCCAGAATACAGAACTCTCACAACTCCAGGAAAAACACCTAATTTTTCACAACGATAAATGCAATATGGTATCCTAGATTGGATCCTGGACAGAAAAAAGACATTAGTGGAAAAACTGGTAAAGTACAAAATAAAGTCCATAGTTTAGTGAACAGTGTTTTTCCAGTATTAATTTCTTAGTTTTGACAAATATACCATGGTTCTAAAAGGTGTAAACAGTAGAACCTGAATGACAGGTATACAGGAACTCTCTACTATTTTGGTAACTTTTATGTAAATCTAAAATTATTTCAAAATAAAAAGTTAAAATGGGGTGGGCAAAATATTTGCAAAGACTTACCAAAGAGATGTGGATGGCAAATAAGTAAATGAAAAGATTCTCGTCATTAATCATTAAGGAAATGCAAGCTTGTACATGAATGTTTATAGCAGCAGTACTCAAAACTGTACTTAGAAACAACCCAAATGTCCATCGCCTGATGAATGGATTAACAAAATGTAGTATGATGCACTATGATTTGGCCAAAAAAAGGAATGGAATGCTGGATACATACTACAACATGCATTAACCTTGAAAACATCATGCTACATTAAAGAACCCAGTCACAAACACGGAGTAACTAAGCCCGTGCACCATGACTACTGAGCCTGAGCTCTAGAGCCCACAAGCCACAACTATTGAGCCCACGTGCCACAACTACTGAAGCCTGCATGCCTAGAGCCCGTGCTCCACAACAAGAGAAGCCACCACAATGAGAAGCCCACGCACCGCAACAAGAGTGGCCCCTGCTTGCCGCAACTAGAGGAAACCCGTGGGCAGCAACGATGACCCAACGCAGCCAAAACTCAATAACTAAAATAAATTAAAAAAGAAAAAAGAAAAACCTACCAAATAAAGAAGCCAGGCACAAAAAATTACATATTATTCCATTCATACGAAATATCCAGAATAGGAAAATCTATAGAGACATAAAGCAGATTCACGGTTACTTAAAACAGCGCACAGTGAACCGGGGTGACAGCTAAAGGGCACAGGGATTTTCTTTCTCAGGTGATGAAAATGTTCTAAAACTGTGATGACAGTTGCACATACCTGTAAATATACTAAAAACCATTGACTGTATACTTTAAATGAGTGAACAGTATGGTATGTGAATTATGACTCAATAAAGCTGTTTTTTAAAAAACATAAGATACCACTACATACCTATTAGATGGCTTAAAAAATAAAATCGACAAATCTAAGTGCTGACTAGGATGTAGAACAACTGGAACTTTCATGCACTGTGGATGGAAATACAATACCACACAGCTGCTTTGAAAACAGAGTTTGTCCGTATGGACACCAAGGGGGGAAAGTGGTGGGGGGGTGGTGAGGGGATGAACTGGGAGATTGGGATTGACATGTATACACTGATGTGTACAAAACAGATAACTAATAAGAGCCTGCTGTATAAAAATAAATTAATTAAATTAAATTTTAAAAAAAGAAAAAGAAAACAGAGTTTGTCAGTTTCTCATAGAGTTAAACAAACATCATATACCCCAGGAATCCCACACTTAGGTATTTGCCAAGAAAGATAAAATGTATGCCCACATAAATACTTACACATGACTGCTTACAGCAGCTTTATTCATAATTGTCAAAAACTGGAAGCAACTCAAATTATCAACTGGGGATAAACAAATTTTGGTACATCCATACAATGAAATACTACTCAGCAATAGAAGAAGAAACTACTGATACATGCCACAGCATGGCTGAATTTCAAAAGCATTCTGAGTAATGAAGAAGCCATACAAAAAGATGACCCACTATATGATTCCACGTACGTGACGTTCTGGGAAAGCAAAACTGCAGGGAGAGACATCAGACGAATGCTTGCTGGAGACAAGGCTGGTCAGAGGGGACCGAGTACAGACGGGACGAGGGAACTCTGCAGGGTGATGGAAACGTCTTTACGTTGACTGTGGTGGTAGTGGTGTGATGACACACGCGTTCAAACTCTTTACACTCGAAAAAGTTAAATCTTACCATTGATAAATGATATCTGACTTTTGTAAAAGCTGCATCCAACTTAATTGCAAGTTTTTTTTTTAATTCCTAATATAATGTTGGCAGGAGTGTAAACTGCTACTACAGTAATTATCAAAATTAGAAAACGCAGTAACCCTTTGGCTCAGCAGAAATTTACCATGTCACATATGTAAGGAATATTTGTCACAGCATTGGGAATACTCTGTACCAGTTAAACACACACACAGACACACATACTCACCCTCCAAGGGAGCTCTTCATGTACTGTTCTAGAAAGATCCCCAAATTACATTATACTTTAAGTAAATAGGCAAGGACAGTGTGTAGGTATAATTTGGGGGTTGGAGGAATATATTTTGTATGGGTTTGTATATGGATCTCTAAAAAGAAACCTTTGGAAGAATAAACAACTAAAATCACCCACTATCATTAGGGATTAGGAATCAGGCAGATGTGGAACAGAGGAGGGAGTTAAGACTCTCCACTGTATACCTTTTTATAATATTTGATGTGTGAACTATGCAGAAAACTAAGTAAATAATATTTAAAACACTGATTTTTAAATATATAATTTAAGTACAAATTATGAACACTTCTGGAATGCCGAAAACATCCCAGAGACAGAACATGTTACCACGTCCACTTACAATGCAAGTTAAATTTCAATCACCAGAAGAAAATGAACAATCCACTAGGAGACTGTGCACTTAACCCTTCTTTCTGACCCCAGTACCTCTCAAAAATAGAAGAAAATGAGGAGTCTAAGAAACAGTAAAGGATGTTTTGGAAGGAAAAGATATGATTTTTTTTTTTTTTAAGGAGCTGTAAATGAGAAAACTCAGATTAAAAACAAAAACAAAAACCAAGAACTTGTTATACCTTTGAAAACCTCCTACCTTTCTGCCCTAGAGTGCTGTGCTCTTCCATCCTTAAAGTAAGGGTATTTCCTACATCTTGTAAAGACAAAGGGGAACAAGCGGGGCTTACTGCCACAGACACAAAGTGACCAGTCTGTGCAACTGAATGACTCCAAGACATATTTTAACACAGATGCACTCCCAGCACCACCAGAGCATCTGGATTTTAGCATTTCAGAAGCACTTAAGACTCCATAAGATCTCACATTCCAAAATCTATCAATCTGTCTTTCATTATATAGTCGAGACCATGAAGTACAATCATAAAATGGTGTTAGATGTCAGAGAAGGTAAGTAGTATCTCTGTGCAAGATACAGGCTTATGAATTAGTTCTGAGCATATCTGGATAATTTCTGAATGTTTCTCAATTCTGATCAAATTCCAGTTTGATTAGCCCCTTTCTGAAATAGTGTAGCCAGACAACAAAACTCACTTATGAGCTAAGACATCCTCATGGCAAGTTAGAGAAGCAGACGTACCAGGAATGTTTTAACCTTCAACTTGCTAGTTCTGAAGACTGTAACCCATTCAAACCCTGTCCCTGGTAGCAAGCGCCCAAACCTTTCCCCTACCTTTGCCAGCCAGCACTGAAAACCAAGGCTCCCAGCTACGCTCCCAGATAGAAAGGCTATGTAGTAACGTAATTCCGTGTGGAAACTTCATGAGCGATGGAAATAAGAGGTATGTCAAGTCTGTGTTTCTGACAAACCAGTAGACGCCTGGCTGTGCCACTGCTGAGAAAAACTGGTTTCTCCTCCCTTCCCCACCCCAGTACAGAACAACTTGAAAGGCATCAAGCTAGCCCACACCAAAGCATTCCTCATCAACTGGCAAAAATCCTAAATAACGTAGTTGATTATTAAAAACAAAACGAAAAAATGGACCAAAAAAACTAAGAACCAAAAACCCACAGCAACTAATCAGAAGAAGACATCAAGATAATATGTTTATTATGTTATTATGTCACATGTTATATAAACTGGATGGAGTACTGAAAACGAAGAAAAAAGATAATACATTTACATCCTTAACACAGTGTCCAGTGACAAAACTGTCAATAAATATTAGATGCTATTAAAACCATCATATGAAATTCTGTATTATTTCAGATGAACCTGGCGATTAAGACAAGCTACTTAAAAGAAAGAGTTAACATAACAATAGCTAACATTTACTGAGACTTATCTATTTGCCAAGTACCTGGATCTGAGTTAAAAGTAGACCTGCCAGCCCCACCCTACTAATTCCAATTATTTTAAAAATTAAAATTATCTACTTTTTTTTTTGGCTGCATTGCACAGCTTGCGGGTTCTCAGTTACCCAACCAGGGATCGAACACGTGCCCCCTGCAGTGGACGTGTGGAGTCTTAACCGCCGGACCACCAGGGAAGTCCCAAAGTTTTAATAAAATTAGATTTTAGACCTGAAGCTCAAATCTGAAGTACAACTAACCAAATCAAGCATTTTGAATAAAGAGAAAGACCTTAAACAAATCGGAATTTCACTTCGTAACAGTCCTTACTGACGACAGTACAGACACTGACACCCAATCCTACTGCAGGAGTCTGGTAGAGTGGAAAAGTATGGACTTTGAGATCAGACAGTTATGTGTCCTTAAGCAAATGACTTAACCTCTCTGTATCTCAGCTGCTTCTTCACTGGTAAGTTGAGGACAGCATCTCCTGCTTAATTGGGTTGATGTAAAAACTAACTAAAAAAGTGAGAAAAAACCTAGCTGACTTTCTGGCACATAATAAAGACTTAATAAATGTCAACTGCTTTTACATGTCTTCCCTCAGTTGTTCTTTCTGAGTTACATTCTCCCTAAATATAAATGAAGAGCAAACAACACACCTCAAAGTATTATGTATTACTACACTGATGATAACTTGAAGTCACTAATATGGGACTTTCAAAGGGGCTGCATTACAAAAGTAACTCTTAATTAAGGATAACCAGAAGTGTAAAGATTCATTTACTGTTGCACCTTTCAATGGGGAACATTTATATTATGAAAGTAATTCCAATTCCTCTTCGAATTCTTCAAAAACAGTCATGATATTTCTAGTCCATATTCTTATACTTGTTAACACTCTTATGCAAGTTTCTGGCTATAAGTCTAAGTTCACAGAGTATTCAAATTTAAATACACAATGATGACAAACTTCAATAATCAGAAAAGAAAAGAAAATCGTATCCATTCATAGCACATAATTATAAAGCTTTTATTCCAAAAATATGTATTCTGATAAACACTCTTAGAAGAGAATATATATACATGTTCCACATATGGAAAGATTTTGCCACTTTTGAGTACTTTTGAAAGTGAAAAATTTTCAGTTCAGCTTTTTTACTCAACATAAAATAATCAGAACGACTTGAGATACATTGGTGTAGATGAGTTGTTACACAATGGTTCTTTGAAGTCTGAAAACGGTTTAACAAAGAAAAGCTCTTTAGAAAACTCAACATGAAGCCTATGCTTCTAAAATGATCCAGATAACTATTAACCTGGACAACCAAATAAAGAAATAATTTGAAAACATGGTTTTACTGCCTCACTCACACCAAAAAGAGGCATACTTCTATAAATACTACTAGCCAAATAGCAAAAGGATCTTAGCCTATTAGCTTTAAAGATGACTCACAATTTCCACTGACACTAATACTTTTGTCGCGTCAATGATTGTAATGTCTTACACATTACTGTAGACTTCTCCATTTGAGAGGCACTTTCTTCATATGTTATGCTCATTTAACCCTTAACAGACATCCTGGAAAAGAGGTAAGGCAAAATAGCGTGCTCTGTTTTACAGACCAGAAAAATGAGGCCCAATGAAAGTTGCCAAGGTCGCTCATAGAATAAAGGGTATCACACCAGCCCTCTCTCCCAGCTAGTCTTCCTCATTTGTTTTTTCCCCTCTTGGATCTTACAAGAGATTAAACATACAAGTTAAAATACTGTCGGGGGGCTTCCCTGGTGGCACAGTGGTTGAGAGTCCACCTGCCGATGCAGGGGACGCGGGTTCGTGCCCCGGTCCGGGAAGATCCCACATGCCGCGGAGCGGCTGGGCCCGTGAGCCATGGCCGCTGAGCCTGCGCGTCCGGAGCCTGTGCTCCGCGACGGGAGAGGCCACAGCAGTGAGAGGCCCACGTACCGCAAAAAAAAAAAAACAAATAAACAAAAAAAAAACTGTCAGATCTGACTTAAGAAAGGTTACCAGGTTACAAAAAGTTCAGAATCCAGTAACAGCAAATGCATACATACTCCAATAAAATCCAAGGCAACAAATTGAAGTCCGAGGCTTAGGAATTCATAATGTCATGTCTAGAATTCAGGTTTTTACTTTTGACTTGCTTCTGTGAATGACCAGAGTCATCATGACTAAGTAAAATTTGAATCACTATTACCTAACCAAGCAATTCTAAGAATCAACTGTGGCTCTGTCTTAAAATAATCACAATCCTAAATTACGTTATGCTCAAATAGTAAAAAATAACTTCCTAGGAGCTAAATTTTAAAATTGTACCAAATTGTGTTGTGCCCCATCAGTACTGCTTATTGAATTATAAGAAGAACGTCTGACACACACTTCATATATTTAACTATTTATGGAATGTTACGGTATTATAAAACACCTTGGAAACACAAATGTCAATAAGATAGTTTCACCTTCAAGGAATTCTGCAGTTTAAAATAGGGGACAAGGTACACTGAAAACTAAAAACACTGATGACAGAAATTGAAGACACTTATAAATAAAATGGAAAGATATTCCACACTCATGGATTGGAAGAATTAATGTTGTTAAAATGACCGTATTATCCAAAGCAATCCACAGATTCAATGAAATCTCTATCAAAATTCCAATGACATTTTTCACAGAACTAGTACAAATAATTCTAAAATTTGTATGGAACCACAAAAGAGCCCAACTAGCCAAAGCAATCTTGAGAAAGAAGAACAAAGCTGGAAGTATCACATTCCCTGATTTCAAACTATATTACAATGCTACAGTCATCAAAACAATATGGCATTGGTATAAAAACAGACACACAGATCGAAGGAACAGAATAAGATGACAAAAATAAAACCACACATACATGGACAATTAACTTACACCAAAGGAGCCAAGAACATACAATGAAGAAAAGACAGTCTCTTCAATAAATGGTGCTGGGAAAGCTGGACAACCACATGCAAAAAAATGAAACAAGACCATTATCTTTCACCACACACAAAAATTAACTAAAAATAGACTAAAGACTTGAATGTAAGACCTAAAAACCATAAATTCCTAGAAAGAAACACAGGTGGCAACCTCCCTGACACTGGTCTTAGTGATGTTTCTGGATCTGACTCCAAAGGCAAAGGAAACAAAAGGAAAAATTAAAAAATGGGACTACATCAAACTAAAACCTCTGCAGTGAAGGAAATCATCAACAAAATGAAAAGGAAACCTACTGAATGCTAAAAGATGTTTACAAATCATGTATCTGACAAAATATACAAAGAACTCATACAACTCAACATCAAAAACAACAACAAAAACTCACAACCTGATTGAAAAATCAGCAGAGGATTGAACAGATGGCCAACAGGCATGTGAAAAGATAATCAACAACACTAATCATCAGGGAAATGCAAATCAAAACCACAATGAGATACCACCTCACACGGGTCAGAATGGCTTTCATCAAGAAGACAGCAAATAAGTGTCAGCAAGGATGTGGAGAAAAGGGAACCCTCATGCACTGTTGATGGGAATGTAGATTGGTACAGCCACTGTGGAGAACAATATGGAGATTCATGGAAAAATTCAGATTGGAACTACCATATGATCCAGCTATTCCACTCCTGGGTATTTATCTGAAGAATATAAAAACACTAATTTGAAAAGATACATGCACCCCTGTGTTCACTGCAGCGCTATTTAGAAGAGCCAAGATGCGGAAACAACCTAAGTGTCCACCAATGGATGAATGGATAAAGAAGATGTCGTGTGTGTGTGTGTGTGTGTGTGTATACACTATACAAACTATATACACTATAGAATATTACTCAGCCATAACAAAGAATGAAATCTTGCTATTTGTGACAACACAGACGGACCATGAGGGTATCATACTAACTGCAATAAGTCAGATGAAGAAAGACAAACACTGTATGATTTCACTTATATGTAAAATCTTAAAAAAATGAACAAATAAAACAAAACAAAGACAAACTCACAGATACAGAGAACAGACTGGTGGTTACCAGAGTGGAAGGGAGGTTGGCGGGTGGATGGGGAATGGGTGAAGGGGGTCAACTATATGGTGATGGATGGTAACTAGACTTACAGTGGTGATCGTTTTGTGTGTAAACAAATATCAAATTATAATGGTGTACACCTGAAATTTATACAATGTTATATCCAATTTTACCTCAATAAAAAAATAAATAAAATAGGAGATAAGATGTGTATTCCTAATAATTATGAAATAATTACCAGAGGATAAATGCCTTACAGAGAAGTGCAAGTTAAAAATCAGTAAAAATCTCATAAAGAAAAATTCAATCTCTAGCTCAAGTGACCAGAAAAAATCTTTATGGAGGAGGAAACATTCAAGTTAGTCCTTTTAAAATACCCAGGATAGGTCTGAAAGGAAGGACAACAGTGTGGAATAAAGTGTGACTAGCCTGGGTAAAAAGGAAGGAATCCAAAGCTTTGCTTGTGGGACACAGACAAGGGCCTGAGAATGAGGGCACTGAGAATGAAAAGAAGATCTATGAAGAAAAATAAACGAATGTTTTCTTTCCCAAACTCCATGCTTAGCTTTTTACAAAATTAATTCAAAACATAGGAGCAGTTTACCCAGAAGATATTGCAAGATTACTGTTCTTTGTGGTTACAAGTATCACTCTTGTAAATTACCATCCACATGAATGGGTTCTACTTGATGATGAGAAATGAGGCCTTAGGTTATTTTCCTCTGACATACCACCCCTAAATAAATAGGTCCACAGCAGCATTTCTTTTCCTGTACTCTTGATCTTCTAATCAACTGAGAAAAGTTAAAATGAAGGGAAACGTATATTAGGGCCTAGCGCAAAAGCAGAGGGGAAGGATAAGCATGGGTTCCTATTAACATTTTTTAATGTGCTCATTTTCACAATCAGCAGAGGGGTGTGTTTGTCTAATAAATTAAGAAAATTCTGAGAAATTCTTATAATCTTCTGAAAGAGTTGATAGAGAGTAGCCACTTTTTTTTTTTAATCCTTGGACAAGAGAGAGTAAATGACATTTTACAATAAAAGTCATTTAACCAGGACTCCCCTGGTGGCGCAGTGGATAAGACTCCGAGCTCTCAATGCAGGGGGCCCAGGTTCAATCCCTGGTCAGGGAACTAGATCCCACACACATGCTGCAACTAAGAGTTCGCATACCACAACTAAGGAGCCCACGTGCTGCAACTAAGGAGCTTGTGAGCCACAACTAAGGAGCCCAGGAGCCACAACTAAGGAGGCTGCCTGCCTCAACTAAGACCCGGCCCAACCAACCAAATAAATAAATATTTTTTAAGTCATTTAACCTATTGAAAATATAAAGAAAACTGTAAGATATACAAAAGGCCAGATTTTAAGTTATGGATGAGCTCTTTCTTCTTACTTCGAAAACATTTCACCCAGCTTGATGAGAAGTATGGCGTGCTTTCTACCAGACTTTCAAAGATATCTAGGAGATGCTAGTTTCTTTTCTCTTTCCCCCATGCTATTTTGTATTTTCTTGCAACCAATTTGAAGGTAAGTATTGTTTTCCTAAAAATTGATTCAATATGTTTAACATCTACTCTCTTCCTTAAAAAAAATCACAAATAGAAATATTCAAAATACTGTACAATATGCCTGAAGTTTTAAATTAGTTTTCAGTCCTTTCCAGAAGACCACATTAACTGTTTTCATAGACAACTGAGGTGACATCTGACAGTACGAAAATCGATTATCTTCTAAGGATAAGGAAGGAAGGAGGGTAAACACTAGGAACATTTCTATTTGGGAGTGAGGAGTTCTGATACTGTATATGTTGATACACTGTAATAAGGTTTCCATTAGCATTTTCTACAAAGTTTCGCTGAACACTGGCAAGACTTGCAATTTTGGAGCAGTCAGTGTTTCTCTCTTGAACCAAGATGAAAGCACATCCTTTCAACTAAGTAATTTCACTTCTAACCCCCGAAGTCTCACTGGAATAGTCTCTTTTCTTTACTCACATTGATATAATTAATTACCATAGATGTACAGGTTATCATCTGTTAACTAATTGTTATTTTGTAGCAGTAAAATCATTCTTGATTGCAAACTCAATGGAAATGAGGGTATCTTTGAGCACAATGCAAAGTTGATTAATTAAGCAGAGCACCCAGCGTGTGCCAGGGACTGGGGACCTGGTGTACCTGATGGGCTTAAATAATTCAGTTTTGTTTTATTTTAATAACAAAAGCCTAACTCAGGAAGAGGAGTTTTCTTAAAACTTCTCATCTAACTCCAGATTTCTTGAAAACCTAGAAAAAGATCACAGACACAGTTTCAATAAAGTCAGGCTGGAAAACTGATGACAACAACCTATACAATAATATGTCCTTCCTGGGAGCAAAGTTGTGTGACTCAGAAAAACAATACTGGATGAATATTAACAGATGAACAATAATAAAGAATTATACTCAGTGCCTTTAAGACTTTTTATGAATAGTTATGTTAACGCTATTGTGGAATTCTTTCAGAGTGTATTTGTAAACAGCACCACGAGATACTTTATTAGAATGACTAAAAGTCCTAGTTCTTCTCTGGCTACAGCTAGAAGGAAAAAAAATAATTGAAATGGACAAAACAGCTTTGTTTTTGCAGCATTTAAATAACAGTGAAACTAGGCTGAGGTGAGTCCCCTCCACTTCATTCCTTTCTGGGTAAAGACACCTCCTCAGTGAAATGATTACAGACTTGCAATTATAAAAGGCGGATTAAATCCTTGAGCCCTGAAATCAGTTGGAAGCTCTCAGAAGTGCGAGTCTAAGGCAAAGGACAAACTTGCTGTAAAGACCCAGACAGCAAATGTTTTAGGCTCTGCAGGCCATACTCAGCCTCTGTAGCATGAAAGTAGCCACAGACAACTCGTAAAGAATGAGCTTGGCTGTGTCCCAATAAAACTTTATATACAAAACCTGGCTATGGGCTGGATTTGGCCCAAGGGCTACAGTGTGCTCACCCCTGATCTAGGGGATTAAACTTTCAGCAGTTTGCTGGCTCTGTCCCTGTTGCACGGCGAAATTCACCAACTACTCTTGGTATTTATTTCCTCTACTCAGGAGTCTCAAACTAGATCAGGAATTTTCAACATTTTTTTTAGTAGTAACTCTCCTTTTTCTACTAAAAATTAACGGTGGAGGCTAGGCTAGATTTCCAGGACTTCCCAAAGGCCCCTGAAAAGCCTCCAGGTCTGTGAGACAACGACAAAACCACCGGTCACCTGATTCTCAGGTTCCACTCGGCACCAAGAACCAATGCTGACCAATCTGTTTTCCTCAAGGTCTCTCCCTTCAGGCATCAACAGGTGAGGGAAGCAGTCTATGAATTACAGGCCTTTCAGATGCTCCACAAATCACACTATTCCCTTCTATAAGGAAGAACGTTACATGACAAAATTAAAAAGTACAAAGTACGGGTGAAAAGCAGAAAACAATGAAGTTAGATTCTACTCTATACATGTATTTAATTAAGATGTCTTTTCCTACAAATCTGTAAAAATTTTACCCAGAATGAATTTTATTACAGCTTACTCTTTTCTAAAGTTTTATATATAACCAATAAGTAAGATTTCAGTGGAGTATATTTAACCTGTTTCAGAAACCACCCCTCAAGAAGTTACTATATTTGCATGTAAATCATTCTACAATCTATATAGTCATGTCTATTAAAATAGGTCTAGGCTAACATCTCTACTTGGTAACAGTTAATCAGAAAATTAGTTCTAAATACTAGAATTCAATTTAATTTTATAATTTAAGTCTGTCATTAATTTAAACTGCTGTCCCTCACCATAGTCAAAAATCTCAAAGTTAAAAAAAAAAAAAAAAGGTACTGCAGGGACTTCCTTGGTGGTCCAGAGGTTAATAATCCACCTTCCAATGCAGGGGACACGGGTTCGAGCCCTGGTCGGGGAACTGAGATCCCACATGCCGCAGAGTAACTAAGCCCATGTGCCACAACTAGAGAGAAGCCCGTGTGCCGCAACTAGAAGAGCCTGCACATCACAACTAAGACCTGACACAGCCATAAATAGATAAATTTAAAAAAAAAATTTTTTTAAAAGGTACTGCGTAGTAGAACAAAGGTGTCACAGGAGCTCAGAGGAAGAATTTATACTCTGTTAAATGACAGTGAAATATCACATAAGCAACAGTTCAAAATACCAGCACCAAAGTGATTAACCTTATGGGGAGGTAACTGTCTGATACTCAAGAAAAAACAACTTTGTTCCACAAAGTTACATGTTTCTATAAAGGAGGACTTCAGTGTGACAGAAACTGAACCAAAAATTACTGCTCCTTTCAGCTTTTATCCAATTCGCTATTAATGTGGAAGTATATAATTACTTTTTCTGCTGTATCTCAAATTCTCAGGAAAAAAAAAAAAAAGATCTAGTCATTAACCAACATTTATTAGCTCCAGTTCTGTGCTATGCTGTGCGCCAAGTCATGAGCCTTAAAGATGAATAGCAAGTCCCAGCCCAGTAAGCTCTCTAGTGAGGCAGACAGACACCTCGCAAGTTAATCCATTTTAAATGAAATCGAGGTCCTAACTTAAGACTCCAAATTCAGGCATATTTTAGCCCCCAGCATCCCCCCAAAAATACATCCTACAAAAAAACACAGAATGTTTTAAAATGAAAAATACCCTGACTCTTTCCAATAACATTTCTAGCCATTAGTTTCTGACAGTAAATTGTTTAACTGACCCCACTACACATAAGAGCAGTTTATCTACGTAAATCTTGACTGCTATCATAAAAAGCCCATAATTAAACATAACGAATGCTCTAAGGCAGGACACAGGGCATACTTAAAGTTTTAATATCAAAGCTAGCCTTGTATAACATTCAATATGAAACCACTTTTCTCAAAGACATAAGTTTATGATACAAGTATGAATTCAACTAATTACAGAAAACTCTAAACAGCTATCGTTCACAAATACTTTACATACAAAAGTATATTTACTTATAAAATGATGATGATTCAGCCTGTGGGAGGAATGACAGTTAAATTGAAAACTTAAAGGTCCCAGAAAAATGACAAAGTATTACTACACACAAATATCAGAACACAAAACTGGAGCACATAAGAAATGAAATTTTAAAATAGAGTAAAACTGAAGCAAAAAGAATTTATAAAATATAAACCTATGTTTTACTTTAAATCAATAGTTACCATTTAGAAATATTTATATTTAAAAGTTACACTGTTATATTTATATATAATGTTCATGCAATGCTATTTTTACCTCTATTTTCAAAGGAGACTGTGCTTCAGAAAATTAATAGTCATACATCTAATAAGTGAACTAAGAAGTTGAATATATCTATATGACTCCAAAACTGTAGCTACAGTAATGTAGCTCTATACATTACTGCAAGACCTCTGAAAGTAAGACGTCCAAAGAGGTCTCCTGAGAATCGCCACAGACACTTATTACAATCATCTGTTCCCTATGCAAAGTAAGCTGGACAAATACTATGGGCTCACAGCACTTATTCATCCTAATCTTCTTTCCTGCCTTTCTGCAATATCGAGGCTTAAAAGCAAAATCCTCACATTTCCAGCCTCTTTTGCAACTAGGAGGAGCCAGGTGACCAAGCTCTGGCCGAGGGCAAGTACCTGGAGAGGGCTTTCCTCCAAAAGAACCAACTCTTACCGAGAAAAGCACTCAGCCTCCTCCCTTCTCTCCTGCTTGGGGTGCAGCCATCACCTTGGGACTTCGAAAACCAAAATCACTTGCCAAGTAGAATGAGCTAGTTTCCTTAATGACATCCTTGAACCTCTGTATCAAGCCTGCACTGCCTAACTTCAGATTTCTTATTACGTGAGAAAAATAAGCCCACCGTTAGGCCTCCATGTGTGCAGTTTTTGACAACCTTCAGACTAATGCAACCCCCAATCAAGTCTATCAAATACTTATATATAAACCACTTCGGTGAATTCATCATGAGATATACGAATGATGAAATATTACCTAAGGGATAAATGAATACCAACTGCTGAAAAATAATAATTTAATAACAAATATTAAACACTCCAGCCAGAGACTGTTACAGAACTTAAATGTACAAGAACATATTTAACGTTTACAACCATTTGAGGTTGGTAACGTTACCACAGTCACCCACGGTAAAATTTTAAGAATCCTTGACAAAAACAGAACAAAACAGAGCTAAATTTATTTATTCTGAGATTGTGACCTATTTTTATGATATTAAAATGTCCTTTCTTTTATGAAATGAGAATAGTAGAGAGTTTACATTCCTTTTACATTTACATTACATTCATTTTAACATGCTGACTTGGCAAAATAGGTGACAAATGAATATCAGGACCCCAGAGTTTTATGATTTTTAAAAGTCCCTGAAATCCAAAAGCCTGAGACCCGCTGAAGTTAAGTAACCTGCCCAGGAGCACAAAGCCGTCTGTGGTCTGGACACCAAAGTCCAGGGTCGTAACCACCAGGTTAGATAAAGGAAATGCACTAAGTAAACGCAGACTTAAAGATACAAATGTATAACTACAGAGAAAAAACAGCCATCCCACAATATATCAAGTGGGAACAAGGACTTTTAAAGTGAAATGATTTTACCATGCTGCCTCTCCCCACCACAGACACAGAGTTTCCTCTAACTGATGGAGATTTAAACCACACCAGAGAAAACGGAATCAAGATAGGAATTCTCACCCATTCCAACTTAGATGACGTTAGGTTTGGAGATTCATATTTAGGGATAAAGAACTTGTGGGTCAGGACTTCCCTGGTGGTGCAGTGGTTAAGAATCCACCTGCCAATGCAGGGGACACGGGTTCGAGCCCTGGTCCGGGAAGATCCCACATGCCGCGGAGCAGCTAAGCCCATGCGCCACAACTACTGAGCCTGTGCTCTAGAGACCGCAAACCACAACTACTGAGCCCATGTGCCACAACTACTGAGCCCACGAGCCACAACTACTGAAGCCTGTGTGCCTAGAGCCCGTGCTCCGCAACAAGAGAAGCCACAGTAGTGAGAAGCCCGCGCACCACAACAAAGAGTAGCCCCCGCTCGCCGCAACTAGAGAAAGCCTGTGTGCAGCAACGAAGACCCGACGCAACCAAAATAAATTAAAAAAAAAAAGAACTTGTGGGTCTCTGCATACACTGCCTGCCTCTAAAGAAGTCTTGTGTTTTCCCAAATTGAAGGCGCAGGGCAACGCGTGATAACATCTGCCCCTAAAGCTAGCTTGCCCCTTGGTTTATTCCAGCTCTTACAAAAGTAAGGGGAGCCGACACGAATGAAGACTAGAAAAAACTGAAATGCAGT
Organism: Leucopleurus acutus; assembly: GCF_964270905.1. Taxonomy (NCBI): domain Eukaryota; kingdom Metazoa; phylum Chordata; class Mammalia; order Artiodactyla; family Delphinidae; genus Leucopleurus; species Leucopleurus acutus. Next base: position 154,285,959 of record NC_139146.1, read on the forward strand.
CAAATTCTTCTTCACCTCAATTCTTGGCATTTCATGCTACTGTGTTTCAATTTCTTTAACTCATGAGCTGTCAAAATCCATCTCTAGTTGTTTGCAAATGTATAAATTTGATCAAGCAGGTTCTTAATACCATAACTAAATAATGTTACTTAGCCAAATATTTCCAACAATTTGACCAAGAATTTTCTAAAATATTTGAGTGTGCTTAAAAGAAAATGGAGTTTGCAAGGCTACATAATGTAGCTTACGGAAGAAATCAGAAATGTATTGCCTTCAAGACTTCAAATAGTTACTTATATACAGAACAACTGGACAGATGTTAAAGTGTTAATAGACACCTACACATTTTCACTTTTTCTATTTTATAAGATTTTAGTTACTTCAAAGCCTGGCCAGCTCTTTTCTTTTCCACTTGTGCCCGCAAATGCAATTTATTACTGAAAACATCAAACAGAAAAAAAATACATTAAAATATAGAAAACAAATGGTTTTTATCTTTATAATTGAAAATAGTAAATACCTCCCAGCTTACATTTTATTTGTTGTTATCTCAAATGTTAGGGCCCATAGTTTTTAATCCAATCTTCCGGTACCAATTTCAGTTACAGGGGGAAAAAGTACACACTATACAGAAACAACATGCATTCTTCAGAATTTACCACACACAAAAAAAGAACGGTAGGTGGCTATGGGAGGAGTGGAGCGGGCAGCTGGCTTTATCATTGAAATGCAAAGGCACTTATAGATATACATGGAAAAAAGGTTTGTAGAGATATTTCTACCTTGAACTGCTTTTAATGAAATGCTGCACACACAGCTTAGGTCTCCCCATCTGCAGCTGTAATAGTGCCTCCGACCAGCCTCCTTCAACACACCCTGCCATCCCCTTCCCTCCCTTCCACCCCCTCACTCCTACCAAAAGTAACAACTGAAAGATTTGTTAAGTTCACAGAAAAGGAAAAGGAGGGAGACTCTACAAACTTGATTTCACCTAGACTGACTTCCTTAAACTACTATCACAATTTCTTTTCTACTGTGCTTCATTTTATCTCCTACACATTTTTTTCTTATACCAAATATTCCCATTTACTTACATTCAGGATCATGAAACCGTCACACCTGGTAAAATACACTGCATTTTTATGTGAATATCTACAAGATCCAGGTAGGAATAAAGGTGAGTTAAATGTTATTATTTTAGCTCTTCTTGTCCATTTATTTATAAGCTTGTGTGTGTATGTAAGTTTCCTCTAATATATTGCTTCAGCCATGTCACTAATGGTCCAACACACGCAAAATATTTAGCTGAAAGGTACTGAGCTCTTCATTAAGATTAAATCAGGAAAAAGATTATTTTCAAAAATATCTTAATTTGGTGGCCCCTTGTCAGAGTCACAATAAAATTCCAAAAGCTGGGTTAGTTTGTTTGTTTACTTTTAATTTTGAAATAACTTTAGACTAAAAGAAGTTATTTAAAAAAAAAAATAGTTCAGAGATCCCACAGACTCTTCATCCAGCCTACAATTCATCATCCGAAATAACCACAGTAAAACTATCTATTCAAATTCACCAGCTGTCCCACCGTTTATTTTCTGGTCCAGGTCCTAATCCAGAATCTCACAGCTCATTTGGTTATCATGCTTCCTTAGTCTCCTCCAATCTGTGACTGTTTCAGCACTTCATCCTTTCATAAGGTGAGCACTTCTGAGTACTAGCCATTTTGCAGAGTGCCCTAAAATTACGTTTGTCTAGCGTTTTCTGACACTTCAGTTGAAGGGTTTTTTAGTGAGAATACCACCTCAGATGCGCCCTTCTCAGTGCATCATGATGTTGATATGTCTTGTGACATACCTTTGATCATCTAGTTAAGTTGGTGTCTGCTAGTTTTCTTCACTTTAAAAGTACTGATTCCCCCCTTTGTAATTAATTACTTAATCTGCTGGGGGAGACACTCTGAGACTATGCAAATACTCTGATATCTGACATATAAATTTCTCATCATACTCTCACCCACTAAGTCTGGCACCTACTGATTCTTGTTTGCAACAATTATCACTGTGAGGTTTGCCTACTGGTGATTTTCCATTTCCATCATATCTTCTACATTTTTTATTGGAATTCTACCATAACAAAGAACTGTCTCTTCTCCCCTATTTATTTATTGGATAATTTACTTATATTGGCATGAGCTCATGGATATTTTTTTCCCCTAGAGGCTATAATCCGTCTTTATTTTGTTGTTCAAATTGTTCCACTGGGACTCCTTTGTAAATACACTCACTAGACTTCCTTCTGAACTGTAAAACGCCACTTCAGTTGGGGAAGATCAGGTAGTTTCTTTGAATGAGGGATGATCGATGGTAAGACTACCTTTACCACTTACATCATGAACAACAACAACAAAATCTATGGAAGAAAACTGTATATACTGACATACCCCCGAGTGCTACACCCTCACAACTCTGGCTCATCCAAGACCTAATGATCCTTGGTCTTTATTTTACACATATTACTACCGAATTTTCTCATCATTGTCACTGTTTAAATCCACCTAACCTTGTGCCACCCCCAATCCCAAATAATTTTGGCATTTCAAGAACACAGCCCAGGGCTTCCCTGGTGGCGCAGTGGTTGAGAGTCCGCCTGCCGATGCGGGGGACGCGGGTTCGTGCCCCGGTCCGGGAAGATCCCACATGCCGCGGAGCGGCTGGGCCCATGAGCCACGGCCGCTGAGCCTGCGCGTCCAGAGCCTGTGCTCCGCAACGGGAGAGGCCACAGCAGCGACAGGCCCACGTACGGCAAAAGAACACAGCCCAAACCACTCAGAGACAACAGTAGCTACATTCATTTTAGCCAAAAGGTAAGAAGCCATAATTATGCCGAGTGAAAAAAGCCAATCCAAAAGATCAAATAGCTTACGATTCCATTTACATAACATTTTTGAAATAACAAAACTGTAGCAATGGAGAAGAGATTAGTCCTCCCCAGAGGCAGAGTTGGGGAGTAACTGTGTCTATAAAAAGGCAACAAGAGGAATTCTTGTGGTGATGGAATTCTTCTGCATCTAGACTTTATCAATGTCAATATCCTCATTGTGATATTACGCTACAGTTTTGCAAGATATTTGTAATGGAAAAAACTGGGTAAAAGGTTCACAGGATCTCTGCATTATTTCTTACAATTGCGTGTGAATCTACAATTATCTCAAACTAAAAAAAGTTTTTTAAAAAAGATAATGCGTTTCAACTCTAGCGTGAATACTCAGAAGAGATAAGATCATCACCATCGTGCCCCAACCCTTCAGATCCACCGATTGCTAGCTGGCTTCTAGGAAAGTGACTTCCAGGCCTCCCTAGAATAACCAGCCAACAGCCAATTCTTCTTCAGGGTCTCTTCTTTTCCGATTAGCTTTTACGTTGGGAGGGACAAATACCACCAGCTGGAGAAGAACACAAAGTTGCCAAGGGCCAGTAACTGTTGGTCTGTCAACTGAACTACCAGCAGTTAACAGGGTCAACATGTAAAATCTGATTTCAATTCATTTAGCTCATATTAAATACTTGAGAAGTTCTAGATCATTTTCAATGTGTAGGAGGCAAGCAATGAGAACTGCGGGAAGAGGGTTTTAGTTCCAACAACAAAACAAGGTCCTTTTTCAAGTCACACCAACCCCTCCAAAACACTTTTTACTGCCTAATGGGGGTGAAGGCACAAAAATAAATGGTGATACCAAGAGAATCTAAAACGCACTAAACCTCCGGCTCTACAAAAACGAACCCGGCCACCACCTACCACCCCAACTGACTGAAGAAGAAAACACCTGAACACAGCAGGAAACATACTTCGTAACAGTGCAGTAAGTCCTAGTTAGTTAGCAAGTGAGACCAGAGGCGTTCTTTTCCTGAAAAGATAAACATTCTAACAGTCAAAATAACGTGCCACACATGTGTACATGCACACACGTGTACACAGGATATATGTTTCCTGAAATCCACTGAATCCTGCTTAAACCATTGACTAAAACTTGAATTCAAATTAGTTGTCCTAATGCTAATGAGATTTCTGGTGAATCCCAAATAGTTTGAAGCAGGCCTGTGCTCCTTTGTAGCCACCAGTCTTTGATTAGTAAAAGGAAGTAGCTATGCTTTCTGATTCCCTAGTTCTTTGCTATTTAGAGTACTGTATCTCTGTCGTAGAATACAGCTTGGTACCTTAGATTGAAAAACTTTTTATACACTAGCTCTCTTATATAAAAGGCAGAGACAGTCATCCTAACAGATGTGTTTCTGATATTTTTCTGTACACATTTCACATGTTGAAACACTGTTACGCTTTCATATAAATGTGTGCTCTATGCAATAAACTTTGCAGGTAAAGCAAAAAAGAAAATAGTAATAATGAGCCAATCAGCTTACTTTCCCCCCACGAAGGCTGACATTATAACCACTGAACATATTTTTACTGACTGTATATATTCCAGCTCTGACAAAGCTACAAAAGACCAATTACATGTACTACAAATTGCTTCTCCTTCCTCATTTCAACATTAATTTATGTAAACAAAAAACGATGTAGGGGAATAAGGAACTGCCCTCACAGACTCGCTACAATCGTTACCTCGTGCCACCACAAGTGAACTGTGAGCTTCAATTCAGATGTTCCTCGACTCCTGCAAAGGATGGAATGCTGGAAATCCCATTATCATCACAGATTAAGAAATACTAATATACTTAGCATAATGATATGAGAAATTAGCTATTTCATATTAGATTCCAGAATGGACATGGAAAAGACATCAAAGTTTAAGGAAAAATAGTGTAAGTTGAAAAAATCTTGAAAATCAAGTAAATTATGGGGACTTCCCTGGTGGCACAGTGGTTAAGAATCTGCCTGCCAATGCAGGGGACATGGGTCCGAGCCCCGGTCTGGGAAGATCCCACAGGCCGCGGAGCAACTAAGCCCATGTGCCACAACTACTGAGCCTGCGCTCTAGAGCCCGTGAGCCACAACTACTGAAGCCCGCGCTGCGCAACAAGAGAAGCTCGCGCACGGCAAGCAAGAGCAGCCCCCGCTCGCCGCAACTACAGAAAGCGCATGCGCAGCAACAAAGACCCAACACAGCCAAATATAAATAAATAAATAAATTTATACAGAAAATTATGTTCAACAACTTGCACTTTTCTCCTATGAACTAAGAAATGGCCATCTCCGCCAACTGCCGTGATTAGGCTGCACTGGCGTAAACGTGTGCACGGCATGACACGATGAGCAGCTGATATGAACGTGCACACGTGCAGCCGGCCTGTCCAGCAGAGTGGATATCTCCGCTGTGTAGCTCGGGCTCTTGACCATCTCCACCCTGGAGGTCAGACCTCTGCTTTAACAGAACTCCAGTCTCCTCCCACTCTCCACAAATCGCAAGCTTCCACAGGACACGTAGCGTCACTTTCCATCCCCCACTCAATCCCCTGGCTCCAGGCGCACTGAACAAAGGTCCACACTTATTTCCTTACAACCACCTGTGCAGCTTCTATGACCTTGGGTTCGCCTGTAAAATCCTTCATAGCCTCCTGGTCCACTGGTGGGTGAATTTCTACTCCCCTAAGACTTAATACACACCCACCTAGGAAGTCCCCAGACTCAATACACACCCATCTAGGAAGTCCCCAACCTCAGCAGTGCCGGCCTAGGACAGCTGTCACAGCACTAATGAATCACTTCCTACTTATGACATGATAGATTGGTGAGCTGCTTGAGGGACAGACGTCTCAATGAACCCCCAAGGCCTGGTAAGTAATACGTATTTCATTAAAATGTGATAACAAGAACTATTATTAGGCACTGCACTCAACAGTAAATGTACGTTCTTCCATTTCATCCACAAAACAACTTCAAGAAGCTATTACCCACATTTTACAGATGAGGAAACTGTTAACCAAAAATGGGGTGAGAAGGAACAGCCCATATAATACAGAACTATCACCAGCGGCCACATTTCCATAACTCTACACTAGTCTAGATCAAAGTTCTTTGAGGCAATTACAGTTCCTTTTCACTACATATAAAACTTACAAAATATGTAACAAAGCTAAAAAAAAAAGTTTTCAAATGAGTCAAGAAGGCATAGTCTTTCTGTGTTTTGAAAAGGTTACTGTATCTTTATTTCAAATAGCTCATTTAGGTTGGAAGCATATGCCACTATTACTTTACACAATATGACTTTATAAGACTTGAATTTCAAACATCACCCAAGGCAGACCTTATTGTGTTCATTTAACTCCCCCCAAAATCCACCTGGATAAAGTTTTTTCAGGGCAACAGTAAATTTTTAAAAAACAGAACAGACTTGTTTCAAGGTGGAGGGGGGTAGGGGAGGGATGGATTGGGCATTTGGGGTTAGCAGATGCAAACCACAGAGAACGGATAAACAACAAGGTCCTACTCTGTAGCACAGGGAACTATATGCAACATCCTATGATAAATCATAATGGAAAAGAATTTTTAAAAAAGAATTTATATATATGTTTAACTGAATCACTTTGCTGTACAGCAGAAGTTAACACAACATTGTAAATCAACTATACTTCAATTAAAAAAAAAGCATGGCGAGTCTTCATAAATAAGCTAAAATGACAGTGCTAGGAGGTTATAGCTGGTTTTGTTTTTATTTTACGTCCTTTTTCGAGAGGAAGAAAACCGCCACAAGTTGGCAACCAGGAAGTCCTCTTAATTTTTTTTTTAATTTTTGTTTTTTGGTTTTTTTTGAGTGTCTGTGAAAGCCCGGGGTGGGGTCTGGGAAGGACTGTGTTAAACACCAACCTCACGAAGCACTGCAGTTGGAGAGATTCATTTTGACCCTCAGCCAAGATACGCAAAGCTAATTATGGAACCGTTAATTACTAAATGTTTAAAAGGTTATTTGAAGGTGACTAAGTTTCCACCGATATTGCAAAAGAATGTTAATAATTTTTACCATAAATTCAAGTCCTCGCTTGTTCAGAGCCACATGCTAATACAGTTTGAAATTGGTTTTTCAGTAATAAATGTGTATTTTTTTAACCTCCAAATTCAAATATCATTGTTATGAAAGCTAAATGCGTGTGGCCAGCCATTACTTTGCGAGCCATGCTTTTCAAAAGTGCACCCAGACCATTTAGTTGTGTTTTACGAACAAAAACTACTTAAGGAACAAATTATTTATTATTAGAGCCCCAAAATGAGCCAAAATACCATCAAACTGTAAGTTGTCAGAGGAAAATATAAGACCGCTCATAAAGTATGATAAAAAAGAGATGGAAAATTTACCTGTCATCGACACACTGCTCCCACTGGATTTGAAAGTTAAATATTCATCCGAGATACTCTTTTGTGCAGATTCTCCTAACTTAAAGTTCTCTGGGCTAAAGGCACTTTCTCAGCCCTCTCGTTATGACTCAAGACACATGCTACTGCGTGACTTTTGCAAAGAACTAAGTCTTGCACTGTTAAGAGCTCTCCAATGACAAATTCATGATTTAGCAACTAAATCACAAGGTGTAATAGCCAAAAAAAAATTTTCAGTAGTGAAGAACAAAGTAATATTACTAGGAAGGGATGAGGCAGCAGATTTTACACAAGCCATTTTAAAAAGTAACTTTTACAACTAGCTAAAAACACATCATATTAAATCTTTAAAGTAGAAGAATATTCTGCAATAGATGTTTCACCGGAAAAACTAAAAACAGGCATTTATACACTCTACCTAAGCAATCTGAAAGGGTCTGAATCCAATAAGTTAATAATATGGTTTAGAAAAATCATTTTATTGTTTAAAGACTTGGGAGAAAAGCTGTTTGTAATTTATTTACATCTTTCACTTCACTTAATTGCTTAGGTGACCAAGCTTCCCATTTAAGTGATTAAAGACACAAACCCCAACAGTTTAATAAAGCAGTTACTTAAGAGTCCTATTTTTCAACAGAGGTGCACTGAAAAGTATTAATAGAACATTTAGTGCTCCTTATTTTCAAGGAGGTTTGTTATTGAGAATACAGTGCCCCACTGACTAGAACTTAGCCACTTTCCAGACACACAATATGGGACACACATTGGATTAAAGATGGCTTTTCTTGTCCTCTCAGAGTATCAGGTGAAATAGTGACAGCCCCTTAAATATGAATATGTGAGATTTAGCTAAAAATTCGAGTGACAATTTTGTTTCTCCTTGCCATTCCCCCTCCAGTGACGTGCCTAAATAAACGGGAAAATGGGTTTCCATTTTCCAGGTGGGCATGAAAAGCTTCCTAATTTCATAACACTCTTCAAAGTTCCTGTGTTTGCACTGAGGCCCTCCCCACCCCCAGATTCTCTTGGAGCTAACCTCTTAGGTTACACGAGTGACAGCGCGATTACTTCTAGGCAACTGAGTGACCTTGTACAAAACCACATCTTCACAGGGTTTGGGAGACAAACTGGGTTGGTAGGGTTAAAAAAAAAGAAAAAAGAAAAAAGGAAGAAAATGAATTTAACAAAGAATATTACATATTTTCCTCTTTTAAGGCACCTTTCTCTTGCCTGCCGTAAGAATCGTACAAACTCCTTCACCAAATCTATCCTGAGAAACAGAAGGAAGCATGACAGCAAAACTTCCCTAATTCGTATCCGTCTGTCCGTATCAAGTTTATTTCGTAACTTGGCTTTTTATTACAAACTTCTAACCCTTGAGCACTCAAGAGAAAAGACAGGGCAGAAAAACTTTCAGCCCTCGCATTCACAAAGCACTCAACAGAAAAGGCACCTGCTACCAAAACATTTTTTTTTTTTACTTTTGAGTAAATTTCAAACTTTCAGAAAAGTAATTATTTTTGACAAGCCAGGTGAAGGTGGAAAACATTCACATTTCCATCTACTTTCTCTTTAAAATAATAAATAAACACGTAGGTCCGCATTAGTAATAACCAAGGGAGCATCAGTGTTAATAGGGTGGGTACTTATGAATGTTCCAAATGTTTGGTAGGCTTCTCTAAGGTGACTTGTTCTGTGAAGGTTTGGTGGGGGAAATGTGCTGCTTTCAGATGGTCAGCGAAGCGTTCACGTTGCGGTGTCAGTAGCAACTGGCCCACTTCTGACTCGGGCCAAGCTCTGTGCTGGTCGGTTTCCACTCTGCTCTCCACAACCGGCGCGTCAACAGGGAAATTTAACAGCTCATTTCTCTGGCACAGTCAGCACGCGGTCACAGTGGAGGTTCTGTCTCTTCCAGTTTTGTTGGGGGACACACCCCCCTCCACCCACCTGATAGCAGGTTTGGAGTCATTGCTATTCTAATCAACCAACCGGAGATTCCACTTCCCGGCTCTCTAACTTCCACTCAAGGCCTCTGACATCATTTTCCGACCTGCCTTGCTAGGTTCTAATATTCTCGGCATGTGTGATTTCACTTGGCACTTCAAACACTGAAAGGGATCGAAACATTTCACTGAAATGGGCTCCTCCATCACACTGTGACTGAGAACGTGCGTTTTCAGCTGCAGAAGACTGACTGACTGACAACTTAAAACCGACAGGAGATGCAGAAGGCACATGAGAAGCAGTGCAACAAGAGCAAAAAGCAGGACCTTCCTCGTTTTCGATAAAGTAATCCTTTGGATTAGGAACTTTCTGGAGACACTGTGAAATGAATTTGCCTTGCAAGATTACCACCCATGTTCCACAGTCTGGTAAACGAGTGCAATCTACCTACGATCCCCAGATGTGCCGGCTCCATCAGAAAATAAATGAAAAACCAAAAACCGCACCAGGTGCCATTCCTGGGCCTTGTCCAAAGGCAGCCAGTGGAAGCGTCTATTTTATTCTCTTTGCCCCGCATTAAATAATGACAATCAACAGCAGAGGAGGAGAGCCTTTGGCTCTGAACAGATGGCATCCAACACCTAACAAGCGGAGCAACTCTTTCAAGCATTAGATCCTAAATGTCTGATGGTCCCAAGGATCAGGAGGGCTTATTTGTCTTAAGACGGTTGGCAGCAGGATCCCCTGTAGTCACCATCCCGACGCTTAGGAGCATGCGTCATTATCCAGTCAGCAGCTAAAAGCAAAAAAAATCAAACCACCACATTTTTATAAAATTTCCCCCTCTCTAGTCCAACTTGAGACGACCAGATCCACCACCATCAGCAATTCCTCTACTTAAAGCCAGAGAAAAATAAGCCTGAAGGTAAACGAACGTATGAAGGTTAACAAACTTATCTAATTTTGACAAGGTTGTGCAACACCAAAAGAATCCGCAGGGTACCCTTCCCGGGGCTGTATCTGAATATGCCTGCTCTGCAGTTCTGTCTGCAGTTGAAACTAAAAGCACTAACCTAGCTATTCAATTTCCCCCCCACCAACCCCTTCCTTGCAAAGCGGCATCACTTTTCCAAATAAAAAAAAAGAAAAAGAAAAATAGTAAACATACAAACATCTCAACCTTTTACTTTAGAAGACCAGCACGGGTTCGCATTCCGCAGAGCCCTGCAAGTTTTCTCCTACACCTCTGCAAACGCCGAAGAACTCTGAAGGTACCAGGGGCCACAAGCCCGGGGAGGCAGGGCGCCTGCGGCCGGAGTGGGGGTGGGGGGCAGGAGGGGCCGGCCGAGGGGAGGTGACTGCCCCCCGCCCCGAAAGGCTCCCGGGCCCCGCGCTAGGCTGGGCAGAGGGGACGCTCGGGAGAGACCTCCCTGCCCCGCGGGGCAATCGCGGGAGCAGATCGGTACCGGGAGAGCAGCGAAAAGGAGGAGAAGATCCAGGAGGGGGAAATAACGCCAGGACGGCCAGGGGAGACGCGGAGACGCGAAGCCCCTGGAAGCTGGGGACCTGACGCGACGCGCGGGCGCGCGGGGCGAGCGACGTGGGCAGGGAGCGCGCAGCCGACGCGGGGCTCACCTGGGGGGTCCTCTCGGCCGGGTTCTTCATCACCGCCTGGCGGAAGCTGTTATCCACGTAGGACGCCATCTCCCCCCGCAGCCCGGGCCGGGGCCGCTCCGCGCCCTCGGCCGCCGCCTCCCGGCCCAGCGCCGCCGCCGCCGCCGCCTCCGCCCTGCGCGCTCCGCCCGCCTCGGGCCAACCAGCCAAACCGCGGCGGCGGCGGGGCGGGGGGCGCGCGAGGCCCGAGGGTCCCCGCGGCGCCCGGCTGCCGGGAGCTCCCGCTTCCTCCGCCTCCCCCGCGCCGCGCGGCCGGGAAGGCTCCCCACGGGCCCGGGCTCGACACGCCTCCCCGGCTCCTCTCGGGGACGGCGGCGGCTCCTCCCGCCCCCCGCCGGCCTGAGTTATTTTTAGGGAGTTCGAGCGGCGGGGAGGGGTTGGCTGGGGCGCACGGGCCTCGCGCTCCTCCGCGCACAGGGCCGCCCCCTCCTCTCGGGGGCTCCGGGAAGCACTCGGGGGCGCCGCGGTCGCCGTCCGATGACCGGCTCAGGTCAGGGCACTGCGAAGCCGGGTCGCCTCGGCCGCCGTCCCCGCCGCCGCGCCGCGGCTCCGTCTACTGCGCTTGGCCGAGCCCCCCGACGGCTGCTGCATCCCCTCGGGCCGCCCCGCCGCCGCCGTGCGCTCCGCCGCCGCCCCCCATCTGCACGCGCGGAGCGGCCAGAGCGCCCCGGTTGCGCGCTCGGCCCGCTGGCTCTCGGCAACTTTGTTCCCGGGCTGCGGGCGCGGAGGGAAGGGGCCGCGGGCACCGGGTCCGGACTCCTGGCGGCGGGCGTCGCGCACAGCCCCCCGGAGAGTGTTTGGGAAGCGGCGACTCCCCTCCTCTTCCCCGCCTCTTCCTCCTCCTGCGTCCCCGCGTCGCCCCGCCGCGCTCAGGGAGGAAGCGGCCTCCGGGGCCGGGCGCTTTGTGCTGCAACCATGGTGAAGAGCGAGTGACGGGCCGGCGGCCACTGGAAGCGCGCCGCGTCGGCGGGGGCGGGGCGTCCCGGCGCCGGGTCCCGCCCCCGCGCCGCCCGCCCGCCAGCCGGCCGCGCCCTCGCTCCGGAGCTGCACCTTTGGCGGCCCAGGTGAGCCGCGCGCCGGGCGCCCTGGGGTCGCCGCGCCCGGGCCGGGCTGGAGGGGGCCCCGCACCACCTGGCCCCGGGGAGGCGGCGCGCCCCGGCTGCCGGGCGGAGGGCGCAGCTTCCCCTCTGGTGGCTCACGCCGCGCCGCCGGCCCACACCCCACGCGCGTCCCGGGGGACCTGCAGCGTCGCGTCGCCCCTCCAGACTGCCCCTGGCGCCACGCCTCAGCCGCCGGGGCGGAACGTCGACCCGGAACAGAAGCCCGGCCCGCAGCTTGGGCCGCCCTGGGCAGTCGTTTTGAACCCAGGGGTTGGCTCCGAGTCGCTCCAGAGGCGATCAGTCCTCTAGGGATTTATTTGGCTTATCCTTAACTTTCTGCAGGGACAGCGTTCCTCTCCTGCCTTCCATGCTCACCAGGGCACCTTCAGACACTTAAATGACCAAGAAAGGAGGGAGATGGAAACGTGCCAGTTCAACCCTAGACCAAACACCACCCCCAGACGGGCGAACACTCCAGATTTAAAGGTGAGACCCGGACAGCAAGTTCTGTGACATAAGCAGAAACACTGGCAGATGTGGCTTGGCACGAGGCGGGTAAACGTCCAGACCCCGGATCCGACCCGGAGTCACTTGGTGCAGAGGCACTAGGACAGAGCCCTTTAAGATGTCACCAGTCCTGTTGTGTCCTCCCCCCCCCACACGCCCACCCGCGAGCCAGGTCGAGGTGTGTAAGGCCAGCCAGGCAGCGGGAACAGCTCTGGAGTCCTGGTCCTAGAGCTTGATTATTATTATTTTTGGGGGGGGGGGGTACGCGGGCCTCTCACTGCTATGGCCTCTCCCGTCGCGGAGCACAGGCTCCAGACGCGCAGGCTCAGCGGCCATGGCTCACGGGCCCAGCCGCTCCGCGGCATGTGGGATCTTCCCAGACCGGGTCACGAACCCATGTCCCCTGCATCGGCAGGCGGACCCTCAACCACTGTGCCACCAGGGAAGCCCCTAGAGCTTGATTTTCATCTGGCTCCCCTTCCCCACCCGCATCAAGTTCGTGCTTTGCTGTCTCTATGGAGGCCGCACTCAGAGGAGGATTGCTACTTTGAGGACCTACCACGCTGAACACTTTTCAAATTTTCAAACATAACTTTTTCGACATCTAGTTTATTGTAAACACTTGGAATAGGTTATGAAACGAACGTTTTAGGGTCCCGAAGTCACCTGTGTGGCATTAAACAGATTGTGTGGCTTCCAAGAGACGGGACCGTCCTGGCCGAACCTCCTGAAACAATCTTACAAATTATCTCTCTAGACCCTTGATGTTACCCTGTGCTCCAACTGCTTCCCCATATTTCTCTCGAAGCCCTTAATTGAAACCCAGCATCCAATTCTTTATGACCTAGAGCACCACCACCTTGAATAAGTGCCATTACAGCTCTGTGAAGAGAGAAGAAAAGTCAGATCCAATGAAGTGAAAAAACATACCTGACATCTCCATCTGGTGCCCGGTAGACATCTCAGAATTCACCTGTGCAAACCAGGCTCCAGATCTCCTGCCCCAGACATGCCCCAGCCACAGACTTCCACATTCCTGCTAATGGCATCTACCTCTGTCACCCCTTGCCCAGGTGAAGAGCCTTGGTTTCTTTCTTGACTCTTTCCTTTCTCTTACCAACCCCCCCATCCCGGGTTTCAGTAAACCTGTCAGCTCAACCTTCAGAGTGCCATATCTGGAATCTAACCTCTACCCACCACCTCAACGGCCATGACCTTGGTCCACACCAGCATCAGCTTTTGCCTGAGCTTTGCAGTAACCACTTACCTGGCCTCCCCCTTTCTGCCCTTGCCTCCAGCACCAGGGAGTTGGGGTGAGTCTTTTCACTCCAGCTCATGTCATTCCTCTGCTAAAAACAACAACAAAGGGCTTCCCTGGTGGCGCAGTGGTTGGGAGTCTGCCTGCCAATGCAGGGGACATGGGTTCGTGCCCCGGTCCGGGAAGATCCCACATGCTGCGGAGTGGCTGGGCCCGTGAGCCATGGCCACTGAGCCTGCGCGTCCAGAGCCTGTGCTCCGCAACGGGAGAGGCCACAGCAGTGAGAGGCCCACGTACCGAAAAAAACAAAACAAAACAAAAAACTACAACAACAAAAAGTCCATTAGCTCCCCACCACTTTTTTTTTTTTCAAGGTCCTTATTTATCATGGCCTAAATGACCTATACACCTGGTTCTCCTTCCTTCCCCACCCCCACCCCCTTTATCTCTCTGACCTCATCTCCTACTATTCTACCCCCTGCTCATTTCCCAGCCACACTGGCCTCCGTGCTGCTTCTAGAACACAGGAAGCAAGCCACAGTCTCATGGCCTTTCCTTCTGCTGTTCCACTGCCACCTGAATTAGTGACCCACTCCCCTAGGCCACCAGAAAACCAAACCAAACCAAACCTCGAATGGTGTTCCCTTGCCTCCTTCATGTCTTTATTCAAGTGTCACTTTCCCTGTATCTCCACATGCCCTGGTTCTCTCCCTTGCTTTGCTTACCACCATCTGACATACGATGGATTTCACTTACTTGATTTATTTATTGTGTCCCTCCACCATAACGTAAGCTTCCGATGTCAGTGATTTTTTTGTTCACTGCTGCACCCCCCAATGTGATGTAAATGAATGAATAACTATAGTGCTACCTTGTATGTGTATGGAACTGATACATACATTATCTCTGTTGGAGAAGGGGAGGCTAGGAGAGAAACTTAACCTCTCTGAGCCTGTTCTCTCCTTTTAAAAGCAGATAAAGATGGCCTACCCTGAAGATTTTCGAGGATCCAGGAGAATCCACGCAAAGTGACCGTGACTTGTAAAGCACTTGAACCACAGTGTGTGCTCAACAAATGGTGGTTATTTTTAAGATCGTCCTCATCATCCCAACCCTCTGAGGTTAGTGGAACGGTTATTATCATTCCTGTTTACAGATGAGGTAACTAAGACTAAAATAGGTTATGTGACTTGCCCTAGTTCCAGGCCTGCCTGGAAGTTTGGAAGGGCCCAGGGCAAGCTAATGTAGACCCCATCGTAAATGCCTAAAGCTGTAAATTAACTGGAACACAGTGTGGCAGTGACTACTGGCTTCCGGCCTGAAACTCACACCCCATTTTCTTCCCATCTCTGCTCCATCATGTATTACAAAAAGGCTCATACACGCGAGGACATCCTAGCCTGCGCACCATACCCCTCACAAAAGCTACCCCCTGGCGATTCCTCCAGCCTTGGACAGTCAGGCCTGGAAGTGGCAGGGCAGTAAGTTCCAGGGCCTAAGGTGTTCAGAAAGCATGGAATTCCTTGTCCCATGGGGAGGGTGAAGCCGGAGCAGGGCCCCTCAAAGCCTAGGCAATGGGCAAGAACCCAACTCACCCAGGCCGCACAGCCAGAAAGCTGTGACTTACAGATGCAAACCCAGCTCTTTTTGTTCTGAGTGCTCTGCTGTGATACTGAATTGCCCCAGTGACCTCAGGTGAGGCCTAATAGTATGTCTTGTCCACCAACAAAATGATTAACTCGCTGTCAACCTCTAAGCTATCATTTAATTTCAATTAAAGTTAATTTTCCCGCTACTTATAATTACTTATGTAAGTACGTTAATAATGCCATTCGGCATCTAGGACACCTGATACTTGGCATGCATTGCTTTGTTTTATATATTTTATATAATATATTTTATATAATAAAATATATAGGCTAGGTGTTTACAGTCATCTTTTAAAGTGAGTAGATTTTTTTTTAATTTGTTATTTTTTTATTAACATTTGAGCACCAACAGTATGCTGTGTATACCATGGGTGACAGAATTAGACACAGACCTGCCAGTTTGCCAGTTAGCCTAAACCAAACTGCTCCAATAACCATAAAGTAAGCCATTTATTATGCTGCTTCATAAAGGCACGTATAAAGATGATAGCTTCTTTGTTCTGTTTCTACAACCATCATATTATCTAGAAAGTCATTAGGGGATAGAGAGACAGAACACTGTGTTTTAAGTCTAGAAATGCATTTCAAGTTCTGGCCTTAATACCATTCGACTTGTAACTTCAAAAAGCCTTGATGATTCCAACAGTAAAACCTAATATTAATACATCTCTAAATATATGATATAGGTTAGGTGTTTACAGTCATCTTTAAAGTGAGTAGATATTTTTTTTTAATTCCTATGGGTCCAGCTACAACACAAGAGTAATACTGATACATCTACATCTATCTATCTATAGTCATTTTGTTCAAAAAAACGCCTTGAACGTTCACTGTTCAGTCAATAAATATTGATATTTATTGCATGCTGTCTACTAGGTACTGATCTCTATGTTTGGAGTACCAATGGTGGATAAGACAAGCGTGCTCCGTTTCCTGGCCTTGTGGGAGCTGACTCTGTGTGCCAGGCATTTGCCTCGTTTACTTACCTCATCTAGGAGAATGGCCAGGGCACTAGGATCTCTTGTCTTAGAACAATCTGCCCTGTTCTAAGACAAGAGATCCCTCTCATTACCATCTTGTCCAGCTGTTACAACTGTCTGAAAGCAAGGTTTAGAGCTGAGAGGGGTGGAGTTCTAGTAAAGGTGTTCCTCCCATGAATCGGGCTCCTCCCAGACAATTTTTATTCACATTGTTTTGCAGTTACTTGAATCTCAGGAGAGTGGAAGGCTATAGTTTAGACACTGTATCGCTTTCAACAGAGCACACTCCACTAGGAAATATTGTATCTACCTGCAAATAGCATTCCAGAGTCCCTGGTAGAGAATACAGTTACAGAGCCCAGGGAGAGACAGTGTATACATAGCAGAGAGCTCATGAAACAAGTTAGATGAAGTGTATCGAATACACAATTAGACTCAGACTCTTAGGTTTGATTTTATAGGAATCCTAATAAATTCAGAGCTGAGGATGTTGTCACATGAGTAAGAACGATGCTAAATCTCGATGTGTAGATATTTTGGACTTGATTCTAAAAGAAGAAACCATTTTTTCCTAATTTATCAATATTATGACCTTGGTTCTGCCTTGGCCACAAAATTAAATAAAAATATAAGTCAGAAATATATATTTGAGCTAACAAATAAAACTGTTTTATCCGGTTACACGATTGCATCCTGCACCCTGACATAACCACTTTCTTCTGCTGATGTGTTTGCATTTGAACTATTGGACCAGTGGGAAAGCACAGCCTTCTTTAGTTCCTGATTGTGAGAAAGCTGATGCGACATTTCTTAAAGGAAATGCGTTGTTAAACTTTTGATCCACTGTCAATTCCTTCTATTGTTGCCTAGTGTTTGGCATTTATTTTTATGAATCGCCCTGTGGAACTGTAGTGCAAAATCAGTCTGCCAATTTTAAGGAGACCTCTAAAAGGGTTTAGGTAAAGTATGCAGATTCAGGGTTTTTTTGTTCGTTTTGTTTGTTTTTTTTAAGCCTGAAAATAGGTAAAATTAAGGACTTCAGTTCAAAACCTAACGATGTAATTACCACTACACAGTCAGTGAGTGTTTAATGCATAGATTTTAAAAGCCCATGCTGGATATCATGAATGCTTAAATTAATTATGCAGAGAGAAAAAAAAAACCTTCCATTTCAAACATGCACAATGGAACATTGTATAAAATTGTATCTGGGTTTCTCCAGTTATGTTAAGGTGGTTGCACACAACTGAAATTACATCCACAAGCACACTGGTATGCAGTGCAGAATTTGTAAATGTGTTCCAATGAAGAAAAGCAGCTACAATTATCACCAGCTCTGGTCTCCAAGTGGTATTCAAGGGGAAAGCAAGTGTGCTATAATACAGCTGTCTGCTATAAGAGCTACAAAATCAGACAAGGTCTGTGATGGGTGGGGGGGGAAGCAGTATTCTTGACCAGCTGTGATTTTTTTAAACACCAATACTAACAATCATTCTGAAGTCATGATTATTTAATATTTGTTAAACCCAAGACTAGTGCTAGACACCATATGTACATAAACAAAGACCGAGAGAGTCTGTGTGTTGAGCTTGCAAATCTAAATTAGGCAAAGGAAGTGAAGGGCAAACAAGGGCGTGGGAAACATGCACTAAGGGCCCGTTTGGAAAAGGAGGCTATTTTGTTGCATTGTATGTTAGTTTTAACTATCAGAAGGTGCGTTATTTCGCAACACAAAAATTTAAAGGAGGGAAGTCCGGAGTGGGGAGGGGGGAGCGGGGAGCACATTGCCTTTACGGGGGTTGAAGGAGGAAACCTTCAGTATGAAGATATATCAAGTTAGAGACCTGAAAGAGGAAAGCACCAGTAAATGGCAAAAAACAAGACAAAACTAAAAGCAAAAAAACTCTGACCATTGGCTGGGATCTGATACAAGAAGCAGTAAAGATAATAGGTGAGCTATAGCTCAGAAGAGAACCTTCCGAGCCCTGGAGAGACACATCACCACGGCCCTGCCCATCCTCAGTGTTCTTCTTATATGAACATTTTACTTATCACATAAGTATGACCAGTGATAAGTGCTGGTAGGACATTTAAGACTGAGTTTGGTTCCGTCTCATGCTTACCTCACCTACGAGGAATGAGCCTGTGGCATCATAGCTGTCTGTAAGAATCCAAAGGTAATTAAGTCAGGGTAAAGACCGAGTAAACTCACAGTACTCCACCCACACCTGGTTGGGTGCGTCAGGGACGGGGCTGTTGACACAGATGATAGCATAGAAGTGATTGGACTAACAGAACTTTATCATGTTGCTGCAGGGGGAAAAATGTCATCTTTTTCCCAGTGGAGTCAATAAAATGCAGCTTTATAAGGGCAGAGCGGAATATATGATATAGTGGGAAAACCTTAGAATCTACTATCACACAACCTTGAATTTGAAAGCCTTTTCTGATAGACATGAGCTCTGTGACCTTGAGGAAAGAGCTTAACCTCTCTGAACGTTCGTTTCTACCTTTGTAAAATATAGTTTAAAAATATCTTTCTTGCTAGATTACTAAGACAATGACTCAAAATAGGATTTATAAAAGTAAATATTCAGGAATTCCCTGGTGTCCCAGTGGTTAGGACTCTGCACTCTCACTGCCGAGGGTCTGGGTTCAATCCCTGGTCGGGGAACTGAGACCCCACGTACAAGCTGTGCGGTCCAGCCAAAAAACCATTTTTTTTTAATTTAAAAAGTAAATACTCTTTCTCATCTCTCCCTTCCCCTTAAAGGAATAGCTTTAGTCAAAGAATATTTATATGGCCCTTCAAATTTCTAGGAAAGAAAGATTTTAGGTTAAAAATATATTGACCTAATTGACTTTACATACAGAATTTTGAACTTAGAGATAGTTCTTTTATTTAGTCTATTTTAGTAAATAAACTTTAATTACTTATAGCAGGTAGCCCAGAGCCTCAAAGGTAAATAATGTGTTACCTGGGGCAGTGGTTCCTAGCTGGGGATGATCAGTAGTTTCACAAGGCTAAGAGTGCTGGCAGAGCTAGGCAGGGCTGCTGTCTCCAGAAAGAAAGCCTTCTGCGCTCCACAGGGCAGAATAGGAGCTGCTTCTCAGATGCATCAAACCCAGGTCTGATGGCATCTCTGCTTTTATCAAATAAATGAAAAACCAGAATTGACTCTTACAAATATTGAATCTATTGCCAGGTTTATGTCCATTTATAAAGCAAGGGATGATTGCCATCTACTAATCTGCGTGTTATTGTCCCATTTTTTTATTGTCCCATTTTTGTGTCAGAATTATTGATTCCAAATATGAACATGTGTAAATCTGCACCTAGCACTCCAACGACTAAATCTAAAAAATATGTATAAAAAATTAAATGAACCAGAGATCCAATTTAATTACAGACTAAAATTCACAGTGGTATGTTTTTTTTAATGTATTTTATTGAAGTGTAGTTGATTTACAATGTGTTAATTTCTGCTGTACAGCAAAGTGATTCAGTTATACATATACATATTCTTTTCCACTATGGTTTATCACAGGATACTGAACATAGTTCCCTGTGCTATACAGTAGGACCTTGTTGTTTATCCATTCTATATATAATAGTTTACATCTGCTAATCCCAAACTCCAAGTCCCCCACCCCCTCCCCCTTGGCAACCACAAGTCTGTTCTCTACATCTGAGTCTGTTTTATAGATACGTTCATTTGTGCCTTATTTTAGATTCCACGTATAAGTGATACCATATGGTATTTGTCTTTGTCTGACTTACTTCACTTAGTATGATAATCTCTAGGTCCATCCATGTTGCTGCAAATGGCATTATTTCATTCTTTTTGTGGCTGAGTAATATCCCATTGTATATATGTACCACATCTTCTTTATGCATTCATCTGTTGATGGGCATTTAGGTTGCTTCCATGTCTTGGCTATTGTGAATAGTTCTGCTATAAGTATTGGGGTGCATGTTTCTTTTTGAATTATAGTTTTCTCCTGATATATTCCCAGGAGTAAGATTGCAGTATCATATGGTAGCTCTATTATTAGTTTTTTTAATATATAAATTTATTTATTTTCGGCTGTGTTGGGTCTTCCTTGCTGTGCGTGGACTTTCTCTAGTTGCAGCGAGCGGGGGCCACTCTTCGTTGCGGTGCATGGGCTTTTCATTGCAGTGTCTTCTCTTGTTGCGGAGCACGGGCTCTAGGTGCGTGGGCTTCAGTAGTTGCGGCATGCAGGCTCAGTAGTTGTGGCTCGCGGGCTCTAGAGCACAGGCTCTGTAGTTGTGGTGCATGGGCTTAGTCGCTCCGCAGCACATGGGATCTTCCCGGACCAGGGCTCAAACCTGTGTCCCCTGCATTGGCAGGCGGATTCTTAACCACTGCACCACCAGGGAAACCCCTATTATTATTTTTTTAAGGAACCTCCATACTGTTTTCCATAGTGGCTCCACCAATTTACATTCCCAAATGGTATGTTTGTGACAGTTGCAATTCGCATATTTTTAACAAATTTTCAGATCAAATCAATCTGTGCCTTACCTGGCCCATCATGGGCCAAAGAACGATGCTCCAGGAGCTCTGCATGGTCTCCGCCCAAGGTTAGCGGCAGGGTTACAAGCTGGTAACCGAGTAGAATCTGTGCAAACTTAACTTGAAGCATTTCTTCCACCCATTTATATTTATGGTGATTTTAAACACACACACACACACACACACACACACACACACACACACACATCAACATCTATGGCAATTTGTGAACACAAAAGCACTGCAGAATTTTCAGAACAGATACTAGCAGCAGCACTGACCCTGGGTCCTAGGCCAATTGGTTTTCTCCCGACAATAATACTACAAGAGATCTCAGCAGAGCACCTGTTTAGCTCTTTGTGTGATTAAAGCATCTGCGGTCTATGCTACTATGTCAGATGCAAATTTCGCTGTGAGTCTCTTTCCTGGGACCTGTCAATATTAGAGTGCATTCCTTTTGCTGGCCAAGATATTCCTTTGACCTCTCTTTTAAACACAATGAAATGGGAATTGGAGAAAATAAGGACTTTCTGAAAGGGTTTCAATTCTTCCTCCCCACCCCTACCCCTGGTCAAACAAAGTGCCAAACAATGTCCAGACCATCCCGTTGTCACTACACGATTTCTGTCCTTGCCGAGAAGTGGGATTCTTTCGAAGGATTCTGGGTCCAGGGTTGGGCCAACTCATGCAAAGCTGGAGACAGACTAAACCGGGTCAGTGACCTCTGTGAACGAGGCTAGGCAACCACTGGTGGTAGGGAGGGATAGGAAGCAGGGTATGAGTGCCGACCGCCTTCCTCGTCTTCTTTCAGAAAGAAATTGCGAGTCCATGGCGATATCCAGTCACAACTCTCATGCTTAATTTGGGAAATGTTGGAAACACAAATCAAAAGGCACTAGCAGCCCTGGTTTCTAAACAAAGAGCTTTTCAGCAGGGAATTTCAGAGGCTATATATTCTTTCTCATACGCAGTTCACCCTCGGGAGGGGGGCACTGAGTCCTGGGCGTATATTGTGCAAGAAAAATTAACACAAGCAGTGAATCCCATCTTTTCTTGTGAAGATCAATAGTCATTACCGAACAATGCCAGGACTCTCAAAGACCATTAAGTTTTTTCCAAGGGATTTCCCCAGATGGGCTCCTGGCAATTCACTTATGTAACTAATAACAGTGGCTGACAGGTATTGAGTGCTCGCCATGCCAAGCACTGTTCTGTGTCCTCCGGATGCACCGTCGTAATCGATTTTCCAATGACCCTGTGAGGTGGCCACTGTTACCGTACAGGCTGTACAGTTAGGTGGAGCTGAGACTTGAGGTCCCCGAGCCAGGAGCTAATCACATGCTCTCTGGTGCCGAAGCGCACGTGTTCAGCCCTCATTGTGGGGTTCTCAGATCTTCCTTGGTTTACTTCTTAAACTTAGAACAAGAACCAGAATTAACCATTTGATGGTAATTAAGATGACTTTTAATCCTCAGCCCTATTTTCTTCTGTCCCTGGGAAATGTGACATTCATGACAAATGTGATGATACCAAACCTGAATTCCAACCCAGACAATGCCCCAGACCTCCAGGCTTGCCCATGGGACATCTGCATAAAGATGTACACAGATACCTCAGAATAGGCATGGCCAATAAAAACAAATGAAGTACTTAGGGCTACATACCAGAGCTGTATGCAGAAAACTGCAAAAACTCTGATACAAGAAATCGAAAATGTCTAAGTAAAATAGGGACGAATACCATGTTCATAAATCAGAAGACTCAATCTTAAGATGTCAGTGTTTCCCCACTTATTTTATTGAATCCATGCAATGCCAGTCAAAATCTCAGCAAACTTTTATGTAGGTATTGACAGTCTGATTCCAAAACTCACATGGAAAAGCAAAAGTTGAAGGACTCACCTTACCCAGTTTTAAGACTTACTATAAAACAACATTCATCAAGGTGAAGGGTAGACACATAGACCAATGGAACACAATAGAAAAACCGGAAATAGACCTGCAAAAATATAATCAACTGATTTTTGACAAAGGGGCAAAGGTAATTCCATGGGGAAAGGGGCCTTTTCAACAAATCGGCACCCATGTGCAAAATCGACACGTTCAAATTCAAGCTCGGTGTCTTTCCTCTGAAACCTCTCTCCAGCTGTGCCCGTATCTTGGAGGATGATATAACCTTACCCCTAGTTGCTCAAGCAAAACCAGGCATCATCTTTGACTCACTTTCTGACTTTCAGTCCCTGAGTTCAATCCTTAAAGTTATGTTGAATCAGGGAATTCCCTGGCAGTCCAGTGGTTAGGGCTCCATGCTTTCACTGCTAAGCAGTGGGTTCTATCCCTGGTCGGGGAACTAAGATCCCACAAGCCGCATGGTGTGGCCAAAAAAACAGTCGACTCATTAAATTATGTTGAATCGCAATGCAGTCCCCCCTGCCCCTCTACTGCCACTGACCTCGTCTGGGCACTCTTTCCCCCGAGCCTTATCTCCTGTGTCCGATTCCTCCCCCCGCCGCGCACACACACACACACACACACATGCATACACACGAAACACACAATACCTCTGAAGGAGCAGCATGGGAATTTCAGAGTATCCCCACGCAATTAGCAGAGGAATCTATTGCTTTCCTAGCACCATTTGCAAAAGTGATACCTATTCAACATTTTTTAAAAGAACATGTTGCCATGATGCTTTTTATGAGAAAGATGAAAAGACATGACCATTAGTCATGTTGAAAGAAGGACCATAAGTTGTATAGAGAAGGCAGGCACGGGTAGGACCCCTTTACCCTGCAGCTGCCTCCGAAGTGCGGGCCCCATCTTTCGGTGGGTACCCAGCCAGTGCCTGGCTCTTCCCCCTGGCTGGCTCCCCTCCTGTTAGAAACTGCCTGGGCCTTTGCACAGAAGGATCTTTGAAAAAGGCAAATCGATCGTATAATCCCAGAGCTGAAGGCCCTTCCTTCAGTGGCTTTCTAACACTCCATAAGATATAAGCCCCTTGTTTCTTATTCCAGAGCCCTGTCAGGTTTTCTCCTCCACCACTTTCCACCCACATAACTTCTATTCCAATCATTGCTAACAATAGGGTCTACAAGGATTTGCCAAACTCTCTTAATTCCTCAATGCCTTGTGTATTCACCTCTCGCCCAGAAGTCTCTTCCCTACAAGGTTCACCTGCAAAATTCTTACTCCTCTTCAAGGCCTTCCTAAGCAAAGGTCTGTGGGCAGGTGACGTTACATAGCAAGATGGAACAAGTGTCCAAGACGCATGAGTCCTAACCTAGATTCTGTCTTGCTACATACCAGCTGCTGGTCCAGAGGCAACTCACATGCCTCCCATGAGCCTCAGGGCCTATTTAAATGGAGACAATATTAGCTAGATAACATGAGCAAAGCACCTGGGAAGGGAGTTTATGGCCATGGCAAAATGTTTCAGCCGGGCAGACCTGTTAAAATATTTTCCCCGAGATTTGTATTGATATGTCCAGGCACCTTTCCTACTAGTAATTTGTTTGACTTCTGCCAAATCCACCGTCCTTTACCCCTGCTTAAGTATAGCTGTTGTAGTTAGGACTTTCCTGGTCTAGGACCACTATTGTTCTTGTTGCTGTGACCATCATTGTTTATTATTGTATCATTATCCCCTGATTCCTCACCGTTCCTCCGCACACACACCAGGGTGTGTAGGGCTTCTCACTCTGTGCTCCCAAAGCAGCTTATATGTACCATACTTACAATACATTTTTTTTTTTTTTTTTTTTTTGTGGTACACGGGCCTCTCACTGTTGTGGCCTCTCCCGTTGCGGAGCACAGGCTCCGGATGCGCAGGCTCAGCGGCCATGGCTCACGGGCCCAGCTGCTCCACGGCATGTGGGATCCTCCCGGACCGGGGCACGAACCCGTGTCCCCTGCATCGGCAGGCGGACTCTCAACCACTGCGCCACCAGGGAAGCCCACAATACTTTTTACATTATTTTATAATCATGTGTTATACAACTGCCTCTCCAGGTGACCCTGAACTCCTTGAGGACAGAGCCCATGTATTTTGTGTGTGTTCTGAGAACACTGGACCTGGCTCAGAGTACGCTGTCACTAAATTTTTAGTAATTGGATGAATAAAGGAAGAAACTATATTTTATTGATTGGGAGAGAATAAGAAATATTGCTTTATTGATTCCTAGCAGTTTCTGAGCTCCTAGAAAGCTGATGTCGTAGAAGAAATTCATCAAAAGAAACCAGTTAGCTGGCTTTTAAAGGGCTGGACTTCCTCAGAAAGCAATGGGCATTTGGCCAGTGCCTTCTAGGGCTGACTGAACTCAGGTCTTCATGTGTGTGTGTGCCTAAATCCATTTATCTAAATGATCTAAAACGACTGAAATGATCTTTAAAGCTTACATTTCTTTGATGAATCTAATGAATCAAAGCTATAGTCCTCCAACTATCTTACAGACTATGGAAAACCCCAAATCCTAGCTCCGTATAATATCAACCGTGTTTCTTTTGATTCTTGGCATTCTAGTTTGCGTGGTTATGTCGTTTCTTCCGTACAGAAAAGTTGAGAAAACAGTACATATTCTACCACATTTTTGTCACATTTTGAACTTTCTCTCTATCTCTAGCTCTGTCTTTGTCTCTCTCTCCCTCCCTCTCCCTCTCTCTCTCTCTCTCTCTCTCTCTATATATATATATATATATATATATATATATATATATATACATGTTACACACACATTTTTTTTTTCTGAACAATTTGCAAGTTACAGACATCATGACAGTAAACCCCTAAATATTTCAGCATACACTTCCTATTGATGAGAACATTTCCTATGAAATCACAATACCAGTATAATTCCTAAGAAATTTAATTTGATTATATCTAAAATTTGGTCTCTATATTCAAAGTCTTTCGATTGCCCCTAAGATACCTTTTTATTGTTGCCAATGCTTCCAACCAGGGTTATGCATTTCATTTGGTTTCTTTTCCCTTTTGAAGGAAGACTAAAGGAGCGGCAGTGGACGCATCTTCATGTTTTGAGTGAGCAGAGACATTTAGACATATTATTGCTATTTATACTAGAGATGGTTTGTAGGGGCTCCAGCAAACTGAGGACATTTAGAGGTGTGTCCATTACTAGGGAGTGTTGAGTAACAGAATAGACAGACTAAACAAGTACATATTTAGGGCACCAGCACAGCAGGGACATTTTAAAATATATATTTTGAAAGAATTCAAGAGAAAGAAAGGGGAAAATAAAGGAAGGAAGGGAGGGAGGGAGACAGGAGAGAAGAAAGGAAAAAGTGTCAGAAGGAAAATCAGAATTTTTTGGACTCTATCCTATAAATTAGTGGTTTTTTATTGTTACTGTTGTTTAGAATTACATGTGTGGATGAGGCACTGTGGGTTTTTTTCAGTGTTTAGGATTTTCTTTTTTTTTTAATTTAATTTTTATTTGATATTGGGGTATAGTTAACTTACAATGTTGTGTTAGTTTCAAGTGTACAGCAAAGTGATTCAGTTATACATGTGCATATATCCATTCTTTTTCAGATTTTTCCCTTATAGGTTATTACAAGATATTGAATATAGTCCCCTGTGCTGTACAAGATTATTTTATATATAGTAGTGTGTATCTGTTAATCCCAAACTCCTAATTTATCCCTCCCCCCGACCTTTCCCCTTTGGTAATCATAAGTTTGTTTTCTCTGTCTGTGAGTCTATTTCTGCTTTGTAAATAAGTTTATTTGTATCATCTTTTTACATTCTGCATGTAAGTGATATCATATGATATTTGTCTTTCTCTGTCTGGCTTACTTCATTTACTATGATAATCTCTGGGTCCATCCATGTTGCCGCAAATGGCATTATTTCATTCTTTTTATGGCTGAGTAATATTCCACTGTGTGTATATACCACATCTTGTTTATCCATTCCTGGTGTTTAGGATTTCTAAGGGTCTGTGACCGGGGTCTGTGAAAAGACAGCCCAGCATGATCTGGGGGCACCTGACCTAACCAGGAACAATGATGTGTGGTGACCACATTGGGAAGGTGATATCAGCCAAAAAAGTGTCTAAGTTCAAATATATGCTTTTAAAAAAACAAAATATAATTTCTTATACGACAGGATGAGTGGTAGGTTGTCTTCAGGTAGATGCAGGGTGAGTTCAACCCTGTTTAACCCCAGGTGTCAAGCATTGTTCTGGTTTCTGTGAGTAAGTTTTGTAACACAAAATCCATTTGATAGCTTTGCCCTGCATATATCCAAACTATAAGATTGCTCCACTCCCTACAGAAATAGCACATAGGGCTTCCCTGGTGGTGCAGTGGTTAAGAATCCGCCTGCTAGTGCACGGGACAGGGGTTCGAGCCCTGGTCCGGGAAGATCCCACGTGCCGCGGAGCAACTAGGCCCGTGCGCCACAACTACTGAACCTACGCTCTAGAGCCCTCAAGCCACAGCTACTGAGCTCGTATGCCACAACTACTGAGCCTGTGCGCCTAGAGCCCATGCTCCACGACGGGAGAAGCCACCACAATGAGAAGCCCATGCACCGCAACGAAGAGTAGCCCCCACTCGCCGCAACTAGAGAAAGCCCGCACGCAGCAATGAAGACCCAATGCAGCAAAAAATACATTAATTAATTAAAAATAAATTAAAAAGGGAGATAACCTTCTAAAAAAAACAAAAGTGTACAAACTTTTGTAATCGAACCTCTCCTCTAAGCATACCTCTTCATTCTACACAAAAACATAATTCATCCTCACTTGTTTTCTTAAACTTGTAGGTAGCTAACTAGTTCATAAAACACAGCATATTGACAGGACCTAATCCTTAGTTTTTTGACCAAGCAGCTTTGAGTAACTTCAACGAGTTCCTTAAATCAAAATACCAGATTTCCCTTGCGGTCCAATGGTTAAGATTCTGCACTTCCACTGCAGGGGGTGCAGGTTCGATACCTGGTCAGGGAAATAAGATCCCACATGGTGTGGCCAAAAAAATTAAAAATAAAAATACCATAGTAACATTTACTGCACTTATTGTATGTAACTGTGTAGTTAAACTGGGGAATGTTGTCCCCTGTGGTTCCAGAAGCACTTTAAAAGTAATGCAAATTACAGTGCACTCTGGAGAGATTGATGAGAATGTTAATTAAAATCAACTTGTCCTAGTATTCATTTTTCCAGAATTGAAAAGGATGATGAGTATGGGAAACTGACATGTTTTCAAAATATGACTGCTTCTCAAAGCTATGCTTTTAAACAAAGTCTAATGAATCTTCAGAAAAGATGATTTCTCTGAGAACATCACATTTTTACCTCAAAAAAATTACATGATCATTTATACTTAGCATACATGAGGGTCTCCGCTGAATTAATGAAATATGAAAGAAAGAAGGCAATTTCTGACAGTATCTGTGAAATCTGTAGCATTTCATCTCCGAAGGCATGGCCTAGTCATAGTTTTACTTTGATGTGCACACACAATATGTATTAACATTGACAGGAGTTAAGCACACAATTTAAAGGAGAAAATTGTACCATTTTGAATCCATCTCCCAGATGATTAAAAAGCATCAAAGAACTACATTTAAATAGAAATATGAATATAACTTAAAATACCAGGAGCCAAGAAATTCAGCTCTGATGATGCTGTCAGGAAGCGGGTGGGGTCACGGAGATTCACAAGTTTCATTTCATAGCTAGTAAGTGCTTGAACTGTGAAATTGCATCAGTTATTTACCTGCCAATTCACAGCCAGAATTGTTCCTGAAACCTAGTTTTCCTTACAAGCAGATTAATTTCATTTAGGAAAATGTAGTTGAAATTGTTTTTACTAAAATTATATGTATTTTATTTGAAGATAATATTTCAGCACTTCACCAAATACCATTCTTTTTTTTTAACCTGTTAATTGTTTTATTTATTAATATACATGAATTATATAAATGTATTATTAAATAAAATGATTGAAAAGTAATTGCACAGATAATTCAAAGAGGAGAAAGCACATATAGCTGAAAAATAATTGTAAAAATTTTCAGCCAACAGCATATATAGTTCGTCCTTCCAAATTTGCCGTCTTGCTGCAAATACTAGAATCCGAGGATGCCCAAGTTCCTTATATAAAAGGGTGTAGTATTTGCATAAAACCTATGCACACCCTCCCTGATACTTTATATATATATATATATATATTTTTTTTTTTTTTTTTCAAATACCGTTCTTAACTTCCCAGTCCCAGTCCTGAGACCCTTCATCTTTTCTGAACTCGTATTTGGTCAGCCCTCCCCCCATAAGGTCCAAATAAAAAACAAAGCAAAACACACACACACACACACACACACACACACACACACACACACAGAGGAAAGGTGAATTGTCAGATTTACATTCTCCTTCCTTCTGCTCGATTTTTTTCTTCAGGGTTTTTTCTCCTCAATTAGAGTAGAACAATTTTTCAAGTGTGCTCGTGTAAGCCAGGTGCATTACTTGTCTGTGTCGTGTCTCAATGGGGACATGACGGGAGGAGATGGGAAAGTCAAGATTCTAGCATGCTGTACACTTAGAATCCCAGGTGCTTCTTGACTCATCATTTCATTTCCAGAAATTGATTATTAGGAAATAATCATGATGAATTGGGCGATTGGGATTGACGTGTATACACTGATGTGTATAAAATGGATGACTAGTAAGAACCTGCTGTATAAAAACATAAATAAACTAAAATTCAAGAAAAAAAAGAAATAATCAAGAGTTATTTGCAGCACTGTTTACAATAGTAATAAAAAAGTGATAACAGGGAATTCCCTGGTGGTCCAGTGGTTAGGACTCGGGCTCTCACTGTGGGGGAAGGGGAGGTGGAGTGGCCAGATTCAATGCCTGGTCTGGGAACTAAGATACCACAAGCGGTGCAGCACGGCCAAAAAAAAAAAAAAAGTGATAACAATCTAAGTATTCAGCAATAAAGGGCTTATTAAATAAATTATGCCAAAGCAATACAATAGAATACTATGCAGCTATTAAAATCAGATTTTCAAGGTTGTTTATTAACATGAGTATGTGCTCACATTGTATTTAGTGAGAATAAAAAAGTAGGCTCCAAACCTAAATTTACAATGATCTCCCAATTTTTAAAAAGGGATAGATAGATAGAGACATAGAAATAGAAACAGGGGCAACTTTCAGGCACTTCCTTATATAGAACATCAAATGAAAGCAGAGCCTAAAATGAAATTCAGTATTCCCAAAAGTGTGCTTTAAATGCACGGTAGAGCCCTGGCTGGTAAAACCAACCAATTTACCAACCAAAGGGCAACCACAAAAATTCCAAGTCTTCTTGACGAAAAATCAATGTTTTAATGCATCCATTTGGCTTTTAGATGACAAATTGGTGTATCAATTGGAAATATTGATCTAGTAACGAGGTCCTGTTTGAATTGTGTTGTGACCGGCTCTGTCCCCGCAGGGAATGTGAGGGGTTTGTCTTTTTACTGCCAGCCTCTCCCGTGGTGTCCTACCCATGGATCCCTCACGCTTTCTTCACCTCTTCATCCCCATCCATCCTCTGCTAAAAATCGCCAGGCTTGGAAAGGTTCTCGAAAATTCATTCAGCCTAAGATAAAGTGCTGACCAGCTTAAGTACCTTCATGGCAGGTATTTGCATTTTAGTAGGGGAAGAGCCCTGAATCCCTCAAAGTTTCTCCACTGGGGCACTATTTGCATTTGGGGCGGGGCTATTGGAGGGCCGGTGTGAACGCCCCACCCCATCACCCTGAAAACCACAAAGTTCATGTGGGTCCAGGATCATCGTGTTCTATTCCGGACACTGGCTGATTGCTCAGTTCATTTGTCTAAAGAACATGTACTGGGGACCCACTCCAGGCCAGACACCGTTCTGGGATTTCAGAGCGTCCTCTGGGCCTCACGATTCCTGCACAGGAATCATGAAATAAAACACATAAGACACTGAAGACTTCATTTAACAGAAATGATTCATACGCTGTTATTCTAGGTTTTTTTTCTAATTTTTTGAAGCAAAAATTAAAAACAAAGGTTAGATTTAACTTGGAAAGCTCCATCTCACCAGGCTTCTGCTTTCGTTCACATTTAAAATAATATTTTTAGAGATACGTTGACCTTTGTGCTTTGTCATTTACCTGTGGAGTTGAGACTCCCGATCACACCCCCTCTGTAAAATGAACAGGGAAATGAAAGCGCCACCTGCTTGCCACCACAATAGATCATCTGCGTATCTCGGTTTCAGTAGTGCATTTGAGAGGATGACACTTTGTTCCATTAAATTGGAGCCTCTGTTGTTTTTTTTTTTCTTTCTCCCAGATGTTAATAACTACCACTCTGTTACTCAAGAGGTTTTGTCTAGGTAATTAAAGATCTCTTCACATCATGGTTGAATATAAAGTCCTAAATGAGTCATGCAGTGAACTTGGGTCTTTTGAGTTTAATGAGGTCAGTTTTAATGAAGGAAATTATTTTTTTGATAAATTTTAAAACTGTAAAAGAAAAATTCAATTATACATTCCTAATATAGCCACTTACAATAGAATTTAAGCTTATTCAGTCATGAGAATAATTTGTAAAAACTATTACAAACCTCAAAGTTCAGGTTAAAAAACAAAGAAGAATCCCCCTAGAAACACTCTCCTGAGAGAAAAACTCATTAAAGGAAAACTTTATTTATTATTGTTTATATGTTATCTTTTAAAAACATGGACATCTGGATTTCACCCCAATTTTTTTGTTTTGAATAGTGAAGTGTATTCAATTTGGGGATGAAAATAATGTTTATTTTATTTTTATTTTTTAATTAATTAATTAATTTGAAGGCATTGGGTGTTTGTTGCTGCGCACGGGCTTTGTCTAGTTGCGGCGAGCGGTGTCTACGCTTTGCGGCGCGCGGGCTTCTCATTGCGGTGGCTTCTCTTGTTGCGGAGCGCGGGCTGTAGGTGCACAGGCTTCAGTAGCTGTGGCTCGTGGGCTCTAGAGCACAGGCTCAGTAGTTGTGGTGCTGAGCTTAGTTGCTCCGTGACATGTGAGATCTTCCTGAACCAGGGCTCACACCCGTGTCCCCTGAATTGGCAGGCGGATTCTTAACCACTGTGTCACCAGGGAAGTCCAATAATGTTTATTTTAACATTTTAGCTGTTTTCTTAATATAATGGTCGTTCCATTAATATTCTAGCGATGACACATTACATGCGTCTTTCAACTGATAGAAATAAGAACAATTATAAAAATAATCCAAAGTAACTGTGAAATCAATTACAGCCTGCTGTAAGCTGTATAATAATAACATAAACATATTCATCCAGAATTAAAACAGTAGGTCAGAAGAGCGATCTATTGGGAGTCAATATTCTATAATCATCAGGACAAAGTTCGGAAGCAGATGGGCTGGAATTTGAAAATGGGCTTAAACACTTATTAGAAGTGTGACCTTGTTTTAATAATCCTGTCTGAGCTGCAGGTTGTTCACTTGTTCACTTGTAAAATGGGGGCAATAGTACCTAATCTCTGAATCCAGTTGTTGTGAAGAATCCAGTGATGCTGGCAAGAAATGCACTAGAAAAGTCCCGATCCATCCATATATGTGTGAAAATCGATGGAACTTTTCATCATCAGAAAAGCCTCTATTGAAATTCATTTTATGCCCTGGGACGTATTTTGGACAAGTTCTTAGTCCAGATCATTTCCCAGAGGGGAAAATGATTGGATTGGGAGACAGTGTATGGCAATGGGCTGTGCAAAGAGGGGAGAGCTTTCCTTTCTTCTCATTTTTAAATTAGCAAGTGTGGTTAGGTATCAACGACTAATAGTGATGTTTTGGGTTTAATGCTCATTGTGGAACTTCACTTATTTAATTTCTTGGTTGAGAGAGCCTGAACGAATGTTAAGTAGAATAATAGAAGAAAATTTATTTTTCCTAAACATAGTACTTCAAGAAAAGTACAGAGGCAGCACAAGAGACAAAAGGGGCATTTGTTCCATCATAAGAGCATCCCACCTGCCGCCCCCTTTGCTCTGTGTTAATAGTATTTCCCTATACTATTATAGGGAAACTATACTATTCCCTATACAGCACCGTTGTGAGGCTGACTAACAAAGCCCTTGAAAAGATAGGAAATGGTGTGTAGCTATTAATAACAGTTTATTTTCCTACATTTAGAAGTAGTAAGCCAACACAACTCACCGCTTTTCATTGTAATTATCAAAGGACCTCTTTTCAGTAAAATTCTAAGTGTAGTTTTAGAGCATTTATATCATTATTGATGAAGTGGTTCTCTGGAGACCTTGGGACACGGAGTTTATAGGGTTAACAATGAGCACCATTAAAACACCGTAACAGAAAAGACAAGATCGAGACATAACTACAAAGGAGGGCCGGGGAGCATTGGGAAAATATTCCCCGAGGAGAGGATGGGCAAGGGAGACATCCAAATCCAAGTTGTCCTCAATCTACCAACTGCTGTCTTTACTCTTGAAATGGGTACTTGTGAATTCACTTGGAATTTACAAGAAAATATTCCTAGGGAACCAACGTTAAAAATGGTGGTTAGGTCTCTCGCAGGCCTTGTGAAACCACTAACCCCCATGTAGCTGCACCAAAGAACACTACCTCCCTGCTGTTCCTGAGGGCTAAATAGCGACATTCCAACCTGCTGCCAGGATGCTGGAATATCTCCCAAGCTGCCAACCCCATAACCCCCCTAAAGTAGTTTCCTCCAGTCTCCTCTCCTACTGGGCCAACACAGGAGAAGAAGTCTTTGGAATTCCCTGTCGGTCCAGTGGTTAGGACTTGGTGCTTTCACTTCGGGGGCCCGGGTTTGATCCCTGGTCGGGGAGCTAAGCTCCTGCATGCCACGTGGTGTGACCACATTTAAAAAAAAAAAACAGAATTCTTTCCCTCGTGATGACAAAAGAAGAAAGAATTCTCAGGCAGCCATTGTTAACAGGAAGGGGTAGTGATTGACATTTTAGGGATGTTCAAAGTTTGTTTTCAGGGCTTCGGAAAGGCCCACACCAGGGACTTGCTTCACTTTCTTTTACAATAAGTGTGTCATTGCTGCCCTGTGTTTGGTTGAGTTTATGGAAATAGCTGCGTTGCTTGTTGATCGTGAGAGGTGGGCACATAATAGCTTCTATAAATCCCAGGCTACCCCTCTGCCCAGCCCTCTGTCCTCTGCAGAGCCTCAAGGGGAAGGTCACCCTGGACCACTTGAACTGAGGTGTCAGAAACCACAGAGAGGTCCTACCAGCCACCTCACAAGATCCTCTGATGACACAGCCTAACACAACCTCCTTTACAGTATTCCAACAACAATCGAAGTCAGAAATAACTCAGACATAACGCTAAAAAATAAAGTAAGCCTCAAAAGCTTTTCTTTTTCTCCCCTCAAAACATTAGCATGCAAATGAGTTAGCTAGTAGTCACTAGTAGCTTTTTCCCTGCAAAATTATTGGCTAATTATACCAATTATTACATTCTCAGCCTATCAGGCCATGCTTTGTTCATCGAGAGGCAAAAATGTTCCCTGGAGCCGATCCACAGGGCAATAAATGAAGTCTGTTTGGGTGGTTCTTTCTTGCCAGGCGTGCTCATGGTCCGTGCTGACCACGGAGGCCTGGCCTCGGTCCACAGTGAATGGTTACAGCTCATCATTCAGGGTTCTTCAGAGATGAGTCCTCGTTTGGCATCTCTCCCTTCTGAAACATCCATAAAAGGGAGCCATTGCCACATAAACGTGGACTCCGACGCACAGAAGGATCGCCCTATCTTTCAGGACGCTGGAAACCCTGATTACATGGGTATGGACACATTTAAATGATCGAGCATCCTTCCCTATACACTGTACTGCATTACATACAGTCATACTGAGGACAGTCTAACCAGATTAATGTCTTCAAAGTTAGCAAAATGCTCACACATCTGTCATTTGGTTGATATTAATAATGTCCAGGCATTAAAACTTAATCCCCATTCAGAAAAGTTTACTCCATATAGATCAAAGCTTAGTGAACTATTAAAGCTTTTTTAAACATAAGTTTAGGGTGGAATTGTCAAG
This sequence comes from Leucopleurus acutus, assembly GCF_964270905.1. Taxonomy (NCBI): domain Eukaryota; kingdom Metazoa; phylum Chordata; class Mammalia; order Artiodactyla; family Delphinidae; genus Leucopleurus; species Leucopleurus acutus. Next base: position 154,321,011 of record NC_139146.1, read on the forward strand.
ACTCTACCAGACAATATGATGGGACTATTAGAGTGAATTTCAAAAAAATAACAAGACATATTTACATTTTATCATTTGCCAGTGTCTATATTATTTTAGAATCAATTAAACACTTGATGACTTTTGATGTTCGTTATGCCCAAAGTTTTCCTGACTCCTCTGTATTCACTGTATTATAAGTGTAGTCATCATTACATTGTGGGTTTTTTTTTTTTTTTTTTTTTTTTTTTTTGGTGGTACGCGGGCCTCTCACCATTGTGGCCTCTCCCGTTGCGGAGCACAGGCTCCGGACGCGCAGGCCCAGCGGCCATGGCTCACGGGCCCAGCCGCTCCACGGCATGTGGGATCTTCCCGGACCGGAACACGAACCCATGTCCCCTGCGTCGGCAGGCGGACTCTCAACCACTGCGCCACCAGGGAAGCCCTACATTGTGGTTTTAAACCATTTGATAGCACAACACACTGTAGATTTTTATCTCTGATTTTCTTCCTCTCTCACAGTTTTGGTACAAATGTTCTGTTTATGGTCGGGCATGGTAATTCAGTTTTGAGGCAGGTTGTAACAAGAACCATCTGTCCTTTTCCCCTATCTGAGTCCTTCTGTCATGATTAATTGTTGTTACCAAAAAAAAAGTACCACCTCTTTGCTGGAGTTTTGCAAGAGGCTGCAGCCACTGCCTCTCTTTAGAGTAATGGAGCTTAAAATACGACATGCTTTGTTCCCTGTGGCCTTAAACACCCAGTCTCTGCTATCGTGGTTCCCAAGGCTTCCAGTAGATTGAGAGACGAGAGACGGGTGGAAACCACTCTTGGTAACATCGGACAATAACAAGATGGAGACAAAATTGAAATCGTTACTCAAGGATGTTCCACTTTGTATTAGGCATTTTGGGTGTCTGCCTCGTAGGGAATAAAAAACAACGGAAGAAAGTAATATACATATCATGTTCACACTGATACAAATGAGCTCCTGAAGAGGATGAGAAAATGCTGATACGAAATGCAGCATGGTATGTCAAGGTTTGGTAGAACTTAAGTTAAAAACACAAATCCACGTTTCCTAAAGACCTCTGTTGTTGCCTAATTTCAAAAGCATCTGACGAGAAAGAGAAAGGGGCCAGAACTAGGATTTAACTTTTATTAGAAGGAAATGCGCTCTAGGAGGGACCAATGTGGGAGGAACCAAGGAAGAGAAAGGTCTGCTCAGAGGTGTTGCGTCATTAGCCCTGCAGCTCCCACTGCAGTTCGAGTGGAAGAGTACTGAGTTGTGGTACAAATTCTCAGAAATGCTGCCCATTTCCTAATTCAACCAGCATTTATCCAACCAGGATTGGATCTAGAGAAGGGGGAAGAAGATGCAAAAGGGATGGAGGATGTTGTTGCTTTTGTGTTCAGTCATCAAGGAACTTTAAACAAGTTGGGAGACAGACGTGAAACCTAGGACAACCATCTCAGCCTCTAGTGATGTGCTTTGCTGGACCACAAGGCTCCCTCCCTCTTTCCCAGAAATGCCCTTTCCTTAGTCTGCCCATCTTTCTGAAGTCCTCCCTGTTAGAGCCATCGTTCCTATTCAGGCTTTCTATGTAGGAAAAGATGCAGAACACACACACACACACACACACACACACACACACACACACACACACACTCTGAATCCCTATAAAGGCCCTCTTACAATATAAATATGTTACTCACAAGGGCTCATACAGTTCCAAACGTTTCAGTCTTGGTATAATGCCAAACAAGGTTCTCAGGAAATGAGACACAAGACGTGAAACAAAAATATAGGTAAAGAAGGAAAACCAGAGTAGTCCAGAATAAGATGTGGGAAGTAGCCAGGGGGAGTCATGAGATTGATAGAGTGAGTTCAAACTACAGCTCCACGGCTTCCCTGGTGGCGCAGTGGTTGCGAGTCCGCCTGCCGATGCAGGGGACACGGGTTCGTGCCCTGGTCCGGGAGGATCCTACATGCCGCGGAGCGGCTGGGCCCCTGAGCCATGGCCGCCGAGCCTGCGCGTCCGGAGCCTGTGCTCCGCAACGGGAGAGGCTGCATCAGTGAGAGGCCTGCGTACCGCAAAAAATAAAAAAATAAAAAAACCTACAGGTCCAGTATACAGGAGCATTTCAGTGCCAATGTGATAAAGCTGGACTTTGGCTTATGAAGGGTGAAAAGGCAAAGGAGGCGATTACCAAGAAGAGAGTGTTAAGAACCTGGCAGTCACCTTCAGACTGGATCAGAAGAGGTGGAGACTGCGATTAGAGAAGTCAGTGAGGAGGCTGTTGACTTCTTCAGGAATAGAGAGACAAAAATACCTGCATTAAGTGATGTTATCATAAGAATAAATTAATATTTTGAATAAGTGTAATATGCTGCAGGGACAGATTGGATATGAGAATTGAGGTTTCCCCTTGGGCAATGATTCCCAAGTTTTAATGTTAGGTATCTGTGAACTGGTGATGGTGTTGAAAGATACAGGACACTGGAAGAGATACCTAATTTGGTCAGTGGTGGCAGCATGGTGAGATGTTACCTTCCTTTCTAATTACTTTTTTTTTCCGCTTTTGTTGAGATGTACTTGATATACAGCACTGTATAAGTTTAAGGTATACAGCATAATGACTTGATTTACATAGATTGTAAAGTGATTACCACAGTAACTTTACTTAACATCCATCATCTCATATAGATACAAAAGAAAAAAAAAAAAGAAAAGTTTTTTCCCTGTGATGGGATCTCTTAGCATCTACTCCTAAAAACTTTCATATGTAACACACAGCAGTGTTAATTATAGCGATCATGCTGTACATTACATCCCCAGGACTTATGTATCTCATAACGGGAAGTTTGTACCTTTTGACACCTTCATCTAATTCCCCCTCCCTCTCCCCTCCTCCTCTGGTAACCACACATCTCATCTCTTTTTCTGTGAGGCAGTTTTCTTGTTGTGCTTTTTGGATTCCACATATAAGTGAGATCATGCAGTATTTGTCTTTTTCTGGCGAATGTTACTTGAAACACTTTTAGTCACATAAGCAGCTGGACATTTCCTGTTGCCTTAGGACCCAGGACTGAGTTTTCAGTGAGATATGGAGCAAAAGAAACATGAATCTGCAAGTCACAGAGATTTGAAGCCTTGAGAGTAAATGACCAGCAAGACCAGAGAGCCGAGGACAAGTTTCCTTGGAATGTTCATGGGAAAGGACTGAGTCATCATAACTGAGGGGAAATGGATAATCAGGGAGATGGAAGGAAAGTGAGAGCAAGAGCTTTAAGTAGGGTAAGATGATCAGTGGTATGAAAGGCTCGTCTAAAACAGTAACTTTTTTCTCACCCTATAATCGTTGTCTCCAGAATGTAGAATTCTGACAGATGGTCTCTTAGTACTTTGAAGTTATTCCACTGTCTTTGTCTTCCATTGTTACCGTTAAGAAGTCCTGTGTCATTCTATCCATCACTTCTTTGCGGGTAATTTGTCTTTTTCACTGATTTCTTTTCAACTATTCTCTTTGTTTTTATTCTGAAATTTCACTGAAGTACATTTTTCCTTATCCTGCTTGGGACTCATGTGCATTGTGAGTCTGAGGATTATGTCTTTAGCGATTCTAAAAGTTTTTCAGGTATTATCTCTTTAAGTATGACATGTCTCCCATTCTCTTGATTCTCTCTTTTAAGAGATGCACATGCTTTCTAAGGGTAGTTGTGAGTTAGGCCTTATCATTTTCCTCTTCATCCCACTTTCTGTCTCTTCATCTCTGCATGGTAGAATGTGGGTCACTTCCTCAGACCTGACTGAGAGTTTGCCAAGTCTCAGTTATGGTCTTTCACTTTCCCATTGGTATTTCATTTCGATTCCTTTTGTTTTTCATATTTATAGAGGCTGTCTTTAATTATTTCTTTCCAATCTATGTGTTGGATTTTCATAAACTCTTATTGTTTTCTCATATTTTAGAGTCTTTCTTTTATGCTCTTAATCACATTATGTCTATATTTTTGTCCCTATTTAATAGTTCTACGTTAGCTGATGGTCTTAGGAAACTGAATCCTTCTACTTGTTGTGTCTGCTGACTCTCAAACTTGGTGAGCTGTTTCCTTGTGTGCACTGTATTCAAGAACCTGTGTTCACCTTCAGCAGGGGAATCCCTCACATCCTGAGTGAACCAGCTGTCCCTTCGAAACGGCTTTATGTTTGTTTCTTCCAGGAGCCTTAGGTGGCCCTGTCCAGTGGAGCCTATCACTGGACAGGACCAATTTTTACATCAATTTTTCAACTTACAGGTACTTGGCCCAGGCTGATGGTATATTGGCATTCAACAAACTACCATCTCTTTTTGTAAATAAAGTTTTATTGAAATGCACACATGCCCATTTGTTGACATATTGTCAACGACAGCTTTTCTTCTCCAAGGGCAGAGTTGAAGAGCTGCAGCAGAGACTGTATGGCCCACAAGTTGATAATTTACTATCTGGCCCTGTACAGAGAATGCTTGTCAACCTCTGGTATAAATTCAAATCCTAAACCAGAGTAAGAGCAGGTAGAAGGTTACAGAGTCTCAGGGGAGAGACTAATTTTTTCCACTCAGAGTCCAAGCTGACGAGTTTCTTTGTTCACTCCATGTGCTAGTTGGGAGGTTGCCTTTGTTTTTGTTTTTACAGTCCATACTTTCACTAAGAACATAGCTTTTCAAGGTCCTGAACTCATGCAGATTTATTGATTCTAACTCTCTCTCTTATATGAGTCTAGAGCCTAAGGGCCTCATATCCTGAGGACATTTAAATCCAAATTCCTAGATCCGGGACAGCACATTTTCCTGCCACACCAACGCCCCTCCACAGCACTGCTCCACTCACAACTCCTATCCTAACTGCTCAGTTTTGACTCCTGCAGATATTACTTATAGATCAGCTCTGTATTAGGGGTTTTTTTTTCCCAGCAGTTATGGGTGTTTTATAGCAAAATATTTCTCAAGTTATATAACAGGTCATATTTCTGAGAAATAAAAGTTGTGTAAAATGTAACTGGAATCTTGGAGGACTGAAAATTTTTAAACTTTACTAAAAAATTTAGAATATTGAATAAGACTATTTCTGTGGAATCATAAAGGTGAAAGCCATTTAGGAAAACTGAGAAGGAAGTGAGCAGTGAAATAGGCACCTTGCCACAATGATCAGAGGCCACACGGCAGAGGGGACCCTGATATCAGACTTGCCCCAATTTGAATCCTACCCATGTAACCCTTAGAAGAGGTATTTAACTTCTCATAGCCTCACTTCCTTTATCTGTAAAATCAGGATAATAAAGTCTATAGCAAACTATCAATCTATGACCCTTGCAATGAACGTGAGCGCGTTACAGTCTTTAGAATATTAGTCACTCTTCAGAATACCCCTCTCCGGCTTCAAAGGAAAGAAAGAACCATGTGGCGTATGTAACAGCAAGTATTTCTAGCTGAATTTAGCCACTGTCATTTCCATGGCAACTACCTTACTCTGAGAAGAGGGGCAAAATACATAAAGATGCTATCGAAGATTTATAGTCACTTATCTGGAGTGAGCTTCATAATTCTCAGGGCTCTGAGAGAAGGCATTATCTCAGACGTGTGGTAGTAAAAACTTATAGTGATCAGTTCTTTCCCTTGGAAAGCTATTTAGTAATTTCCAATTGTTTAGCAATCTGGCCTCATTTTTTAAAAAATTAATTATTTGTTTTTGGCTGTGTTGGATCTTCGTTGCTGCACATGGGCTTTCTCTGGTTGCGGCGAGCGGGGGCTACTCTTTGTTGCGGTGCGCGGGCTTCTCTTGTTGTGGAGCACGGGCTCTAGGTGCACAGGCTTCTGTAGTTGTGGCTTGTGGGCTCAGTAGTTGTGGTTCGCAAGCCCGAGAGCACAGGCTCAGTAGTTGTGGCACACGGGCTTCGTTGCTCCGCGGCATGTGGGATCTTCCCGGACCAGGGCTCGAACCTGTGTCCCCTGCATTGGCAGGCGGATTCTTAACCACTGCGCCACCAGGGAAGTCCCTGGCCTCATTTTTTAATCATGCCTATGCAACTGTCTTAGAAGGGTATCGGATTGGTATAAGTAATCTGTCTGAGTCTACTCATTAGGTAGGCAACGGGAAGGGAAACTTAGCCAGAAAATACAGGGTGAGGATGGAGGAGATGTTAGGGCTTGAGCAAGAAGGCAGGGTGCTGGTTCAGACTGTGGTGGTTGGGAAGTGTGGTCCAGCCTAGAAGGAGTAGCGTAAGGGGGGGGAGGGAGAAGAGGAGACCCTTTGTCCTGTGCACAATGCAGTCCAGTGCTATTCTGATCGTACGAGGGGTGTAGAGCCAGTGTGCTCGCTTTGTTTGCATCTTATTGATCCAGATGGAGCATTTATCTCTCAGTAAAGAAGGCGGTGACTCATTTCTCCAATAAATTCTTCAGCTCAACTTTGTTTTCAGGCAATCTTTTCTGATACGATTTTTCGTGGTGTGATGCAACTCACAGAAGGCACCACAAATCATTTTCCCAAATGAGTTTTCTCTATCTTGCAGTAATTTAATCAATCAGTAGTTCTATTTTTTAAACCTTAGACTTGTTTTCAGTTAGAACCTATTCAATTATAATGAATACAAGGATACAAATCCCCTTTGGTTATATATTTTGTCATTTCTAAACACATAATTAACATGGTATAATTTCACTTCCAACCATGCCAAGAGAAACAGGAAAGCAATATAGTGCTTGAATACTTTGTCTATAAAATACAAATACCCTCAATCGTTATGAAGCTTTTGTTCTGTAGAGAAAAATGCCTTTCAAGGAACGGACTACATGAATAAATTAATTAAGAATATCAATTTTATTTACTATGAAAAGATATTCTTCCTCATGGTAGGAAATGTAGGTTATGATGAAACATCCAAGACATCTACACAGAAGGTAGAGAGTAACTTCCACCCACCCCACCCCCCTGTTTTGTTTTTTTTGTTTTTTTGCGGTACGCGGGCCTCTCACTGTTGTGGCCTCTCCCGTTGCGGAGCACAGGCTCCGGACGCGCAGGCTCAGCGGCCATGGCTCACGGGCCCAGCCGCTCCGCGGCATGTGGGATCTTCCCGGACCGGGACATGAACCCGTGTCCCTTGCATCGGCAGGCGGACTCTCAACCGCTGCGCCACCAGGGAAGCCCCCCACCCCCTTGTTTAAAACAGGTGCTGCTGCTGGGTCTCTACTCAGTGTCAGATACTCAAAGTCAGCTCTGTTCGCTGCAGACTGAACGCTTGTGCACCCTTACCCTAATTCATATGTTGAAACCCAATCCCCAATTCGAGAGTATTAGGAGGAGGAGCCCTTGGGAGGTGATTAGGTCTTGAGGGTGGAGCCCTCAAGAATGGGATTAGCACCCTTATGAGAGAAGATGACCATCTATGAACCAGGAAGCAGGCCCTCCTCAGAAACTCAATCTGCCCACTTATCTTGGACTTCCCGGCCTCCAGCACTGTGGGTGATAAGTGTCTATTGCTGATGAGCCATGCAGTCTATGGTGTTTTGTTATAATGACCTGAAAAGATTAAGACAGAGTTCTAAAAGAAAATCTGCTTAGTGAGGAACCAGCAGGACACCTTCGTCAAATGGCTCAGCGCTCTGTACTAGAGAGCGGGTGAGTGCAGGGGTGGCCTCCGTTTACATGAGCAGGTGTAAACTGAAACACTCTCAAAGGGCCCCTGACCAAATACACCTTCCCGAGAAGGTAAACTTCTTTTTGCAAATAGCTGCATGAATTATTAATGCAAAGATACAGAACCAAATAGGAAACACCATGTTGTGTTACATGAATGTAATTTGAGAGGTAATCAATGCTTCCTTTTATACCCTCGGTACAGATGTGTATCTCTTCCACGTGTAGAACTTGATTTGAAAAATCTATACAACTTCACAGGTGAAAGAGAGTTATCTCAATGGAATTAGACTAAGACATTTTAATGAAAAGAGCTTTAAAGCAATATACATGTCTAAACATTTAATGTAGTTTTCGTAAATTTGGAGGTAGTTTAATTTTTTCAATATGTTTAAATAACAGAATTTGGGGGAGGAATCCCTGAACATTATAAATGTTAGAGAAAAGGTTAACATTGTTTCTTTGTTTTTTTTTTTTCTTTTTTTGTTTGCGGTACGCGGGCCCCTCACCGCCGCGGCCCCTCCCGTTGTGGAGCACAGGCTCCAGACACACAGGCCCAGCGGCCATGGCTCACGGGCCCAGCCACTCTGCGGCACATGGGATCTTCCCGGACCGGGGCACGAACCCGTGTCCCCTGCATTGGCAGGCGGACCCTCAACCACTGCACCAGCAGGGAAGACCCTAACGTTTTTAAAACAATCCTGCCAGTAACCATATTTGAGTAAGATAAGAGGGAAACTATTCATCTGTGTTTCAAACAAGAAACAGTGAAGAATTTCAAGAAGATCACTGACACCAGAAGTAGAATTTTCCTTAGTAATTATTTTCTAGCTTACTTCTGTCATTTTTCTGAATAAAACAGAAGACGTGCGCTTCCCTGGTGGCGCAGTGGTTGAGAGTCCACCTGCCGATGCGGGGGACACGGGTTCGTGCCCTGGTCTGGGAAGATCCCACATGCCGCGGAGCGGCTGGGCCCGTGAGCCATGGCCGCTGAGCCTGCGCGTCCGGAGCCTGTGCTCCGCAACGGGAGAGGCCACAACAGTGAGAGGCCAGCGTACCGCAAAAAAAAAAAAAGAAGACGGAATGGAGAAATTTCTTTTAAACACTAAATGAGCATTGAGATAGAATAGCAGTGAAGCTACTTTTGTTTCCATAGGCATTTCTGTCTTTGAAATTTTAGAGACAATTTACTTGATATGTTTTAAAATGTTCTAATACATTTTTCTGTTTCCACATGGTGTTTTTGCCTTGGCAAAATTTGAAGGACGCAAACCCCTGACACATTAAGCATCAATCACCCTCTCCTAACCATTTCTCAAACCAATGTTGTTGATTCGAAAATATTCACTGTTCATCTTGGTATTCATTATTTATTCACCAACTCTTATTAATAATACACAGTCATAAATGACAAATATCCAAGTTAACGCTCTTACGGCTGTCTTTTGACATTATCCCTGTAAGCACCTAAGTAAACACCTAACAGCTAAAGCTTAAGGAATAAACTTCAATGAAAAAAGGCGAGGAAAATGCCACCCTCCTAAAGACAAGTTTATTTATTTTTAGAGTACGATGAAGCTGAATAACTACTACCCTCACATCTTTTTTTTAATATAAAAATATGTATATATATAACAAAATACAACTAATCTGGAAAATGGTGAATAATCTAATTTACATAATAATTTGTAAACATTTTCAGCCCAGCTTTCAGGCTGTAAACTTCTTATTTTTTCTCAGTACCTTCCCTTTTGTTGATCTTTGAAACAAAAGCATTGAAACTGGCTTTGCAAAGCTACCCTCACATCTTTTTTTGTTTAATTTAAAAATATGTATATATATAACAAAACACAACTAATCTGGAAAATGGTGAATAATCTAATTTACATAATAATTTGTAAACATTTTCCACATACAGTTGTATGAGATAAAGGGTAGACTTTGAGAAAAACAATCACTCATATCAATGTTAATAAGCTACAAATAGGATTAAACTCCTTTCATCATAAAATAGTTGTTGAACCAACAATTTGAGCAATTTATTCCTTAGGTATCTTTTGGGTAAACTGTATTTTTTTTTCCCCCCGATGATGATTTTTTTTTAACATCTTTATTGGAGTTTAATTGCTTTACAATGGTGTGTTAGTTTCTGCTTTATAACAAAGTGAATCAGTTATACATATACATATGTTCCCATATCTCTTCCCTCTTGCGTCTCCCTCCCACCCTCTCTATCCCACCCCTCTAGGTGGTCACAGAGCACCGAGCTGATGTCCCTGTTCTATGCCTACCCTCACATCTTATGCTGCAATTATCTTTGTGGGGTTGAGTCATAAATAGGTAAACTTAAACCAAATGGTAATTCTTCCTACATTTTTATCAACTTTGGGGGCAACAGACTATTTAAAATGCAATCGGTCTGAATGAACTGAACATAAATGGATCAATAACAGATGGTGAATCAGTTTTCAAGACTAGTCAAGACAGTGCCCTGAGGTACAGAGTTTACCGGGGAGAAGTTAAAGGACAGGGTAGTGGGGGAAAGGGGTTCGGGAAAAAGGCACCAGACATGAGTTTGAGTCTCAGTTCATCTGCATGTCAATTTCCTTGCCTGAAAAAGGGGGATAGTTAAATCTTTTGTGCGTGTATAAATGGCCTGTGTATCATAATGACTAGCAGGGAACAGGTGTTTTAAAATAGTGGCTAATGCGCTATGGAAAACAATCTGGGGTTTCCTTAAAACATTAAAAATAGAGCTACCATATGATCCAGCAATCCCACTCCTGGACATATAGCCAGAAGAGAGGAAAATTCTAACTGGAAAAGATACGTGCACCCCAGCGTTCATAGCAGCACTATTTACGATAGCCGGGACATGGAAGCCATCGGCAGATGAATGGATAAAGAAGATGTGGTATATAGATATGTGTACACACGATGGAATATTCCTCAGCCATAAAAAAGAATGGAATAATGCCATTTGCAGCAACATGGATGGAGCTGGAGAGTATCATGCTAAGTGAAGGAAGCCAGACAGAGACAGATATCATATGATACCACTTATATGTGGAATCTAAAAAAGAAAAAAATGATACAAATAAACTTATTTACAAAACAGAAATAGACTCACAGACGTTTGGGATTAACATATACACACTACAAGGTATAAAACATAACTAACAAGGACCTACTGTGTAGCACAGAGAAGTATATTCAATATCTTAGCCTATAATGGAAAAGAATCAGAAAAATATATATGTATGTGTAACTGAATCACTTTGCAGTACACCTGAAACTAACACAATATTGTAAGTCAACTATACTTCAATTTTTAAAAAAACAGTGACATTATTAATAAGAAAAAATATAACAATTGAAATTGCTTTTGCAACTAAAGCCTATTATCTTGGTTTCAAATCCGTGTAACCCAAGCTTTCTAGGCCAGAGCAGCCCGGCAGGGGACAATCAAGGGTAACTACTGCAGAGGTAATAAAATAGCGTCGTGTTTGCCGTTCCTCGCACGGCAGCCACCGCGCCTGTTTCTGTGCTCTGGCAGGACCGCTGGGCGGCCCCGTCTCTCCTTGGCAGGCAGCTGTGGGCCTACTCTCTGCACATACACCTGCGTGGGTACTGCCCTGGTGCCCCTGCTGATGCGTTCTGTGCTTCCCCACTGTTGCTGGGCTCTCTGGTCATGCCAGCCTCTGTGCCGTCGCGTGTCTGCTGACGTTGGGTCCCCTGCTCTCCATGCTGCCGTGCTCCCCCCGTCAGTCATAGACAGTCACCATTTCCCAGAGGGAAGGCCTCAGTTTCCGTGGGGCTCCTGGTGTTCGTGCTCAGTCTTTTAAGCGTTCAGTTCTCTTACAAGCCTGTCATCCTGTTCAAAGGATTCACGGAGGACCCACATCTCTCCCTGCCCACCATGAACGGGGCATCTCGGGATCCAGCCTAGGGCCAGCCGTGTCCCCGGCGTCAGGGTGAGGCAAGTTGCGCCTGAGGGTCTGGAGGGGAATGGGCAGAGCCACTGGGGCCTGGGGCTTGGGCGGTGGTGGGACCCGCCCAGCAGAGGCCAAACTCCCCGGCCCTGCCTCTGGTCTGTGGTCCTCCGGCTGCATGCCTTTCCCCCCAGCTTGCCCAGTGTTGTCAGCGCACTCAGATACCTTACGTGTACTTAATACTACTCCGCGAGAGGAAGTTTGGGGGCAGGACTTACATCCGGCCAAGGCATCTCATGGCTGAAGCTTAAGTTAGTTGGTTTGCTTTGCGCGGGATGTAACCGCAGGATAACCTGCACCTGCCGCCCCAAAGTTCCTCCGGTTTGGAACTGTTAACAGCGCCGTCCAGACACAACTGTTCAGAAAATGCTTGTCTTCCTGGTCTACGTTTTCTTAGCCGCTCTTCCTTGTCCAAGCTGCCATCGTTGTTCGTTGTTTTCCCCCAGCGTCTGGGGCATAATCTCTTCCCTGTTTGGTGCCTGGCTCTAAACCCTGGGCTTTGGGTTCTGGCTCTGTCCGTCTTTGTCCCACCCTGACACTGGACTCCTCCCTGAAGGTCCAGCCCAAGTCCATTTCCCTCTCTGACCTGGCTGGCAAAGTTGGAAGTCTGTGTTAATCCCTTTTACGGCAGCTTCGGAACGTACTCGATTCCTCCTGGACATTAGCTTGGCCCGCCCAGGGCCTGGCGCCCTGTGCAACAGTCAGGCCTGGCAGGGTTCACTGTGCCGTGCCCTGCACGCCTGGGGGGCCCCTGAACCCCACCTTGGTTCTGCATGGACCTCGAAACCACTGGAGAGGATGCTCATGCTTGGTGCCCGTGCTGCCTCGCATCCCAAAGGCGGAGGTCGGCCCCTACAGTCAGGCACTTGCACACCTCCCGTGGGGAGGGACGCTGCCCCTCCAGTCCCCACCCCGTCTTCTGGAAGCCGTCAGCTCTGTCTCCTCAGTGAACCCTGTGATGGTCGCCCCTCCCAGCTCTGACGTTATCTCCCCACGGATGCCTTCACAAAACTCATCTGCCTTTTAAAATCAACTCTTAACCTTCACAGTTTGATTTGACCCCATATTTCATCAGCCTAGATTCACAGTCATTCTTTAGGATATGGAGCGTCAGGAAAGCTTGCCCTCTGGGGTCTGTGACAAAGAACAGACTTGGCCCTCAGACTCTTAGAGAATTCCAGTGCCCAGGGAAGTGTCACCCTGTATTGTGTATTGTACAGACTCATGTGTATCTACTGGCAGCTCTCTTACCCCTGCCATTGTCTTTTCTCTCTGTTCTCCTTGTGCTGAGCTGTCCGAGGATCTATGTCTACATTCACGTTACCCCTTTCAGAACATAAACTCTCACAGATTAGGCCTATGTTCAAGATGTGTTAGGCTATACATTTGCAGCAACATGGATAGACCTAGAGATGATCATACTAAGTGAAGTAAGTCAGACAGAGAAAGACAAATACCATATGACATCACTTACATGTGGAATCTAAACTATGACACAAATGAACTTATCTATAAAACAGAAACAGACTCACAGACATAGAGAACAGACTTGTGGCTGCCAAGGGGGAGGGGAGGAGGGAGGGATGGATTGGAGTCTGGGGTTAGCAGATGCAAACTATTACATACAGAACGGATAAACAACAAGGTCCTACTGTATAGCACAGGGAACTGTGTTCAGTATCCTGTGATAAACCATAATGGAAAGAATATGAAAAGGAATGTATGTATACACACACACACACACACACACACACACACACACACACACTTGAATCACTTGGCTGTGCAGCAGAAATTAACACAACATTGTAAATCAACTAGACTCCAATAAAATAAATTTTTAAAAGATGTATTAAGCTATAGCGCATCCATCACAATGACATTTACACTTAGATTTTTAAAAAACTGCCGTATATTCATTATAATCACTATCCTAAAATCAAATTGGGAAGGCAAATTAAAGGTATTATTAGCCATTTGTGGGTCAGTATTTTACTTTACATAAAACTATAAAGATAATGGGTAGGAGCATGCTTTGTAAAACACTGTTCAAGTTATTCAGTCATTCGTATACCATTGTTTTTTCATAAATGTGCCAGTTAAAATGAAAAAGTGTACTATCCTCTTTGTTATAATTATGCTTTTAACCAGAAATAGGCCACTCTTAGCCATGTTTTCACTATTTTCTTTATAGCTGTTCGTTTTCTTTATCCTGTAATAGCTCTGGTTCTGCAATGATAGTCATAGAATCACATGCCTGAAAGAGAGTTTAAAGTTCTTACCCTTTTCTCTAAGGTTAGGCAGAGCTGCCCTTAAGCTTATTCAGAAAGAAGAAGATACACACCGTTGAAAAAAAATGTAAAGTACATGTTTTCCTGCTTATAAGTAAGAGGCATACATTTTTAAAAAGAAGTTCTAAAAAATAAAAAATAAAAATAAATAAAAAGAAGTTCTATACCTTCCCTTCATTCAATACCAGACATTTCTGGTTTAACAATATAAACAAGGATCAAAGACAAAACAAAACAAACAGAAACTGTATTTCTTTTGCTTGTTCTTAGCAGAAGAAGCGCTGATTGTGGTTTGACATGACACTCTTAGCAACCAGTCTGGTTTTCTGTCCCCTTTCACCCTAGTTGCCTGTGGCTACAACCACGACATTTAGAAAATACCATTAGAAGATGTGTGCAAAACAACAAAACAAGAGTTATAAAGAAAAAAAGCCCAAGGCAATGCAATGACCCTTTCCATATTATTCTCCTATACTTACTAATTGAACTAGTTACTTAAAAAACTAATTACTAGTTACTTAAAAATTATAATGATATACTCAGCTTTTTTCCATATAACATTGCGTCATAAATATTTCCATATTCTGACATGGCACTGGTATCTTTCATTTTAATATTAACACACAGTTTGCTTCAACTGAAGTAGCATCTTTTTAAAATTTATTATTTATTTCTGTTTTATTATTATTTTGGCTGTGCTGGGTCTTCCTTGTGGTGTGTGGGCCTTTTGTTGTGGGCTTCTCTAGTTGAGGTGCGTGGGCTTCTCTCTAGTTGCAGTGCACGGGTTGAGTTGTCCCGCGGCATGTGGGATCTTAGTTCCCAGGGATTGAACACATGTCCCCTGCATTGGAAGGCAGATTCTTTACCGCTGGACCACCAGGGAAGTCCCTGAAGTAGCATCTTAATCTGAGTTTCCAAAAGTGAACATTTTTCAGGACTAGGTCTGTCATTTCAAATTGCTTTTCTAAATGATTCTCCTAGTTTCTCTACCCTTAGCCAAGCACAAGTGCTCCAGCACGGAATGTTTCAGTGATTTTCATTTGCACTAAGTTTGGAATAGGTGTCTCTGATGTGATTAATCTTTTGGAAACCAAATAAGAGGGAGGAAAATGTCACCTCAGCTGCTGTACACATCAGATTATTTTAAAACTCAGATTAATTTCAGATTATTAGAGAATGATGTAAAATCTTTTATGAGATTATCAGTTATCAGATGTGGTAAAGGGCAGTTAGGAAATGAGAACACTGCTCCTTGCCTGCTCACGGCCCCGTCTGAAAACTTTTCTCTGGAGGCCCTTTGATAAACATAAGAACCGAACACCCTAAAGGTTATTCTGTCTTTTCTGATTATTGTATTTCTCCCTTGATGAAAAAACCTTCAATGGCTCCAACTGTCCATGGATAAATTCCAAATCCTGAGACCTGGTTCCGAGGCAACAGAAAGGACACAGGGACCGTGGAATCCCCAAAGGAGCACAGGCCACAGACTCAGAGGACCCAGATTCACGTCCCACCCCTGTGCTAATGCTTAACCTTGCAATTTACTCATCTGCACAGTGAGAATAATAGTATCTGTTTTACAAGGCTCTGTAGAAGATCAGATGAGAAATCATTTGAAGGACCTGGAATGAAGGGCCTCCTGGACGGACATGAATTCCTTGCTTTCTTTCCTCTCCAGTCTGGGCTCAGCCTTCTTTATCCCACCCACGGTGGATCCCCGAGCCCACCTGTTCCTTGGCTGCTTCTATACATCTGCTTTTCCTCCTAGTTTCTCCATCCAATGCTTGTTCCTCAGATCTCTACAATCCTACAAGACCCATGTAGGAAGTCTTCCCAGGCTTATCTCCCCAACTGAAATGGACTTGTCTCCTGTCACAGCGTCTACCTCCTAGCGTTTATCAAGTTGCTGTGTGATGACTGTGCACAGGGCTACACGTGCCCCTTGAAAATGGAGCCTGTGTCTCAGACCGCGATACCTGTGTATCCCTTCATCACCTTGCGCAGCGCCTGGTAAACAGGTGTCTGTTTACCGTTGGCTTTATTTACTTCTATCCTGTTATATTCCATGCCTTTTTCCCCTGCCCTCCCGTCTCTGCCTTTATTCCTTATATTTCATATGCAGGGACATTCATCCCAATAAGCAAATGAAATGACGGTTTTAAGAAAGGGAGGGAAAAGAATGCTAGCCTTGTCAAAGAAGCAGCGTTTACACGCCTAAACCTGTCTGCTTTGGGATGGGAGCCAAAGTCAGGGTGCCCAAGACTGTTCCAGTTCTTTTTCATTTATTTATTTATTTATTTTCTTATTAGTCATCCATTTTACCCACATCAGTGTATACATGTCAATCCCAATCTCCCAATTCATCACACCACCACCCACCCCCCGTGTTCCCCCCTTGGTGTCCATACGTTTTTTTCTCTACTACTGTGTCTCAATTTCTACTCTGCAAACCGGTTCATCTGTACCGTTTTCTAGGTTCCACATATATGCGTTAATATACGATATTTGTTTTTCTCTTTCTGACTTACTTCACTCTGTATGACAGTCTCTAGATGCATCCACGGCTCTACAAATGACCCAATTTCATTCCTTTTTATGGCTGAGTAATATTCCATTGTATATATGTGCCACATCTTCTTTATCCATTCGTCTGTCGATGGGCACTTAGGTTGCTTCCATGACCTGGCTATTGTAAACAGCGCCGGAATGAACATTGGGGGGCATGTGTCTTTTTGAATTATGGTTTTCTCTGGGTATATGACCAAGAGTGGGATTGCTGGGTCCTTTGGTAATTCTATTTTTAGTTCTTTAAGGAACCTCCATACTGTTCTCCATAGTGGCTGTATCAATCTACATTCCCACCAACAGTGCAAGAGGGTTCCCTTTTCTCCACACCCTCTCCAGCATTTGTTGTTTGTAGATTTTCTGATGATGCCCATTCTAACTGGTGTGAGGTGATACCTCACTGTAGTTTTGATTTGCATTTCTCTAATCATTAGTGATGTTAAGCAGCTTTTCATGTGCCTCTTGGCCATCTGTATGTCTTCTTTGGAGAAATGTCTATTTAGGCCTTTTGCCCATTTTTAGATTGGTTGTTTGCTTTTTTAATATTGAGCTGCATGAGCTGCTTATATATTTTGGAGATTAATCCTTTGTCAGTTGATTCATCTGCAAATATTTTCTCCCATTCTGATGGTTGTCTTTTCGTCTTGTTTATAGTTTCCTTTGCTGTGCAAAAGCTTTTAAGTTTCATTAGGTCGCATTTGTTTATTTTTGTTTTTATTTCCATTACTCTAGGAGGTGGATCAAAAAAGATCTTGCTGTGATTTATGTCAAAGAGTGTTCTTCCTATGTTTTCCTTTAAGAGTTTTATACTGTCCGGTCTTTCTTAATTTGGGTCTCGAATCCATTTTGAGTTTATTTTTGTGTATGGTGTTAGGGAGTGTTCTAATTTCATTCTTTTACATGTAGCTGGCCAGTTTTCCCAGCACCACTTATTGAAGAGACTGTCTTTTCTCCATTGTATATCCTTGCCTCCTTTGTCATAGATTAGTTGACCATAGGTGTGTGGGTTTATCTCTGGGCTTTCTATCCTGTTCCATTGATCTATATTTCTGTTTTTGTGCCAGTACCATATTGTCTTGATTACTGTAGCTTTGTAGTATAGTCTGAAGTCAGGGAGTGTGATTCCTCTAGCTCCGTTTTTTTCCCTCAAGACTGCTTTGGCTATTTGGGGTCTTTTGTGTCTCCACACAAATTTTAAGATTTTTTGTTCTAGTTCTGTAAAAAATGCCATTGGTAATTTGATAGGGATTGCATCGAATCTGTAGATTGCTTTGGGTAGTATAGTCATTTTCACAATGTTGATTCTTCCAATCCAAGAACATGGTATATCTCTCCGTCTGTTGGTATCATCTTTAATTTCTTTCATCAGTGTCTTTTAGTTTTCTGCTTACAGGTCTTTTGTCTCCCTAGGTAGGTTTATTCCTAGGTATTTTATTCTTTTTGTTGCAATGGTAAATGGGAGTGTTTTCTTAATTTCTTTTTCAGATTTTTCATCATTAGTGTATAGGAATGCAAGAGACCTCAGTGCATTAATTTTGTATCCTGCAACTTTACCAAATTCATTGATTAGCTCTAGTAGTTTTCTGGTAGCATCTTTAGGATTCTCTATGTATAGTATCACGTCATCTGCAAATAGTGACAGTTTTACTTCTTCTTTTGCAATTTGTATTCCTTTTATTTCTTTTTCTTCTCTGATTGCTGTGGCTAGGACTTCCAAAACTATGTTGAATAATAGTGGTGAGAGTGGACATCCTTGTCTTGTTCCTGATCTTAGAGGAAATGCTTTCAGTTTTTCACCATTGAGAATGATGTTCGCTGTGGGTTTGTCGTATATGGCCTTTATTATGTTGAAATAGTTTCCCTCTATGCCCACTTTCTGGAGAGTTTTTATCATAAATGGGTGTTGAATTTTGTCAAAAGCTTTTTCTGCATCTGTTGAGATGATAATATGGTTTTTATTCTCCAGTTTGTTAATATGGTGTATCACATTGATTGATTTGCATATATTGAAGAATCCTTGCATTCCTGGGATAAATCCCACTTGATCATGGTGTATGATCCTTTTAATGTGTTGTTGGATTCTATTTGGTAGTATTTTGTTGAGGATTTTTGCCTCTATATTCATCGTGATATTGGTCTGTAATTTTCTTTTTTGCAGTATCTTTATCTGGTTTTGGTATCAGGGTGATGGTGGCCTCATAGAATGAGTTTGGGAGTTTTCCTCCCTCTGCAATTTTTTGGAAGAGTTTGAGAAGGATGGGTGTTAGCTCTTCTCTAAATGTTTGATACTATTCACCTGTGAAGCCATCTGGTCCTGGACTTTTGTTTGTTGGAAGATTTTTAATCACAGTTTCAATTTCATTACTTGTGATTGGGTTGTTCATATTTTCTATTTCTTCCTGGTTCAGTCTTGGAAGGTTGTGCATTTCTAAGAATTTGTCCATTTCTTCCAGGTTGTCCATTTTATTGGCATACAGTTGCTTGTAGTAATCTCTCATGATCCTTTGTATTTCTGCAGTGTCTGTTGTAACTTCTCCTTTTTCATTTCTAATTTTACTGATTTGAGTCTTCTCCCTCTTTTTCAGTCTGGCTAATGGTTTATCAATTTTGTTTATCTTCTCAAAGAACCAGCTTTTATTTTTATTGATCTTTGCTATTGTTTTCTTTGTTTCTATTTCATTTATTTCTGCTCTGATCTTTATGCTTTCTTTCCTTCTGCTAACTTTGGGTTTTGTTTGTTCTTCTTCCTCTAGTTCCTTTAGGTGTAAGGTTAGATTGTTTATTTGAGATTTTTCTTGTTTCTTGAGGTAGGCTTGTATAGCTATAAAGTTCCCTCTTAGAACTGCTTTTGCTGCATCCCATAGGTTTTGGATTGTCGTGTTTTCATTGTCATTTGTCTCTAGGTATTTTTTGATTTCCTCTTTGATTTCTTCAATGATCTCTTGGTTATTTAGTAACGTACTGTTTAGCCTCCATGTGTTTGTGTTTTTTACGTTTTTTTCCCCTGTAATTGATTTCTAATCTCATAGCGTTGTGGTCAGAAAAAATGCTTGATATGATTTCAATTTTCTTAAATTTACTGAGGCTTGATTTGTGACCCAAGATGTTATCTATCCTGGAGAATGTTCTGTGTGCAATTGAGAAGAAAGTGAAATCTGCTGTTTTTGGATGGAATGTCCTATAAATATCAATTAAATCTATCTGGTCTATTGTGTCATTTAAAGCTTGTGTTTCCTTATTAATTTTCTTTTTGGATGATCTGTCCATTGGTGTAAGTGAGGTGTTAAAGTCCCCCACTATTATTGTGTTACTGTCGATTTCCTCTTTTATAGCTGTTAGCAGTTACCTTATGTATTGAGGTGCTCGTATGTTAGGTGCATATATATGTATAATTGTTATATCTTCTTCTTGGTTTGATCCCTTGATCATTACGTAGTGTCCTTCCCTGTCTCTTGTAAACTTCTTTATCTTAAAGTCTATTTTATCTGATATGAGTATTGGTACTCCAGCTTTCTTTTGATTTCCATTTGCATGGAATATCTTTTTCCATCCCCTCACTTTCAGTCTGTATGTGTCCCTAGGTCTGTAGTGGGTCTCTTGTAGACAGCATATATATGGGTCTTGTTTTTGTATCCATTCAGCAAGCCAGTGTCTTTTGGTTGGAGCATTTAATCCATTCACGTTTAAGGTAATTATCGATATGTATGTTCCTATGACCATTTTCTTAATTGTTTTGGGTTTGTTTTTTTAGGTCCTCTTCTTCTCTTGTGTTTCCCACTTAGAGAAGTTCCTTTAGCATTTGTTGTAGAGCTGGTTTGGTAGTGCTGAATTCTCTTAGCTTTTGCTTGTCTGTAAAGCTTTTGATTTCTCCATCGAATCTGAATGAGATCCTTGCTGGGTAGAGTAATCTTGGTTGTAGTTTCTTCCCTTTCATCACTTTAAGCATATCATGCCACTCCCTTCTGGCTTGTGGAGTTTCTGCTGAGAAGTCAGCTGTTAACCTTATGGGAGTTCCCTTGTATGTTATTTGTCGTTTTTCCCCTGCTGCTTTCAATTATTTTTCTTTGTCTTTAAGTTTTGCCAGTTTGATTGCTGTGTGTCTCGGCATGTTTCTCCTTGGGTTTATCCTGTATGGGACTCTCTGTGCTTCCTGGACTTGGGTGGCTATTTCCTTTCCTGTGTTAGGGAAGTTTTCGAGTCTAATCTCTTCAAATATTTTCTTGGGTCCTTTCTCTCTCTCTCTTCTCCTTCTGGGACCCCTGTAATGTGAATGTTGTTGCATTCAATGTTGTCCCAGAGGTCTCTTAGGCTGTCTTCATTTCTTTTCATTCTTTTTTCTTTATTCTGTTCCACAGCAGTGAGTCCCACCATTCTGTCTTCCAGGTCACTTATCCGTTCTTCTGCCTCAGTTATTCTGCCATTGATTCCTTCTAGTGTAGTTTTCATTTCAGTTATTGTATTGTTCATCTGTGTTTGTTCTTTAATTCTTCTAGGTCTTTGTTAAACATTTCTTGCATCTTCTCAATCTTTGCCTCTGTTCTTTTTCTGAGGTCCTGGATCATCTTCACTATCATTATTCTGAATTCTTTTTCTGGAAGGTTGCCTAACTCCACTTCATTTAGTTGTTTTTCTGGGGTTTTATCTGTTCCTTCATCTGGTACATAGCCCTCTGCCTTTTCATCTTGTCTATCTTTCTGTGAATGTGGTTTTTGTTCCACAGGCTGCAGGATTGTAGTTCTTCTTGCTTCTGCTGTCTGCCCTCTGGTGGATGAGGCTATCCAAGAGGCTTGTGGAAGTTTCCTGATGGGAGGGACTGGTCCAAAATTTATCTTTGACGCTACAAGTCAGGGTATTGGTTACGCTTGGAAGCAGGGCAGCGCATGGAAGGGGACAGAAGGAGCTTCTGGAGTGCTGGTGACATTCTACTTCAGATGTCTTCACTATATTCCCCACAGTCCTGCAGCCAGTCTTCAGTCGTGTTGATTGGATTCCCTAGAAAAGCCAGACATCAGATCACCGTGGAAATTCAACTGTTCCAGTTCTATCGCATTCTATTTATTATTTATACGGTGCATATTGCTGCAGTCTCTAAGTGCTTTACAATGAAATACAACATACCTCTGGGAGGGAAAAAGGAAATGAGGAAGGGGGAGGGGGAGGTGCTGGAATGTGGGTTATCTCTGTGAGCTGGAGAGATCTAAGCTGACACGAGCGGCCCTCCCTGCGACACAGGTGTGAGCAGTGCACTGGTCACTGTCAGTGGCATAAACTCGCATCGGGAGCTGGAAGCTAGCCTCTGCAGAGCAAGCCTTCTTTACCCTTGGCTTGGAAAATGCTTGGTGCTCAGGAAGGGAGAGACCCCTCCTTCCCGGGTACCCACCTGAACTTCTGAATCTGGTCAGAACACAGTTGGCACTGACGCTTACCGTATAAAGCTTACCCTCCGAGAATTGTTTTTATTCCTTGTGGCAACAGAAACTACAAGGACGAAAGCTTTCTTCATACGGTGCAGTTTCGCGTGGCCTTTGGAAGTCCTCAAAGGGAAGAAGGGAGGGCGTCAGGTGGTGGCACCAAACGTCACGGGCAGCCACGTCTTGTCATTCCTCCTGCCAGCACACGCGCCTCGGGGCTCTAACGCTTGTCTCCCCACTGAATCCTTCACGAGCCCCTGGTGATGCGCCCTTCCTTAAGGAGGTCGAAGGGCATTGCTCCTGAAGTAGGAAAGCATTCAGACGCTTTGACCCCAGAGCCCCACGCTTCTGATGGCTTTAAATGTGGCCATCCGGCAAACTCAAACTCTGTGGGGTGGGAGAGGCTTCAATAGGCCTTTTCAGTCCTGCAGATTTTCTTGGGGAAGCCTTGGACCTGGGGAAGAAGTTAAATCGCGATGGTTGGTGCAGGGTGTCCAGTATCGTCTCGAAGGATTAAAAATGCTGACTCCATTGCTGGCAGAGCAGCTGCTGTAGAGATTATTATGGTGTGAAGCGTTTCCTGGAGGAGTGATGAGGGCAGGGTGGGAGGGGCCAGGGAACCAGACCAGGAAAGACGTCAGGGCCTCCAGCGAGAAGCCAGGAGGGTCTGGGGATTCAGCCACTCAGCTGGACAAGGACAGAGGCGGGCGGGCGCAGCGCTGAGAAGTGGGCGGCCTCTGTGCTCCACATACCAGGTTTTCAGAACCCAAGTCTCCAGTGGTTTCCCACGATGTATGTAAGGTCCCTCTGTAACTGCCTACCTTTCAGTAAAGAATGTCAAACATGCTGCTTTCTGTTCGCAGTGCATGCAGGCAGGTTAGGGGAGAAGGCGTCTGTGTGTGGGGAAGTGGACTGGAGAGAGAGGGGTGTCAGCAGAAGAGGAACAGGCTGCTTGTGGTCCGGAGTGAGGGGACAGTGCCAGCCAGATGGGCCTGTGGAGCCTGGAAACAGGATCCTGGGGTCTCGAGATCGTCAGGAGTTAGGGCTGCATTTCCGCATCCCTGTGAGATGGGGGAGGGATGGGAGTGAGTGAGAGTGGATCATTATTATACAAATTTTAGAGTAGGAGTTGAGCGGACATGGTGATAAACTGGAATCAGAATGGCTACAGTATGGATCTGTTTCAAATCAAAGAAAAGGAAGAAAAGAGGAAGGAGGGAAGGAAGGGAGGGAGGGGGGTAAATCTCTGCTGGCTTTGCTCCTGTACCATGCACGGCTTTAGTCTGTTGAGAACGAGCCCGGGGCAGGGAGAGCCTGTCCAGGTCTCCCAGGAATGGCTCTAAGCGGTGGGGAGTGGAGAGGAACTCAGAAACAAAGCACACCTGGAGCTTTCGGGAACGATGCTAGATCCCTGGAGGGAACCTGAAGGGGGACGTGTGGGCCAGGTGAACCCACGGATGCGCAGTGCTGGGTCCCGGGTCCTGGCCATCCTCGTGTCCTTCTAGGTGCTATTACGAACTCGGAAATCAATATATTAATGATCCATCCATGTCTGTTTTTATTTTTAAAAGAGGGAGCGTACAGCAGATAACACTTAACACCACAGAATGACCAACAAAATGTTTGGGCAGCCACGCAGTTCTGCCGTTCTGCATGGACTCGGTACCTTCACTCGAATAGTTAAAAAACAAATGATCCTCATGACAGCCCTGTGGGGACGGACGGCAACATCACCCAACCCACACCAAACGAAGGTCGAGGCTTACATCTGCAAGGTTACACGTTTAGAAAGTGGAGGAGCCCAGTCCTCAGCCCCAGCCTTCTCTCCATTTTCAGTCTGCTTTACCCGTACAAATGTGTACTTACAGTCTGTGGCACTGGGTAGATAGATCCTTTATTATGTGCAAAAGATGTGTGTGTGTGTATATGTGTGTGCACGTACACACATGCATGTGTGTGCATGTGTGCACATGTGCATGTGTGTTTATGTCTGCACGTGTGCCTGTATGTGTTTTCATGTGTGCCTGTGTATGCGTGCACATGCATATGTGTGTATGCCTGTATGTGCGTGTGTACACGTGTGTGCATATGTATGTCTGTGCATGTGTACGTGTATGTACGTGCGTGTTTGTGCGTACTCCCCTGGGAGGCTTCTGCCTTCAGTCTGTGTCCCTGGCCCCTCCCGGAGTTCCTCCTGGTAAAGGGGGTAAAGGTGATGCCCCGAGTCTGCACCCCCTGCCCACGCCTTTCTCTCCAGTGGACTCACCTAGTCAGGATGTTTGCCCCGGATTCCTCCTCTCTTTTGCCTCTCTCCCTCCACCTGAGTCATTTTCAGTCTTTGGGGGAAACGCTGGGAACTCAGGTGGAGGCCAGGGAGGCTTTAACATCCTGACTGGGGGGGTGAGCTGGGTGGCAGGTAGTTAGAGGGGGTGGAGCAGGGAAGGAGGAGGAAGGATGAGGAAGCTCCCGGCAAAGCACCGCCCCTGAGACAGGAAATGAAAGGATGGAGCTGACACACTCAGTACATATCAAACAGCAATGAAATAGCGAGGAAGAGGCCACAAAGACGTGGCAAGAAGCGCTCGGTGGTCTGCTGTCTCCTGGCACACAGCGGGGGGGCTAGGGCTTAACACACCTCTGCCGACACTGCCTACGGCTTTGCTTGGCTGGGAGAAAAACCTGAGTAATGAATCCAAGGCCGATGTTCTTGCTGTTATGGAAGCAAACAAATGGTGGAATAAAAATGACAATAAAAGAAAGATATTCTCTTTGCATCATTCTAAATAGATGTTACATCTCATGGCAGATAAGATTTCATTAATTAGCAGCAATAGATTTTGGAAATAGCCACGGTGTAAATGGTCTCTGCTCTGCATTTGGTAATGAAAGTGCTTTTGAATGTGACACTTTAGTCATTCAGGCAACAATATTTCTTAGCTCCTATTGTGTACCCTGTGGGGGGAAGCAGGGAAATGGTAGAGGTAATCTTTTTTTTTTTTTTGAGCAGCTTATAGTCTACTGGTATTAGATGTGCAAGGACAAAGCCCCCCCCCCCCAAAAGCCCATCTCAAATCTAACAGTTTCAAGCAAAAAAAAGCCTTTTCCAGAAAACATAGTACTTTGCATTCATCTGAACATAATTCAAGCTACATTTACTAAAACTCTTGCTACCCTGTTATACAGCCAGTTGGTTTTATGTTTCTGCAAGAAAATTCAAAGAAGAGCATTTTCTTGGAAGCCTCTTTAAGATTTTAAACAGTAAATTTATACTTACGTGATCTTAAGGCTGAGTCTGGGCTGGAGGTTTCAATGACTTATACACAGTGAGCCTTGCTCCTAACTCACATGTCTCTTTTCACCACCCATCTTTGTTCTGATTATTGTCCTCACACTACCATGAATTGCAAACATATTTTATCTATTAAAAATGCGATCACTTCTCTCTCCCACTCACCAGGCCAACACTTAAGTTAGGTAGTCACACCTGTCTGCCACTTCTCAAGCCTGCCGGGATTACCAGTAAGCACAGATGGTCAAAACATAAAACAGAGCAATGGTAGCGCTAACCCAGTAAGAAGAATGAAATCCAGATGCTGCCAAAATTTAGAGAGGTTTAAAAAAAAATAGGCTTGATTAGTGCCACTGTTAACTTTATTTTCACTGCCTTCCCAGCTGAGTCAAAAAAAGCTGATGTGCTGATACCAAGGGACATCTTTCAGCAAGGCACAATTTTTAAAATAACGTCTACGTTAATTGATGTGTTATCAAAAGCCTGTCTTCTTTCACCAAGAAGCTTTAATCCTAGGAGTCAAAAGTAGCCTATACCCCAATGCACATTTCCTACCAAGGTTTCTCCAACGTTAAATCTCCTTTTTTCTCTTCTGTGACAGCTAAAATAACAGGGCTGTAATGCAGTATATATTTGTGATCTCCAGGGCATCTGTGGAAGTCAGACCCTATTTTCCAGACAGACACAAAATTCATGTGGCTTTTAACTCATTTTTAAGTAGATCCTGACCTAATATAAAAAATTGAGAACAGGTGACCAATATTCCCAAAGAATCATAAAAATTCAAAACATTCTAAAGAATAAATACCTTCAAGGAAAGTTGACTGAAAATCCTAAGTTGGGATCAAATTTAGTGACTGTTTAAAATCACTTGGTCTGCATTCCATTCTTTAATCAATCTCTCTGAATCTCGATATTATCTATACATTTTCAAGCTTCTTTCTTACATCATCTCAGCGATTTTCAAAGCTATTTATTGTGGTGCTTTCAGGAAATCAAAAATGCCCGAGACTTTTGTGTGTAGTGAAAGAAAACACAGAAACAAAAAGCTTAACAGGTCCAGCTGTGCCTTCTTGTTTTTTGTTTTTTAAAGCTAATCTGTGTTGAATGTAGACTCCATTGAGATATGACAAATTGATGTTACTTTATCTTTCTTGACAGTGTTTTTTTTCAGAAATCCCTATCATTTTAAAAAAAGTTACTTTAGAAAACTGTTGTATTTTCTTTCTGTGAAAATTCGTGATGGATAATATTTTTTTTGTTTGTCTTTGTTTGGTTGTTTTGTTTTGTGCGGTACACGGGCCTCTCACTGTTGTGGCCTCTCCCGTTGCGGAGCACAGGCTCCGGACGCGCAGGCTCAGCGGCCATGGCTCACGGGCCCAGCTGCTCTGCGGCATGTGGGATCCTCCCGAACCAGGGCATGAACCCGTGTGCCCTGCATCGGCAGGCGGACTCTCAACCACTGTGCCACCAGGGAAGCCCGGATAATTTTTTATAAGTATAATGAGCAGTAAACTTTTGACATCTATATTTTAAGGAATTCGAATCTTGTATTTCAACCTAAAAGCTTATGTTTTATATTCTGACGTTAAATAATGTCTTGAACTCTTTATCATCTGGTAAATTATCTCAGTTCTTTTTTTAATTGAAGTATAGTTGATTTACAATGTTGTGTTAGTTTCGGCTGTGATTGTCTCAGTTCTTAAAACTATTAGTTATCATTGTAAGCAAACTTCTTTGACAGTATCGTCATAAGCAAACCTAAGGCATTCTCAGTGAGGGTCCTTCTGCAGGTTTAATTAGGGGGCGCCCCCTCCCCTTGTCCGCCTGAACGTGGCTCAGAAATGCCTGCGGAAGGGAAGCCGGCTCTGAGCTTGGTTAAGGACAAGAAGACAAAGCCCAACACTGCGGATGGAACTCCTTTAGGACCCTCTCTAGGGAACGGGGCGTTTGGGATGCCCTGCGTAGGAAGCCCGCTCTGGAGGAGCAGTGCAAGGACGCGCCGCCCTGAACTTGCACTTGGGCATCTGCTGGCGCCCGCGCTCACCGGGGAGCATCCCTCCCGCCCCTTCGGGCTCAGATGGGACGGGCATCTCTCCCGTCTGAGACAGAGACCAGGTCTGTCCTCCAACACCACGCTCTGGCGGATGGAGGAGGATGTCCGAGGGTGACCTGAGCCAGTTCGGGGTCGGGGTTGGGGGGGGGCGGGGAGTGGAAGAGAAGGAACAGCAGTTCCTCTCTGGACCACAAACATCAGTTTAAGAAGAACAAGCGTCTGTGCTGCAAGGTAAGCACACCAACGGGTAAGCAGCATCTTGCCCACGTGTTGGGAGTTGCAGGACTTCTACTTTTCCTCTTTGTTCGTTTCTCTATGACGTGCTGTCATATCATGGTTCTCATGTGTGAAACCCTCACTTGTACGTTTTAACTTATTTCGGATCATGCAAACCTCAAAAAAAGGAGGACAAAAATCACAGAACATCCTGTAGCAGGGCGGGCACACTGTGCTTTAAACACCCTTCCTGTCCACGTGGGCTCCACCCTGGTTTTTCCTGCAGGGCTTGTCTGGCAGATGCAGGGACTTCTACTCACCAGGATTTTTAGTTATCTAGGAGCATCTTGGTATTTTTCAGATTACCAAGAGTCTGTTGCAATGTGACTCTGTGACATGTTAAAGAGACCAAGACAGATCGCTGATGGAGGCTGCCTAGGAATGGATGATAAGCATTGGCAGATAAAAATGCAATCCGTCAAGTCCTGGAACAAGGCAGGAATCAGAAGAATGCTTTTCAATTTTAAAGTCTAGTGTCAATTTTGGAGAAGATCAGAAGGAATTTTTAAACTATACAGTTAAGGAAGAAAAATATTGCTTAAATAGATGAGCAAATGGTTTTAGACATAAATACGTGCATGTATGTATCTATATATTGGGGGAGGTTCCTTCCTTATTAGAATTAAATAACTTTTAGTGTGTATTTGGAGTTATTTAGGAGTTGATTACTTAGTTGGTCAATAGTAACAACCTACTTTTTATAGCTCTTAAACAATTACTTTAGCTGTACACCTGAAACTAACACAACATTGTAAATCAACTATACTCCAATAAAATTAAAAAATTTTTAGCAGACTTCCCTGGTGGCGCAGTGATTAAGAATCCGCCTGTCAATGAGGGGGACACAGGTTCGAGCCCTGGTCCAGGAAGCTCCCACATGCCGCGGAGCAACTAAGCTCATGCGCCTCAACTACTGAGCCTGCGCTCTAGAGCCCGCAAGCCACAAGTACTGAGCCCGTGTGCCACAAGTACTGAAGCCCGCGAGCCTAGAGCCCATGCTCCACAATAAGAGAAGCCACTGCAATGAGAAGCCCACGCACCGCAACAAAGAGTAGACCCCACTGGCCACAACTAGAGAAAGCCCGCGCAGCAATGAAGACCCAATGCAGCCAAAAATAAATAAATAAATAAAAGAAATAAGAGAAAAAATGTCTCCAAATATTAAAAAAAAAAAAAATTTTTTTTAATTAAAATGTACAAGAATTGATGCTTGCTTTAGAAAAACATGAGTGATGTTGCTAGCGTTTCTAAACGGCGGGTTCCAGAATACTAGTGGTCTAACAGGACTGATAGGATCCCGGTCACTAAAAGTGGAAGGCTCCAGAAGGCCCCAGAAAATACCGGAATGAAAGAGTGAGACAAGCAAGTATCCAAGTCTGGATAACTTTCAACTCTCTATCCACCAACCCCTGCCCTCCCACGCCCACGTCACCCCGCCTCTTCAGTGGTGAGTCAGTCTCCCAGCCCTTGGTATTCGTACCCTTGTGGAGTGCCCTACCCTTCAGGGTGGCTGGGCTTAGTGACCCGTTTCTAGCAGATAGAATGTGGCAGAGGGATGGGATGTCACCTATAAGAGTGGGTGGCACAGTGGCTGTGGTCCCTGCCTTGGGTGCTCCCTCTGTCTTGTGGTCCATCTGGAAAGAGCCAACTGCCACGTGAAGAGGCAACAAACACGGCCCCGGAGCCCTTGAGGAACCAAATCCTGTCCTCAACCGTACTCTTAACACCAAGTCTTCACCTGAGACCTCAGCCTCAGCTGACACCTTCATGGCAACCTCCTGGGAGACCTTGAGCCAGAGGCACCCAGCCAGGCAGCTCCCAGGTTCCTGACCACAGAAACAGCAAGATACTAAATAGTTGTTGCTTTAAGCCATTAAGTTTTGGGGTCGTTTGTTACGCAGCATCAGAGCTAATAGCCTGTTTGTCCCTATCCAGCTTCCACCTTCTCTAGCCCACGTCTTTCCCCCCACCTCCCGCCCTGTCCCTTTTTGGGCTCCCCTCACACATTCCTTTACTTCTTCTGTGGGACAGTTTAAACCATCTCTGCTTCATACACCCCTTCGGGCCTCACCCTCAGGGCTTCCCCTTCCTCACCTGAAATGGCCCCAAAATTATAAAGTACGAGAGACTCTAGTGCAGGCTGCTATAAGCACAGTTTTCAGCTTATGTATTTCTTTTTTTTTCAAATTGTTTATTTATTTTTTTGGCCATGACACATGGCATGCAGGATCTTAGTTCTGTGACCAGGGATTGAACCCACGCCCCCTGCAGTGGAAGCGCAGAGTCTTAACCACTGGACCACCAGGGAAGTCCCCAGCTGATGTATTGTTTTAAAATTTTATTTTACTTTATTTTTTTATTGAAGTATAATTGATTTCAGCTTATATTAAGAAACTGTGAATCACGCAAAATAAATGATGTATCTGTGATTTCATCAACTTAAAAATACTCTCGCTTTGGTACATTTTATAAAGTTGAGATTAAAACACCTCATGACTAAATAATCAATTCCCTGATTACTTAAACTTTTTATAGTAATAAAACAAATTATTTTAAAATATTTTAGTTATTTTTGGCCTGCCATTGGATTTGGGTTATTGCTACATGTTACTGTGGGGTGTCTGTACCCCAAATCCTCAGGCTTGTCAGCCTTCTGGGCTCAGCGGTTACTTCAGTACCCCCAGTAAAATGTCTTTAAATACATAAAATAAAAGGCCTTTATTTAAATAAATTAGTGTTATTTATCATAAATTATAAGTTTTAATTTATAAATTAAAATAAAATTAATTTATTAAAATTATAAATTACGAATTGAATAAATTAAATGAATACAATAAAACATTTAAATAAAATAAAATGCCCCAATAAAACCCCTTTCCCTCAGGTTGTGGACATCCTTCTCTCGATTTCAGAGGACACCCTGAAGGTTTACTTTCCCATTTGTCTTGTCTCTCTGGAATTACCCCTCCTCTGCAACCTGAGGTGCATTTCCTGCTGAGTTTTGCTCTACAAAGGGCCCTGTCCTGCTTTCTTCAACTTCCCCCACAGGCCACCAACACAGGCTGCCGAATGGAACTACAGCCAAGCACAGATAATAAACAACTTAAAATTGAAACGAGTCATTTGCTGAAATCAGACTTCGCCAGTTTCTCGAACAGCCAAGCACGTGGAAGCATCACCACTGCCCTTGTGGGTGCGTGCGCCCCGCCCTCACTGGCCTCCCAGACTAAAAAGCCTTCTCTTCCAGCTTGTTGTTTTTTCCTCTAGTCCAAGAGCCCCCAGACCCACTCCTCACCACAACTTTCATTTTCCTTGACACAGGGCATTTGAGCTTGGTGGTGTTTCAGCTTCTCCCATCTAGGTTGTGTGGGAGTAAATTGGGGGTTGGGTTCAGCTTCTACCACAAGGAGTTCCCAAACCCACCACGTGTCCTTTCCTAGATGCTGTCATCCTTCTCCGCTCAAACTGTTCCTAGACATTTTAAACAACATTTTTAAGTGTTACATTAGAGTTTAATAAAAAGATTAAGCTAAAAATCCTAATAAAATATACAAGAAGAAAAGTTATTTTCCCATTGACATCTAAATGGGATTTGCTAAAAAATGAAGTTTTTCAAAGAAGTAGGGTTTTTTCTTAAGACTATACCAAACACTTGTACTATAAACCAGTGTATAATCCATTTCAAATAAGAGATAACAGCTATTTTTATTATTAAAAAACTTTTTTATTGAAGTATATTTGATTTATACAGTGTTTCAAGTGTACAGCAAAGTGATTCAGTTACACATATATATGTTCTTTTTTATATTCTTTTCCATTATGGTTTATTACAGGATATTAAATACCGTTCTCTGTGCTATACTGTAGGTCCCTGTTGTTTATCTATTTTGTATATAGTAGCATGTATCTGTTAATCCCAATCTCCTAATTTATCACTTCCCCCATGGTTCCCCTTTGGTAACCATAAATTTGTTTTCTATGTCTGTGAGTCTGTTTCTGTTTTGTAAATAAGTTCAATTGAATCTTTTTTTTTTTAGAATCCACGTATAAGTGATATCATAGGGTATTTGTCTTTGTCTGGCTTACTTCACTCAATATGATAATATCTGTGTCCATCCAGGTTGCTGCAAATGGCATTATTTCATTCTTTTTTATGGCTCAGTAACATGCTATTTTTAGATTGTTTGTAACTATCAGACCCTCTTTGAGGATCCGTACATTTGAATGCTCTTTCTGTGTCATGGCAAATACTAAGAAGCTACGTCGACTTTTTCAACATCAAAGGTCAGACATTGGGGCTTCCCTGGTGGCGCAGTGGTTGAGAGTCCGCCTGCCGAGGCAGGGGACACGGGTTCGTGCCCCGGTCCGGGAAGATCCCACATGCCGCGGAGCGGCTGGGCCCGTGAACCATGGCCGCTGAGCCTGCGTGTCCGGAGCCTGTGCTCCGTGATGGGAGAGGCCACAACAGTGAGAGGCCCGCACACCACAAAAAAAAAAAAAAAGTTCAGACGTTGAAACGAATCTTGGATTGTAGAACTGCTGTAAATGATGCTTAGTCTCCGGAAACTAGATGAAAATAAGACGCTGAGCTTCAGACATTTGTCCAGGTTTAGGAGAACCTGTGGAAGCACACATACTCTCGCTGATATTTAATTGCTTTCCCCCCAGTAAGTATAAGTACTTATAGTCCATTATAGAAATACATTTGCTCGGAAAGGTAAGAAAGGTTGGTTCCTGGCTGTGCTCTGGGGAAACCACCCTCTGCTGCTGCCTTGTCATTGCGTTCAGTGTTTTCAAAGGGAGCTGCGACTTTCTCAGGAAAATAACTGGCGAACTGGATGAAGGATAGGAGAAATGGAGCTGGGTGAAGGGAGGGTGCTGATGGAGGGAATTTTCTACAGTAGATTTGTCCCGGCAGGAGGAAAGATTAAGTACGGCACGATGCCCTGGATTCGACAAAAGACCAGGGGGGCTGGAGGTCTCCAAATCACAGTGCCGCCCCCCCAAAACCCACCCAGTCAGTAGTGTGCTCTTAAGTCATCAGAAGAGCTGTCACCCCAGATTGTGTTGCTCTTTGGGGCCCAAGAAAGTCTGTTGGCGGCCTTCCAAGGGAGCATGTCATAGAGGAAGGGACTTGTTTCCTTCCCGCTGCATCCAGGAGTCTGGGTCTGAGTGGCGGTACAGAGAATGGCATGGCAGCCAGGAGCCCACCCGTGGTTGACGTTGCTGGGGAGGGAAGAGCAGAATCCCACTTTGGCCGGGGCCACTGTGGAGAGGGACGCCTGCTTGCACAAAAATGATCTGCACAACAGCCAAGGTAAAACGTAAAGCCTGTAGGAGCGCAGAGAAGGAAGTGTGGGCATTTGAGGACCTCTGGAGGTCTGTGCTGGTGGAAGGGGAAGAAGAGAAATTTGGAAGGGGGTTGATTTTCTTAAAGGCAAAGATGGGAAGGGTATTTGCCAGGAACATTTAGGAGGGAATGCTACTGTTACAGGCTGAGAAGCTGCAATAGCACCCAGATGGGAGAATTTCACTTATATTCAAAGTAACCATATTCATAATTTTGATAAATATGTTTGTTTATTTTTCATTTGAAATCCTTATATTGTGCTTTTTAAAAAAATTTTATTGAAGTATAGGTGATTTACAATGTTGTGTTAATTTCTGCTGTACAGCGATGTGATTCAGTGGTACCTATATATACCTATATATACCTATATACCTATATATACCTATATATATATATACCTATATACCTATATATACCTATATATACCTATATACCTATATATTCTTTTTCATATTCTTTTCCATTATGGTTTCTCACGGGAGACAAATATGTCTATTGAAGATCAAAATTAGATTTCATTTCTACAACTCAGAAATAATTAACCAGATTTGGAACCCCACATTCTCTGTTATGCACAATGAGACCAGACTTTGACACTAAACTCTCTGGAACACACCGACCTCCACAATAAAGCAGGGATAATAATTTTGTGTCATAGCACTGTTGTGCAGACAGTGAAAAAACTTTGGAGTGAGAGAGAGGCATGGACATATATACGCTACCAAATGTAAAGTAGATCGCTAGTGGGAAGCAGCCGCATGGCACAGGGAGAGCAGCTCGGTGCTTTGTGACCACCTGGAGGGGTGGGGTAGGGAGGGGGGGAGGGAGACAGAAGAGGGAGGGGATATGGGAACATATGTGTATGCACAGCTGATTCACTTTGTTACGCAGCAGAAACTAACACAGCATTGTAGAGCAATTCTACTCCAGTTACAGATGTTAAAGAAAACAGCTTTGGAGAAGGTGTTTTGCACAGTGTCTGGCATGTGCAGTAAGTGTCCAGTGACATTTGCTCACTGCTCAGTGAGAAAATCCTCACCAGAAATTGAACTAGTGGCAGAAGGAAGACCGCATAAACCATTAGAGCAGAACTGCAAGGGCTGTTGACATCCGCAGTGCCACGCACGAGAAAAAGAGACGACAGATTCTTGTACAAGATGGAGGAGGGAGAAGAGCGCCCTGAACTGAAGACCAGGCGGGTGGATTCGTCCTGGCTCTTCCTCCGGCTCCCCTGCGCCGTGGCTTAGCCCCTCAGCTGGCCTCTCCCACGATCAGACTGCTCGAGCGGAAGCCGAGGGGCTCTGTCTCAGGAGTAGCTACGGTCCCTTTTCACAATAACAGTTCACACATTTGCAAGGTATCACCCTATGGTTGCTAAAGCACTTGCTTTAATTATTTATTGTTTCTCCATGTAGAGTATAGCAGTTAGGGGATGGCAATTCTAATGTGTTGTGGTTTTAATTTTCTAAACGGTGTTTTTGTAGGAAAGGCATGTATACTCTAATCCCTAATTATATTAACTACAACCGTGGGAGGTCAGGTTGATTGGACGGGCAGGGAATAGCATCTCTGGTGCCAACTTACCCGAATTCTAGCTACATGAGTAAGATGAAGAATACAGACACTTTCGTGAGCTAGCCTTGAAAGCCCAAATATAAAAAGAAAGGTTATGATGGTCACACTTTATTGTTTTATTTACTTATTTTCATTATTTATTTATTTTATTGAAGTATAGCGTTTTTTTTAAACATCTTTATTGGAATATAATTGCTTTACAATGGTGTGTTACTTTCTGCTGTATAACAAAGTGAATCAGCTATGCATATACATACACTTACAATGTGTTAGTTTCAAGTGTACAGCAGTGATTGAGTTATGCATTTATATATATATAATATATATTCTTTTTCAGATTCTTTTCCATTATAGGTTATTACATGATATTGAGTAGAGTTCCCTGTGCTATACAATAGGTCCTTATTGTTTACCTATTTTATATATAGTAGTTTGTATCTGTTAATTCCAAACTCCTAATTTATCCCTCCTCCCTTCCCCCCACCCCTACTATCCCCTTTTGTTTGTTTTCTATGTCTGTGAGTCTTTTTCTGTTTTGTAAATAAGTTCATTTGTGTCATCTTTTAAGATTCTGCGTATAAGTGATATCATATGATATTTGTCTTTTTCTGTCTGACTTATTTCACTTAATATGATAATCTTGAGGTCCATGATGGTCACACTTTAAATGTATATTAGTCACATGTATTTTCTAAGGGGAGAACGGGGAGAGGCCAAGGTAAGGGGGAGGTGATGAGACTAATATTACAGAGAATATTTACTGCATACATACTACGTAGTGTGTCAGGTATTGTGACAAGCATTTTATATACGTTATTCCCTTTGCCCTATAGGGAGGGAGGCACAATTATTCTCATTTTACAGAAAATCAACTTGCCAGTGTTACACAGAAGACTGTTGGGATTTGAAGCCAGGTCTGTATCTCTATTCCGTGAGTTTTCCAGATCGTTGCCTAAAAACAGGAATGTAGGGAAAGGACCTAAAATTATTTGGCGCTTAAAGGTATAAAGAAAGATTTACCGGTATAGGGGTGGCAAAGCTCCCCAGTTTGCAAAGTGTGCTTAGTAATAGGGTATTTGAGCATTAATTTTAGCAAGTACTGACTCTATATTCACCTGGAGATAGGTTCCATTGCTGCATCATGGGAGTTTCTAGTTTGTATCACTTTCCATCACTAACTGTGTAGCTGGATGCGTTCCCAAACACTGAAACAGGCGTTTTTGCAGGGCCTGAGCACCGGGCACTGGCCTCCACAGCTGTACCGTGAAGCAGTTTTCAACTCTCAAGTAACTGTTACATTAGCAAAGCAAGACAATAGCCAGCGTTTCATTTGTGCCGAGCAGTAAACCCTGAGCTTCATCAGAGGAGGTTGCGGCTGATTCATAAACAATAGGGATTTTCTCTAATTGAAGAGCATCTGCTGGCCACAGGAGATCGTCGTTAATCCCCTCTAATGAGTTCAGAAGCTGTCGCAACTTCTGATGACAATATGGGCTTCATTTTAACTGCTTGGTTATCCTGTCAGCTCCACACCGAGTTAACACCATCGCTTTACTTACTGGCCTTGGTTTTCTCTCTTTCTCTTGTTTTCAGTGTTTTATTTTGTGACCCTACTACTCACGGTCACCCAGGCTGGATAACCGGGGTCCTCCTGATTCCTTACCACCTAGATTCAGCGTGTTTCCCGAATGCATCTCTTCTCCGCTCCCATCACCTCTGCCTTGGCCTCACCTGTACTTGCCTGGACCCCCGTCCCCAGGCTCTTCTCCTCAATTCGGTCTCCACCCAGCCAAGCATCTTCCATTTAAACCCAAGACTGACCAGTCTCTGCCTGTTTGAACCTTCAGGGGTCCCCAATGCTTACAGAATAGAGTCCCTGCTCCTGGCATGCCTGGACGAGCCCCTTAGGCCTCCTCTCCCCTCTCCCCTCTTAGCCATGACCGTCAGCAATGCTGAACTTGTCTTTCTGCCATGTACAGTTCTGTGGGCTCTGTCTCCCCTCTGGGCCGTTTGCTCAAGCTGTCCTCTTTGTTCCAAATGCCCTTTCCGCCCACGCCATCCCCCAACCTCCCATCCCTTGCCTGGGTCCTCATCATTCTTTGAGACACAGTTCAGACGAGAGCCTCGCCCTCTGTCCCAGGAACGGCAGGTGACCCTCCCCTCTGTCCCCATGTCTCCAGGAACAAACTAGGTGTTAAATGTATTCCCGTAACCATCACTGCCCTTCTGACGCTTTACTGTGATTCTCTGTTGGTGTGTCTGTTGTCCTTCTTTGGAATGTTAGCTCATTCTTGTAAAAGTAGACAAAGCTCAGCTCCTGGTAGTAAATTACACAAGAGGGATGACCAGAAGGTCTTAGAAAATCATGCAAATAGCTCTAAATATACGAAAGGATGTCCCGTCTCGCTGATAGGAGAGGAATGCCGATTACTGTTTGACCAGTTCTTACCTGTCGTAAATCCAGAAGTTTGACAACATACTCTGTGGGTGGGGTCATGTGGAAATAGGCATTCTCTGACATTGCTGGTTGGACAACAAAATGGTACAGCCCTATGGGGGGGGGGGGGGAATTTGGCAGTATCAAGCTAACGTATATATGCCTTACCCTCTGGTCCAGGAATGACACTTCTAGGAATCTATCCCAAAGATGTAGTGCAAAATAAATGAGAACATGTTTGCAGAAACCTATATTTTATAGCACATTTGATAAGAGCAAAAGATTGGAAACAGCCCATATAACCATTAATAGAGGTCTCGTTGAATAAAGGGAAGGTGGAAAAACATGTGTTTAGTTTGCTACTCTTTTTCTGAGAAAGGGGAGGATATGATTATAAATATATTTTTCTTTTAGTTTTTACAAGTTTTCCTATAAGGAGAAAGAAGTAACAAGATGTAGATGACAAAGATAAAAGCTAGACTTCTGTAAATATCCGTTATTTTAAGAATTTTACTTTGAAACCATGTAAATATCTTACTTAATTACACAAGAATTTTTTAATCCCTAAAAAATGAAACAAAACTAAACAAATGGACCTAAACATGTACTGAGTCGGTGGAAAGATCTCCCAAAGAACTAACTCTGATTTTTTCTCCTCTATTTTCCCTTCCCTCCAGCCTTTTGCCATCAGAATCACTGACCCTAAGCCCACAACAGATTGAAAAGTTTGTAACAGTCTCTGAGGCAAAGTGGAAGCCTGCGTTCCTCAGGATGGGTTAAGGGGAGGTCCTCGGCGAAAAGCGAGATCTCCTTTATTTCCTGCTTATTTTACTAAAGAATTTCTTTTTGTCACTCAGGTGCCTCCTTCCTTCTCTCTCCACATCACAAAAACTGCAGTGAGAAACCAAAGGGGCGGGCCCCTGACTTCCAGTAGGAGGTTTCACACTTGGCTGACTTGGAAAGTGGTAGTTCTGAGGACACAAATAGGGAAATTTCAGAGAGAAGCCTAAGGCTGGGGCTGGAGAGCCCTCGACCATAGTAACAAGAACTGGTTAACCCCAGAAAGGGTAGGAAAGCTTCTGACACTGCAGAGGTAAAGAAGAGTGCCATGCAGGGCAGATCAAAGAAGACCAGTAGACTTGCCCATGCTGGGGGGAGTAGAATCAGCTTCTAGTTAGAGGGTTGAGGGGTAAAACAAGAAGCCTTCCTGTGTAACACGTTTGCGCCTGGACATGTTACCCAGTCCAAGGTCGTACTGCTCGCCACACAACAGGCCAAGAAATCGGGACACAAGGTGTTGGGGCAAGGAATAGAGATTTTGTTCAGGAAGCCGGAGAAGATGGGGGACTAGTGTCCCCAAGAACCACCTGCCCCAACTTAGCAGTCAGGCTGCTTTTATACTAAAATGGGAGTGGGCGTGGCTGATGGTTGGAAACCTCTTGGTGCCGGAATCCTTTGTTCACAACTGTTATTCTCTGTTCTGCAACATTTTATCTCTGTATGAATGGAAAAGTGTTTTACCCTTAAAGGTCAGAGCCTTCAGAATAGGCTCTCCTGTATATTTCAGGCTAGAGGCAACATTGTTTCACAAGGTGCAGAGCCCGCAGGACTCAGCACAGGCAACAGAGCACAAGGCTTAGAGCTACAGGGATAGACCTGATGCGGAAGCAGGTTTGTTCTTCCCTGTTACACATCTGTGCTGTCTGGTCGCCACAAGTCATGCCCTCCAGAAGTTGGTGGGGGGCAAGATGGTTCTTTGGGATCTATGCCTGTGAACAGAGAGAGACTGAAGCAGGATTCGGCAGAGGAAGAAGCCAAACTGTGGTGAGGGCTCAACAAAGCCTCCACTCACCGGGTGAAAAATGGTCCCATGGCAGGTGGAAACATCTGGACTTTATCCCCTCACCTTACTGAGTCTTCCGACCATGCTGCCCCGAGAGGGCTTGCCTCAGAGAGAGACACCACGAGAGGGACACAGCCCGCTGCAGCTAAAGCAGCCCCTGAAGGAGCTGACAGCTGCAGGCTGTCTACTGATGGTATTTTCTGCAGCTGGGGCACAAGTCTTTCCTTGGAGGGGGACTTGGGGTTATCCCTTTGCCACCAGGCTAGCAACCCTCTTCATAGTTAATGTAGAGTGTTTTTACTGTGATTTCTCTCAACAAACAAAAGGCATTACATTTTCAGTAAAGA
Organism: Leucopleurus acutus; assembly: GCF_964270905.1. Taxonomy (NCBI): domain Eukaryota; kingdom Metazoa; phylum Chordata; class Mammalia; order Artiodactyla; family Delphinidae; genus Leucopleurus; species Leucopleurus acutus. The sequence continues at coordinate 154,360,097 of NC_139146.1, forward strand.
ACTCCATATATTTAAGGTTGAATTCAAAATTGCTGTTAGAATTTATATTCCATGGATTATCAGGTGGTCAATATTATATTTCTGGGCAGGCTGGGATTAGCTGTTGGTTCATTTATTCATCTCACAAACATTTCTTAAGCATCTATTGCATGACAGTCTCTGGAAATTGAAATATGAATAAAGATGCTTTTCCCCTGAACTGGGAGTGAGATTCTAGTAGGGAGGCGGACAAAAGAGACAATTGAAACAACGTGGTAGCAGTTTAACAGGCAGGTATAAACAAGACGCCGTAGAAGTTAAAGGGGCGTGAAGGAGCCAGTGGTCAGCTCTGTCTGCAGGCATCCTCCTGGGAGAGGAGGCACGGGCTCTGACTCTCAGAGGACAGAAATATTCACATAAGAACATTATCGGAAGAGCAAATGAATGGGTAAAGGCTCAGAGGAACGAAAGAGCATCACACGTGATGGGAACCACAGATAGATTAATATGACCAAGGTACAGATTGTGTTTAAGGACGTGTTGAAATACGGGGCTGGGAAAAATGCATAAACGATGATCTTATTCATTTAAAATATAATTTCTAATTGTATTTTATCTAGCCGGGGCTTCTCAGATGCCTCTAACCGTGGTTTGTGATTTTTGTCTGTTCGGTTTGTGCAGTGACAGCCCTCTGCAGAACATTCCTTGGGATATGTTGGAAGACAGTGTTGACTGAGGCTGCCAGGTCTTTGGGGACGTACGGCTGCTCTAGATCTAGAACCTGAACAGGTCTCTTCTGGACTTGATGTTGACAGGTAAGGAAGAGACTGGATGCCATTCCTGGGGATGCTACAGCTGTGTCTTGTCTGTTCCTGGAGGCTGGAACACTGAGCTCTTAGAAGGAACACCCTGCCTTCCTGTCATAAAGAGTCCCTAGCAACCACCTGGTTCGGGTCACAGACAGGGAGAGGAGAGACAGCAGAGTCTTTGGCTGTTTCTGGTGCAGATAAACTGGTGTGAGGAAGCTGAGAAAGAAAATCCAGTAGCACAGCTACAACCATGGCAGGTGTATCCTTTCAAGAGCCAGTACCGACCACAGTGGGGAGGCGGATGGTTTTTACAGGTAAAGGGCTTTTGAGTATCTTTCACAAGGAGAGTTAAGCTTTCTTTACCCCTCACCTATATGATGCTCACGTGACAATGGACATGAGAATGAAAGAAACATGTTATTCTACACGATTCTGTTACTCTTATGCACTCAGTCTGGGCGTCGACACCAAGCTGCCGTGAACAGCTGTTCCCATTGTCACGACATCTGAGCTAACTTCCACAAAGGAATATTTTTGTATCATAAAGTTTATGTTTTGTGTAATGGGGGCTGCTCCGATGTTGATAAAAAGTATACTTGTGATCAAATTTTCATTATTACTGATTTAAGTTTCTTGCATTTTTATACGCTTTGACATATTTGGTTGATAAAAATTTGAGCAGGACGTGTAGTAAGCTCAGTAAAATTGTCGGCTGGCATCTTGTTCCTTCAGCTTGCTTTAAGTGATTTGGGTGGGGTGTGTGTGTGTGCAATTATGTGTGTGTATAACTGAATCCCTTTGCTGTATACCTGAAACTAACACAACATTGTAAATCAACTATACTTCAGTTTAAAAACGTGTAGTTAAATAGAATATGACTAATTGTGATGTCTGTAAGAAATGAACCACGTTTAATCTTATTTCCTTTATATTTTAAAATCACAAGCCTATTTTTAAGCATGCCGCTTGCTTATCTGTAAATACCCCTCCAATCATGAGAAGTCTGGCTCCCACCCGTTGCCGTCCGTTCACTTAATTGTTTAATTTTCAGTATATGTATATACACACATCAGAATTGTTAACCAGTTCTCCAGGGGAGAAAACCTTATCAACCAGAGTACGGTGCTTCCTTGACGTTCTCTTGCCCTTGGGCTTACAGGCTCTGCTCGTTTCCAAAGTTACTTAGGTCGGGACCTTTCCTCAGCCCCTCCAGTGAGGCTGCTTCATACACCTGTCATGCAGTTAGATTCTCCTGTCACTGTCTGAATTGTCCTGGAGTTCCCTAAACTCCTAAATGATTGTTTAAAAATTTATTTTATTGAAGTATAGTTGATCTACAATGTTGTGTTGATTTTTGCTTTACAGCAAACTGATTCAGTTATACATATGCATGTATATTCTTTTTTATATTCTTTTCCATGATGGTTCATCACAGGGTATTGAATACAGTTCCCTGTGCTCTATGGCAGGTCCTTGTTGTTTACCCACCCTGTATGTAATAGTTTGCACCTGCTGACCCCACCCTCCCAGTCCAATCCTCCCCTCTCCCCCCTCCCCCTTGGCAGCCACCAGTCTGTTCTCTATGTCTGTGAGTCTGTGTCTGTTCCCTAGATAAGTTCCCTAAATGATTTTTTGAAATTGTGTACATCAGGGTTTCCTCTTTGTGCTGTGAAGTCTACAGGCTTCGACAACTTGGTAAGGCCGTGTACCCACATGACAGTATCATACAGAACAGGTTCACCCCTCTAAATGTCCCTGTGCTTCACCGACACACTCCCCACTTTTCTCTCCCTGGGACCCTGGCTCCACTGATCTCTTACTGTCTCCATAGTTGTGCCTTCTCCTGAAAGGCCTAGAGCTGGAACCACACAGTGTGTTGCCTTTGCAGACTGGCTTCTTTCACTTGTCAGTGGGCACTGAGGGTTCCTCCATGTCATTTCATGGCTTGGAGTGCTCATTCATTTTATCACTGAATAACCTTCCATCGTATGGTTGGATCGTAACTGTTTACCTAATCATCTTAGTGTCTTGCGGTTTTTGGCAATTCTGAAAAAAAAACTTCTATAAGGCTTTTGCATGGGTATGGTTTCAACTCCATTTGGTAAACACTTACTTAGCAATGGGATTGCTGGATCACGTGGTGAGACTATGTTTAGCTTTGTAAGAAACTGCCAGACTGTCTTACAAAGCAGCTGCACCACTTTGTGTTCCCACCAGCAAGCAGTGAGCGAGAATCCCTGTTGCTTTGCACCCTTGTCAGCATTTGGTGTTTCTTATTTTTTACCTGTAGCCAGTCTAACTGGATGTAATTACATCTCACTGTTGTTTTAATTCCCTAATGACCAATGATCATATACTTACTTGCCATCTGTATATCTTCTTTGATGAGATGTCTGTTCACAATGTTTGCCTATTTTATAATTTTTTTTCTTATTGTTGAGTTTTAACAGTTCTGTATATATTTTAGATACAAGTCCTTTATCAGATAAGTGTTTTGCAAATGTTTTCTCCTGGTCTGTGGCTTGTCGTTTCATTTTCTTAACATAGACTTTGATAGAGCACAAGTTTTTAGTTTTAGTAAAGCACAAGGAATCAATTTTTTCTTTCATGGATTGTGCTTTTGATGTTGTATCTAAAAATTCAAAACCAATTCCAGGGTCCCCTAGATTTTTCTCCTTGTTTTCTTCTAAAAGTTTTTACTGTTTGGTGTTTTCATTATATCTATGATCCATCAAGGTGATTTTTGTGTCTTTATTTTATTTTTTTATACTATTTATTTATTTATTTGGTTGCTCTGGGTCTTATTTGAGCAGGAGGGCTCCTTAGTTGCAGCTTGTGGGCTCCTGAGTCATGGCATACGAACTCTTAGTTGCGGCATGCATGTGGGATCTGGTTCCCTGACCAGGGATTGAACCTGGGCCCCCTGCATGGGGAGTGTGGAGTCTTATCCACTGTGCCACCAAGGAAGTCCCCTTTGTCTTTTAAAGTTTTCGTTTCTGCCAGCTAATTGATTTCCTTTTTGCTTTAAGCCAGTTTGGGTTGGCTTTTCTGTCACTTCCAACTGTGAAAGAGTCTTAATTGATACTTGAAATTTCTTCTAATCTATGTCAGTGTGTACTTAGTTTCATGTATTTACGTAGCTCAAATTCTTGTCACCTTTGATAGGTTTAAGGTTTTTCATTATATTGATACAAAATAATTAACTTCATATTCTCCTGTATTTTATATTTAGTCTCCAAATTTTCTCTTACAGTAAAGCTACATGAAAACTTTTGGGTAAATTATTTTTCCCTTTCTGTTATTTTCTTGTGGTATATTTACAAAGAGTGGAATTAGGTGGTGAAAGGTACAGACTCCTGTTGAGGCCACGAACTTCAGAGGATTGTATAAAATACTATGAACAATGTATTTGTATTAAAAGCCTGCACATAGTTTTAAAAATCACTTTTACTTATTTATTTTTAAAATATTTATTTATTTGGCTGCATTGGGTCTTAGTTGCAGCGTGTGGGCTTCTCTCTAATTGTGGCACGCAGGCTCCAGAGCGTGTGGGATCAGTAGTTGTGGCGCGCGGGTTTAGTTGCCCTGCGGCATGTGGCATCTTAGTTCCCTGACCAGGGTTTGAACCTGTGTCCCCTGCATTGGAAGGCGGATTCTTTTTTTTTTTTTTTTGTCCTTTTTGCTGTACGCAGCCCTCTCACTGCCGTGGCCCCTCCCGTTGCGGAGCACAGGCTCCGGACGCGCCGGCTCAGCGGCCATGGCTCACGGGCCTAGCCACTCCGCGGCACGTGGGAACTTCCCGGACCAGGGCACGAACCCGTGTCCCCTGCGTCGGCAGGTGGACTCTCAACCACTGCACCATCAGGGAAGCCCTGGAAGGCGGATTCTTAACCACTCAACCACCAGGGAAGTTCCCCATTTTTATTTATTTTTGATAATGGAGAGGTATATATCAATCTTTTTTTGATACAACTTTTAAAAAGTTTGTTATGGGGCTTCCCTGGTGGCGCACTGGTTGAGAGCCCGCCTGCTAATGCAGGGGTCACGGGTTTGTGCCCCGGTCCGGGAGGATCCCACGTGCCGCGGAGCGGCTGGGCCCGTGAGCCATGGCCGCTGAGCCTGCGCGTCCGGAGCCTGTGCTCCGCAACGGGAGAGGCCACAGCAGTGAGAGGCCCACGTACCAAAAAAAAAAAAAAAAAGTTTGTTATGACTCTTTTAAAATATATCCCACTTACCTGTTACTTATATTCAACAATTTATCAAAATGTTTCCACATTTGATCACATAGCTTTTTTCTTTTTCATTTGAACTATTTAAAAGTGAATTCCAGGTATTCTATTGATATTATTTCACTCCTATATGTTTCACTGTGCATCTCTTAAAAAAAAAAAGAACATATTCTTACACAGCCACATTGATATTATCACACCTAACAAAATTAACACCTATCCTGTGACATTATGTAATTACTAGTCAATGGTAATATTTCCCTCATTGCCTCTAAAATGCATTTTTATGATTGATCATGAAAATACAGATTCAAGCTAGGTCCACACATTCATTGCATTTGGTTGTGTTGTCTCTTTTGGTGTCTTGTAAGCTGGTATAGACTTCTTTTTTTTTCTTGTTGCAGAAATTGTGTCAGTCATCCAGTAGAAATACCCAACATTCTGGATGTGGCTACTGTCATGTCATTTAACGTGTTCCTCTATCCTCTGTATTTTCTGAAAATTGAATTTGGCTGTTGAGTTTTGATTTTAGTAGGTTCAACCCTTTAGGGAAGCTTGTTTCTTGAATGCTGCTGTGGTCAACACATCACACATTAACTTTTACGCAGGTCAGATGTTACAACGTCAATTTCTCTAAGGCCCATCACTTAGGACCTTTCTAAGTTATTGGAACTTAGCCTCTTTTCCCTCCAAGTTTGGAAGTGATCTCAATGGATAGTCCATGTTCTTATAAAAGTGTTGGTAAATGCGGGTATGTACCCTGGTTAGGCAAATGAAAAGTGGATTTGCTGCATATTTTACGTCAAATATTGCATAGTTGCAATAAAAACATAGAAAATATTTTGTCACTATTAATAACTAATGTAAAAACAATAAAATACCATGAGAAATAGTTTAAACAATTACCTCAAATGCTGATACGTAAGGAAAAACTAACCAGATTATAAGAGAATGAGAAATTTTGCAGCAACTTTGAGGATGATTTCAGAGCACTTTGAAGAGTTTTATAGTGTTTTTATTAATGTCTAATTTAATTTCAAAATCAAATTTTCCGGGCTTCCCTGGTGGCGCAGTGGTTGGGAGTCCGCCTGCCGATGCAGGGGACGCGGGTTCGTGCCCCGGTCCGGGAAGATCCCACATGCCGCGGAGCGGCTGGGCCCGTGAGCCATGGCCGCTGAGCCTGCGCGTCCGGAGCCTGTGCTCCGCAACGGGAGAGGCCACAACAGTGAGAGGCCCGTGTACCGCAAAAAAAAAAAAAAAAATCAAATTTTCCCTTTTTTGCCATAAGTGTAACACTCCTCATACTTATCATTGGTAGCTATAATTGTTTTAATTTCAATTTCTTTCATTTCTAGTGAGATTCCATTATTCCGTGAGACAATTCACACTGTATATTTACTTAGTGTACTGTGACTACCGAAGTAATCTGACCACTCACCAAGTTTTATTTTTGTACCCAATTTTAATATTTTTCCTTTTAAAACATATTTCAGAAAAAAATTTGATTCTAAATTTTTATCATAGAGATTTGAAATCCAATGTAACAAATTGAAATTGGATCCCTATTGAATACTAAAAAGTTGTCCACAAGCTTCGGAGGATACAAAAATGAACAGGAATAAGTTGTTTTCTGTCTTCTAGAAGCATGTAGAACATTATAGGTTATCCTGTTATCTTATTTAATCTAAATATCCATCACAGGTGTCCCCAGAGTGTAGTGTGACATTGAAAGGAAACACAAACCCAATTCCAAAGGCCTTGAGTCAAGTAGAAGTGGGGATGGAGGACCGTTACCTCATTGGACGCTCCACAAGCTACGCCCTGTGCTTTGTTTTCTTTTGTCTCCTACTCATTTCTTTTGACTGTCATAATTAGAGCACAGATTGTCTCCTCCATGATGGATAGATCTTAGATTTTATTTATTTTGCAACTAATAAAGGGATAGAGATTCAAATGTCAGTGGGTCCAACTTTGAAAACTTTAAAAAGTTGATATGTAACATATACTCTAGTAAGTATGTTCGTCTAGCGTTCAGCTTGATAATATTTTACAAAGTGAACACACTGATGCCTTTACTTTTTAGATCAAGATCGTGAATATTTTCATCATCCTAAACTGTTCCTTTATGTCACTTCCCAGCCAATCCCACCAAACTCAAACTGTTTTTATTTTTATAATCCATATGTTTTTGATAACTCTGAGTTTAATCTGATAAGGTAAATTATTGTCTGTATTTTTAAAACATTTTATTTGCTGGCTTATTCTTTCATGTAAGTTTTATTATCACTTTGCTAAGTTTTATTACATAGTGAAGAGATTTTATAGATAATGTTATTTTGGCATTACAAAGGTCTTACTATGAAAACTAATGTCATAAACAAAATTCTGAAGAGATCTTAAAGTATTTTAGAGCATGGTTATGTATTTTTACAACATCTGTTTGCAAACAAATGATACTGCTTACCCAATCCCAGGTCCCATGCTGCTTTAAAGTTACAAAATTACATTTAAAAAATACATTTTTTTCATTCAGATTTTTAAATGAATTCCCACTTGGTCCAAATTGAGAGATTGATGGGATTATTACTATGGGATGTTAAATTAAAAAGGCACGCTCCTAGAGGGGTGGGATAGGGAGGGTGGGAGGGGATATGGGGATATAGGTATATGTATAACTGATTCACTTTGTTATAAAGCAGAAACTAACACACCATTGTAAGGCAATTATACTCCAATAAAGATGTTAAAAAAAATGGCACCATAACAGATAATCTAATTTAACCCATCATTTTTCAGATGACAGTACTGAGGTTCAGAGAGCTAAGTGACCTGCTCGAGATCACACAGCTTTAACCTCAAGGTCACACAGCCTTGATCAGAAAGACGGAAGCCTCTGCCTGCTTCTTGTTTATATGATGTATTTATGTGTGTTATATCCAGATTACTGACTAAATAAATATATTAATGTATTTTTTCAGCCATCATAGATCTACTAGAAAATCTGCATATGTAAACCAGGAATATTGCAGAATTCCACCTTATAAAGGAGTGATCACAACATGGGACTTCCGTTAGAAATATATTAGAATTGGAAATACTGTCTAGGAAATGGCCAAAAACCAATATGATGAATGAAGCTTTAGTGATGGGAGAAGTACATAAACATGTATGTGATTATGAACAGCTCGCTCCATTGGTCTGGGTTTCAGACCCATTTATTCATCTTGGTTTTTGCCTTGTGAAACGGTCACACTCATAGTCATGTCTCAAATTCAATTATTTTGAAAATAGAAAATGACTTCACACAGAAATGCCAGTGGTTTCCTATTTGAAGAAAGAATCAAACAGTCCTGCAAATTCAGCTTAAGTCTCATCACTATAATTCAGGAAGCAAATACGTCCTGTTTTAAAAAACTAATTCATGACAAAAGCTTACACATTTTAATGGGCTGACACACTTGGCTAATCTGCCTTTTATTCTGTAGTCATAGTGTCTGATTTGCCTGAATCATAATTTATCTACAAGTGAAAGCAGTTTCAAGTCAGTCCTACCTTAAATTACTGATCATGTGAATCATCACCCGTGTGACTTGCAGGAAAAAAATATTAGTTGCTGGCATCACTTTGAAAAGCATCTAAACCAAGCCGTTAGAAGAGGACCTCTAAGGACAAGCTTTGTCTCATACTCTATTTTTTTGTTTTGGGTTTTTTTAAGACAATATACACCTTTATTGCATGAAGTAAGAGCAAAAGGAGAAGAATTGATTAGACTTTCTGGGCTTTGATTTGATTTTCCAAAGTTGATACTTTGTAGGTTACATTAGTATCGCTTCCTTAAATCAGGGAGAAGTGCTCAGGATTAAGCAAAAACTGTTTTTTGCTTTTGAGGCAGGGCTTGAAAAAATTATTTTGTCAAAGATTAGTGGATAGTTCTGTGTGCTAATGTGCTACCTGTGAGGAAATCAACATGAGAAGCCTGCTTCAGGAAGCCGGGCTGTCAGGTTAGCTGTCATCTCAGCTGCTTCTCCTAACCTTTTTTCTTTCTTTCTTTTTATTGGAGTGTAGCTGATTTACAATGGTGTGTTAGTTTCAATCGTACAGCAAAGTCATTCAGTTATACATACATATATATTCCTTTACAGATTCTTTTGCCATATAGGTCATTACTAAATGTTGAGTAGAGTTGCCTGTGCTCTACAGTAGGTCCTTGTTGGTTATCTATTTTATATATAGTAGTGTGTATCTGTTAATCCCAAACTCCTAAATTTTTCCTCCCCCTACTTTCCCTTTGGTAATCATAGGTTTGTTTTCTGTGCCTGTTTGTTTCTGTTTTGTAAATAAGCTCATTTGTACCATATTTTTAGGCTCCACATGTAAGTGTTATCATATGATATTTGTCTTTCTATGTCTGACTTACTTCACTTAGTATGATAATCTCTAGGTCCATCCACATTGCCGCAAATGGCATTATTTCGTTCTTTTTTATGGCTTAGTAATATTCCACCGTATATATGTACCACATCTTCTTTATCCATTCATCTGTCAATGGACATTTAGGTGGCTTTCATATCTCGGCTGTTCTAAATAGTGCTGCAGTGAACATTGGGGTGCATGTATCTTTTCGAATTAGACGTTTCGTCTTTTCCAGATATATGCCCAAGAGTAGGATTGCTGGATCATATGGTAACTCTATTTGTAGTTTTTTAAGGAACCTCCATACTGTTCTCCATAGTGGCTGCACCAATTTACATTCCCACCAACAGTGTAGGAGGGTTCCCTTTTCTCTACACCTTCTCCAGCATTTAATGTTTGTAGACTTTTTTTTTTTTGGCTGTGTTGGGTTTTCGTTGCTGTGCGTGGGCTTTCTCTAGTTGTGGTGAGCAGTGGCTTCTCTTGTTGCGGAGCACGGGCTCTAGGTGCGTGGGCTTCAGTAATTGCGGCACATGGGCTCAGTAGTTGTGGCTCGCGGGCTCTAGAGCACAGGCTTAGTAGTTGTGGTGCACGGGCTTAGTTGCTCCGCGGCCTGTGGGATCTTCCCGGACCAGGGCTCGAACCCGTGTCCCCTGCATTGGCAGGCGATTCTTAAGCACTGTGCCAACAGGGAAGTCCTCGTAGACTTTCTAATGCTGGCCATCCTGACAGGTGTGAGGTGATACCTCATTGACGTTTTGATTTGCATTTCTCTAATAATTAGTGATGTTCAGCATCTTTTCATGTGCTCATTGGCCTTCTGTATTTCTTCTTTGGAGAAATGTCTATTTAGGTCTTCTGCCCATTTTTTAATTTTTTTTCTTTTTTTTTGATATTGACTTGTATGAGCTGTTTTGTGTATTGTTGGTTGCATAGTTTGCAAAAACTTTTTCCCAGTCCATGCATTGTCTTTTCCTCTTCCTTGTGACCGCGGTCTTCTTATCAGTAATTTGAGGCTAGTAGTACCTGTTTCATAGCATATTCTATGATGATCTAATGAAAGTGCTTGCATATAATAAGAATTCAGTGACTTTTTTAAAAACTAATTTATCCTATTTATTTTCTTGAGAAGCTGATTATCTGAAGGGGGTAGGAGCTAGGAGAGGACACAAACATCATCTTAGAATCCTATTTTTTTTTTCGTAACAAACCAGCCAAGTACACATTATTTCCTAAAGTCTTAAGCCATAGGTGGGTTTTTAATGGGCACAGAGAGAAATAATGTAAGACTATCTAAGCCGTGGTTTCTAAACTTCAACGTGCATGCGAATCGCGTGGGGAGTCTTGTTAAAATGCAGATTCCGAGTCCAAAGGTCTGGGTGGGCCTGAGAGTCTGCATTTCTGCCAAGCTCTCAGATGATGCCTGTGCTGCAGGAACCATACCTTGAGTGGTGAGGGTCTGAACTCTTCTGGCTCTTACTGTTGTGACTTTGGACTAGCTTGTGGACTAGGACCTTGGACTCTGTGCGCCAGTTACACGGTCTATAAAATGCCGATATTAGTATCTACTTCACAGGGTTGCTGGGAGTTTTAAGTGAGTCAGTGCGCACAGAGTACTTAGACCAGTGTCTGGCACGTGGTATTCTCCATATCTGCATTAACTATTATCATGTGACATAGATCACTAGCAATATAAACTAGTAAACTGCTGGCTATGGGCCCAGGACACAAAATATATTTTTTAAGCTGCCAACGATTGGCCTTTGGGATTTTCCTATAAACCTGATGTAAATAATACTAAGGAAAACAAGTTCCATTAAAACAATGTTGTGATAGAATGGCAGGTTTTAAAAAAATGAATTAGTTCATTAATTTTACTGAAGCGTAGTTGATTTACAATGTTGTGTAATATAGAATGGCAGATTTTGGAATACTACCTTAAACCACATGAATTCACGGGATCTTGGTTTGGAAAACAACCCAGCATCCTGTGGTCAGGAAGGATAGGAAGGTCCCCTTCGGGGCCCTGGGTGGGAAGTCTTACCCTTTGTCTGTCTCCCTTGGGTCTGTCCCCCTCCCCTTTCCTGTCTGCTGCAGGAGGAGAGGCCAAAGCACCTTCCCAGGCACCTGCCCTGTGTGATCCTAGTTGATTTCACTCACAGCCAGTGAGAAAAGGGTAAAGTTCCTGCTGTCTAGCTGACCCCAGCTGCCAGCAATTATCTCAGAAACGGTGAAACCTACCAAACGGCCCTTCTGACCACAGATACCATCTTTGAGAAAAATACACTCCAGGGAGGAGTCTGAGACAGATTGAAGATTGTCCAGGCTTTTAAGAATAATAGCACTGAAAGAGGCCTCAAAACGCTTCTGTGGTCGCATCATTTCTTTGGGGCAGCACTTTCTAAAATAAAGGAAATAATTTCTGGAAGCTACAGAATTGCAGGCGAGGCAGTCATTTGAGAAGAGGAAGTTCTGTATCTGGGGTTGAACTCGACAGACCTGGCAAGGAGCCCCAGCACCCCACTTCCAAGCAGGGGTCTAGCAGGACTGACCTTCCCAGACAAGGACCTAGAGCAGCCTGAGGAAAGCTTCTGGTGGAGGCAAGGCGAGCTCTGGTTTCTTTCCAAACCTTATTCTTGTCAATCAAGGGAACTGCACTGGGGATGGAGGCGGGGAACCCGGAGTGGCTGGAATGAGTGCAGCACCTCCCAGGTTTGCTAAACAATGATCAAAACTCACCAGCCCGTAATTGGGGGAGGGAGGGGGCTACTGAGGAACGGGGAGAAACAGTGCGCCTGGAAATAGGAAGCAAATCCGCTTTCTGCCAGCAATACTAAGACCTCCCCGCTGAGGACTCTGAACTAACCAGTCCCAGATCTAGGGCACCGATTCTCAAAATGTAATGTGCAGAAGGACCGCTTATGGAGACGTTTAAGGATGCAGAATGCCCCAAATTCTGAGTTAGCTTTTCTGGGGCCTTGGAACTTGCACTTAAAGAAGCACGTGGAGAGACTAAGATACAGGTGGTCCACGTGACACTTTGTGGGAAACACGTAGACCCTTGGGCAGCAGGCACTGTTCCTGTTCTACCCCAGGAAGGTCACAGGTCCTCCAAGGCTGGAAGGTCTAACTGGACTCTAGTCAGCATAGAAGACTCAGCTCACGAACATTGTTGTGTTCTTTTGCTTTTGTTTTATTATATTGGAGTGTAGTTAGTTGATTTACCAGGTTGTGTTAGTCTCAGGTGTACAGCAGCAGAGGGATTCAGTCACATATCCATATATCTACTCTCAGATAATATGTTTTTACAATGTAATCTAAAAGTTTTTCAATGTAATTTAAAGGCTCATAATTTTTTTAAAAAAGCTTGGGAACATTTGTATAATTCAAATTAGTGTGTGTTATATCATTCTGTAAATGATCCTATAAAACAAACTATGTCTTTCAGCCCAGTGGATTATGGCACTGATGACAGGATAATTAGGAATCTGAGTAGTCAAAACTTATGCAAGCAAAGCTATCGGAGGTCAAGATTGTTGACGGCAATCGGGTTAGATGAATTCTTTGTTCATAGCAAGGAAATAATACCTCCCATGTCTCTTCCTTTTAGAGATATCAGATTGTTTCAAACTTCCATTCACAAGCTGAGTAGCCACCCTCTTTTCATAATATGGAAGCAGAATGAAGTAGGCGTGCTAATCACGTGGGCTACATAAAGATGTTAAAAAGCACAGCCTTTGATTCTGCAATCCTAGGGACTGACGTGGTAGATCTCGTTCATTTCCTTTCCTGGGGATTGTGCAGCTGCTTAGGACGCGGGCTCCACTGCTGGACCACACTCCCTCCCCATCACCTCCTCTGGGAACACGTGGGGGCTGGGTGCCCACCGACATCCCCACACACGTTCTCAGCAGAAATCACCCGAGGACTGTCAACCTCTCTTATCTGCAGGGATTAAACAAAAGTTACCAGTTCCAGATCACAGCGATTTCTTCCTTTCTTTTCTCAATTCCAATGTCTTAGATTTCCTTGAAATGCCCCCCTCCCCCCAAAATGATAGCTTATCATTGACCTTGGCATATAATTAATTACTCAGAAGAAAAGACTGAAATGACAGTTTGTGGTAAATCCCCAACTTGGTTGGAGGAGAAGTGCTGTGGAAATACCGTCTGATTGTATGGATTTCTGGTGCAAGGACTATAACGTAGGAAGTTATTTACACTAGTCTATATATTGGTCAAGAACCCCATTAATCATTGTAGTATTTTTAAGAATATTTTTATAAATAAATAAATATATATATATATATATATATATATATATATAGGCTGCGTTGGGTCCTCGTTGCTGCATGTGGGCTCAGTAGTTGTGGCTCGTGGGCTCTAGAGCACAGGCTCAGTAGTTGTGGCGCACGGGCTTAGCTGCTTTGCAGCATGTGGGATCTTCCCGGACCAGGGCTCGAACCCATGTCCCCTGCTTTGGCAGGCGGATTCTTAACCACTGCACCACCAGGCAAGTCCTAATCATTGTTAAATAAATAGTTCCTGCTGCTCCCCACCCAGAGGGCTCTGAGGATGCAGCTCGTCCACAATCAATGCGGGAGATTGAAAGACTCTGCCTTTGTGATCTGGGGTCTGAGCATCTTCATATGGCTTTCTTCAACTGAGAGTCACATGCCTCTTGTTACACTCTTGTCTTAGTGGCCTTGGAGGATGGCTTTGGAAGACTCAGATATTCATACACAACAACCAGCCTTTAAGTCTAACTATCTTTAAACATTATCTCCAAATTTGGGTGGGAGTTTTTCCAGCCATTTTTGTGTGATGATATAACGTAGACAAAAACTGTATGTGTAAACATTCACTTCATCACTGTGAATCACCTAAAAAAAAAAAGGAGGGTGCCTAGCTAAAATATTTGGAGGTTGAAACATATATTTGGGACTGAGATTGGGCCCAAAGGCTGAGGTTGTACAAAAAGTTAGGACCATGTATTTAAGCAGAAAGTTCAGGGTTCACAGAATGTGGGATAGGGTAGACACACCGATGAATGGAAAGGCAAGGACCCCCATCCCACCTGGCACAAAGGCAGAGGGTCCAAGGTCGAGGACACTTACCTTCTCACCTCTTGACCAGACACAGTTGAGAAGATAAAATGCTGAGCAAGCGACTTGAATATAAGGAGGCTTCAAAGACAACTTCTGCCATGAGGGCTATTCCTGCACTCTGTTTATCAGAAGGGATCACAAACATTGGGACCTTCTGTCAACTCCCACCTTCATCCAATGACTGGTGTACCCTAAACCCCCATCTTCTTCTCTTCTGCAGTTACAAGGAGATGGAAGAAAGAAGAGCAAAAAAAGCTGCACAGAGATTATCACAAACCCTAGTTGGTCTCTGTTCACAGTTGTCAAATTCCTACAGAAGGACATTCAGGGACTCTTGACTAGAGCTTTGAATTTCAGCCCCGGTACAGACCTGATTTACTGTAGCTCCCACCCCAGCAGGCAAATCCAACAGCCAGGTGGCTGGCGCCCCCCTCCTTGATATGTCCTCTGCCCTCTGGCTTCAGTTTCTCCTGTTGTCCAGGCTGAGACCTTGTTCTAGCCACACCACACTCTGTCTTAGGATGACCAGCTGCCCCAGTTTACCCACGAGGAGGGGTTTCTTGGGACACTGGATTTTCAGTGCTAAAACTGGGTGAATTGGTCACGCTAATTCCAGCCCTATAACTGCTGCCCCATCCCAGCCTCAACACATTTACTTGAATTCATTATCTGAATTGTGCACGAAGCAGAGTGGGGAAATGGTGGTGCAGTCAAAGCACCCGGCAGGAGTTCCCTCATACGTAAGCCTTTACTACCTTCCTCCCTGGCACGCAGAGGAAAATAAACAGGCCCAGTGGCTGCCACGGCGATTCGGTAGATGCACCCCTCTGCTCCGAGGACATCTTGCCCAGTTCTAGACGCGTGTGTTCACTGGCCTCTCTGCCTCTGTCTGATCTGGGGCTGCTACTTCTCTTGACTAAAAGCCACTTGTTTTGTACGTCTGTGGGTCTATTTCTGTTTTTGTAAATTCAGTTGAATCTTTTTTTTTTCAGATTCCACATGTAAGTGATATGTATTTGTCTTTCTCTTTCTGACTTGCTTTACTTAGTACGATCATCCGTCCATGCTGCTGCGTATGGCATAATTTCATTCTCTTTTTCATGGCTGAGTAATAGTCCATCGTATATACGTACCACCCCTTCTTTAGGGGAGGGATAAATTAGGAGGTTGGGATTGACATAGACACACTACTCTATATAAAATAGATAACCAGCAAGGACCTACTGTGTAGCACAGGGAACTATACTTGATATTTTATAATAACCTATAAGGGAAAAGAATCTGAAAAAGAATATATATATGTAACTGAATCACTGTGCTGTACACCTGAAACTAACATGACATTGTAAATCAACTATACTTCAATAAAAAAAAATAGATTTTTAAAAAGGTTTCTAAAAAGTTATTTATGAAAACATAGGAGTAGAGAGTAGTTAGACATGATACCAAAAGCACAATCCATGAAAGAAAAATCTGCTGCATTGGACTTGGAAAAATTAAAACCTTTTGCTCTGCAAAGGTACTGTTGAGAGAAAAACATAAAATAGAATAAAATAAAATAAAATAAGGACCACTTGTATCAGACCATCTGTTGAGTTCATCACAAACCCAGGAGACCCCGAATCTATCCTAAATTGTTTCCAGTAATCCAAGGGGGCCTCAAATTTTACAGGAGGGGCAAGACAGCATTCTGGGCCATCACATTTGCTTAGAGGCAAAAAAAATCAATAAAATCTTTTTTCCCTTTTTATGTTTTGGACTTTTTTTTTTTTTTTTTGCCTTGGTCTCAACAATCAGCTGTTCGTGTATTTGAGTGGTTTCTGTCATCAGTGGGAATGTCCTACCTAACATGAGGGTCGCATAAATCATGTGAAGTGCAAGTCAGAGGGACAGCACAGCCCATGCGCTATCCTGAACTTGCTACGGCCTAAATGAGCTGGGTCTGTGCCTTGTCGACTTAGGGAAGCTGGCACTGCATTTCCCAGAACCTCCTCCTCTGCACAGTTTTGGGCCAGTCGGGGCCAGGGAGCCATTGGCGTGAGATTGGAAGGCAGAAGGGAAGTAGACAGTGTGTCTGTGCCGCCGGGTGCTGCTGCGGCTACTGACGGTTGGCGGCAGCTTCCGTGACCCCTCCAGCCTCTCTGACTCCTGGGCCAGGTGAGAGACCCACTGGGGCCCAGCCAGCTCTGTCAGGTTCCAGTTTATCCTGCAACGGGAAAGCCCACTCTAAGCGGTCGGGAGCATCCCCGAAGCGCACCTGGGCACGGTGGCCAGCATCCTGCATCTGCGTGACTCATACCTGTGTGAGCCCGGCGGCTCGCTCTGCCTGGCTTCCCTGTGTGTCTTCTGGCCCCAAGACTCCCTCTTTACTGTTTTCAAAGCCACACTGGCTCGACCACAGCCTCTGATCTACTGCTTGTCTCCCAGCATCTGAATCACTTTCCCGACCCTCCACTGTGGGTGTGTCACACACAGAATTATTTTCTTGTGGAGCTGGGGGACCAGGACTTCTGGGACTCACCTTCTTTCTGGTTCCGGCTTCAGAGAATAAGCAGACAGGACATTGTCTTAGCACCAAGGGCAGCCTAATGCAGAGTATGCTGTCAAAAAAGCTTCTAGAAGGAAGGCGTGAATGAACTGATGAACTGACAGATCGTTGAGAAGTTTACAGTCTGGCATTTTCCTTTATCACATTATTCCCAGGCACTAACTTACACGTTTGACCAATCGTTCTCCTATCTAGAGAGTCATTCTGAATGTCTTTTTAATCCCTAAAGGGGGTCAAAAATGATCTCAGCATTAAAGGACGAGGCAGAGGGAACACATCGCTGTCTCCTCTCTGTGCTCCCTTCTTTGCCTGGAGTAGACGTGTGCTTGTAGAAAGCACAGGAGTCCTCCACGGTATCTCCTACCTCTCTCATCCAGAATGTCTCTAACTCTCCTTTCTCCGTGATTTATATGATTTGGTCCCTAATCAGGCACTGCTGAAACCAACATCAGATTTCAGACAAGGAGTTTCCACCTGCTCCCATCAATGTACACGCTGGTCACCCATCACCTCCACCCCCAGACCTTTCCAGGGTGGTGGTTACGTCTGTTCATGCTCCTTTGGAGAGAGAGATTGGCTTTTTAGTGGAAATGGAAAAGTTAAGGTACTGCAGATGCACTGTGGCCAGTAACGGGAAGAAATCACACAACTTCAAAAGGCAACAAACGCGTTTAAGCCCCTCTTCTTACCAGTGGCCCAGC
This sequence comes from Leucopleurus acutus, assembly GCF_964270905.1. Taxonomy (NCBI): domain Eukaryota; kingdom Metazoa; phylum Chordata; class Mammalia; order Artiodactyla; family Delphinidae; genus Leucopleurus; species Leucopleurus acutus. The sequence continues at coordinate 154,377,880 of NC_139146.1, forward strand.
TGCTTCTCACCCAGTGTCTCCTTGTGGGGAGCGGGCTGTTATAAAAATGAGAAATTGGGAGCCCAGTAGGACTCCCTACTTCAGCTTTTTAAACTGACAAACAAGCACGAAGTAGCTAGGCTGCAACCTCAAGGGGTTCCTAAAGAAAAGGCAGGAAAATAAACCAGAAAAGATGGCAGTCTAGAAAGCCTCCCTAAACAAAAGAAAAAAAGAAAGAATAACAGAAGGAATCCCCTCCCCTCTTCTGTTAACTAGAAAATTGGAAACTGGAAAAAAGAGCTGTCATTTTAAAATTATTGCATTTCCCCCAATAATAATTAACATGAAAAAGTAACACCTGATGGTGCAAAAGTAATGTTATTTTGTAATTTGAACACTGCAGTGACAAATGGACTAAACATCCATGGTTATCGATGTAATTTCTTCATCTGCTGGAGGGAATAGCCAGGGTTTGCCGAGGGTGGAAAACTCCGAGGTGCTTCTGTATGAACCTGTTCGTGTTGTAGTGGTCTGGTTAATGGACGTGATTGGCAATGATGCTGGAAATCCGCTTTCCGTACCATTTCTCTTACACAGGCAGCAGGAACATTGAACGAATTCCCATCCCCACACTCATCGTGTATTTGATTGTATACATATATTTCAAAAAGTTACAAATTCTAATTTTTCAAACTTTTATGTTGACTCCATCAACCTGTCCAAGTCCTGTTCAAGACCCACATTTCCCTTGACTGAAACCTCACTCCTTCTTGGATGGGACTTGAACCCAACCAAAACTCAGATTGGGGCTTGAACCCACGATCCCTGACTTAGGAGGGGACTCGAACCCACTGTCTTTTCACTGAAACCGCTCACCTGGTGTCAGGACTTACTGAAGCTCAGATTCTTTTGTCTCGATGCAGAAAGAATTCAGCGTGAGGCAAAGTGATAGGTGAAGAGTGAGTTTATTAGCATAGGATGCTTGTGAGAGGTACAAGCAGACAGGCAAGAGGTCGCAGCCCTGAGAGCAAAGGGGGCTACATTTTCATAATCAAAGAAAAAGTGGGGAGGGGAGAAGACCACCTTCTTCCTCATGCTTGGGTAGATGTCAAGGCTTACATCATTGGTTCCTCCGTTGGCCCTATATGGTTTAACTGGGACTGTCATGGCACTATTTAAATCATATGTATGTTAGCAGAAGGATGGTGACAGACTAAGATATGGTAATTCATCTCAGGTTTCGGTGTAGTGTCCACTTTCACCTGGTTTCTTTCCCCTTTCACCTGTATTCCTGTCTTGGCTACATGCAGAAACACTACTCTTCAAGGACCATAACTCCCTGACTTCATGTAACAAGATTCAGACCCCATGTCTATTGTCTTGTGTTTTAACTCTCAGGGTTTGTGGCTTGAGTGTGCCCGGTGCTTGAATGCACTTGGTCTTCCTTCAAGGTAGAGTTGCTAGGTTACTGGATTCTTTCCTAGAGTGGTCCTTAGCTTACAACAGTCTCCCAAACTCCCTTCAAATTCCCTTTCTGTCTTTAATCCCTTAGTGGGATTTCTAAACTAACTAATTATCCTGCTCTATCCCTATCATGACTACTTCTCACTGCTCCTGCCCTGTCTCTGAATTTCTCTTTCACTGCAAGGCAGCATCACCCAGCTTCGCTCTGGTTGTTCAGTGGGTACCACTCCTTTCTTAGATTATAAGCTCTCTGAGGGCTGGGCTGAGCCTTAGCCTTTTGCCTTCCCCTCATCAGACAACATAACACTGCACACGTAGTAAGCACTCAATATAATTTTTAAACATTAATCAGTCTAATCACACAAAATTGTATGTTTTTATCTTTTGTCAGCATTCTAATATACATTATTCATATTTATATGTAAATTGCAATGCAAAGCATTACAAAAAGCTAAGTTTCTTTGTTCCAATTCTTTTCTTTCTAATAGATTATTTCTCTTCCCTTAGTCTAGCAAAACTTGGAAATTTTGTATTACAGTATCTGCAAAGACTCTAAGACACATACCCAGAAGTGGCACCAGTGTTCTTGGCTCTGGCTTTATGAAAGGGACTACGTGATACTGAACTAAATTTCATTTCTAAAAGCTTTGCTACACTTGAAAAAAAAATTCTTTCTAAATGGAAAATTATCAGCTGTATTTTACAATAAAAATTGCATTATTTCAGCAAGAATGTGATACTATTTCAAAATGTGTTGCTCTGGAGTCCGCACCTCACTGGTTTGCAAGAGACATTGGATTTCTCCCTTCCTTCAGTAAGGGAATTCTTTCTGTAACCTGCATATCACACACTATTCATTTAGTCCACAAATATTTACTGTAAGTCAGGAACCAGGCATTCTCTGCATTTGTATATTGGTTGAGGAAGGGAAAGGGACCAAGTGCAAAACAAGCCTGGGACTTTCCAATTCTTCTAGTTTACAGTCAACTAACATCAAAGAATATTGTTAAATTATTTACATTCTTGTAGGGCTTGGAAGTCCCCAAACTGATTTTCCCATAATTCAGTAAATATATCATTTTATTACCATCATTGTGATGCCGACACTTGAGAAAAACTGTCACAATTCATACTAAAAATATAGAGATTTTATGGAGAGGTCGACATAGAGATGAAATGCCCGTCCTCTACATTTGAAGACAATGTGGAAAAAAAGCATAAACAAATGATTAGACCACTAGCTGATAGACTGAAGACACATCATGGCAACATAGTAAGTGTGTGTGTTTCAGGACAAAGAGACCCACTGAGAGTGAGTGCCATTTGGGGTCACACAGTAAAGCATGAGTGTTTGAGTACTTTTCTCATTTTTTTATTTTTAAAAAAATTGTGATAAAATGACCATAACGTAAAATGGTACCCTTAAAATTAAAAAAAAAAAAGGTAACTATTTTAAATGTACATTTCTGCAGCATTAAGTACCTTTACACTGTTGTGCAGTGGTCACCCTCATCCATTTTCAGACTGTTTTCATCTTGCAAAATTGAAAGTCTGTACCCACGAAACACTCGCTCTGTTTCCCCCTCCCCAGCCCTCGGCAACCACCATTCTCCTTTCTATTTCAATGAATTTGACCACTTTAGTAATCGCATATAGCTGGAATGAGATAGTATCTTTTTCTGACTGGCCTATTTCACTTTGCATAATGTCCTCAAGGTTCATCCGTATAGTAGCTTCTGTCAGGATTTCCCCTTTTTAAAAGGTTGAATAATAACCTTTTGTGTGTCATTATAGACTGAACTGTTCCGCCACCAAATTCATTTGTTGAAGCCCCACTCCCCAATGAGACTTCTTTGGAGACAGGTCCTTTATGAAGGTAACTAAGGTTAAATGAGGTTGTAGGGTGGGACCCTAATCCCGTGGAAGTGGTGTCCTTATAAGAAGCGGGACTCCAGAGCTCTCTCTGTGTGTGCAGAGGAAAGACTGCATGAGGACACACAGAGAAAGGGGCCTTGCAAACCAAGGAGGGAGGTCTCACCAGAAACCCACCCTGAGGGTACCTTAACCTTGGACTTCCAGCCTCCAGAACTGTGAGAAAACACATTTCTGTTGGTTAAGCCACCTAGCCTGTGGTATTTTGTTATGGTAGCCCTGGAAGGCTACACACACACACACACACACACACACACACACACACACACACACACACCACATTTTGTCCATCTGTCCAGCCGCTGATGGACACTTAAGCTACATTACCTTTTGGCTGTTGTGAATAATGCTGTTATGAACACGGGTGTACAAACACCTGTTATGGTCCCTCCTTTCACTTCTGGTATACACCCAGAAGTTGAATCGCTCTGTTGATTTTTTTTTTAAATTTATTTATTTAATTAATTTATTTTTGGCTGTGTTGGGTCTTCGTTTCTGTGCGGGGGCTTTCTCTAGTTGCGGCAAGTGGGGGCTACTCTTCATCGCGGTGCACGGGCCTCTTGCTATCACGGCCTCTCTTGTTGTGGAGCACAGGCTCCAGACGCGCAGGCTCAGTAGTTGTGGCTCACGGGCCTAGTTGCTCCGCGGCACGTGGGATCTTCCCGGACCGGGGCACGAACCTGTGTCCCCTGCACTGGCCGGTAGATTCTCAACCACTGCGCCAGCAGGGAAGCCCTATGTTGAATCTTTTGAGGAATCATCATATTGTTGTCTACAGCAGCTTCACCATTTTACATTCCCACTAGCAATACACAGTGTTCTAATTTCTCTGTATCTCTCATTTTTAAAACATCGAAGTATGATATTTTGGTTACTGGGAAGAAGCCGTGACCACCCAGTAATAATCATAGGCCTGGGACCACTGACCACCTATTCAAATGTGTCAGTTAATTTGCTTTCCTGGAAGAAGTAATGCAACAGTACACAGTATTACTTTCGAGGGAGGGTTCGAAATAAACGGGAACATATGGTGCCATGTTACGTCAGCATTGCTTCATCAAAAACTATTGTAAAATTCTGCGGTGCTGTAGATTCCCCAGGGTCGTTCGTGTTAAAAATAAAAAAGTCACACACACACCCCTTCCCCAGCAGTGGCTTCATCTGTGTCAACAGAAACCTATTTTCTAATCTTTCCTCTCCGGGTGGTCTAAAGGTATCCGATCAGATACCATCTGGGACTTCCCTGGCAGTCCAGTGGTTAGGACTCCGCACTTCCACTGGAGGGGGGCATGGGTTCAGTCCCTGGCGGGGGAACTAAGATCTCGCATGGCGTGGCCAAAAGAAAAAAAGCTCAGATATCATTTCAGAAACCATCCCCCGAACTGAATGATGGTGTTTGTGATCCTGATAATATCTGCTTTCAGCTTCACATTTCCCATGATTATGCAGCTCATAAACAGAATTTAGGAATATGTTTCTTCATATAGCCCGTAAACTCCTCTATGCCGAGTAGAACGTCTTTATAAAATCTTTCTTTATAATTTTCAATTTTCATAGATCTAAGTGGCCACTGGAGGAGTAATTTTCACAAACACAAAAGTAATTAACTCGAAGGAAATGGAAAGAACCAAAACTTTGTAGTCATGTGTTCCAGTATACTATCAATACCCACTAAATCCTTCAGCGAATGTGGGATCACGATTAAAGCTTTTAATTATTCTATACTGTTCCTAAACTGCCTTTTTCTGCACCCATTGAAGAATGTGGGCATGTATTTCAAATATTTAATAGCTACCGGGGAGTCTGAACGTTCCCTAGGAATTATTTACAGTGACTGCAGCATCTTTATTTCTCAGGCTACTTCAGCTGAAACGCACTGAGGTGAAACTGGCGAGCGAGAGTCAATGTTTAACTGACACTTCACTTGGACATTTTATTCTAGTTTCAAGCTTTGATGTTTAATAATTGATTGAGGGAGGGGGGTAGGGGTTAGCTCATTCTGTTCAACGGTTTTCTGAGTGATTTGAATAGAGGAAGAGCACACTGTTAGGTTTGCAGAAGGCATCAACCTCGGGAAAGAGAGAGAGAGTGAAAATTCGATGACAGTTTGGGTTGTAAACGATAATATTTTAGAATTAGGGCTGAAATGAACAGGACTGTAATTTGACAGGAAGACATATGAACCTTGCACTTTGGGTTAAAAAGACTCGGTAAATCGTGGTGTGGTTGGTTGGTGCGGAGTTTGTAGCTGACCGTAAACTCAGGGTGAGCCCAGGGGTGAGCCTGGTTGCCGACGAAGCTCGCGTTATCACGGAGGTCTCTGTTCCGCAGACAAGGGGGTCACACGTAGCCTCATTTTCAGTGATGAGGACCACGTTTTAAGGCAGACGCTGATGAATGGGGCGGCGGGGGCGGGGAGGCATCTGAGCATCATGTCACGCGAACAACACCGGAAGGAACTGGGGAGCCCGATTTGCAAAAGAACCTAGTACGAGCCTTTTCCCGTGTCCGACAGATGGTCCCCTGAGAGAGGGATTAGTAACTGAGATTCAGATTTCAGACCAATGTGAGACTGTTACAGAAAGGCAGATTTCAGCTCAACAGAAGAAAGAATAATTAGACCTGTCCAAAAATAGAATGTGCTTCTGCTGCTGGGACAATTCTGGCAGTTGGATGAATGCCAGCAGTGGGAGGGAGCCCTACCTAAGGGTGCAAGGTTATACCTGCTGACCAGTCCCAAGCCCCAGAACTCTCTGGAAATGTATGCCTCTCGGCCAGTACTGTGGGTGCCGTAGCTGGCTTTAGGGCTGTAGTAATGGGACTGCCAAAGCTACGGGCAACCCAAGTGGATTGATGTATGCACTAATGCAGCAGAACATCTCTTTATTTTACACGGGAATGTTGCTCTGGTCTCCACGGCAGAAGCCACCAGAAATCACAACCAGTAGCACTTAACGATTCATTCTCAGAGCCTCTGAACAGCAGCTGAAACATGGAAATATTGGAAGATGGGTTACCTTTCCCATCTTTCCATGGGAGTAGTAGCTTGGGGTCCTTTCTTGATTCCAGGAATATACGTTACAAGCTCAAAGGCTCTTAGATGGCCCTAAGAATCAAAACACCATGTTGCTGCAATGGCATCATTTCATTCTTTTTTATGGCTGAGTAATATTCCATTGTATATATGTACCACATCTTTTTGTTGTTGTTGTTAGTTTCTGCTTTATAACAAAGTGAATGGACCTGGAGATGATCATACTAAGTGAAGTAAGTCAGACAGAGAAAGACAAATATATGATATCGCTTATATGTGGAATCTAATCTTAAAAAATGATACAAATGAACTTATTTACAAAACAGAAACAGACTTACAGATATCAAAAACAAACCTATGGGGCTTCCCTGGTGGCACAGTGGTTGAGAGTCCGCCTGCCGATGCAGGGGACACAGGTTCGTGCCCTGGTCCGGGAAGATCCCACATGCCACGGAGCGGCTGGGCCCATGAGCCATGGCCACTGAGCCTGCACGTCCGGAGCCTGTGCTCCGCAACGGGAGAGGCCACAACAGTGAGAGGCCTGCGTACCGCAAAAAAAAAAAAAAAAAAAAGAATCAAAATACTAATATCGTTAGTGTCAGCACACTAGCTAATATATGTTAGAAGTTACTGAGCTCCTCTGCTTCTTCAGAAACAACAGCCTGGTGTAAGGCAGTAGTTCTCAAAGCCCAGCAGGCGTCAGACTGGCTTGGAGGGGTTGCTAGGACACGGAGAGCTTGGCACCACCTTCGGAGTTTCTGTTTCAGACCATGTGAGGCGGGGCCTGAGATTTTGCATTTTTACTAAGTCCACAGGTGATGCTGCTGTTCTTTCCAGCTCTGCATTCAGTGACCTCAGATTGGTAGTTTGAAATTGGCCATAGTGGCAATATTTACACCACGGGAATTGGTATAAATTCTGAGAGCTGGTAGTTCAACATTTACCAGTAAACCATCCCTGTAGACTTAGAGCAGACAGAAATTATAGGATGATCGAATGTCTAATGCAACACTGCTCAATTCACTTCATTCATGGATTTAATGAAGGTTCCCTGAGCCCTGGCTACGTAACCAGAGCAATATTTTTTTAAGCAATATTGTTTCAATTATAATGCGTTGCAAGGATTTACCAAGAATGGAGTTCATGAAATAAAGCGTACTCTTGGATTAAAACAATGAAATATGGTTCCATATATTAATTACTTGCTGTAAGAAAAAGTCAACATTTGATCCATTTCATAAACGTGTATTAAAATTATAAGTGAAAATGAACATAGACTAGTGATTCTTAAATAAATGTACATATCGATTCACCATTATCATCACCATCTAACACTTACTGACTCAGACTCATAACCTGCTCTAAGTTTATGATGATCTCATTTAATTCTCATAAAAATCTGTCATGTAGATACTGTTAAACCCGCCGCACAGATAAAAACCCGAGTCACACAACAGGCCCATGATGCTTGTGTGTCAGTGCGTGTGGAGCCTCAGGCAGTCGTGAGTCAGGTGATCTCACGTGGAAAGTCCTGGAAATCCCACATACAGCATTTCTTGTGTGTGTGACTTAATGAAATTTTTAAAATTTTATTTTATTGAGGTATAGTTGATTTACAATGTTGTGTTAATTTCTGCTGTACAGCAAAGTCATTCAGTTATATATATATATGTATATATATTCTTTTTCATCTTCTTTTCCATGATGGTTTATCACAGGATATTGAATATAGTTCCCTGTGCCATGCGGTAGGACCTTGGTGTTCCTCCATCCTATACGCAATAGTTTGCCTCCGCTGACCCCAAACTCCCACTCCATCCCTCCCACCCCCGCCTTGGCAACCACCAGTCTGTTCTCTGTGTCTGTGAGTCTATCAAATACAGTTTACTGATGACAACTATATTTTTATTATACAATCACTATATTCTTAAATATATTTTTAATACATTTTAGAAGAAAACATTGCTAGCATCAGCGCTTCCACAACACACTCCTAGAACGCTGGCATTGCAGGGGAAGCTATGTAAACATGGGCTAAATGGCATTAGACCATAATAGCCTGACCATCCTACGTCTCCTCTTTAGAGCTGTACCTCCCAAGAGGAGAGCCCTCAGCCCTCTTCTGTGGTGCGTGGGCATCATCAACGTTTGCCACTCTGACTCCTGTATCTCTATGCTACCAGGAGGTTGACCTGCTATGCCTGACATTTTTTATTTCTACATCCTTCTGAGGTTATTATCAGTCTCTGATAATCGACTGACGTTACCATATCAGGCTGACTTCAAAACCTTCTGCCTTTAAGATCCTTTTGTGTCTGTTTGATCCCAACGACTGCAGATCCTGGGGATTTCTGTTTGTCGCCACCTAGATTGGCTACAATCCATCCGTCATGCTCACTGCTTCGTTCAGAGGCATCATGTGACCTAACACGAGTATTACGTGGAGTGAAAACCTAGATGCTCTCAGGCCGTGAGCATGTACAACATGTCCTGTCGGGAGTGTAATCTCACTTTAAAAGGATCCAACTGTGAGCAGTCAGCCACAGAAACCTGGGCGACAGGTTTGAGGGATGAGCAAACAAGTCTAACTGTAGTTGCAGGGACAGGGCGTGGTCACATAGCCGCGCAGCCAAGCCACTAGCCCTTCCCCTGCAGAAACACGGTTGCTCACTGCAGTCTCCTTTTGGTCATCTGAACAGACCCTTCGGGACCACGTCTGTCTGACTCTTCAGCCAGTTATGTGCCCTGAAGACCTCGCCCTCCCTAACAAACATTACAACAATTTCCCCAGTCGCCACGCTTACAATGATCCACCAGCTTACATACCATAGAATTTCACAGGTTTCCAAACTCCACACCAGCACTGTTCAGTAAGAATCAAATGCAAACCACATACGTAATTCAAAATGTCCCAGTAGCCACAATTTTGTTTTTTTAATTGGGGTGTAGTTGATTCACAGTGTTGTGTTAGTTTCAGGGGTACAGCAATGTGATTCAGTTATACATACACATATATATCTATTCCTTTTCAGATTCTTTTTCCTTATAGGTTATTACAAGATATTGAGTACAGTCCCCTGTGCTGTACAGTAGGTCCTTGTTGATTATCTATTTTGTATATAGTTGTGTGTATCTGTTGATCCCAAACTCCTAATTTATCCCTCCCCCCCATGTTCTCTTTAGAGAGGAGTATTTTTCTGTCCACCTTGACAATGGGAAGAAGATTGTAAGGTCTCTTTTGTAGAAGAAGAGTCTTTTTCTTTTTTAGAGTAAGATTAAATCTGATGTCCATCTGTTTGGCACCATGATACTTCCTGTGCAATGTCATTAATCATTTCTCAGTATAATGGTTCAGGGCATCACATTTAGTTATCTCAGGCCTAATCTTGTATATTAGCATTAGCAGCGAGGAAGATAGGGCAGGGCAGAAGGTGATGGAAATAGCAGAAATGGGTAGAAGGTAGATAATATGATAATAGCCAACCGCCAGACATCTGCTATGTGCCAGGTTCATGTATAGACACGGCTGACCTAGCCTACGTACAATAGCTCCGAATTCTTACAACAACTGCACGAAGTCGTTAGATGTAGTTTCATTTTTCAGATAAAGAAACTGAGCCTGAGAAGCAGTCTTCTGAAGAAAGTGACGAACCTAGTCTGAAATAGAATCCAGATGAAGTGTGGCCCATTCTCTTCTCCCCACACCATGATGCCTCCCAGTAAAGCAAAACAAATGAAAGAGGAAATGGTTTGCTGTTAACCAACTGCAAACATAAGACACATTGAATGAAAGGGCAGAGTGTGAATGACACAGAGCGTGATGTAAACTTGGTGGGGAGAAATAAAGCATTTCATCACTTTCCTGAACGACAGAGACGAGGGAACAATTGAAGAGGCAGTGAAAGCAATGGTGTCCTGAGGTGATGACAAATACGCTTCCACAGAAAATGAAGTTTCAGAGGAACAATGAAAATGGAAGAAGTAGGAAGGACTGAATGTGTACAAGTGAGAAGTATGATTAAGAGACCAAAGCAGACAGAAAAAAGTAATTCGGGTGACCATTACATCAGTGGCATTCAGAGTTTTCTGACGGCAGCCCAGAGTAAGAAATATATTTTACATAGAGACCCAGTTAACTAACACTGTGTGTGTGTGTGTGTGTGTGTGTGTGTACCACTAAAACAGGTGCAAAGGGAATTCAGTGGAGAAAGGAGAGTCTTTTATTTATTTTTTCATTACAAATATTTTTTTGTTTTTGTAAAATAAGTTTTTACATTCTTTTAAAAAATACTTATTTAATTAACGTTATTGGCCGCGTCGGGTCTTAGTTGCGGCACACTGGGTCTTCGCTGAGATGCCGGGCTTCTCTCTAGTTGTGGGGCGCGGGGTCCAGAGCACGTGGGCTCTGTAGTTTGAGGCACGCAGGTTCTCTCGTTGAGCTCAGTAGTTGTGGCGGGCGGGCTTAGTTGCCCCGCAGCATGTGGGATCTTAATTCCCCGACCAAGGATGGAACCTGCGTCCCCTGCATTGGAAGGCAGATTCTTGACCACTGGACCACCAGGGAAGTCCCCCATTTCAAATATTAAAAAAAAAAATTTATTTTATATTGGACTGTGGTTGATTTATAATGTTGTGTCAGTTTCAGGTGTACAGCAAAGTGGTTCAGTTATACATATACATGTATCTATTCTTTTTCAAATTCTTTTCCCATTTAGGTTATTACAGAATATTGAGCAGAGTTCCCTGTGCTGTACAGTAGGTCCTTGTTCTTTATCTATTTTATATACAGTAGTGTGTATCTGTTAATCCCAAACTCCCAATTTATCCCTCCTGCCCACTTTTCCCCTTTGGTAACCATAAGTTTGTTTTCTATGTTTGTGAGTCTTTCTGTTTTGTAAATAAGTTCATTTGTATCATTTTTTTTTAGATTCCACATATAAGCGATATCCTATGACACAGTTAGGAGGATAAAAATACAATGACAGACTAGAAGAAAATATTTGCAAAGTGCATATTGATAAATGACTTGTATCCATAATATGTAAATAACTCTCAAAACTCTCCGTAAGAAAACAACCCAATTAAAAAATGGGCAAAAGACTTGGACCCTTCATCCGAGAAGATGTACAGATGGCAAATCAGCACAAGATGCTCAACGTGATTAGTCATAAGAGAAGTGCAGATTAGAATCGCAATGAGATAACCACCACCCACTTATTAGAAGGGCAGAAATTAAGACCAGCTCTATCAAGTTTGGGCATGGATGTGGAGAAAGCTCTCAGAACACTGCTGGTGGGAATGTAGAATGACATGACCACTGAGGGGAGGCGTGTGGTAGTTTCCTAGGTTGACGCACCTACTGCATATGATCCAGCTGTTCCACTCCTAGGTGTTTACCTAAGAGAAATGACAGCATATGTACACAGATGTTTAGAGCAGCTTTATTTGTAACCGCCCCAAACTGAAAACAACCCAAAAGTCCATCACCAGGAAAATGAATAAACTAACTACTGCGTATCCATACAAGAAGATGCTATTCAGCAGTAAAAAAGAATAAACTATTGGTACATGTTATAATAATATGGATGATCTCAAAATAATTATGCTTAGCGTCAGTAGCCAGACAAAAGAGAGTGCATGCTGTTAGGCAAAACATTCTTTGACATAAATCGTACCAATGTTTTCTTAGGTCAGTCTCCCAAGGCAATAGAAATAAAAATGAAAATAAACAAAGGGGACCTAATCAAATTTACAGACTTTTGCATGGCAAAGGAAACCATAAACAAAATGAAAAGACCACCTATAGAATGGGAGAAAATATTTGCAAATGAAGCAACTGACAAAGGATTAATCTCCAAAATATACAAACAGTTCATACAATTCAACAACAACAACAAAAGAACCCGATAGAAAAAAGGGCAGAAGACCTTAATAGACATTTCTCCAAAGAAGACATACAGATGGCCAACAGGCACATGAAAAGATGCTCAACGTCACTAATTATTAGAGAAATGCAAATCAAAACTACGATGAGGTATCACCTCACACCAGTCAGAATGGCCATCATTAAAAAGTCTACAAATAACAAATGCTGGAGAGGGTGTGGAGAAAAGGGAACCCTCCTGCACTGTTGGTGGGAATGTACGTTGGTGCAGCCACTATGGAGAACAGTATGGAGGTTCCTTAAAAAACTAAAAATAGAATTACCACATGACCCAGCAGTCCCACTCCTGGGAATATACTCAGACAAAACTATAATTCAAAAAGATACATGCACCCCTATGTTCATAGCTGCACTGTTCACAATAGCCAAGACATGGAAACAACCTAAGTGTCCATCAACAGAGGAATGGTTAAAGAAGATGTGGTACATATATACAATGGAATATTACTCAGCCATGAAAAAGAATGAAATAATGCCATTTGTAGCAACATGGTTGCAACTAGAGATTATAATACTAAGTGAAGTAAGTCAGAAAGAGAAAGACAAATACCATATGATATCACTTATATGTGAACTCTAAAATATGGCACAAATGAACTTATCTATTGTGCAAAACAGAAACAGACACAGACATAGAGAACAGACTTGTGGTTACCAAGGGCAGGGGAGGGTATGACTGGGAGTTTGGGATTAGCAGATGCAAACTATTACATATAGAATGGATAAACAACAAGGACCTACCATATAGCACAGAGAACTATATTCAATATCCTGTGATAAACCATCATGGAAAAGAATATAAAAAAAGGATGTATATATGTGTATAACTGAGTCACTTTGCTGTACAGCAGAGATTGGCACAATGTTGTAAATCAACAATAAAAAAATTTTTTTAAGAGAGTGCATGGTATATGATGCCATTTATATAAAATTGTAGAAAATCCAAGTTAATTTACAGGAACTGAACGCAGATAAGTGGCTGCCTGGGTGTAGGAAAGGGCAGGGAGTGGGAAAAGGTAGAATTTCCGGAGGCAGGTGAGAAAATTTGGGGGTGATGGATACGCTCTTTGTCTTGATTGTGGTGATATTTCGTGGATAGGGCTGCCAGATTTAGCACGTGAAAATATAAGGCACCAGCTAAGTTTGAGTTTCGGATAAAGAATATTTTTAGTATAAGTATGTACCATGCAATGTTTGGAACATACTTATACTAAAAAAAAAAAACAGTGTTTATCTGAAATTCAAACCTAACTGGGTGTTCTGTATTTATGTGGCACCTGCTCATGTGTACATGTTTGTAAGACTTAAACTGCACACTTTAAATACATGCAGTTTATTGTATGTCAGTTGCACTTCAACGAAGTTGTTAGAAGAAGAAGAAGAAATTGTATTAACCGAGGAAGATGTGAGGATTTTCCTAGGTCCTCTCGGCGTGGCAGCCGTGCCAAGACCAAAGTCCCAATGTCACTGTCCTCCTGTCCAAGGGCTGTCCTTGCTGCACCAAGTTGATTCGAGAAGAAAAGATTTGCTCGCAGGGAGGGGAGAGTAGATCCCCAAAGTAAGGACATGCAGATATGGACGGATAAGGAAATTTAACTTAGTTTTTTTTTTTTTTAATTTATTTATTTATGACTGTGTTGGGTCCTCGTTTCTGTGCGCGGGCTTTCTCCAGTTGCGGCGAGCGGGGGCCACTCTTCATCGCGGTGCGCGGGCCTCTCACTATCGCGGCCTCGCTTGTTGTGGAGCACAGGCTCCGGACGCGCAGGCTCAGCGGCCATGGCTCACGGGCTTAGTTGCTGCGCGGCATGTGGGATCTTCCCAGACCAGGGCTCGAACCCATGTCCCCTGCATCGGCAGGCGGACTCTCAACCACAGCGCCACCAGGGAAGCCCCTTAACTTAGTTTTTAATGTATAATCTCTGCTCTCACGTGGCTTTGTGAGTCTAGTATTTCACCTGTTCACAGACCCGTTTTAAAAGCAAAGTGCCACAATGTAGTGAATCTGTTCTTGGAAGAAACGAGGACTTGTTTCATTTCAATCCCCTTAACTAGTATCTGGGAACACAGCCAGTTCCCTGGCTGGCTGAGTAGAAAAGGGTAAAGGTATAATAAAAAAGATACAAAAATGTATAGAACGGGTAATTAACAAGGCCCTACTGTATAGCACAGAGAGTTATATTCAATATCCTGGGAAAAACCATAGTGGAAAAGAATATAAAAAAGAATGTGTTTATATGTATAACTGAGTCACTTTGCTGTACAGCAGAAATTAACACATGTAAATCAACTATACTTCAATACAAATTGTTTTAAAAGATACAAAAGTGTGAAGAGTACTTATCTGTTGATTACTGCTTACCTGCTTTTTTACAATTAAACATTTCTCAATAATCCCAATAGCGAGTTCCCACGTTTTTCTTACATCCTACTTTCAGCCACTTTAAAGCCATTTTTACTCACTTATTATATAATTTACAAGGTGGAGAAACACCACTTACTAGTCTGAATTGCCCTGGTCTAAACTGAAGTCACTTACTGCCATCTAGAAATAAACAGTCCTTTCCTGCTGTCCTGTTTATCCAGGGGATAGAGAAGGAAACGGCCATTTCATGAAGGCTAAGAAGTGTTATTTTCATAAATTACATTTTAACTTGTCTGTGATGTGCCTTGCTGTCAATGCCTACATTTAAAGTAGTAAGTTTCTTTTCTTTTCTCTTTTTGAAGCAAACCTAGTATTAAGTCGATGGTACCTTTTACAATCCATAGCAGCTGTTTCCACCCAGCCCAGAGTTAGTTAAGCTCTTCTCTCTGGATTAGGTGGTAATCACCATCATTACTCAGAGCACGAACAGAGCAACGCATACCTGTTTAGCAGTAAACCAGTGTCATTCTTACCTCGTGGTTTTTTTTGTTTTTTTTTTTCCTGCGGTACGTGGGCCTCTAGCTATTGTGGCCTCTCCCGTTGCGGAGCACAGGCTCCGGACGCGCAGGCTCAGCGGCATGGCTCACGGGCCTAGCCGCTCCGCGGCCTGTGGGATCTTCCCGGACCGGGGCACGAACCCGTGTCCCCTGCATCGGCAGGCGGACTCTCAACCACTGCGCCATCAGGGAAGCCCTCTTACCTCGTGTTTTAATTTCCAGTGTATCTGTATCATTTATCATCCCACCCACTTTTCTATTTTTTATCTGCACTGGCAGGTTAACCATATTTGCATCTCCTCACTGGTCACTTACACAACTCTAATAATATGAAAATCAGTGATCACAGAGTCAGAAATGAGATGGGCCCAATTAACACCAGCAGAGTAGAATAAAGCAACGCTTTCTCTGGGACCTTTTGTACAAATAAAAGGTAGGCTTTTTGATGCAAAATAGTGCATTTCAATGAAATACTAATTTTTGCAGTGATGTACTCAACTCTTTGACTCTAACAAACGGAGAAGCTTTCTGTCTAAAATACGCGTGGAGAAATTGTCAAATAAAAGGCAAATATGAGACACACTCCAGATCAGAGGATAGTCAACTATGCCCCGTGGCATGCAGGGTCTTAGTTCCCCGACCAGGGATCGAACCCGTGCCCCCTGCAGTGGAAGCGCAGAGTCCTCACCACTGGACCACCAGGGAAGTCCCTATGGCTCGTTTTTGTGCTGCAAAGACAGAGCTGAGTTGTGGTGACAGACAGGCTAAGGCCCCAGAGTCTGAAACATTTACTCGCTGGCCCTTTGTAGCACAGTTTGCCCACCTCTGCTCTAGCTCAGAGGGCTTGAGAGCAACACGGCCCTCTCTCCCCTGCATTTTGTGAAGGTGAGTTCTGACGGGGCCCCTGGCTGGCCTCCATTTCTCTGTTTCCGTGTAAAGTCATATCCTCATGCGTGAGAGCATAAACACCAAATGAATTATAATTCAGCATGTGATCGAGAACCAGATGGTAGTGACTTCAAATCATTGTATGTGGTATTAAAAGTAGATTGTAAAGCAGTAAAAAAAAGTCGCGTTGGGTGTGTGGTTTCCTTTTTTTCCGTGAGGAGTTTCCCTACGTGCTCTGTGTCAGACGAGTCAGGGGCCTCACATCCCGCTCCTTTCCAGGGAGCCACCGTCTTGTTTGGTTGCATAATTTGGCCTCATATGACTCAGGGTTAAACCCTGATTCATTCGTGCCAGGCTCTGAAACCCCAGTCCTCTTCCAGTGCTTGGTTTTAGGAAGAGATAAATGACTCAGTTCTGACCAATAAAATGAGAGACGAATTCACCTGTTGTTTTCGAGGAAGGGCTTCTCCACTGGTGAAACACACACAACCCCTCTTGGGCATTATGGTACCTGCATGATGATACCTGGAGCTGTGACAGCCTCAAGGGGAGCGTGCCTGAAGGCGACCTGGTACCCTGAGGATGCAGAGCACACACCTGGGAAGAGTCTATTCTTCTGAGGACATCGCTGGGCATTAAGCAAGCCCAGATTCCTCAGACCTCAGATCTTACAATATGACACAATGATTTTTCTTATTATTTAATTCATTTGTGATGACTTCCTGTTACTTGCAGTGCTCTGGTGGGTTTTTATTAGTTTTACATACGCACATCTTAATATCTTTTCTCATGGGAACGTCTGAGGACTGTCTCCATGAATGGTAAAGAGTTCCTTATAATAAATTGACTATTTTACACACATTTATACAGGAGAATTCCGAGTCAAAACCAAACCCAAACAATGAAACCTATTTATTATTATTTTTTTGTAAATTTATGTATTTATTTATCTTTGCCTGCACTGGGTCCTCGTTGCTGCGCGCGGGCTTCCTCTAGTTGTGGCGAGCGGGGGCTACTCTTTGTTGCAGTGCACGGGCTTCTCATTGCAGTGTCTTCTCTTGTTGCGGAGCAGGGGTTCTAGGCACGCGGGCTTCAGTAGTTGTGGCACGCGGGCTCGGTAGTTGTGGCTCGTGGGCTCTAGAGCGCAGGCTCAGTAGTTGTGGTCCACGGGCTTAGTTGCTCTGCGGCATGTGGGATCTTCCGGGACCAGGGCTCGAACCCGTGTCCCCTGCGTTGGCAGGCGGATTCTTAACCACTGTGCCACCAGGGAAGTCTGAAACCTATTTATTATTATCTACTTAGATTTTGTCTTCAGGTGAGATAAACATGTAGAGAATCACCTGGTTGCAGTTTTGTCAAGATGAGTCTGTCAGCTTTATTTTTCAAGTAAAAGTCCAGAGATGTTTACAAAACTTTTGATCCTGCCTTTTTTCTGTGTTCACATGGAAAAGTACGGAATTCTGTACTTTTGGATTACATCAGCAACTTAATGTTAAAGTAGTCGATCTTCCAACGAATATTACCAAGCATTTGCTTAGTGCACTGCACCGCCCAGGATGCTTTGGAAGCTTGAAGCAAATAGAAGACAGTTTGAGTCCCTAAGGGACCTAACCCGGGGCTGCTTGACAAGCAGAGAGACAAGACACGCTCCTAAAATAGCTGGGGACCCTGACCTCACACATGAAACACGGACCAAGCGGTACTTCACCGCTTCGGGGAATAATAATGTCTGTCCCGAGAGCAGACAATGCTGCTGAAGGAGGAGAACGAGGCCTCTTTAGACTGTGTGGTGCACCTGTCCATTTGGGATTATCCTCCCATCTCTGGGTCGCCCACCTGGGGTGCTGTGTCTCCTTCCTTTCTATCCGTCTGATTGAGATCCCGCCTTTGCCTCTTCAGTCGTAGGCGATCTTCCCTGCTAGCCTTCTGGCCTTTTGCCTCCATAGTTGCTCTGTAAATAGTGTGACTTGGGCGTGCTGGTGGTGGGGGGAGGGTAATGAGATCAGAGCCTCCCTACTCCGCCATCTTCCAAACGCATATCGACAAACTAAGTCTTCCAGGTCATCCGCTGGTTAGACCTATTGAATAATTGCACGAGTTGCATTGAAATACGGAGTTTAGAACTGTCCCTGTCCACGAGTCCACTGTGTGCCAGTTCTTAATGGAGAGTCCCGTGCACATCAGCAGTTATAACAATTATCATCTCCTCTACTTTCCCCACGTGCATATGTCAGATGTGTCCCTTCGAGTTTGTTTCGTATTTCACATCCCTCCCTCTGACCTTTGCCTTGGCTCTTCCCCCGACTAACCCTGTTGTTCCGCACGGCACGTCTGTAATGGCCAATTTATACCCGTATTGTCAACATGTTTTCAAATATACGTGTTAAAACACTCACTGCCGTGTTCCACTCGAGGCCTGTCGATTTATTTCCTTGGTGTGTTTCATTGGGTCACTGAAGTGGAGAATTGGCTCATGAGGCCATATTATGGGACGAAGTGATATCGCCGTGAGCACTCATCCTTCTCTGTGCCGCCAACTATGCAGAATAAATGTTGTGAAAAGCAGCCCTTTCTCTGACCTTACCCTGAACTGTCGAATCATGAAGTCCAGACTAGGAGGGTCTAAGGCAGCTCTGGAAATGAGGTAGCTTATAGACATTTAAAGAACTGCTCGTTTCTCCCTCAGCATGCCTTTATGTACTTCCCATCTTATGATGGAATTCTTTAATTCACTTATTCAACAGACAGTTCTCTTCAGCATTCAACACATGCTTCTTGAGGACCTACTATGTTCCAAGCACTGTGCTGACAATTAAGACTTTACAGAGATTATATGTGTGTATATATCGTGTCTATACATATAATTCAACCATGAGAAAGAGGACAGCTGCCGTTTGTGACCACACGGATGGACCTTGAGGACATTATGCTTAGTGAAATAAGTCAGACAGAGAAAGACAAATACTGTATGATCTCAGTTATACGTAGAAGAGATATGTTCTTTTACCTCCGTTTTAGATTCCTCCCGGCAGCAGCGTGGAGGATGGATTGGATAGGAGAGAAGCTAGAGCTAAGAGTAGTTAGGAGGTTACTGTGAGAAGCCAGATGAAAGATGCTGAGGGACCGTTTACAAGTATCACCGGCCTCTCAAACACAAGAGAAGCTCCTTGAAGGCAGGGTCTCGGCTTTGTCCGCTGCTCTACGCCCAGCACTTGGAACGGTGCCTGGCGTACAGTTCAATAACTATTTGTTGAAAGAATGAATCAATCAGTGAGAGAATAAAGGAATGAGTTCGCTAATTAATTGAAACACTGCAAATGCAGAGGAGAGAAGTCAGAAAGAGACATCTGCCTCAGGATGGAACTTTCTTTCTCTATTGACATATGCCGTGGCCCGGCCTTTCCGAGTGTTGGCAACAGGTGACGCTTGTTGGGAAGCTGCCAGGATTCGCCGTTCTGGCCTCGTCCCACCCTCCGTGGCATCTGCTGCCTTTCTGTCCACCATCATCAGAGGTTGGCAGACTATGGCTCCTGGATCAAATTTGTCCGCCCCCTGTGAGCAAAGAATGATTTTTACTTTTTCAAATGGTTGGGGGGAAAAGCAAAAGAAGGATAATAGTTTGTAACATGTGAAAATTACGTGAAATTAAAATTTCAGTGTCTATAAATAAACTTTTATTGGAACCCAGCCACGCCCACTTGTTTACATAGGGTCCATGACTGCTCTTGCCCTAAAGGGCAGAGCTGAGTAGTTGAGACAGAGGCTGTATGCCCTGCATGCAAAGCCACAAATATTTCCTCTCTGGCCTTTTACAGGAAAAGTTTGCCAACCCCTGATCTAGAAGAGCTCTCAGGAAAGGCTTGGAAGTTTATTCACAATAAGAAATAAATCGTTTATCAGTGAAAGCTCCTAAAATATATTTTAAAAAATGTAACCGGTAAGACAAAGCATCAAATTAAAACAAGAAGTGAACAGACAAGAAAGAGGAAGAGACACGAATAATATTATTGCTGTATCTTATGTGCCGGATCCTCAGATAAGCACTTCTTTCAATAAAATTATTTCCTCTCCTTCCAGCAAGGCTACCAGACAGGCATCACTATTCTTTTTTTTTTTAACCATTTAAAAAAATTGAAGTATAGGTAATTTACAGTGTTGTGTTACTTTCAGGTGTACAGCAACGTGATTCAGTTATACATACACACACACACACATATGTATATATTCTTTTTCATATTATTTTCCGTTATAGGTTATTACAAAATATTGACTGTAGTTCCCTGTGCTCTACAGTAGGTCATTTTTGGTTATCTATTTTATGTATAGTGGTGTGTATCTGTTAATCCTATACTCTTAATTTATCCCCCCCCTTTCCCATTTGGTAACCATAAGTTTGTTTTCTATGTCTGTGAGTCTATTTCTGTTTTGTAAATAAGTTCATGTGTATCATATTTTAGATTCCACATATAAGTGATATCATATGATATTTGTCTTTCTCTGTCTGACTTACTTCACTTAGTATGATAATCTCTAGGTCCATCCATGTTGCAGCAAATGTCATTATTTTGTTTTCCTTATGGCTAACATTCCATTGTATGTATATAATACGTCTTCTTTATCCATTCGTCTGTCGATGGGCATTTAGGTGGCTTCCATGTCCTGGCAGTTGTGAACAGTGCTGCTATGAACACTGGGGCGCGTGTGTCTTTTTTCATTTTAGAGATGAGAAGCCTAAACTCAGAGGCCAAATGATGTTCCCTGGGTCACAAAGCACAAGACAAAGCCAGGATTTGACCCTATGGTAGTTTAGCTTCAAAACCACATCTTCGGCCATAACTTGAGAATTTCAGACACTGATGAACAAGCCACGCTGGGCACGTACAGGGGAGACAGGATCTACCCGCTGGCCATGAGATCACAGTTTCTCCAGGGCAGGAAGATGCAGAAATGAGGACCCATGAAGCCTGGCACAGATGTAAATGGAAGTACCTCTCCTTCCCCCATCATGACGTGGCTCCCCTGGCAGTAGACCAGTGCTGGGCAGCTCTGTTTCAGGATTACAGCTGCGGGTTGTCCCCTTGGAGCTGGTCTTCAGGTGTTGACAAGAACCCCAAAGCAGATGGGCACATGAGGGTTTTATTAACCCAGGAGCTGTCAACTTCATGGCTGGCAAATGGGGGCCGGGGTTTTGGGGAAAACAATGAACGACCCAAGAAAACGTGCCATAAGATGAAAAACAGCTAGGAACACCCTAAGGGACGTAGCAACAGTTGTCGAACAGAGATGATAGCTGTTAAAGGAAAAATAAAGCGACTGTGGATTGGACAGGAGTTGGAAGTTCGACCTTGAAGCAGGGAATCGGATCCAGCAGAGAGTCTCTGGAGGATGAGGGTTAGGGGAGGGAAATATGGGTCATTTAAAGCCAGACACCCATGGAACTGCCCATCAGGGAAACCCCATGTCTGCATTGCTGGCTGGGTGGTGAGAGTGGATTTTTTGGTTAGGTGAGCATCAGGCCGGCTCCAGGGGGGACGGCTGTGAACCTGGCCCACTGCAGACAGTGACTCTCAGCTGCCTCTGCTGTATAGGCGGGTGCCTGCGTCAGCTATGCAGCCAGGGAGGGATGTCCCAGAACTTCCTGTGCCATTCACGCTGCATCACGCTATTTCTAAAGCACACAGGAGGACGTGGGGTTTCAGGAAAGTCCAGTGACTCAACTGAAATGCCACAGAGAAGCTAGATTCTCTGGGGAGCTCCTCTCCCCACCCTCGGCTTGTAAAGCACGTTCACTTTCTACGATTCTGTCTAAAACGAAGTGTTTAGACTCAGCTGTCAAGTAATTGCTCTTTTAAAAAATGTGGTCTGCAGAGTGACAAGGAATAACTACAGATATACGTCTGCTCTCACTTTTGCAATAGTGTGAGGTGATGACAGAATTTTAGCAACAACCGAAAATTACATGGAGGATCAATATTTTCCCAAATCTGCTGGTGTCTGCAGGATGCATACAGGTGACCCAACGAGGAAAAGGATCCATGTTTAGATAAGTTTGGGAAACGCTGGATTACATAATTGCAAACAGGTTAATTTACCTCAGGATTTCTCAGAACTTTTTTTTTTTTTTTTAAATAAATTTATTATTTATTTTTGGCTGTGTTAGGTCTTCACTGCCGTGCGTGGGCTTTCTCTAGTTGTGGCTGAGCGGAAGCTACTCTTCGTTGCGGTGCGTGGGCTTCTCATTGTGGTGGCTTCTCTTTGTTTTGGAGCACGGGCTCGAGGCGCGCGGGCTTCAGTAGTTGTGACACATGGGCTCAGTAGTTGTGGCTCGTGGGCTCAGTAGTTGTGGCATGTGGACTCAGTAGTTGTGGTGCACGGGCTCAGTAGTTGTGGTGCACAGGCTCAGTAGTTGTGGCTCATGGGCTCAGTAGTTGTGGCTCATGGGCTCTAGAGCGCAGGCTCAGTAGCTATGGTGCATGGGCTTAGTTGCTCCGCAGCATGTGGGATCTTCCCAGACCAGGGCTCGAACCCGTGTCCCCTGCATTGGCAGGCAGATTCTTAACCACTGAGCCACCAGGGAAGGCCGGATTTCTCAGAACTTTTAACACACTTTCATGTGCTGGGACTCTCTCAATGGCAAACGGATAGTGTTCTCAAGTGTATTTGACAATAGAGAACCCCCAGTTCACGCCTAGGCTTTGTCATGGTCACTCATGGGAGCAATATTAGGGGAACATTTGGGAAAACACCAGCCTCAAAATACCCTGAACTTCCAGCAAGACTAGTACAGTTGTAATTTCATGCTGTTTGGAGGAGATTGCAAAATTTTCCTTATGGCAGGAGTTTTGTAGGTGAGCCCTCAACACCCGTCACATTGGGAGAGAAAACAGTTTTTCATGCTTGGGCCATCCTATACTTTACCTGAGTGAGAACCTGGGGCCACGACGGGTCCGTCACGGGAAATGAGGCACAGTGAACATGCAGGCGTCATGGGAGCCGCGGTGACTGGGAAGCTGGGGCAACATCTGCCCCAAGCCTGTGTCTGGGGAGCGATTTCTCACATTTTCAGCTCCCTTGGAAAGCTTGGATGATGTTTCCAGGCACAGACTTGTAACCACACCGACCACTGCATCGGAGCATGTGGTCAACCCCCCGCCCACCTGTGCTCCCTGCAAACCCTGAGCTCCACGACCCAAGACAAAATGAGAGGGGCCACGGGGTCAGGAAGGGCCAGGTGACACCGTGACCACAGCACAGCCTCTGCCTCCAAGGTCTGGGGTTCACCTTGGGTAAGAGGAGTGACATTTCTTCTTTGTGTTCCCCAACCTGCCCAGACAATCCTGCAGCCACTTTGGTTCCGGGACTTCCAAAACTCTTCCTGGGCCAGCAGATCACTGTCTGTTCTAATCAGGACCATTCTGGCTTCTCTTCACATGTTCACGTCATCAGCTCTCAACACCAAGTGTATGGAAGCCATCTTTTCCCACACCTTCTGTTATTTTTGCTTCACCCACTTCCACAATTCATTGATTCCTTTGTTCATTGTCTTACATTTAAAATACCGATGTTTATTAAATGCCCCTGCCTTTGGGCATCATCCATTATGAGCTGTCCTCATCTGACAATTCTCTCCATCTTCCCATGGCTTCTAATACATTTGGGGAATTTTCTAATCCTCATTTCAGGATTTTATCTCTCTAGATAAAACATCTCGATGTCTAAAGACCAACATCCTGCATATGTGGTATTAGTGAGGAGTTTTAGTGTAAAGACTGTGTCTCCTATTTGACAGCCAAGACATGGAAACAACCTAAATGTCCATTGACAGATGAATGCATAAAGAAGATGTGGCGCATATATACAATGGAATAGTACTCAGCCATAAAAAAGAATGAAATAATGCCATTTGCAGCAACATGGATGAACTTAGAGATTATCATACGAAGTGAAGTAAGTCAGACAGAGAAAGACAAATACCACATGATATCACTTATATGTGGAATCTAAAATATGATACAAATGATAAACTTATTTACAAAACAGAAACAGACTCACAGACATAGAGACCAGACTTGTGGTTGCCAAGGGCAAGGAGGTTTGGGGGGATGGATTGGGAGTTTGGGATTAGCAGATGCAAACTATTATATAGAGAATGGATAAACAACCAAGTCCTACTATAGCAGACTTATAGCTATAGTATAGCACAGGGAACTATAGTCAATATCCTGTGATAAACCATCATGGAAAAGAATCTGAAAAAGAATGTATATATATATATATATGTGTGTGTGTGTGTGTGTGTGTGTATGTATAAGTGAATCATTTTGCTGTACTGCAGAAATTAACACAACATTGTAAATCAACTATACTTCAATAAAATAAATTTTAAAAAAGAACGTGTCTGTATTAAGTTGGTTGTAAAGAAAACCGCGAGACAGCCTGTCGGCTCATTAGCTGTGACTCTGGACAAGTAACCAATCCTTCTGGGCCTTGTTCTCCCCACCTATAAACTGGGGGAAATAATACTCCCAACTTCATTTGGTTAATACAAGGAGTAATTGAATTAACATATCCAAAAGGCTTATGAGAGCACCTAGAATGTAGTCAATGACATACAAGCATTAGCTGTTATTATTTCCACCATTTAGAATAAAGCATCTTAGAATAAAGTGTGGAGATTTTTTTTAAGTGTGTTTTTCTTTCTGTTTTAAGGCCCAGATTATGTAAAGGACCATCTCGCTGAAGTTGCTCAGCATACTTCCTATATAGGAGAAAAGCGTCCTGCATTAGAAAAAACGGGAGATCTCAGATATTTACAGAGGCCTGCCTCAAAGAGAAGCTTGCCGGCCAAATATAAACCTGAGTATGTTGGTGAAATTGGTTGGGGAATACCAGTGTATGATTTTATCAACAAAACCAGGCTTCAGACTGGCTTTCACATTAAGGTATTTTTCTTAAATCTATGCTCCTCCTTGCACATTGTTTTCTGGTTTGAAAGCTTTCTGAGTTTGCTTCCGTAGGAAACGTCATGTTCTCGACCTGTCCTTGAGAAGCAATGGCATTGGAGTTTTTGCAGAAAAATGAGTATGTGAATAAATGTACTTGCTGCTATCACTCCCTTCGTCCCTTAGTACTGGCAAGGAGAGGTGTGAAGGGAATGAAGCCGAGGGCAGTCCAAGAGCATTTGCACTTGGCTTTGGAATGCATCCAGATTCCCATCTACGCTGTGACATTCACACACGCTCCCCCATCCTTGCGAGGCGTGGTGAGTGGGTGGTGTTAAAGCAGCAGCCTGTGCTGCACTTCATCCACCAACCTAGAAACCAGCCCCGGGGCTTTAAAACCCGCTGTGTGGCTCATGCCTTTAAATCAGACCATCCAGGGCACGTAGTCAGAGGGCCCTTAGAAAACCTGTCTATCTCCGTGTGGTGATGTGGATGTGGGCGTGACCCCACACGTTCTCCTCTGAAACAGGAGAGAGCACGGATGATTTTAGAAGCAAAATCTGAGAATTCAGACTTTATTCCCAGGTGAGACTTGGCCTGAAAATATGTATCAACGATGCAATAACTGGATTTCTTAAGGCAATATAGTACAGCCTCATATAGTAAAGGTTGACAAAGGAAAAAGCCTTTTTCTGGCCAACCCTTGGCAAGTACAGGAGAGCAGCTGAGAGCTCAGTCTTTGAGGTCAAGGAGGGTTCCACTCCTGCCTCTGAGTCAGGTCCAACTCTGCGACCCTGGGCTTGAGTTCATCTCCCTGGGTCTCCATGCCTCCTCTGCCCTGTGGCAGTGTTAGAGTGCCCACTTCCTAAGACCACCTGAATTCCTATCCCACTCCTGCCACCTGCTAGCTGTGAGTGGCCTTGGCCAGTTCCTTGACCTCTGTGCCTCTTCATCATGTCTGAGCATTTGCTTTATCAGGCTGTCATAAAGAAACATTTGTAAAGTGCTGGGCACCGTGCCTGGAACACATCAAGGCTCTATGTCTTTTATGTTTCTTAACTTCCCAGCATAAGGTTTTCCTAGTTACGTACAAAACCCAGAAAGTGAAAACCCTTTTAGGTTAAGTTAGGAATAAAAGAGAACTTCCCTAATCTGACAACCTACAAAAAAACAAAAAACAAAAAAAGCCTATAACAATAGCAATACTGAATGATAAAACATTGAAAGCATTTCTCTTTAAGATCAGGAACAAGACACAGATTCCCCAAATCATGATTTTTCCATTCAGCTTTGTACTGGTGGTCTTAACCATGGCAGTAAGGGGGAAAAAAAGTATAAAATGTGTAAGGATTGAAATGGAAGAAGGAAAGCTATCATTATTTGCTAATAATATGCTTGTCCATGTAGAACATCTCAAAGTATAAGAGAATTTGGTAGTCAACAGGATACAAAATCCAGGTATGAAAATCAATTTTATTTTTATATATGAGTAACAGAAAATGCAATAAAACAGGATACTACTTACAGTGTCATCAACAGATACAAAGTATGTAGGAATAGATCTTAAAAAGGGATATACTGGCACAACATTGTAAATCAACTATACTTCAATTAAAAAAAAGATGTTCAACACACGGAGAAAAATGATAAAACTATTGAAACAAGATCTAAATAAATGGAAAGATATATCATGTTTATGAATTGGAAGATTCAATACCATAAAGATGTCAAATCTATCAGATTGATAAAAGTAATTCCCATGCAATTACAATAAAAATCGCAATTTTTTTTTCTGAAAAAAAAAGACTATGTCTTAGCATGATTCTTGTTATGTCGTGACTTCTACATACGAGGGCATGAGGAACACGCTCTGCATGGTGCCCGGCACGCAGTTGACGCCCCGATTTCAATGACTGGGACTGTGGTTTTGTACTTAATGCCACTCAGGGCCAGTGACACAGAATGAGGGCTCAGGTTCCTAAACTGGGTCTTACTCCACTCAGGCGATAAAGATGAAGATCAGAAACTTGATTCGATATCAGAAGTGGCCACCAGTGAGAAGAGGACAAACGCAAAACGAGGCAGCCAGTTTGAACGGAGTCCAGAACACCCGTTGCCTTGCTGCTTCTCTCCAGTGACGCCGGGCTTTTGTGCGCAGCCCTTGATCTGTTGCCCATCTTGAGTGTGTGCAGCTGTGAATGCAAGATTCCCATCAGCCTCGACTTAGCCTTCCGGGAAGGGATTTATTCGGTTTCTTTTGATGGAATTTCACAGACGGCTCTAAATCCCCGCTCTGCGTGATAGCACGGTCCTCTTAACCCTGGTGGGACTGAGTGTGAGGCATACGGAGACCTCCACCCCGCCACCCAACCCCGTGGCTCACGCAGAAGCTGGTCTTGTTTGGCATAGGCTGTGAGGACTGTCATCTGTGCATTTGCTTGGCCCCAGCATTTTGACAGTAATTGTTTTCAAAGATGTACTTATCTCAGGTAACGATCTTAAACAAGTCTTAAAGGATTCCTTGGACTTAGAACTTTATCAGGAGAGCAAAAAGATGCACTGAGAATGACTGTACATACAGGTCAGGAACCACATATGATTTACCCACCAGCTAAGGCCTAGGATTTGTCGCCAAGACTGCTAACCTCCCCCAACCCTGCACCCAGGGCCCGCTTCCATCCCCTGCCCGTCAAGGTCAGCTTCTGAGTCAAGCCCCAGACTTGGATACCTTATCACCGCAGAGCTCCAGGCAGCCCCTTCCAATCAATGAGACTTGGCTGGAAGTGACGTTTGAGCTGATAGAGACACAGACACTCCATGCCTAGAAACAAGCCCCTAATCACAAATAACACGTGAGCACCTGTGCCATGAATTCGCACCTCCTCGATAGGGAGCTGGTCCATTCCTCAGTGCGATGTAACCCAGGGCGACGTCTGCATCCGCGTCCTTTTCTGTCTCTGGCTTCTTGTCCTTGGTAGCCCTCGATCCCATCCCCGTGACATCTGTGCCTGTAAGAGTCCCACCAACGTGGCACTTTGTTTCTGTCTAACCTCAGAGGTTCCCCGGTGGCTCCCACCGCGATAACTCAGAACTTTGATTTTAAGCACAAACCTTCACCTAGTGGATTATTATAGCCAGAACAGCTGCTCTTCCTAATTTCCTGCTCTAGGTTCCAGTAAGACCGGCAGCTAAGGAAGCTCGGGCACCTGCAGTAGACTCTCGGTAACATGCCTGGGGCAGCTGCTTCCTGCCCGGGAATGGTCTCTCCTCTCTGGGGCACTGGGAAGGGGTCTATAGATCATCTGGATTTGGGTAGAAAGATAGTAACTTCCAGGCTGAGTGACACCTGAAAACGTTCCCACATTGCAGTGGACAGTGAAAACGACAACATCGGGTCTCTCTTCTGGGTCTTTCTGTGTTTGGCTATTTCCTGCTTGGATGTGGGCTGCAGTGCAATGATGATACACGCGTAATGAACCAGTAAAGATCACTGCTTTTGTTACTGTCTCAGATTTAAGAGCAGTACATTCTTCTTCTTCTTTTTTTTAATGGATTTGGTCTCTGCCAAACTATGTGTGTTGTTTCTGCAGCAGTATATGGAGACCAGTGAAACAATTCCTTTGGTTTCAAACTGAGGAGCGTGTCTAAGTGTTTCGTAGCTGGGTTCGTAGTGGTTTGTAGCTAAGTGGTTCGTGTCTCCCTCCCCTGGCCTTTCTTTAACCCAGGTCTCCCAATGCCTGTTTTCTACTCCTGCATCTGACCTCAGGGCCAGATGATTTGACACTTGGTTTTCCCACAAAAACAATGCGATACTGGACTTGAGGACTGACTCTTCATAGGTGTGGTCCCGAAGACAATATTAAATAAGTGAACCATAACAGCTATTACCACCAATATATCACACGGTATAATACCTTGAGCGATGTGTAGAAGATAATGAAGAGAACCGTGGGGACGTGCCAGTAATATATTTATATGGGATACAGTGCCATATCATAAAAAGGAAAGTTTTTGAGGCTTTGAAACTCCTGCCTCCTGTTTATCTGCCCCAAATTCCCACGTTATGAACACAGAGGGCTTCTCTGAGTTTCATGGACATGGGAACAGACTTCCTGATGGATGTCGAATAAATCAATCCAAGGTCGGTGGCTTTATGAGACATTTTTCTCACTGCGAATTTATTTAGAGAAAGTAAACATAAAAAGAGCTCTTGCTGTGGGAATGTAAATTGGTGCAGCCACTATGGGAAACAGTATGGAGGTTCCTCAAAAACTGAAACTACAGCTACCGTATGATCCTGCAATCCCACTCCTGGGCATATATCCAGACAAAACCATAATTCAAAAAGATACATGCTCTGTATAGCTGATTCACTTTGTTATACAGAAGAAACTAACACACCATTGTAAAGCAATTATACTCCAGTAAAGATGTTAAAAAAAAAAAAGATACATGCAATGTTCATAGCAGCACTATTCACAATAGCCAAGACATGGAAACAACCTAAGTGTCCATCGACAGAGGAATGGATAAAGAAGATGCACTTATATGCAATGGAATATTACTCAGCCATAAAAAGAATGAAATAATGCCGTTTGCAGCAACATGGATGGACCTAGAGATTGTCCTACTGAGTGAAGTATGCCAGACAGAGGAAGACAAATATCATATGACATCACTTATACGTGGAATCCAAAATATGGCAGGGAGACTTCCCTGGCCCAGTGGTTGAGACTTGGTGCTTCCACTGCAGGGGGCACGGGTTCGATCCCTGGTGTGGGAACTAAGATCCCGCATGCCGTGCAGTGCGGCCAAAAAATAAAATAAAATATGACAGAAATGAGCTTATTTATGAAGCAGAAACAGACCCACAGACATAGAAAACAAACTTTTGGTTACCAAAGGGGAAAGGGGGAGGGGGAGGGATAAATTAGGAGCTTGGGATTAACATGTACACACTACTATGTATAAAACATAAACAACAGGGTCCTACTGTATAGCACAGGGACCTATAGTCAATATCTTAATAATAAACCGTAATGGAAAAGAATATGAAAAAATATACATAACTAAATCATTTTGCTGTACACCAGAAACCAACACAAGTGTATCAACTATACTCCAATAAAATAAATTTTTTTAAAAAAGAGCTCCCGTTGACTATTTACTATGTGAGGGAGGCACTGTGATCGGTTTCGTCTTACAGAGGAGGGGTCGGAGATATTGACAGCTGAGGCCCCTTGCCTGAGGCCGTACAGCTGGTCAGTGATGGAGCTGGGATCTCAGCCCAGGCCTAGAGCTCAGGGACTTCGTGGGAGCCCAGCGTGTGTGAGAGGAAGTGACAGGAAACGAAGTCGGAACACGGGGCTGGAGCCGCTGGGTGAGGCGCTCATCAGGGCGAGCGCTTTTCCCCGAGGCAGTGTCCGCCCGGGTCAGTCCCGGTTGCCTTGTCTCCTAAGGGCCCGTCCTTTCTTCACGGGGCCTCAAGCCTCTCCCTGATCCCCACCACTCTGCGTCGTTTGCACACAGATGCTGCATTCATCATAGTAAAATGAATCATCAGTAGTGGATATACCCACATATTTGACATAATAAGAAAGAGCTTAGTAATAGTTATTTTCTTTTTTGTTTCTTTATTAAATCTTAAAATTTTTTTTTGGAGTATAGTTGATTTACAATCTTGTGTTAGTTTCAAGGGTACAGCAGAGTGATTCAGTTATACATACATATATATCTGTTTTTTCCAGATCCTTTTCCCTTATAGGTTATTACAAAATATTGAGTGAAGGTCCCTGTGCTATACAGTAGGTCCTTGTTGTTTATCTTATATTTAGTAGTGTGTATATGTTAATCCCAAACTCCTAATTTATCCCTCCTCTCCCCTTTCCCCTTTGGTAACCATAAGTTTGTTTTCTATGTCTGTGAATCTATTTCTGTTTTGTATATAAGTTCATTTGTAATTTTTTAAAAGATTTCACATACAAGTGATATCATATGATATTTGTATTTCTCTGTCTGATGTACTTCACTTAGTATCATAATCTCTAGGTCCATCCATGTTGCTCCAAATGGCATTATTTCATTCTTTTTACGGCTGAGTAATATTCCATTGTATAAATGTGCCACATCTTCTTTATCCATTCGTCAATGGACATTTAGATTGTTTCCATGTCTTGGCTACTGTAAATAGTGCTGCAGTGAACATTGGGGTGCATGTGTCTTTTCAAATTATGGTTTTCTCTGGATATATGCCCAGGAGTGGGATTGCAGGGTCATATGGTAGCTCTATTTTTAGTTTTATTATTTTCCAGTTTCTGTGTAATAAGCACTCTAGAGTGCTTCAAAACATATCATTGAATATTATCTTTGGCATTCTGGAAAAAAAAGAAGACAGTAAAGTTCCCCCCTAAACTGTACCTTCTTTCCAGCCCCACCCTGTGCATTCTCCCAAACCCACTTCCACACGACAGCGTCCCGGAAAATTTTCAAAATCACCTAGAAAAGAGAAGTATTGTTGGTGTGGAGTTGATCAGTATGTAGACCACCAATCACACATTTTAGAATTTCTGGGTGTTTTCCCCCCCAAGCTTCTCATTTACCTTTGGGTTCATTTGGGCGAGTCACAAACAGTCTCATTAAAATTCCTAAGATCTCACACTCCTAATCTCCAGATGTTATTATCAATATAGAAGACTTTTGAAAGATAATAAAGCTTCCTTTTCCAACCAACTTATAAGAGCAAAATAGAAGATAGCTTTCCTAACATCAGGAGCGCCTTGGGGTGGCTGCTGTTTCTTTCCCAGACGGGTGTGTGTTTATCTCTCACTTTATATTTCTTAGAGTTATTTGCATCCTAACAGTTTGTCATTTAATATAAAAATAATTACATTAGCACCTTTCATCCTTAAGTGCTGTGTAAAGTAATGGCTTTCCTGGTACCATGGGAAGCCTCTAGTAGGGGAGGGCCACATGCTGACCGTCTATGAAGGAGAAGAAACCTTGGCTACAGAAGCCAAGTAACCCTCCTTTTTCTTGAAAATAATATATTAACATCATCAACCCCCTTGTATGCAGGTGTTATATCTTCTCCATTTTATAAAACCTGGCTTTATATAGGATTCCTCAGATAAATGGAAGGAACTTACTTGTATCCGAACTCCCGGAAAATAAGTTTTTAAGTTTGATGCTTCCTTTCTGGAAGAGACCATGAAAACAACAAGCGAGGCACATATCACTGAGATGCACTCTCCGTGCTGTGTTCAAAGCCATTGCGTGAAGAATAGTGGGTTTGGAGGGAGAAGCATCTCTGCTGATAGCTGGGGACACTGCCACTCCACATGTCACCAGGCATCCCAGCCCCAGCCAGATGTAGGCTTCCTCCTTGTGGCTGTGAGTTTGTGGACGATTATTGGTGAATTGGAAAAAAAGACATCCTAATGTTCACATCTTTTGTTAGGATGTGGAAATGTGAAAAAGAGAGAGAGAGAGAGAGAGAGAGAGAGAGGGAGAGGGAGAGGGAAGGAGGGAGGGAGGCAGGGAGGGAGGAAAGGAGGGAGGGAGGAAGGAAGAAAGGAACTCAATGTAATTTAGAGTCTAGTGAGTGATTTTATTCCTAATTAAGGAAGGCTAAAAATACACCATGGTGGTTACTAGCTTTTGTAAGTCTTGACATGCATCTTGAGTTTGCATCTCAATGTAAACATCACCTTTTTAAAAAATTACACTTCTTAAAGTTAGTATTAAGCATATGCCATAGGTTTTCAGCGAATAGTATTTGATGATGATAGGGAGATAGAAAGCTAAGAAAAAGTTGTATAAATTAGAATGGGGTCTAGTAAACCTGACGTTGGCTCCACAGCCAGGGTCCTTTAAATTTACTGTCAACAATTTGGAAACTTGCGCGTGATCTAATATCCCAAGCACAGTTGGCTAAAATACCAGGACGTATGTTTTCTAAATCTTGGCTTTTTAAGATCTTTGGAGGAAACTCTAATAACATTATAAATTTAGGATTATACTTTTCCCTACTATTCATATACACCACTTCCGGGGTACCTCCGCTGCTTTGACAAAAACACATAGAATGCATAGCAATCTGGAGATATCTGTTCTCTTCCCAGGACTGAACCTAGGATCCAAGAAATCCGAATTGAGCAAATTGAAAACAGCCCATTCAATAGAGGGGTCCCTGGTATGTGGTCCCCCTGTCTCTGGGCACAAAGAAAATGGCATTGAAAATAAGTGCTTTGGAAGCCTTGTGGGCTCCTGCAGCTGGGGAGGAATTCGTAGGAAGTTTCTTTGTGCTGTGATCGTTGTTGGAGTTTTTGGTGAGACGGTTGGTCTCCCCAGTGCCAGCCACATCCCAAACGGCTGTAAGCACCTTCAGGTCTGAGGGCTGTGTCTCATTTGGCTTTATACTGACAGCATCCACAGCCCTCCGTGCAGTGCTTAGCACAGGGTACATGATCATCAAGAAATGATGGGAGACGGAGACTGAAATCCCATTCTTTTCTCATTCAGAGTCTTTGTTAAGAGACCAAGTTGCAGAAGGGGGGGAGATGAGCTTTTAAGCGTGTGTGAGATTTGAGAATTACTTTCCTCCTAGCTTATTCAATAGTCATTTGAGAACTACTTAACCTATATATTTTTTTTTACTGCAACTTAGTTATACTGTTACGTTCACAATGCCTGAGCTACCACCCCCAGTGTAATTCTGTGTTGTAGAGCTAATTGGACAGTTAACTTGGAACACTCTTCCTAACCTTTGAATTAACAACAGTGCCAACACATTAGGAAACTCCAAGGGTAAGAACGGTCACCAACCAGGCACTTGATTATATTTCAGAAACTGCGTACTGGGCACAAGCAGAGACTCGGGAAGCTCCCATGTCGCTTTTCTGTAGGTTGAATAGTTGAAGCCACTCATATTTCAGACCCTGGTAGGGACCTTCTGCTAACTCTGGATAAAGGGCTGGTAGCAGAATGATTGGTTACTCATCACATATCCTAACAATTCCCAACAGAATAAGTTCTAGTCTTGCTTTAAAATAAAATTCTAGTGTATCTTGAATTATCACGTGAATAAGGAAAACATGAATCTCTCTGGGGAAGTGCAGAAAAAATAATAGAAATGTGCCTTCTCTCTGAGAGTAAATGAGGCAGCGAGGATTCATAGTGCTTTTCAGGGCAAATCTATGCCTTAATGAAAAACTGAATATGCAGAAGTAGCCAGTTGAAGAAATTTTCATCTTCCCTCTTTTCTTTCTTTGCATGCTAGTCTGCCTACTATTCTTTATAATGTCTCAGTTTTTACACCTATAAAACGGGCATTGCATTAGTTTTCTGTTGAGCATAACCCAATACCACATAGCATCTTAAAGCAACACCATTTATTTGCTCACAGCTCTATAGGTCAGAAGTCCCAGGAAGGCCTGGCTGGGTTCTCTGCTCAGCACTCACTAGGCTGGATGCCAGGTGTTGGCTGTGGCTGTGATCTCACCTGAGGCTTGGAGGCTCTTCCGAGTTCATGGGGTTGTGGCAGCTTTCAGTTCCTTGTGGTTGTAGGACTGAGGTCCCATTTCTCTGCTGGCTGTCAGCCAGGGACCAGTCCCAGCCTCGAGAATCTGCCCACATACCATAGCTGTGCTGCCCTCCATCTTTAAAGCCAGCAACAGACGTTCTCCCTCACGTCCAAATCTCTCTCACGCTTCAAATCCCCTTTGCCTGGAAGAGCCCAGATCCTTTCAAGAGCTCACCTGATGAAGTGTGGGCCACTGAGGATAATCTCCCTTTCTTACAGTCAACTGATTTGGGATCTTAATTACATCTGCAAAATCCCTTCACAGCAGTACCTAGTATTTGGTTGAATATCTGGGAGAAGGTGTATATACCAAGGAGTGAGAATCTTGGGGGTCTTTAGAATTCTGTCTTCCACAGGGATAATAACAATAACTTAGAGTGTTGTTAAACGGATTAGGTGAGACGTGTGTAAAGCACTTAGCCTAGTATCTAGTACAGACTCTAGTACAGTCTCAAGAAATGGGATCTAGTATTATTAATGTCTCTATATACTGTATTTTCTTGCCTAATGGATTGTTTTTAGCTCACTTTATTGTCTTTTTAGGTTTTGGCTGCGTTGGGTCTTCGTTGCTGCACACGGGCTTTCTCTCTAGTTGCAGTGAGTGGGGGGACTCTTCACTGTGGTGCATAGGCTTCTCATTGGTGGCTTCTCGTTGCGGAGCACAGGTTCTAGGCACGTGGGCTTCAGCAGTTGCAGCATGCGGGCTCAGTAGTTGTGGCTCACAAGCTCTAGAGCCCAGGCTCAGCAGTTGTGGCGCACGGGCTTCGTTGCTCCGCGGCATGTGGGATCTTCCCGGACCAGGGCTTGTACCCGTGTCCCCTGCATTGGCAGGCAGATTCTTAACCACTGTGCCACCATGGAAGTCCTGGATTTTTAAATTATGTTATGATAAGCACATTAGAAACATAATGGAATATGTTTCTCATTATCTGGATACTCCACAGAAAACACATACTGGAGCCAGAGTCAAAGAACTCATGAAACTTAATGTTTAGTCTGTTTGCTGAAAGTTGACGTACTAATTCAAATTAAATAAACAGTGCAGTAAAAAAAAAAAAAAAAAAAGGGAGACCAGGATATAGTTCATGTTGGTACTCAACTCAAGCTCACATATAATGCGGCATAAAATGAAGTATGAGCCTCTGCCTTGTTCAATTTTTGTTTTTTAGTGAGAAAAATGCATCACAGAATCCATGCCTTGAGCACTGACATTTTTCAGAGAGAACTGTTTTGTTTCTACTCCTACTCTGAATATAAAATGAATGCTTCAAATGCGCCATGTACACAAAGGCTTGAAGCCCCCCTTTCTCCCTTCAATAGTTCCAGTGTAGAATAGGCAGCATTATGCAATTTGGTGACCCAACGCCAGCAATGAGAATGCTTCTCACTGGCTGTGGGAAGAAAGACACCTAAGCGGTTAACAGTAATATTTTGCAAATGGAAGCAAGTGAAGAAAAAATGACATTAGCATAAGAAAAGTAGCCTTAGGGGATTTTCCACTCCAATGTTTGGTACTAAGAGCTCTATGTTACAAAGGAGGAGGATGGCGAAGAGAAACTCTAGTGTCCACACATTCTTGAAACGCATTGCCATTGTACTCATTCTGCGGGCGAGAAAGACCTCATCGTTACAGAGATGGAAAACGGTCCTTTCTAGTAAGGAAGGTCAAATTGGGTATATTAGGGAAAACTTCCTGAGCTAAGTATAGCAAGAAAGCAAGAGGATTCCTCAGTGATGGGAGTTCTAGACTAGAGGTGATTTGGGATTAAAAATGACATTTTTAAGCAATGCTTTTCATTGTTAACTAGAATGGGCCCCAATGTCTGTGATTAATTTAACTCAAATTTAACAGCTCATTTCAGAAATTGTGTCACATTCACAGTACCTGAATGTAATTACCAGACATATCCCTTTAAATTAATACCTAGACTTATTTAAAGGTTGCTTAATAGGGAATATCCAATTTCAAGTTATGATTATTTTCGCTAGTTGAAAACAATCTTTTTTTTGTTTTCCAGATTCCACATGTAAGTGATATCATATGATATTTGTCTTTCTCTGTCTGGCTTACTTCACTTAGTGTGATAATCTCTAGGTCCATCCTTATTGCTGCAAATGGCATTATTTCATTATGGCTGAGTACTATTCCTTTGTATATATACACCACATCTTCTTTATCATCTGTCAGTGGTCACTTAGGGGGTTTCCATGTCTTGGCTATTGTGAATAGTGCTGCTATGAACACTGGGGTGCATTTATCTTTTCGAATTATGTTTCTCTCCAGATATATGCCCAGGAGTGGGATTGCTGGGTCATATGGTAACTCTGTTTTCAGTTTTTTAAGGAACCTCCATACTGTTCTCCATAGTGGCTGTATCAATTTACATTCCCACCAACAGTGCAGGAGGTTCCCTTTTCTCCACACCCTCTCCAGCATTCGTTATTTGTAGACTTTTTAATAATGGCCATTCTGACTGGTGTGAGGTGATACCTCATTGTAGTTTTGATTTGCATTTCTCTAATAATTAGTGATTTTGAGCATCTTTTCATGTGCCTGTTGGCCATCTGTATGTCTTCTTTGGATAAATGTTTATTTAGGTCTTCTGCCCATTTTTCTGTTGGGTTGGTTGTTTTTTTGATATTGAGCTATATGAGCTGTTTGTATATTTTGGAAATTTATCCCTTGTCAGTTGCCTCATTTGAGTTTGCTACTTTTTGATGTTACGAATATAGCATCCTGCATCAATGTAAAAATGCATTCCAAAACTGAAGTGAAGGGCTTCCCTGGTGGCGCAGTGTGAGAATCTGCCTGCTAATGCAGGGGACGCGGGTTCGAGCCCTGGTCTGGGAGGATCCCACATGCCGCGGAGCAACTAGGCCCGTGAGGCACAACTACTGAGCCTGCGCCTCTGGAGCCTGTGCTCCACAACAAGAGAGGCCGCGATAGTGAGAGGCCGGCGCACCGCGATGAAGAGTGGCCCCTGCTCGCTGCAACTAGAGAAAGCCCTCGCACAGAAACGAAGACCCAACACAGCCAAAAATAAATAAATTAATTAATTTTAAAAAAATAGACAAAACTGAAGTACTTTCGATAATCCTTATCACTGTTTCCCAACCCTAGTATGGAAAATCGAGAAATGATTAAGGCCCCAAACCCTTTTCAGTATAAATTTGACACCCCCATTTCCCATGTTTATGCATAAAATGTGTCCTCCATTGACAGTTCCTGGGGAAAAGAGGCCAGTTTATAGTCATCTATTCAGTTATGAGAGAGAACTTCTATGCACAGGGAAGGGCACGGGGATATGTTTTCCTGTGAGAACGAGTTCTAAACAACCAACTATTTTATCGGTGTTCTGTGATGCTTTCTGAAAGGAACATCCAGAGCTAGACTGCACCACAGGCTGTCTGTCACCCGGCTCTTTCCTGTGCTGTAGCCACCACATTTCCTAATTCTGTGAGGGCAAGGTGAAGTGGAAAGAGCTGAGCTGTTTGAATCTAAATGCTGAATTGTGGTTTGCATGCCTGCTGGTGTAGACACAGAATCATTAGGAGCTTAGAGATTGGGGATGACACTCTTCTTGGGACCCAGCACCTGTCCTTTGACAGAGAGGGAAGGGAAGGCACAGAGGCTCAGAGTTATTTTACCTCTTATGCCTTTTCCTCTCAGTTCAAAAATCAAAAGACCATCGTCTTTCAACTGAACTTAGCATTTCCTGTTTAATGGCTGAACCTGGCCTCCTTTTTGACCAGGAACCCAGACTCTCAGACATGTTTGTGCCCAGTGACATTGGAATCAGGGGACTTAATTCATGTTCTTCCTTTTACAGTATGAAGAGCTCAGTCAAGCTGCTGTTGAGAAACTAAGCCACAGATACCAGAACCCATGGTAAGCACATACTAATACATTTTACATCAATTGATTAATGTGTTTCCTTCCTAAATTAGGAACAGGGTTACTATTTTAACACTTTTTATGTCCTATAGGTTTCTTTGTATAATTATGAATTTTTATTCCTCATAAACAAAATGTTCACTATCTACTAGGTTTTCATTAAGGGGAGGAAAGAGGTGGGCAGGCCTGGTGAGAGCACAGTGGAGAAAAGGAACCAGCCTGTTAAGAACAGCCACTGGACGGGTCCGGTAGCTTTAACTATATAAATCTTTTTGTGGAAGAACAAGAATATAATTTTTTTGGTTAAAAAAAACCCTTATGGGACTTCCCTGTTGGCACAGTGGTTAAGAATCCGCCTGCCAATGCAGGGAACATGGGTTCGAGCCCTGGTCTGGGAAGATCCCACATGCCACGGAGCAACTAAGCCCGTGTACCATAACTACTGAGCCCACGCGCCACAACTACTGAAACTTGAGCACCTAGAGCCCACGCTCCGCAACAAGAAGCCCACGCGCCGCAACGAAGAGTAGCCTCTGCTCGCCACAACTAAAGAAAGCCCATGCGCAGCAACAAAGACCCAACGCAGCCACAAATAAATAAAAATAATTTTAAAAGTAAATAAAAAAATAAAAGTTTAAAAACCCTCATTTCATGCTGTTGGCCTAGAAACCATCATAACAGGTCATGCTGGTTAATAAACGTAGCCCTACTGAAGTCACAGCATGGCTTGAATTGACACTCTCCTAAAGCAGCTGGTAACCTAAATTAAACATGCCTAGTGCAAGGTATGTTCAATTACGGGAAAAGCAAAACCTAGGCGTGTCATCTAGATGGAACATATAATTCAGATTTCTAAGAAAGGGATCAATCAGCATTGCTCTTAAGGACTGCAGATTCAATAATGTCTTTGTTCTCCTTAGACTTTTGCAGGTCAGGGTTTCTGGAGCCGACTTCACCTCCTTTTTAATCATGGAAGATTCCCGTTATTAGCATGGACAAAATTAGTGGCTTTTAGTCTGTTTCTGCTATATCACCACAACATAAGCTGCACCAAAAAGAGACAAGACCATAAACCCCATGTCAAATGTCTATTAGTTACTACGATACGATCCAGGACAACAAAAGATATCATTGCACAATTCCTACAACTTACAAAGCATGTCCTATGTTTAAAGCCATGGAGAAATAGTTACAATTACTGCATGCAAAGCACATGTTCTCATTTAAATATTCCACTTCATTTGTTCAAATAACATTGCAAGCACCTATTTACAAATACCCTATCAAATATTTCTAAGCAAAAACAACAAAAATAATGAAAGGCCATTGAAAATCACAGTAACTTCAACAAGCATTGGTGATACAAGTGTGAACATCTGCTCGACTTATTTAAACATAAAAAACTTGTTGCAAAGAATCTGAGGAATATTGACACTTTGAGCATTTTCCTTGGATGAAAGAATGTTGGCTACATTCACTTGTAGGGAATACGACATGGATTGTACCAAGTCATGACGATGCAAAATGTTTATGAGAAAGACCTTGTACCGAGGGAATTGTGGATTCAGTTGGGAAATTGTAGATAAATATATAGATCAGAATTATGAAACCAAGCTGCATATGGTGAGTACTAAATTCCTAATGAAGATAATTATAATTAGAAAATTATAACTAGAAAAGTTTTAAAAATTTAAATGTAATTAGAAAATTATAAGTAGAAAAGTTTAAAAAATTAAATACAATTAGAAAAGTATAACTAGAAAAGTTACAGATTTTTAAATATAAAAAATTTAAATATAAAGTTAAAAATTAGATTTGCCCACAGCCTCTGGCTCGGGTCCTGTTTCTAACTAGTCAGGTGCCAGTAACCTGAACGCTGCCCTCTCGAGACTAAGCACAGCTGCTGCTTAAAAGCCTTCCAGGCCCCACCTTCAGGCTGGGGAGAGGATCTGGAAGAGAATGCTGACTCTGACAGGCCCAGGTGTGCCCACCTGCTTGCGTTCTCTCAGCTGGACAGAGGGCCATCTCCATCCTGGGCAAGTTTCGTGCTTAGCCTCCCCGACCGTTTTCATGTTCTGTCCTCTCAGTCAACTGCATTCACTCTATAAATCTAGTGCCTCCTGTGTTCAAAGCACTGCTAGATCCCGCAGCCACAGTGCTGAACAAGACAAGCCCGGTATATGCCCTTCCTGGAATTTGTATTCTAGGGAAGGGGAGAGACATTGAACAACTATGTCTTACTGTCTTTCATGCTTTTAAATGATTTTTTAAATGACAAATATAATGCATGCTTATGGCAACAAATAAAACAATATAGTGGTATATTAAAGAAAAGTTAATATCCTGCCCTATTCCGTCCAGTTCATGATAAAACATTTCATTACAAAGGGTGTTTATGGGATGGAAAGAGAAGGTTTTACCAGGGACATCGACCTGGACTGAAGGTCAGAGAAGTGTTCACCCAAGAAGTAATTATTAAGTTGGCTTGGGAAGGTGAATATAAGATCATTCCTGGCCCAGGGAACGGCCTGAACAGGGCTCAGAGGATGGAAAGAATGTATCTAGTTAGGACCAGGGTGGCAATGGGAGGGGAGCAAGATGAAGGTCAGATTTTGTAGAACCTTGTGGCCAGGTTAGAAGGTTTGAATTTTAACCTGAGAACAAAGAGAATTCATTGGAAGATTTACAATAGAAAGCAACGTAATCCAATTTCTTTAAAAAGATCCCTTGGAATGTTGGAGTGCTGTGTGGAGAAAACAATTGAAAAGTGACAAGACAGTTGTAGGAAGCTGAGCCGGGAGACAGTTTCATTGTCAACAGGTCCCTCTCGAGTTTTCAGTGTGCTTTGTAAACAGTCCAGAATAAATTGTGATGATGGAGTCTGTGAGAAGGGCAGGATTTGAGCTGAGCTTTCAAAGACATGCAGGCTTTAAATAAAGAGAAAGGAGATGACGTCTGCTGTGGCGATGGAGAGCAAGAACGTACTCGGCGATGGGATGCAGCAGATTTCAGCATTAGTGATTGTGCAGGTGAAGGAATTGCGCCTCGGAGGCTAAGGTGCATGAACACACAGAGCTGATGTATCGGTCCAGCTTGACCGATGCTGTGGGTCTGGGTTGGGATCTGGGCTTGGACCTTTTCCAAGGGCTCTGCAAGCCCTTGATTCTGATGATCAGCCAGGGCTGAGAACCACTCATGAGGACCGAGAGAGGAAGGGGAGGAGCCTGGGGGGCCGGGGCGCCCGCACAGAGGACAAGGTGAGTGAAGGAACCACAGAGCCTCAGAGGCAGGACCCTGAGGACAGCAGGAGGCTGGAAAAGCCAGCGAAGAATTCAGAGGAGGGTTCCATACGAGGAAATGGAAATCCCAGAAAACAATAACAGACAAATATTTGGAAGTTATCAGCAGTCTCAGAGAAAGCACTGGAGGAAGAGGAGGATGAGTTGAGTCAATACAACCAACACTAAAGGATTTTTGTCCATTGACTTAATAGCGGCAAGAGTCCACCTTGTTTTCGAGACCAGAAGTCCAGTCAAAGACAATGACAGGATTTCCTCCATTCTGGGGCATACTTTTAAAATTTAACTTTCTTGAAATCAGGATGTGTTTTATAATAATTGTTTATAGATGTAGGGCCTCTTTTTCTCTTCCCATGTAAAGCTGTTATTAAATCAATGGTGTGTTCTCCTGTGTATTGCATCTTAAAGACCAGTAAAGATATACTTCAACAGACTTGAGATGAAGACCTTAATTAATAAACAGGGTCCTTGCTCTCAAGTAGCTGACAGACTCTCAAGACAGATAGACGCAAACAGATTTCAATGCAATATCCATTGATGGAGAATGATTGCAGTAACTGGGTGTGGGTTTTCTTCTGAATTAAAGG
The DNA here is from genome assembly GCF_964270905.1 of Leucopleurus acutus. NCBI lineage: Eukaryota > Metazoa > Chordata > Mammalia > Artiodactyla > Delphinidae > Leucopleurus > Leucopleurus acutus. The sequence goes on from NC_139146.1 coordinate 154,420,343, forward strand.
AAACATTCTCTTGCTTTAAATACAGAAGTTTCTCTAGACACGGGACCTGATGATTAACTCATTTTTACGTGGTCTCTTCTGTGTGCAGTTGGGTGTTTTCCAATATATACAAACAGTATGCTTAATTTCAATAAGAAGAATGAAAAGCACAGACAGGAGATGGCAGAACAGTTTACAGTCAAATTAAAAGAGTCAAATTATAAGAGAACGCACTGCAAATAGTGAATGGGCAGGGCTTTTTGTTTTGTTTAAGGAGTAAGTGAAATCTGTAAGGATTTATTGCCCCACAATTATTGAAAATTGTGGGGCATGGAAATATCTTGCTTTCCTTTTCTCTTCCTTACATTTAACACAGAGTGTGGCATACACGGGTACTCAGTACATATTTGCTGAATCGGTGTAAAAGACAGATCCCAGTTCTTCTTGTACTCCGAATGGCACAGATTGGTATAGCTCAGGCTGGAAAAGCTGGATAACTTCAAGTCATGAGGACTTCCTGAGAGAGATGAAATGTAAGCTGGATTTAGAAGGAGCATTTTAGGAAAATCGATGGCTGCCTACCTGGGTAACCTTGTTATCCACGCAAATGAAAGTCTTGCTGAGATTATAAAATCAACAATCATTCGCAGGCAAACCTCCTTCCAGAAAGGAGCTGCCGATATGACTCTGCCCTAATGTCACTACAAAGTTGCCTCTTTGCCACTCATCTGCCGATGGATAGATTTGTCTTGGGACTAACGTTTTAAGGACTGGTTCAGGTTCCCATGGACAGCCATTGTCAGTAGATGGTGGGGGTCAGGGTGTGGGTGTCAAGGAGGCTGCAGATTCTAAGGTGACAGTGATCAGACTAGGTGTCAGCCGTGCAGAGGAGAGCACTACGAGTTTTAAAAATCAGAATGAACTACAGCCTCCCCTGACTTTTCATTGACTTGGGGATCACAGCTCTTTTCAGAGTGTTGGCTCTCCTAGTCTGCTTTCTTGTTTTCTGCCTTTTCATAATCAAGTGGTTTGTTAGCCAGTTCCTATCCTCAGGAGGTGCACAGCACGGCACAGTCGAAAGAGTGTGAATTGAGAATCAAGACAGCTGGTTTCACTAGGAATTTATCCTCCAGGAAAATAATGAAGGAGGTAAAGAAAGGTTTACCTAGAAAGGAGTCCCAACAGTGTTTGCAGTAATGCAAATTCAGAAATAACCTAATATCCCCCAAATAAGGGATTGTAAGCAGTGATGAAGTGGGATCTGTAGTGGTTAAGTGATGTGGTACATATATACAATAGAATATAACTCAGCCATAAAAAAAGAATGAAATAATGCCATTTGCAGCAACATGGGTGAACCTAGAGATTATTATACTAAGTGAATTAAGCCAGACAAAGACAAATATCCTATGATATCACTTATATGTGGGATCTAAAAAAAATGACACAAACGAACTTATATACAAAACAGAAATAGACTCACAAACATAGGAAACAAACTTATGGTTACCAAAGGGGGAAGTGGGGGAGGGATATATTAGTAGGTTAGGATTAACAGATACACACTACTATATATAAAATAGAAAACCAACAAGAACCGACTCTACAGCACAGGGAACTATACTCAATATTTTGTAATAACCTGTAAGGGAAAAGAATCTGGAAAAGAATATAAATATATATGTATACATACATATATGTATAAAACTGTGCTGTACACCTGAAACTAACATGATATTATAAATCAACCATACCTCAATAATAAATACAAATATTAAACAAACAAATATAGTTGATAAAGAAAAAAAAGTGCAAGGCTCTGAAGCAGACTTCCCGCATTCAAGTCCCCACTTTACCACCTGGTATCTGTGACACCTTGGATGAGTTACTTAAACGATTTATGCCTCAGGTTCCCGATCTGTAAAATGATTAGAATCTACTCCGCCTGGTTGTTGTACAGATGTGTTGTTACACATACAGCACTTAGAACAGCACTTGGTACAAACTAAGTGCTCAGTAAATAGTGTGACCATATATGTTATCACCCAAAATAGGACACTTTTGAGAGCGAAACAGGAAGCTAATGGAACTGATCACTTGGACAAGAGGCTAACCTGAAGGTATCTTGACCAAATCAGGCCACTCTGTTAATAAACATTATCAATTAGTTAAATAAATGAAGTACATTGAAATAATGTAACAAAATGCATTTATTACAATTCCTATTATATTGTTAGCAAAAAAATCAGTATAGAGATTCAGTATAGGAGAGAAATTTCATGCTATGTAGTTGAGTTAATCTTACAAAAGTAGAACAAAAAGTCCAAGAGACAGAAAAGAAGAAAGTGAAAAATAGTAAAGTAAGAAATCAATTAAAATTAAATTAGTCTAATATCTGACTAATAGGAGACCTCAAAAGAGATCAGAGAAAACAGAAGAAAGAAAATCAATGAGAAAATTTCTCAGAAGGGAATAACATGAATTTCCAGATTGGAAGTCTCCACCAAAGCAAAATGACCACAACAACAAAACAACTGTGTCAAGGCATGTCACTGTGAAATTTCACTGCTGGGATGAAGCCTACTGTTAAGCCCTCCAGAGGAAAACTAGGACATATATAAAGGATCCAGAATCAATAAGGCATCACAATTCTTGACAGCAATACTGGGCTCTGGAAGACACTTGCCAATGACCTCCCTGTCTGCCAGAAAGTGACTTTCAACCCGGAATTCTATACCCAGCCCAACTATCAAGTGGGAAGGTTGAAAAGAGACATTTTCATGTATGTACGTACTCAAAAAAATGCATTTTTTCCTAAGAAGCAACTGGAGAATATTATCTAGCAAGACAATAGGGGGAAATCCGGGAAAGAGAAAGGAGTCTGATCCAAGAAACAAGAGAACTAACAAAGGTGACAGGCAAAGGGGATTCCCAAAATGGTAATGGAGAGAACCAGGAATGTGGCTGTACAGGGGCCCAGAGGAGGAACAGGGCAAGTGGGATCTCTCCAGGGGACATTTACTGTGTACAGATATTGGGTGAAGTTCCAGAAGAAGCAAATGAGCTAAAAGTGGGTACTTTGGAGAAGAGAATGTTGGGACAGGGAGCAGGGAGAGACAGGGAGTATTTTTCATCATAAGCATTTTAGTACTATTTATTTATTTATTATTTATATATTTTGTTGAAGTATAGTTGCTGTACAATATTATATGTTACAGGTGTACTTATATAGAGTAATCTTCACAATATTCACTTTAGTACCAGTTATATGTACATGTACCTAAATGATTGCATTAAAATGGAAAAAAATTATTACTACATTATGTACAAGCATTTTATCTTGATAAAATTGAAAATTAATTATAAAGTGGGAGAAATAGAAACTCAGTCAACTAGAGTTTTCGTAGTTAGGGTCCTAAGTTGAAAATATTTCTAAAACTAGGGCTTTCAGTACTAAAGAAATAAGCACTGACCTGAAGAAACTGGGCTTTCTGTTTATTCAGAAAGGTAGAAGGTGTGCCTGTCTTTGGCATTAGTTAAGGGTTGTGTAGAAAATTGCCTGTTTTATTTCATAATGAAATACTGCCAAAGCCAGTTGTTGAACTAGCACAGACTTAATGACAGCCACTATTTAAAAATATATTGGTACATAAATGCTTGCTTTTTTCTTGGAGATGTTTTCCTCAAAACGTCCATAAATCTTGACAACTTTCTATTTTTAAGGCTATCGGTGACTGGCACATTGGGGGGATTTCAGTGAACCTTAAGGAGCAAAATGTTACAATTTTTTCAGAAATTTATTTTATTGAAGTATAGTTGATTTAGAATGTTGTGGTAGTTTCTGCTGTACAGCAAAGTGATTCAGTTACACACATATATACATTCTTTTTCATATTCTTTTCTATTATGTTTTATCACAGGGTATTGAATATAGTTCCCTGTGCTGTAGAGTAGGACCTTGTTGTTTATCCATTCTCTATACAATAGTTTACAACTGCTAACCCCAAACTCCCAGGCCATCCCTCCCCTACCTACCTCCCTCTTGGCAAACAGAAGTCCATTCTCTATGTCTGTGAGTCTGTTTCTGTTTTGTAGATAAGTTCGTTTGTGTCATATTTTATTATTTTTTATTATTATTTTTGGTACGTGGCCTCTCACTGTTTTGGCCTCTCCCGTTGCGGAGCACAGGCTCCGGACGCGCAGGCTCAGCGGCCATGGCTCATGGGCCCAGCCGCTCCGCGGCATGTGGGACCTTCCTGGACCGGGGCACGAACCCGTGTCCCCTGCATCGGCAGGCGGACTCTCAACCACTGCGCCACCAGGGAAGCCCTGTGTCATATTTTAGATTCCACATATAAGTGATATCATATGGTATTTGTCTTTCTCTGACTTACTTCACTTAGTATGATAATCTCTGCAATTGGCATAATTGCTGCAAATGGCATTATATCACTCTTTTTAATGGCTGGGTAGTATTCCATTGTATTTTTTGAGATCATCAGCACCTGTTCCTCCTTCTGGCTAGTTACCTAAAAACTGCCTTTGTACTTCCTCCCCTGGACCCACCCACCCCCAGCCTCCTTCCCCAGCCACCTCTCCATCATTGTAGTGTCGGGCGAGGGCTCTCAGGAAGCTCAGGTGCAGTAGGGTCAGCGCAGAGCTCCCGTGCTGGTCACTGTTGCGGTGCCACACAGATAGCGGAGGCCCATTTATTCTTTCAGTAAATATCCAACTGCCAGCTGCATGCCAGGCACCGTGCTAGGCCCAGGGATTCAGGAGTGAACAAGACAGATAATTCCTGCCTTCCTCATATTCCATCAGGAGAGACAGGACAGAAACAGCCTAACGTCTGACTGATCGTTTCATTGTAGGAGGTACCACATGGAGAAACACAGGCTGCGCGTAAATGTTTCTTGTTGATTGAGTAGATATTCCTCATCCCAGGATGGAGCATTTATAGCAGAAGGATACGATGCAGCTGTTATTGAAAGGAAAGCCAGGGAAAGAAGAGTCAGTGCTGTTATTCTTGAGAAGAAAACTTCCTGGTCGATCACTTGATGTCCAGGTGGGGAAAATTCAGTTCATGTCAGAACGGGGCCCTTCGCGGCAAAGTACCCTCTGTGGAACTTCCGAAAACTACCGAAGTGTGTAAGAAAGAGGCACTCGCAATTCACTGGCCTATGATCTTCCCTTTCTCAGCATTTCGGATGTCAGAACGGTAGCTCTTAGGGCCTGTTTCAGGAGACAGGGTCTCCGAAAGAACAGCTGCTGGTCCTAAAGGAATAGGTTATGGTCTTGAAATCCAAGCACGGCCTGCAATCCAATACAGATGTTAGGCCCAGGCAAAGACAAAAAGACTGCAGAAAAACAAGGACAAGATGTGTTACAGGTGTTTGGAATGTTTTATTTCGCTATCTTAGATTCAGTTTTTCAAAGCCATAAACATGCCCCAACCGTGGTCGTTTTGAACATGCTTATATTACTGTTTTTGGTGAAACTCGGTCCTTGTCTTCTCTGAAGAAAGAGTTCGACAAAGACACCAAGATTGCAAAGCAGGCCCAGCATTTATTAGAAGCACAGTACGTGTGGGAGAGCACAGGGACAAACTTGCAGAGTGAGGTGCACCTCATAGGGGCAGCTTAGGTTGTTAATATGGGGTTTAGATGAGGGTGACTCCCCTTTCCTTCCCCTATGATCACATCATCTGCAATTCCTTATTTGGGCTTCCACCAGGCACCGTTTTGAATCTTTCCCGTAAGCAGTGAAACCCATGGGGGGAGGGGGTCAAAACCGCAATGCTAATGGTATTATAATGATATTACAACGCAGCCCAGATTACTAGAGGATGACTTGGGACCCCTTCTGCGCATGTGTCAGGCTGGGAAGTCCTCTTGACCACAAGAATGAGGAGACTGCGGTGGGCTGCTTTGTCTTTCACCCAATCAGGGCGTGTCGTTCCTGTTGATAGTTTATCTCAAAGGGTCAGCATGAAACTGGCTGCAGCAGGTTAACCCGAGGCCCCTGTATCTCTTACCTCATTGCCAACATCTATGGAAGTGGTTTACAAAAGATCAATGATATCACGTGGCCTCCATCTGTCCACATGACCAGAGGAAGCAAGAGAACAATAATCACACAGTCCATTTGATGTGCACTATTTACCATTCTCTCTGCTTTTCACTATTTCTTTCACTTGTTCTTTTAAGCCTGCTCATAATGCCAGGTTTTCTGCAGCTGACAGAGTTGGGCAGAATTCCTCCATCTTGTGAAACGTAGATGCTCTCGGACCTCAGTTCGCGGTAAAAGGGGAAACAGTAACACCTGTCTCGTGGGGCTGTCTTGAGGATGAAGTGTGAGCGTGTAAGGCATCCGGAATGGATCTGACACACAGGAGGGTAGCTTCTTTCCCCGTTTTAAGAAAGTCTCAAAATGACTGTAGGATTCGCCACAACATGTATAGAATATGCTGCAGCGGTCACATCATGTTTTATGCTCTGAGGGTACAGAGGTCAGACGGTAGCGTTCAGCGGCGTTGGGAGTTTACGAGGATGCTATCCATCACTTTCAAAGGTGGCCTCGTCCTTATAATATGATCCTCAAGAGGATACTGGGTTTAGCCTCTGTTATTCTAATTCTATGTCCAATAGTATCTCTTCTGTTCTTTATTCCATCCAAACTGTGGACAAGTGTGGCCCCGAGGAAGGAAGACACAGTTCCTGCCCTCAGAAAGCTTATCGAATAGCTGGGGGAAAGAGACACCTAAATGAATAATCATACTAGAGTATATTTGGATGCAGTGATAGAAATATTAAATTGTGCCTGGCACCATGCTTTGTGTTTTAGATACTTAAAGTGTAACAACTAAGTGCAATGCCTGTTACAATAGGAGTATTCTAGTGGGTGTCATGGAAACAGATGTCGGGGAATCTAAACTTTGGGGCGACATCAGGAAGGCTCCATAAGGTCCCCTGAGCTTGAAGGATGGGTGGAAGTTGGCTTCTAGGAAAGTTATATTAATTAATTAATTTTGTTTCCATTAAAACTCCCGTATTTGTTTTATTTTAAAAAATATACTTATCTTTCTTTTTTTACACTATGCTTTATTGTTTTATTGACGTATAGTTGATATACAGTGTTACATAAGTTTCAGGTGTACAGCAAAGTAATTCAAAATTTTATTGATTATACTCCATTTAAAGTTATTACAAGATAATGGCTGAATTTCCCTGTGCTGTACAATACATCCTTGTTGCTTATCTATTTTAGATAATACTGCTATATTTAGATTCCAAGATGTTATCACGAGATGGAACTTCACAGATCCACACGAACTACTTTGGAGCGCATAACCATATATTTGACAAAACCTTCTCATTTCTAGCCTGTACGGCAAAGTAGAAAGATGGCCGAGTTTAAACAGAACACAGCGGCTGTTTTCTGTCTCGCAGCCTAAAGGCTAACGCATTAAAATTCAAAGAAGAATTACATGGTGGGTGGCAGAACAAATGTTTTCTTCCCTAAGGCCTTCGAGACAGATTCTCCCAGAATCGGAGTCACTCTTTACAGCTGTTCAGTAAGACACGATTCGGGCATCACCTCCTCCTCCAAATCCGCCACCACACAAAGCCAGCCCTTCCTCTGGCTTAGACACACAGGGCGACGAGAGAAACAGGAGAGCACTGCTGACGCCACGCTTGGTTTGGCTTTGAAACCATGTGCGTGTCTCACCTTACGTAAGACATACAAGACGTGCACCTCATATCTGAGTTCTTATTTATAAAATAAATGTATTTAAATATAAAATGAAAAACAAAAAACCCTAAATATGTACCCCGTTGATGGTTTAACCCACAGGGAGGAAATATTCCCAGGGATTGTAAAGCACAGTGATTTGAGTACAAATCTAAGGACAGAAAGAGCTGCAGAAAGCTTGGTGGGCGTGTTAGCTGTGCGAGGCTGACTCTGCTGTGCGCGTGTCGTGTGTGAAAGCAAATGGACAGCAACGTGGGGTTCTTATTTAATCATTCCTGCTGTGGTTGAGGCCAGGATTCTTGGAGTGGGAAAGAGGAAAGACAGATGTTAAGATAAAGCAAACCCTGAATTTGATTGGGATTATATATGTACACATATGTATGATGCTGGATGTTTACGTACATCTGGTTCATAGTTCAACTCACTATAAAGGCCTAGATGTAGAAATCAACTCAGTAGCCGTGAGCTCCCCTAGTGCTCAGATTCTGCTCTTCAAGCACCTTTTCCACTAAAAGGAACCGGAGCTTCTCGGACCTGGAGAGGAAATGGAAAACATGAGCCTGGTACATCATGCCGTACCAGATAAGGAAGCTCTCCAGGACTACCGCAGTCCTGTCTGAGGGACTTGCAAGCCAAGCTTGCAGAGACTCCCACTGGCCAAACATAGGACAACTTGAGGGAAAGGTAATAACTGCAGTGGATTAATATACATCACACCTTCATACACACAGACGTGAACATCCGTGAGTTCACAGTGTCAGTTAAAAAGCCTCAACAAACTGATCGCATTGGAGGATTCCAATGAACCAACCTATTATTTTGAAAATGAGTAAATAAACGAAAAGGATCAAATATTAATTCTGCCTTTCTAATACAAACTGTACCACTGCAAAGCAAAGAGAAGATGAATCAACTTAAAAAAAAAAGAAAAAAAAGGAATCTAGCTAATACATAAAGAAGTAACAACAGAATTAGGCTATCACCACTTTGCAAACGCAAGTGAATGAATCTAGATATTGATCATGAGCGACTGCCAAACCCACAAAAAGACAAACGATCCGATATTGTATATACATCTTGATGGAAGGGCACACAACTACCTGGAAAGTTATTATGGACTGACTTGTTCACTCCCGAAATTCCTGTGTTGAAGTCCTAACCCCCCAGTACCTCAGAATGTGACTGCATTTGGAGAAAGTGTCTTCAAAGAGGTGATTAAATTAAAATGAGGTCATTAGGTTGGCCCTAATCCAATCTGACTGGTGTCTTTATAAGAAGAGGAGGTTTGAACACAGACACACACAGAGAAAAGACCATGTGAAGACACAGGGAGAAGACAGCCGTCCACACACCAAGGAGAGCGGCCTCGGGAGAAACCAGCCCTGCTGACCCCTAGATCTCGGACTTCCAGCCTCTGTAATGGTGGATGCTACATTTCTGCTCTTCAGCCGCCTGTCTGCAGCACTGTGTGATGGCAACCCTAGCAAACTAATGCGGTGGTCTTGCCCCCAAAACCCAGCCTGACTTAGATCAAACCTCTAAATCCAACCAACACTGTATAGGAAATAAGATGATGGCGGAAAATGTTAAATGACGACTTGGAGAGGACAGATGTGGGAAATTTCATAGGACAAATGGAAACACCATTTTTATAGAAATTGTGTTTCTTCAACAAATAATGAGAAGGAGAAAGACGAGGAAGAGGAGGGGGAGGTAGAGGAGAATAGAGATGGAGAGAACCTATGAACTAAAGGAAACGTGAAAGCCTTAAGCAATTACAGGTGTGAGCTTACATGTCTTCTGTTTCTAACAAACAGGCTGATAAAAAAGTCGTAACATTGATGAGCTAGCCAGAATCTTGAATGCTGAATATTTGGTGAAAGTATTAAAATTTTAGGAGAAATAATGGCATTGTGATGATGTTAGCAAAAAGAGTTTTTATATCTTTGAGAGTCGATGTCTTGGCGGAGGGAGGATTAGTAAGTAAGACAGAGATTCAATAAGACTGGCTAAAAATTGATAGCGTTTGAAGATGGTGATGTGTCCTTGAGGCTCTGTTAACCATTTTGTCTAATTTTCTATATCCTTAGATTCCAAAGGAACTAAGATGAAATTCTATCAACTTTATCCTTAGTTAATGAAGGTCAGGCTTCACCATCTGGATAGATGAGGATGTCCAAGACTAAATTGAGTCAATACTGTTATATTCTCCCTACCAGCCTTCCCCAGGATTGCTGCCACACAGCTGAAGTACACGTTGCTGCCCTTTCTTCCCCTTGTGGTTTTCTGATCTGGATGCAAAAAAAGCAAGTGTCACCCAGGAAGCACCAGCATGGAGAGATGCCCCGTGCTGCTGAAACTGGCAGGACTTCCTGGATGTCCTACAAAAAATCGCCCGCATCTCCAGCAACATCAGGAATTCCATTCAACATTCCTCACAGGTGACCCCAGACAGTCTAACACGCTGCATTGCTGAAAGCTTTTGGACAGCTGCCTCTGAGTGAGCACAAGTGATCGTCATTTCATATAAATCATTTAAAATACTGAACGAAAATCAGTAAACTCCTCTGTGTAGGTCCACGTTGTGGAACAACTCTTGGCAACAAGAACCTTGTGGAGTGTGTTACTAGGCACAGGAAGACAGCATGTTTGATTTCGACGGCATGACCCGGGTGACTGGAAGCCCAGCTGACATCCGTAAGTGCAACCAGCCGTGAGCTCCACATTCTGGAGCTCGGGGAAGACAAGCTGGCAAAGCAATGAAGAAGTGTTTGTCCGCTGAGGGTCATGCAAGACCTCTCTTGTTCCAATAAATTCTTTACTCCAGCCGAGTGGTAGAATATTTAACAAGTCTTTCAAATAAAGTGGTTGTGTTTCCTATGGAGTAAAAGCAATAAATCAAATCAAAATAATCACAATCTGAGGTCTGAAGCATATGGTGTGTGTAATTTTACAGAACTGCACAAGCCTTAGATGCTCTCCTCCTCGAAGAGAGCCCAAGAGAGTGGGTTTTTTTCTACTTAAAGGAAAAATAAATATTCTTACATTTAGTTATCCCTTTCTGTCTTTTAAAAATAGCATTCAAGCAATGTTCTTATGTCTGAAATAGTTAATGGTGGACGGTGGCAATTTGGGGATGCATCTCTTGTGTTTTCCCCAACATTTCTTTGGGGAGCAATTTCATTTTCATCCTTGAGGTGGTATGTTTCATGCTAATGTGAATCACACAGTTTTATTTATAAATATAAATAATTCTATCTACTTTGCAAAATAGTTTGTGCCCATAGATATGCAGACCCATTTAATAAGTTTTTTTTCGAATTGTTAATGGTGTAAAACTGATCGTAGGCATTTTTGTTATTTGGGCAAGGAGCGAACTACTAAACAAGACTGAAAGATTCAAACAGGCATAAAAATGTTCTTCTGGGCTTCCCTGGTGGCGCAGTGGTTGAGAGTCCGCCTGCCGATGCAGGGGACACGGGTTCGTGCCCCGGTCCGGGAAGATCCCACATGCCGTGGAGCGGCTGGGCCTGTGAGCCATGGCTGCTGAGCCTGTGTGTCCGCAGCCTGTGCTCCGCAACGGGAGAGGCCATGGCAGTGAGAGGGCCGCGTACCGCCAAAAAAAAAAAAAAAAAAAAAAAAATGTTCTTCTGCATTTCATCATGAATGATTAACATTGGAAGTGTGCTGCAATCAAATAACTTCCTAGTAGCTGTTGACAGGTACAGAGGTAAATAAGCAATTGTGGATTCATGCACTGATGTTTTGGTCCCGTGCCATGTGTCTGTCTTACATACGCTGTTAGCCTTCTGCGTGGTCTCCAGGGACCTGGGACACGGATGAACACATACTAATCTCTGTTCAAAAAACTCGGGTTCAGACTCTTGTTGTCTGAAGACTTGACCAGTCATGCAGGCGGCTTCTGCATCTTTGAGGCTGTACGTCTCCACACATTGTCCTAATCACTCAGTTACATTTAACCTTGGACCTTTATTGTAAACTGGTTAAGTTATCACTCAGAGGTAGAACCTTGATTTTCCCAGCATCCTGAAGACTGCACATTAAAGAAGGAAGGTCGGCATCTTGTAGACAAGTCTTTATAGGCAGCTTTGGGTATTAATTACTAAGAACTAACTTTTTTTTTTTTTTTTTTTTGCTGTATGCGGGCTTCTCACTGTTGCGGCCTCTCCCGTTGCGGAGCACAGGCTCCGGACACGCAGGCTCAGCGGCCATGGCTCACGGGCCCAGCCGCTCCGCGGCATGTAGGATCTTCCTGGACCGGGGCACGAACCTGTGTCCCCTGCATCGGCAGGCGGACTCGCAACCACTGTGCCACCAGAGAAGCCCAAGAATTAGCTTTTTAAATAAGTCTCTTTCTCTTTCCACTCAACAAGAATCTCCTGGGCAACAAACAACCTAGGATAAATTCCAGTTGCATTAAAACTTATATTTTAAAAATTGCTAAATATAGTCGTGCACTCACTTTGTCCAAACATGAAACATCAAGATAATTTCATGCTTTTTAATCGTCTCCATGACAGCTGCTGATCCAGGATCAAGTAATTGTTACCCGAGGATTAAGACGGTGTCTTTTGAAAGTGAGATGCAACGTCCTCACGCATGATTCTCTAGGGCATCACGCATGATTCTCTAGGGCATCACGTATGACTCTCTAGGGCAGGGAGAGAAGGAAGGTCAATGGGTAAGAAATGAGGTCTGACGTAACTAAATGATGACACAGCTAACACCGACCTGCAGCCGCCCCAATCGCCCCAGGTCCGCCTCTGTGGCACCGCCCCTCCCCAGGTCCGCCTCTGTGGCCCCGCCCCTCCAAGATAAGTTCTCTAGAGAAGGCTCAGGGGATGATGCTTTATATGACCTCTCCCGACTGTGTGCTCGGGAGGAACCCTGGTCTCTGGCTGTTGTCTGTCTCTGAAATCATTGGACATATGTGGCTGCCAGTGTCAGCAGTAACACCCACTCCGTCAATGCAGAAGGCCAGTTCAGAAGAGAAAAAGACAGTTTTAAACATCATGAAAGCCCTAATTGTATCCTTGGCGGATTCTGACTTTAGGTGTGGACTATACCGTAAAAGCAGAGATCTTTAAAAAACTGGGTCTTATTTTCCTGCAAATGTTCTATAGAAGGCCTGTTCTCCAAGAAAGCAAGGATCCTGCCAAATGGTTTCGGAATGTGTTTCTCAGAAGTTTCCATTGAGCCATCAGTGGCTTTTGAGTACTTCCGGAAATGGAAAGAGCAGAAATCAATGACCCTGCAAGAAAGCAAACATTTAGGGGAACTAGCTTGCTGGGGAAATAAGTAGTGGTGCTTTTAAGTCGCTATACGGATACAGCCCCAGGCCTCTTCACAGGCTAGAAATGCACAGGGTTACATCACTTTACGATGCTGCAAGGAGAATGCCGAGCCCAGCAGGGAAGTTTCCACATCTTTCTCTATTGAAACTCTAGTGAATAACTGTCGCCAGGTATGTATAAGGCAACCAGACTGACTCACTGGGCTTAAACAGTTAGCGATTTGTTTCCTTAACTTTGGAATCCAAAAGACAGTAATTTTACCGCTTATTAGAACAATCTTCACTCAACCAGAGGGAACCCAGATGTCCAAACAGTAGAAAAAGCTTTGCTCCTGGACAAGACTGTTGGGTCGTGAATCCAGGTGGCTGCCCTGGAGTCTCCTGCGGGCCCAGCTCCCACAAAAAGGTGGGAACCCAGAAGACCAAGCAGAGCACTGCCCTCGAAGGGCTGCCCTTCAGCCACCCAGAGTATGTTTTCTGGCACAAGTGTCAACATCAAAGTTCAGTTTGTCCCATCGGCTTTAGACAGTTATATAAGCAAGTCCCAGCCAGTCATTTCCTAACTCGGTGCTGGAGTCTGTTTTATCTTCTGACCCTATTTCTGTGTTGTCTGGTCTGCTAGGAAAATTTTGATCATTTTCCAAACAACCAACAGTTTTTAAGCAACATTTAGACATCTTTTATTATAAAAAAAAAAATAACAAGCTCACAGTTTAAAAACTTCAACTAGCAAAAGAGAGTGTGAACTTGAACTCAATCCCACCTCTCTGCAAACCCTCCAACCCATGCAGTCACAGCCTCTCTGCCTTGAGGTAACAACTGACCATCTTTGGGTACCTTGAGAGAAGCGAGGAAACTCGACTGGAAACGTGTTCTATGTCAGGAACTCTGCTAGAGACTGAAGACCCAAAAAAGTACGACAGGGTTCCTTCCCTTTCAGGAAGACGCCAAGTAAAGTAGGAGTGAACAATGTGTAAACCATGTTGAAGGTCAGATAGCCAATCAGGAATGTTCTGTAGGAGGGGTAGCTTGAGCTGCATTTTTAAGGCTGGGTAGGAAATCAAAAGGTGAGCCTGGAGATGGAACCAGGGAAGCGATCCCATCCATAAGGAAGAGTCTGTCCTACAGAGTGAAGTAAGAAAGAAAAAAACAAATACCGTATGCTAACACACATATATATGGAATCAAAAAAAAAAAAAGGTTCTGAAGAACCTAGGGGCAGGACAGGAATAGAGACGCAGATGTAGAGAATGGACTTGAGGACACAGGGAGGGGGAAGGGTAAGCTGGGACGAAGTGAGAGAGTGGCACGGACATATATACACTACCAAACGTAAAATAGATAGCTAGTGGGAAGCAGCCGCATAGCACAGGGAGATCAGCTCGGTGCTATGTGACCACCTGGAGGGGTGGGATAGGGAGGGTGGGAGGGAGGGAGACGCAAGAGGGAGGAGATATGGGGATATATGTATATCTATAGCCGATTCACTTTGTTATACAGCAGAAACTAACACACCATTGTAAAGCAATTATACTCCAATAAAGATGTAAAAAAATATAAATGGAACTAATAGATGTGTTTGGTTGGAAAATTCAGACAATACACAAAGGAGTAAAATGAACAGCTGAATCTCTCTTCACCCCACCCCCGTCGATTTCTTTCCTTTAAGTTTTGTATGTATCCTACTTGTGAAAAAATATGAGTATCCCAACCTATTATATGTATGAATCTTTTATTATTTACATAAAAGCCATCATACCATTAAAAAGGCTCGGAGGAGCGAGGCTTTCTGGTGTGCAGAGGGAAGACCGTCGCGCGGCTGAAGCACACGGCGCTGGTTTGGGGTGTGACAGGAGGTGAGACTGGGATGCAGTACAGGGGCCGGGTGGTGCAGTGTTTCGAATTCCCGACGAAGGTTTTGTGCTTAGTTCTGTAGGCGACGAAGCGTTGTTTCCAATTGTTAAGTAAGGAAGCGATATAATTAAATCTCTGTGATAGAAGGAATACATGGCACCTAATAGCTGTTGAAAACTGTTTGCTGAGCGGGCAGAGCAGAGAAAGGAGAGCCCCAAAGAAGAAAGGCACGTTAAATAAAATTGGAATAATCACACCGATGGGAGCCCGGGTGAGAGACGGGGATGGTGAGGTCGTTTAGAGAAAGGTTCCACAAGGCTTGGCAACCAACAAAATGTGGGTGGGTGGAGGAGATGTGAAAGTCCAAGGCAGTTCTGATGTGCCTCTCTGGGGGTGGCTGGGGAAACGGTTATGGCATTGAACGAAAAAGGGAACGCAGGAAGAAGAGGGTCTATTTGGGGGAAGAGAGAAAACAGGGAGATGGCAAGATGAGTTGAGAGGCAGCATCCTATAATCAAAATACAAATGGCCAACATTTTATTGAATTTTTACTATGGGCCAGATACTAAGTGCTTTCTAGGTATTGACTCATTTAGTCCTTATGAAGAGTAGGTATTGTAATATGATCCCCGTTTTACAGCTGAGGTAATTATATACGTTTAGAATCAGACAACTCTGAGTGCAGATCCCAGCTCTACTGCTTTTTAACTGTTTGATCTTGGATAAATTACTTAGTCTACCTTCAGAGGTACAAAGCAGGAAATGACATCTATCACGTTGGACTGTGATAAAGATTAGAGGGAGGTAATACACATCGAGCATCTAGCATAGTGTCTGGAACCTCATGTATCTCAGTGGATGCTAGAAACAGTTATCATTGTTAGTAACGAGATTCCCGGTACTAGGTTCAGTGAGAAGCTGGGGATCTGTGCTTAGATTTTTAGAGCTGAAAGTAAAAAATTTACACGTAAGTATACTGATGTTGGTTGGATCATCAGCTAGAAAGGCTATTTCCCAATTTGGAGATGGGTGGTTGCATATTGGGAGATGAGAATCAAGGATGGAATCCTGGGGAATACCAGTGATAAAGGAGCCAAAAGAATAAAAGATTATTCCAGAAGAAAAGTAGAGGAAGTAATATGAGAAGTAAGAGGAGAGACAGAAAGAAAAGAGCTTTGAAAGCCCAGCAGAAAGCCAGGAGGAGGACAGTGTCCACAATCACGAATGCTTCTTGGAAGTCTTACTAGAAAGTCTGAAAAGAGGTGATGATCTCAGGAAGGAGGCTGCTGTCAGCTGGGGTCAGAACCATCACGATGAAGTACAAGCAACACCAAGCAGCATTTGGAGCAGGGGCAAATGAGTGGAAACAGAAGGCACAGACGATTTTTCCTTAAATAGTGAGTCTTTGTTTCATTTTAAAATAATTCAGTTTGGAAACCACTTCAGGAATGGTGCAGTAAGGACCTCCAAAAACGTATTTCCTCCATAAAAGAAATAAGAACAGTGGCAAAAATTGTCAAAATCACCTTTTTCAAAACATTGGAAATGAATGAACAAATGCTTTCAGTAATCCATGGAGCACGTATTTAAGAAAAATGGCTAAATCTTAGAAACACGATCTTTGTGACATTTTAAATTTAAATTAAAATTGCTCTATTCCCATCCTCTCTTTCCAGCTTCAAGGTAGCCTTGAAAAAACCAATAGCCTCACAACCATGGTAGCTGTGAAAACTAGCAGCTGACCAGTCACTGAAGGGGAAACACGAGTTTGAAGCGCCTGGAAAAGCTTCCTACTCAGAGAAATGTTATATTTGATTTGGTGTCTGTGTGTGTGTAACTGGTTGGGTTCAAATCCCAACTCCAGCTCTTTATTTTTTTAACTTTAATTTTTAAATTTTTTATACAATTTAAAAAGTTAATTTCCATTTACAGTTATTACAAAATATTGGCCATATTCTCCGTGTTGAACATACACCCTTGAGCCCACCTTACACCTAATAGTTTGTACCTCCCACTCCCCCCCGACCTCTGTATTGCCTCTTCCCTTTCTCCCCACTGGTAACCACTGGTTTGTTCTCTATATCTGTGAGTCTCCTTCTTTTTTGTTATATTCACTAATTTCTTGTATTTTTTTAGATTCCACATGTAAGTGATATCAGATAGTATTTGTCTTTGTCTGACTTATTTCACTGAGCATGATGCCCTCCAAGTCCATCCATGTTGTCACAAATGGCAAAATTCCGTTCTTTTTTATGGCTGAGTAATATTCCATTGTATATATACACCACATCTTAATCCATTCATCTATCAATGGACACTTAGGTTGCTTCCATACCTTGACTATTGTAAACAATGCTGCTGTGAACATTGGAGTGCATGTATCTTTTTGAATCATAGTTTTCTCCAGATATATGCCCAGGAGTGGAACTGCTGAGTCCTATGGTAGCTGTATTTTTAGTTTTTTGAGGAACCTCCATACTGTTCTCCATAGTGGCTGCACCAATTTACATTCCCACCAACAGTGTACCAGTGTTCCCTTTGCTCCACATCCTTGCCAACGTTTGTTATTTGTGTTCTTTTTTTAACATCTTTATTAGCGTGTTCTTTTTAATCATGGCCATTCTGACAGGTGTGAGGTGACAGTTCATTGTAGTTTTGATTTGCATTTCCCTGATGATTAGAGATGTTGACCATATTTTCATATATCGTTTGACCGTCTGCATTTCCTCTTTAGAAAAATGTCTATTCAGGTCTTCTGCCCATTTTTTAATCAGGTTGTTTGTTTTTTGATGTTGAGTTGTATGAGCTGTTTATATATGATGGATATTAATCCCTTATTGGTCATATCATGTGCAGATATTGTCTCCCATTCAGTAGATTATCTTTTTGTTTTGTTTCATTATTCCATCTGTCTTGAAAATCCCTGGAAAATCTCCATTCTCAGGGCTTGTCATTATTTGACCTGACTCTGTATGAACATCTCTATCTCACAAGCACCGGTCAAAAACAACAATCATTTAATATCACAGTCACCTGGGGGGAGGAGGGCAATACAAGTTGGGGCAAACAAGAAGCTGACCAAAAATCTTTAAGGAAAAAACTGGGAGATGACATGTCTCTAGAGGATTTCAAAAAGCTCTAACATATGCCTAGAAGTCTAGAAGGCTGTGCACACGTGCAGTGCTGTGCACATGCCCAGGCAAGGCCCCAGAAGGTCCTAATCTCTGACCTTTGGCTAACCTTGAAGCTCCATGAAAGCAGGAAACGAAGGCTAAGGCAGAGTTGTAAACTGTCTGCTGGGGCATTGAAGGTATGCCTAGACACAAACGAAGACCAGAAAACACATGGATTTGAGGCATTTAAGGAGATTTCTGTCCAGTCATTAGCTGACCACTAAGCTAACCAAGCAGAAAATTCAGGGGGCACACATGACAGACTTTAAACAATTAGTCCAGGAAAGTAAACAACAGCAACATCACCACCACCGAAAACAAACAAACAAAAAGCAACGAAAACAACAACAAAGAGAAAAGAAAAACAAAACAAGCAGGAACAGCAAGCCCTGGGGAGAGGGAGAAAATCTCATTCCAGAATTGGCGCAGTATATTATTTCAAATGTCAATTTATCAACAGAAAAATTATGAGGAACAGGAACAGGAAAGTGTGGCTGATACACAGGGAAAGAAAGCGATCAACAGAAACTGTCTCGAAGGAAGCACGGCTATATTTAGCTGACGGAGGCTTTAAGTCGGCTATTTCAAACAGGCTCAAGATACTCAGGGAGACTGCTTCCGCAGGTGGCTAGACTGTGCCAGAGGATAGAAGAGAATAGAATAGAACATGAGTGTGGCCAGAGCTAACAGGCAGGTGCGTGCCAGCCAGGGAAGAGGCCAGTGCATGACTCAAGGTCACTGAGAGCAGACAACAGGCGTGCAGGCTCAAATGGTACATTGTGTACCTACCTCAAGAGGAGAGAGTACACGAGATCCACCTCCTTGCGGCGTGGCAGACCCCCATGGCTCGCAGTGGGCAGCGTGGCTGCATTCGCCTCACTTTGTGCCGTGGTAGAAGGACCCCAACTCTTACCCCTTAGAGTCTGAAATACACAAAGTTGGGGGTGCACCTGTGGGCCATTTACGCATGCATAGCTAAGCGGTTCTGAGAAAGTTTACACATGCTCCAGATAAAGGGAACAGGTACGTACTGACTGCGCTCTGAGCTCTTTTCATGCAGTGCGACTTGTGAGCTTGTCAGCATGTCCTGTACTGAGCACAGAGAGCTTCTTGGGAACAGAAGGGAAGGCATGGACTGAACTTGGACCCTCCCCTCACAGAAACCATGTCCAAAATGTTAAAGGAAAGTATGAGAACAAGGTCTTGACAAACACAATATCAATAAAGAGATAGAAATCGTACATATAAAAAAATAGAAATTCTGGAGTTGAAAAGTACAATAACTGAAATGAAAAACTCACAATGGGAGCTTAATAGCAGGTTTGAGCTATCAGAAAAGAATCAGTGTACTTAAATATAGATCAGCTGAGATTATACCTTCTGAGAAATGGAAAGAAAAAAGAATTTTTAAAAAATGCACAAGGAACAGAGCTCTGAGACTGTGTACCAACATAGCATAATGGGAATCCTAGAAGGAAAAGAGGAAGAGAGGAAGGGGCAGAAGGGATATTTGAAATAATGGCCAGAAGCATCCCAAATTTGATGAAAAACAGTAACTGACACATTCAAGAAGCTCAACAAACTCCAAGTAAGATAAACTCAGAGACCCACACTTAGATACATCATAGTCAGACTGTCAAATGGCAAAGACAAAAAGAGAATCTTGAAAGTAGCAGAAGAAAAATGAGTCATTGTATACAAGGGATCTTCAAGATGAACAGCTAAATTCTCAGCAGAAATAATGAAAGCCAGAAAGCAGTGGAATGATATATTCAATGTGCTGAAAGAAAAACAAGTTAGCCAAAAAGTTCTATATCCAGCGAAACTATCCTTCAAAAATGAAGGAGAAATTAAGACATTACAGATAAAAACTGAGAGAATTTTGTGCCTAGCAGACCTGCCCTACACTAAATGCTAAAGGGAGTCCTTCAGGTTGAAACAAAAGGACAAGAAACAGTAACTCAAAGGCACAAAATAATTAACAAGCCAGTGGTAAAGGTAACTGCATGGGTAAATTTAAAAGTCAGCATTAATGGGGCTTCCTTGGTGGCGCAGTGGTTGAGAGTCTGCCTGCCGATGCAGGGGACGCGGGTTCGTGCCCCGGTCCGGGAAGATCCCACATGCCGCGGAGCGGCTGGGCCCGTGAGCCATGGCCGCTGAGCCTGCGCGTCCGGAGCCTGTGCTCCGCAACGGGAGAGGCCACAACAGTGAGAGGCCCGCGTACCGCAAAAAAAAAAAACAAAAAAAAAAATAGTCAGCATTAATGTATTTTGGTTTTTAACTCTTTTTTTCCTATATGATTTAAAAGACAACTGCATAAAATTATGCAGCAAAAGATATGAATAGACAGCTTTCCAAAAAAGATGCACAAGTGGTCAATAAACCCATGAAAAGATGTTTAACATAATTAGTTATGAGAGAAATGCAAATGAAAACCACATGAGATACTACTTCACACTTGGATGGTAAAATAGAAAAGGCAGTAACAAGCGTTGATGAGGATGTGTAGAAATTAGAACCCTCCTACGTTGCTGGTGTTAGTGTAAAATGGTGAAGCTGTTATGGAAAACAGTTTAGTGGTTTCTCAAAAAGCTAAGCATAGAATTACCACACAACCCCACAATTCGAGTCCTAGGTAGAAAAAAAGGTGGAACCAACCCAAACATCCATCCACTGGTGAATAGATAAACAAGGTGGAATATTACTTGGCCATAAAACAGAATGAAGGTCTGCTTCTTACGTGAAGGTAAGAAGCCCCACGAGTTCTCTTGGGTGACAACAGCCTTCCAAAAGAGATGGCAAATCCTTATTCTACGATCCTTCTTGTCCTTTCCCCCAGACCTGGCCCTTTACAATGGGGAAGCAGTCCTCAGATAATATTCTAATTAAGGGGAGTTGGAACGGAGACCGTGATTTCACTGGGGAAAGAGAGTGAAGCCTGGATCTTTCCTCCCACGCACTGTCCAAAGTCAGATTCTGTCATCGCCAAGCTGGCTTTTCCCTGAATCCCCCGAAGTCTCAAACCCGACAGGCGTGTCCTGCAGGAGAACTCAAGGCCTCGGCCTGCCCCCAAATTCCCAGCGTCTTGCCTACTCGGCTCTAAAGGATGCCAGGAGCAGTCGTGGTACCAGGGTGATGTCGTCAACAAGCTTCCTGGATAAGTGTCCACCTGTGCAGGTAGTTCCCTGCATCTCCAGCAGCTGGATGTCTAGGGAAGTGGAGGGGCAGAGTCCAGAAGCTTCTCAGGACACTGGCTGAGGGCTCAGAGCCTTAGCTTTCCCAAGCTCCATGGCTAGAAATCATCACAATCACAACAGATGCAGACGAATCTCAACTATCTGAAAACTGGTGGCCTTATTTCTAACAATTTTCCCATTTGAGAACCAACCGATTTGTTCCTATTGCAGGCAACCGACTCCTTCTGTTATGGACGCAGAAGGAAGCTTCAGTCGTGGTTTCATTGCCTGGCATATGGGTGATTACGAGGACACCAATCAAAGGAACTCCAAACGGGCCGTCCTCCTCCGGCAGAGCCAGGGAGCATTGCCAAGAGTTTCCAGACCACCTAAGCTGTCAAAGCTACCAGAAGAGCAGGAGGTATGATCATTTGCTTTTCGGAATCATAGAAAAAGTCAAGCTGTCTTAACGTGTGCATTAGAGAACGCTATTTAATAGCAATACTATGAATAATCAGTTTTATAGCTCCTTTCAACCTATCAGAACGTTTTGTAATTCATATTGGATTTCCACAGTGATGTCCGTATAGTGACTGGGTGGGTATTATTCCCATTTTATAGCTACAGAAAACAGGAGGTGAGGGGCTCAGTCCTTAGAACTGCTTCTTTACCACATGGTTTAACCTGGAGAGCACAGCCATCTGCTCAGTTTCCAAAACCTGAGAAAACTCAGTCTGTGAGATGGAGGTAACTCTATAACGCTTCTTAAAACCCCACAGACTGGGCTTCCCTGGTGGCGCAGTGGTTAAGGATCTGCCCACCAATGCAGGGGACACGGGTTGGAGCCCTGGTCCGGGAAGATCCCACATGCCACGAAGCAACTAAGCCCGTGTGCCACAACTGCTGAGCCTGTGCTCTAGAGCCCACGAACCACAACTACTGAGCCCGCAAGCCACAACTACTGAGCCCGTGAGTCACAACTACTGACCCCACGTGCCACAACTACTGAGGCCCACGCACCTAGAGCCCGTGCTCTGCAACAAGAGAAGCCACCGCAGTGAGAAGCCCGCGCACTGCAACAAAGAGCAGCCCCCGCTCACCGCAACTAGAGAAAGCCCGCGCGCAGCAACGAAGACCCAAGGCAGCCAAAAATATAAATAAATAAGTAAATAAATGTATTAAAAAAAAAACACCCCACAGACTGCCTAGCAGAGTAAGAATATACCAGTTCAAATTCAAGGTTTTTTTCCCCATTACTATCTATGGAATCTTGAACAAGTTGCATATTTCCCAATGTGGGTTTTTTCATTAGTAAAATGGGGATGTTAGTATCTGTCCTGAATATTTTGTAGAGTTATCATGAGACTCAAGTAAAGAGTGTGTAAGCATGTATTCAAATGAACAACTATTTCCTGAGGTCCTTCTGCGTAATACCACAGCGAATCCACTCTGTAGTCATCCAGCGTTTCAATATGGAGTGTGACAACAAGCTTCCATGATAGAAAAGGGAATACACTCAGAGACTCCTGTTCCCTACATGGAGAGAGCCTTCTTGCTCCGCTGGAGAATCTTGCCTCTGCCCTAGAATATTGCTTACCCTCTGTCGCCAGAGATCTGTTCATCAGGAGATGTCTGTTTGACAGTTAACTGTATATCCATCTGAAACACTCTGCGAGGAGCCGTGGACGTCCTCCGTGGTAGGTCCTGCCCCAGGGATGCTCTGTATTGAAGAAGGTAGCGTTCAGCTGCTGACATTCCTATGTGGTCTGAATTTTGAGCTGGGTCCACGTGAGATTTATTGCAGTGTGTGTGAAGGAGTCTTGGATTAGTTATTTTCCACCTGAACTAATTTTGTGTAGGATTAGAGAGATCATGGATTAAACCGTCCCAAATTCCTCCTACTATCTATCATTCACTAAATCCAATTGAGATGTCTTTGTGCATTAAAAAGAATCTGTTAAAAGGCTGATTTTGAAATGATTTCAAATTTGCAGGAGCACAAGAACAGTACTAAGTGAACTGATAGACTCCTCACTCAGAATCATCAGTTGTTCATTTTATCCTAATGCGTTCTTTCTACACACACACATGTGCGTGTGCATGCGCGCGCGCGCACACACACACACACACACACACACTGGTTTTTACTGAACCATTTGAAGGTAAGTTGCAGACGTGGTTTTGCTTTACCCCTAAATATTCATGGTGCATTGCCTAAGAACAAGGACGTTCTCGCACCTAACCATGGTACAATGATAAGATCCAGGAAATTTAGCACTGATACAATATTACCTTATCTATAGTTTATAAGCAAATTTTATTAATTGACCCAACGATGTCCTTTGTCATCTTCCCTGATCCAGGATCCTATCCAGGACCAGGTATTACGTTTAGTCCTCAAACCTCACTAGTCTCCTTCAATTAGCAACAGCTCCTCAGTCCTGGTCTTTCATGACACTGACATTCTTGAACAATTCAGACCAGTTCTGTAGAATACCTCTTAATTCAGGTTTACCTGCTATTTCCTCGGGTGATGTGTTTTGGGCAGGAATCCCAAGGTGAGTGATGCCGTGTCATCCTCAGGGTATCCCATCAAAGAGGCACTTGACGTGAGTTTAACTCATCATTGGTGAGGGTAACTGATCACTTGGTTACACCTCTTCCCTTTCAGAGATAAACAAAATACTGTATCATTCAAAGTAAACTTTTTTATCACCTTAGGCTTTTTTTTTTTTTTTTAAACCGAGGGAGCGCGAGGGCGGGGCGCGCGACCGAAGCCTAGCAACCCCCTGACACGCGAGTGCCGCAGCAGCCAATCCCGCTGCCCGCTCCCCGCGACGCCCGCTTCTGCCTGCGTCGGCCGCCCCGCAGCGCGCCGCACGCACCCGTGCACCAGCTTTCTAATTCCAGAGATACCTTAGAAACTTGTTCCCCAAGTCCATCCTTTGGATCATCCCACAGGGTTCTCGTGGCTGACACGTCACTAAGTACTCAAGCCCTCCCCCCTACTTTACATAAATTCTCTTCGGGGAAGATAACTCGGAGCAAATGATAAATTCAAGCTTCCAGCATGAGCGTCACACCGGCCACCTATGCGTGGCTGTTACTGTGCTCACCTGAGATGCAGCCCAAATGCCGTCCTCATGCTGCGAGAATCAGAACCATGCACTGGAAGAGCCTTGGAAAAACAAAACTTTGCCAATGGTATTGGGGGGTTTGGGGAAAATTTTAAACACATAAACCAACCCACAGTATCACAATGCTTTCTCATCAACATAGATAGTTGAAAATGGGGATATTTTATATTCACGTTGTTGAGTTTGGATTTATTCTTATAAACCTAAGTTTAGAGATTAATTTCTAAAAGTTTCTAAAACTTTCTAGAAGTGCAATTTATGGTATTTAACAGTATGTATAATTCTTGTATACATTACCCAAAATGCTCTTAGAAATGTTTTTGGAAATCAGTTGGGCAAATTTCTAACCTGTTTTTCTACATTTCCCCAAATTTCTTCCTTTAAGTCACAAAATGTCTCTGAAGTTCTATCTTCTATTACATTTGTTTTCCCTTCTTTTGGTTGACCTTTTTTCTCCACATAAATAATAGCTACTTAAGTGTTGTGAAATTTATGTGTATGTGAGACAGTTTCAACATCGTGATCCATTTCTATTTCATTTCTTTGCTTGCATATATCTTCATTGCCCCCCTTGCTTCCAAAACATGGACATAATCTCAGTAATTGATATGTTCTTTCCCTCACCCACTCACTCACACTGGGTGTGGGAGTAGTGATTCTCAAGGTTTTAATGTGCATATGTGTCATCTGGGGATCGTATTAAGGTGAGATCCTGGTTCGGTCGGTCTGGGACAGGGTTTGAGATCCTGCACATCCGTCAAGCTCCCGGGTGAGGCAGCTCTGGTGGATCCAGGGATGCCGAGTAGCGAGGTGCTGGCGGATTCGCCCCGAGCTGCATTTTGAGCCAGAACAGGGGGGGCCTTGATGGAGCAAAAGGGAGCGGGAAACCAGGACGAAGGACTGACAGGGCGCAGGCAGGGATCAGCTCGCGCCTTTAGGTAGCCAGCAGCCTGCAGAGGTGGGCGTCCGGCGCTGAGGCCAGAGGAGGGGGCTCAGGTGCCGAGGAGCTTGGATTTTCCTGGGCCAACTTTTAAACAACAGTGACAGGATTGAACTTGCATTTTGGGAAGGTTGGTTAGACATCAGCCTGGAGGAAGATTGGTGAGAAGTGTTGCTACGAAAGGGAGGTGAGTTTGGAGGGCATTTTGGTAACCCGGGTGAGAATGAGGAAGGACTGCAAGAAGGAAAGAGCAAGGAGAGCAGGTGATGCCCTTGGCACCCAAAGAGTGCAAGCTCAGCAGCTCTGGGTCCCGACTGGATGTGGGGAAAGACCTCAGTAACCATGGGAGGGGCCAGGGCAGGCTGACAGACACGACCTTGTGAGGTGAGGGGTGGAGGCAGGGGCCTAGGAGGAGGGTCGGCAGACTGAGTGCTCGAAGGTGAGAGAAGGGGATGATGACTGCTGGCCTGAGGTCCCCAAGAACACAGAGGGCAAGGCACAGCAGTGGGGATTAATCTCCTCTCTCCCACCACGAATGAGCTGGTACCTCCTCCTCTGTTGTCTCAGAGGTTGTCCTAATTTAGGCTCTTCCTGTTCTCCAGTACCCCCTTTGCATCCCATGTTCAGAGACTATGTGACTTATCTAAGCGGAAACTATGAAGTCTGTACTCTCTCTATGTTAAAGATCTTTGCTTCAAAGTCAACCTCCAATAACCTGGTGTGACAATATTCTGACTCCCAACTGCTTTGTTGGGTCCTCATGGATGTCACTAGACCGATATCTTAAGTACCTATGTTAGTAGTCAGGGTTCTCCAGGGAAACAGAACCGACAGAATGGATGGATGGATGGAAAGACAGATAGATAGATGAATGGATAAAGGGACAAATGGATGGGTAAAGGGACAGATGGATGGATGGATGGAGAGATAGATGAAATGGATAAAGGGACAAATGGATGGGTGGGTGGGTGGATTGACGTAGAGATAGACATGAATGAACGAAGGGACAAATGCATGGATGGATGGGTGGTGGATGGATGGACAGATGCATAGCGACAGACAGATGGATAGCTTTCTCTTCAGGAATTGGCTCACATGATTGGGGAGGCTGGCAGACCCCAAATCTGCACATAGGCCAGCAGGCTGGAGACCCAGGCAAGAGTGTGGAGGCCGTGGGGAGGCCAAATTCCCTCTTCTTCAGGGGATCTCAGTCTGTTTTCTCTGAAGTCCTTCAACTGACCGGGGAGACGCCCCACCGTACGGAGGGTAACCTGCTTTACTCAAAGCCGACTCCTCTGTGTTGCTGTCATCTAAAAAGCCTTCACGGCAACATCACACGGGCGTTAGACCAGGTATCTGGGTACCGTGGCCTAACCAAGGTGACACATAAGATTAGCTATCATAATACCCACCTCTTCCAGGTGTGAGGATCAAATGAGGTGACATATATCAGGCATCCGACAGAACCAAGGAGCAGTGTGGTGTGTATGTGTGTGTCAGGGCTTTCTCAAAGGCGTGGTTTTAAAGGGAGCATGAAAAACACTTGAAATTTACCTCTAATCCAAAAAGGATTTAGCAATACCTAATATTACTCCTTCCTGTATTCTGCAAACAACAGGATTCGGTATGGTCTTACGTAGCTACAAAAGTTACACTTCATAGCATATGTTTCCTGAGGCCGTATGTATCAGTGCTACATTTCATAGCACATATTTTCTAATGCCCTTTATTTTCCTAAAATAAAATTCACAAGATTCATCAACAGAATAACCTTACACACATAACTTATAACAAACCACTATAATGCCCTAGTTGTACTATTTGACAACTTATATTAACATATACTTTAACACACAGACATTGGGGCACTAGTAGATTAGAAAATATAATGAACGAAGCAGATACTCACTCCTGGATGGAACCTCCACGAAGGCCACCGCTACAAGCAGAGATGATACAGAACACTGTGCTGGTGACAGACTTCATGAGGAGCACAGCTACGGGTAATAGGGTTTTCCAAATGGATGGCAGTTCTTGCTGAAATCCTCAACCTTCCAAAGTAAAATCTCGCCGCAGTTTATATACAACAGTGGCATTCCTGGAAAATTCAGCGTATAGTAAGCTCATGAGAGAAATGCGTTCTGTAACGCAAAATTAAATTCTCAGCTTAGATCATTATAAACTAAGGCTTTCACCCACCTGAATGTCAGCAGGATATCTGTGAGTCACACGGGAGGTGGGATAACTCCTCATTCCGGGGTGCCCTGCATGTGACAAGATGTTCTATCCCCCTCAGCCCCTGCCCACCCTGTGCCAGGAGCCCTCGCCCATCACCATGCTCACCAAAGCGGCCCTACGTTTCCCAAACAGCCCCGCTGAGAGTCCCTGACATATACAGTGGGCTCGTGTCAGCATGAATTACCGGACATGAGACGTCTAAGTCTGATTAAACGTAACAATCACAGGCAGTACCAGGAAAATGTTCAAGATAAATTCAGAAGGTTTATTGCACCAAATGCCACAGAAGAATGGATCAAAATGATACGTGAACAAGTTTGGAGAAAACAATTTCCATACATTGCCATTGATACCTATTTAACTGATCAAAAACATCAAGTCCTACCAATTTGTCTTCATGGAGCTTCAGTAGTAACAAATCAATCCCAGAATTTTCTCTTGTAAACCACTTAAATTTAAGCACGTTGCAATCTTGCTTTCAAGATATACGGTTCACCAAAGATGGACATTTAAAAATTAACATTCAGAGGGGGCTGCTTGATTTAGGCAAACAGTATATTAAAAGGTCCCCTCCCCCAAAGCACAAGAGAAAACAAATGGTTCACATTTACCGAGAAGCTAAAGGCTTTTTCAGTTTATTGGTGAAAGTATGCATGAACAAAATACTTTCAAAAGTATGTGTTAGTGGAAAAATCCAGATATTTAAAAGAACCGTGGGGTCACTTTATATTCTTTATTTTTATGTACAACCAACTCTAGTGAGGAACCTAAAAAGCTACAGGCTGAATTTTATAAAATCTCAGAACCTAATTGGAAGGGCCTAAACAACAGTTTAGTATCGTTTAGCAGGCAGGGATTTTCCTCCCTCGAAAAAAGTTAACGTTGAAAAATACGGAAAGTTTAAAAAGTTGCGATGTGTAAACGGCAGTTCCATGGGATGTGAAAAGTTTGGAGTTACTTTCATTAAAAAACAGCACACTTCAGAAAAATGGATTGAAGCCTATACAAAAAGCTATTTAACACTGATAAAAATAAAATACTTTGGAATTATGCACAAGTATGGAAGCTACATTTTAAGTTCTCATTGTCATGTTTAAACGTACACAATGGTCTTTACATTCATATCACCCGTCAGTCTATGAAAAATAAAACCGCGACATGCTAGAGGGAGGCCCATCACGGTCACGCGGGCACACACCGCTCTGTCCTGCCTCCCAGCTTGCGTGGAAAAGCAAGATGCTACAAAAGGTGCACTCAACAGGTAAGACGTCGAAGTTGAAGAAACCCTAAAGGTGGAATCCTGTCAACTGAGGTAGTTTTCTCTATTTGTACATTTTTTTTTTTTTTTTTTACTTTTGTTTCTTTTCTTGAGGTGGGCCTGGGCGAGGGTGGGTCCCTTCCTTGCCTCTTGGGCTAAGACAGACCCAAGCCACCAGGTGGGGTCCGGTGTGTATCTCAACACAGTTCCATGAGATTCTTTTCCGCTTTTGGGAGGAGCTTGAGTTTAGGAGAGAGCACAGGTGGATGTCCTCCAGGGGAGGGTTTATGAACGAGCAGCATCCCTGGTCTGCTGTGCAGGCGGCAGCCGTGAGGGTCGGGGCTGCCCAGGGTCCTGAGCGCTCTCCCTCCGTCACCTTCTCCCGGGAGAGGCGGGGGACAGGAGATGCGGAGGCAAGGCCAGTTTCCTCAGCTTCCAGAGGCTGGGCCGCATATGTAATGCGTGGAGTTTAGAATCGGCCATTTGAAGCTCAGCGTCCCCCGGGCCGGGTCTACTGCTCACCGGCCGCTACGTGCACTGATTTCGTTCCTAGTTATTGTCTGTGAAGCCCTGGAAGGTCGGGGGAGGAGGGAGGGGAAGCGCCCAGAACGTGTCAGCGAGGAGAAGGGAACCGAGACTGCGAGTGCTCGAAGCCGGTGCAGAGGGGACACTGTGGCCTCACTCAGCACGGACGGGGAGAGGGTGGCCACGGGCGAGGTCCACGACAACCGCCACGATGCCACGGAGCCAAGAACTCGGAACACCCGTCTCGTGCCAGACATCAGGCAAGAGGAAACAGAAAACGTAGAAGAATGGACAACATCACTTTTATGAGAGAAAGGCATACAATACAAATCCAAGATCTTAAGCGCCTCAACATGCCTCTCTGCATTTCACACCGTAAAAAGAAAAGGGGGGCGGAATTCCCTGGGGTCCAGGGGTTAGGGCTCGGTGCTCTCTCCCTGCGGAGGGCCTGAGTTCAGTCCCTGGTCGGGGAACGAAGACGCTACAAGCTGCCTGGAGCAGTCAAAAGAAAGAAAGAAAGAAGATTTATTAAAAAAGAGAGGGGAAGGCTGCAGTTCTGACCGATTCCTAAGAAAGGAAGAACACACCTGTGTTTCTCCATTGGTCCTGCCGCTCTCCTCTTTCAAACAAATAACTCGCGTGCATTTGTCAGAGAGTAAAGACACAGATGAATGTAACTTGGATTTTGGGATCAGGATTTTATCAAGTAGAAAATATGAAGTCATCTTAACTCCTGAAAGGGAAGTCGTTTCATATTCTTAAGTGCAAAGGCTACATGGAAAGGACCGGCATCAATTCATAAAAGAGAAGGAAATCAGAGCCTGGTTATAACGAACCGACCTCAAGATCTGCAGGTGTAACAGTTCTGCTGTACTGGGTTAGCCCCCTGCCTTTCAACCATCCATTTACCAAAGAGGCTTTTCCTTTACCCTGGATGACGGTCAGTAAACTAAAGTTAACGTCAACAGAAAATTAAGGATTTGTAAAAAGCACACGATGCTCATAAATAAACAGTGCTTCATTTTGGCAGGTTTTATACTACGGGGCAGTGAAGTTCTGGGAAGCTGTTTTGAAAAGGACATAGGGATTGGAAGGCACAGAGATGATAGTGTAAAAATTCAGCTCATATCTGGATTGTTTACAAACGTTCAAGCGAATTCCTTTCATGAGTCATCCTGCACTCTTGCAGCTTTCACTTCCCACCCGGACAGCTGCGCCTTTTAAAGTATAAATAGTCATTTGTATTAACTAGGATAGGAGGAAGGTGGCTTCCGCGGGAGTTGTTCAGCCACAGAACCACTCGCCAGCTTACAGAACCAACTTTGGTGAACGAACGGCCCCGCTTGAAGGGCTGCCGAGAGCTGCGAAGCGTCTGGAGAAGCCGGGCGGGGTCGGGCCGAGCTCGCCGCTGCCACGGAACCACACGGGGCCGGGCTGAGGACGCCGCGCCGATTCCTGCCTTGATCGCGCCAACGACCCGTCCCTGACCTACCCGTGGCTGCATCTCCAACACGGTACACTGGGCCAAGATAGGGAAGCAGCGGGTCCCTGGAGCTCCCGGCCCCCCGTGCTTTGCGCCAGACGGTGACGGTGACGCCGCAGCCACTGGAGCGGAGGGTGGCACGCGCGGGCTTCACTCGGCCACTGAGCCGGGGTCCCCACGCTGACCATCTTCTCAGGACGGTGGGACCCCTCTCCCCAGCTTGGGGAGCTCGCGCTGGAACTCGGAGATGTCTCAGCCCCGCTTCTGGGCCCCAACGTGCTCACACCACCGCCCGGCCCGGCCCAGCGCGGCCGGACTGGCTCCGTCTGCCCTGCCCGGGCCTCGCGGTCCCGGGGAGCGGCCATCTGTCCTCCCTCCTTCGGCTGAGCGGCTGATCCTTCTTCCACGGAGCAGCTGTCCTGAGCGTCAGCTTATAAGAGTATCTGAGCGACGTACGGAGAGTGAGTGCTGGCGACAGCCGTCAGCAGGGGCAGGTCGTTGGACTCGATCCTGAAGGCGGAGAGAGGAGGGGACGTTGCTTTACAGCAGCAGGACTTACGGGAAGGGCCCCGGCGCCGGACCCCAGGGCTGGCCGGTCAGTGCCCAGAACCGATGACGGAGTGAACGAGGCGGGGACACGGGAGCCTGTCCCTGTGACTCTACGTTCCTCGCATCCCTGCGCGGCCTCTGCGCGAGTCCCCCTCCGGCCAGCCCTCCCGGCCTGCACCCCGAGTCTGCACCGGCTTCACGTTCGTCTCTGGGAACGCATGACGGTGGCAGCGTCTCCAGAACCCCGGAGATTTCTTCAAGGCTGACACGCCCGAGACCCCCAGTGAGCACGTGCCCAACAGTCACAGGTGGGCATGGGCAGAAGGCCCCGCGTCCTGGAGAAGTCAGGACAGTCTCGGTCCTTGAAATATGTCCTAATGCTCTCCCTTGATTTCCGAAACCAAAAATTAAAAATATAACCTAAAAAGGCAGCTGGCATGAGCTCGTGGAGTTTTCCATGCCTTCTCCAGTAATGCTCCCTCCGGATCTCATTTCAGGGCAGACAGGGAGCTCCCAGCACCTTAGTGCTGCTGGCCTGACCACGGGAGGGGCTAAGGAGGGGCTGGAGGGACCCCCACTAACAAGGCGCTGAGGGGCCTGGCGACGAGGAGGTAAATCCCCCCTCACCATCCTTCTCGGGGTGCCGATGGTGGGCACCTGTCAGTCAGGGGCCAGGCAAGCGTCCTGGAAATAAAAGCTGCACATCCTGCCTCGGAACCGGATGGGGTATGGGGTAGGACTACAGTGAGGCTGGTGAAGAGGTCTAAGTAAAAAGTGCAAAAGCAAACGCCTCAAAAGGGGAGAATATTGGGCTTCCCTGGTGGCGCAGTGGTTGAGAGCCCGCCTGCCGATGCAGGGGACGCGGGTTCGTGCCCCGGTCCGGGAAGATCCCACATGCCGCGGAGCGGCTGGGCCCGTGAGCCATGGCCGCTGAGCCTGCGCGTCCGGAGCCTGTGCTCCGCAGCGGGAGAGGCCACAGCAGTGAGAGGCCCGCGTACCGCTCAAAAAAAAAAAAAAAAAAAAAAAAAAGGGTGGAGGGAGAATATTTTTTAAATGATGTAAGAAAAAAAAAAAAAGTGACAGGAAACACTAAGAGCCAAACAATACAGTATAAGTCATATCCTGGGTGTGAAAGATGAAAAGTCCGACAGGAATGCGGAGGCCTGAGCCTTGAAATAACACTTCGACTGGCAGGCTCAACAGAGAATTTCAGGGTTGACGCTTTATACACGGTATTTCCTTGCCCCTAAGTAGTGGCGGGGGGAGGGGGGAGGTCATCATCACAGGTAAGGGAGACAACGCCTCATCTACACAATGTCTTTTTGTTACTTCTCTGTGGAAAATTAAGCAGAGAGTAAAACACAAGTCAGAATGTCTTCCCCCAGAGAAGTTAGGGCAAAGCCTCTGGAAAATGATATACGTTATCGATAGCATGCACGCCTCCTCTTCTGATGGGCTCATAATAAAAGGGAGGAGAGTACGGTCACCCCGGGACGTGCAGACGGGCCCCCAAGTCCAGGGGAACGGCCTTCCCCGCCTCCTCCAGAAAAAGCAAGGAAAACACAGCTGCTGCCGCGTGTGCGACAGCTCGTGACTCTCACATCTTACTGAAATGACGAGAAATGGGCAGATGGAGTAGGATTACGCTTTTCACTTTCAAGGATAAGATAATCCAGGGGGAAGACTCACGAGGCACCACTAGCTTCAAGGTCTGCATGTGTTTCCGGATGTGACACTCCAGTATCAGATACAAGAAACATGCCGTTCACCGGGGAGCCCCAGAGGCTGGACAGGTCAGTGGGTAGAGCGCAGGGGACAGCCCCCCGCAGGGGGATGCTGGCACTCCCCAGAACTCACCCCAGAACGACACTTAATTCCTTCACGTGCACGCGCGTGTGTCCACGAAGGTACTCAGACAGCATCTTACTCTTCAGGTACATCTCCTGTAGTCTGTCTTCCAGGTGCATGACGCACTGCAAAGCCAATCACGCTCACGGTGAGGGCGAGAACTCGGACCTCTGCCAACGTCTAAGAGCCGCAATTCCCTCAATCCACTTCTAAGTGCGCTACTGTCATCTCACCTCTTTAACTTATGCTTCAAGAATTACAACCCAGCTCAAACCCTACCATGAGCAGGGATGACAACAGGTTTCTGTCATCAACAAGGACCTACCGAAAAGCACAGGGAACTCTACTCAGTACTCTGATAACCTATATGGAAAAGAATCTGAAAAAGAATAGATACGTGTGTGTACCACCGAATCACTTTGCTGTACACCTGAAATTAACACAACATTGTAAATCAACTGTACTCCAATATAAAATTTAAAAAAATAAAAAAGAATAGGTTTTTGTAAAACAGTAAAGTTTAATTTTTCCAGTGACTGTTAAGATCTTCATATATATTTTCTGGTCTTTCTAAAAAAGCATTTGTTTCTACATAGTTAAAATCATTCTATAAGTATACTTATTTCTTGCTTTCAAAAAACTTTCTAATAATCCTTTTTTCCCTGTTTTTAAAAATTCTTTATCAATATAATTTTTGACTGATTTTTCAGAATGTGAATTTACCATTACTAGAATCACATAGCCATCTGCATTTTTGTTATTATACATAATTTTGTAACGAGCACCTTTCTTGTTGTTTTCCTATATCTCAGATTATTTTGGTGCAATTCATTCCCAGAAGAATGACCGGAACAAGGTTATTCTGAACCATTTTTTTTTTTTGCTCTCAAGAGTGTATTTTAACCAGGTCTCTAGTAACAATGAAGAAAGGGCAATTTTGTTCAGAACATCTCTACCCTTGGAACTGTGTCCAGCTTCGTTTTTAGGGAACAGCAGTCACTCGTGTCTTGCACCAGAGACAAAAGCTTTTGCATTTGGCAGGGAGACCGATCCAGGCAGCTCAGTAAGTCACCTGATGGCGCTGGCAAGGGTCACTCCATCAGACATGATTTTCTTCTAGACCATCATGCCTGCTATCTTCAGGGTAAAAAGATTAACAGATGCACTTGAAAATGTTGATCTCGACCACCCGGGCTGATCAGTGACATGGAAAAAGTATCCATTTGAGATGCAATCTTTTCCGTTTTTCCTTGGCTTAAAATCTTAAGTGCATCGTGTTGTGTGGACGAAACACAACTGGTAAGTGAGTAAGAGTAATAATGAAAGCAAGGAGGATTTCGCCAATTCTCTTGGGGGAAAATGTTCCCCCAGGAAAACAGAGTTAAGTGCGGAAAGGCCTCCTGTTCAGTGTCAGTTCCTTGTGGAGCAAATACAAAGTTTTAGTAAGAGTGTTGTAAAATATTAAAAAGAACACTGACGTTACGTTGAATCCTTTATGTTTTAAAATAGTGAATTTACTGTGTTTTCATAGTCCCCAGGATAACTGTGTGTTGCAGTGCGGAAGCAAACAGAACATTGGTTCATATGGAATGTGCACGGGACTTGCAATCAGAGCACTTAGAAAGCTTTTTCAAAGCCTGACTATGAAATTGAACTGTTTCGGGATTCCTCTCCCTCCTTTCTGAGATGGATTCCTTCAACTTTAACTTCTGAAATTTTAAATACCTACTTTCTCTTTTCGTACTGAAGGTCCTAACAGGCCTTTAATCACGTGTTTCATTCGAGTGACTCTTAAGGAGAATTTTAAACTGCAGATGAAACGTTCTGTGATCCTGATTTTGTCAAGTCATTCATATTATTAAGTGGTTATATGTAACTTATGTCTAAATGAAGTAAAGAGAATTAACTGCGGTAATTTACTGCTGGGATAACTAAGACATCAAACGTAGCAAGAGATATGGATTGTAGAATACAATATAAAAGTTTGGTACATATAACAGTAAAACACTGTAAACTCGAATCTCTCTCTTCCCTTACAGGAAAGCAGACTTCGGTCTCTAGATCAGCGCGACGCAAGTTGCTACTAGAAGGAAAAACTGCCTAAAAATGTAGGACAAGCATCAGGTTGTAACATGCCACAGGTGGTGTCTTCTGTGTCACCCCTGAGAACAGGGCTCCTGCAGTTTAAAGCCCAAATAAAGGTTTCAGTGAAAAGGTGGTGTCAGTCTTTAAAGCCATGAACACTGTTCACGCAACTGGTTCTCACTAAGTTACACTAATAGTAGCCGTTTCCTGAGTGTGTGTAACATCCAACACTACTTCAAGTGCTCTACCTGAATTATCTCACTTAATTTTTATAACCAGACAGGATAGGTTCTGCTGTGCCCCAGCTTCGACAAGGCACACGATTCAGAAGCAGAGAAGCCTGGGTCTGAGTCCAGGCCACTGAAAGCCCACGGACTGGCCACCACTGTCCACTGGCTGCCAGGGCATCTCATCTCGCCTGACCTTGGACAGGTAGAAAGCAGCACCGTGGAGGGTCCTCACACGTGCCCGTTGCCTAGGCACCACCTGCACTTTGCAGAGGAGAAAGAGATGCCCGACGAACCAACGGCAAAGCCCGGACGCGACCCCCATGATGTCCAGTGGCGCCCCGTGATGCTGTGCTGCCACCTGAGGTGACAGCCAGTGTTTCAAAGCACCTCCTCCAAGGACAAAGGAGTCCTGACCTTCCGAGGTGTGGTGCACCTGCAGATCTGGTCACGAGAGCTCAGGGGAAACCCTCCGTGAGCAACCAGGGAGGTGGCTCATAGTCAGCCTCCTACTTGGTTGTCAATAGCTCTGCATCTTTCGCGGAGGCCGGAGGCTGCAAGGGAGATGCTGTTTGGTTTGGGGCTGACGGAGGGGGAGTCCAGAAAGCTGGTGAGCTCATCCCAGCTGCAGCCCCGCCACCTCGCGGGGCTCTGCCCTGTACGTGCCCTTCAGCTGCGCTTCTGCTCTGGAAACCTTGCTCCCTTCCTTGCTAAATGTATTTTCTCTCGATCTCTCTGCACACAGACACACACACAGGAATTTGTTTTGCATATTATTCCATAGACTCAGGGAGAGCTGCTGATCATTTTCTTGGGAGTTTAGGGGGTCTGTCTACTGTTTGTATTTAATGTAACGTTATCAAAGTGATTTTAAAATCCCATTCGAAAAGGAACAACTGATACCATCCCCTATGGTTATGGTGCTTCAGCATTTTAAGTGTTTACACGAACGATATTCTATTTATCCATAACAACTTTGGGAGGATGGTCTCTGAACAGATGGAACTAGTCCCTTCGGAAGCTGGCTGGCTTGCATTTGACCTGAGGACGGGAAAACCAATCAGTCCCCCAAAGGAGGATTTTAAATTTCCCTTTATCTCGATCCCTGCCCCCATACCTTACCTGTTTCTCCATGTAACTGGTTCAAAAAGACCGTGTCACTCTGTGCTGTCTCCAGAAGGACTATTGCTACTGAATCCAGCCCATGTGCTGGTTTTGTGTCACACGCTCTGTTTTCACTGATGCTAACATGCAGTTAGACTAAAATCAATACACGGGAATTCGTGACTTTATAACCACGATGCTGCAGAAAATGTTTTAGCTCATTTCTCTGATGGTCTGAGAACGATACTTACAAAGTCGGCGGGGAGGTGAAGCCTGTAAAGCTGGAGGATGGACTGAAGCAAGCTGGACACCTGGCTTGAGACCAGGACGTCCTGGCCGAGTTTCGTGCTGTCTACCGCCTTCCTCTGACTCGTGGCCACCTGGACGCTCCACTTGTCCGT
Organism: Leucopleurus acutus; assembly: GCF_964270905.1. NCBI lineage: Eukaryota > Metazoa > Chordata > Mammalia > Artiodactyla > Delphinidae > Leucopleurus > Leucopleurus acutus. Next base: position 154,457,386 of record NC_139146.1, read on the forward strand.
GTCTGCAATGATGCACACGGCCTCAGCGATGGGCTCGTCGAGCACGGGGTGCTGCGGGACAGACACACACGGGGTCAACTCTTCACCATGCTTCCGGTGACATCGGAACGTCCAGAACTTTCTGTGCAGCGTCAGACTCAGGGGCAGAGGTGATGGCGGGAGCCCCGAGCCCTACAGGGACCCGAGCTGGGGTGTCATCCCATAGTCATTTAAATGTTAACTTGACAAAACTGCACCCAGTCATTATTTCCTTCCTGCGCCCAGGGGGCACACTATAAGCGTCATCAAACATGCAGAGGTAAGCAAAAAGGCCTGTGATCTCCCTACATCCCAGGACATTAAAGCCCGTTTCCTTCTGGAAGACTGCACTCTCCTTTTATGCTTTTTGTTTTTATTTATTTCTTTTTTTCCCACGAGTCTTGTGGGATCCTAGCTCCCTGAACTGGGATGGAACCTGGGCCCCCTGCAGTGGAAGCGTGGAGCCTTAATTACTGGACCGCCAGGGAAGTCTCTGCACTCTCCTCTTAACATGGAGACGGTCAGAAAAAGGTGTAGGAGTCTACTGCCATTCTTCCCATCAACAAACAAGGTTTGGCAGGGTAACTTAGCAGTCCCTGAAAGGTATAGCTTTAATCATGAGGCAGTATTTATTCAGAAACCGTGTGCTACATGCATGTATCAACTCCAGGACAACCAAAATCAGACGGGGCTAGAGAGCTGTGTACAAGAGGAGGCCAAAAGGCACAAGTGTGGCTACCGATGAACATACTTCAAATACCAAATCCTCAGTAACTGGGCAGTGACGGACGGAGCACATAGGAAATGTGCCACGGGGCAAACAGGGTGAACGCTAACGCAGTCCAGGAAAACGGCCTACAAGAGGCACATGAAAAGACGCTCAACATCACTAATTATTAGAGAAATGCAAATCAAGATTACAATGAGGTATCACCTCACACTGGTCAGAATGGCCATCATTAAAAAGTCTACAAACGATAAACACTGGAGAGGGTGTGGAGGAAAGGGAACCCTGCTGCACTGTTGGTGGGAATGTAAACTGGTACAACCACTATGGAGAACAGTATGGAGGTTCCTTAAAAAACTAAAAACAGAGCTACCGTATGACCCAGCAATCCCACTCTTGGGCATATATCCAGAGAAAACCATAATTCGAAAGGATGCATGCACCTTGATGTTCACTGCAGCACTATTTACAATAGCCAGGACATGGAAGCAACCTAAGTGTCCATCGACAGAGGAATGGCTAAAGAAGATGTGGTACATATATACAATGGAATATTACTCAGCCATAAAAAAGAATGAAATAATGCCATTTTCAGAAACATGGATGGACCCAGAGATTGTCATACAGAGTGAAGTAAGTCAGACAGAGAAAGACAAATATTGTATGATATCGCTTACATGTGGAATAGAAAAAAACGGTACAAATGAACTTATTTACAAAACAGAAATAGAGTCACAGATGTAGAAAACAAACTTATGGTTACGGTGGGGGGGGGGGAAGGGGGAGGGATACATTGGGAGACTGGGATACACATACACACTGCTACATATAAAACAGATAACTAATAAGTACCTACAGCACAGGGAACTCTATTCAATGCTCTGTAATGACCTGTATGGGAAAAGAATCTAAGAAAAAGTGGACCTATGTTTACGTATAACTGATTCACTTTGCTGCACAGCAGAAACTAACACAACATTGTAAATCAACTATACTCCCAAAAAATTAATTAAAAAAAGAAAAACGGCTTAAAACATTGAATTTCTCAAAACTGATCACAGTATAACTGCTTCACCACCAGCTCCTCTGACACACGTGTTCAGGATCCCACATGTGTGCAAATCAAGGGCACAACAGGACTGCCCTCCAGCCCCAAACCAGGAGAGAGGAGGGGGTGGGCAGGTACGCAGTGAGCCGGAGACAGACGCAACGCGCCTCGAAGCCGGCGTCCGCGAGCCCACCTTTCTGAGCCTGTCACTGAAGGCACAGCGGGCGTGGCCTCCTCCCGTCACGCGGCTCCTTCCGCTGCCCTGTGGTGGCCCTTCGCTGCTTTGGCTGCTGGGCCAAAGTTCCTCGCGCTAGGTTCGTCCTGATTCCCCTCTGGAGAAGGACCCTTCCCGGGAAAATCCTGGAGGCCCCTCCCTGCGTCACAGGGTGGGAACAGGGCCCAAGCTGGGCCAGCGAGACTCTCCCTCCCGGCCGCCTGCCTGGAGCAGGCGGCCAGGAGGCCGGGAGCAGCTGGGGTCACCGCACTCCTGCTCGACACGAATACCCACGGCGATTCTTGGTTCCTGCACTTCCACGGGTGCCTTGTTCCTGCCGGCCCCAACCCTAGTTCTTCGGTCTCCTGACCATTTCTAAGAATCCCTAACATCCCTTCCGGCTAAATTAACGAGAGTCGGTTTCTGCCGCTCGCAGCAAAGAACCCACACAGGTACCCGACCTCGTCTCGGGTGACCGAGACCCGAGAGTTTTGAGACCTAACACTAGTAGTGGGAAGGCCGATGGTAGAAACCCAGATGCTTGCTGTCACGCTGCACTTTCACCAGGCGATCTGGCTCCCTCGTTTGGGGCTTTTCCACTCAGGCTTTGTGTTCTTTGTCACAGATGGGGAAGTGACTGAATGAGAACTTTGGCGAGACCAACATTTTTTTCCTCAACTATATCCAGGATGGAAACTTTCACGTTTTAGAATATTTTTCCCATTGAAGAGAATAGCAAATCAGGCAAAGTCTAGCGGCCCAACATTTATTTAAGCACAGGTTAAGCGTGAGAAATAAAGAACATGGCAAAGTAGATTCCTGAATGAATGAAGCCCAGTTTCCCGAGGACGGCTCTCATTCTCTAAGACTTGCTACCGAACAGTCGAAATGCTCACACACACGACCCTAAATTCCCACTCTCACCCACAGGTTTTTGTGACCCCTCAGTCCTACCCTTCTCGCACGCTCTCCAAAGCAGAAAGTAAAGACCGGGCTGCAATGACTTCCCTTTACAAGTTCCTGCAAGTCCCTGCTCAATCCGTATGTCATAAATTCACAGCAAGAGGACGATGACTTGCCATCGGTGTACCTGGCCCTTATGAGCAAAGGAAATGGAAATTTGGAAATTTAAAAGATTTGTATTTTGAGCTCAAGTTCCTTCAATGCTTTGCGTTTAACAGAAATTCACAGTGTGCTGGGTATAGCACACAACAGACCTATAGTGAGACCTTTTCTTCAAGGGACTTACGCTCCGAAAGTATATATATAATCATTAAAGACCAGAGGCCAGCGTACGTATGGTGAGTGGAATGCATGCCAATCCCCTTTCACCTGGATTTCACTCACCTCCCTCCAGCAAGGTGTGGAAAAAGGACCCAAGCCAGGCCAATCAGATGCTCCTCCCCTGAGATTTCCCTGTGAGCAGGGGGCCAGGAGGCTGAGAAGGGTTGGGGTAAAAATCTAGCTTTTGTTGGATTGTTAGCAGTAGATAATTTGGGCCCTAGTTTCCAACTCAGCACAATTTCCTAAATGATTTCCCCAGCATCGTGACAGGGAAGGGAGCAGTGTGTGGACCCGAGGAAAGCACACAGACAACAGCTTATGGGGCCCCGTAACCACACACAGAGCTCCGCCTTCGGAAGTGAGCCACTGGCACGAGGGCAGCGAGGGCTCACTGGGAAGGCTGCCCAGGTCCCAGTGAGCCCAGGAGGCTGCAGACCCAGGGGTAGTAACAGCAGAGGAGGGACAGAGGGGTTGGCTCAGGTATCTTACGAGGAAGAACGAAATGGGTCAGAGAACTGTGAAAGAGAGGAAGTGAGCGTAAGCCATTTTTAAATCACTGGTGGAAACCTGAGCGCAGACCTAGCACCCAGGAAGGCTAGGTCTGAAGGTTGGGACAAACGGACAGGAGGTCGAGAGCCCACCCCCTGAAGGAGGGGCTGACTCTTCTCTCCCTGGACTCTCAGCTCCTAGCCCAGGACCGGGCCCTCAAGAAAGCGGACAAACTTAAGATGGACCAGGTCAAGCACAGCGGTGACAGGGCAGGGAAGCACGTGCAGCCCGAACACAGCACGGTGCCCCCACGTGTGCAGGCTCCAGGGACACAGAGAACCACGGAGAGCTGTCAGGGGTGCACCTTAAAAAGGAATTACACAGGGCACGAAACTCAGTATCCTGTGACCAACCACAATGGACGAGAGTATGAAAAAGAATATATGTGTGCAGCTGAGTCACTGTGCTGCACAGGAGAAATTAACAACACTGTAAATCAACTCTACTTCAATGAAATTAAAAAGAAAAGAATTACACATCCTCGGACTCCTGAATATCTAACAAGTAATTACCTGAACACACCCCAATTGCCTCTAAGTACACCATCTAGTAGTTACTTATTTCCTGAAGAATAAACACTTTTAAAAGGAAAATGGAAATAGAGGGAAATGTAAACAGTCAAGAAAAAGAAATGAATCCTGAAGAGAGAGAAAATATGTCTATAACTTAGATTAAGTTATAATCTAAGGGGCACCAGGGTGACTGCCTGCCCAGCTCTGATGTGGTTTAAACTTCTCTAAGGTCAGAGAACTGAAGCTTAAGTTCTGGTGATTATGGAGATTTCTGATACAGATCTTCCCAAAAGAAACACAACCCCACTAAAGACAGGGCAGTTTAACCGTATCATGGTGTGGCTGATCAGTCAATGTCTAAGCTTTTAGAATTTAAAGAACTCCATGATCCAGAAGACCATGCCTGGATTATCAAAGGAACACTCACCCACACACGCCCTCCGCCCTGCCTGGTAGTCAATGGAAAATTCCTCTTAGAAAAGGCTCTACTTTTTAAAATAAATTTATTCATTTTATTTTATTTTTACTTTTGGCTGCATTGGGTCTTCGTTGCTGCACGTGGGCTTTCTCTAGTTGTGGCGAGCGGGAGCTACTCTTTGTTGCGGTGCGCGGGCTTCTCACTGCGGTGGCTTCTCTTGTTGCGAAGCACAGGCTCTAGGCGTGCGGGCTTCAGTAGTTGTGGCATGTGGGCTCAGCAGTTGTGGCTCGCGGGCTCTAGAGCGCAGGCTCAGCGGCCACGGCGCACGGGCCTAGTTGCTCCGCGGCATGTGGGATCTTCCTGGACCAGGGCTCGAACCCGTGTCCCCTGCGTTGGCAGGCGGATTCTTAACCACTGGGCCACCAGGGAAGTCCAAAGGCTCTTTAAGGCATATAGAGAACCACAATAAACAAAGGAAACACTGATTATATGATGCTTCTTCTTATTACTTTTCCTTATGAGCCATATCTTAACTGTAGAAGTAATTAACAGTGAAATCTGTCAAGGGGTCTCTTAAGTTCATGATTTTATCAACTTCACGTACACACCAGGGTACACACAAATACAGACACTTATCAGCAACAACATACATGGTGCAGTGCTTTTGAGAAATTAAGTACTTTACCAAATGCTGTAAAACGTTAAGACTGAATGATTCAAACACCTACTAGAAGCCCAATCCCTCCAGCTCCATCCTTAGAGCTTGGATCTGATATTTCACCAAGGAGCCAAGGCTCCGAAGTTGGACACGACTGGGCTTAACTGTCACCTCCATCACTTACTAGTCCTGGGGCCTCAGTGACCATTCACCTAGGCCTCAGGGTCTACGTCTGCAAAGTGTGATCGTACTTGGTTGAGAGTTTCTGTGAGAAAAATGAGCGTGTAACACGAAGTGCAGCGCCCACCGCTTGTCGGGGGCCTTCTGCTGCTTCCCTACACCACCACCTCCATGTAACCACGTCCCCCAAACCCTCGCAGCACCACTTCCCTCACCAACCCAGAACCCTCCTCCAGCACAGACACCCCAACGCTCGGGCTCAGACCTGTCTCCTTCCATCCTGGAAGCTCCCGTCTGGGCCCACCGTCACGTGCACACGCTCCCCTCCAGGGCGCCCTCAGAGGAACTCCCTGCTCTGGGCAGGCAGGTCGCCCACCTGTTACTCGGGCTGTGCCCAGAATGCCTTCCGGGCTGCCTGCTAAGTCTTCCAGTTCTTCAGGGGCCCAGCCTGGGTCCTCACGCCCCTGCACCCCTCAACAGGACTCCCCGCGTCCACTCTCTGGCATTAAATCACACGGTCTTAACTTGCTCTGGATTTCACATCTGTTTGTCTACTCAGTGATTTCATAAGTAACTCAAGGAGAGAAATCACATTTTTCTTCCCTAGTCTCGGAAATGAGCAGAACAAAAGGCAAGGCATGTGCTAAATATCTAACGCATGCTGGCTCTGTTGAACAATTCTCTACTTCTTTATTTTTAGATGCAATCCAGTTCCTATTAAGTCATCCACACAACTACTAACATACTTCTTTTCCACGTATTGCACTTAAACGACTAACATTTCACATGGTTACCTTTTTCCTTTTTAAAAATTTTTATTGAAATATACTTGATTTACAATGTTGCACTAGTTTCAGGTATACAGTAAATGGACCCATTTACACACATATATATACAAATATATATATATTTTTTACATTCTCTCCCATTATAGGTTATTACAAGATCTTGAATATAGTTGCCTGTGCTATACAGTAGGTCCTTGTTGCCTATCTATCTTATATACGGTAGTGTGTATATTTTAATCCCAAACTCCTAATTTATCCCTCTCCCCTTCCCTTTGGTAACCATAAGTTTGTTCTCTATGTCTGTGAGTCTATTTCTATTTTGTAAATAAGTTCATCTGTATCATTTTTTTAGATTCCACATATATGATATCATATGGTATTTGTCTTTGTCTGACTTACTTCATTTTGCATGATAATCTCTAGGTCCGTCCACGTTGCTGCAAATGGCACTAATTCGTTCCTTTTTATGGCTGAGTAATATTCCACTGTATACATGTACCACATCTTCTTTGTCCATTCCTTTGTCGATGGACATTTAGGTTGCCCCATGTCTTGCCTACTGTAAATGGTGCTGCAATGAACACTGGGGTGCATGTATCTTTTCAAATTGTTTTTCTCCGGATATATTCCCAGGAGTGGGATTGCTGGATCATATGGTAGTTCTATTTTTAGACTTTTAAGGAACCTCCATACTGTTCTCCATAGTGGCTGCATCAATTTACATTCCCACCACCAGTGTAGGAGGGCTCCCTTTTCTCCACACCTTCTCCAGCATTTATTATTTGTAGACTTTTTGATGGTGACCATTCTGACCAGTGTGAGATGATACCTCATTGTAATTCTGATTTGCATTTCTCTAATAATTAGTGATGTTAAGCATCTTTTCATGTGCTTCTTGGCCATCCGTATGTCTTCTTTGGAGAGATGTCTATTTAGGTCTTCTGCCCATTTTTTGACTGGGTGGTGGTTACCTATTTCTAACTCAAGAGTAGGAAAGTACCGGCTCCCATGTATGCTTCCTTCAACTACTGATGAGTTCATCAAACCTTTCTTGCCGTGAGTACACAGGATGCAGTCCTGCTCTATAGAGAGGAATGTGAGGACAAGAAGTACGAGAGCTCATGAAGTATCTTGGCACGTCAGAAAGAGAATCTAGGAACTCATTCAAGTGTTTCTGACTTGTAGCTCAATGAGCCTGCCAAGCCCTCTACTTTGAAACCCTAGGAGCTTGTCAGGGTGGAAATCCCTCGGAAGACAAGATTGCAACAACTGGGAATGACACTTGCAACATAATGACAAGAGGAGAAAACACGGTCACCTCTATTATGACTTTGCTAAGAAACTTCCCATCTTTATGCTGCTGGTATTGCCCAATACATACTCTAAAAGTCCCTTCGGGACTTCCCTGGTGGCGCAGTGGTTAAGGACCCACCTGCCAATGCAGGGGACACGGGTTTGATCCCTGGTCCAGGAAGATCCCACGTGCCAAAGAGCAACGAAGCCAGTGCGCCACAACTACTAAGCCTGAGCTCTAGAGCCCACGAGCCACAACTACTGAGCCCACGTGCCACAACTACTGAAGCCCGCGTGCCTAGAGCCCGTGCTCCGCAACTAGAGAAGCCACTGCAGTGAGAAGCCTGCACACCGCAACAAAGAGTAGCCCCTGCTTGCCGCAACTAGAGAAAGCCCATGCGCCCATGCGCAGCAACGAAGACCCAACGCAGCCAAAAATAAAAATAAATTAATTTAAAAACATAAACCAATCCTTCGTGAATCCTCAAAGATGCCAGCCCACATGTGGCTCACAGGTAATAGGTGTGCAGACGGACGCTGGTACTCACAGCCAGCTCTACAATCTGCTCACTGATTACAACGGTGCAGATTTAGCAACCAGGATGAGCCACTGGGTGGCCTGTTTCACACACAAAGGGAGCAGGTGATTTATGACTCAGGTAATGGGAAGAACCTCTCTGTTTCTTTTATTTTTCTCTGAAACATTCTGAATTATAAAACATAAGATTCTTGGGTATTATCTGAGTGTCAATTTGCTCATCACTTCCTAGAAGATATTTCTGTCAAGTTCTACAACTTTATTAAACTGAACTTGAGTCAGAGAACGTGACATGACAAAACACCTTTCAAAGAAATCCCCCCCCCCCCCGTTATGTTATAGCCCCACGACTTAACAACAGCAGCTCTTACACGGCTTCAAGTCAAGCCTTGGATCGGTCACAGAGAGAAAATGGACGATCAGTGCCCTGAGCGCCACAGTCTCAGCACCTGCTCTTGGTTAAACGTCATCGGATCCCGTTTCTTATTCTTCTACCTCCGTAGGGGCCAACCCCCCTCCATGTCCTTGGAACCGAGGACTTAAGCGACCCGAGCCAGTCCTTAGCCAGTCCACCCACTTCTGGGCAGCCGAGGGCGCCTACAGGACGCAGACACGTGTGGATGGCTGGCCAGTTTTTATTAAAAACCTTCAGTCTCACATCCACGCAGAGAACAGGAACCTGATTACCACTCGCCGTTCTCCAACACTTCCTCCAGCCTACAAAGTCATCCAGGATACTGAACACTAAATGCTCAGCATGCAGGCTCTCCCGACAGCAGTTACAGAGACAGACAGACAGAAGCTCCCGTGGCGGCAGAGCTGGCTCCGCCTGTGGTTAGTCTGTAGCCCCTGGGGGAGCCCGGCCCCCTCGCCCTCTCTCCGCTCATCCCCACTGTAGACGTCACCTCCTCCAGGAAGCCCCCAGGCTGTCCCGTGCCTCCCTGCCCCGCCCCCCGCCCCGCCGTGGGCTCTGCTTTCACTGCTTATGTCTTTAATCACCTGTTGGAGTTCAACCTCCTGAAGGACAGGGGCCATGCCTCCTCTCTGGCTGTTGACAAGGGTCCTTTGTCTTTGATGTCCTGCCGCTCAGCGAGGGTTTGTTTATATCTACCCCACTTGGGAGTCAGTGGGCTCACTTCATCTGAAAGATCGCAGCCGTTCTTCCTTCAAAGGCTGTTTCTCTTTCCCGCCTTCTGTATGCGCGACAGAACCTTCTCACTCAAGCCTCCAGGTCTCTTACTTGCTCTTCCACATTTTTTCACGCGCCTCTGTCTCTGAGCTACAGTCAAAGCGGTAGTTCTGCATCTAGTCACTCTTTCACAAACGCTAATCCTCTCTGGCTGTATTTAATGTGCTCTGCTCTTTAAGCTACCCCCGAGTTTTAATTTCCATGATTGCATTTTTCCATTTTAGCATCTCTCTTCGGCTCTTTTACAAATCTAAATAGTCGTGTGTCATAACAGACGGTCTTTTTAAAGATCCCAATTCCTTCTTTTATCACCGTAACCATCTTAAACATACCTACGCAACAGTTACTCTGGACTGTTGGAGGAGGGCTAACGCCCCTGCCTGTACTGGTCCCTCTCCCTCACCCTGACCACGAGCCATCGTGTTGGAGTTGTTTTGTTTTATGTGCTGTATGTGTCTCTCGGAAACAGGCTCCATGTCGGTCTCTAAAGGCTTCCGCGTTGTGATAAGGTAGAGAAGGAGAGCGAATCGATCATTCTGGACCACGGGCACTGTTGAGGGGTCCTGGGAGGTGAGGACGTCAGGACCTGGGGCAGCGGGAGCGGGGAGGGTCCGGCGGGGGGGCAGGGTCCAGAGGAAACCCCTGACCTTCTGTGTGTCTGTGCCTGCGGACTTGTGGACACAGGGCGCAGCCTCGGGGACACCTTAAACGTCAGGACGGTCACATGCTGAGGAAGGAAAGAGTTTAAAGTCGAGGAGCAGTGCTCAAGGTCAAAAAGGGTCATCAGAGCAGTTATGGCAGGATGTGCAAGACGCCAAAATACAACGTAAGAAGGCTGGTACACAGACTTTTCTGCAGAGAATGGCAGAGACGTCCAAATGTTTTGCATGTAATGAAAAAAATTGGGGAAAACATAAAATTAGCCATGCGCCTGATATTTACAAGATGCAAGAGAAATGATGGCTTTGAGACGTATAATAAGCATTTTATTCTCCTTTAGGTAAAGAAAAAGAACACAAAGGGCCCCAGGCGGCATGTCCAAACAGAGAACTCTTCCCCTCTATGTCTTAAAGGCAGACTCTCCGCCGCGTCTACTTTAGAAGGAGGGTCACACTCAGGGGCACAGCGTCATCTGCAGGAACACACGCTCCTCCGCCCAGCGCAGGGGGACCGTGCAGCGTCCCTGGGCACCGGGCCAGGCGCTGGACGGAGAGACGCCCGCAGGCCTGGTGGAAGAAAGATGCTGGAGGCATATCCAAGCACCGCGTGCAAAGGGCCTGGGGCAGGTTCAGAGAAGGGGCAACGTTGGGACGGGGCCTGCAAAAGGCACTGGGGCTGCTTCAACAGCGCCTGAGGCAGAGGGAGCAACGCACGTGGCAAGGAGGTGAGAGAGAGGGCGGGCCGTTACAGGCTGGCACATGGTGTGACCGAGCCGCACGGGAGAGCAGGGCTGCACGTGTGCATATGTATCTGAAACACATACAGGGGGCAGTTCCAGCCAAGGCGCCTAGATTTCACTCTCTAAAGAAACAGGCCCCTATCAGAGCAGAAGAGTGACCGACAGAAGTCACGTTTGAGAAGGAGCCCTCCGTGGCCACGTGCAAGGCTGGAAGGTGGAGGGCAGCTTAGGAGGAGAGGGGTCACCAAGATCTCAGACCGGGGTCGGCGATACCCAGAGATCGGTAGTTTTTTCAGATATTTTTAAAACCCCCATCTGCGGTAAGAAACGCGTTTTAACGGCGTAACCCAGTGATACAGGTGCATCCACACGTACAGCCCCCAAGAGCCAGCCGGTGCTGAAGGCCCGCGCCCTGCTGTGCACGCCACCCCGCGCCGGGACGTGTTCCGTCTCGCCAGCAGGTCTGCCCCACAGCGCTACGGACCTAAGGCTGCTGCTGACTCCGGCCACCCCAGCGCTGCCCGTGCTGCTAAAGTGATGCCCTTCGGTCGCTGTGACTCGCTGTCCTTGTGTTGGCTCCCTGGCTGCCTGTGCTGCACGGGCAATCAGGTGCTCACGGCACGCATCCCAGCCAAGCCGTCGGCAGAGCTGCTCTGCTGCGCTGCTGACTTCTGCATGTTTCTGCAGTCTGTTGCTACTCTTAAAAAGAAACGGAAGAGGCTGCCATATCCAGCCGGTGCTGCCTCGTTTCACAGAGCATTCTGAAGACGCCCAAAGCCCTGGAGCACAGTTTTTGTTAAAAGAAACACTAATACATGATGTTAATCTTGGTCTCGATGACCTGACCCTACAGAGCTGGAGCGGCCTGGCCGCTCCTCGCGAAGGCACCAGGGGAGGGAAAGCAGCCGCCGTTAGCGTTGAATGAATGGGTCCCGCTTCTGTTCCACCACCCCCAGCAGGAGCATCTTGGGAAACTCATTTACAAAGCGCGTGCACGGGTGTCATTGTAACAGCGACCGTCTGTCGGGCGTTCAGTAACGCGCTGGACGCTGTGTTCAACACTGGATGTGCATCATCCCACGGTCTTCAAGCAGACCTCTAACTGCCGTCACTTTCTAGAAAATGAAACTGATGCTTAGACGATTAAAGAATCCTGCGCCAGGCCACGAAGCCACGAGGGGTGAACCACGGGTCTCAGGTTTGCCTGCCTTTAGAAGCCAGACTCTTAACTGCTGGGTTACGTTTTATCTGTTCCTCTAAATACATTTTCCTGAGGCTTAGCGAAGCCAATGGATTTACCTGACGACCAGCGAACAAGTGGTAACACCAAAGCGTCAGTGTCAAGTCGGTCTCCTCCACCACCTCCACTGCCCCGTAACGTAATACCTGCCCCAGGCCCCGTCAGCAGTACCCACAGGCGGACAAGACACATGAGAAAAGAAGAGAGAAGAAGCTCCTTGAGAGTCACAGGTGCAGAGTGAAGCTGGCTCTCTCACCCTCTCTCTCCTACCTCACCATTTAAAGCCAAAAGGAAAACAGAAGAAAGAATTCGCGTTTAGATGCGGCAGGAAAAGAATGAAACTAAATACGACTTCAGCCTAATTGAAGGCAGCTGTGTAATCTCTATGTTAGAAGGCAAAGAAACAGTTCCAGTGACGGAACAGAGGTAGTATGTGGATTAAACAAGAACACGTGTTTAAATATTTAAAGACCATCAGAACCTTACCACGTGGAAGCCAGTAATAAAAATCAAAATGAGTGAAATAAAGTTGATACAGCTTTCTTTCATAAGAGACTAGGATAAGGAAACGCACAAAAAGAAACTCTTAGTATCGGAAGCTCCAGATGCAATGCCTTCGAAAGCAAATTACAGTAAAGCAATGTATCCCGAGCCCCTCTTCCTCAGCAAGCTGTTATTTCAGCCCTGACTCTGCTCATGTACTTGTTCTTGGGCCTTTGTGTCTTCCTCTGATGACACACTCAAGAACTTAAATAATTACTAGGCCTTAGGGGCAGTAAACTCAATATAACGCACCCCCCCCCAAACCTCCTAACTTACTTTCCCACAAATATTCGTCAACGGCAATTTTTATTTAAGCTCTACCACAGAGCAGAGCCCCAGCCTGAGAAGCAGTTTAAACGGAACGCTTACTTCAAAAGCCAAATCCATTAAGACGAACGTGACGAAGTGGCATGAGAACTCTGCTAACGCTAACCGGACACACCCTGAATGCAGTACGCTTCTGAACACAGTTTATGCCCCTTCACAGTTTCCTCTTAACACCCAAGCCGGCTGCACGGGGCGTGTTCCCACCATCTGACACAATACAGGTTTTTATGGTCAGCAACTTTCCATCTCTCAGGCTGACTGCATAGTCTACAGAGGTGAGAACAGCTGCAGCGTGAAAACACTACTTCTGCAAGGAAGAGAAGATGAGAGATGACAAGTCTTTAAGAGTTACAAACAGAGGAAACATGGTTTTGTTTTCTTAAATATAAGAATTATAGCGCTAGATGGTCACCATGGAAACCTAATACGCAAGCCTCTGAACTTGTCAGCCTACGGACGATAAAAAAGGGTCATGTATGGGTTTGCAGATAATAAGGGCAAGACGGGCTATCAGTCGATAGATGCGTGTCCACAGGGGGGCGGGCACTGAACATATTTCTCTGAGGTCACCGACGTGCAGGCCTCTGAGGTGACAGGCAAGGACACAGTGCTCGTGATGGCTACGAAGATAGAATATTAACGGCACTGCTTCCTTCCAGGGCCAGCCTGGGGAGGGTGGTGGCCAAGCACAAAGCAGGGCGGGTCAGGATCGTGGTACCAACGACCACACCGGGCGGGCCCGCAGCCTCAGGCCGCCCTCTCCCCATCTCCCTCCCTCCCCGTTCAGGGGGGTGAGCGCATCTGCTTCACCACTGGGCTTTTCTTCCCATTTCACGGCAACACCTCCAGCCTGCCTGGCCTGTGCCTGATGGACGTTTGGTCTTCACAGAGGAGAAGCTCAAGGTCAAAGGCGGCACGCACTGCCGTCTGTCCACCTCTCCAGAAGGATTTGCTGGGCGAGGAGGAAGGTAGCTAGCCAAGTTCCAATTTTCCTAACGCGCTGAGAACCCTCCCTATTGCCCAAGATGCACTATGTTTCCAATGCAAAACAGCGATTTTTGCACATCTGTCCAAGAGCAGCTCGATTGAAAACAGGCCTGTCAGACTGACAGCATTTCCATCGCCGCTCAGTTCCTGTCGCGCTGCAGAGAGCGGAGAAGCGCTTAGCAGCAGCCACAAGGAAATCTTGCAGGAAGACTTGCTAATCTCTACACAGTCATTCTCATGCAGCCATCAAAGCGAACTTAATGACACATCAGTTAAAATAAATTACTTTTAGGATCTTGCAAGGAGCGGCTAAGAGGCAAACCATATGTGACATCCTTTCGGCCCTCCCCGTGAAGGCACACAGTTGTCACCATCTGTGCCGACTGCTCTGTCTGCTCCACCCACCCGCCCCCAGCCCCACCCTTCACTCGGGTGGCTCGGGAGGTGACCTCTGTGGGCCCCGGGACCGCGTCTGCATCAGCTACGACCTTGCTCTGTGGCTTCTGGCTGGGCTCAGCCAACGGGGGGGCACCAAGAGAGCTCAGACGCTGGAGGAGAGCGAGGTGAGGTCCCCGCCCCTGCCGTGCTCCTGCAGCCAGGCGGGCCCCCGCCGCCTCCCCCACTGCTGCCCGCCCGGTGTGCTCACAGCCTCCAGCTGTTGCTAATCCCCGGGTGGCTCACCTGCCTCGCCGGTTCCTGCAACCCTGCCCGCATCTCCAGCGACAATCCCTCGATCACACCCGTTGCCAAGCACACCCCTGGCCACCCCCCCCCCCCCGCCCCGGTCAGCAGCCCGAGGCGACCAGCTGGCATCGCTTACCTGGACCGTGTGGACCAGGTCGGCGGCCAGACACTGCTTCAGCTTCTCATCGCTGCCGGTCCCGTGAAGCACCAGGTCTGGCATGTACGTGGGGCAGTAACCCGCCAGGAGGGAGCGGCCGAAGTTTCTCACGTTCGGGGTGCTGACGCTCTGAGACCTAAGATGATACCGGCCATCAGAACCCACAGCGAAAACGCGCTCCCTGCTTGCACTGCAGCTGGAACAAAGCCCCAGTGGCACAGGTGAGAATAACAGATTCGGGGTGGTTCGGATCACAAGTCCTCCAGGAGGTGGGTCAGTGGTGCAGGAAAAGGAAGGGAGTTGAAGGGAAAAAGGAGTTTTCCTAACGGGGAACAGCAGGAAAAACTGAGTATTCTGGCGGCTGGCTGCGAGCCTGGGCGGGCACCTCACACCGAGCATCCTCCAGCCACCGTGTGCAGAGAGGAAAGAGGGAGTCTGAGCGTGCCGAGGGGATCCTGGCGAAGCCCGGCTTGAGGAACTCGGCGCACCCGCTCAGGGTGCAGCCAGGACCGCGAAAGGCCGGCAGGCATCTCTAGTTACTGCCTCACGGACCAAACCTCAACTGACGGAGCCCCAGGAAGAGGGGCTTTTCCTGCCGCATCAGGCTGCTCTGACCGGCAGGCAGGAGAGACCCGCAGGACGCCACCCACCACCTCCCAGGCTCGGTGTCCGCGGCCACAGATCTGCCGCGGGGACGACGGAAGATGACACCCCTGCTCCCCACTGCCCCCGCGCCCCTTAGCGTCCCCCAGTGTCCCCAAAGCTGCAAAGCCGCCGCCAGCTCCCGGCTCAGAGCTGGGCTGAGGAAGGGCAGGCCGGTCTGGGGACACTAATGCTTGGAGAGAATAATCCTGCCCTGTAGCAGCCCACAGCAGCGGTGCCGGTGGGTGCCGGCTGGACGCACATCGTCTCCCCAGCCCGGCCCGCCGCCGGCCTTACCTGGGCAGCGGCAGCTCCACCTCCGGCGACCCTTCGGGCCGGTCATGCTCACTGTCACCGTCACTGCCGGGACCCAGGTCCGGCGAGGCCGGCGCACACGGGTCGTCGTCACTGTCGCCGAGGGCGCTGTCCGAGCTTTCGTTCCTGGGGAGGCCTCCTTCCCGCCTGAAGCCGGCGTCCTCGCGCGGCACTGCGGCCGCGCACCCGCTCGGCGCAGGCCCGTCCGCGTTCTCCCCGCCCCGACCCCACGGCTTCACTGGCGCGTGCGCGGGGTCGACAGGTGCGCCCCGGGCGGCAGGTGCGCCGGGCGTCTCCGCAGCCTCCTTGGCGGCCCCGGTCCTGACGCCGCGGGCCCCCGCAGATGCCTCGGGGGCCCGGGAGCACCTCGGAGCCCGCCAGTCTCGGGCCTCCCGGGCCGCATCGGGCCCAGCCGGGGGTCGGCGCGCTGGCTCCGCACACCTGCAGGCCCGCAGCCGCTCCTCCATCGCTTTGGTGCGACTTTCAAAGTCCGAGTCCGGAGACACGGAGCTCCCGATGTGGAAGGTGACCTTCTCCCAGGGACGCCCCTCAGGGCACGGCCTGGCCGCCGAGCGGTCGGGCAGCTTCTTGGGCATCTCCCCTCCCGACCCCTCCCCGCCGGCCGGCCCCGCGCACGCACCTGCGCCGCTAGGGAGTCTCGCGGAGCCGCCGCGGGACGCCTCCTCTGTACTCTCCTCGTCCCCACACGACGCGCCCCGAGGTCTCCGGGTGCCGCGGGCCACGGGGCTCTGCTCCGGCCCCCGGCCTCCTCGTCCGGCGAGGTGAGGACAGAGGTCTCCGGTGTCAGTGTGCGGCGGCAGAAGGGCGGGCTCGCTCCTCACCGTGACCACCACGTACTCGGACTCCTCCACCTCGCCCCTCTCCAGGGCCGTGATGATGCTGCCCCCCGCCAGCGCCTGCTCGTCTGGCCCCCAGGCCCCGCTGCACGTCAGCTGGTTCTCCTGCAGCTCCGAGCACCGCAGGAAGTAGGTCAGCACGTACAGTATGCGCTGCACCAGGTCCTTCTGCTTCCCCAGCACCACCGTGCGGGTCAGTCGCACCGGAGAGCCGATGGCCCCGTAAAGGTCGCCTAGAGGCAAAGTGGACAGAAAGACAAGTCGTCTGGGGGAGCGTGTCAAGGGTACGTCAGCCCGAACAGGAGAGATGCAAATGACTTACTCCCAGGCCAGCATCGCTTCTTCACACGCCTGACTGAGGCACAAAGGTAATCCCTAGAAGGACCACCTTTCAGTTTTCCTCTGCAACGTAAAGTCGGCCTGGAAGGCCTGCCAGGATCAGCCCTGTTCTGGGTGCTCAGGTGCAGTGCCCGTGTGTATCGGGTGCAGTGCACTGACAGTGCAGTGCTGGTGTATACTGGGGGCAGTGCTGGTGTATACTGGGGGCAGCGCGGTGCCAGTGCACAGAGGGTGCAGTGCTGTGTGCACAGTCCCTCGAGGTGCTTGCTGGGCCTTTCCAGGCAGCTCAGTGGGCTGGCTGATCCCATCTCCCCAAGGTAAGGCTGAAGCCAGAGCCCTGAATATGTGACCAAACCAAATAATTTATCTTGGAAACTAGAATGATGAGATCTTTTTGAAGAATCCCAGGACAATAGGCCCTGGGGTGAAATTCCGGGATCTCTGAACAGAAAGTGCAAGTGAATCAATTCAAAACGCTTAATGAGATGGTCCGCTCAGTACACACAGGCACCAGGAAGAATCAATTTGATTAACAAGAAGAAAATCACCTGCTCAGGAATAATGGGTCTCATTTTTTTCCTATTACTTCACATGAAAATTCTACTGGAGAAAAATGTCCCATAACTTATATCCTGACACACTGATTAAAAGCCGGCTAATGAAGCATGAACATTTGGCTTAAAGGTGGAAGAAGAAAGGCAAACGTGTCAACGAACCATCAGTGCAGGTTCCTCATCACAAGTGTCTGTCCAGTGCCTGTTAAAATTATGGCATGTAATAAAACCTGACGATTACACTTGGTAAGTCGCACCTTCCATATTCTGATCATCATATTATTGACAATTACAACAAAAAGCCAACACTTCCTGACTGTGCAAGCACAGTGCTGAGCGTTTTACATGGCTTTATCTCATTTACATATCTGTATAAGCAACCCTAAGTCAGAAAGCATTGCAGGAAAAATCAGAATGTTGGAATAAATCAAAATGTGAAAAGATCCTAAATAAAGGAGAAGAGATGCATGTTTAGCAGCTATAAATAAGAACTCAGGAAGTCGGACTCCATCTGGCGGGAGGAGGAGAGGCATCTGCTAGATAAGACTAATCACACTGTTAAGGTTTAAGACTGATGGAAAAGGGACAGCACGCATCAGAGGTGCCCCCTCTAGAGAGGGTTTCCAGGGTAAGCCTCCTGAGAACAGGTAAAGGGCAGGATAGAAGTGATTTCACACAATCCTCTCTATAAAAGGACTAGGTGGGGCTTCCCTGGTGGCGCAGTGGTTGAGAATCTGCCTGCCAGTGCAGGGGACACGGGTTCGAGCCCTGGTCTGGGAGGATCCCACATGCCGCGGAGCAAGTAGGCCCGTGAGCCACAACTACTGAGCCTGCGCGTCTGGAGCCTGTGCTCCGCAACAAGAGAGGCCGCGATAGTGAGAGGCCCGCGCACCGCGATTTAGAGCGGCCCCCGCTCGCCGCAACTAGAGAAAGCCCTCGCGCAGAAACGAAGACCCAACACAGCCAAAAATAAATCAATAAATAAATACATACATACATAAATAAAAGGGCTAGGTGAAGGCTTAGTAGAACGTTATCTCTGAGGCTTTTGCAACTGACTGAGAAACCATGCAAGATTTCAGAAAAACAACTCAGAACTGTAGTCTGATGTCAGCACAAGCACTTTTGTTTGAGTAAACTTTCTTGACTAAGAGCGTGTTACTGTTACTTCCCGTGATCACATCTGCCCATGGCTGCGGGGTGTCACGGCCACATCGGGAATTCATGAGACACTCTTGTTAAATCAGCCCCAGTGTTAATAAAGAAGATGAGATTTACATACCCAAAATCTGGCAAAAAAAAAACACTTTGGAAAGTCCACTCAGAATGACAGTTTTTAGCAATGCATTTAACTTTTGGTGTTGTGCATTATAATAACTAAGTCATAAATGGGAAAAAGTAAAAACAAAGAAGGCTATTAAAATACAACTGACAACAGATTAACCTGTATGAAGTGGAGAGCTGTGTATGGAAACAGTGCTGCTACTTCAGAGCTGAACTCCACAGAACAACGCATCACTAAGATAACAGACTTAATGGACCTTGACCTTGAAGGCAACTTTTTGAGTCCAGGACTGATGAAGCTACTAATTTTAGAGTGGATGCCTTTGTTTTGCACGGGTATAATTTTACAGAATGAAGAAGAGTGTGCACAATGTGAACAGACCTAACGCTGCGAACTGCACACTTAGAAATGGCTGAGATGATAAATGTTAGGGTCTGTGGCTTTTTTTTAACCATATTACCTCCCATATCTCATGACCCCAGGCACAGGGAAAGACAGCTTTATTATCTGTGATACAGCGAGGACGCAGTACCAGGGTTAGAATGAGAGTCTAATTAATTAATACGTGCAGAAAGCACCCAGAACAGTGCTTGGCCCACGGTGGCAGCTTTCACTACCATTACAACACGCTGTTTCCCGAGATTGCCGTGCTTTTCCCCGGTCTGCCGTTATTTTCTGGAAAATGCTGCCCTTCTACCAATTCCTCAAGTGTGTCTTCCTTGAAGGCCCCCTCCCCCCATGCCCCCTTCCTGGTGCCTCCCCCGTATCAACATCTGCAACAGCAGTGTCGGTAACAGGGGGCTTCACGTACAAGCAGTGGAACTCCCACGGCAGCCATGAGCCATCACCACCCATGTCACAGATGGAGAAACGGAGGCACAGAGGGTTAGGGCACTTGCCCAGGAGGCTGGGATCTGGTCCAGCCGTCTGCGCATGTCCTCACCCTCTGCACTGCACTGCGTCCCTCGCGGGCTTCTGCTCACCCCAGCAAAGGAGCGATCGGGGCGTTCTGAACACAGCCCTTCTCCTCCACCGGGCAGCAGGCTCCCCAAGGCTGAGCTGCGTGTCACCCGGGCCCTGGGTCCCGCAGAGGGACGGGGCCTGGGACAGAGCGGATGTGCAGGACTGACGGGTCACTGCAGACTCGGCCAAGTGACAGGCCCTGGAGCGCGCCTCTCCTATCCCCGAGCCCTGGGCTCGCAAGCGCACACTCCAGGAGCAGCCCCGCGGCACGTCAGGTCCCCGCGCCAGGCCTGACACAAAGCTCGGAGGAGGCAGCTAAGGGGGCAACGGAGAGAAAGACAAGGGCTCCGACCTCAGCTCAAACTTGAAAGGCGGCCAAATCCTAGAGGGCGTCACTCTCTTTTCTGTCCGACTTCCTTCCTATCCGGTCCGCCCTCTAGGGCAGTGGTCCTCAGCCAGGGGCTCTCCTGTCCCGCTGGGGACGTTCAGCATTGTCTGGGGACATTTTTCACCATCACGACTTTGGAAGAGGGGATTTCACTGGCAGCTGGTGAACAGAAGCCAGTGACGCTGCTAAACAGCCGACCAGGCATGGGGCGGTCCTCTTCCCCCCAACCCAACAAAGAATCTTCTGGCCCAGATGTCAACAGTGCCGAGTTAAGGAGCCCCACTGGAGGAGCAGCTGCGGACCTACGTGGCTTTAAAGAGCAGAACGAGGCTCTGGCAGGGGGAGGGGAGGACAGGGGCTGCTTTACAGGTAGAACCTGTGGGCCAGTCCCCCGTTCCCTGCAGCCCAGTGACAACTGGGAATCGCCGGGCCGGATGGCGGATAGCAACTGAAGAGGCTCCCGTTTTTCCTATTCTGTCCCACATGGTCTCTGTACGGTACTGACCCAGCTGTGCCCAGAGAGGATTGTATGGGTGTGTCTTGGCCAGCGTGTTGACCAGCTGAGAGGTGCGTTTCTCGGAGAAGGCTTTGATGGGAGGGTGGTCAACGGGCATGACGGTGGGCACCCAGGCCAGGTGGTAGGTTAAGACTGCGGTCAGCAAGGCAGCAAAAAACCTTGGAGAAACGGGAGAAAACACAACGGGGTGAGTCAGTGCAGGAAGAGGCATGTCACCTACAGCACGTACACCAGCCTCGGAACTGGCATTCGAGGCTCCAGAGTGCCGCCGCTTACTGGTTCTTGTTGATCTGCTCTATCAAGAGCGTAAATTCCTTGAGGAAGCGCTGGCACAGCTGCGTCTTCTCCAAGGTGCTGGACATCATGGCCAGCCACACGGGCTCGGCTATCCTCGGGACGGAGTACAAGCTCCAGATGGTCGCTCTACAGAAGAGAAGGTACAGGGAACAGTCACAGATGTCACGGTGGATGACCTTTGTGTAAAGGAATCTAGAAGAAGACACTCACCTGGATCTAGGGAGCCCCTAAGGCATCCAAAGCAGAACATTAAACAGGGGTCGGTAAACTAGGACACGATGCACAGGCCAAATCTGACCTTTTTTTAATAAATAAAGTTTTATTGGCACACAGCCATGCTCAATCATCTCCCTATTATCTGTCGCTGCGTTTGCACCACAGCAAAGCTGAGCAGCCGTGGGGCACAGACCCTTTACAGGAAAGGCATACTAACCACTGATATAAAATAGTCATCCTTAAAAAGACTTATTTGCACGATGCCTTTGTCAGAATTTATGCCAATTTTCATAGGAAAAAAAGGAAGAAAGAATAAACATGCTAGACTGAAAATGTGACCAGAGGGAACTCAAGTCGCCCAATTTCTGGTTAGTGCTTTTGTTCTTTGAACCAAAGCACCCTATTCACTTTAGATGAAAAAAGAACACAAATAAATTGCTCTTCTTCACCATATTATATACTAGATTGTTACACGGGCTAATAGAATCCAATTCTTAGAACTGTAAGCTGTTAGGGAAAGTGACGAGTCTGGCCGTGTCACTTTACGGCTTAGGAAACTGGAGGTGTAAAGGAGTTGCTTGCAGGAGACACACACGCACTGAATGACAAGGTCCGGATGAGAGCGCCTCGTGCCGGGGACTCTGCTCCAGGCCGCGTGGCTCGTGGCGGTCCTTCCAGGGAGGAACCAACGAGCCTAGGATCTCCACTGGCACCTCTGCGTCTAGGAGACACCCCGCTTCCCGGATGGGGGTACACGAGGCATACTCTGACCTGAGTTTCCGGCCGTGTGCATCAAGGAGCTGGGACACACAGGACCCTGCCCTGGCACGAGGCAGAGCACCTGCTGAGCAGCCAGCAGTGACAAGTGACAGCTACGTGGACCTGGGCTTCGCTTACTGACACCAAGGTTTCCAACGCTAACACGTGATCCTGTCGCTGTTTCTGGAGCAGCAGGTCGCTGAGGTAAGGATGAGACCCGTCTATCCACAGTGAGGCCTCAGGTCCTGTCCGTTCAGATTCCGGACCTTCTGCTAAATGAGTGTCCAGACCCTCCAGCACAAGCCAGCTTCGAGCCTGACCACAGCCCGCCCGGCGCTGCCCACACAAACCATAGAAGTTTCGCTAGTCACCACACTGCCATCGAAACACACAGCTTCACACGATTTCTCAAATGTGCGACGTGGGTCTGAATGATCCCCAGATAAGGACTAACGTGCTACTTGAGTACTTTACACATAACCCAGGGTTCAACTAAGGCTGGGTGGGGATTTTGCTCCAAGCAGCATTAGAGTTCACCAGCCTCTAACTTAAGCATCACGAAAACGTTCTAACATTCTAAGAATCGTAAACATTTTTATCCCTGGGCTAGAGAGGAACGGCTGGACTCTTAATTAGCTCATGACGGCTCTGAAGTGCGATTCCATTCCGCACCCAGAAACTGGCCCTAAGAAGCGCTGCAACAGCCCCGCTCGGCATGGTGACCACGGATCCCAGCTACAGCCCAGACACGAGGGGCCAGACCTCCAGAAAACCGGTCTCCGGGGTACAAATATCAACAGTTAGGAGCTGACAGTGAGGACACGCTAGGGTGACCATACAACTTAATGTCCTGACCAGGACACCCACGGGAAGACACCGGGTGTACACAGGGCTGTCCTGGCAAACTGGAGTGTAACCTCCCTGACGTGCATACTCTCCCCACTTATGCTGTGGACAAGCATCTCAACCTCCAGTTTCCACATCTGTAAAATGGGCTAAGAGTGCTTACTCTTAGGGCTTTTGGGAGATGACACGAGACGTATGAATATTAGTTTTCTCCATTCACTCTGTTAGGAACAGTCGCATCAGGGACCGTCTCTCTGGCAGTCGTGAGGATTACTCGGTGCTGGTGGCTTACACGTTTTGCTCCACTGGGCCTTAGCTTCAAAGGAAGGAGCTGCTACCCCCCACACTCCCGAGCTGTGGTCTCCACGCATCCCGAGATCCACGGCCGCTGCTGCCGCTGCTCACCAATTTCCCCTGCTGGGGCTGCCAAACCTTGCCAGTTTACCTGAACTCCCCCAGAGCTTCCATCAGACGGCTGACGTAAAACTGGACACGGAGACTTGACTCCGCGATCTTTCTGCACGAGATCATGGCCTTCGGTAGAAAGAAAACAAGCCACATTATGTGGAGAAGAAATTCCTTCGTAACCATCTACTGGGCTATATTAATAAGAGACGACGTTAGAGCCCACACTCAAGCTAGTCATGACCGAAGTCGTCGGGGGCAGTAATTCCCTTTCCCAAAGCAATCAGGATCTGGTACCTGACTTCAGTGTGCCTAGGGAACTTCCTACCACTGCTGCAGCCGATCTACATGCCCTGGGAAAGCGAGCGGGTATAGAGAGCCCTTGACCCTTACAGCCCCGTGTGACAATGGATTGCATTCTCAGTACCTTTTCAATTGCACTCTTCAACCTGTTCATGTGAGACTCAAACAGGGGGAAATGAGAAAAAAAGAAGTCCTGGAAGTTCCTCTGGGCTTCCTCCGTCTCGCACAGGGAAAAGATGAGGCTTATGGCAATCTTCTTCCTCCGAGCTATGGCCGGGTTGGAACTGCAGGTTTCTTCGGCCAAGCTGAACGTCTCATCCGTTGACCTGGAAGGAGAAGGGGTTTTGGCAGTCATGCTGCATCAGTGAACCACACCGAGGACGAACCGTAAAGCCAGGGCGACACCCTGGTGGCCGAGCCGGGCACGCGGTCCTAACTCAGAGTGTGTCTACCGCCAGGTTGTCCTCCTGCATCAGACTCCGTCGTGAAAATGAAAACCTCTGCCTGATACTCAGTGTTAGCCTAACACAAAAAGAAACTTAAG
Source organism: Leucopleurus acutus (assembly GCF_964270905.1). Classification (NCBI taxonomy): domain Eukaryota; kingdom Metazoa; phylum Chordata; class Mammalia; order Artiodactyla; family Delphinidae; genus Leucopleurus; species Leucopleurus acutus. Next base: position 154,481,369 of record NC_139146.1, read on the forward strand.
TGAGAACTGAAAGTAATTTCAAACGTCCCCTTGTTAGACTCTTAGCCCTTTTCCCTTGGACTATGTTACATCAGATTGGCCGCATTTAGAAAGGGGTGTGAAGCATCCGTTGGCTCAAAACACAGGCCCTTTGTTTTGGCTGATAGATACCGATGGATAAGAACATCTGAGGAGAGATGGTCCTCTGTGGTATTCTGTGTGACCCGGGCATCACGTTTGGACATTTACTAGTAGCTGAGGCTTACTTTCCCAAGGTTATTAAAACCATTAGATGAAGTTACTCCTGTAAATGCTGAGATTAAGCCATGCGACTGGGGATACTCTCTGGGAAACCCCCCGAGCAGAAAGACCCACCTCTCTTTTGCTACAGTCAGATCCTCGACCAACTTAAGATTCTTTGCAGAGACTCTGCTTCTAGGATAAAAGAAGCCAATAAACTCTGAATATGTATTCAATCTGTCGCAAGGGGTAAGCCTCACAAACATGGCCAATCCATATCTCTACTTTAGTCTGAAAAACCAGCATGTGACCACATAGCTCCTAACGGCAAGAGTGAAAAAAAGTTTTTTAATTAGTTTGTTTTTTTCTACAAAGACACCAAAGCAAAGGACATCACACTGCAAATGAAAGCGCCTAGCCTGGCACACGGTAGGCGTGCAGGGAGCCTTCTCTTTCTCACGGGCTCCACCATTCAGCCTTGTCTGTCACCAAACTTGGGACACCACCTCCTTTACTACAAGCTACACCCGAACGGTCACGTCTGCTCACGGGGCTTGAGGCAGCCATGCTCCTTCTTGGTCTTTTTTTTTTTTTAACCGATACGCAGGCCTCTCACTGCTGGGGCCTCTCCCGTTGCGGAGCACAGGCTCCAGACGCGCAGGCTCAGCGGCCATGGCTCACGGGCCCAGCCGCTCCGCGGCATGTGGGATCTTCCCGGACCGAGGCACGAACCCGTGTCCCCTGCATCGGCAGGCGGACTCTCAACCACTGCGCCACCAGGGAAGCCCCCTTCTTGGTCTTTAACTTGTTCTGTAGTGCCCTGCTCACAGCCTGTAATGTTCCCGTGATTTCCAACATACCCACGTCTTAAAAACATACACACATCAGAAGTTTTATGGTCAGGAAAGCTATCTTATTTTTAAAGGAAAGGAGAAGACATCTTGCCTTAACCTCAGGGGGATATGTCATTGTTTTGCTCCACTTTAAGCAAGATGCAGGAGACTTAGGTGTGGCTGGTAAATCAGTAAAAGTCCTCGCCGACAGACATGGCGCGGGAAGGACATGGTTTCCAGATGCTCTTGTAAATGCTGCCCGTTAAAATAAACCAGCAATTGCTTTCTCTGAGAAATCCCTAGATCCTAATCATCTCATCAGAAAGAAATTCTCGAGGCGCTCTTACCATTTTACTTAACTTCAAACCATGCTCCCTCTTCTTTTCCAGAGTGCTCGTCCTATAACTCTGTTTTTCTGCACCAGTTTACTCCTATTCTGTAGAGGAAATCCTGAGCTTATGCTACACCAATTCTTTCTTACAACCCTTTCTTCTTCGTTATCTCCTATTTCCCCCCTTTTGCAAAAGTAAAATGACTCCATCAGTCCACTCCTCTTTGGCCAATGTGGTCCTTAATAATCAGACTGCAGTGACCACTGAGCCCTCTGCAGATGTGTGTCGGCTTCAGCTCCACCCTAGAAACAGTAGCCAACTGCACCTAGCACAGCGGACGGTGCCGTCTGCCGAATTTCCGAGAAACACCCGCGGCTTTAATAGCGTGCGTGCCTCTTACTCGCTGCCCTATGTCTCTCTGCTGAATTCTAAAGCAACTGAGCTGCATTCAATCTGTCGTCTTGGATCAACCACGCAAACCGGGATAAATCAGGTCATGCGGTATTTGTAAATATACTTTTAAGATCAATCTACAATGAAAGCATGTCTCAGAACGTCTTCAAGAGTTTAATGCACACAACTGCTTCATCCTAGCTTTACCCTCAAGGCGACAGGTAGGGTACACGGACCATTGTGCAAGTGTGAAAACTGGGGCAGAGTGACTAACCAACCTGCTTCAGAACAGAGAGCTTTTCAGTGGCCACGCTGGAGTCACAGCCCAGGGGTTCTGTCTGCTAGCCCTGGCTCGTTGCTTGGGCGCTGGGAGTGGCCAGGGGCTCTGGCGCCACGTCTGACCCATCCACTGGGGGGACGGGCTGGGAGCGGCCACACCAGCTGACAGGCCTTCAAGTCAAGGGAAGACCACGCTACACACTGGATTTTTCAAACAGAATTTTGTTGACACGTGAATGAGCATTTACATACCTTGTAAACACTTCAAGATCCCAAACTGACTATTTAAATACATCTCCGTGACTTGTAATGGGCCTCAGGACTGCTCAGTCTGACTGGTTATGTCAGCTCTGAATGGAGGCGGAATCTATGGGTTATGTTGGTACATATGAAATCGCCATTTCTGCAGGTCAAGGAACATCTCATCAGCGACTCTTTCTGGTTATTCATTTTACAATTCTGGGCCAAAGCCTTTCTGGGGCGTCATAGCTGCTTCTTTAGGGTTTCACCAGCCGCACTAAGGCGGGAATCTGCAGCTTCTCTCCTCCACGGACAGCACCTCTGCGCCAGCGGGTAAACTGCGCCCCGCCGACTCCCCCCACCCGCCGGTCGCCGAAGCTCCCCACGTGGCACGGGGGTCAGCGAGCAACCAACCGTAAGACTGTGAAGATCCTCCCTGGCCGCCCTGCACTCTCGCAGGAACCAGGTCACTGAGTGCGGTGACTTCCTCTCAGAGCCGGAGGCGATCGCATCCCTGGTACCCAGTGTTCTCCGGTCCCGCGTCAGAAACTAATCCCCGCCCACACACCTGCCACAAGGGAGAGACGGGTGGCGACCCCGGTAATCGAAGGGTCTTCGCGAGCACAGTGACCGAAGCTGAGCGCCCGCGGCTCTTCCGTCCTGGGCGTCAGGCAAGGGCGAGTCCAGGACCATCCGTGCACGGCCTGCGCCCCCCCCCACCACCCCGCCCTGCGGGGCTGCTCTCAGGAGGGCCCAGGCTCGCGGTGACGTTCTCCGGGTGCTACCTTGATTCTTAACTGTGTCACCTTTAACTTGCGCTCTGGAAGTGAAGTCTGATGGGGTGATGACGCATGGGCGTGGGCAGGGCAGACGCCAGGCAGCCGAGCACACGGCGCGGGGTCGGAAGCTGGGTCGCTGGCCTGGGGTCAGGCACACACCCACGAGTCCAGAACCAAGGCGGTCCCACAAGGCCCCAAGGCTGGGACCTGGGCCCAGATAGGCGGCGGCGGCAGCAGACTGCACGGCCATGGGAGGGGGGAAGGGCTGGGGCAAGGCATGGACCGAGGGGGAGGCAGCCTGTCTGTCCAGAGCCCACCCCTGTGGAGTCTGCACAACACTTAGCTCTTCGTCCTGAGCCCCAGGGCAGTAAACTATCACAAAGGAAGAGCCTACGGTTCACAACACGATAAAGTACATCAGGGAGTTATTAGAATTCTTTAAAGAGTTTGTTAATATCTCGTTTTGAAAACTGCAGCAACGTTGCAAAGCAAATACTCACAGGCACAGAAACAGAAATTGAATGTAGAGATTGCTGCATTGGATAGAAAATACCCACAACTTTCATATGAAGCTTCAGAAGAAGAAATTATTAGTAATGAAGCCCATTTTAAAATTAAATTTCCGTATAATTGCCGATGTAGTGACACAGTGCGTAAGCAGGCATTCTGAATTATATGCAGCCCATGAAGACGCTTCCAGTTTCTTGTAAGACCTCTGTAAGTCACAGGAAATGGCAGAGGAAACATTAAAATAACCGTGCATAAAGATACATTTAAAATTCAATTCAGACTTACACAAAATGGATGTGTGTGGAAAACTGAATCTTTAGCAAAATGTTCCGTAAGAATCGTCTGATCCAGATGTACTGAAATTTATGTTTTTTTCTTTCTTTTTCTTTAACATCTTTATTTCAGTCTAATTGCTTTACAGTCCTGCTGTATAACAAAGTGAATCAGCTGTATGTGTACATATATCCCCATATCCCCTCCCTCTTGCATCTCCCTCCCTATCCCACCCCTCTAGGTGGTCACAAAGCACCGAGCTGATCTCCCTGTGCTATGCGGCTGCTTCCCACTAGCTATCTATTTTACATTTGGTAGTGTATATATGTCCATGCCACTCTCTCACTTCGTCCCAGCTTACTCTTATCCCTCACTGTGTCCCCAAGTCCATTCTCTACATCTGCGTCTTTATTCCTGTCCTGCCCCTAGGTTCTTCAGAACTTTTTTTTTTTTTAAGATTCCACATGTATGTGTTAGCATACGGTATTTGTTTTTCTCTTTCTGACTTACTTCACTCTGTATGACAGACTTAGGTCCATCCACCTTGCTACAAATAACTCAACTTCGTTTCTTTTTATGGCTGAGTAATATTCCATTGTATATATGTGCCACATCTTCTTTATCCATTCATCTGTCAAGGGATGCTTAGGTTGCTTCCATGTCCTGGCTATTGTAAACAGTGCTGCAATGAACACTATGGTACATGTCTCTTTTTGCACTATGGTTTTCTCCGGGTATATGCCCAGTAGTGGGATTGCTGGGGCATATGGTAGTTCTATTTTTAGTTTTTTAAGGACCCTCCATACTGTTCTCCATGTGGCTGTATCAATTTACATTCCCACCAACAGTGCAAGAGGGCTCCCTTTTCTCCACACCCTCTCCAGCATTTATTGTTTGCAGATTTTTTGATGATGGCCATTCTGACTGGTGTGAGGTGATACCTCATTGTAGTTTTGATTCACATCTCTCTGATGATCAGTGATGTTGAGCATTCTTTCAAGTGTTTGTTGGCAGTCTGTATATCTTCTTGGGAGAAATGTCCGTTTAGGTCTTCTGCCCATTGTTGGATTAGGTTGTTTGTTTTTTTGTTATTGAGCTGCATGAGCTGCTTGTAAATTTTGGAGATTAATCCTTTGTCAGTTGCTTCATTTGCAAATATTTTCTCCCATTCTGAGGGTTGTCTTTTCGTCTTGTTTATGGTTTCCTTTGCTGTGCAAAAGCTTTTAAGTTTCCTTAGGTCCCATTTGTTTATTTTTGTTTTTATTTCCATTTCTCTAGGAGGTGGGTCAAAAAGGATCTTGCTGTGATTTATGTCATATAGCGTTCTGCTTATGTTTTCCTCTAAGAGTTTTAGTGTCTGGCCTTACATTTAAGGTCTTTAATCCATATTGAGTTTATGTTTGTGTACGGTGTTAGGGAATGTTCTAATTTCATTCTTTTACGTGTAGCTGTCCAGTTTTCCCAGCACCACTTATTGAAGAGGCTGTCTTTTTCCATTGTATATTCTAGCCCCCTTTATCAAAGATAAGGTGACCGACCATATGTGCTCGGGTTTATCTCTGGGCTTTCTATCCTGTTCCATTGATCTATATTTCTGTTTTTGTGCCAGTACCATACTGCCTTGATTACTGTAGCTTTGTAGTATAGTCTGAAGTCAGGGAGCCTGATTCCTCCAGCTCCGTTTTTCTTCCTCAAGATTGCTTTGGCTCTTCGGGATCTTATGTCTTTCCATACATATTGTGAATTTTTTTGCTCTAGTTCTGTGAAAAATGCCATTGGTAGTTTGACAGGGGTTGCAATCGAATCTGTAGATTGCTTTGGGTAGTAAAGTCATTTTCACAATGTCGATTTTCCCAATCCAAGAGCATGGTATATCTCTCCATCTATTTGTATCATCTTTAATTTCTTTCATCAGTGTCTTATAGTTTTCTGCATACAGGTCTTTTGTCTCCTTAGGTAGGTTTATTCCTAGGTACTTTATTCTCTTTGTTGCAGTGGTAAATGGGAGTGTTTCCTTAATTTCTCTTTCAGATTTTTCAGCATTAGTGTATAGGAATGCAAGAGATTTCTGTGCATTAATTTTGTATCCTGCTACTTTACCAAATTCATGGATTAGCTCTAGTAGTTTTCTGGTAGCATCTTTAGGATTCTCTATGTATAGTATCATGTCATCTGCAAACAGTGACAGTCTTACTTCTTGTTTTCTGATTTGGATTCCTTTTATTTCTTTTTCTTCTCTGATTGCTGTGGTTAAAACTTCCAAAACTATGTTGAATAATAGTGGTGAGAGTGGGCAACCTTGTCTTGTTCCTGATCTTAGTGGAAGTGCTTTCAGTTTTTCACCATTGAGGACGATGCTGGCTGTGGGTTTGTCATATATGGCCTTTATTATGTTGAGGAAAGTTCCCTCTATGCCTACTTTCTGGAGGGTTTTTATCATAAATCGGTGTTGAATTCTGTCAAGAGCTTTTTCTGCATCTGTTGAGATGATCATGTGGTTTTTCTCCTTCAATTTGTTAATATGGTTTATCACATTGATAGATTTGCATATATTGAAGGATCCTTGCATTCCTGGGATAAACACCACTTGACCGTGGTGTATGATCCTTTTAATGTGCTGTTGGATTCTGTTTGCTAGTATTTTGTTGAGGATTTTTGCATCTATGTTCATCAGTGATATTGGCCTGTAGTTTTCTTTCTTTGTGACCTCTTTGTCTGGCGTTGGTATCAGGGTGATGGTGGCCTCGTAGAATGATTTGGGAGTGTTCCTCCCTCTGCTATATTTTGGAAGAGTTTGAGAAGGATAGGTGTTAGCTCTTCTCTAAATGTTTGATAGAATTTGCCTGTGAAGCCATCTGGTCCTGGGCTTTTGTCCATTGGAAGATTTTTAATCACAGTTTCAATTTCAGTGCTTGTGATTGATCTGTTTATATTTTTTATTTCTTCCTGGTACAGTCCTGGAAAGTTGTTCTTTTCTAAGAATTTGTCCTTTTCTATCAGGTTGTCCATTTTATTTGCATATAGTTACTTGTAGTAATTAATCTCTCATGATCCTTTGTATTTCTGCAGTGTCAGTTGTTACTTCTTTTTCATTTCTAATTTCATTTCCAGTTCTGTTGATTTGAGTCTTCTCCCTTTTTTTCTTGATGAGTCTGGCTAATGGTTTATCAATTTTGTTTATCTTCTCAAAGAGCCAGCTTTTAGTTTTATTGATCTTTGCTATTGTTTCCTTCATTTCTTTTTCATTTATTTCTGCTCTGATCTTTATGTCATCTTTCCTTCTGGTAACTTTGGGGTTTTTGTTCTTCTTTCTCTAATTGCTTTAGGTGTAATGTTAGATTGTTTGAGATTTTTCTTGTTTATTGAGGTAGGATTGTATTGCTATAAACTTCCTTCTTAAAACTGCTTTTGCTGCATCCCATAGGTTTTGGATTGTCGTGTTTTCATTGTCATTTGTCTCTAGGTATTTTTTGATTTCCTCTTTGACTTCTTCAGTGATCTCTTGGTTATTTAGTAATGTATTGTTTAGCCTCCATGTGTTCGTGTATTTTTACGTTTTTTTCCCTGTAATTGAGTTCTAATCTCATAGCGTTGTGGTGGGAAAAGATGCTTGATACGATTTCAATTTTCTTAAATTTATGAAGGCTTGATTTGTTACCCAGGATATGATCTAGCCTGGAGAATGTTCCATGAGCACTTGAGAAGAAAGTGTATTCTGTTGGTTTTGGATGGAATGTCCTATAAAGATCAATTAAGTCCCCATCTTGTTCAATGTATCATTTAAAGCTTGTGTTTCCTTATTCATTTTCATTTTGGATGATCTGTCCATTGGTGAAATTGGCGTGATAAAGTCCCCTACTATGATTGTGTTATTGTCGATTTCCCCTTTTATGGCTGTTAGTATTTGCCGTATGTATTGAGGTGCTCCTATGTTGGGTGCATAAATATTTACAATTGTTATATCTTCTTCTTGGATTGATCCCTTGATCATTATGTACTGTCCTTCTTTGTCTCTTGTAATACTCTGTTTTAAAGTCTATTTTGTCTGACATGAGAATTGCTACTCCAGCTTTCTACTGATTTCCATTTGCATGGAATATCTTTTTCCATCCCCTCACTTTCAGTCTGCATGTGTCCCTAGGTCTGAAGTGGGTCTCTTGTAGACAGCATGTATACAGGTCTTGTTTTTGTATCCATTCAGACAGTGTTTTGGTTGTAGCATTTAATCCATTTACATTTAAGGTAATTATCGATATGTATGTTCCTATTACCATTTTCTTAATTGTTTTGGGTTTGTTATTGTAGGTCTTTTCCTTGTCTTGTGTTTCCTGCCTAGAGAAGTTCCTTTAGCTTTTGTTGTAAAGCTGGTTTGGTGGTGCTGAATTCTCTCAGCTTTTGCTTGTCTGTAAAGGTTTTATTTTCTCCGTCAAATCTGAATGAGACCCTTGCTGGGTAGAGCAATCTTGGTTGTAGGTTTTTCCCTTTCATCACTTTAAATATGTCCTGCCACTCCCTTCTGGCTTGCAGAGTTTCTGCTGAAAGATCAGCCGTTAGCCTTATGGGGATTCCCTTGTGTGCTATTTGTCCTTTTTCCCTTGCTGTTTTCAATATTTTTTCTTTGTACTTAATTTTTGACAGTTTGATTAATATGTGTCTTGGCATGTTTCTCCTTGGATTTATCCTGTATGGGACTCTCTGTGCTTCCTGGACTTGATTAACTATTTCCTTTCCCATATTAGGGAAGTTTTCAACTATAATCTCTTCAAATATTTTCTCAGTCCCTTGCTTTTTCTCTTCTTCTTCTGGGACCCCTACAATTCGAATGTTGGGGCGTTTAATGTTGTCGCAGAGGTCTCTGAGACTGTCCTCAATTCTTCTCATTCTTTTTTCTTTTTTCTGCTCTGTGGTAGTTATTTCCACTATTTTATATTCCAGGTCCCTTATCCGTTCTTCTGCCTCAGTTATTCTGCTATTGATTCCTTCTAGAGAATTTTTAATTTCATTTATTGTGCTGTTCATCATTGTTTGTTTGCTCTTTAGTTCTTCTAGGTCCTTGTTAAACGTTTCTTGCATTTTCTCCATTCTATTTCCAAGATTTTGGATCATCTTTACTATCGTTAGTCTGAATTCTTTTTCCGGTAGACTGCCTATTTCCTCTTCATTTGTTTGGTCTGGTGGGTTTTTACTTTGCTCCTTCATCTGCTGTGTGTTTCTCTGTCTTCTCATTTTGCTTCATTTACTGTGTTTGGGGTCTCCTTTTCGCAGGCTGCAGGTTTATAGTTTCTGTAGTTTTTGGTGTCTGTCCCCAGTGGGTAAGTTTGGTTCAGTGGGTTGTGTAGGCTTCCTGGTGGAGGGGACTAGTGCCTGTGTTCTGGTGGATGAGGCTGGATCTTGTGTTTCTGGTGGGCAGGTCCACATCCGGTGGTGTGTTTTGGGGTGTCTGTGACCTTATTATGATTTTAGGCAGCCTCTCTGCTAATGGGTGGGGTTGTGTTCCTGTCTTGCTAGTTGTTTGGCATAGGGTGTCCAGCACTGTAGCTTGCTGGTTGTTGAGTGGAGCTGTGTCTTAGCGTTGAGATGGAGATCTCTGGGAGAGCTCTCACCCATTGATATTACGTGGAGCTGGGAGGTCTCCAGTGGTCCAATGTCCTGAATTCAGCTCTCCCACCTCAGAGGCTCAGGCCTGACACCCGGCCAGAGCACCGAGACCCTGTCAGTCCCACGGCTGGCTAGTGTTGGGGGGTCTCCTGCAGAGGTGGGGGGTGGCTGTGGCTCACTGCGGGGACAAGGACACTGGCAGCAGAAGTTCTGGGAGGTACTCCTTGGTGTGAGCCCTCCCAGAGTCCGCCATTAGCCTCAAGAAAGAGCCTGTAGCCTCCAGTGCTGGATCACCTCAGGCCAAACAACCCAAAATTTATATTTTTAAGGTTTATTACAAATTTACCTCAATGTTGTTATAACCTATAAAGCTCCAGTAACAGCTTCAATGCGCACAAAGAACTTTCCCAAAATAAAAAAGTGATCAAAAATTATTTATCAGCTTGCATTTGCCAGGAATGACTAATGCTGCTTTCAATTATGTCGACTGACGTACACATTTTGATGACCTAAACAAATGAATGTGCAGAAAAGTGAGCCAGCAAAACCTTATGATGAATGAAGATAGTGACTGAAGTATTACTATATTGATTATATTATATAAAATTTTTACACCAAAACATTTTAGTAATTTATAACTTTGTGATAATAGTCACGTATCACTATTATTTCTATTATATTTTGTAAGTAAAATACTTTTAATGGAAAAGCCTTACATTCATTTTATAGATTATTCTGAAAATGCCTGAAGCCCTGGAACATAATGTTTCTTTAAATACATACAAACAAACAAACAAAACTAACACGTGATGTTAATTTTGGGAGAAGGGGGCCAGCAGCCTGATGCCTGCACACGCCTCGGCTCCCCCGTTTCTCAGCCTGTGCTTTCAGGTGCCCCCCTTCCCGAAGGCTGCCCAAACCCCAAGACCTCCCGCGAGGCTGCGTCCCGCCCCCGAGCCGCACACCCCCATGCCCCTCTGAGCGTTTAGCACTTACCTTCTTCACACCACTGTTTACGTGAGCATCGTCTCTGTGAGCTCCTGAAGTGCAGGCCTGCAGCCAGCTCTTTACCCCTTCTCAGAGCCGACACATGCCGACCTCTATTCACTTACTAAGGTAACCAACTGTCATGTGGGTTTTTCATAGGTAATTAATTCCTTCATTTCTTAATTCCCTTTTAAGTTTTTGGGTTGTAGGAAGAAGAGGTGGGAAGGTACTGATGAAACATCATCATAAGCCAAAAACGTGAGTTTTGCAACATAACTAAACTTTAGATCTGAAAACCAACTGAAATGAAGGCAGAGAATATCTCGATGCTGTCTCTATTCATAATCAGACTGTTGACTGTTTAAGAATTTGTTTCACCAAAAATTAACCATCCTTGAGTTCATATATTTTCAAAGACCACACTGGTGTCACCGTAAGCCATTCCAGCCTTCTAACTTACAAAGGCTACACCTGGAAGGGACCCAGTGCAAAGAGAGCACACACTCACTTTCAATCAATGCCAAATCTACCCAGGTAGTCGCAGTGTCTTTCCCGGAACCTCTCACCTGTGAACTTCCAGGCTGAGCTGAAGCCGAGTGGAAAGCTCCGGCCCGTTTGTGCCGACAGCAAGTGAGTGCAGTGTCCGCCAGCATCGCTGGGCCGCCCGCCCCAGTGCCCTGCACAGCCAGGGGAACCCAGCTCACCTCCTGGGAATGATGCCGTTTTCCAAGCTCGTGGTCTGGCTCCGAAGCCAGCGGCGCTGGTAACTGCTGGAGGAGGACGTAGAGGAGCTTGGAGACGGGAACGGTGTGATCAGAAGGCTGCTCAGGGAGGCTGCGGGAAGAAGATTGGGAAGTTGAGAGCTGGGCTCCAGGAGCCCACGTGCACCTACGTGAAAAATATCTATACAAGCCCTGGGACCTAACCGTACAGGTTCTACCGGCCACAGCCAGCAGGGGGAGCCCTCTCAGGCTGTGGTACAGCCAAGAAAACACCCTTTAAAACGAACAGGGGTCGCCGACACGGCAAGGGCATCGGTGACCAGGCACCAGCCCCACATTCCAAATGTAAACAAACGTTACTCATCCAGTCAGAGGGCAGCCTGCAGATTTCGGATACCACGAAGAGTCCACGGAAGTACTGCTACTGCTGCCCGGGAGCCGGTGCCGCACACGGAGCCGGCTCGCGCGCGTGTCCCCCCTTGACTGCTTGGTCCCCTGTGTCTCGAGGTGGAATCCAGGCGGAAGGGTACTTGCCCCGCAAAGCACCCTCTCCCGCCGCCACCTCCAGATACGCCGCACTTCCGCCCCTCACGACTCCCCCGGCTCTGCAGGAGGCACATCTGCTCCTAGACGTGCTTTCTGCTTGGATGACTCGGCTGCCCTCAGCCGCTCTGCGGCCGCCGCCACCGTGCGTCCCTAGGTGTGGCCGACGCCCAGCCCCACCGGTCCCCGTCAGGGCAGGCAAAGGGCTTCTTTCAAACCCCGGCTGCTTGGAGGAGCTCTGTGGGTTTGGAAGAACAGAGGGACGAAACAGATGTTTTCCCCTTTACCCCCCAGGGTCAAGGAATCAGGACACTGAAACGTTACTCAGTCGGGGGCAGAAGGGAGTGGAATGTGCCAGTCGGCTGGCTGATGTTTGCACAGGCGCATCACAGGGCACCGGGCCGACTTCAGGAAGTGCAGTATACCATGCTCATGGACACCCCTCGGAAGGCAGCTTCTCCACGTGAACGGCCGCACTTTTATTCACACTCTTACAGGCAGATGGAAAGAAGCTGAGTCCCCGACGTGAGTTCTGAAATCCGACTTGCCTGGCTGCGAGTCAAGTGTCTACAACGTGCCAGGCGCTGTTCAGCGCACAGGGATCCCACACGGAGCTGAAGAGCTGTGAGACCAGGGAACCCCCGGCCACAAGGTGAGATGCTAACAACTCAGGTTTCCTTCTGTCCACCGCAGAGGTGCTGTGAGCATCCACAAGATGCTTTTCTTCTGATCCAGTCAACATGCACAGGACATGTGTGATTCCCTGTACCCAGGACAGCGCCTGAGACACAACGGACAATTAATAAACGTCGGCTGAGGTACGGCGTTTCTGTGCTGAAGTGTCACCAGGTGAGGCTGGCTTGTGAGGCTGGACTTCAACCTCCAAAATCAAATCCTGGTTTCAAGTATCAGCGAGTAGGTAATTTTACTGAGAATTTTGAAGGGAGATAGAAGAGAGTTTTTCCTCAAAGTCACACAGTACTACTTAATAATAAAAAAAATCCTAATTAGACATGTCTGCCTCACCCCCAAGTTTTCAAAATCCCTTATAACACCAGAAGATCCTCACCCCCTAGTCCCAAATCTTCAGGGTCCCGTCTCTCTGCCGATCTTATGCTGGGCATAACAGCTCCTTCTTGGCAGGTGGAGGACAGAGGTGAGTTACAGTACTTGTATTAGAAGTACTTTTTTTCCCCCCCGATCACAGAAGCAAGATGGCGATGACCCTGAGGACCACTTCCTTCTGGAAGTCGTATTGCTGCATGATTCAGTTTAGTAAACCAAGTAAGACCCATGCTCTTGTTCAAATCCCAGCTCCGCCACTCACCAGCTGGGACACTTGGGCAGTCCACTTAACCTGTCAGCTTTCTCATCCGTGAAATGGGGGGCAAAAAAGGACCACACCGCAGTACTTTTTGTGAGACCTGCAACCTGCTAGTGGGCTACGAAGTCTTTAGCGGATCAAAACTGGTATTTTAGAAAAGGAGCAGAAAAGAAAATAGAGTAGTTTGCAGCGTTAACATTAATTGGTGACACTTTTGTTTGTTATATATAAAGATGTTTGTTACTGGATCATGATGATGAAATGCATTAGCATGGGTTGCAGACAAAAGAACACTTTGAAAACCACCGACCTATTTCATATGGTTCCTGTGAGGATTAAACAAATGAATACGTGTAAAAATACGTGTAAAGCACTTACCCCAGCACCCCATACAGTAAATGCTAGCTACTCACTCTCTCTGATAATTCTTGGAAAAGGTGGACTAGGTAAGACATTTCAGAGTGCTGAGAGGTCATTAATTCTGATTAATTATGAAAAGAACCAAGAACTTGTAACAGAGACATGAAAAAGGCAAAAAATTAAAATAATAAAAACCCAAGGAGGATGTTCCCTTTATCCCTACTATAAAATGCGGAATAATAATTTTTACGAAATATAATCTAAAGGACTGGCTCAGTGCTCTCCAGCATTTCCTCAAAAATATTTTAATATCATGTAGTAAGGTTTCTATGTAAAAGTTCTGTGGTATATGTCGTCAATCAGATATTCTAGGAAACAATACAGCTACAACTCTCAAATGCAAGAAGAGGCCTAATCTTGGCTTGTACCCTATTGCCATTTTCACGAGAAAAGGGTGGATTCAATCACCACTTAGTGCGTGTGACAGGCCTGGGCCGTGGTCTTCAAGGCAGTGCAACGTGGAGTGGTGCTGGGGCCCTGGTGTACGTCCCCGTCGCCAGGGCTGCGTCAAGCGTGCCCAGCTGTTTCCCTACCTTTGCTAAGGGGACTGGTACCTCCAGGACACCGAAGCGCTTCTGCATGAGAGTTACGTGGGGTGGGTCCCAGCTTCGTGAGCCAGGTAGAGAAATTCTCCAGTTGGTGCCACAGTTGTAAAATGTGCGGCTTTCAGTTAAATTACACCTCAGCTCAGTTTCAGCTTTGAAAGTGCTATGTGTAACACTCCTTAATGTTTTTAGTATGACTTTTCTTTTTAGAATAATTTTACAATTAGAACAAATGTTAATGCATACAGACTGCAAGGACTTTTGGAGTTTTGTACATTAATAAGAAAATAATTTGAGCTTTCATCCCCACCCTCCTGACTGAGGGGGCTCTTCAGCGAGTATCTATTTATTCCTGCAGAAATTAGCAGTGAGAAAAAAGAATAAGTCTAAAGGCTTAAAAGTGCTGATCGCTGGCTCTTCTTGGCCCATGTCATTCAAGTTCAAGATAAATGTTTAACTCCCTCTGGAAATACGTTTGCTGTTTGGAGAGTTTACTAGAAACACCGTACTGATGATCTGACTACAGGATTTGGATTTGAACAAATAGTGCCCTGAAATTCTTAAATCAAACCCATTCCCTCAACACACATTTTCTGAGCACCTACTAAGAGCCTGGTACCACCTAGGCCTGGGGCAGAAAGTTACAGCATAGAGACAGTCTCTGCCCTTAAGAAGCTCACACTTGCGGAATAAGTAAACAAGATGATTTCAGACGGTGATAAGTTCCTGTGATTTTTTTTTAAGCAACTAGGGCAAAGGTTTACTCTCTCATCAACAGTCAGAGAACACCCTTGTGAAAACGGGACGTTTCAGCTAAGAGTAAAACGCCAGCAAGAGGCATCCATGGAAAGCGCATCCCAGATGTTCCCTAGGAAAATAACTAGATCGTCTCAATAAGTCTTTAAAACAATCCATGTGTACTCCTCCTGGTACACATGGGGGACATATCCCCGCGCCCCACTCAAATATCCACTGAGCATCTCCTATATGCCAGGCGGGATTCACGCTGCTGGGGATGGAGCAGCCAGTGTGGCACAACAGGTGGGTCTCTGCCCTCGGGGAGCTTCTAGGGGAGGAGAAACAAACAAAAATCCCCAAGGAGCAAGCCTGACACTGCAAAAGGAAGTGCGAAAGTCAAGCGCTCAGAAGCTGCTATAATTCCTTCAACGGGAAGAATTCTGAGGTTGGCTTGTTTGTGTATCTGGAAACGCTGCCACCAAAATGAAAACAGGCTAATGTGACCAGGCCCCTATTCCTGCCCAAGCTCATCCGGCACACTCCCCTCACGACATCCAGCCTTCCTCTGTTCCTGGTGCACAACGGTCTTTCTGCGCCCCCCACACAAACCTGCAAAGCCTGCTCCCACCCCCGGGCTCTGCCCCAGCAGCCCACAGGCCTGAGACGCTCTTTGCTCTGGCTTCACCAAGCCAGCTACCAGTGGCACTCAAGTCAGCTGAAATTTCAGCTTCCGGGAGAGGCCTTCCTTGAGCACCCTGGTGGTGATGAGTGCCTGCCTACATTTTATAGTCTTTCTCTGTGTCCCCTTTATTGAATACAATTCCATGTCTAGTTGATCACTGATCTATCCCCACATCTGACAAAAATGTCTGGCACATAAGACGCTTAAGAAATGTTGCCGTATGAAGAACGAGAAAATGATTATGTGAAGGGCAGTGATGCCTGTCTTGATCGGCAAGCATGGCAGAAACAAAGCATTAGAATACAAATTTCTAGAGAGAGTTCAAAGCCTGAATTTATTAAAAAATTTCCTATGGTCAAAGCTGTATGCAGAGCATGTGGATTTTCTCTCCCCCCCCATCCCCCATTAAAAGAAAATCTTTCTTCTGTTTGGTGGTAATGGTGAAGGTGATGGTGGTGGTGATGATGATGGTGGTGGAGGCGGTGATGGTGATGATGGTGATGATGTTGGTGATGGTGGTGGAGGTGGTCATCGTGATGGAGGTGATGCTGGTGGTGATGATGTTGGTGATGGTGGTGGTGATGAAGGTGGTGGTGGCGATGATGGCGCTGGTGGTGGAGGTGATGTTGGTGATGGTGGTGGTGGTGATGAAGGTGATGGTGGTGGCGATGATGGCGGTGGTGGTGGAGGTGATGGTGGTGGTGATGGTGGTGGTGGTGGTGATGGTGGTGGTGATGATGGTGGTGGTGGTGGTGATGATGGCGGTGGTGGTGGTGATGATGGCGGTGGTGGTAGAGGTGATGGTGGTAATGATGGTGATGGTGGTGGTGACGGTGGTGGTGGTGGAGGTGATGGTGACGGTGAAGGTGGGGATGGTGGTGATGGAGATGGTGGTGGTGATGGTGATGATGAAGGTGATGGTGGTGGTGATGGTGGTGGTGGTGGTGGGGATGGTGGTGGTGATGATTTTGGTGAAGGTGGTGGTGGTGATGGTGGTGGTGGTGATGATGGTGGTGATGAAGGTGATGGTGGCGATGGTGGTGGAGGTGGTGGCGGTGGTAGTGCAGGTGGCGATGATGGCGGTGGTGGTGGAGGTGATGGTGGTGGTGATGGTGGTGGTGGTGATGGTGATGAAGGTGATGGTGGTGGCAATGATGGCGGTGGTGGTGGAGGTGGTGATGAAGGTGATGGTGGTGGTGATGGTGGTGATGGTGGTGGTGATGGTGGTGGTGCAGGTGGTCATGGTGGTGGTGAAGGTGATGGTGGCCCTCTCCAGAACCAGGGGGACGGAGACCCCCATGCTGGCCCGCCCCAAGCACCACATCCCAGGGCCCTCTCTGTCCCGTCTCTCACAGGCAGCCTCACTCTGTGGGTCATGAATCTCCCTTTGCCCCCACTCCCTGTGTGTGCGCATGCGTGTGCGTGTGTGCATGTGTGTGCGCATGTGTGCGTGTGTGCCATCTGTCTTCACACCCAAACGGCAGAGTGGCCAAAACTCGGGTCCTGTCTGAACACCATGACGACGCGTGCTCTTGTCCTGAAGGCTGACCGTAAAGCACTTAATAAACGTGTCTGAACATACGAGCTAGACGTTCTGCTCACACTGATGGTTTTACTACTTTCCAGGGCACAGAGAATGAAGACATTACCTTCCTGCCCGTGATCTGAGTGTGCTGCTGGGGAAGGGAGTCAGCAGCTGGAAGGAGGTGATGGCTGACCAGGCTGGGAGGCGGGTCCCAGCCCCAGCTGCCTGGACCTTCCTCTCCCCCTCGCCACGACCGCCAGATTGCAGCTTCTGCCCCACCCGTGTCCTCTTTCTGAACTACAGCTGACTGCTCATGGCTGGGGCACTTGCGGGCACTTGTGACTGAGATACTGGCCCAACACCTGTCTCCCCAGGCGCCTCCTCCCCCGGTATGGGGCATGCCCGCATGCCCTACTCGTCGTCCTGTTAGAAACTGTAAAGTCGCCCTTTGTCCCCCCCCCGCCATGCCCTGTGTCCCATTAGTCCCCGAGCCCCTCCAGGACCACCTTCCAGCACGGCTGAAACCCATCCCTGCTCTCTCCCGAGACCTTACCTGAACATTCCTAAGAGCAGCCACTCAAATAACCTCTTGAGAATGAATTTATCTTTCTGATTCATATATGCATAGGGGACACATTCACAGTGTCCAGAAAAGAATGAGAATGCACTCCCCCCATCCCTGTCCCGGGGGGACCCCTTCCAGACACATTCGATGAACACGCTTTTCTATCTTTATATGTGGAGAGAGATCTTGTATATGCCCTTTTGCTCTTGAAACATAAATGACCGTTTACTGCAACTCACTGCTGATCAACTTTTCTTTTTCACTGAAATATATCTAAGAGAACTGTTCTATTTCGAGGCCTGCTAGGCTGCCGTGCCCTTCCAACCGCCGCGTGGGGCTGCTCTGCGGGACGAACGTGACTTAAGCAGGCCCTGGATGAACATCTAGGTCCCCTCCAATGTTCTGCTAGTGACAACAGCTCGTCGTGTGAGTTTCCTACTCCTACTTTTCACCCTCCACAAAGACACTAGAAAAATGGTTCTCAAACTTGCTGTAAGTAAAGTCTATGAAGATGAACATCAGATTTTATAGATGTCTCCCTCACTTGGCTTCCTTAATACAAAAAATCAGGAGATAAGGCAAAGACCGTTGAGTAAACTGCTAATACTCTAATGTAAAAAGCACTGTGAGCTTGGTATTGAGTTTGTTCCTTTACTGAGGAAGTTTTAAAAAAAATAGGTGGATATAGTCTAACCCATTAAAGCAGTAAATGGGATATCCTTGTTATTGCTCTATTCCTTATTCTGCGTGTGTGACAAGCTATGTAAAGAGGCACTGGGGCACTTATCGTGAAGGGTAAGATGCACGAAGGCACAGAGGAGAATTAAGATTCGATTTCCTCTCTTATTATAGTAAAGCTACTGAATAACCCAGAAGAAAAGTTGGCTGTTCTTCTCAGGTACTATTCTAAAAAGGGAAAGAGGGGAAAAAACCCAATGAACTGTTTTTAAAAATTTTATGCTAACTCAGATAATCCTTTTACACTAACTTTACAAACACATGCGTGTGCATGTGCACACACACACACACACACACACACACACACACACAGCGGTGAGTTCGGGGGAGAAAAAGTTAATGGGAAAAAAATCTGTCTTCTGCCCACCTCCCTCAGTCCTGTACCCCCTGCCCAACTGATCTACTTTAGCAGCGAATATACGGGTGCAGTTTTTTCTGGAGCAGTTGGCGAGGCACCAAATAGGCCTCAAATATGGAGCCAATCAGGTTCCCCCTTTAGCTGCCCCGAACAAGACTAAGTCCAAGGGCTCACAGGGCGCCGGTGCCTTTTGTGATGAGGCTCGCCCCCCCGCCCCCCAGTCCCTGACGCTGCGGACACATTTTACCCGGGCAGCCCCAGGACCTACACCCCTGCGCAAACGAGCTTCCGAAATGGCGCTTTTGCTCGACGCTGATGCAGTTCTTTCCTCCCTCCCAGCTGTCGTCCCTCGAACACCCCCGTCCCAGGCGCCACTCCCAGGCCCCCGGCTCCCACAGGGCGGGTGAGGCAGCACTCTTCACCCGCTGTTTTAACTCTGGGTTTACATGGAGCTTCCTGAGGGCGGGTGCTAAGGGTCACTCATCTTCTACATCGCCCCAGTTCCGGCAGAGCCTGCCAGCCTAGGGGGTACAAGATTGTTATTCAATAAATGTAATAAATGTGGCTTCACGGCCTGACTCAGGGCTACCCTGCCAACCCCTTCCCTTCACCTCGACTGTAGCAAACTGGCCCAACTGTGGAAGCCACCACAGTAACTGAGCTCTCCTACAACAGAGGGCCCTCGGGAGTGCAAACCCAGACAGCGCTTTGCAGCCCCGGGGCACACGGTGCACGAGGGGCACGCGGTCAGCACCCACAACATTCCTCCCTGACGCGGGCGGAAGACAGGTGCGGGGAAGGGGCTGGCGGAGGGCGACAGAGACCCTCGGTGTCTTGTCTTTCTGCCGGGGAACCGTACTGTGTGCTCTGACTCTTCATCCGGATCGAGTTCCCCTCTGTAGAGGATGATTTAAAAAGCAAAAAACAAACATAGAAGCTTTTCTAAAGTTACTTCTTTACCGAACTACTGGGGAAGAAAAAGACTCTGAGGTCACTCTTCAGATGTGACTTGTGTGTTCAGAGCTTTGGGGCAGCCGCCATGCAGCCCGCTCATCATGAAGATGAACTGGTGTCAGCTGTGACTTCAGAGCTTCTGCTGGCCTGGTACTGACAGCTGCAAACATTCCCCATCTCCAAAGGCGCCAGCCTAGGTAACCTTGGCAACGAGTGACGTCTGCGGGACGAAAGGTCAGAGGAACTGCACACAAGCACTGCTCTCTCGTTTAAAAAAGGCGTTTCCCACAGGAGCACTGGGGTAAGCACCCTGACGCTGCTGTGTGTGCCCTGCAATGAATCCATTACCTAAATGCGCGGCAGGCCGGGAGCCGGGTGTCTCGCCACGGGGGGCGGTTTGCAGATAAGCCGGGCGGGGAGGGTGGGACGGCCCACGGGCTCACAGATGGCGGGCAACACGGAGAAATCCGCAGCACTCACGCGTCGCTGAATGTAGGTGCGGGCGTCGCCGACAGCAGTACGCACAGAGACACAGACACACAGCCGGCACAAACCCACACTCCTGCTTGCTGGCATCAAGGTGCAACAAGCGTATCTGGGGTCCAGACCCTGGGACCTAGTTCCGTCTCCAGTGAAAGGACAGGGCAACACGGAGACACAACTGATTCTAGGGATGGGGCAGGACATACATGAGGCACGTCTGGAGCATCCTGTAGTGCCAGAAAGCGAGGAAGCGCCACACACACACACACACACACACACACACACACACACACACAGACTGAGAGACGTTAAAGAAACACTGGAGCCAACGGAAAGCGCTCCACGGCTTCCACGGCCAAAGCTGGAGCCACGTGAGCGACAAAATAAAGCAGTACTGGGGTGACCTGAAGGGTGAAGTAAGCACTCTGAGTCCATATTGATATGGACGACTGACTGGCTGGACGGATGAGGAAGGAGGACAGGCTGCCACGCAGAAGAGCTCCAAGCCCCTGATGCAGCGCCCTGCCCGCAGCAGACGGGGAGAGGCCACACAGACACCGTGCCAGCCAGGCGACCAAGGCAACCATCAGCGGTCCTAACGTACGCTGACAGCACATACCCTTGGTCGGGGGCAACGAAAGTGTCACCGAACCTCCGTGACCTCTTCCAAAACGCGGTCCACCCACGTGCGGAGCATCAGACAAAGTCCCACAGCTGGCTGCTACTTCCGGAGACTGTCACGGTCGCCACAAAACACAGCGAGTCTGAGGAACTGCCTGAGCCCAGCAGAGTCAAACAGACGTGACAACTGACCGCCCCGTCTCACGGGCTAAGGCGTCAACGACGGGGGGCTGCACCGCAGCTCCCCACGGCCGTCTCGCTTGCTCTGCAAACCTACCACTGTTCTGAAAAGCAAATCTACTGAAGCTATGTGCCCCGCCTCCCAACTCTGCAGACAGGAGGCTGCAAACTACAGGAAACAGGAATAAACCGTGGCTGTGATTTCTCTCCATCTTCCACTGCGAATTCAGCTCAAACAGTCGGAGTCGCTGCTCTGCTCCAGGACGAGGACCCTGGTCCGCACAGCGCGGGCGACGTGAGGAACCAGCCACAGCGGGCGCACGAGCGGCCTTTGGTGGAGGGTGACCCTCCCAGGGGTGACCCTCCCAGGGCTGACCCGGGGGTTTCAGAGCTGCTCCCGGGACGGAAGGGGAGCAGAAGGCCCCCGGGGGCCCCGTGCAGCCAGCCCCCCATCTGCGTGGACTCCCAACAGGAGGGCGGGAGCCTCAAAGGAGACCCGGCGGGTTCAGGGGCCGAGCTGCCAACAAAGCCAAAGCTCACATTTGCGTCACGTTCACCTCTGCCCCCTCCTCCCGAGAAAGCGTTCAGATCCGGCTGCTACTGACCTTTCACTTCAATGCCAACGCGGCCCTCAACTGTCCCGCTTCTCAAAGGGCAAGGGACACTCGTCTTAGGAGCAATTTGAGTGGAACCTGGGACCCTCTGCTGCAGGGCTTGCACCTGGACACACCTCTCCTCCACCCACAGATACAAAGAAACTATAAGGGACTAAAAATAACTGGGGGCACGCGCAGTTGGGGCACATTATGGACAAAAGATACAAAGAGACCAAAAAACCCAACTGCCACTTCTGAAGAGGCTGGAGCAAAGACAGGGGTTCGGGAGCAAAAGCAGGGCGCTGCACACGCCGTCTGCACTCAGCACCGCCTGGGGGCGGGCAGAACACCTAAGCCGCCCTCTGGCCTGAGCCCTGGACACAGCCCTGCCCTCACGCCTTATAAGGAACTAGCTCATCCCCGCTCAGGGAGCGAGCCAGCAAGGGAACCTGTCCTTTGTTCTCCTTCCCTCATGCTGCAGCAGGGGCCCCAATAAAGCCTTGCCTCAATTTCTTGTCTGGCCTCTAGTCAATTTCTACTGCCCAAGGAGGCCCAGAGCCCTGGTCGGTCACAACTTGACATGAGCAGAGAAGGGGCACAGGGGACAAAATCTAGAGCGTCACGACCCCAGGACAGAAGCAGGCCACGGACGGCCCATGGCCACAGCCAGAGGCATTCCCATGCACAGCGTCCTTCCCCTGGTTGGGCGCTCAGGACCCAGAAGGCCCCAGGGCCACTGGCTCAAGGAGGCTCCCCCCTTTTAGCGGGACGCTGCTTGACGTACGGTCGTCTCGCGGGAGCCGGCCCTGTGCACGTCACACCCAGATCTCAGAGGGAGGGCTCGCTCCCCGGCGCCGCCGGCAAGAGGAAAGCACGTACCTGAGCGGGCGATGCCGCTGTCCCTGTCTTCGCTCTGCCCTCTGCTCGGCATGTCGACCGGAGTGCTGTGCACTGCAGGAAGCAAGGAGACCTGGTCACGGGGCTCGCAGAGGCGGGCTGCTCAGACCGCCTGCGCTCGCTTTACGCCTGCTGGCGGTGACCGCACGAGGACACACAGGGAGGGACGGGAAAGCAGAATGCATCTCAGAAAAGACGGGGGAAGGAGGGGGCAGAGGCCAGCGACCACCTGCCCGTGCCTGTCCCCCGGCAGCACTACAGAGGCTCTTCCGAGGGCCTCTCGCCCCTAAAAGAAGCCGAGTCATCAGCTGTGAGGACACTTCATACGACGAGCAGACATCCTCGAGCAGATACTTTCAGCCATTTTCCTCATTAGTAGTAGTTAAATAGCATTTAAGTATTTCAGTAGTTTCAATGTACTGAAATACTGCAAAATATTAATAAGTACTTTCAAAATGCTTTCTAATCAGTTTCAGCGGTAACTACAGGCAACCTCGAGAAGAGAAAGGCTTGAAAACCATTTCAGGAATTTAAAAAACCCTTCTGTGTTTTATAAACCCTCTCTTGGCAGACAGAAACACTTATATTCATTTTCAAATATCTCTTCCTCTGCCTCTTTTCCATATACACCCGTACACAACACTACTGCAGAGGTGCTAGGAAAACACTCTAAAGGACTGCAGACTTCCAGGAATGCTTTATGTTGGTCTCAACTGTGTACCGCTGAGCTATACGGTAGCTCCCACGTTGCTACCGTAAGCGTTCCGGTGCACGAGAAGCCTGCCGCTCTGCCTGATTATTACACGTGGCAGCTACTTTGTGAAGCGTGTTTATTTTCACAATTTTAAGGAGAGTATATAAACATGCTATCCTCACCTGGAAGTAGGCAGGAGGGTGTCAGTCAGTTAAATAGGGTGCCTAGCATAGTTCGGCTACGGTGAAAAGCAGAATGCAGAGTACCGTCTGCGGTAAACACAACCCCTAACGTTAGCAATGAAGGCTCCCACGCTAGTTAATCACGCCAGCCTGCGGCAGACATTCGGCAGCCTGGGCTAGACGGCCAGGCCGGTCTCAGGATGTACCTACCCAGAGATGGAGGTGGCTACACCTGTAAAGAAGCTGGAAAGTACATTTGAACTACTTAAATGCTACGGACAGAGAGAGGGAGAGGGGGAGGGAGAGGCCGGTCTTCCATGCTCTTGTTAGAGTGACTTTTGAAGACACAGTGCAGGTAAGGGTGCAGGTGAAAAATGGATCAAAGATGCCACGGCAAAGAGAAACAGTTCACGGCAGAGGAAGAGGCCGAGGAAAATCGGAAGATGTTATCCTCTTAGAAACACGAAGGGCTCATTTCAGATCCAAACCGGCTTACGCCACGGGGGTATTAGCAGAGACATTTCCAACAGGGGTTCTGGGGTGGAGGTTTCAGAACGCCAGGCGCTCGGCAGCACGTGGAACTAAACATCTCACGAGCCCCTTGGATTTCTAGAGAGGCGCCCAACAGATTTGTTTCTAAGAACCTGCCCCGGAGTTACTAACGTGTGCAGGTCGCACCATACTCAGCATTCCACACAAACCTGCAAAGAAAGAGGCACTGCGGCTGAGCCGGAGCGGTCCTCCTTCAGCCGCCCCCGGGGGCAGTTTGCTGCCGCATCCCTGCAGCACACCTGGGGCGGAGACACACACGGGGGCGAACAAAGTACACACACAGAAATAAACGCAGATTAAAGATAATGCCACCGCAAAACACCACCACAAACTCAAAGAGAGCAAAACGGACACCCACGACGGCGGGACCCGGAAAGCGAGGCCCCGCTTACGTGGCGGAGTTTACCTAGGTTACTTCCAGTACGACAGGGACCCAGGTTATTCTGATTTGTGTTCAGCTTCCCCAGGTTAGGATCTTGGTTGATGTATTCGAAGCTGTCTTGCAAGCTAAGTCCAGAGAGGGAAGGAAGGGAGAGAGAGGAGAAAAACATCAAGGGACGAACAAAGCTGTTTGCTAACAGACAACTTCTCTTCATGAATTAATAAAGTCTCACATCTACCGAAGAGACTTCAACTTTAGGGGAATTTGTTGCAGGAAAAGACAAGACAGGCTTTGGGAGGGAGTTCAACCTATAGAACTAAATGACACATTCCGAACAATTTCACAGTATTATGTAATGAGGGACACCGAATTCTGAAATCTTCCTCTGGTGACTGATACCTAGGATACGGTTGTTCATTTCAAGGGTAATTTTACAGAAACCCTCAAAATGAAATTCATTTTAACTCTTAGTTAACATCCATGAGCAATTCAGCAACCTTTTTCAGGAGGAGCATGTAACAGAAATTATGATTCTTACAGGAGTCTGATTTCACAACTTCTTAAAAGTTAGAATTACTCATAAACACACGTGAGAGAAGCAGCTTTTAATAATTTATTGTATTTGTTAACAAATGAAATAAAGATGTCGAGGATAATATAGCATAATGAAGCCAAAATAATTTTGACTTAAATCTGAGCTTGATATTTAATTAGAGGGAGTTAGTATAATAAATGTTCAGGTAATATCAAGGGTCAGAAAAACAATACCTCACAAAAAAATAGATATCAATTCCTATACTGGCTTAAGTCATGACAATCCAGTGTTAAATGCTCAAAAAAGTAAATTCGTTATTCTGTTGAAAAGTAAGCAGACTTACTCAAAGGTACCCAAATTTGAAGAGGAACATACTTTTAATTTCTTAGGATTGTAAAAAATAACAGCCTTCATTTGACCCCTAAGAATACCCCTTTAATTTACAATAAACATTTCTTCCAAACTTACCCAAATGTAATAAATGTTCTGTTGTTTTATTCAAAACAGAAGTATGTGGACTATTTCTGCTTGAAAACTTCAAACTATACGAACAGTTGTGCCAGACTAAGAGTTAAGTCAGACGTTTAAGTTCTTAGTCGACACAGAGTGTAAACTTAACAGGGGAAACTCGGGGGCGGGCTTCCCTGGTGGCGCAGCGGTTGAGAGTCCGCCTGCCGATGCAGGGGACGCGGGTTCGTGCCCCGGTCCGGGAAGATCCCACATGCCGCGGAGCAGCTGGGCCCGTGAGCCATGGCCGCTGAGCCTGCGCGTCCGGAGCCTGTGCTCCGCAACGGGAGAGGCCGCAGCGGTGAGAGGCCCGTGTACCGCCAAAAAACCAAAACACAAACAAACAAACACACACTCGGGAGTGGAAATCAAAATATTGCCTGGCCTGAGTCCTCACCGACCACAGAGGCTACACGGATGGCTCAGACAGACGGTCCCTCCTGCCCTTCAGGTGCCTCTCAGCTTGGGAAACTCACCCTGTGCCTCATTCCTTCAGAAATAAATAAACGAGCAGACTGACAGGTGAGATTTTTTTGTTTAGTTTTGTTTTGCTTTGGTTTTGGTTTTGGCCGTGCCACGTGTGGGATCTTAGTTCCCCGACCAGGGATCACACCCGGGCCTCGGCAGTGGAAGCGCAGAGTCCCAACCACTGGACCGCCAGGGAATTCCCGAGATTTTTTTTTTATAAGATGAAATAATATCCTTTTCCCCTTCACTTTTCATTTTCCAGGGAATGAGAACATGGTGACTGGCAGTAGGAACAGAGTGGGTTAACAGGTGAAGACCCCCAATGTATGTATGTAGACCATCACTTGTCTTTAAGGCCACCTGCTAAGGCCCAAGGCCTCTTCATACTCACTATGTATTGGACAAAGGCCACCTTGAAAACCCCTTTGTTAATGTGGACTCATCCTGCTTCTAACCTCAAAAAGCCTTACGGCCCTCAAAGAACGACTCTACCCAGAAACAGCCACTTGGAAAATTGGGGGGGGGGGTGGGGAGGGAAGGGGGAAAATCCCGCACTTACTTATTTGTACTCCCACAGAAGCTGCCCATTCTGGCGGAGAAGACTTTACTAACCATCAGCTGTGGAGGAGAACTGGAGAAAAAACAAACGGACAGAAGAGGGAGAGATGCATGGGTTTTTTTTTGTTTTTTGGGTTTTTTTTTTAACTTTCTCTCAAGCTTTTATTCATTTCTATATCTTATTTTACAGAAAATGAGATGTGCATTTTTCAAATCACTGTATCAATGGGGTGTCTAGATTTTTTTCTAATTTTATCATTTTAAAATCCCAAGAATGTTAAAACCCTGAGAGAGAGCTATGGAGACACTGCCAGGGCCGTTTTCCTTGGGAGTAAATATTTCAGATGTACAAACTTCGCTTCGCAGAAATATTGCAAAGCAGAAGTTTGTTTTTTTCTCAGGGTATATTTTCCACCTGCCATGTGGCACAGATGAACAGACAGAAGGTTATAAGTGCAGGATTGGGAAAAGGCTTCCTTTCACACATCGTAGAGCTTGTGCTTCCAGCAAGTTAAATTCTATCCTGACATGCAGATAAGGAACGTGTTCTTTAATGTCGTCACATTCTGCTTTTTGCAGAAACTTTTATTCTAGACACCATTCCCTAGAAACAAAAATAAAACTCGGCATGCGTTCAATAATTTGAAAAAATATGTATCTCAGTACAAGGAAAAAATCACGACAAACTTTAATCTGAAAATGGAAAATTTGTGAAATTCTGACTTTTTAAACTTAAAATATTTGAATAACTCTGATTAAAAGTATTGCTATTACTAACCTAGCAGATACTCAAAATGCTTTGGGACGCATTTTTCACTTACAGTACTTAGCTAAAGCTTAGGATTTTGTCCTGCTAAGCTGATTCAAGGTCAGAGTGATGTAGAAAATGTCAGACTATTTGAACTGCTAAAGATATGCAAAAGGTATCAAGTGCTAGCAAATACGAGATGACAAAGTTTAAATTATTATTTTACTGCATAACAGTTTTGCGCATGTTTGAATGGAGTCATCATCCCCAAGCCACGTCTCACGAGCAGTGGACGGAACTCACCGTATGTAGTGAATCTTCAGGGTGGAGCCTTTGTAGCTCATGGCGACCGAGCCGAACATCATCTCCCCAAGCATGTTGACATCAGAGGCGGGGCGCGTGTACTACCAGACGTGCAAGAAACCAAAATCGTGTCGAGTACAACACGATAGAAAATAATGTGCAATTTTGTTGGTAATTAGAACCATTTCTCAAAGCAGCAACTGATCATTTTACAATCTTAATCTACAATGATGACTGCCTACTCTTTTCCCCAAATTATCACTAATGTTCATGATTTCTTCTTTATACGTTGTATCCTCGTACAGGATGCAAGCGCTTTACCAGAGTTCACTTTTAATCTGGTTATGAGAAACAATGACTTTCATCGTCCCCATTTACAAAGTCTAAATACAAAGATTAAGTGACGGAAGAGGCAGAGTAACTCCTCTTGATACTAAGAACACATCCTGAAATGAAATATAGCTCAGGGTTATCCAACCAAAATCAACGTGTGGAACAAAAATGCCAATCGGTGTGGGCAGGGTTTCGTGGGTCCAAAAGATAACGGACAGTCTGGTCACCCCAGAGTTTGACTGAAACATTTTTAAATTTTTTGACCCCCTAGCTTCTGACCAGTCTTCGGCGTCCCCTTTATCACCGCAGAGGGTGGACGGCACCTTCCCCCATCCCCCGCTATTCAAACGGCTCCTGTCACAGCCAATGGGCGCTTCCCAGTTTGCTCTATTAAACGTCTCACGGTATCTGATGCACATGATTGCTCTCCTTTTTATATTTTTTAAATTACTTTTTATTTTTTTTAGAAAGGCAGACTGCCACGTGCAGCGCCTCATTTGGATGTGTCTGGAGTCTTGGAAGCTCGACTACCCTACGTTCTCCTACAAATGGACCTTGAGAGCTTGTCTGCAGGTTCTAGCAGGGGAGCGCAGCTACTTGTATACCCCTGACCGAAGAACGGTCCTCCTCTACCGGGGAAGGTCGTCCTCTCCGACCGAGAGCGCAGCTTCGGGAGGGACGCACCTGGAACGGTGAGGGAGGAAGGGGACACCCGCCTAGCCAGCCCGATCGGCCGAATCAACCCTGGCGATCAATGGGGTGACAGATGTCGCAGCCAGATGGCCCTCACATCCTGCTCTCCCTTTTATTTTTATTTATTTTTTTGCGGTACGCGGGCCTCTCACTGTTGTGGCCTCTCCCGTTGCGGAGCACAGGCTCCGGATGCGCAGGCTCAGCGGCCATGGCTCACGGGCCCAGCCGCTCCGCGGCATGTGGGATCTTCCCGGACCGGGGCATGAACCGGCGTCCCCTGCATCGGCAGGTGGACTCTCAACCACTGCGCCACCAGGGAAGCCCTGCTCTCCTTTTTAAATCTCTACCTTCTCAAGTCATCCCTTGTACAGGGTCACTGTCTGCGTCCTCAGCCGCTGCTGTGATTCCAGTTATTCCCGACGGGAACCCCCATACCTTCATCTCGGGGCCCGGACTCCCCTGGAGCTCAGGCGGCTGGAAGCCAAACGCCCTCACTCACATGACGTAACACTGTGCGTACTGTGAACATATGATGACACACAGGTGCATGCGTTTAGATACAGGATGCTCAGCTCCCACTGTAAGTGGTGGTGACACACACTGAGGATGGATGTGAGTGTCAACCAAACCAGTGCGCACGACACCCGCACGGCCTGACCGAAACCGTACCTCCATCTCCTGTGACCCAGGCCACCAGCCAGACTCTCTGCTGCCTCGCTTTCTACCCAAGCAAAACCATGGCCATCAGCCTTTCAACTCCAAATCCACACGCATACACGTATATATCCACACACACGGACACACATATACACGCCTACTTACACCTGCTTGCAAAGGAGGAAAGAGGAGCAGACATCTGTCCGCCTGATTTAACGAGCCTGCTACCAACCTCTTCTCGCTTCCTGCAGACAGAAACTAACAGGCTTTCACCTTCTTTATGAATAACTTCCACCCATCACCTCCATTTCTGAACCTGCTTTTTCTTGGGGTACAAGGTCCACGTGCCAACTGCAATTCTCAACTCACTGAAAATTTCACTCTATGCTGTTGTAACCACATACTGCTTTGAGAGCCGGCAGCTCTGTGGAATAAGGGCAGACGCACAGCAGCGATCCCCACCGTGAAACGAACAACGTTCTATACACCTGTGGCTGCTGGTATACACCTCCCTGGCTTTGCTGTGTCAGCGACACGGCAGACAAAATTCCTCATAGCTCCGAAAATAAAAATAAACACTCATGTATCCTCCATCAGGTAGTACCCTTCTGCTATTCAATATTTATGAAACCTCTTTCCTTGCGCCCAGCTGGCCAACACTTCTCAGTATACCAGCCCTTCACACTTCCCACTCCAGTTGGGTCTTGCCTTCCCAGCTGCTCCTATACAAGGCTTTCTTCCTTCTACTGGCAAGTGCTATCTTCTCAGGATGACAATATTCATCCCCAGAATCCTCAGAGCTCTTAGAAAAAAACCTGGAAAACACATGTGCACTAATCTGGTTCTGACCACCAAGGAAGCAGAACAGGAGGGTTTACCTCCTTTGCAACATTTCTCTTCATTCGGTGTGTGTTTCACGGGATCACTGCTGCTCCGTTATAGTTTTTATCAAGAGATAAAGCCAAAGTGTGAGCACAGCACTGGCCTGAAACACCTAAGAGCCCGTTTTGGGGTTTTTTTGTTGATTTGTTTGTTCCATTTTTATTGGAGTAGAGTTGACGTACAGTGTTGTGTTAGTTTCTGCTGTAGGGCAAAGTGAGTCAGTTACACGTTATACACACATCCCCTCTTTTTAGATTCTCTTCCCATAGAGCCCATCACCGAGTCCTGGGCAGGGTTCTGGATACGTAGTCTCCTATCCCAGGGACGGGGCCCTCAAGCAGCCATTACCCCCGAGGAGAAATGGCAGTAAATGGCTCCAGCCTACGGGGTATTCCGCACGCAGGGTGGTTGTACCTGGTACTTTGGAAGCTGCTCCTTGGCATGTGGTAATGATCCCCCGGAAGAGCCGTGGGAAGAGAGGCTGCCGCTGCCACCGCCTTGACAGCACTTGGCTGGCGTTTTCGTGGGGACGTCCTCCGTTTTCTGGGTGAACAGGGAGAGGAGGGTAAACACACCGCCCCCACTGAGCGTACCGGGCTCCCCAGCACACGCTCACTGGGGGCCCCTTTCTCACATCGTTCTGTTCTGTTGAGCCTCAGCTGCATAGAAAAACCGGGACGTTGTTGTTTTCTTTTTAACGAGGACAAAAGAGTGGTTCCTGTGAGTCTATAACATTTGGAAGAGGAAGATGCTGAGAAGGGTGACAGAGGTGGTGGGTTATGTATTAAGACTATTCTCTTTATTTTATTATTATTATTATTATTTTGGCAGCACGGCTTGCAGGATCTTAGTTCCCTGACTGGAGATTGAACCCAGGCACCCTGAACTGGAAGCATGGAGTCCTAACCACTGGACCACCAGGGAAGTCCCCAAGAACACTTGACGTTTCAATTCATGTTCTAAAATCATCGATGAGATCTGACCTCTGTTCTGGTTGTTAGAGGGTTTTTGAGTACTAGGTAGAGTCATAATCTATAAAGTTGATGAGGATACAGACATTGCTTCAAAGTTAAATTTTCCCCAGGCAAACGGAATTGAGAAGGCAGAAGTATTTATTCATCTGGAAAGACCAGCATGTGCTTTAATGACACACCTCCCCCCGCACGGCTTTAGAGAAAGTCATGAGGTCAAGCTTGTGAAAGATGAGGACAAAATGCTGGAACGGGGCTGCTGTGATCACACAGCGTGTGAGGCAACACGGCCTTCAAAGGTCACGGCTTGTAGAGGATTAGCTACTACACGTTCCCTACATGGAGTTCATGGCAGATTTTTATGACAGTGACACAGAGGCCTAAGGATACACCTTCACTAACGTTTCCCTTCCTCCTAGGCCAAGATACACTACTCCCTACAGAAGCAGCCTGTACCCTCCGTGATACGTTGTTTCTATCCTGAGTCTCCTTTGCTTTTTTGTGCGTAGATTTGCTTGGAAAAACATGAATGCAAGTGCAGCTTATCTAATCTCCAGTGTGACAGTCACACTGATGGTCGAATGCAAATGCCTGCAGTCACGTGCCTGCTGCTGACTCCTGACATTTCGTGCCTGCCCATGGGGTGGGGGTCTGAAGATGGGGGAAGAACAGAAGGGGAACAGGAAGCCTGCCCCCAGCGGTCGCGGGCGGGATGGCGATCCACGGCCCTGCAGGGCCTGGAGTGACACGCGGTCCACACCCACCCCACACTGCTGGGCCCACTGGCCGTGCCGTCCACAACTGGCGACAGCTCCCGGTACAGTGAGCAGAGCCCCCGCTGGACTCCCTCTGCAGCCTTGGGCAGTTTCCAAGCCTCCCCGGGCCCAGCTGCCTCTGTGAGGAAATGAGTGCGTCCATCCCAGGAAGCTTCTGTTCCAGACTCCGGGGTCATCATTGCTCCTACAGACAGGATTCCGGTTATTTTTGCAAACCGGTGAGAATTTTTTCCCTCCACCTGCTACCACCATCAGGAACCCTAGTGACGGAGCGTGGGTGTGCAACTACACCATCTGTGCAAGGCCTTGGGGAGACAGGAAGTGATGTGGGAAAACAGGGGGAAGCCGTGTGCGGTCCACCAAACAAAGGGCCGAGTGCTGGCTCACCTGAACTAATACCAATCTACCATGGCAGCCTTCGCTGAATCACCGAGAGATTTCTCATCTCCCCTGCTCCAGCCACCCACCTAACAAGCCCAGCAATGGGTGTAATGATTAGCTACCTGGCCAGCTTCCACGTGAAAGCACCACGGGATCCGCACAGCTAAACCGCCTTTAACCAGACACTTCCTTCCCGCAGAAACGACCGTATCAGAAGCAGGACGAGACCTCAGCCCTGACGAGACCGAGACCCTGACATAAACTATTCAGCTACTTAGCTGCACATTCTCTAAACTGCCAGGATTCGGTCAGTACAGGTATCAGGTTACTGAACATGAAAAGAAGGAACACAAAGGGATGTATTTAAGTTGTAGACATCTGAATAACTGCTGAAAGGCGACAAGTCAGAAGTACACTGGATGGCCACCCTGAAGACTCACAGGGAGGACTAGACCCTGCTCCTGCCTGGACACATCACTCTACCTTTCCCATTCTGGCTCCGAGGGATCAAGAGCTGCTCTGTCCCCACTTTACCCACCCTCAGACCTCCACGCCCCATACCACCACCACCAGCACTACGACCA
Organism: Leucopleurus acutus; assembly: GCF_964270905.1. Taxonomy (NCBI): domain Eukaryota; kingdom Metazoa; phylum Chordata; class Mammalia; order Artiodactyla; family Delphinidae; genus Leucopleurus; species Leucopleurus acutus. The sequence continues at coordinate 154,513,909 of NC_139146.1, forward strand.
CCACCATCACCTCTGTCACCTCCACCATCACCTCCATCACCATCACCTCCATCACCTCCATCACCATCACCTCCACCATCACCTCCATCACTATCATCACCTCCATCACCACCAACACCTCCATCACCGTCACCACCACCATCACTTCCATCACCATCACCTCCACCATCACCTCCATCACTATCATCACCTCCATCACCACCAACACCTCCATCACCATCACTTCCATCACCATCATCTCCATCACCACCACCACCCTCACCTCTACCATCACCACCGTCATCATCACCACCACTACTACCCCCACACCGCTCTCCGCTATAAAAAGGAAATAAAACTTCCTTGGTCAAACAGGCTTGGGTTGCAGGCCCTTCTGCAGACGACAGTGCATGTTAGCACCCTGCAGCCCCGTGGCAAGGAAAGCGCTCCAGTTCTGTCTAACCCAGCGCTATGTATCACCTCTTACTATCTATGGGTAATACCAGACCTTCCCTTCAGGCGAACGCTTCATGAATTTTAGCATTCTCAGTCTTCCCATTAACAGCACACACTTGGCATCAAAATCCTACTGGATTGCAACTTACCAGCAAAGTCACTTCTGGTAACATCTAAAGTACGATGCTTAGCATCTGCACGATGACTCGCTAACAGTCTCACCTGTGTATATTAATAAGAACGCAAATGGGGTGGGCGGAGGGACCTCTGCCCGTGTTTCCTCTGAACCACTGACGGCGCTGTGCAATTCAGCCCAAAGAGCAGGCAATGGACGAACAAACAAAAAGGACGAAAGCGAATCCGTAGTTCCTACCTGAGCTGCCGCCTCCTCGATCTTGTGAACAGCTTTAGAGTCAAACAAGACTTGTCTGCCTCTCCTCTCACAGTCCTGGTAAACTATCAGGCGAATCTCGTTCAGGTCCAACTCCGAACAGGACCAACTGTGGATTCACAAGAGAGAAAGAAGTCGTGTTAGCGGCGACGCTCGGGATGGTCGCAGACAGACAAGTCTCCCAGCCGGTGTCCGCCTGCACACGGAAGCCCCAGTGTGCAGAAGGCGTGATCCCCACAGACCCGGGCACATGGCCCTGTCCGTGGACTCCGATGGGCCAGTGCCCATGACCAAGGCTGGGAAGGCTCCTGAGATGATAAACCACTGGAGAGAAAGCTTCTCCTTCCAAAGCAACTTTGGGCAGAGACATCAGGCAGGAGCGGCCAGGGCTGCGGAGGGAGCTGAACCCGGCACCTGGGTTCTGGGGGCGTCACAGCTGAGGTCGGAGGCTCTGGAGCGTTCAGGCCTCTGCGCCATTGAGCCAGGAACCTGCAGCCTGTCAGGGGAGCCCTCGCTTTTCCTCTCCCACCCACCCAGGCTCAGGACAAACAGAGAGGGCTCACATGTCCTGAAACTTAGCCTTTTCTTGTATTGTGGCTGGTCTGACACAGAAGTTTGGAAAACCAAGTGCATCACGGTACAGCATCTGAATGGCAGAAAATGACCATCAGCGATAAAGCCAACCCAAAGCCACTGGGACAAAACTGCTCCGAACGCAGGTTCGTTCTCGAGCAACAAGTGAAATGAAATCAGAACGCGAGGACTAAGAAAGGGCAACCATCGAGATGCACCGCTTTGGGCATCTTCAGTTATGTGTCTGTTAACCAGTCGACGCAGATCTGAGCGCCTGCTGTGTAACCGTCACTGTGCTCGAAGCTAGAGAGCGAGCAGTTGTTTAACGAAGCAGACTCTGTCCCTGCCCTCAGGGAGGACACAGTTCAGTGCGGAACACTGGGCGAGTCGTCACGTGTAACTACAGATGTCCAAGGGCAAGAAAGAAAAGGATGTGGTAAGACTCATATTTTCAAGTTTAAGCGGTGCTGGGGAGCGGCAGGGAAGTCCCTAGGATTTAAGGAAGGGACATTTAAGCAGGACTTGAAGAAGCAGGAGTTAAAGAGAGGTAAAGTGTGGGAATGAAGGACACAGCAGGAAGAGGACTGGAAGGAGGAGATGCAGGAAAAGACAGGCAGAGGGAGACAGCGAGCTGCGGAGGGCGGTGGGCAGGTGGCAGCAAGGGCCAGCTCATCCCTGAGCGCAGGCGAGCAGGTCGGGAAACTCAGCCTGCACTTTCGAGAGGTCAATTTGCAGCTCTAAGGAAAACAGGGCTGGGGCGGATTAAGAGGAGAAGCAGGAGGGCCAGGTAGAATTTACTCTTCAGAGCTTGGGCCCTTCAAACCGAGGCTAGAGTGACGGCAGCCGGGGGGAGGAGAGGGGACGGGTACCGGCGGCAGGTTCAGTGTGGACAGAGGCCGGCGGGCGCCAGGCGCTGCGAGCACAGAAGAGGAAGGTGGTGGCAGACGGAGAGTTAGAGGACAGACAACATGTGAAGTCACACACATGTGGATACAGATACACATCCTCTGAGATCCGTTTCTCCATCAGTGCGATGGACATATTAACACCAAGCTCGCAAAGCTGCCGTAGAAATTAAATGAAAGTGCTTTACACAGCGGCTGACACAGGTAAGCGCTCCGAAATGCTAACAATTACCGAAAGAACTGTTCATGCTAACGATTTTTTAGAAACATCGCTACAGCATCTGGTCCCCAACCACGAATTGCGCATCACTGGTCCTCTCCTTTTCAGGCTGTGGTAGTCAACACAGAACACATGCTTTTCGGGGAGCAGATCTGTTGTCTTAAATCCTAGTCTTCAAAACATCAAGTTCTGGTTGCACCTTCTCAACAGCCTGTGCTCTAAGCTGCCAGGCCCAGCACCCTTGGTGCTGTTTTTTTTTTTTTTTTTGCGGTACGCGGGCCTCTCACTGTTGTGGCCTCTTCCATTGCGGAGCACAGGCTTCGGACGCGCAGGCTCAGCGGCCATGGCTCACGGGCCCAGCCGCTCTGCGGCATGTGGGATCTTCCCGGACCGGGGCACAGAACCCGCGTCCCCTGCATCGGCAGGCGGACTCTCAACCACTGCACCTCCAGGGAAGCCCTGGTGCTGGTTTTGCTACAACTCGGCAAGTTTGTTTCAGAAGTTGATTGTCTCCTGCTCTCGGTCCAGGCCTGACTGGTTGGACACGTCCCCCTAACCCAAACTGGGCTGCGCAGTCAGGGCCTGTTTTTTGCCGTCGCGCGCTGAGAGCTGACCTGAGGACCGAGTCACCAGAGGAAGCAGAGGGGAGCCGTCAGCCAGCTCTCTGTCACCCCAACCCGACAAGTCCCGAAGGAACCATGACATTTTACACCAGGTCATTAAAAACACCCTCTGCAATTGCTAAAGCACAGTACACAGTTCGAAGTCATTAACATCGAAAAAGCGACAAAGATTTAATGGCTTTTTGTTTTCATGCTCAATCTGTTTTGCCCCAACAATGACATCTTGTCAAAACAGCGTTATCATTTACAAAGCAACCTGCTCAGTCCTTATTTCTGAGGGTTAACGGTGACTCAAATGTCAGTCGAACTGAGGACAGCCCCTCTGGAAGAGCTACAATGTAATAATGATCACAACACCCTATAAAACATTTCACGTGATTTTTCAATTTAAAAAGATGAAAAGAAAAGACACGGGAAAGGAAAACCTTGTATGTCAGATGGTCCAACTTTTTGACCATCCGAATACTTTATAAAGCATTTTCTAAAATACGAGGAAAACTCTATTTTTCTTCTTGCACATGAATAGTGTCACTGATTTAACACCTAATTGTAATTCTGGCGTCCCCCGTCTCTGACCTTAGAGGGAGTCACAGTCCAGTCACCCGGGACAGGAAATGCAGGCGGTTAAAGGATGCTTCCGAAGGAAGCAAGCTTGGGTCCCCCCCGGGCTCTGGCCTCGCCGCGCGTCACAAGGACGACAGGCGCTCAGGTGCGGCCCCCCAGCATGCCGCGGGCTCCTCCGTGCCACCCTCGAGTCACCCGTGGCCACAGCCGTACATATTCCCTTCGTGCCCACACTCACCCCAACCCCCAGACACCGTTCCTGGAGCTATGCTGAGGGCGACTCTCTGCAGGATTGCAAGAGGCTGAAAAATGAGCCTTGGGCCTTTGCCGTAAAACATCTGGCTACAGCTGTAGAGACACTCTCATCAGAAACACCCTGTGTCTTGGCTTTTGTTGAAAGCAAGGGAAGATCACTGCCCCTGGCATCGGGGGACACGGCATTATTTGTCTACTTTATGGTCACAGCTGTACGACCTGAGGCAGAAGAAAATAAGACGGTTTGTCTACCCTTCCCTACTGTAAAATTTCAACAGAAGTACTTAGATAGACCCTTTCCAGTTTTAAAATTCCACGATGTGAAGATCTGCCCGGTTGGAACTAAACCAGATCTTGTTTCTGGAACTGGTCATCAAGAGCGCAAAGTGAGGGACCAAAGTCTCAATCACTTACCTGAAAGGTGACAAGCAATAATCGTTCAAATGATTGTAAGTAGAGAAAACAGAATCGTCTGTAAGGTAGATATAACCATGTGCTGCGGCTGAATTGTGTCCCCCCAAAAGAGATGTCCAGTTCCTAATTCCTGGTACCTGTGAGTATGACCTTGTTTGGAAACAGGGTCTCTGCAGATGTCATCAAGGCGAGGCCATCCTAGATCAGGCTGAGCCCTGATCCAAGGACTGGTGTCTTCTTAAGAGGAGGGAAATCTGAACACAGACCCAGGGAAGATGGCTGTGTGATGTCAGGGGCAGAGATCGGAGCTGCCGGCTACAAGCGCAGGAAAGCCAAGGAATGCTGGCCCTCGGGGGGTAGGGGGTGGATACTACAAATAAGAAATGTCCTTATTCCTAAGAACTTGAAGAGGCAGGCACGTCGGTGACCAGAGAAAACAAGAGGACGAGGAACAGGAGACATGCCCGGGAGAAGCAGCGTCTGGACTGGAAGGAGTGAAGGGTGGCCAGGCTCGGGCGTGGCGGCGAGTGGGAAGTCGCTGCAGGCCGAGGGCAGGACACAGGCCCACGGTCGAGTGGCACGGCGTCCAGGGCTGGGGCGGCTAGGCTACGGCTCTTGCAGCAGGACCGCACAGAGCTGGGAAGTTCAGGACTTCCGGAGCAGGACCCTGACTGCTACGTCAAGGAACGTGTGTCCGCTCCACAAGCGATGGGGTGTGTGCCATTCCAGCCTCCTGAGAGAGCGACTGACACGACCAGACCTGTGCTAGGAGAGGACTGAAGCTGCCTGAGAAACCATCTTCTGGGAAATGGAGAGGGGCCCTGACCTGCGCACCCAGGGTTTCCAGGCCTTGAGCTGGCAAGGACCAGGCCAGGAGGTGTCAGGTTTGCTGCAGTGATTTGTCCCCCGGGACCTGCAGGGTGGGCGTCGGATTCCTCCCCTGAACATTTGCAGGAATCAGGCTGGAAGTGGGCTCAGTACATCCGGTGGAACCACGGTCTATGAGAGAAGAAGACCTCAAAAATATTCTTCCTCTGGCTCTCATGCAAGGAAACAAAAATCGTCAAAGTCAAGTTCACGGGATGAGTTGAAAGACCGTCTTGTGATCTGAGAATGTGAATGTTTAAAGAGTCAGGTATGCTAGGGAACTTTAAATGGTCCAAGAAAAAGGAATATGAAACACCACAGAATCAACAAAACTGACAATGACGGTCACAACAAAGACTGGCAAACACCAACCATCCATCCGCCCAGCAGCTCCAGGCCCTGGGTACGGCCACTGCTCCCACGAACTCACTGTGCTCAAGGTGACGTTTTCCCGCCATGAAAATAAAGGATCAGCAGGGTGGAGGAGAAAGGGAAGTCGTGTTTGATGAGATGGCGATCAGAGCTCACCCCGCCAGCACAAACGTGTCAGCACAAATGTGTGCTACTTCCCGCCCAGTAGCAAGCTATTTATTGCAAGAAAAAAAATTACGTAGATACATGGCAGTAACATATTTGGAATTCTTTGTTTCTTTTTTCCTAGGTTAGTAGCTCAGGAAGATGGCTAGCAGGAAAAGTAATTTGCAAATGAGCTGATTTGTCTTTCTTCCCCTGTTTTGCACTGGTACAACTTCAGCTCCACAGACTGCCTGGTTTTTAGTTTCAGAAGACCTACATAAAAATTCACCTCTGAATTGCTGTCCTGGGGTCAAGAGCATAGTGAAAAAGTACTTAAAGATTCAGATTCTCATCAGGGGCTTTAATACATAATAAGAACCTAAAGGTACAGTTTTTAAACGATTCCAATTAAACGTACCCCGCTGTTATCTTCCCAGAAGAAATTTATATTGGATATTGGCTGCAACTTTTTTTTGTCTTTAAGAAAGCAGGTGATAGGGCTTCCCTGGTGGCGCAGTGGTTGAGAGTCCGCCTGCCGATGCAGGGGACACGGGTTCGTGCCCCGGTCGGGGAGGATCCCACATGCCGCGGAGCGGCTGGGCCCGTGAGCCATGGCCGCTGAGCCTGCGCATCCGGAGCCTGTGCTCTGCAACGGGAGAGGCCACAACAGTGAGAGGCCCGTGTACCGCAAAAAAAAAGAAAAAGAAAGCAGGTGATAAATAAAGGTAAATCCTTTATTGCTTTTGTAAAAGAAACGTGGACTGAAAAAATCAATCCCCACTGTCGGCAGCCTGGCTTGGCAAAAGCACTGTAACCTGAGCCCCAGAGACCACGCCTGCATCCGGCCTGACCAGCTGCCATGAAAGACACCGGGGAGCGAAATCAATGAGATCGGTGCCTACCTCAAAATGCTTACAATCCGACATGGAAGGGCCAACGCACAGACCAATCAGTAAACGCTACCGTCACGGGGATGGAGATAAACATCTACAGAAGGAAGGAGAGGTCAAGTCTGCCTAGCGGGGGAGAAGCGTGGGGCGAGGTCACAGACGACGTGACACCTGGAAAATGGGTGACCCTCTAGGGTAGACTGAGCTCCCAGCTCCAGCGTGGCCACTTTCACCCCAGGTGACTCTGGGAAGGCACCGACTCCAAAGCTCAGCTGTCCCCCAGTGCAGCCCTTACCTGCCTCACCAGGCTGCTGGGAAAGACAGAGAATAAGGATGAAAGTACTTTCATAACTGTAACGCAGGCCTCAAAGGTGAGTTCAGATACACGGTCCCTTAATTGAGATCCTTGGGTCCAGATGTTTCAGAATTCAGAATTTTTTTTAATTTTAGAAAGAAGCTTATACCACATATTATATAACAGCTCCTTTAGGGCCTGAGGTGTAATCAAACCCCAACGTCGAACAAATTAGAATCTCACCAGCCCAAGGGATGAATGTTTATGCTAAACGGATTATCAAGAGACTATTATGAATAGTTCGGGTCAGTTTCAACTTTTTTTTCAGAGGTTTTAGGATTTGGGGACTGTAGGATAAGAGGTTGCTGCCCAGTGTCAAGGCCAGAAGTCCCCTCTACATCACCCCAGATATGAGCGGTCCTAACGAGCTGGCGGTGGAGGCTGACGCGTAGGGAGGCCGCCGGTGGCTGGGAGCACGGTTCCCGCCGAGACAGCGCCATGAATGTCCACGCCGGTCACGAGCTCAAACCACACAGCCTTCAAGTAATATGTTCACACAGCAAAGACAGAACATCATGAGTCACCACACGGCCTGAGGTTTGGGAGCTACGAACAGGGAACTGTGAAACACCAAGAGGAAAGACAGATCCCACCCATCCTTCCTGAGCTCGGGGTGACGTCGAGTAGGACTCGGAAGCAGGTGGAGTCTGTGTGGCGCTCCCGGTCCCCACAGCCCCTGGCCGCGGCCAGGCTGCATGCCAGACGCCTGGCCCCCTGCCTGGACGAGCATCTGACCCCAGTGCCCCCTCCTCCGTAGGAGACGGACTGCGGCCAGAATGACCTCCAAGGTCTCAGCCTTCCGACTCTTGACACAAACCATCTACTGGGCGTGCAGAGTACAACTCAGAACAGGTGACCTCACCGGGTACAAAGAGGACAGCCACCTTCGTGGACCAACTTCCATCCCTGCGTGGTACCCCTCGCCTTCCTACAGGGAGTCTGCACTGTGATACGGAAGCAGCACAAACGCACCTCGAATCGGCAGAACGTTCAGAGATTGCTGGCAAAGTCTGAAGGGGAAAAGCGCAAGTTCTCTCGAGGCAAGAGTGACGCTGAGTGGGCAGGTGTCCCTGAGGGGCACTGCACCAGCCAGGACGCCGCCCTCGCTGGCTTCCCAGGTTCCGTTGTGGTTATCAACAGGTTCTTCCCTTTCTCCTCTTTAAAAACGTACAGAATTTCTAACTACGGCTCATATTTTCCAAAAGGGTTCCTTGAATTCTTAAAAGAGCACTGCTAATTCTTTTCCTGTGTCTAGAAGCTAGAAACTATTTTTTTAAAAAGCAGCTTTGCGATCCACCTCCACGCATGCATTAATTCACTATTCCCTGAGCCAATTCTTTCACACTCTTGATAACCCAAACCATCAATATGCATCCCTGTATCCCAGGACGGCTGAGATGTAATTTTCACCTCCGCTCAAAGCTAACTTGCATCAACATGATTCCATAGCTTTTCCTGAAGGGAAGGTTTCCCAGCCTCCCCTCCACCCAGGGAAACTGTCTTACTCATAACAGGTAAGTGAATGAATTTCGAAGTAAACATTCAAGACATAGCCTTATACATGAGTTGATTCTAGATCCATTTAACTTGCACACAGATAAGGTAATGATTCTTTTTCCCTAGAGGTTTCTAGAGGTCAGTTGTTCTAGAGGTTTTCAGAGGTTAAAAGCATGATTCTTTCCATAAGATCTTGTGTTTGCAAAATGGGAAAGTCAAAATAAGTAGAAGCTGTACCTATCTTTGGTCGTAAACTATTATCCCTAGAAGAGATGGGTATAGGCGAGTAGGTGGGGGAGGAGTGGGGAGGCAGTGCTGCAGGGCAGGGGCCAAAATAAGGAAAACAGAGAGAGAGTGGGAGAGAGAGAGAGAGAGAGATGGGTACAAACACACATACTCACATACTCTTTGACCCAGCAATTCCACTTTAGGAATTAATCCTACAGATCAACTTACATCGGTCCAAATTGATTACGCACAAAAAGGGATCCACCGCAGCACCGTGTGGAGCACTAAAGGACTGGAGCTAAGTGTTAGCATGGGATGGTACATCCCTACAATGGGGTGCTACACGGATACAACCCCGAATGGGGAACTCTCCTCATGTGATGACAGCATACGCGCTAGGACATCACTTTAACTGGAAAAAAGAAGTATAAAACGCTGTGTATAGAAAGCTACCGTATGTATGTTTGAAAAGGAGACACAAGGAAAAAACTCTGGATTTTATTGTATTTGCACAGAGTGTGTCTAGAAAGACGTGTAGCTGTAAGCCTGGTACCATCTGGAGCGGGGGCTGGGCTGTTGGGAGAGAGAAGCAAGTGGGCCCCTCCCTCCAGGGCACAGGGAGAGGGCTTCCTGACACCACCTGATGCACGTCTGCCAGGGCCGCAGAGCAAGGGAGCTGCAGGCTCGGGGCTGGGCAGCCTGCGTTTGCGCCCTCGCCCTGCCTCCTCCCAGCCGTGCGGCCAGGCAAGCACCTCCCTCGGCAACCCCCCACCTGCAGAATGGGGATGACAGCGGGACCCTCCTCACGAGCGCTGACTTGAGGGTTAACTGCAAAGTGCTTATCGCAGAGCCAGGCCGCTGGTCAGCGTGCTGCGGGGATTCACTGAGCCTCTGCGGCTTTGGGGACTTCCCTGGCGGTCCAGCGGTTAAGACTCTAAGCTTCCACTGCAGGGGGCGTGGGTTCCATCCCCAGTTGGGGAACTAAGATGCCGCATGCCTCTCGGCACAGCCAAAAAAATAAAAATAAAAAAGTTAAAAAAAAAAAAGACACTGTGGCTTTTGAATATTTAACCGTATGACTGTACTCTCTCTGGAAAAATTAAAAATAAATAATGAAACTGAGGACTACAGCAGGAACACTCTTTCTTTAAACCCATCCAAGACTCAAGTATTGTCTTAAGACAAACAAGCCCAATGACAGTTTGCTCCAAGAAGCTTCTGAAGCTGAGGCCTGAGGCAGTGGGTGAACTCCCTCAGGGAAGCGACCTTAATGGATCAGGGCCTTCAGATTCCATTTCAAACCCGCAGTTCGGCCTTAGACAGTGACGTTTAGTGAGCTTCCTTCTCAGCATCCACACGCCACATTCTCCTGCCCCTTTTCACCCCCTGCTTCCCCCAAAGACACGATGACGTTTCTAAGAAAGTGACGCCTCTTCTCATTTATCCAACCTACTTACAGCTTTCAGTTTGTGATTACCATTCCAGGACTGTACTGAACTGATTTCCACCGTCTTAAATAACTGTCCATTTTTACTGCATAATCTCAGAGACTAGAGACGCTAGTTCCAGAAGGCCTTACGTCTGGGTGCAGGCTGGGAGGCTGGTGGTGAGAGCCACAGGGCGCCCAAGAGATACCCACCTAACTCCTTTCCAGAATGTACCTGAGCTGGCGTCCACAGATGCCCTGTGAGAGTGGGCACTACACCACCTATTTTGTGCAGAAGTGAGGAGACTTTAATAAGGCTGGATCCAGTAAGTGGCATCGGCGGGACTCGAACCAATGTCTCCTGACCCCAAACTCTGCTCTCCCCGTGCTGCTGGGCCATCACCTCCACACCACGAGCAAACCACTCAGCGTCACACGCTCTGCATCCCAAGACCTCACTCTGCGTTTCCCTCTCAGGGTCTAAAGAAATGCTACATTTGAAAAAGAAAAATGCTGATGATACAGTGTTAAGACTGAGAAACAGAACACGGGATTATGTATAGAGTATGACCTCAATTGTGTAGAAAAAATGTGATCAAGCACTTTTTGAAAAGTTCACAAAAATGTCAGCGACTCGTATCACTGACAAAGGATTAATCTCCCTAACAGATAAAGAACAACCAGAAATCAATAAAGATTTGCAAACCCATGGAAAGGTGGGCAATGGACACAGACAGTTCACAGAAAAACAAAAATAAGATGGTCCTTAAACACAGGAAAAGATGCTAACTCTCACTCTTGGAAAGAGAAAAGCAAATTAAAGTCATGCCCCTATCAGATCGGCAAAGATCCAAAAGGTAAGACAGCCCACACGAGAGAAATGCAGGCAGAGGCGCAGATCGGTGCAGGTTCAGACGGAGGGTAACTAACTGGTCACAGCTCTGAGAGTCACCAGTATTGTTAAGCTTGGAACTCCGATCCCGCTTCTGGAACTAAACAGACGCAAGCGTGTGATTGTAGCTTGTGGGCTAAAAGCAGAGAACTAGAAACAACTGGAGAGAACACGGGCGGGGCAAATTCAATCCCTCCTGCTGGACGCACCCAGCAGGACACGGTTGGGGGCTGTGTGGAGAGCCGGGTCCCACGGCCAAGTCCACACAGAGGGAGCAGACCCTGGGGCACACACTCCTCCTCCTGTGGAAGAAGGAAGGATACATATTCGTATTTGCTTACTTCCGCACCAAAGACATGTAAAAAGATTCAGTTTAAGCAAATTGAGTTTTCAAAAAGTAGGAAGGGGAAGAATAGTTCTGACCTCTGATTGCAAAACTCACTAGAATATTCGGCTGACCCAGGTAGGGAGCGACCTTAGTTTATCAGGAGTGGGTGTTTGCGCCATTGGTTCTGCAAGGGAGTTCCAGACCTTGTGGTCCACGGCCAGCCACGGACAGGAGTGGGATGAAGCCAAGAGAACAAGGCCAGGAGCTGGCCCCACACCTCCTAAGCCTGGTTTTTTAACTAAACGGCCAAGACGGTGGATGAGTTGGCCTGGAACTGCCGCCCCTGGCTGGGTGGAGAAGACAAGCCTCGCAAAAGACAGCACTGCATCACCGTCCTCCAGAGGCCAGGAGTCGGGACCTGAGGCCGGAACACGCGTGATCGCTGCGGAAAGGCCTTGCGGGGGAAGGGGGAGGAAGGGCTCGTGCTCCACGGGGGTCGCCACGAGGTCTCCGTGACTCCACGACGTCGGTGGGGAGGCCCCGAGCCACGCTAGCCAAGGGGGCTGGAGAAATGGCCCCCTGCCGCTTCTCACCGCCCCCCCCACCCCGCCCGCCTGCACCAGGGGGACGCCTGGGACCTGTGTCTGCTGTTCCCGGCATCCAAACTGTCATCTCTTCATCCAAAAAAAAAGTCCGTATAAAATCTGTCCAGGAATCTTTAGAACAGCACCATTCACGAGGCCCAAAACATGGGAAAAACCACACGTCCCTCGCTGGATAAATAAAATCCGGCCTATCCACTCGACAGAATACGATTCAGCACCAGAAAGGAACGAAATGCCATTACATGCCCAGAGCACGGGTGAACCTTGAAAACATGACGTAAACGTAAGAAGTCAACCACGGAAGAACATACGATGTGACGGACTGTACGCTGCTGCTTACAGGAAACGTCCAGAACCAGGCAAATCTACAGAGACAGACAGTGAATGAGCGGCTGCCTAGAGCTGAGGAGACCAGGGAACGACAGCCAACTTCTGTGGGGGGCGGTTTCTTTCAAGGGCCGTGAAAATGTCCCGAAGTTGATGTGGTGATGAGTGTACAACCCTGAGGACACAGCACATCCACTTAAGTATGGATAGACTTCAAATGGGTGGACTGTAGTAGTGAGTGACATCTCGATAAAGCTGTTTTAGAAGAAAACGAGATTCCACTTACATTCCCCTTTAACCGACCCTGCGCCAAAGGTGGTGTGCAGTGAGGACGACCACGCACTGCTGGTGGGAAAGGAGTCGGGCACTCACTTCAGAGAATATTGAGTAAACCCAAAGGGTCACATTTCCTAAAACTTAAACTCCATTTCTTTCACCCTATGAAATCCATGCAGATGTGCAGACAGGAACACATGTGATACTACTATTCGCTGCAACATTGTTTATAATAGTAAAATTTGTAAAAAAAAAAAAAAAAGAAAGGTTCATTAATAGACTAACAGATACATAATTTGTAGCATACTCACACAGTGGAGTGCTATAGTGAATTTGGAATTAACACACTAGAGGTACATGGAGTTATACAAACGGATCTCAAAAACATACAGCTGTATAAAAAAGTAAGCTTCAAAATAATACGTACGGTATGATATCCACTTTAAAACGTTAAATACGTGTAACTCAGTACGATTTATGGATACATCCCAGCCAGTAAATGACAGATATGCAGAGGAATGCGAACTACCATATTCAGACCGTGGTTACCTCTGGAAGGAAGGGAGGGAGATGGGGCCCAGGAAGGATGATGCAGGAAGCATCATCTACTTCCCTAATGTTTTAGTTCTTTTTTTAAAAAATCATACATGTGAAGCAAAAGTGGCAAAATGTTAAGATTTAAGAAAACTGGGCTGTGGTTACACATATGGTTAATACAGCATAGTCTGCACTTTCGGTATGACGAATATTTCATAATAAAATGAAAGTGTTACATGGCTTTTAACATGAGAAAAAAAAGAAATTTATAGCAAACTAATAAAACTAATTACCTGAATGGGATGGGGAAGAAAAAAGAGGTAGGAACAACAAGATTCAGATGTATATATTTTGTCGTTGAGCCAAGTGAATGTATTATGTCTGAAGACACGGAGATAAAATGCTCTTCAAAATGTTAAGGAAAAACGCTCACGTTCATACCCTTTAAGAAGTGACTTAGGAACCTAGAGAAGACGTTAGGGCTGGAGGCCTGCTTATCTTTGCCTCCAGGTTCCCAGCAGAGGCCCAGTTCTGACGAGCCCGCCCACTGGCCTCCCGGGGAAGAGGCATCCATTCTGATGGACAACTTGCCTTCACTCTTTGGCATCCACCTGCCTGCAGAGCACACATGCTGACCTGGCCCTCAACTCCCGGCCTCGGGTGCACGGGGCGCGTCCCGCGTGGCAAGGCCGGGCGTCCGGGGATGCTGAGAACCAGTGAGCAAGCGGTGCTGACTCTTGAGCGCCGACAGGCCACAGCCCCTTGTAACCCACGCTGCCTGTTTCCCACCTACCTGACCAATTTCTGTGTCTCAATTTTCAAATTCTGTTGGGGAAGGAAAATGGGTCTCCTTCAGACTTCCTCCAAGGAAAATCTCCAAGGAAAATGCCCTCCCAAGGAGACCATCAGATATTTGAACACAAGTAGGGTTGTAACGTCAAAAACTGGAAACCTTCACATCCAATCAGAACATACCCAAGATTTTTGAGGCCATCAATTTCAGATACTACAAAGTCATTAAAAATTGTCTTAAAAATGTTTTATTGGGCTTCCCTGGTGGCACAGTGGTTGAGTCCGCCTGCCGATGCAGGGCACATGCGTTCGTGCCCCGGTCCGGGAAGATCCCACATGCCACGGAGCGGCTGGGCCCGCGAGCCATGGCCGCTGAGCCTGCGCGTCCGGAGCCTGTGCTCCGCAACGGGAGAGGCCGCAGCAGTGAGAGGCCCGCGTACCGCAAAAAAAAAAAAAAAAAAATGTTTTATTGACATGGGGAAAATGTCGTGGTATAATAGTAAGAAAACAGATTTTATATATATATATGTATTATATATATATAATACATATATATGTAAAATACATACATATCAATATATGGTTTAGTTAATACAGTGCAGCTTACATCCATGTACCATAAAGGACTGCAAGGAAATAAATCAAAGTATTAATAGGAGTAAAAATTTGTGTGATAGCACTGCTAGTAACTTAGGTTTTCATTTTTATATTTGCTTGCATTTTCCAAATGCTTTGTAACAAAATTGTACCATTGTGATAATCAGAAAAAATGCTTAAGAAAAATATTAAAAATAAGTTTAGTAACAATATAAAAGAAAAAGATGGAGGCATTTAAAAAGGAGAATGCAACTAGCCTGACATGAATGCAGCCATGTTCTGAAAAATATACCTGTTAAAATATTTTTTAAATATTTCATATACTGGCAATTAACAAGTGGAATTTAAAATTAAAAACACAATACTACTTATACTAGCATCCCCCCACCAAAAGAAATAGGTATAAATCTAACACAATGTGTACAAGATCTATATGAAGAAAACGACAAAACTCTGATAAAGAAAATCAAAGGAGAACTAAATAAATGGAGAGATATTCCATGTTCACGGGTGGAAGACTCAAGGCGTCAGTTCTTCCCAAGTTGGTCTAAAGATTCAATGAAATCCCAATCAAAATCCCAACAAGTTACTTTGTGGATATCGACAAACTGGTTCTAAAGTTCACGTGGAAAGGAGGCACAGCACCCAGGACAGCCAACAGGACATTGAAGGAGAAGAACAAAGTCAGAGGAATGACACTACCCAACCTCAGGGCTTACTCCAGTTACAGTGAACAAGACAGCGTGGTCCTGGTGCAAGAACAGACAAATAGATCAACAAGGAAGAGCAGAGGACCCAGACTCAGAGTCACACACACTCAAACGACCTTTGACAAAGGAGCAAAGGCAACACGTTGTAGAAAAGACAGTCTTTCAGCAAACAGTGCTGAAACAAGTGGACACCCACACTCAGAAGAAAGAATCTCGACACAGACCTTAAATCCTTTACAAAGTTTTAACTCAAAATAGATCACAGACCCCAAATGCAAGACTTTAAAACTCCTAGAATAACACAGGAGAAAACAGATGACCTTGAGCATGGTGGTGACCACACAGAAAGGCACGCTCCATGAAAGAAACAGCTGACGTGCCGGACCTCATCAAAATTAAAACCTCTGGTCCGTGAAAGACAACATCAAGAGAAGAAGACAAGCCTCAGACTGGGCGAAAATATTTGCAAAAGACAATTCCGATGAAGGACTGGTATCCATAACGTACAAAAAACTCGTAAAACTCAACAATAAGAAAACAAACAACCCAATTTAAAAACGGGCAAAAGACCTGGACAGCTCACAAAAGATGTACAGATGGCAAATCAGCACA
The DNA here is from genome assembly GCF_964270905.1 of Leucopleurus acutus. Taxonomy (NCBI): domain Eukaryota; kingdom Metazoa; phylum Chordata; class Mammalia; order Artiodactyla; family Delphinidae; genus Leucopleurus; species Leucopleurus acutus. The sequence continues at coordinate 154,529,744 of NC_139146.1, forward strand.
TGAAAAAGGTGCTCCGCAACATATGTCATTAGAGAAATACACGTCAAAACAAGGAGATACTACCACAGACCCATCAGAGTGGCCCACATCCAGAACACCGATAACAGCAAGTGCTAAGAGGCTGTGGAGCAACAGGAACTGTCACTCGCTGCTGGTGGGAACGCAACCTGGTGCAGCCACTCCGGAAGTTTGGTGGTTTCTTACAAAACTAAATAAGCTCTCACCTTACAACTCAGGAACCATACTCCTTGACATTTACCCAGAGGAATTAAACTTAGGTCCACACAAAACCCTGCACGTGGATGTCTACAGCAGCTTTAGTCACAACTGCCAAAATGTGGAAGCAACCAAGACGTCCTTCAGTAGATGACTGGATAAATAAACTGGTACCTCCAGATGACGGAACATTATTCAGTGCTGAACAGAAATGAGCTATCGAGCCATGAGAAGACATGGAGAAGACTTTAATGCATATGACTGAGTGAGGGAAGCCAACGTGAAAAGGCTACGAACTGCATGATACCAACCAAATGACATTCTAGGAAAGGCAAAACTACCGAAACAGTTGAAAAGATCAGGGCTGCCGGGGGGTTAGGGGACGCGTGAACAGGCAGAACACAGAGGATTTTTAGGGCCGTGAAACTACTCTGTATGACACTCTATTGATGGGTACGTTTCATTACATGTTTGTCCAGACCCACAGAATGAACGCCACCAAGAGTGAACCTCAAATGTAAACCGGGGTTTGGGGTGATGATGATGTGTCAATTGCAGGTTCATCCGCTGTAACACATGCTGACAGTAGGGGAGGGGTGAGCGAGGGGCAGGCAGGAGACGGGGCTCTGAACTTCCTGCTTAACTTTCCAGGGCACCTAAAACTGCTCTAAAACATAGAGTCTATTTTTATAAAAATTCAGTGGTCAAGGGGACTTTTAAAATATAGGAACTGAGTAATAAGCACTGGTTTTAAGTTTGCAATAGGATTACTCTCTGAAGATCATTTAGACTGCTAGAGAATTCCCTGTGAAGACGAGAACCAAGGACACGTTACTTGAGCTTGCATGCGGCCGCCAAAGGTCTCTGTCCCTGGTTCAGCAGAAGCGCAGGCCACCTCCCCTGGGGCCCGTGCGCCCACCTGGGAGGAGGAGGGCCTCGCACCGGGCTCTGCAGAGCCTACCGTGGTCCTCCATCAGCTCTCGTAAAAGCAGTTCACACGAAGGCAGCAGTCACTGCCTGGAGAGAACAATGGTTAGACACAAAGAAAAGAGGCTCCGTGGCAGGAATGTTTGTTCTCAAGCAAAGGCCAGTGGGCGAAAGGCTGGGGGGCAGGCAAGCTGCGCCTTCCTCTCCCACCACAGTGCGCAGCTGCAGGCCCGACCGCCCACTCACGGGCCCGCGGAGGACCGCCCACTGGCTGCATCCCTCGGGCATCACTGGTTAGGGTGCACGCCAAGCATGTTCCTGCCTTAGGAGCTCTGCACTTACTCCTCCCTTTCCTGAGAATATGCTTCCTCAAATGCCCACGTGGCTTGCTCCCCAGATGAGACGGTTATGACTCCCTCGGTTGCCAAGGTCCTCACGTCTGTCTGACATCCCTGGGTCCTGTCGGTTCCTGACAGACAGTCGGCATGTTGGAGCTGGAGGGGCTCAGACACCCCCTCTGGTGGTCCCAGACCTGACTCTTCACTAGACCTAACCCCAGAGGCTCTGCGTGTTTGTTTGTAATGCACAAAGCTTCCCAGGCTCCACTTCCAGGAGCTTGGTCCGGTGGATCTGAAGTGAGGTTCAGGAATCTACATTTTTAAGAACACATCTTTGGGGATCACCCACCCGGTCTACCACTTTAATTTCTTTTAGAAGAGAAAACAGAAATACAGAGAGATGAGGTGACCACCCAGAAGACACAGCGAGTTCCAGGGGGAGATGAGCCTGCGATGGTGAGATCAAGGCAGAGAAGATCCCAGATCAGAGGAGCTTTCCCTAAACCTGGTGCCACATTCTATGTTCTCACGTTAGGGGTGAGTTTCTTTAAAAAATCACTAAGTGGAAAAACTAGCTTAGCTCTACCAAGGTTTTGGGTTTTTGTTTTTTTTTTCTTTTGTTTGCCTTTGGGGAGGGGGAGGCATGAAAGTGAAAGAAAATGTCACAGTGAGAAAAAAAAAAAAAGACCGCATTTTAATTCACATCTGTTCTGTGAAGACCTGAGAGTAGTGTTCTGTGGGTTATTTTTAACCTTTCTAAACTAAGAAAGGTCAGAGAGTAAGAGGAGGAGGAAACCCTTCAAGATGTAAATGTCTGATGGATGCGCAGCACTCCACATAAACCCGGGATCCCACGAAGGGGAGGCGCGTTGCCAGGAATCCCCCGGCTGGGTCCCCCTCGGTGAGGTCTGGCTGGGAGTCTAATGACATCAGGCGGGTCACGGGTTATCGCTCTCACCAGCTCCCACGAGGCCTGCTTCCCCTTGTTCAGCGGTTATTCAGCTTCTGTTACTGTAACAATAAGGCGATAAGGCGAGCCTCAGCCTGACTCACAACAGGACTCACCAGGAGACCCAGGAGCTGTGGCCATGCACCCGGCCAGCAGAGCTTGGGGAAAAGCCTGCGGCTGCCGCCCAGCGCCTGGCTGTGGACCCCAGAGCTGGAGGGACCTGCCTTCTGCCTGGAACACTGTCCCTCTCCACACAGTTCTCTACAGTGACGAGTAACAAGGGCTTCACCCTGCCTGTCGTCGACACTTATCAGAATAAGAGCTAGACGGAGTGTCAGCCAGTTGGCAGCTTCCATGCGGCAGCCCCCGTACGGAGGCTGCTCTGATTCATCCCTGAGAGATGCGGCCTCAGAGATGAATGTTCTCTGAATCTCAAGCAGCAGGGCTCTGCAGCAACTTCTGCATTCCTGCAGCCATTCACTCATCCTCAGATGACACCTCGAAATCCCATCCACCAACCAATGCAAACAGACTCTCTTAACGAGGCAGAGAAAACCTCGTGGCACAGGAAGTCAGCGAAAAGGGAAGGCAGGCAGGGAGGTCAGGGAACGTGTGGGGCAATGCCCAGGCATCTGGGAGAGTCCCCCCGCCCGCCCCCGCGTCTGCAGCCCCCTGTGGAGTGGGTCACCAGCACGGGGCTGTCAGCTGGCCCGGGCGGGGCTCTGCCTAGGCCCTGCACTCAACCTGTCCGGCAGCTCCATCTCCTAAGCAGGAAGGTTTTCACGGTGTTTCTAGGTGGAAAGCACAGTGAACACCCCCCACCCCTCCCCACCCCAGCCTGCCTGACCCTCCCTTTAGTAGCCTTTTACTAAAATCTTCAGAACCCCAAGTACCCTAAACAAAGACGGTGGTGCAATCGCGGGCAGCGTATCTCCGTGAGGCGTGCACCGGGGAAAACACAGCCCGGTTTCTGTATTTGTCTTCTCCGTAAGATCCTTGCACAGACAAGCGAAGGCTCTACCTTTTTCAGTAAAATTAGCTCATCCAAATCGTAGATAAATCAGAGATCTACACTCATTACTTCTGCTCCCTCCGTCCTGGTGACCGTAAAGCAGTACAACGGATCTCTTCTGAATCTAAATGTCAAGATGTGAAACTTCAGGCACCACTGACTCTGAAGGGCTGTTTCAGTTCCTCCTCGGCATGTGTGGGGTACACTTTTCAGGGCCAAGATGTGTCAAATTTTCTCCTGCCATCAGAGAAACAGCAGCTCACGGATAAACATGGCAAATCCTCCCGGAGTCCGCATATAAGCAGCCCTATGGATGTATCTAACTTGCTGGGAAAGCTGGGAAAATCAAGTTATTAGCAGCTTTAAGAAAGCAGATTGGAAGCAATTACATTTGAAGCCCAGCATCGTAGTTCGGAGTTCCCAGGTCTGAAATGTTTCATTCCACAAGAACCACGGTGGGAAGATCGAACGTTTCTCTCTCTGCCCTGCGCTGCGCCAGGTTTACACCGTGCCACTGTTAGGTACCTGGAACCTCTCCGCCGTGTTTGTGGTATCTTTCTCGTCACCTTTGCCTAAGTGGAAAATCATGAGGAGAGAAGGAAAGAGCGAAAAGAAGAAACTGCTCATCAGCGTGCTCGGCTAAGACGACCACCCGAAACTGTGGATTTAAGGTAACCCAAGAGCAAAGCAGGCGTTGGGAGTCACACCTGGCTGGCTGCCACCTGACCTGGACACACAGACAACTCGTGAGCACTTGGGTGCTCAAGCGTCTAACGATGATTCACTCCATCCTGAGACCAACCCGAGTCCCAGAGAAACTCAGGAAACCAAGCACAGTACTGCACACAACGCACACCTTTTCCAGGCTGTACAAAGGGGAAGAGAAAGTGGGAAAGGGACCAAGACAACTGGTCCAACGAGAGATGAATTCCAACTAAATGACACACACGTCACCACGGTACAGAAGTCTAAAAACGTCTCAGCACCTGAGAAGTAAATCTAAAGGAAATTAAACTAAGGAAAGGAGCTAATGGATGTGAAAACTTCTTGTTAAGTTAAAAGTACTGTTTACATAAAAATGATTAAAATCCTGCCTCAAATAGCAAATTCACTGAAAGTGAGAAGCAGAAGTTCATACCGAAAACTTTAGAAGTTCTGTAAGAATTGGTGTGGCCCTGCACGTCGCCACCTTCTCATGTGGGTGCCACCCCTGGCACCCCAAATACCTACGTGGGGGAATCCAGAATTGCCTGAATAACAGGAATAGGAAGTTCAGAAGGTCCTGATGTTACCCTGTACAATCTCCGAGAAGGAGAGAATTTCAGAAGTAGTCTGAACCAGCTACACAGCTGAACAGTTGAGAGTGAGACCCGGAAAAGGAGGGGACTCGCCAGGGTTACACGGCCTCCGGGCAGCAGAGCTGGGATCAGGATCGGATCCAGGTCAAGACTCGAGACGACTGAGTGTCAACCCACCACCGGCTCCTCCTGCCACTCAGCCGTCCTTTCTAGATGAGAAACAGACATGGAGAGCACACAAGTGTAACTCGTATCTGAACACTCACGCGAATCTCTGTGACTGAGTGGACAGCACGGGATTGTCAATCTATGAGCGCCTACCCTGCGGGGGACTATATACCATTTTACTAAGTTTCCATTGAAGAAATACAACAATTTTTACATGACAGAAATCATATGCTGATTATCTGTCAACCAAGAACGACCTTTATGGGATAAACAGTTTATGAGTCATAGTAATTTTGAGAAAACTTGTATAAGGAAAAAAGCAGAAACATTTAAGCGAATTTAGAAACTTACACTAATCACGAGAATCAGAGCTTACTCTTCGGCCCTCCTCACTGTCTATCTAACTAAAATTTTGGAATGAAATGCACTTCCCCAAGGACTTTTCTGTTTCACTGATATGCACTAAAATTCTTTACAAGTAGTGTTTCAATTAAGAGCTACTACTAATAAAATGAATGAATTCTTCCAAAATGGATGAAATAATCAACCTAAAAGAATACAGCAAGTCATGGAAGCAGCCTAAATGCCCACTGACAGAGGAATGGATAAAAAAGATGTGGCACATATATACAATGGAATATTACTCAGCCATAAAAAAGGAACAAAATTGGGTCATTTGTAGCGACGTGGATGGACCTAGAGACTGTCACACAGAGTGAAGTAAGTCAGGAGAAAAACAAATATCGTATATTAACTCACATATGTGGAACCTAGAAAAATGGTACAGATGAATGGGTTTGCAGGGCAGAAACAGAGACACAGATGTACAGAACAAACGTATGGACATCAAGCAGGGAAAGCGGCTGGGGGGTGGTGGTGGGATGACCTGGGAGATTGGGATTGACATGTATACACTAATATGTATAAAATGGATACCTAATAAGAACCTGCTGTATAAAAAATAATAAAATAAATCAACAAAAGTACAGAATGAAAACCAAAATAAATAAATAAGTTGTATGGGCAAAAAAAAAAGTATGTAATTACTGATTACCAAAGATAAAAAACAACGTGTTTTTCTTCCCCAAAAAGGTATTATTAAATTTACGGTGAAGTAATTGAGAAATATGTACCACAGAATTAGCAGGAGTTTGGAATAAAGCACTATTTGCACATCAGGAAAAGAAGAGAATACAGCCAGAACAATGCTATTCCTTTGATGGGCTGCATCAGGAGCCCCGGTTCATCCCAGCCTTCCTTCCTGCCCGTGGAAAGGATTTTCCAGAAGAGGAAGCCCGGGCTCTCCGTCACCACCCACCTCCAGCTGGAGACGCCCAGCCCTCCACACACCGTCCAGACTGAGAAGTGAGGCCCCTGGCCCCGCGCCCCATCTGTCAGCGTGCTGATCCTTCGGCGCCGCACCTCCTTTCCCCGACAGCCCCTGTGGGACCACTGCTCAAGCTTCCACACAGGACAGGCGGCACCACTGCTTGCAGGCGGCTCCAGCAGCGGCAAAGGAAGGGTCAGGAGGAAGCACAGGGCAGCAGAATCCAAACAGCCACTAGGAAGTGCCCATCCTCTACTTTTTCCGTAAAGGGAGGACGTGTCTGCACACCTACCAGCCACCCCGTGCCTGTCTGCAAACTCAAGTTTCCCGTAAACACGCTTTTATCTCCCTGGTGCCCAGTGAATTACAGAAACATTTCTCTGAGATTCTGAGATAGAACTGAAGTTTCAAACCTGTTGTCGAGTTCCGGGGGATCGGTGACCCTTCCCACCCCGGCGCACTTGCAAATCCTCGAGCGCGCAAGTGTCCCGTGCGTCTGCCCATCGCTCACACCCCCGGCCGCGTCCCGCCGGCCCCCCGGCCGGGCTGTGGTCCTGGCTGAGCAGCCACACATCTCCGCGGCGGGCCAGCCCTCTTCTGGGTGGTCCTGACTCTCCGCGTGGACCTGGAAGGTCCCGTTGTTGGAGGATTTCCTCAGGGACCAGCTGTGCTTTAAATGATCCCTGCGCTCCCCGTACAGATGCGGGAGGTGACACGAGCTCCCCGGCTGCAGCCTACTAATTTCCTCTTCCAGAAGTTACACAAAAACAAAACAGGAACATTCGCTTGTTAGGTAAATTAAGCCCTCCGATGATTTGGGAAGTCAGATGCATCCCTCACACTGTAAAACACGCTCTCAGCAAAGCCATTACAATCTGACAAGTCCAAGTCCCACTTCCTACTTCCGTTCCTGGGTTTGTGCTCCGGTTACAAAGGACAAAAACACTCAACCGGCTGAGCAGCTCGGACTGACTCATTCCATCTGTGGCCCTGCTGGGGATGACGTCGTAGCCAATTAATTCATCACAAGACCTCTGAATATGGCTCACAGGGCTCACAGGGCTGTGAGAGAAATGCAGTGACTCGCCTTCAGCTGCAAGGTTGTTCTGACACTGGCCACCACCCTGTGAATGGCTCTCCTGTGACCAAGTGTCAGCTGACAGGTCCTACTCTGCAACCTTGCAAAATGGCCCAGAGCAAGGGAGAGAGATGGTTACCCTCAGCAGACGGACGTAGGGCTTAATGCACAGGGGGTGACATGGGGGCGGGTGGGCAGGGACGCATTCTGGCTTTAATACCAGTATAGAATTTAATTTATTTATGCAAGAAAAGCAATAATAAGCTGAGAAGCCATAAACCCTCACAACTCTTGCACTGGATTCTTAATTCCTAAGCATATTCAAGCTGAGAGAGCCCTGAACTAGCAGAACCCAAGAACAGAAGCAGTTCAGTTTTGACTTCTGACATGAATATATTTCAACTGTAAAATGAGAAATATACTATGGTATCATATATCAATATGATATATCTGTGATATACTGATATATACTGATATATCACATACTTCAATATTTTATATGATACATATTTTATATTTTTGTTATATTTTAAGAAATATATTTTATATGATACTTATATTTTATGCATTTATGATATATTACATATTTCCATATGATTTTTATGATACATATTTTACATTTTTGTTATATGTTGTGATATATATGCTATTTTATGATACACATTTATATTTTACACATTTTATATGACATATCGATATATCATACATATCAATATGACTTTTCCATAGTATTGTGAATTCATGGAAAAAATAATTTTCTCTTTTAGAAGAAATAAAAAGCACTGGTCCTTAAAACACAGGTCAAGTCTTGATACAAAAAACTACAAGGGTCTGTCCCAACTTGGTTTCCTCTTGTCATCCTGGAATCTGGCTGAAGAAAATATTAACAGAGCCCTAAAATCTGATGAGCCCTCAGCTGGGTCTTTAGTTTGAGGAAATAAAATCCATACTTCATGGCAAGACGAGAAAAATTTAAACATAAAATGTTTCTCTGCCCGTGTGGGCCTCCTTGCTCCCCGCCGGCAAGCTCCGTGTGTCCGCACTGACCACACCTCCTTAGGAGACTACATTCCTTCTTAATCCTGTGCGGGGTCTGGATGACGCTCTACTAACTCTGCGTGCAGATCTGGGTTGTGTAAACTGTCTATACATCATCCGACGTGTAACCCTTTGTCTCACAAATGTATCTAACTGTGCCGTGACCTCTAACGGGCGGGGCGGTCCTCACAGCTTTCTGAGAGACCGTCTCCCGGGTTATAATCCTCAGGTTGGCTCGAATAAAATTTTCTATTTCTTTCTTAGATCGACTATTGACTAATCTTTCATCGACAGGCTTCAGAGGGCTTTTAAGTGCATCGACACACGGCAGCCACACATATTTCACTCTGCAAGCGTGACGAGGTCTAATGGTCTCGTGGCAGAAGTCTCAGTTACCTGAAGACTTTATTGTATATGTGACCCTAAAGTTCCTCTGTAACAAACCCACAGAAGATCTTAACTACACCCTCCTCTGAGAGAGAAAGACTGCAACACACCTACGATGGTGACTGGCTCCTCTGCGGCACAGGCTCAAATGACAGACAGGACCAGGTTGGGAGAAAGTGAATCCATTTCTCCAGGGAGGGAACATTTGGAGCTCAAGGCTTAACTTCAGCGGCCACGGTGAGCTCACGGGTTCCTCTTTTCTTCCTCTGAACTGTCTGGAAAACCACTCTCGCTTTTTTACAAGAGGAACAGAGAGCACCTCAGCAGCTCTAAACTGTCCACCTCAGCCCAGGCAGCCCAGCAAGCAAAGGCCAGAAGGAACCCCCTGCACCATCACGCCCACCTGACAGGAGGCCCAAGAGAGGTCCCAGGCGGATGCCTCCAGCTCACCAGGGCCTGGCTTGCCTTGTCTAAAATCACGGCAGAAATGAAAGCATCGTTCCATGCGGATGGGGGCAGGGCCTTTAAAAATGCCCAAGTAGCTAGATTCTATAAAATCTGTAGAGGAAACACTGGGGGAACACATCCCACTTTCTATGTGTAAAAAAACAAATTCACTTTTAAAACTTCAGTCTCTAAAACTTATTTATCCAGGCCCTGATGAAAGGACATAAACCCTTTCTAAATATGTACTCTGGACATACACCTTCCTAGCAGTTAGCCGCAAAGCCGTTCAATCATTCTAACATTTTACATCTTCCCAAGGCTTCAAACACTGTTATAAAAATGCAATTGTATCCCCTATCCAGACGATGCGAACACTTTTTTTTTTTTTTTGCGGTACGCGGGCCTCTCACTGTTGTGGCCTCTCCCGTTGCGGAGCACAGGCTCCGGACGCGCAGGCTCAGCGGCCATGGCTCACGGGCCCAGCCGCTCCGCGGCATGTGGGATCTTCCCGGACCGGGGCACGAACCCGTGTCCCCTGCATCGGCAGGCGGACTCTCAACCACTGCGCCACCAGGGAAGCCCCGATGCGAACACTTTTAAACGACAAGAATAATAAGAAAATGACAACGTGGTTACAAAGGACATTTGGATGAAGTAAGGATGGAACTGCATTGGGAAAGAATCCCCTTAAACAGAAACTGAGCTGACTGGCAGGGAAACTCTGACCCACACTCAGCCTTCACCTAACGTGCCAGGATGAGCAACAGAAGGAATCAGCACGGTGCCCGCTAGTCTTTGTATCGAGACTTAAGCTGTGTTTCGGTGACGGGTGCTTTTCCTTTCTCCGTCAGTGCTTCTCCCTAACTTCAGCCAGCACAGCTTGAGCCTCCATTTCCCTCGTAGGTGGTGCTCTAACTTCACAGGCTCCTAAATGCCCAGTGATGGGCCAACCCCACCCCCGGTTTCCAATTCAGCAGATGCAGGGTGGAATCTGAGAATGCGGTTCTAACTAGTTCCCAGGAGCTGCCGCTCCTGGCCTGGGAAGCACCTGCTGGAGAACCACTTCCCCAGTGAACATCCCAGCTTCCCCGTGAAGACGTCCCAGGCTTGAATTCTGCCGTGATCTTCCAAAAACACACTTTTAACACTTAACACGTAACTGCTTGGCAGCAGAGAAGTGTATGCATCTTATGATGCTACCCAGATCATACATTCTTTGAGGATAAAAACTGGGTCTCAAGACCAGTTCCCTCTGTGCAGGTCTCACACATGACCTCTTAATTGGGTTAGCACCACTGCGTATTTACATTAAAACTAGGGCATGAATCCAGCCACAGAAAGCTGCCTGCCTCTTGACAGTGTATTCTGAGCACAGGGCGCCGCCTGCGCTCAAACTCTCCCTCTCTCTCTCTTACTTCGCGCAGCAAAACTTCCTTTAGAAGCTTTAACATCTCGCGTTCACTCCAATCAACGTGACTCGTGCTGTTTTACCATTTAACGTTTCCATTTAATGTTTCCCCCTTAAGAACCCTAATTCCACAGTCCAAAATCTGATTGTATGTAATACAGTAGAGATGTGCATCAAAACCACTACCACTGTACTCAAAGGGGATGCCACAATATGGCTCTAAACTGCTTTACATTTAAATGGGAGCTTTAAAATTTCTTCAGTAAATGGAAAAACAAGTAATAATGATACTGTCATATCCATTCTTCTGAGACACGAGAGCAGTGCGTGCAGTAGATGAGAGAAAGGTAACATCCTGTTCAACCTTGACCCCGCCTCCCGTGACCTCCTTCTTCTCTTTCCCAAAACGGAATCCTCTCCTACGGGCTCCATCGCTCGTTACCACGCTGGATCCCCTGCTTTTCCACAGAGGGTAACATGCACGCAACCATTCATCGTGGCCCCTCCTCACGGTCAAGCTCTCCATCTCCCCACACGGCTCAGCCGGGCTCACATGCTGGGAGAAGGGTCCCCGGTCATGCGCTGGCCCCGGCAGCCCACCCGCAGCTCTGCACGCTGGCTGGAGCAGCTGCCGCCCTCACGGACACCGCCCCGACGGGCGAGCTGTGTCACAGGCTGGAAGGGAGGATGGAGCAGCGTGGCAGCGTGAACCCATGGGCCAGGTGCGCAGAAGGCAGGCTCCTGGTTCAGGTCTGTGAGCTGCATCTGCCGCGTTTCCAACCTCACAGCCCAGGACTGGACCCAATGGTCCCGGAGAAGAGCAGAAGCACCACTTAGACCACACGAGGCAGGTTCCTGGCACTCAGGATCCCGGTCCAGGCCAGGACCTCTCTCCAGTCCTTCCAGCGTGGCGCTCCGGGGCCACCTCCAGCCCCCAGGACGTGGCGGCTGAGGACGACTCCATCCCCAGCCCTGACTCAGAGTTGGGAGAATTAAAGTGTCACCCTTCAGGTGACAAAAAACAGTGATCACTGTGTGTAAAGAAAAATCAACTCAAAAGCCACAGCTGAGACGTGGGTTTGCAGAGAGAAAAAACGAAGGCCTAACACAGTGCCCCCAAAAGTCCAGTCTCATCAGTCTTATCTAATGACTCTCCCTCTGCCTCTTCACACTACCTTGATGAAAAGAAGGGACGCATAAACGGAGAGGAGGGGTGGCGGGCAGGGTTTAGGACCCACAGCCGCGGCAGCGGACCCTCTGATGGGCTCATCCCCTCCCTCCCTAATGCCTTTCCCACACCCAGGAATGACTGAGAGCTAGCCCTCCTACCAGTGGCTCTCGAAGCGCGGTCCCCAGCAGGAGACACCAAGGAAGTTACAGGATGCTCATAAACGCTTTCTTGATCCGGGCACTGCTGCTGTGAGCATGCAGCCAGCAGAATACGTACATTTCCTGTCTGCATATTCTCGCTCAGTGTGAAGTTAAAAACACGCCTCCAACAAACACATTAAAGGACGCTCAGCGCCACTAATCATCAGAGAAATGCAAATCAAAACCACCATGAGGTACCGCTTCGCACCGGTCACAACGGGCATCATCAGAAAACCTACAAACAAGAAATGCTGGAGAGGGGGTAGAGAAAAGGGAACCCTCTTGCACTGCTGGTGGGAATGTAAACTGGTGCAGTCACTACAGAGAACAGTACGGAGGCTCCTTAAAAAACTAAAAATAGAGCTACCGTATGATCCAGCAATCCCACTACTGGGCTTATATATCCGGAGAAAACCGTATTCGGAAAGATACATGCACCCCAATGTTCACTGCAGCACTGTTTACAATAGCCAGGACATGGAAGCACCCTAAGTGTCCATCGACAGATGAATGGATAAAGAAGATGTGGTATATATATACAATGGAATATTACTCAGCCATAAAAAAGAATGAAATAATGCCATTTGCAGCGACATGGATGGACCTAGAGATTGTCATACAAAGTGAAGTAAATCAGACAAAGACAAATATTATATGATATCACTTATATGTGGAATCTAAAATATGACACAAACGAACTTGTCTACGAAACAGAAACAGACTCACAGACATAGAGGACAAACTTATGGTTACCAAAGGGGAAAGGGGGAGGGGGGAGGGATAAATTTAGAGTTTGGGATTAACAGATACACATTACTACATATAAAATAAACAATGAGGACCTACTGAATAGCAGAGGGAACTACAGTCAATATTTTCTAATGACCTATAAGGGAAAAGAATCTGAAAATGAATACATATACGTATGTATAAGTGAATCACTTTGCTGTACACCTGAGACTAACACAACATTGTAAATCACCGACACTTCAATGAAATAAGTTAATTAAATTTAATAAAAGTATCAAATTTGAAAAAAGAAGGCCTCCTGCTGGGCTAGAGCTATGGACTCAGGCAGGGGGAGGCAGCATGCTTTCGGGGAACGGGCTTGCAGACAGATGCGGGACGAAGACCACGGCTGCCAGGACGTGGCTGCTGGAGCCTCCGCCCACCCTCAGGACGGCAGTCAGTGGGCGGCGCCCACCGGACCTGCGGAAACCCACCACACGAGCTCGCACTCGGGAAGCCCGGCAGCGCGCAGCCAGCCACGCGGGCAGTGACAACCCGCTGGCTCGCCGGTCACAGGGAGTGAGCGGCACTGATTTCTGCAGCAGACGGGCCAAGGCGCCAACTGCCATGGGCCGGGCAAGCCGGGACTCGGGGCACCCTTGCCAGTGACAGGGGAGCCATGCCTCCCCCCAGCCGGCCTCGGTCCTCGGTCCTCAGGGGCGGATGTCCCCTCCTCCATCCAGGAGGAGGCTGAATGTCCCCGGCTCGACAGTCATGTCCGAGTCTCTCTCCTCCAGCTCTGACCCCGGCCCCGACACGTCCAGATTCTCACTCACTCAGTCCCAGTCTGTGCACTGCGGTGACCAAGTCTCTCGTGGGACACCTCGCCGGCAATGAACCCTGCCCCGAGAACAGTCCCCGCGCAGGAGCACCCCTCCCGGGCACTGCTCCGCCCTCCTCTCCCGACCTACCCAGCTGAGGCTCGGGGACTTTGGGGGACTTTGATCCATACCAAGTTAGACGGAATGGACAATAAAATCAACCTTTATGACTGCTTTGATTTAAAACGAGGAAGCAGCTGAGAGAGAACTGAGCTTTCAGATTCAGATCAAAGTTACTTGAAAGTTCACAGCTCTGTGCAGTCCCGATCATGATCCAGATTATTCCCACTCCCGTATCCCCAGACTCTGAGGACAGAGCACACAGCGCCCAGCATGGAAGAGGCTCTCAGCCACTCAAAGAATGAATGCATGTGTCATGCCTTCCTGAAATCTGTGAAACACAGAAAAATTCTGATGTTACAAAGCCGAACAAAAAGAACCGGATACAACACAAAATGGTGGAGGCACTCTGATAACTAGCGTGAGTCCAGAAAACCAAATGCAGAAAAAGGAACCAAAAAGAAACTTCAGAACGGCTGTGCGCAGCGAGACTCAGAATGCTTTTCCTGTTACAATTCTCCATTTTCCATTTTTCAACAACAGCTATGCCTTACTTACAAACTATGGGGAAAACGACTTCACCTTTTTAAACTCTTGCTGCCAAACCAGTAATGATCACTTCACTTCTCTGTTCTATAACAATTCTGAGGGCTTTATTGTAAGGAGATGGTCAGAGTCAAAACAATCTCAGATGGCTGGAAGGAAAAGCAAAGCACGTACACTATGAGACGCTGCACTACTCACACAGTTTTTTCTTCCGTGTGACTGCTATCAGTAATACTTACATAAGCCAGCAAAGGTAGAGAGCTGCAGCTGTAGACTCCTTTAAAACACCTAACTAAAAACAAAACTCCCCAATTTCCCTTTATTTGGAGACTCAGCTTAGTACCTAGCAGCAGCACAACGTGCATTAACAACGAGAGGATTTCTTTTTTTTTTTTTTTTTTTTGCGGTATGCGGGCCTCTCACTGTTGTGGCCTCTCCCGTTGTGGAGCACAGGCTCCGGACGCGCAGGCTCAGCGGCCATGGCTCACGGGCCCAGCCGCTCTGCGGCATGTGGGATCTTCCCGGACCGGGGCACGAACCCACGTCCCCTGCATCTGCAGGCGGACTCTCAACCACTGCGCCATCAAGGAAGCCCCAACGAGAGGATTTTTAAGCTGCACACAAGGAAAGGAAAGGTGAGACTCCAGGAGGTCCCCAAGCTTGTTAAGTGAACAGGTGGCTCTGAGGAGGCTCGCAGTGAAACTGGGGCTCTAACTGCTTTGTACCTCAACCTTAACAGCAAGGGAGACGGCAGCCAGGCTCGCTAGGGCCGGGTCAGAGGCTCTCTGGGGTGACACTCTCCACCCGCGAGAAGGAGCACTGCTTGTTTTGCCATCGCAGTGAAGTGATTCACTCTTCCTGGAGTCAGCCTGATAACCAGCAATTCAGAGACAAGCTTCCGTCACTTTTTTAGGCCCAGTATCAGACCTCGATCTACAACCCTCCCTCCCTATGACTTTTACAGCCTGGCCCGGCCCCCGCTCCCTCGTTTCTCAGAAATTAACGACAACCAGGATTACTTTTAAGACTTCCAGAAGTTAGAAACACACTGGTGACAACGGATTACACAACTTTTAAAGTTTAACTCTGACTCCGGGCCAGGCTGCCACTAGCGTGTGGACCTGAGCAAAGTGTCAGCGGGCCAGGTCGGGGAAGAGGTTCGGGGCTGAGCTCCAGGGCCGGGGCGTCGGCCCGGGAATCACCCTCTGCAAAGCATGTGACCAGGGCACACGGTGACAGAGTCAGGTGGAAGAGTCAAGTCCTGTCCAGCACAGCGCCTCACTCGACTTATTAGACCTCAAGCAGCTCTGCGGGATGGCCAGCTTTCAGGGGTCCCATCTCTCCTTTCAAAACTGCCTTAATTCTCACCCAAACTGTGTAACTCACGAGAAGTAAGTTTTGAGAAATACCTAGGAAGGGGCTCCCCGTCTCTCTTCCGTTGAACATATAGCTATAACATCATTAAACTTTTCCGTTGATGCTTTGAAGCAGATGCTGGATTGCTCGGGGTACAACGCAGAGCTGTACGGGCAAAGGCATGTCCTAAGGTGCTGTCCCTATTGAGACACGGCAGCTCACACCCCCAGGCCACAGCCGAAGCTCCAGCCCCCCTGGCTGAGCACACAGACCCCCTTGCAGGAAGCCCTCCCATCGTTCTGGAGCCCCTCACAGGCCTTGTGCTATTCAGGTAAACTACACGCCTGTGTCCCACGCTGGACTGGTCTCTGATCTCCCTGGAGAAGAACTCTGTTGTGAAAAGGACTTTCCCCCCGCCCACTCTCTCTTACATTTATAACATTTTTAAAAATGCTTTGAAGCATTTATAATCTTTTTTAACATTTATAACATGGGGATACAGCTATTTATCTCACAGAGGAATAAAGAATTCAATCAAATTACTGTTAATGGTATCACACCAACAACTATTATTATTCTAACTATTATAGCCATTGGGATAATTTTGTAATTACTAGGAGCTATCAATTAAACCGTGCTGTAATGAAATGAACGACCAAATAAGATGAAAAAAAAAAAAGCAATTGACGCTCTTCTACAATTTATCAAGATAATCTCATTGGCTTTGCAGAATAATTGGTGACCTTGCCTTGGAAACACGCTCTCTGACGACGAGGGCTCCATTCATTCACCCTTTCAGACGCTGATGCGCCAGGCCCCGTTCAGGATGCTGACGACACAGAGGAAAGTGGCATGAGTGTGGGAACAGTCTCGAAGCAGGTGTGCGATGGTGTGACGGGGCCGTCCGTGTCCTGGGGGGTGGGAGGGGGAGAGAGGGTCTTCCTAGGCCCGCTCTCCCCTCCCCACTGGTGATATGGAAGCTAGGGAGGGAGGGAGCCGCACGTGGCGCACGTGGCGCTCCTGGCCCCCTCCTGACGTCGCCCCCTCGCCCCCCAACCACGGAGACAGGGCAGCCGCATCACCTCCCCGGCTACACCTCGTCCGAGCCCCGGGCCCACCAGGACTATGGCAACAGCTTTCTTACTGGCAGCCCTCCCATTCTCGGCCGGCTACAAGTCCAGTCAATGGAATAGTCGACGTACACAGCAGAATAAAGGTAATGAGAGTGATTCAAGGAACCCGACTAGAGGTCAGGTTAAGAGTAAAGTTAGTGACAGAAGGTGCTTCTCGCCTGTTCTTCTTCGGTCTGGTTTAACAGAGCCGCAACAGCAATGCCACCGTAACAGAGCTAACTAAAATGCAAAGCTTCTCATGTTAAGTTTATCACTGGCTAATTAAATGCACCAGAGTCCCCAAGCGCTCTGAGAGCTGTCGCAGCCACAGGGACTGAGGGGGCTGCTTGGGAGTGGGCAGAAGTCAGTTACACGCAGAGAGAGCTGGGAAAGGGTGTGAGCTCTGATCAGCAGACGTGCTCCTCCCGACTCAGTTCCTCATGACGAGGCTGGCGACCAGGCGGCCCAGCAGCCCGAGGGCCAAGCACGGTCGGTGGGTGTCACATGAGGGGAAGGACCGCGGTCTGGGGGGCCCAGGGCTGTGTCCGGCTCCGGCCCCCTCACTCAGGGGCCATGTGACTCTGAGCCTCCGTCTCCTCAACTGGAAATAAATGGTGATGGTGAAACTCACTCTGCCCGCCAGGAAGGTGGATAAGGCTGCTCGCTGCGAGCGTGCGAAAGCCCCCCTGAGAAACCGTACCGCTCAGACAGATGTGGTGCATCCTACTTTCTACACGCCCATCCAAAAGCACTCACTGTCCTGTCTGAGTGGCTAAGCTCACGGACGACTGCACTGCATTTATACAACACGAAGCCAAGAGAAATAACTTCGGCCACAGTGACATCTGGCAAATCATCATTTTATCCGAGACAGTGGCCTCCCACCCGCCTCCTCAAACAGGGCCAAGTCTCTGGAAGCTGCAGGCGATTAAGCCTTCCAAAGCAAACTCGCTGCAGAGCCCCTCGGGAACGATAAGCTCTAGAACAAATTAGCGCAACAGTTGGGAAGTGAAATCTATGAAATCATTAGCTTTCGAGTGAACATAAGGCACTCCTTCTTCCACGGATCAGTTTCTTTTCCAGCTCCTGGGTCCCTTCCACCACCCCGACTGCACCCCCTAAAACACCCTGTGTGTCTAACTCTCTGAGCCAAAGCCTCTGGGTTCTTCCAGGACCCGAACCCAGGGCCATCTATTCTGTAAACGCTCCCCACAAGGACCCTTCTCCTGAAGATGCTCCAACATCTACAATGGGAAGACTGGACTCACAGACAGACAGAGCCCCCGAAGGAGGCTGGCTGTTTCCAGCAGCTCAGAAGCCCTCCGACGCCCTTGCTGTAACCTCCCCTCGGCCGCACCTTGAGCCACAGCCCCTGCGTCTCACACAGGGCGACGGTCCCGCTGCTGGCCACGCACAACCCCCGAGAGAGAACACACGCGAAAGCGGTGCTTACTCAGAGTGACCCTGAATCTGCACTTGGTAATAAACAGTTGTCAGACTGCAATGCTTTAGCTGCTCCATGTCAGGTATTAATCTCTCCCCAGCAGGATGTTAGAATGTCCGCTATGAGCTTCTAAACCAGATGATGAGCTTCTTGAGGACGTGAGCGCCACGTCTTTCCCTTCTTTTGTGTTTCCCTTGTGTTGCTAAAAGCTAACACGGAGCAGAGAGAAGGCACTCGGAAAGTGGTTCTGAAGTTAGAAATAACCCCTCTTCAGTCATACTCACTAAGGCTGCCTCACACACAGCTTGTTCACCCAGGTTCCGAAAACAGTCACTCTCTCAGGGACAGGGAAACCTCATTATGGCTCAAGGCGGCATAGAGTCAAGTGCTCCTGTGAAAAATAATTACGCATTTAAAAATCCGACTGGACTTAGTCCAAAACGTGAGCTAACGCTAACATTTATTTCGGTTACGGTCCCCCCAGTACAGATGAATGTTGCCTGTGACACCGAATTACACAAGAATTTCCACAAGAAAAGAGCAAACTTCTTAGGAGAATTTTTTCTCCGCCGGGAGATTTTTCGTCCTCATGACAGTACTCCTTTTGTTTACAAGAGCTACATTCAGGTACACTGGCAACTTCCGCGGAATTACAAAGACAAGTGGACCTAAGAATTTGGTCTTTAGAAGTAGGACCATGGAACAGCGTTTTCAAATTATTCCTAGAAATTCAAAGGGAGCAATGAAACACTGTCCCGCAGAAATTTACGGGGAGCCACACGTACAATTTAAAATTTTCTAATACTCACATTTGAAAAAACACAAAGACGAAATGGACGAAACGTGAATTTTACCCCCGGAGCACAGCTCCGTTCGGGCTGGCCCCGGGCGACCGCTGGCCGCGGCCCCAGGCATCCCCGAAGGAGAAGGCCAGCAGCGTGGATGTGTCCCACCGGCGGCTCCTCCATCTCCAGCCCGGAGGAGAGTTTGGCAGGGAACGCGGTGCAGGGCACGGGGGACGCCAGGAAGGCCGGCCTTGCGCAGGAACCTCTCAGAGCATCAGAGGAAGCTGCTCAGCCCCACCCCTCGCAGGAGAACCGAGGGGAACGGCTCCCTCTGTACCGAACCACAGGGTGCCTGCCGCCAGCCTCGGGCCGGGCCAGCAACAATCGCAGGACAGGGGAACTGGGAACGGAGGGGCCGTGGGCGCCCGCGGAGAACAAGGGAACTGCAAGAGAGAGCTCCCTCCGCTCTGCGGAAGGCGGAGCATCTCAAGACCGGCCCTCACTCCCTCCCCGCCCCCCCAACCTAACCCGCACACCTGGCTGACTCTGGGTCCCTGTCCCACTCGCCCTGGCAAAGGGGGCGGGGCTTGTACGCCGGAACAGCACGTGTGTCTGTGCAGCGAGACCCCGCCCCTCCTCCGACGCCTGCAGGGGCCTCTACGCAGCCGCGTCTACACCGCGACTTGCCGGGTTCCCGATCTCGCCTGAGGGTGCGTGGAACCTCTGGGAAGGCGCCCACGGCCGCATGCGGGGGCCCTGGCATCACCTCCGCACCCGCGGGCTGCCGGCGGGGCCGGGCGTGCTGTGCCGCGGGCGCTGCCTCCCCGTCTGCCCCGCAGCTGTCCGGGCCCTCTGACTGCGGCCCCCCACCCAGGCCCACCCTCCGTCGACAGCATCCACCCACGGTCTCCCCGTGCCAGTCCATCCGGGCTTCGCTTCTTTACCTCCAAGCCCTACCAAGCTTGAGGCCACCTCGTCAGTCCTTCAGCCGGAACAAGCCCAGGGCTCATTCCAGGAGCCGGGGCCCGCTCTCCGCCTCCTGGCGCCGGCCGCGTCCAGCGCGGTGCACGCGCGCTGTAAACGCCCCAGGAAGATGGACTTAGCCAGCGCGGAACCGCTGCTTTCGGGGGAAATACAAGGTCTGGCCACAGGCCTTTCATCGGCCGATGAGCACTTAGCCTTGTTTCACGCGCGGTTCTGTCACTGCACAGGCGCCGTTGCTTCCTTCACACTGAACTCGCAGCCAACAGTGTCAGAGCGCAGGCCGGGCTCGCAGCGCATCCTCACGCCTTCTCTGTCGGGCCATGCTGCCTGGGCACACTGGACAGTGCGCTGGCACCATGCTTGGGGCCGTTTCCACAGCCGCGTCACCAGCGAAGGGCACAACAATGCAAAGAGAAACCCACCTCGACAGGAAACAGGCTGCGAAGAGGCCGTGTGTCTGCAGGGAATGCAAGCGCTACCTCTGCCCTCAGCTGGGAGGTGCACGTTGGGTGGCAGCAGAATTCTGACAGCCTGCCCGTGGCCCTGATCCACCATAAAAGCGGCCCGAGCACTGATCTGAGGGTCACAAACCAATTTCAGGGAGTAGGCGAGCTTGCACACACAGAATCCACGAGTGACGGGGGATGACCACCTGGCACCCGGGCCGGCTTCCAGGACCACTCCCTCTGCCCTCCGCAAGCTCCAGAGAAGCAGCTCGTGTCTCTGTCCTCCGGGGGTCCCAGAGACAAACCCCCCCCAGTTGCGGGGCGAGTGCCAGTTAACCAGAGCCCTGCCCACAGTCACCTGCGCCTCCTCTAGCGAAGGGGAAGGACTAGCGGCCCCTGTTACCTGGGTCTCAGTGTCTGCGACCTGCTCAGGCCCCATCAGATGCGCACACACACACCTGTCACCCACGTGCAACCCTTCCGTGTAAGGCCCACAGAGCACGGAAGATGGCAGACGTGCGCGGCCCTCACGGTTCACCCCACGCAACGCAGGGCAGGACACAGAGGGTCACCGCCGAGGTCGGTGTGGTGGGCGGGTCTGGGAGGCCCCACGGAAGTGGCGACTTTGCAAAAGCATTTCCTACATCTGAACCGTCGCTGGTCACAACTGGCAAAATTCCTAGTATTGCAAACGCACCAACAGTGAGAACGCCCTACAGGCTCTCACTGCAGAAAAAACGTCTGAAGCCTGGAGTATCTGGGGACCCTAAACAGAAAACGAGGACAGATACGGGACTGGAAGCAATTCAGCCTGAGGGTCTGGGGAGAAACCGCAAAGTCCTGCAGGAAATGCCACGTCCCATCCACTGCCACTCCTCTCACCTAACACTCTCCCCACACTGTCCAGCTCCCTGAGTCAGGTCTGCAGGGAACTAGCGGACACATCTGAATCACGTGAACTTGGCTTTCACTTTTAGTAAATCATCTGCAGATGAGATGGAAGGACAACAAGGATTTAAAAACTATGAGCTCAAATATCAAAACGACTTATATATATATTTAGTATCTAACTCTCCAAACGGAAAGATAAAAAAAAAAAATCTAAGAAAGTGCTGGAAAAAACAACAACAACCTGAAAAACGAAGGCATCTACCAAGCTTAGAGACCTTGATCACGTAACAGACATTTACTGGGCGCTTCTGTAAGGCCCCCAGCCTCTGCCTCATGGCACACTGTTAACTCCTGTTACACCTATTACAATGGAACCGTATGGAATGAACCTTCGTGGGCTGAACTGCTCAGGGCAGTGATGTGCCTCATTCACCCCTGTATCCGAACAGCTCGCTGTACCTGAAATATGGAAGACGTTCAACAGATGCTTCTGAATGAAGATTTACTGTGCAGGGTCCTGTAAGTTCACCCGTGACTTTCAGAGCTCAGAATGCACGCCAGAAGCATCATTATAAGAGGTGGTCAGAGTACTGGCCATCCTGCCAACGCCCCTGTGATATACCCATTATTCTAAAAGTGCATGAACTAGCTGCTCTCCGTAACAGAATAGCATCTTTACCATCTTAACTATGTGAAAGTCGCTTCCACGTGGTAAGAGCCTGCTGCGTCTCTCTCTCTCACCCACCCCAGTCCTCCCCTTCTGGAGGCTGAGGGCCGGGCAGGGTGGCAGAGACTCTCAGACCCCGGGGCTGGGGAGCACCTGTGGAAGGCGGCGCGTCTTAGAGAAGAAGGATGAAAGGAGCTGGGCTGCCGTGAGTGCGTCCGGTCTCTCGAGCTCTGGGGGCAGCTCAGCGAGGTGTGAGAGACAAACAAAGAGACGCAGGAGCAATGACAAGGCGGCCAGGGGCTTGGGAAGGCAGAAGGACAGCGCTCGCGGCCCCTACTGGCAGAGGCACAGGTAAACGCCCCTCATGAGCTTCCCGGCAGGGGCTCTGAGGGGTTCTGTCCACCTCCCGGGACACCAGTTCCAGCCAAGGGTCACGCCCAGCGGGGGGCAGCACCGCACGTGGGACCGCTTGCTGTGCTAACCTGGCCTGGCATGGTACTGCGCTCGCACCGTCTCATCAGCAGGGATTCTATCTCCACCTGCAGATACGCAGAGACAGGAAGCAACCCACCCAGAGTCACACAGCGGATGAGACGAGGTGGGACAGGCGCGCATGCGCGCGCATGCACACGCACGCACGCACACGCTCGTCATCGCACCCGGCGGGCCACACGGACAGTGCTCAGAGCCGTGGGCGTGCGTGGCCCATCACTCCACCAGGGCAGGGGAGGTGGAGGAAGGCTGGACACACTCAGAAGCGGGCCCTGTCCCACCAGTGGCTCTGCCCTGAAAGCCCAGCCTGCAGCTGGTCTTTGCTTTCCACCACCGCCCCTGACATCCGAGAGATCTCACAGCAATTGATCGCCGGTATCACTCTTCTTAGCGGGCCGAACCTCCAACGGCTTTGAACAAAGGAATCACGGCGGCCCAGCGAGCCCCGTCCTCCCCCCCTTGCCCCTAAGAAAGGCATTCTTTTCACCGAGAACATCCCACCATGGGGTGGCTGCCAGGGCGAAGCCCCATCTCCACCCTGGAGCAGAAAATGCTTCTCTCTCGTTACTTCCGGCCAGAAACTCTTCTCCTCTTGCATCAGCTTCTCCCTCTGCACTGTCTTCCTTCCTGACTAAGGCCAAGTGGCTTCCAGGCTACACGGTGCCCAGAGCATGCCTGACGGCCGACAGAACCCCCCGAGCACGGGTTTAGAGCCGGGTGGCGCGGCCGTGACCAGAACGAGGGGATGCCAGACACGGCCAGCGTGGACCTGGCGCTCCCCTCGAGTCCAGCCTGCTCCAGCCCAGTGAGCGGAGCCCACTTCAACCCTGGCTCCGAGGCCACGGCACCTCTTGCAGGGGCCTGTCGGTATGCACCGCCTCTTCCCCAGGGATGAAGCGCCCAAAGCAGCAAAGTCCCAACCCCAGAAGCTCCCAAAAGAATCCCAGGCCCAACCAGGAGGTGGTCTTTTCTATCACGTCTCTCCTCATGCAAAGCCCCCAACGAAAGCTAAGAAGCTCTTCACAGAAGGGGAGGAAAGCTGAGTTGAAGGCATTCTGCTTACAGGGCCGTCGCTTATTCATTTATTCAAATGTGCCTACACATGTGTCGTGCGCCGTATCCCCCCATGAACACACGGACGCGGCACGTCACCCCTGACCCTGCGGGGCCGTGGCAGAGTCAGGCACAGGCAACGCTGACCCAGCAGGATGGGGTGCTGAGGGCAGTGATGAGCACAAAGCAGCTGGGGCTATCCTGTCCCCTGGGGTGTGGGTGCCCCAGCCCCGGAGCACTTACCAAGGACCAGGCGCTGCTCTCACTCTTCAAGGGCAACCCCACGTCAACCTCCTGGCTGCGTCACCAAGCGCTCGCTATGCTTCCCACTATACCGACGAGAAGGCAGCAGCCCGGCAGAGACGCTCAGGAGCGCGCGCAGGACCACACGGCTGCGTGACGGTGATGGCAGCAGGACTGCAAAGCCGAGGTCTGGCTGCGGAGCCCACGCCCGCTCCGGCCCCATGCTAGGTAGGAGCCGGGGGTTAGCGGAGGAGGACGAGGCAGGCCCAGGCAAGGAGAGCTTCACAAAGGGAACAGGTTCACTCTGACTCAGGTGAGAAGGAGGGGGACAGCACGGAGAAGCGAGACCCGCCCACCACGTGGGGGAGTCCAGGCCTGACTCTTAAGGGCCACAGGTTACAGCGCTGAGCACCGCAATACCAGACAAGAGCACAGACCTCACGTTCAATGATGCTCAAAAGAATGCATTTTTACGATGATTAGAAACTATAAAATGCATTTTAGTTACAAACTCGTAACAATTTTTAACAAGTGCAAAACAAGGGAACTGCTACAAACAATACATGCCGGAGAGGGTGTGGAGAAAAGGGAACACTCCTGCACTGTAGGTGGAATGTAAACTGGTGCAGCCACTGTGGAGAACAGTGTGGAGGTTCCTTAAACAATTAAAAACAGAGCTACCATATGACCCAGCAATCCCACTCCTGGGCTTATATATCCAAAAAAAACCCATAATTTGAAAAGACACATGCACCCCAATGTTCACTGCAGCGCTATTTACCATAGCCAGGTCATGGAAGCAACCTAAATGCCCATCGACAGAGGAATGGATAAAGAAGATGTGGTAGATATATACAACGAAATACTACTCAGCCATAAAATAGAATGAAATAATACCATTTACAGCAACATGGATGGACCTAGAGATGATCATACAAAGTGAAGTAAATCAGAAAAAGACAAATATTACATGATATCACTTATATGTGGAACCTAAAAAAATGATACAAATGAACTTATTTACAAAACAGAAACAGACTCACAGACATAGAAAACAAACTATGGCTACCAAAGGGGAAAGGGGGGGAGAGATAAATTAGGAGTTTGGGATTAACATGTACACACTACTATGTGTTAAATAGATAATCAACAAGGACCTGCTGTATAGCACAGGGAATTCTGCTCAATATTCTGTAATAACCTATAAGGGAAAAGAATCTGAAAAAGAATGGATACACATATATGTGTAAGTGAATCACTTTGCTGTACACCTGAAACTAACACAACATTGTAAATCAACTGTACTCCACTATAAAATAAAAATTAAAAAAAAAAAAAGGGAATCGGCTAAATCTGTGGGGGTGAAAACTGTCCCCAGTGCAATGCAGGAGCCCAGAGGTCTGTGTTCCCGACCCAGCCCTCCCTGCACAGGCACCCAGCACCCTGGTCAGGGGGCCCGTGACCTGCTGTATGAAATAAATGCAACCACTTTGGAAAACAAAATCCACGTGATGTGAACTATTAGAGTTAAGTCCGTCTCATCAGTGTACTCTCTCTGAAACACTGGTCCTTAATGCCCAGCAGCACGTGTAACCAATACGCACCTCTCTCTCATCCCAATTTTTAGAAAAGAAACCCATGGGGGACATTGGTTTACGTGGCAATGTGATTCCTAACTGCAGCACTCTAAACCTCCAGCACGGCTTGTTTCTACTCTGAAACCATCACCACTACATTTCCAGGGCTAAATAAGTCTTTGTCTTTGCCAAGGAAAAGAAATGATTCGAGTAAGAGGACCTCAGGCCAGCTGCACTCGGGGTGGGGGGGGTGTGGGGAGGTACTTTCTCAGCAACGTCGAAGTATAAGACGCTGCAATGCCTGTCGCTCTCCCCACCTCCAGGCTTCTGGAGCCACAGGTGCTCCTGTGTCATATGTAAAGGTCAAATCACAGACTTAGGGATTAAAAGAAACCTTTGGGCCTTGAGAAGCAGTGCTAAGAAAATCACCTCTCCCCATTGTGTCTCCTGTGTCCACAACCCACTGAGAAGTTACCACATCTGAGTCGATAACATGGCAAATTAAGGGTATAGCATCATGAGGAGGAAACCACAAAAAGTCAAAAGGAGACGGAAAGCCCCAGAGATTAAAACTGCAATACCAGGGGCTTCCCTGGCGGTGCAATGGTTGAGAATCTGCCTGCCAATACAGGAGACACGGGTTCGAGCCCTGGTCCGGGAAGATCCCACATGCCGCAGAGCAACTAAGCCCACGAGCCACAACTACTGAGCCCGCGAGCCATAACTACTGAGCCTGCGTTCTAGAGCCCACAAGCCACAACTACTGAAGCCCGCGTGCCTAGAGCCCGTGCTCCACAACAAGAGAACCCACCGCGATGAGAAGCCCGCGCCCCACAACAAAGACCCAACGCAGCCATAAATGAATAAATAAAATAAATTAATTTTAAAAAAACCCTGCAATACCTCTGACACCAGGGAACTTGTCACTACTTTTTTAAGAGATGGAGCAAGAGTCTCAAGGAATAGAGGCCGCAGAGGGCGACTATCGGAGCTTCTTCCCAAACAAAGCTGCGCTCTCTGGGAAGCAACAACCACTGTCAGCTCTCACCACTAGGTGAAGACAGCCGCAATTTATGGGTGAAATAAACGCTCTCGGGACTTCCCTGGCGGTCCAGTGGTTACGAATCCGCCTTCTAATGCAGGGGACGCGAGTTCGATCCCTGGTCAGGGAACTGAGATCCCACATGCCGCGGAGCAAGTAAGCCCGCGCGCCATGACTACTGAGCTCACGCACCTCAACTAGAGCCCACGCGCCCTGCAGCCGGCGCGCCACAACTAGAGAAGAGAAAACCCGCACACCACAACTAGAGAGAAGCCTGAGCGCTGCAATGAAAGAGCCCCATGCCTCAGCGAGGATCCCGTGTGCCGCAACTAAGACCCAACGCAGCCAAAAAAATAAGGAAAATAAATTAAGTAAATAATTAAAAAAAAAATGCTCTCAAGTCCTAGTTGGCCCTCTCATTTCAAAACTGACATCCACAAAATTCAAATGGGAGGAACAGACGTCTGTTCCTGAAGCTGTAAGTGTATATAATTCATGCACTAGTAAACTTAGGTGGCTTGTGTTTTTAAACTGTGGCCACGAGAATCCAAAACAAGTGTCCCTTTATGCATCCGAGAGCCACCTGCCATTAACGTTTTCACTCTACGAACCACAGGTATCTGGTCACTTGTTTTTACGAGGATAAAACAGTGTGAAGCCAGTAAAATATTTATCTTGGACAGAAATCTGGATTAGGACGAGAAAACAGAAGTAGGCATAAACAAACATTTCTCTGGACGGAGAAGTATAAACAGAGTGGTCTTTTCAGTGATGCGTGAAGAGCGAACTCAACATTTTCATGGCTGATCTGAGGGAGAGGCTGGCCAGGGATAGGGCCACGTGTATCTATGGCACTAAACATTTCCAGCAGGAAAATGCCCAACTAAAGTGGAACACACAGTAAGTCCTTTCAGGTTCTTTGAACAAACAAACAGATAAGTAAATGGTACATGAGTTTTAGTTTGAGCAAAGGTCTGATCAGTTTAGAGAATGACGGCATTCAAGCTAGTCTTATGACAAACCCAAGCTCTCAAAAAAGTATATTCTTAAGAGAATACATCATACGTTTCTTGGCAGTGAACCTCAGAAATCTAAACTGGAACTAGCATAGAAAAAGATAAAACGGTCTATAGGTCTAAGGTTGAAGAAAAATTACGTAACCCTGTAACTGAAAAGAAAGAAGGAAAAGGGGGTAAACACAGTCAGAGGCACGACAGGGTAAACACACTTACTGGTTAAATTCTGCAATGTAAGTGTGGGGAGATGTCCTTAAAGCTTTAAAGAGGTAAGTTTATGCACAAAAAGGAACTTTATATAATGGCTAATAAATTTATATTCCTCTAAGTAGTGATACTTGCTGAGAGAAAAAAAAAAAAAACAGGCTCAAATAAATATATTTAAACATGACTGAGCTCCAGTCAGTGTTCTCGGTGCTATGCAGTGCATGCACGACAGGGCCGTACATCGATATATCCTGCTCCCTGCACCTACCGTATAATCTGGCTGTGTTTGGTTAATTAGAATACCAGCTGGTAGAATGCTGTCGGTGTCATAAAGACAAAACAAAGAAACAGTAAGTGCAGGAGCTGGGAGGGTGAGCCCTCTGAGGGCTCAAGACAGTCGGCAGGCATCTGAACTGTGTCGGGAAGAGCAAACAGAATTTGGACAAAAGTAACTTTGAGGGAGGGAACAGAAAAAGAAAAGTCTTGTACAGCATGGTGACTACAGTTAACATTGTACTGCATATTTGAAAGTTGCTAAGAAAACAGGTCTTAAAAGTTCTCGTGACAAGAAATTTTTTATAACTACGCAAGGTGACGGATGTTAACTAGACACTGTGATTGTTTCACAATATATATAAATAGAGAATCATGTTGTACACCTGAAACCAATATAATGTTGTAGACCAATTATACTTCGATTTTTTCCCCACAATTTTATCTTTTTTATTCTTTATTTTTTACTCTTTGGCCGCGGGGCTTGCGGGATCTTAGTTTCCTGACCAGGGATCGAACCCGCGCCCCACGCATTGGAAGTACAGAGTCTTACCCACTGGACCGCCAGGGAAGTCCCTCAATTTTTTTAATTACACACACACAAAACGGAAAGAAGAACAGTCTTAAGAGCGAGATGTGGATTTCCTAGGCCCTCTGGCAAATACTGGCCTAAACTGTCCCCTGAACGTCATTACTGGGGTGTCCAGCTGCACCTCAAATTCACGCGCAGAAACAAACATACGCGTTCCTTTTTTCAAGTCATTTCTCCTTATAACTGCCCTACTTGCATTAACTATGCTACTGTTTGCCCCGGTTACTCTGGCTCAAACCCTGGAAGTTATTTTATATATTATATTGCTCCTTTTTGAGGATTCTTTACTCTTTTTGTTTACAATTCCCTGTCCCTCTCACTTCCTGTCCCTTTGTCCTCGGAAACATGCCTGATGCACAGTCCTCCATGCATACCATTTAGGCCCCCCGGAGAAACTACCTGCAGAGAACGCAGTGGAGGACAGACAAACCCAGAATTACTTGCTGAGCTTTGACGCCCTTAAATCCTGGGACGCTGGATTGCACCGGGCTCAGAACAGATGGAGAATTCCAGCCGTGAGGATCTCAGAGCCTAACCTGTGTAGGTCAAAGACCTCTTGCTCTGCCCCCCAAAAGGCCACAGGGAATTAACCTGATGGTGAGGAAGGACCCTCACTGAGAATGTGGGCTGGCAAAAAAAAGAACTGTGAAGCCTGCCTGCCCCAATGCCCAGAGCAGACGTGGTCAAAGTCCTGCACCCCAAATATTTCTAGGGTGGGAAGGAAAGGTGAGTCTTCTGAGCAGAGGGGTGATAACTGACAGTTTAACAATACTTTGGGATTTGTTTTGAAGGACAGCAGCGATCCTGTTATTTTATCCTCGGGGATAACTATGCCTCCACCCCCCGACGATGTCTCTGGGGTCCTGGAAGCCCAGGGCCCTGCGCACAAAGGTTTCTAAAACACAGGGAGAGAGCTCGGACCTAACATACGATGGACAGCAAGACTGTCACCCCCAGGATGTCACCTGCTACGGCCTGCTGACTGGACCACAACCATCAAGTGCTCATTTTGATGTAATTTTGAAATGAACCTTCCTGTTAAACAGCTACTGAACATGCTAGCAGTCAAGGCAAGCTCAGGCCAACTCACGTGGCCACCACCATGTTAAACACACTACCGACCTTTACGGTCCAGGCCGTAAGGCTCCATCCTCCATGCAGCGATCTGAGCAGCGGGCACTCATTGGCTGTGAGAGCGAAGTCCAGCACTGCCCGGTCTGAAGGGAGGCGGCTTGGAAGAAGGAAGACCGATGCTGAACGCACTGTGAAATGCGGGTGCGGCTGCACCTGCAGGAACCAGGCGGCCTTTGACAGCGTCAGCTGCAGGAGGCGGAGGGCGCGGGCTTTCCGAACTGCAACCCCCCCCAAGCCCGCTACAGTGAGGACCAGTGCTTAGCGCTTCAGTGCAATGAGATTACGTGATAGCTGCAAGGTTTCCCTTCGTCTAGCTTCTGAGACAAACGCCTCTCTCTCTTTTCCCCTTGGTCCCCCTTCTTGCTTGCGAAAATCTAACTCGTGTTCAAGCTCAATCTCCTCTCCTTGGTGCAGGCCTGCATTTCAGGAAACCGTTCATCAATACAGGAAGCAGAACTACCGGGAAACTGCTTTGGGGGAAAAATGGAGCTCCTGAGCTATAGAGAGATATGTGGGGGTTGGGGAGAGATGACGAGGCCGGGCACAGAGGGTTGTCAGGACCATGAAAATTCTCCGTATGATGTTATCATGGTGGACACGTGTCATTACACATTCGGCCAAACTCACAGAACAAGAGCGAACCAAGAGGCAACCCCAAGGTAA
Organism: Leucopleurus acutus; assembly: GCF_964270905.1. Taxonomy (NCBI): domain Eukaryota; kingdom Metazoa; phylum Chordata; class Mammalia; order Artiodactyla; family Delphinidae; genus Leucopleurus; species Leucopleurus acutus. The sequence continues at coordinate 154,559,901 of NC_139146.1, forward strand.
ACGAGGGGCTTTGTGTGATCATGGTGTGTGGATGCAGTCGGTCATTGGTTACAAAACGGGCCGCTCTGGTGAGCTTGCTGATAACTGGAGAGGTTACGCATGTGTGGGGCAGGGGGGACAGGGGAAACCTCGGGGCCTTCCTCTCAGTCTTCCTGGATGCCTAAAACTGCCCTAAAGAAAGTCTTTATTTAAAAAGAGAGAGAGCGCACTCCCTACATGTGCTAGGCTTACCAAGTATGGGTTCTGCCACGGGCTGGGAGGGGAACCACACAGGTGACATTGCTGGCTCGGATCGTTTTGGTTTTCTCCCTTTGGAGATAAGAGAGTCCTGGGATTGCGGATGAGGGGAGACTAAGAAATACCATACACAGTAAAACTGCACTAACTTGGATCCCAGCCCCCAAGTTAAGTGAAGGCGTTGGTGCTGCGCTGCTGCACAGCCACCCACGCTCACGCCTGCGGTGGCTCCCCGGTGCCTGCCGAGAGGGAACGCCACCTCCTGAGGAACACAAGCCGCTCGCGGCCGCCACAGGCTCGGCACCACCCAGAGTCGGGGTGAACGCAGGGAAGCAGCTGGAGGAGCTGTGCGCAGAGACACGGAACGCTGGGCACTGAGGGTTGAGACCCGAGGCCCCGCAGGCACCGAGCGCTGTGCGCCAGGTGTAACTGACGCGTGTAATCTCCAGTCCTCAGGACTGTGCAAGGAAAGCCGTTTTACACCCATCTTACGGAAGAGAACCCTCAGAGACGACATGCCCTACGTGGTTAAGTGGGAGAGCCGGCTTTGACTCAAGAATACAGACCCTACCGGGGTCTCTACTCTTTCTATTAACCCTCAAAGTGTAGACCGAGGACGCTCACCTACTGGTCGGGGCCACCTAAGTTTAAAACTGAGCAGGGGTCTTCCCTGGTGGCGCAGTGGTTGAGAGTCCGCCTGCCGATGCAGGGGACACGGGTTCGTGCCCTGGTCCGGGAAGATCCCACATGCCGCAGAGCGGCTGGGCCCGTGAGCCATGGCCGCTGAGCCTGCGCGTCTGGAGCCTGTGCTCCGCAACGGGAGAGGCCGCACGGTGAGAGGCCCACGTACCGCAAATAAAAAAACAAAAAAAAAAGCCTGAGCAGGAATAATGCCTGCGAGGCCCTACACAGTCCGGCCCCAGTGGGCCCTGCCTCCCAGGAACACTCGTATTTCAAAGAATTCGGCCCATTCCCTGACCCAGGAACACCTCCAAGGTAAGAGTTGTCTTCATCCTCTCCACCCGAGTCCTACCCATCAGATCCCAGCTCCTGGGTAAAGCCTGTCCTGAAGCAGCTGGACTAAAGGGCCCTCACCCCTGCCTGACATCTCAACAGGACTGTAGAGACTTGGTCCTGAACTCCTTACTGCTTTGTCTTATCAGTTAGTTTTTTAAACTTAATACCTATCATTTGCACAGTTAAAATGGAAGCCCCCTAGAAATAATAGTTAGACCTCATACTTCCTTATAAACCCCACAGAACATCAACCTCCTAGGAACTTCAAATGTTCACCTGCAGAGAGGGAATACAGACCATGTACCGACTTGGGTTTGAATTCCCAGCACCACTAGTTACCCACACAGTGATCTCCAGCAAGCCTCAGTTTTCATCTGTAAATTATTACAACTTTACACCTATAAATTAGCTAATGAAATACCCAACCTCAAAGGGTAACTTCGAGATGATGTAAGCAAATGCCATGCGGCGCGGGTCCCTCCTCCACAAACACTGCGGGGGGGCTCCGTAAACACTCTGGAGAAGCAGCTACTTACAGGCGTCTTAAAAGACTGCAGAGACGCTGTTTACATACACAGCCCATAATACGTCCACCAGTTAATGAGGTTCACAACATGAAAATACATCTTTAAAGTCACAAACGGCTACTTGCATTACAAAAGAATTTTTCTCATTTTGTATTTTTTGCCCACGCTCTCTTATAACAGTAAACAAATTTTTTAAAAGGATATTTATCCACAAGTTCATTACCCCAGCAAATCAACTCTTGTATTTTCCTGTTTTCCTTTCTAGTCCTTGGTCATACATTTATATATTTTACTAACATATTCATCTTGTAGGTACCAATTGATTTGGGGTTTTTTATTTACCATATCAAACATTTGATTATATTATGTTATATTAAATGTGAATATATTAATTATAACATAGTATATATGTATTACATTATATATGTATATTATATAATATATGTTATAATTAACATATATTTTAACATATAGTATTTAATGTATTTGTTGACATATTAAACATACATAAATATACTTTATATATTATATTAAAACACAATGTGACTATATTAATACAGTCTTAATCATTTAGCCATCATATAATATCCTACAAAGCTAACATCACAGTTTAGCTACTTTCCTGCTGTTAGACAACTATTATAATTCTTTTTAGATATTTATCATTATAACAATAATGTCTAAAGAACATCTCCATGTGTGAAAGTTTTTTTGCTTTTTTTTAACATCTTCATGCAGAGAACTGTTTTCTTTTAAATCTAGAACAAGCTAGACAAGGGGTCAACAGCTACCAAGCGAGGGGTAGGGTCCGAATTTCACCACCAGCCACCAGCACAGTTTCCTCCGGTCACTTTAAATCACCTCCACTAAACAGCCACTCACGTGATGCTGCCAGGAGTGTAAGTAGGTACAGCATCTCTGAAGAGTGATTAGGCAGAAGTTCCACCCTGGGTCCTGACCCTAGAAATATACTTGAGCTTATGAATAAGCATCTTCTGACCAGGAAGTTCAACATCTCTAACAAAAAAGCCTGAAAACGATCTAAACATCCGTCAACAGGGGACTGGTTAAACTGCCCACTAAAATTACCTGGGGGGTGGCAGGGAGGTGTCCATAACAACAGACCTGTAGGCAACCCGGATCAATGAGATCAGGATCTCAGAGAATGGTGTGGGCATTTAAACCTTGCTGGGTCCCTGCAATGTCCAGCCAGACTTGACAGCCACTGAGTTAGTCTTCCACGCACATTCACTCAGTGGAAGCCGGGCACCTATCAGCAACACGCTGGACGGTGTGTACAGCAACTACCATTTCTGTGAATGAAAGAGAATGTTTTTTCTTGTATGTGCATCGAATATTTCTGGAAGGATACACTAAAAGAAACTGGTATAATAAGGGTGGCCCTTGGGAAGAGAGATTAGGGGTGTGAAATGAGAGGCTTATATTTCAATGTGTATCATTTTATACTGTTTGAGTTTTAATCAGGTGCCCTGAAAAGTTAATACTCTTGAAAAAAATCATAATTTGTGAGCCGTTTCTCAAGGCCACGTGGTACTGGCCAGTGCCCGTGCACTCAGGGTCTCCACGGAGCCCTGCACGCGCGGAAGGGACCAAGTGCCCTTCTTGGCCTTGTGCTCACTGCTGTGGCCCTGGCAACTCCCTTACTCAATGTGCCAACCTAAAGCAAACAGTCACCGCCCGATACGCCGGGGAGATGTTTGCCTGTGGCTTCCCTCCTCGCCTCTGAGGCCATCACCAATGACACGTGGTCTGGGCCATCTCTTCCCAAAGAACATGTCAGATTTACAAACCCATTTTTAAGTGAGTTTCTCAGCTGCAAAGCGGCGACAATTCCATCCTTTTTCTAAAGCGCTTACTTCAGGTAGCATGCAAACGCCGTCTCTGCGGGATTCACAGGACCAACATCGTTTTCAGAACTAAGTGAGCTGCATCTCCTATTTGAAACAACCGCTTAGCTAATTTCATTCCATCATGTATTTCAGTTCAACAAGCCACACAAAAATTCAAGGAATCTAAAAGGTATAGAACGCAGTTTTACAGTTAGCAACACACAGCTGATAATTTCAGAGGTTCGCAGAGATTATTTAAATAAAATACTTTTTTCTATATGTTGCTTTCAACAGCTGTGGGAGTTTATAACTGAGTCTCAGATATATTACTTAGTGTCTTTTTTAGGTGTTTTTTTTACTTTGAGGAGAGGGCAGGTTCCTTTAGAGTATTTACCTTATGATTTTGATACCAAAAAAAAATTCATTCATATTAATGGAAAGAAGGAAACTGTGTGGTCTATAACAAAATTCCTTTGAAAAATGACAATATGCATGCCAGAAACATCAAGAAAAAGAATAATACAACGAGAGGTCAGATTCTGGAACACCAGAGAATCTTTAAGGATTGTCTGTTTGCAAAACTCTTAAACGTATTCATTCATTCATTCATTCATCGAACAAGTATTTACTAAGTGCAACCTCCTGCCAAGCCCTGCACTAAGCACTACAGCCATGACAAGAGGGCTAGGATTAGAAGAATTCCCATATCTAACCACAACATGGACATTTTCTTGTTTCATTCAGTTACCCAAATGTATGCTTAAAGCGGCAAATTTAAATGATATTCTTGTTATATTTCTCAATCATGTTTTATAAGAGAACTTGAGTAAATGAGAACAGTTAATTAAGAGCTAAATGCAATCAAATACACTACATTTGTTCCCCATCACCCCAAAGGTTTCAACTGTAGGTTAGAAACAAGAAAATGTCCAATTTTCTGGGTACACCAGGGAACCACAGTTGGCAATCTGAAGTATTTATAAGGTGTTAAAGGCAGAACACATTAGACTACTGCTTCTTCCTAACACATCCTAAAATGAAACACCTGTTTCATCTCTGGAGGAACAAGCAGGTTAACGTCTAACTTGTCTCCAACTTGTGAAGGAACAGAGTTGCCATGACAACTGAAGGAAAAGTTTAGTGAGCAGAATTTACCAATGAAATGCAAAATTCCACCCAATTCCATTTAACTGGTATGTGTGCACTTGTAAGCAAAGGCTAGTTTTCTGTTTGTTCAACCATCAGAATAAATGATAATGTGTTCTGTGAAAAGTTTCATGGATAAAATGTTTAAAAACACACACTCCTTTTTGTCAGAGTAAGCCACAAATAAATAAAATTGAACAATGACTGTTTGACAAGTCAATATTGGCAATGCAGCCTTTCACATGACAGGGTCTCGAGTATACTTAAATCAAGGAAAACCAGATACTTCTAAAGTTAGTACCTTTCTTAGGTTGTGTTAAATTGTCAGGTAAATTCAGGGACATGTTTCGTTTCTACTGATATCCATTACACAATGTCACCTAGGGTATATTCAAATAAACAGACTATCAATTTTCCTAGAAAAATCCTTCTATCATAAACACACAGTATATTTAGGTTGTGCACACATGCTGCACGATTACATTATTAACGTCCAACATTATCCTCACTGGAAACTAGAGTGAGGTCCCCATCAGATACGCAGGTTTCCCATCCGCCCCCGTCGGCTGTGAGGGCCGAATTTCTACTGCCCCAGTGACCGCCCTGCATGAACTGGTGGTCATTTTCAAGTAGGCATCTGTGACTAATCAGACACCGGTGGTCACTGATTTAAAGCTGTATTACTTCAAACACAGAAATGCTCTTATTTATGATTAAAAGGTCTCAGGCGTGGTGATAAAATCATCTTCGTAAAGCAGACAGGTATCTCTTTATAACACTACACTGGACACAAATTCTAGAGCACGATGTGCAAACTAAGCAAGATTCAGGGACGAATAAAAATATTCCAAATGTACATATGAATGAGAAGCGCATGGTGAAAGAGAGGGGAACATGATAGCCGCGGACCCAGACTCGTGCTAACACTAAAATCTTATGTAACTGAAAGCGCCTGCCATGCAACACATCCCCACAACATCGGAGTATTAATGGCTGCGTTTAATGGCTGCGCTCATTGCGCGTAATAGATTATACTATTTTGGCACAAACAGAAAGTGTGCAGCAAGAAAAACGTATGTACGTGATGTGTGAGAAGGCACACTGTCCCTTCCAGAAGTCCATCACACAGGCAGCTGGACAGCTTCCGGCTGAACAGAGAGGGTCGGCAGCCCACCGGCTTCCATCCCCCACCCCCGCCCCCGCCTCCCACCGAGCACGCCTCACAAGAGTGCCTGTGCGGCTTGAGCAGTGAGTCGTGGACGTTCCGTTTACAGAGGGGTGGGGTTGAGGGAAATCGCCATTCCATGCCCAGTAAGCTGGAAAAGTCCGTCCTGTTTTTCCTCTTCTCCAGAGTAATCATTTCTCACGGACCAGAGATAAAAAGAACGCTTGGTAAGTAGGAGCTCACTAAATATTTCAGCACTCTTACCCGCAAGGGAAAGACTGACTTTTACAGCCAAAGACACGATCTCACCCTGAGGGCCTAACCACTCACGCCCGCCAGGGACTCAGACAAGCGATGAAACATTTGCTCCTTTGCGTCCACACCAAGAAAACCAGTGGCTGGGGAAGTCAGCGCAGTCCCAGATCCCAAATCAGACTCGCCCGCTAGGAGCTCACACTGGCAGCCGGAGCATTTCACGAGCGCAAGGACGACCTTTTACACCCCCTTGGCCGAGGAAACACAACTGCAAAGGCTTCCTTAGGCTGACCTCACAGGCAGACCATGAGAAACACAACCCAAAGCCACAGCGACAGAAACCAGCGCCCTCGCTACATCCACACTCTGTGCATTAAAAAACCACAGGCCCGGCCCACCTCTCAAGACCACCTACTCAGTCTAATGACAACGTGTAACATGACTGACTCGGATTTCAGAACCGAAAATTAAAATGCCTGTCTCAGCTTTCAAAGCAGCCAGTCCAAGCCCCTCAGCGTACCCAAGGTACCCCAAATCTCAAAGGTCGTGTCACCTTTTTCCGTACATTTCAAATAAATCTTACCTAGGTCTCTCTCGACCGCTGACTGGAGAGCTGGGTGCAGCTCCTGAGCCCTGCTGGAGACCAGGCTGCCTGAGGCTGGAGGAGGGCCGGGACCCTGCCCCGCCGATGAAAACTGTGCACACAGATACGGCCTGCGCTCACCAGCCTCCCTGGTTACACTGGCCTCCTGAGGGTCGTCACGGACTTCGGTGTTAAGTACATTAAAGTTCACAGCATACTGCTCTCCGTAACAGGGACTACCACTTACTTTTACAAAGAAGAGGAAGTCTCTAGAGAGTTGTTACTCAAATCAGGTCTCTCCGCCAGTGTTACACTCAGTCCCTCCCTCACGATGCAAAATACTCCAAAGACTACTTAACATTTAAAATAATGTGGTCTTTTAATGCACAGAGTGTAGGTGTAGAGAGGCGCTGGTTTCTGTCGCTTAAATCACAGAGGCAGCACGAATTTGTTAGAGCAAAATCCAAAATACCAACAAAATATAAAACACAGAAGAGTCGAATGAAAGCTTCACCCGCCGGTTGACCACCCCTGTTAAAATGCTGGTGTGCAGGGCCGCTCACCTTCGTACAGACACACACAATCAACCCCACACGCCCATCTTCAGCATCTTCAACACATGTGTGCATGTGTATGTGCATGTGTGTACATACATAAATACACATGTACGTGTGATATATATAAACAGACATAAAATAAAGATTTGGTGGCTGCAGAATATCAGCCATTGTGCAGCTGTGTCACTTCACTTAACACATTTCTCCTGCTGCTTAAATAAGATTTTATTCTTGGTAGGAAAAACTTGCAAATAATTCTGAAAAATACACCGTACTCCTAAAACCATTCCTGACTGTCCAGGCCCCTCCACCCGGGCCTCAGTGACTGGTCTTAACGCTCCTCTGAAGACTCAGTCTGTTTCATCACGGACACCATCCAAGTGGAAAAAAAAAAAAAAAAGTAAAATCGCGTGGCTTCTGTTCCGTCTCAAGTCTCCCATCTATAGAAAGAGAAGACAGTTCAACGTCCATAAAGCCTCAATATGAATGATACTGAATTCCATGACTTAAGAGGCTCTCCGTAATACTTAAAATCGTTCTGTACTGCATTTTATTCTTTTCACAAGATTTTCAAATATATTACCTCCTCACCACAACCTTATTACACAGGACGGGCGCGTTACAAACGCCAAAACTGAGGCCCAGAGAAATGGAGAGACATGTGGGTCCCATGGCAACATGGTGCACGAGACAGGACAAAATCGACGGCCTCCGCGATGAAAAGAACGCACGACGTGAGCCCGGACCGGCCCCAAACCCCTAATACCCCGCCGGGACCCAAGGCACAGGTCAGGACCAGGAGATGTGATGGGGGGGGGGGGTGTGCTCACGGATCCAGAGCAGCGCGCAAGGAAGCCGCCAGGAAGACTTAGGAAGTCGTAGAAAGAAAGCAACAGGGGCCTTCTGCACAGCACAGGGAACTATATTCCATATCTTGGAATAACGTATAATGGAAAAGAATATGAAAAAGAAGATGTATGTACAGATGGATAACTGCGTCACTGTGCTGTACACCTGAAACTAACACAACATTGTAAATCGACTGCAGTCCCGTATACAATAAAAATTAAATTAAAAGAAGATAGTAAGCCATGATTCCTTTCCTCATGTGCTCACTGTCTAGGGAAGGAAAACTCAGGCACGAATCCAGACTCAATTCAGACCACCTTTTGGGTTATCACGTGTATTGCAACTAAATAAAGAGGCTCTCCCCACAGCAACGCCAAAAAAAGAAATGAAACCTGTGATTTCTGTGTCACGTGTCTTATGTTACAGTCAGTAAAAACGTGAGTGTAGTGGGGCTAATCTGTGTTTCTTCCAGAATATCCCCCCGACCCCAGGACAAGCTCATTAGAAATGCTAGCGTCGTGGGAGCTGGCAGTGGAGGCTCCTCTGGGAGGGAAGAGTGAATCCTCGGTCACAGCAAGGGTGAGAACAGTGCATCCTCCATGTGTGGTACTTAACGCAGGGGTGAACTCCTCATCCGCGTCGGAATTACCTTCCTGTTATAGTTTCCAGTGCGTTCTTTGCTGTGCGTGCATCTCGGCGTCCTCAGACTGTCCTACCTTGGTCTGTATGGGCGGAGCGCAAAGCCACAGGCCCAGGAGATGAGCATCAGACGCCACTGGATAACAATGGTAAGTGGATTAAACCATACTTACATAATACTAACCCTGGAACGGGTGACTTAATGTTGTTCTAACAGAACCGTTTGGATTAGCACTAACTAGGCCCTGTGGCCTCGGATATTCAGGACTGGAGAGGCGCAGGGGTGGGGTCTCTCCTTCCCAGCATTTACACAGCCACCTACCAAGCGGCTGAGATGCTCTCCTTTACCCCTCACATCCCAAGCAACACGCATGCTTACTCGCTTCGTCTAACTGGTCCCAAATAAGACACTGCCTAACCGGTGACCTCTTCCGCCTCCCTCTTGCATACACATTTGAGGTGGAAACTGGTACACTAATTTACCAGAGACATTAAAAAAAAACACCTTAAGATAAAGCTTCAAACTTGAACCAGACATGCAGCTCAAGAAGTCAGTGGGGGTCTTCCCTGGTGGCGCAGTGGTTGAGAGTCCGCCTGCCGATGCAGGGGACACGGGTTCGTGCCCCGGTCCAGGAAGATCCGGGAAGATCCCACATGCCGCGGAGCGGCTGGGCCCGTGAGCCATGGACTCTGAACCTGCGCGTCCGGAGCCTGTGCTCCACAACGGGAGAGGCCACAGCAGTGGGAGGCCCGAGTACCGCAAAAAAAAAAAAGAAGCCAGTGGGCACACCTTGGCTTTTAAAAGTTCCTAAATGAACATGCTTCCCTGAGATGCAAGGGAACCAAGAACCCAATTCTACTTGTTTGAGCCTCCAGACAAATAACCTCATTCTGTTCTCGTTTATCCTTCTGGAAAAAGAGTTGCATCACACACGTGTGTGTGTGTGTACGTGTATATCAACCAGGTTTATCCTTCTGGAAAAAGAGTTGCATCACACACGTGTGTGTGTGTGTACGTGTATATCAACCAGGTAAAAGTGAAAGCACTGTAAAGACCAGCAAATAGAGAATTCTCTCAAATTTCAAGACCGCGATGCAACTTTATAACTTTAGAGCTTACACTTCACAAATACCATAATCGCAGAGTGTCCCATCTCCTTCTCCCAAACTTGAAAATTCAATCTCTTCTGATTCTTTTTCTGTCTTCCTAGCAAGCTCTTTCCTCAAAGCTATGAAAAGGGCTTCTTGTCGAGATCCTGAAAAAATACACTTAAGAAGGAATCCCAACTGTGATGACCCTTTGCAGGTGGAACGCTGGGAAGCACAAAGACCTGAAAATGACCCGTGAGGGAAGCTACTTACACCAGGCCTCAAAGTTCCTCTCTAATCAAGTCCAGTGAGTGCGAACTGGAGGGACGAGCGGACGGAGAGGAAGTTGGGGAGGTGACAGGGCCGGGCACAGGGCGAGCAGAGCACCATCCAGGGCACGACTGCAGAGAAGGGGGGAAGGGCTTAAGATGACTAGTGGAAGTCCACCACTGAGAGGAGAGAGAGAGAAGAACTCTAAAACAAAAAGATGTATATACAAACTGGGTCTTATTTTTACTTAGGCTTTTCCCCAAAATGCATGGAGATCTATGCTACAAAACCGCCCAAAAGCCAGCCTGAATCTTCCTTTCATTCTCGAGATCTACAAGGTACTGCCTGTATTTAAAGGCACTAAAGAATACAAAATCAGGGACTTCCCAGGCGGTCCAGTGGTTAAGACTCCGCACTTCCACAGGTTCCATCCCTGGTCAGGGAACTAAGATCCCGCGTGCCGTGCAGCGTGGCCAAAGGGGGGAAAAAGAAGACAAATTTCACAGACACAATTTAAAAGGATACAAATTCCCGTTAGGCGTGCTAGAGGTTCAACCTAAGCGTTGCACCTTAACTTCTGAAAATCTATTCAGCTACAAAGTGGGCCCCCAAGGGCAGCTCATTGCCTGTCTGAGGTACCCCTTCCCCCAGAAGCACATGCGAGCTCCTATTTCGTTAAATCTGGATAGATATGAAGTGCGAGGTCATCATTCTGTAGGGCGAGAGAGGGAAATTTTCCACTCTCCCAGGAAGGCTGCACAGCATCTGAGAGTTCAGCCAGGTGAGGAGAGCAGGAAGAAAGACTTGCCCGGGTGCCCTTGGTCGACGTGGTGTGACACGGTCGATTTGGCCCTCATCTTCCTGAGTCTTTACTGCATTTCTTTTTCCAAGGGAAACCCTCAGCAGGGACACTGCTGAAGGGCCCTGAGACCTCCAGTTTTCTCCTGGGCATTCACCTCCCAAACTTGCAGAAAATCCTAATGAGGTCAACAAAAACAAACCTCCAAAACCATTCCCTGGCCCAATTTTGTGTTCTTCACTAGACACCAGCAGGAAGTCAGAACACTACACTGAGAATGTTCCCACAAAGTTAGAATCAGTTTCCCTAATATGGCCAGGCCCTAAATATAGCCACAGTTTTTTTGTTCAAAAGACACTCCCTTACACTTGTAGATGGAGGAAACGGTGGTGGGAAAGTGAGCGTAGAGCACAGGAAACCACGACCGTGCATTCAGAGGGCTCTTGTGTCCTTGACAAGGGCTGCCCAAGCAAAGACACCTGGAACACATGCCCTGTCCTCTCCAGGCTTTGTTCCCTCCACCGAGTCTGGGTTACCAGGAGGGAAGAGGAGAAATTACACACCCTGGGCCAGAAGTAATTCTACCGAGTTCTGAGAAGCAACACAGCATCACTAGTACCCAAAGCAGTGAAAGGAGTAGAATTCCCTGCTTGAATTGTAACGATTCAGTACACCTACAGAACACACGGGAATTTAACGAAGGTGTGTCAAGCCTTCACAACTTACCTTCCAAATAACAACACACACCCACACACACCCACGGTCACAAAAGACTGGTAACGTTCACGTAACTGCCGTGAGGGGCTTTGGGTGCTTTCAGCGAATGGGATTTACGCGGAGCAAAATCTAGAACACAAAACTTGGCCCAAAATGCAGTCAAAGTTCCGCTTGAAACTTTTGAAAGGTTAAGTACCCTGGGTCTACACTTCAATTATAAACTCCTTCTGCAAGACATTTTAGCCAAAAAGCACCCAGCAGAGTGTCCAAGTTGGAAGTAGATGCTCAGTAAAACACCTGCTGGGAAAAAACTGTTACAGGGAAGTAAATGAACTTCTCAACACAAGCGTGCTGAAAGGCAATACAGGCCGTTTTAAGGCCCCATGTTAAAGTTAGCCCAGGAGGGCGGACGGGCCTAGAGCGTTCAGGCTGGACTGTGCGCTCAAAGCGCGCAGGTCAAATGCAGGGTCTGTCGCCCCCATCTGCGGGTCGCGCTCTCTGCGACTTAATGTTCCCTCGGCCGTGAAAGGGGGATCGGATCACACCCGGCGCCCAAGGCTGCCGGGCGAGCAACCGGGAGAAAGCAACCGAGGGCACCCAGGATGCCAGCGCGCCGCCCGCGCGCGCGGCGCGTCTCCGGAGGCGCGTACCGGGGGTCAGTCCGTGCGCACACGCACCAGCTTCGCTGCGCGGGCACCTCGGACCCCGCACACGCCCCGCGCAGCCGGCGCCCCGCGGCGGGGAAGCGGCTCGCTGCCAGGCACGCGTCCGAGAGCCGGTCCCACGGCGAGGAAGGAGGCGGTGCCGCGCTCGCGCCACGGCGTCTCCCACACAATAGGCTGCAACGGCGCCCCAGGCCCCCCACGACCCGCGACCCCCGGGCCCGCGGCGGGTACCACCGGAGCCCCGGCACCTCAAGCGGGTGGGGAGGGAGCGCCGCGCGGCGCCTGATTGGGGCCCACGGTGCCGGGTCGGCGGCGGCGGCGTGCCGGGCAGGCCCCTCCCCTCGTCCCTTCCCGCTCCGAGCCCCTCCGTCCCGCGGCCCCTCACCTGAAGGCCGGCCCCTCCCGGGGCGCCCGGCCCGGGGCTGCCGCCGCCGCCGCCGCCGCCGCGGAGCCGCCGCCGCCCTTCCTGTTGAAGAGCCTCTGCAGCAGGGTCGGGGCCATGGCGCTGCGGCTCGGCTGCGGCTGCGGCTCCGCGGCCTCGGCCCGGCTCAGCGCGCGGCCGGGGGCGGCGGCGGGGCCATCGCGGCGCGGGCAGCTGTGCTCGGCGCCGGGGCCGCCGGCCGGTCATATGACGGGTCTGGCCCGCCGCCGCCGCCGCGCGCTGACAGTTCTCCCCGCGGGAGGAGCCGCCGCCGGCGCGGGAGGAGCGCGGCCGCCATTGGCCCCGGGACCCCGCCCGGCCCCGCATCCGGGGGCGGGGGCCGCGGGGGGCAGGAGGCGGGGGGCAGGGGGCGGGGCGAGGCGCTTAAAGGGGGCCTGGGGAGACGCGGGGGGGGGGGGGCCCGCTGGGAGCTTAAAGGGGAGGGGGTGGGGCCTCGGGGAGGCGGGGGCAGGGCACTTAAAGGGGGAGGGAGCGGGGGCGGAGAGGGGCGGTGCTTAAAGCGGGGGCCCCGAGGGCGGGGCGCGGGGCCAGCTGGGTGGGTGCCCTGGTGGGCAGGGGGCGGGGACCCGGGGGGTAGGGCTGGGGGCTGGAGTTTGGGGTGGAGGTTGTGGTGTTGGTGGGACGGGGGGCGGGGCCCGGTGGTGTTGGGGCGGGGGGGCGGGAGGGCGCTAGGACGCTGGGCGGGGGAGCGGGAGGGCGCTGGGACGCGGGGCGGGGGGGCGGGACGGCGCTGGGACGCGGGGCGGGGGGGCGGGACGGCGCTGGGACGCGGGGCGGGGTCCCTTGGGGGGGCCGGGGTGGAGGGGTGGTGCTGGAACTGGGGCCGGGACCCGTGGGAGGGGGCAGGGGGGCGCGGCTCCGAAGGCGGCGGGGGTCCCCGGGGCGCTGCGTCCCTCGGAGCCCCGGAGAGCTGCAGGGCGGGTCTTTGTCGCGTTGAGACAAAGCCGCTGAACCTGGGCTGTCGCCTGTGCAGGTGCGCGGGCTCGTTCGCGGGAGGCGTGCGCTGGGGGAGCGGGCTTCCTGCACGAGGTCGCCGCTCAGGGGTTGATTGGACGGAATCTCGCGACACCCCACGCACTGGCGCGTGTGCCGGATCCACGTGAGAGTTCTCCGGGTTTGCTTTTATGAGGTTTGGGGTTTTTTTAATATTTGGTCGAGTAATTTGCTGTTTGGCATCTTGGGCCACCATCCCATAGTTACGTAAAAAGTTGCACGTGGAATTCACTACGTAGATTTAGAAACTTAAGCTGTTTTAGAACAAGGGACTGCTTTCCTAATCATGTAACAGAGCACATCCTAACCTGATACCAGGCGGACGCTGTTTGGTGTGGGGAAGGGAGGTCTTACCGTGGTACCTGAGTTCACTCACCTGCCAGCCCCTCCCTGGGTCTGTGAGAACTGCCGGCTGCGGTGTGAGGGACCAGCCTTCCAGCGCTGGCTGCCCAGCTTTCACACGGTGGTGAGATCCCGACCCACACCATGTCCTGCATGAGCCGCGGTCCCTGAGCGCTTCACCTGGATTCTCTTAGACTTGTTGTAAGGAGGACTCTTGGAGACTCAAAAAGGCAAATGTATTTCCATGAATAGAAATATAATCCAACATATCTCTTCTGGGCCCAATTTAATTTGCATTATCATTTGTTATTGCGTAGGTTTCTGGCCTTGGTGGGAAACTAGCTGTGAGTGAAGATGTGCTGAAATTTCACAAAAGTATGGGAAAGGTGGTAGAAATTGAAACGCAGTCATTTTTTTTTTTCCTTCAGATTTTCACCATTAAAATGGTGAATTAAATGTTCATGCTGGTTCATCCTTTCCCATGATGGAGTGTGCACAGAACCCTGATTTGCAGCTCTGCTGTTTCTCTCTGTTTATTGAAAGCATCTACCTCACAGGACTGCCAGTACTGGTCAGTATCCTGTATTTCAGGTATTGGTCTCATCTGTTATGATTTTATTAAGACAAGGTCCTGAGTCATATTATGGCCGGCCACACACCACCATTCCTTACCCCATCCTTGGTCAGAAAATATCTTTTATTCTTAAAACTAAAATCTGCATACTCGTGGTGTGCCTAGCAGCTTTTGCAACAGCGTACCAAAGAGGAATTTGGTATGGTGTCCTTGGTTCCTCACCTCCAAGGGCTGTTCCTGTCCCACCCCTGTCCAAGTCTGTGGGATCATCCACAAGGGACAATTAAAAACTCAGCCTGCCCCCCCATCTTTCTCAACTTTGGACCTGACTGGGCAACTCTAAAGGAAAAGTGTGCATTTACAACTAAAGACAACTCTTCAGTTAGGGGAGAAAAAAGGAACTGAAATGGTGCCCTTCTCCCACTTTGCTTCCTCTCAACTCCACGTTGTTCCTCATCCTGGTTCTGGCCACACCTTTCTTGCTTTGGATTTTAAGTGTTACAAAAATCCTAACCCACCGAGTTCTGGGAGACAGCTCCAGACAGCCCTTGCACCCCAGCTTCACTGTTTCTCCTCCTGGCTGTTCCGGGCCTCTTCAGAAACCCCTCGAGTCCCCTGGCATCCGTTGGTCACTGCTTCAGCCCTGAGGCTTAGCGCCGTCCCAGGCTCCAGCACTGGTCCTTCCATAGTCTCATACACCTCATCCTCCGTCTTGGACAGTAATCTGCCGGCTGCTCCTGCAGGCGGCCGTGGAAAGGAGGAGGAACCCAAACAATATCCTGAGTGTCTGGAGACGCAGAATAGGTCTCAGATGGGGAAGGCTGACTTCCTGGTCCTATTCCATTCTGAGTCCCGGTGAGCGTTCCCTCCAGTCTGAGTGTGAGTTCTGCAAATTGCTTTAGGTGTTTTGCTTCCACAATTAGAATGTCGTGGAGCCTGTAGCCTACCCGATACCTGTTACCCCCTTCTTCCCAACAGAAGCCCAGTTTTGTTCAGGTGTCCGTTCCTCCCTCAGGCCTGCGCGCCTCAGGGAAGACCGACACTGTCCCCAGCCTGAGTCTGAAAGATCTACGGGAAATCCCGTTGCTTTTGCAAGGTGGTAGCTCAGGAATGAGCTAATGGGGAACAGGAGGCAAGAGGGAAAGGAGCTGGAGGGGAAGGAGGTGTTCTGGAAGTTTCTGCACTCTTCATAGAGAGCTATAAGGAGGGAGGTGGGGTTTTCCCTTCCTTTGGAGGTTGTATGTCTACGTGTAACGCGATAGTTCTTTTGCTGCAGCCTGAGCATGAAACCAGCCAGAGCAGGTAGGTGTGTCCCTCAATAACATTATTGAGCCACAGTCCCTGTACCCCAGCTGACCTTCCCCATTCAGTGAGATAATTTGCTAGTATCTGAAGCCAAAAGCAGTGTATAAGAGAGGGTCCTGTTTTCTGTCCTCAATTGCTTGTTATTTGAGGCAAATAAACCCTACCTGCTTAACTTTCAGTGTACCAGGGGAACAGTCATCACCAATGGACCTCCTCTATTGTTTTCATATTTTGATGTCATTTTGCAAATCATTTATAAGAGGCAAGAATAAAGGAATGGTGAAAATAATTTTTAAATTAATTTTTATTGGAGCATCGTTGCTTTACAATGTTGTGTTAGTTTCTGCTGTACAGCAAAGTGAATCAGCCATACATACACATATATCCTCTTTTTTGGATTTCTTTCCCGTTTAGGTCACCGCAGAGCATTGAGTAGAGTTCCCTTTGCTATACACAGGCTAGGTTCTTGTTAGTTGTCTATGTTATACATAGTTGTGTGAAAAATAATTTTTAAATAAATTTTAAAAAGAATTTAAACATAGCAAACTCAATTTTTTATTGCATATTTTCCTACATTTGAAGAAGCATTACCCTAACTGGCCATGAATACAACTATTGACAGGACCGAGGATTATGGATTTTTGCATCTCTAGCTCCGTACGTGGATTCTGTGAGGTAATCGGTAGCAGGGATGTGGGGTTTTTTGAACAAATTAAATGTAAAAATGTTGATCTGATACTGTTACTTTTCAGTTTAAAAAACTGCCCACAAGACACTCCTTCTTCCAAATTAAAAAAAAAGTTTCTTTTCAGGTAATATTTACCTATTTATTAATGCCTCTAAGGTGTGTAACTTTGGTCCAGGCACTTAAATTCATGCACATATTTCAGATTCTGTGGACTTTATTTCACCTCCAGAGGTGAGGTGTTGGGAGCGATACAGAAACCCTCTCCCACACACTCATTCATACTCAAACACAGTGCATAACATTTAAAGGATGCAGGGAGGTACAAAGATGTTATGGTCATGTGTCCATCTGCAAGCTGGGTAAGTAGAAATAGCTACACATAACATGTGTGTGACCTTCCTTCCTTCCTTTTTCTTTCTTTTTTTTTTCTTCTTTGTTCACTTGTTCATTTGACAGGGATTTTATTTTGGGGGTCTGATGACCGCTTAAGTCAGTAGTTCAACAGACATCATACTTCATTGCTCTTCAATCGTGAATTCTACGTGAATTCATCCAGTTCTCGTATTTAGCCAGTAGTCATCTGGTGTGCCAATGCCACCTGTGCCCTAGCCACTGACTCTTCCCTGTTTGTTGCACAAAAATTACTTTGGAATTCTGCTTCAAACTGGGACTTGCCCACCCACATTCTGCCCCACCTCCCCTTCCTCAAAGCCCACTAAAACGACAGCAGAGGAATAAGAAGGTGTCGGCCTGAAAGGAACAAGGACAAAGCGCAGGAGAGATTTCCACAAACATTTGGCCAAGGACAAGTGTTTGCAGGTGGAAAGTGGATGAAGGAGGAGTAACTAGTTGTTCAGAGAGGAGGAGTTCAAACCCAAGAATGAAGACGCAGGCCAGCCCCCCCCCGAGACTCTGAAGCCTCCGCACTTGGGAGGTGAGGGTCCCTGAAGGATGGGTGAAGGTCTACACGTGAACTAGTTAGACCCCAGGGCCCTTCTCTCCTCACCCTGCACTACCAGGCACCGTCTATCCATCCATGGGCCAAAGAGGGGCATCAGGTGAGTGCCTGGCCAGAGGGAGAGGATGGCGGCAGACAAAAGCTCTCCAGACATCTGCCGTGGCAGGAGCCCAGTGGAAAGCCGGTCCTCTACTAGAGCACCTGCTTGTGGATTTCACAAATCAGTACTCCACACAGAGAATTTCTTCTAAAATGCTTAGAGTCTCACTCCTCAGTATGAGGGGCAGTCCAGGAATCGGTAACCATGTGATGAACACCTGCAACATGGTAAGGAAAATACACACAGAAGTGAAAGGGAACTGGAGCAAACAGACAATGCAAGAAGAAAGGGACTTCAAAGCTGTAATTGATTAATAGCATCAAAGGGACAAAGTAAGATATGCCTGTAACACAAAAACAGGAAGCGATGAAAGAAGAACACTCAACAAGAAAGCTCTCTTGAAAATTAAATATATGATGTAAATAAAATATTCAGTGAAAAGAACTGAAGGATAAAGTTGGGAAAGATGGAAAATAGAAGAGGAAAGATGAGAATGTTGGTGAATCCATCCAGAGAATTACTAATAGGAGCTTCAGAAAGGAGATCAGAGAAAACAGTGGGGAGCAAATCATCAAAGAAATAATAAAAGAAAATTTCCCATAGCTGAAGGAGAGGTGTCCCCATATGGATAGGGCCTGCCCAGAACAGGACATGTCCTTGAACTTCAAGGCATTTCATCATTAAATTTCAGAACATCTTGGATAAGGGAAAAAAACTGTAAAACCTTTCAGAGAGAAAAGCTAATCAAAAAAATGGAGCAGGGGGTTTCCCTGGTGGCGCAGTGGTTGAGAGTCCGCCTGCCGATGCAGGGGACACGGGTTCGTGCCCCGGTCCGGGAAGATCCCACATGCCGCGGAGCGACTGGGCCCGTGGGCCATGGCCGCTGAGCCTGCGCGTCCGGAGCCTGTGCTGCGCAACAGGAGAGGCCACAACAGTGAGAGGCCCGCGTACCGTATTAAAAAAAAAAAAAAAAAAAAAAAGGAGCAGGACTCAGAACAGCATCAGAGCCGTTTCTAGCTGCTCTTGATGGTGGCAGACAACAGAGCGGCACCTTAAACGTTCAGAGGGAAGACTGTTTTCATCCTAGGATCCTGGACTAAGCTAAACCATAAATCAGTACTGTAGAATACACACACTTTTAGATACACAAGTTCTCAAACATTGTACCTCCATTCTTTTTCAGGCAGCTGGAAGATGTACGTACATTAGCAAAATAGGGGATTAAAACAAGAAAAGGGAAGATACAGGCAACAAGATACTAGGAAAAAAAGCAGCTAGGTGGCAGGAAGGGCGACCCAGGACCTCTCGAAAACAGGCTAGGGGCAGGAGAAGGGAAGGGGCTCCAGAGGTAGCTAAGGAAAACAGAACGAAGTATTCGAGTGTAAGGAGTATATTATTAATAAGTATATGGCAGAGGTGCTGGAGCATTGGGGAAAAATTAACGATAGGCAGCTGGAAAACCAAACAAATGATAAAATGAGGCAATTATTAACTTCAGAAAAAAAGAAAGCGTGTGCAGGAAAAGAAAAAGTGGTTGCAATGCGTTAGTTGGCTCTTGGTCACTGAGTGACCGATATTTATATAGTCTCACTAATGTAACGTCAGCTATTGATTTAACAAAAATTATACGTAACTATGCTGGGGGAGGGAAGAACAAAAGTGGGGTCGGGGTAAGGGAGGGATAGTCTAGTATTTATTCACAATGGCGGGAAGTCAAGAGACAAGGACTTAAATTGGCAAATCAAGAAACAGTGACAGAAGCATATAACTTTTTAAAGAGATGGAGGAAGATATCAGTGAAGCTAGCTAGAAAAGTTGAAGGTGGTAACCTGTAGGGCTGGGACTGGCTGTGGGGAAGGGTGGGGCAGGAGACCCATGTTTGTTTGTTTTTTAATTTATTTATTTTTGGCTGTGTTGGGTCTTTGTTTCTGTGCGAGGTCTTTCTCCAGTTGCGGAGAGTGGGGGCCACTCTTCACCGCGGGGCGTGGGCCTCTCACTATCACGGCCTCTCCCGCTGCGGAGCACAGGCTCCAGACGCGCAGGCTCAGTAGTTGTGGCTCACGGGCCCAGTTGCTCCGCGGCATGTGGGATCTTCCCAGACTAGGGATCGAACCCGTGTCCCCTTTACTGGCAGGCGGATTCTTAACCACTGCGCCACCAAGGAAGCCCCCGCTGGGTTTTATTATAAAGCCTTTTAGTACTATTTGACTTTTTATTTTATTTATTTTATTTTTAAAACATCTTTATTGGAGTATAATTGCTTTACAAGGGTGTGTTAGTTTCTGCTGTATAACAAAGTGAATCAGCTACAGGTATACATATATCCCCATATCTCCTCCCTCTTGCGTCTCCCTCCCTCCCACCCTCCCTATCCCACCCCACTAGGTGGTCACAAAGCACTGAGCTGATCTCCCTGTGCTATGCGGCTGCTTCCCACTAGCTATCTATTTTACATCTGGTAGTGTATATATGTCCATGCCACTCTCTTACTTCATCCCAGCTTACCCTTCCCCCCTCCCCGTGTCCTCAAGTCCATTCTCAACGTCTGTGTCTTTATTCCTGTCCTGCCCCTAGGTTCTTCAGAACCATTTATTTTTTTAGATTCCATATATATGTGTTAGCATACAGTATTTGCTTTTCTCTTTCTGACTTAACCTCACTCTGTGTGACAGACTCTAGGTCCATCCACCTCACTACAAATAACTCAATTTTGTTTCTTTTTATGGCTGAGTAATATTCCATTGTATATATGTGCCACATCTTCTTTATCCATTCCTCTGTTGATGGACACTTAGGTTGCTTCCAGGTCCTGGCTATTGTAAATAGTGCTGCAGTGAACATTGTGGTACATGTAGCTTTTTGAATTATGGTTTTCTCAGGGTATATGCCCAGTAGTGGGATTGCTGGGTGGTATGGTAGTTCTATTTTTAGTTTTTTAAGGAACCTCCATACTGTTCTCCATAGCGGCTATATCAATTTACATTCCCACCGACAGTGCAAGAGGGTTTCCTTTTCTCCACACCCTCTCCAGCATTTATTGTTTGTAGATACTTTGATGATGGCCATTCTGACCGGTGTGAGGTGAAACCTCATTGTTATTATTTTTTTAAAAGAAGATGTTGGGGTAGGAGTTTATTAATTAATTTATTTATTTTTGCTGTGTTGGGTCTTCGTTTCTGTGCGAGGGCTTTCTCTAGTTGTGGCAAGTGGGGGCCACTCTTCATCACGGTGCGTGGGCCTCTCACTATCGCGGTCTCTTGTTGCGGAGCACAGGCTCTAGACGTGCAAGCTCAGTAGCTGTGGCTCACGGGTGTGACACGGGATGCTCACATCCCACGGCATGTGGGATCTTCCCAGACCAGGGCTCGAACCCGTGTCCCCTGCATTGGCAGGCAGATTCTCAACCACTGCGCCACCAGAGAAGCCCCTTCACTGTAATTTTGATTTGCATTTCTCTAATGATTAGTGACGCTGAGCATCCTTCCATGTGATTGTTGGCAATCTGTATATCTTCTTTGGAAACTATTTGACTTTTTAAATGATAGATATGAATGTGCTTGTGTGTGTGTGTGTGTGTTTTCCTTTGATAAAAAGTAAAGTTTGTTTTTAAACAGTCTCACTTGTGGACATTGTTCAAGTCCTATTTCTGGGCCTGATCCTGTGAGATTCCAATCTAGTGAGAGTGGGACTCAGGAAATGAACTTTACGTAGAACCTCAACAAATTCGGATGCGAGGACTTTCCGGTGGTGCAGTGGTTAGGAGCCCACCTGCCAGTGCAGGCGATACGGGTTCAAGCCCTGGTCCAGGAAGATCCCACATGCCGCGGAGCAACTAAGCCCGTGCACCACAACTGCTGAGCCCACGTGCCACAGCTATTGAAGCCTGCACGCCTAGAGTCCGTGCTTTGCAACAAGAGAGGCCGCCGCCGTGAGAAGCCCGCGCACCGCAACAAAGAGCAGCCCCTGCTCGCCACAACGAGAGAAAGCCCGCGCACAGCAACGAACACCCAATGCAGCCAAAAATAAATTAATTAATTAATTAAAAAAAAAAGAAAACTGGATGCAGATGGTTTGTGGACAACACTTTGAGAAACATCACTCAGATCCCCGGAAATTCTACACAAAGTCTTGCAAGAATGTGCAGTTTTTTGGAGAAAGACCATACTTTTAAGATTCTCTTTGATGCCCCCAAACCCAAAAAAGTTTAAGCATTGCTGTTCTCTGTCTGCATTCCTTCCAAGAATAATGGAGATTCCATTCATTAATTAAGGTCAAAAGCACAGCTAATTATTGTTGTAGTGAGTTAAATACTTTGTAAAACTCATTAATGTTATAGACTGGAAAGCACTGGCTGAATTTTCAGTCCATTGCTTAGCACTGCCAAGGCGGATAGCAGTGCATTAGTACTTCAGTGCATTGAACATAAATCGAGTGGCTTGATACACTAACACAAGTGTAAATCAACTATACTTCAATTAAAAAAAAAACTAGTGGCTTGAAAAAGTTAACGTGGATCCATTGGCACCTACCAGTGATGCTGACCAAGCCTATAGTTAAATTTTATTCAGTTGAAAAAAACATGCATATGTTGTCATTCAGTGGTATCTTTATATAATAATGCCACATAAATAGTGCTGGAGTCCAACTAGAAAAGTTAATGCAGGTATTTTGACAACCTTGTACTTTTATTCAACATTTTAGTAACTTTATGGTGTAAGCCAGCCTTTCTCAAATTTATTTAACCTTTCAACCTTTTAAAAATTGTTTTTGTCTTTATAAAACACAAGAGGAGTTCATGAGTTGTGATTTAGATTAAACTAGACAGCAAAATATGATTTCAGATTAATTGCTGGAAGGAATTAAATTTGGATTCATATGTTTCCTTTAAACCTTGTTATACATTAAGAAGTTAGAGCAGTTACTTTTTTATTTTAGTGACTATAAAAAGTATAAAATATTTTTAAAAGATACATCACATAGACCAGCACAAACCAGTAGCCAAGTTAGTATTTGTTGAATGAATAACAACATATGGCATAGCAATTGTTAGTTATTTAAGCAGACTGCCAATTTGCATATCAAATGTTTCTTATTAATAGATCAGTCATCTCTGATATTCTCAGGTGTGGCACACTATTTCTTAAAAATAATAGGAAGGCCATCCGTAACACTTACTGTGTCCCAGACCTTGTCCTAAGCATTTTCTTGTTGTTAGTTCATTTAACCCTGGCAACAACCCTATGAGGGAAGTAGTATTATCACTCCCATTTTACAGATGAGAAAACTGATACACGCAGTTAAGTAGCTGTGCACAGCTAAAGAACAGCCAGGCAATGATTAGAAACCATCAGTCTGGCACTAGAATCTTATCCTTTTAACTACTCTCACAAGACAAACTATTACAGAAAAACAATCACATAAGCAATTATATCAATATACTGTACAATAAAATATCAAATGAAATCTGCATGATACCTCTTGTTTAACAGGCAAAGATTTTGCATCATTCTTTGATATCCTTGAACTAATATTTCTATTTCACTTGTCCCACATAATTTTATCTTAATGTAAAACAATTTGTATACTTCAAAATCTTTGATTATTCAATTATACTCTGTAACAAAATATGTATATAAATTTAATTTTCTGGGCTAATGAAGCTCTAAATTAAAATATCCTATCATTCTAGTTCAAAATTTATCAATATAACAAAAATTTATAATTCTTAAACATAAAAAATAAAATTGTGCTATAAATGCATTTCTCAATGACAGATAAAGCTAAGATTCACCTTATTCACTCTTATGGATAAATATTACTCATTGCAAGAATCAGACAGGTTTAACATTAATTCATACTTTTCCTTTGTTGTTATAGACGTAAACGCTGAGAAACTGTATTTACGTAAATAAATAGATGAGAATGGAAGGAATTTTGTTACAGCATTATAATTTTTTCCAAGTCAAATTTAAAAAAAATCACTGTGTTCTAAACATTAAAAATTAGACTGGTGTCCAACATATGAAAAACTCACTGTTAGAAGTTAGCATTAACTTCCAACTGTTTTTCATGGACTTTCTATTCTCTTCTACATATTTGTTTTTTCCTTTCCAGTCAATTATGAGACTCTCGTCATTATAGATTTAGAGGATATTTTGATTTCCTCTAAATTTTCAAGGGCCAAGTCCCTCACTTACTCTCATTCTCATAAAAAAATTTTTTTGGCTCTTATTTACCTTTCCCAATCATTTTTATATCAACTTGTCAATTTTGTAAAAATCTGGGTTGGGATGTTTACTGAAGTGCACTGCATTTTAGATGAATTTGGGCATATTTGATATTGTTCCAATACTGACTCTTGCCATCCAGGAACTCAGAAAGTCTCTCCACCTCTGCAAGCCTTGTTTCATGTCCCACAATGAAGTTTCATAGTTTTTGTTTCATGGGTTTTGCATATTTTTTTCTGAATTTAAGATACATATATTTTGACCACTTCAAAGGCATTCTTCCTTCCTTCCTTCCTTTTTCTTTTTTTCCTCTTGCCATCCCAAATAGATTGCAAACCCTTGTGGGATTGGAAATGGACTGCCTTATAACCTCCTAAGTGCCTAGGACAAAGCTGTGCTGGAACGGTTAAGGAAAGAAATACTTGTTGAAGAAATCAATGAATGAAAGTCCTGATTCATAAACTAGAAACGCGACAGAAATGATCTGGGAGAGATTCTTGGCAAGGATTCAAAAGAATTATAGTTCCTTAAAACTGGATGATAGTGTGGCTTGATTCTACCGCATGGCAGATTTGACAAGCCGTTTGATATATTTCTTTTAACTAAAGAGACAAAATGACCTGGATATTGGACAGAGTCTCCCAGTGTGGGTTCACTCAGAGACCCAGAGGACATAAATATTTGCTTCTCATTTCCTAAGGCTTTGAGAAAAATGCTCAAGTTTTTCCACCTGTGAGGGTTCCAGGAACATTATTTTCACTGAACATTAAGGATCATTTAAAATTTTCTTGTAAGAAGGATGTCTGGGGAGTTCCCTGGGGGCCTAGTGGTGAGGATTTGGCACTTTCACTGCCGTGGCCCTGGGTTCAAGCCCTGGTCGGCGAGCTGAGGTCCCGTAAGCCGCGTGGCATGGACTTGGGGTCTCCTTCCTCCTCGAGGCCACTTTCTAACTCCTCCCCTCCCCCCATCCCCAGCTTTGAATCTCACGTCATCAGATACACCACCTCCTGTGCCTCACTGCCCTTTGCCCTTATTTCTCAGAGATTTTAGCAGCTGGCGCCCTGTCCTCGTCTCCAGGGAAAGTCCTGTCATGATTCTAAGTCATTTCAATATCCGTTTGGCTCGGGCTTCAGCTTTCCAGCCCTCAGCCCCTTGACTTCCTTTCTTCCTAGGCTTTTGCCTGGGTCAGTCATGCACCGTGAGATCACACCCTAGAGCTTGACCTCATACTCTCAATGGTCAGCATGCTCTGGTACCACCACTGCCACCCCCGGCGCCTCTGGTCCCTGACACCCTGTTCCTGTGCTGAGGTCTGCAGCCCCTCGACCCACCACCTCCCGGTCACGGCTCAGCCCCCCGGACCCCCTCTCTCCTCCTTACCTAGCATACTTTCCTTGGTCAATTACTATTTCACTCCCTTGCAGAGAGTTCTAATTATCCACCTGCCCTATCCATCCTCCTTCCTTCCAAGATGCTAGAATTATAGCTGAGCACACAGCTGGCCATATACACGACATTTCCTGGGCTTCCTTGATTTAAATGTGGCCGTAGGACCAACCTTTTACCAACGGAATAAGCGCCTAAGTGATGTGCGACCCCTGCAGGCTGGGCCCTTAAAACAAGCGCAGTGCTTTCTCCTCATGCGTTCTTTCCCCTCCTGATAACGGGTAAAGATGTGCCTGCTTCCCAGTACCCACGATTCAGATGGGAACAAAGCCCTATCACGAAAGACCAACGAGAGACAAAGCCCCTCCCTCTGCCCCTTAAAGGATCCTCTGAAGCTGAGACCCAGTAACCTGGAACGGTCACTTCGGTCTGTGGCTTGAAATAGACATAAAATCTGCTTTAAGTCTCAGAATTAATGTTGGATTGCTTTGTTACAGCAGCCTAGCTTGACTCTAAAGAATACAGCTCTCGGGGCTTCCCTGGTGGCGCACTGGTTGAGAGTCCGCCTGGCGATGAGGGGGACGCGGGTTCGTGCCCCGGTCCGGGAAGATCCCACAGGCCGCGGAGCGGCTGCGCCCGTGAGCCATGGCCGCTGAGCCTGCGTGTCCGGAGCCTGTGCTGCGCAACGGGAGAGGCCGCAACAGTGAGAGGCCCGAGTACCGGAAAAAAAAAAAAAAAAGAATACAGTTCTCAACGCCCTTGGTTCTCTCCCGTCTGAATACTCCCCTGGCAAGACCACAAGCCTGGTTGAAACTCCACCTCTCCCTCCCGAGCTCATCCATGGTTTCTGGCCAGAGAAACTCTTGCCGATCAGACTCACTTTAATTTCTGGACACTGAACTCCCAGTAGGCTTTGAACGCTGCCTGGTAATCACACCATCCCTCCCCCTCGCCCGGCCTCTGGGACAAACCATCCTCCTTGCCCAGACCTCCCACAGGGCAACCCCAGCCTCACGCTCGGCTGGTGACCCTGCGTTCTATTTCCCTGAAGGAACTGAAAGCTCCAGGATTTCAAGGCGCGCCTGTCTCCTATGTCCCGAGCCTCTCGCACCCGTGCCCACCTCCTGTTACTGTGGGTGACCGGTCCGCTCTTCCACGTTTGCACCAGATCTCAAAACTTCTTCTCTATGCAGAGACTTTACCCTAGCCATTCTCCCTTCTCTCCGGCACCATCGCATTTTCTCTCTCTGCTTCACCTTCCCCATAGCATACAAATGTTCCTTCATTTCTCCCACCTTGAAAAAAATCTAAAAAGCCTTTCAAGCGCCCTTTCCTTATGGCTATCCCTTCAGCACTGCTGCTGCTTTTTTATATGTCTTGAATTTAGCTTTTGTCTTTTTGTTTTAAATTATTTTGAAAAACTTCAAGCATACACAAAGGTAGAAAGACATATATCATTACCCAGTTTCAAAGACTGTAAACATTTTGTCAATCTTATTTCATGCACCTGCCTTCCCTAAATCTGGAGTATCTTTAACCAAATCCCAGACGTCGTATCATTCACCTGTAAATCATCCACTGTACATCTCTAACACGTAATGACTCTAAAAGATGCCAGTCACAATACCAATATCATGCAACAAACCTACAATAAATACATGATCAGGGGTTAAATTTCCTAGTTTGTCTCAAAAACATCTTTCTTTTATAATAGATTGGCTCAACTCAGGCACTCAACATATTGCATTTAGAGGTGGTTTTTCGTCGCTAATAGTTTCGCCCCCTCCCCTCTTTTCATGCCATTTATGTTTTCTGGTTTTTTATACAAAGCTCATTTTCCCCGTGGAAGTCCCCACGTTCTGGATTCGGCTTACTGCATCCTCATGACTTTTCCAGCATGTTCCTGTCTCTCCTATATTTCCTGTAAATTGATAGTAATAGCTTTTTTTTCCCATTTTTAAAAATCAAAGTTGATTTACAATGTTGTGTTAGTTTCAGGTGTACAGAGAAGTAATTCAGTTATATACATATAGAATACATATATATATTTTTCATATTCATTTCCATTATGGTTTATTACAGGATATTGGATATAGTTCCCTGTGCTATACTGTAGGTCCTTGTTGATTATCTATTTCATATACAGTAGTGTGTGCATGTTAATCCCAAACTCCTAATTTATCCCTCCCCCCCTTTCCCCTTTGGCAACCACAGGTCTGTTCTCTATGCCTGTGAGTCTGTTTCTGTTTCTTATACAAGTTCATTCGTGTCCTACTCTAGATTCCTCATATAAATGTGATATCACATGGTATTTATCTTTCTCTGGCTGACGTCACTTAGTGTGCTCATCTCCAGGTCCATCCATGTTGCTGCAAGTGGCATTATTTCATTCTTTTTCTGGATGAGGGGTAGTAACATCTTGGGGCTTGATTCTCTGCTTTCTGGAACCCACCTCGGTCTCACATTCACCCTCCCACCATCTAAGACTGTGTGTGGTCAGGCTCCTTGATGACCCACATCGCTACGACAGATGGAATGGCCTGTCCTCAGGCCCCTCTTCCCGCTCCAGCGGCAGCGTGGGAACTTGTCACTGTGCCCCCTGGGTGGCCTCCTTTGTCTGGCCCGCAGGACTCCATCCTTGGGTTCTGCTCTCAGCCTCGCTTGTTGCCCCTTCCCCGTCTGTTCTGTGGCTCCTCTGACCACTCCTACCTCTACGTGTTGGTGCACTGGAGGATGCTTTTCCATTTCCCTTCTCTACATGCACTAACTTGATGCTCTCATCCAGCCAGTTCTCAGGCTTTGCTGACCATTTTACATGTGCTGACTTCCTAATTTTAGAGCTTCGGCCCGGGTCCCTCCCGCAAACCCCAAATTCCCATAGCCAGCTGTTGAGCTGGTATTTCCATTTGCGTGTCTAACGAGCACCTTCATGTGGTCCTGCCTGTGATTGGACACCTGAGCTCCTTCCCAGTCTGCTCCCCCTTAGACTCCTTCATCACAGTTCATAGAAGGTCACCCTTCCAGTTTTTCAGGTCAGAAATCTCAGAGTCATTCTAGACTCTTTCTCTCAACCCCAGGTAGAATCTGTCATAAATCCGAGTGACTACTTTCACAACACATCCACAGTCTGGATATTTCCCACCACCTCTGCTGCTGTCATCTTGATGCCACCCTTTGTCATCTCGCGCCTCACCCCATCGCTCCTAACTGCTCCATCCCGCTCCCTGTTCTTAGCACAGCAGTTAGGGTGAGCTTTCAAAAGTGCAGGTCACCACCTCACTCCGGTAAGTATGGCCATCATCACAAAGTCTACAAACAGCAGATGCTGGAGAGGGTGTGGAGAAAAGGGAACGTCCTTCCTCCTGCACTGCTGGTGGGAATGTAAATTGGTGCAGCCACTACGGAGAACAGTATGGAGGTTCCTTAAAAAACTAAAAATAGAGTTACCATATGATCCAGCAATCCCACTGCTGGGCATATATCTGGACAAAACTGTAATTCAAAAAGATACATGCACCGCAGCGTTCACAGCAGCACTACTTGCAATAAGCAAGATATAGAAGCAACCTAAGTGTCCATCAACAGAAGAATGGATAAAAAAGATGTGGTACATATATACAATGGAATATTAGCCATAAAAAAGAATGAAATAATGTCATTTGCAGCAATATGGATGGACCTAGAGATTATCATACTAAATGAAGTAAGTCACACGAAGAGAAATATCATATGATATCACTTATATGTGGAATCTAAAAAAATGATACAAATGAACTTATTTACAAAACAAATAGACCCACAAGCATAGATAACAATCTTATGGTTACCAAGGGGGAAGGGGGAGAGGGATAAACTGGGAATTTGGGATTAACAGATACACACCGCTATATATAAAATAAATAAACAACAAGGACCTACTCTACAGCACAGGGAACTATGCTCAATACCTTGTAATAACCTATAACAGAAAAGAATCTGAAAAAGAATATACATGTATATATTCAGATGTGTATACATATGTGTGTATGTGTGTTTCTGTCCTGCTCCCCCAAAACTTCTCTGCCATCTCCCGCATGGTTTCCCCCTTGCTCTCCCGACTCTGGCCACACTGGCCCTCCTGCTGTCCCACCACCCGCCTGCCTCTCCCTCCCCGTCCCTCTTCCTACCACCCCCGCCCCCCTCCACTCATCTTAGCTTTAGGTGCTCTGCCTGGGCTGGTCTTCCCACTGCATCAGCGCAGCTCACTCCCTCACTTCCTTCAGACTTTGCCTTTCCATCGAATCCTTTCCTGACTACCCTCTTCAAACTTCCATTCCCCTAGAAGTAGAACTGGTGGGTCAAAGAGCATAAGCATTTGAGTTTTCATAAATCCTAAATTTGACCAAATTACTGTCACCAGCATGAGCATACAAGTTTCCCCTAGAGCCTGGCCACTTGAGGCTGTTAACAGCTTTTGAATTCTTGACACAGTGTAGTTTAATTTGTCTTTCTTTTCTCACGTGAGGTTGAACATGAGTTTAAGAGCCATTTCTGGCAATCTGTATATCTTCTTTGGAGAAATGTCTATTTAGGTCTTCTGCCCTTTTTTGGATTGGGTTTTTTTTTTGATATTGAGCCACATGAGCTGCTTGTATATTTTGGACATTAATCCTTTGTCAGTTGCTTCATTTGAAAATATTTTCTCCCATTCTGAGGGTTGTCTTTTCATCTTGTTTATGGTTCCCTTTGCTGTGCAAAAGCATTTAGGTTTCATTAGGTCCAATTTGTTTATTTTTTATTTCCATTATTCTAGGAGGTGGGTCAAAAAAGATCTTGCCGTGATTTATGTCAAAGAGTGTTCTGCCTATGTTTTCCTCTAAGAGTTTTATAGTGTCTGGCCTTACACATGAAAAGATGTTCAACATCACTAATCATTAGAGAAATGCAAATCAAAACCACAATGAGGTACCTATCACCTCACACTGGTCAGAATGGCCATCATCAAAAAATCAACAAACAATAAATGCTGGAGAGGCACTTATTGGAGAAAAGGGAAGCCTCTTGCACTGTTGGTGGGAATGTAAATTGATACACCCACTGTGGAGAATAGTATGGAAGTTTCTTAAAAAAACAAAAATAGAACTACCACATGACCCAGCAATCCCACTGCTGGGTATATACCCTGAGAAAACCGTAATTCAAAAAGCTACATGTACCACAGTGTTCACTGCAGCACTATTTACAGTTGCCAGGACATGGAAGCAACCTAAGTGTCCACTGACAGATGAATGGATAAAGAAGATGTGGCACACATACACAATGGAATATTACTCAGCCATAAAAAGAAACGAAATTGAGTTATTTGTAGTGAGGTGGATGGACCTAGAGTCTGTCATATAGAGAGAAGTCAGTCAAAGAGAAAAACAAATACCGTATGCTAACACATATATATGGAATCTAAGAAAACAGTACTGATGAACCTAGTGGCAGGGCAGGAATAAAGACACATGTAGAGAACGGACTTGAGGACACAGCGGGGGATTGGGAAGCTGGGATGAAGTGAGAGGGTGGCATGGACACATACACACTACCAAATGTAAAATAGATAGCTAGTGGGAAGCAGCCGCATAGCACAGGGAGATCAGCTCCATGCTTTGTGACCACCTAGAGGAGTGGGATGGTGGGGTGGGATGGGGGGGTGGGAGGGAGGCTCAAGAGGGAGGGGATATGGGGATATATGTATATGTGTAGCTGATTCACTTTGCTATACAGTAGAAACTAAAACAACAATGTAAAGCAATTATACTTCAATAAAGATATTAAAAATAAATGAAAATAAAACACAAATCTACTACATTAAAAAAAGGAGCCATTTATATTTCCATTTCTGAAAGCTGTAAGTTCGTATTCCTCAGCCACTTTTCTAAGGATGTTGGTCTTCTCATTTACTTTGTAGCAGCTCTTTGTGAACTACATAAGTTAAGTACTTGCCTGTGATAATAGCTGGAACTGCCAACTACAAACTGGCACTTGCCAGCTCCCTCTACAAGGATTAAATCATGAGGCGCAGCAGCTGCTGACCTTCAACACCCCCTAAAAGGAGTTCAGGCTGGAGATCAGGAATGAGGCCCTCTGTGCTCTGGGAGAAACTGGCAGAACAGGTCTTCAGATAGTTAGATATTTTCAGGAGAAGGTTTTATGAACCCAGTTTCTTGCATCTTCTCATACCTAGAAAAGCACTAAAATCCTTCATGGTGACATCTGCTCCTCGAGACTAGCAGCAAACTTCTGCCAAAATGTGTGCTTGATTGCACGTCCCCCCTTCACTAGAGTCACGTACATACTGGCCTCCCCCCTCCCCCCACCTCTTTGGAGCAGTTTCTCAGAGCTCTCTGAAATGCTGCCTCTCAGGCTCTAGTCCTCCTTTTGCCCCAAATAAAACTTAACTCACAACTCTCACATTGTGCTTTTTTTTTCAGTCTACAGAATAAAATGTTCCCAGCTTGTCATCTGTCTTTGACTTTATGATTTTTCTATGCAGAAGTTTTAAAAATTGGAAGTCTATTTCATTAATATTTTCTTTTATGGGTTCTGAGTATTGTGTCATACTATAAAATCCCTCTCCCATCTGAGATAACTTTTTTCTTTTCCATTTAAATCTTTTATGCATCTGGAATTCATTTTGGTACAAGATGTGCGTTACATGTCCGACTTTATTGCTTTTACAGATGGTCCCCCATTTGCCCCGCACCGTTTGGTGAATGCTCCATGTTTTCTCCATCGACATGAAATGCCTCCCAGGAGATTCTTGGGCAGACTTCATGGCTTCTGAGCTGAGCTTGTGGTGACAGTGGTTCCTCTTTGTGAAACCTCTCCAGGCGGGCAGAGACCTCAAACATGCCACTGAGAGCTGCAAACAAGTCAAACCTGCACCAGTACCGGCGTATGTGAGGTCTCCAAATTGCAGCCTGGAATGATGTGAGCGCATGATTCCCATCTAGTTGGTTTCTCCACTCCACATACCGTCTCTCCAATAAAGTCAGGAGGTGACAGGGAATAGTCACATGGTTTTGGTTGTTTGTTTTGCAGACTTTACTCCATCAACATGTGAGGAAGACCCGAACTTAATATTTGCAAAGCACTTTGAACTATGGAGAAGAAAGGTGCTATGTAATCCTCGTGTTATCTTTTAGATTTTGAGCATGTTACTGTGACATCAGCATCCTAGGCTTAATGAAGTTTTATTTCAGCTAATATAAGTTCATCCTTCTGTGTTCAACTAGCTGTGAAACCAAGCCACTGGGTGTGGATTACGAGGGCTGAAGTTTTGGGGGGTGGGGTGAAATTTTTCAGAATTCGTGATAGCATATAAGACCACTGAAGCCGGTTTACCTGCCTTCTATCTACAAGGATGCTTTTTAAACTAGGACACACATCTATTGTTCAGTGATAATTATAGTGATAATGCTGACACTAAGATACTGCAAAATCCTGCTGCACCTTTTGAATTAAGTTCTGAATCATCAAAAATAATTATAATATAATTTAAGTTTCAAGGCAATTTGGCTGTGTTCCTTAATGGTTAGTTTTGTTTAAGACACAGACAAGGGTGACTTTAATCTTGATTCTTCCACCTTTCAGCTGAGTAACTTTGAGCACGCATCCCAACTTCTGTAAGCTTTAATTTCTCATGTATAAAATGGTAATGATAACAGTACTTATTGTTATAGGGATTAATAAGAAAATCCATTTAAAGCAAAATAAGGCACTTCCTGTCTGACTGGCAAAGATCAAAAAGATCAATAACACCTCTGGAGGTGACCGTCTGGTGGAGACAGGTATACTGCTCAAGGGGGTGTATATCGATACAGCTACCACATAAAACAGTTTACAGTATCTATCAATATCTATCAAATGCACACACATACCTCTACCAGCACTTCCTCTAGCTGGAATTTATTGAACAGATGTACTTGTGAATGAGCAAACTGATAACTGTAGCAGATATTTATTGCAGTGCTGTTATAGTAAGAATAGAGTGGAAAAAGCCTAAATATCCATCTATAATAGTTTGTTCTGATGGACTCATGCAATCACATACCATGCTGTAATAAAGAGCAAGGAAATGTATATGCCATCGAAAGAGATGTTACCAGGATATACTGCTAATCAGAAGCAGCAAGGTGTAAACAGTGTGTAAAAACAGGGGATGGAATGTTTGTATAATCACAGAAAAGCTCAAGAAAAACACTTAAGAAAATGGTAGCAGTGATTTCCCCTAAAGCTGGAATTTCCTGGTGGAAATTTTTGAAGTATTTCTTCAGTGGCCAGAAAGCTTTTCACTCTATACCTTTTTCATTTTTTGATTATATTCTTTGAACATGTAAATTATTTCTTAAAAAGCAAATTGATATAAAGTATATAGAACACTGGTGACACATCAGCATGCAATACGTATTAGTGCTTATTTAAAATTTCAGTTTAATGGTAATTATCTTCCACTAAAAGATATGTAGAGAATTAAAAAAATCAGCTGTTTAAAAATTAAATACTATAAATTTTATAATATACAAATAATGTTAACAATAATATTTGCCTTACTATAAAGGCATTTCTTTTAACCCATGCAGTCCCACAATCTGGGTCTGTTACCATTTACATTTCTCATAAATGGTGTTAAAAGACCTGGCAATTTTATTTTATTTTACTTTCTTCGAAATCACCACCAATGCATTTATTTGAGGGAAAAAGGGTCAAATCTTATTAGGAACTTCCAACTGGATAGGACTAGAGACACTGATCTACCTAACATCTGGGTGTTCACAGCC
This sequence comes from Leucopleurus acutus, assembly GCF_964270905.1. NCBI lineage: Eukaryota > Metazoa > Chordata > Mammalia > Artiodactyla > Delphinidae > Leucopleurus > Leucopleurus acutus. The sequence goes on from NC_139146.1 coordinate 154,594,088, forward strand.
ACACAAGTAACCATATCCTGCACGTGAGGCGTCACCATGAAACCGACGAGCATTTGACAAGGGGGACACATTCTGAGCAGTCACACGGTTTCCATTCAGAAGGTGCTGACTTATCAGAAAAGCAGTGTTGAGAAAAACGAAGACAGCCTCCTAGCAAAGGCCTGGACATGACGGTGGCTCCTGAAAAGGGATCACACCCTATTTACAAAGCTGGAGAGCGAAGCTCCCAGCTGAGCTGCAGGATAAGAGGGGGGCTGACCTGAGGGCTGTGAATGGGGGCTGGGATCTGACCTCACGAGCCTTTGCTCATCCAACCTCAGGCTCCACGAGCCATTCTCTGGCCCCCTGCATGAGGCAGACTCGGGAAATCTGCAAAGCCAGGGGATTCTGCCCCACCTTCCCCAGGCCTAACAGTGACCAATGCACTGGACGCAGTCTCACTGCCACCCAGCCCCTGCTTCTGGACAGACGCATGGCACCTACGGAAACTGAAGCCCAGCTGGCCTGGAGCACATCTAGGTCTTGCTGGGCTGGTCATCTTACACGTGTCCCATGATGGTCGGCCTCACCCACGGTGTCCTGGCCGAGACAGTGTGCTTTTTTAGGTGATTCAGGTTACTCCAGGGCAAGGTATGATCCTGATGACACCCGGCAGAGAAGGAGGCTGGAGCTTCGGAAGAACCGGCCCTGCACACTCGGGTCCTTCCAGCAGCGGATCCGGATTCGAACACTGAGGAGTGAAGCGGCGGCCCAGCCTGCAGGTGTTCACAGCCATGAGACCGCCCACCAGCAGGAAGGGGTAGGTCAGTACGCTCACTGCCATCCCCATCACATATCTGGGGTGGCTCTGGATGGCTAGGGCCTGGCTGAACTGGGAACCTGGATTCTGGTCGTTCCCCAGCCCCCCTGGAGTGTCATCCACCAGGTAGGCACTGAGGAAGTGGGCCAGCAGGTTACAGCCCCGCAAGGAAACCACACCTTCTAGGAGGTGAGGGATCAAGCCGACAAAGAATCCCAGCAGCCCCTCTTCTGTGAAAATCTTCCCAATGGAGCTCAACTTTCCGCTGTACTTGGCCTTCCTCCCATGAACTGGACCACGCAGTGCACTGAGATGACACGCAGCGGGTGGGCCAGCACATGGGACATGCCTTGCATCATCATCATCAGGTAGGAGGTCTCCTTCGCCACCGTTGTCACAGACGTCTTCGTGCCAGGCTTGACGGAAACCTGCTCCGTCTCCTCCGGAGGGAGAACCTTCTTCACGCCGCCTGGGTCACGGTGCAGAGGGCGGTGGGCACCAGCCAGGGGCTCAGGCCTCGGCACAGCACTAGCTTCCCACCCACCGCGCAGTGTCCTTGGCTTGGGTGGAGACGCTTGGCGGGGAGAGGACCTTCCTCTCCGGCACGCCAGTCCCAGTGGTGGGGGGTGCGCAGCGGTTCGCGACCCCCTAGGATGAGCAGCTTCACTAGAGCAGCGGCTGTTTGAGCACTGTCACTCCCGTGTGCAGCCCAACAGAAAGAGCCTCAGCGGCCAGCGCCATCTCTGGGCCCCAGGCCCACGGCTTCCAGAGCCCGACCCCGCCTGCTGCCACTCTGCCCGGCTTGGCTCCGGGTCCGGTTCCACCTTTCCCCAACACTGATGTCCGGTAAGTTAAAAAATCTACTAAGTGTCTGTGGACAGAGGAATGGATGAAGAGGCTGTGGCACATATACACGATGGAATACGATTCGGCCATAAAAAAGAACGAAATAAGGCCATGTGCAGCACCATGGATGCACCTAGAGACTGTCATACTGAGTGAAGTACATCAGACAGAGAAAGACAAATATCATATGGTATCGCTTATAAGTGGAATCTAAAACAAATGATACAAACGAATTTATTTACAAAATAGAAATAGAGCCACAGATGCAGAAAACAAGCTTATGGTTATGGAATAAGGGTGGGGAGGGATAAACTGGGAGATTGGGACTGTTATGGACACACTGTATACATAAAATAGGGAACTAATAGGGACCTGCTGTAGAGCACAGGAAACTCTACTCAATCCTTTGTAATGACCTCTATGGGAAAAGAATCTAGAAAAGAGTGATCTATGTATACGTAAAACTGATTTACTGTGGGGTACACCTGAAACTAACACAACACTGTAAATCAACTATACTCAAATAAAAATTAATTATAAAAAAAATTCTACTTAGGCAAACAACATGACTAGAAGGAAACGTTTTCCATATACAAATGAAAATGTCTCATGAGTTTGTCTTTGAGCAACTGAAAGTTTTGGGTAGATAATATGTATCATTTAAGCGTCTCTCAAACATTCTTAGATTTTGAATAAGGAATGAAAACACTGAACGTACTCTAGAATTATTTATTTATTTATAGTCGAGTTTTGCTTACAGTTCTGAGTTTGGAGCAAATCTGGATCAACTGTGAATACATGGAGAGTTCTTTTTCTATTTGACTTTCATGTATTTACACCATCAGGATGCACACTACCTTTTTGCTCAATATACTGAGAATCTAGGTCTCATTCTTATCAGATGTTCTACTATTAACATTCCATCTTGTTCTCCCCCATACTTTGGGAATAATAGCTTTTCTTTCGCTGGTTTTTAATTTCTTAAACAGTTTTTAGACCATGCTATATGTATAATATTAACAGGTGTCTGCTGGTGAAGTATTTTCTGGAATTTAAGACGACTTAGATCAAATGGTGTCTCCCCTATAAAATTGTTAGAGATCTCCAAAGTTGAATCTCCCATTCTTTTCCCACGTCTTGAGTATTATACATGTTATTATGTATATGCATTATTATACACAAATTATACGTATTATACATATATTATAATGATTTGTCTCTTTTGTAAAACAGTGAACTCCTTAAAAACAGCAAGTCTATTTCTCCTTATAACTATATGTCAGGCCTGGCAGGTATTAGGTACTCAGTTATGTCAGCTGAATAAAGACAGTTTTTCTCAGTAGATGTTATACTACTAATGTAAATACTTCAGCAAGTATTATCACTTTATCGTATCTGAGTATTTTCCTAGATATAAAAGTAAACTGAAATGAACAGAGTCCTCATCCAGCATGTCTCAAGAATCTGAGTACAGAGAAATTCTGTTTTCCTAGATCCCATTCCAATTCAACCGTGTACTAAATAATTATGATCTAAATTCTCCATTTGAAGCTTAAAAGATTTATTTACTTGTTTAAATTTTATTTATTTATTTATTTTTGGCTGCATCGGATCTTCATTGATGTGTGTGGGCTTTCTCTAGTTGCGGCGAGCGGGGGCTACTCTCTGTTGCAGTGCGCGGGCTTCTCATTGTGGTGGCTTCTCTTGTTGCGGAGCATGGGCCCTAGGTGCGTGGGCTTCAGTAGTTGCGGAACGTGGGCTCAGTAATTGTGGCTCACGGGCTCAGTAGTTGTGGCTCGTGGGCTCTAGAACGCAGGCTCAGTAGTTGTGGCACATGGGCTTAGTCGCTCCGTGGCATATGGGGTCTTCCTGGACCAGGGCTCAAACCCGTGTCCCCTGCATTGGCAGGAGGATTCTTAACCACTGCGCCACCAGGGAAGTCCAAGATTTGTTATTTTTTAATGACCTGAACACACAGCCTCCTTCCAACAGCATGGTCCAGTGGTCACTTTTAAGGGAATACTCAGGAAGCAGCTGAACCGGCTGGCTAATTTTTTCTCAAAAGCAACAATGATAAAACTATCATCACTAATGATAAAAACAAAACCATTTTATTGGCAGATGTTCCCAAACATCGAGATAGAGAAAGAGCAATGCTCTTGCTGACCTAGCCAGCATGTTTCACGGCCTGCCAGCTCTGACAACATAGCCTTGGGACATATTCTTTAGCTTCTTCTACCTGGTTTCCTCCTCTGTGAAAAAGGATTCAACCACCAGCCTCACCGCTTTTACAGTCAAGGTTGACTTTTTTTTTTTGGATGATGCTTTGTAGCACAGATTTCTGGGGCAACCAGCAGAGTTCCAGGACTTAAATAGATCCATTGTTGCGATTTGAGGAAAGCCATAACCCTCTCTGAAACCTTTCTTCTTAGCAAGGTGAGATATTCCTTTCTGTGGGCAAAAATACAAGCTCATTTCTCTGCTTCACACTGGTCTGCTATCCAGGGCACTCGAATGACTCTCCTATCAACAGCATAGAAATCCTTCATTTCACATTGTCACTTGTCATCTCAATGATGGAGCCACAATTCAGAGCCTGTTAAAAGCCTAGCTGATACCACATAACCGTCAGCAGGAATTGCAAAAAGAACATGATAAGCACTAAGCCCTGGTTTCGCTCAACATAGCCATCCTTCGAATTTGAATTCTAGAAATCTATACCCCTCAATAGACAGTACTATTCTGGCCACCTGTAAAAATGACTTAACAATATGTTCCTTTGTATACTTGTTTTTTTTTTTTTTTTTTTTTTTGCGGTACGTGGGCCTCTCCCATTGCGGAGCACAGGCTCCAGACGCACAGGCTCAGCAGCCATGGCTCACAGGCCCAGCCGCTCCGCAGCATGTGGGATCTTCCCGGACCGGGGCACAAACCCGTGCGAACCCGTGTCCCCTGCATCGGCAGGCGGACTCCCAACCACTGTGCCACCAGGGAAGCCCCTGTATACTTGTTTTTGAGGGTCAATACAAGAAAAAGCCTTGGGGAGTAGTAGAGTCTGTGTTTTGGTATCATCAGGAACGCCATCCATCATGTTATTTAATGCTCCTCTTATAAACTAGGGGGGAACCTAGAGATGGCAGACCCATCAATGACAATTCCATCTCAGTGTGAAAGCTCCTGAACAGGAGGGAGGTGGCTTTGAGAATGTTATAAAGAGAAACGGACAGATTGTGACAATGAACATTTCTGAGGACCGGCTGCCTGCCAGACGCTTTCTGCTTCTGCAGAGTGAGAGCTTAAATATTTCTAGCCCATGATACTTGTTAAAAAATAGAGAAGGTACGACACGAGGAGAACGTAATTTGAGTGTGGGGACTTGCAGATGAGAGTTCAGTTTTGGACACAACTACTTTGGTGGGATGTGGTATAGGAAAGAGGACTCAAAACCTTCCATGTGACAACTCACCTTTTTGAACTTCAGACTGTCACCACCAGCCATCAGTGTTGATCTACAATGGTTGACAAGGACGCTAGGATGCAGACGATGCTTACAAGGCATGTGAAAGCATCAGGCACACAGCAGATATTCAGCAATGTTAGTTCTTTTAATTCCCACAAATCATTCTGCCAAAGGAACTGGATCATGCTGTGGGAAAAAAAACCTCTTTTTCCAAAGACGTTTAAATGTTTACAGGAATTCTGTACTGTACTTTTTTAAACTTACTTTTCAGTAAGTTTAAGGACATTAAAACTAATGTTAAGATTATTGGGAATAAATGTTACTACCATGAATTATTCCACTAGAGATGTAATACCATTGATTATTAATGCCAGAGCGAGGTCAGCAGAGACCTCCGTGGTCACTATATTCAGTGGATGTTTTCAGTCCTCTTTTTACTTGACCTCCCACATTTACCTGTCAACCTGTTTTTCACTTTCTCCTTGAAACATTCTTTCTTTCCATGATACCGCATTGGTTTTTTGTGGCTGCGCTGCACAGCTTGTGGGATCTTAGTTCCCTGACCAGGGACTGAACCCAGGCTCTTAGCAGTGACAGTGCGGAGTGCTAACCACTGGACTGCCAGGGAGCTCCCAGACACCACATTCTTTCCTTGCTGTGTTTCTGACTTTTCTTCTCTGCCTTCATTTCAGACATATCCTTCTCTCCTGGGCCTTTAAATGTTGTGGTTCCTCAAGGCTCTGCCCTGGGACCTCTTCTCTACTCACCCTCTGCTCTGTTCCCCCCGAAATCACACCTGTCCCCATGAAATTGTCACCCGTATACTAATGACCCCTAAATTTCCATCTTGATCTTAGACCTCCCCCATGATATATCCAATTAACTATTCAACATCCCCACTCGAATGTCTCAAGGGTACCTCAAACTCAACGTATCCAAGACCAGACTTAGGATATTCCACTCAAATATTATCTTCTTCCAGTTTCCCACCATAAATCGCAAATAGCCTTCCCATATCCAGGTGTGGTCTGTCCTTCATCCATTCTCTGTCACATCCCATATCCAATCCATTGCTTGGAACTGTTGATTTCACACCTCCCTCCCCATTTGGCTTTCTCATCTATCAATTTTTATCCATCTTTACTATCAGCATCGTTGCACAAGCTAGTCACCTCTCACCACTACTAAGTGGTGCACAGCCCTCCTTCCATCTGTTGTGGCTCCTTTGATTTTGTTCTCCATGCTAGAACCGGAGCAATCTTTAAAAATGCAAATCTTTTAATGTTAACCCTGCTAAAAATCCTACGTTGCCTCTTTAGAGATAATCCTAAATCCTCAACATATCACAAAAGTCTCTGTCAATCAAAAGGTCCTAACAGACCTTCTCTATATAGATGCTCCTACTTAGGGTAACCCTTCAGTCAGTCACCAGGATTTGTTACTTGCATGTCTATTAGTTTCTTTTGCCTTCAATCTCTGCCCCGAATTAGGGAAATTCATGGAGACGCTAGAAGACTGGCACCAACTCTCTAATCTCTCTGCGAAGTGATTAGGAGTAAATTTTATTATTGTTTTCTTTTTCTATGGAAAAGTGTTTTATTTGCCTCGGTTCACATTCTATAGATAATGACTTACAAAAGGTATAGAAGCCTAAACTGTTTAAGATGCCAGGTCAAAGCCAAGTTATAGAAGGATAAACCAAGTCCAGTGCTGATGTCACAAGGAGCTCGGGGCCCTTTAAATATCTTGGAGTTTCTTACACAGTGTTTAAATCTTTTTTTTTTTTTTTTTTTTTGTGTGTGTATTTAAATCTTATAGGTTTAAAGATACAGTGTCAGGTTCCATCTTTCTAGTACATAGTGAATTGGCTTAGGAGGCCACATCAGGCAACTTTCGTGACCTCGCTAGCACTTATTTGCCTGGTAAGTAAAATAGGATGTTAAGATCACCTATGACACAGAGTTATGTTGAGGATTAAATAACATTAATTATGTAAAGCACTCAGCACAGAGGCTGGCACACAGCAATGAGCAGTAGGTGTTGGTATTATTTCTGTTTGTGATAATTATAAAATCCATTTTGAGGAAGTCCTTGTAGATGAATGTGAACATTTTTCTTCAGAGAGAAGGAATACTAAGGATTTCAACAGTGGTTTTTTGGGTTCACATTAGTGTATCATTGGTTTTGGTCTATCAGAGAAATACACATTTTGCAATGGAAAACAGTTAGAATGAATCTTATTACTCCTCAGGAAAGGAGTAGACCCAAACCTTCTTACTGGTGTCACTGTGCACCGGTCTTCAATACCCTTTTTTGTTGCATCCCCACCAGCTCCTGGAGGATGGATCTTGTCACATGGGGGTCCTCAGGCCCAGAGCGCATGGCACCATTTCTGTCTGTGGGGTGATTTCTGCTCATGGCAGAGACTCTGCTGTCCCCTGGTGGCATCTGCTGTCTTCCGTTGGTTCAATGTTCCCACCTGGAAGACCTACAATTATCCTTAGAGAGTCACACATCTAGCAGGCAGAGCCTGCGCGCTGCCTTTCCACTCTAATGTTTAACGATTGACCTTGCACTGGAAGCAGCCGTTTCTCTGAGCGGCTCAGAGCAGGGGTCCTTACTGAGGACCTTCTCCAACACCTTGCCACCTCATCCACACCAGCGCTCCTTCTAGGAGCAGAGTCATGTTGTCTCCTTAGAGAGCTGCATGTGGACCTCTTCCCCGAGTTCCGACTTTGCTGTCAGAGGCTGACTCTTAACATCTAAGGTCCTGAAGCTTTCTCCCCAGTCCCTGGTGTCCTTCCTGATTTCTTACCTTTGACAGTGGGGTTGGGTGTTACTTCAAACTGGTCTGGGTCCTTATCACAGCCTATTCCCATGTGAAGGTACAAACACAAGTTTATTTTTCTATAACTCACCTTAATTAAGTTCAGTTTTGAACTGCCTCTTCCAAATGGTTGGTGATACCATAATCTCTGCCAATTCCTGGTATCTCCCACCAACCCCGCAGCTGGACCTAAATTTGAGAATGTCTAGCTTGGTGACGAGTGTTTAGGTTGGGAGCCTCTGGTTTCCAATGCCATCTGTCTACATGGGCATCCAGTGAGAAACACAGCATCTTAATGCAGTCATCAGTTTCCCCAGCCTCTGTTGGGCTCAGAGTTCCCTTCTGCAAGCTCCCTTGAAGTGTGGACGTGTCTTTCTTCTTCCACGGCACACCTGGATATACAGGGATACCGTTTTGCTCGCATTCCACGTTAGGGCACAGAAGGTCTTTGAGAGTCCATCTAGTTGCCACCTACCTACTCACACCAGGCGTCCCATGAGTCCATATTCTCTCTCTGGGCCCACTGCCTTCCTGGGCGGTGCTCAGGTCTCTGGGCACACCTTCCTCCTGCTCTCGGATCTCACAAACCCAAATATGGAGGTCTGCAGTGTCCCGAGGATGGGACTGGGGAGCTTGGTTCAGACTCCCTATCTCGGGGACAGTGGAGACCGGCCCCCACTGCCCCCCTCCTTCTCTCTTGCCTGTACCACTCACAGCCTCCTTGGTCCCCAGCATAGGAGATGGGTTTGTTTTAGTTTTTTCTGCGAGTAGAAAGCCAGGCTCTTACAAAATATGTTTTATCCAAATCTCTTGCTCTGCCAGGAGTCTTTTTTGTTCCTGTAAAGCCAAGCCTTTTGCAACACCAAAGCCAGGAAGGACGCTTTCTTTGCTGTCACATCTTCCCTTAAAGCAATAAGCACAGAATGCCTGGCTGCTCATTTGGGGTGGAGTGATGCACAGAAACATCGAGAGAAGAGGATAGTGGCTGGAGGAGGCAACCTGTTAATGTTATCCTGCCACACTTAACGAAGAACAGACAGAAACAGTAATAGGCTCTTCGGAATAATATTCTTCCCTCTCTTGGGATGAAATTGTGTCCTTAGCCTTCAGAGATAGTGCATAGTCTTGGCTCTGTTCTAGCCACACATGGGCAAGACTTCAGAACTCAGAAGCCCTGTCTTAACTAAGCAGACTGACACGTTGTCTTCTAGGAGGATTTATCTTCTCACTGGAGATCAGTTCTGGAGAGGTTTTCAAAGGTATGATTCTGTTATTCCGGTTGGTTCGAGGAATATGACAGTTTATATAAAGCTGTTACTTTACTGTGAAAACTCTAGACACAGTGAGAGTAACATTTGGATTAGTCTCTTACACCCAGAAACCTGTATAACAGGAAGAATCACGTTCTATTTTCTAAGAATGCAGAGGCAGCCTCAAAGCACCTTTGCAGTTTTAACTTCATTTTAAAATATGCTGATATTAGTAATTATTATAATAAAGTATTGGCTATTTATGGTTAGTAATTGCTTACACTTATTGAGTACTTACTGTGTGGCCGATACTAAAACACCTAGATAATTCACTTAATCCTCATAAAAGCCTTAAAATATACATATTGTTACCCAGATTTAGATGAGGAAACTGAGGCAGAGAGGCTACGTAATTTGTCCAAAGTCACAGGATAGTATCTATTAGAGATTGAATTTGAACCCCCCAAAGTCTGACAGCCAAGTAGCAGTGCTTAGTTATGCTGCCTAGTTAATCAGGATATTCATCTTGGTAAGAATGGTTATGAGGTTACGGTGTAAAAGTGACAATTTTTGGAATAATAAGCTAAAACCTGCTTTTAAGCTAGTAAATCAGAATAAAAATTTTAATTATTATGTATCCTTTGATATTTGGAGGCAAAGTCAAAGTTACCAGCTTGCAGCCCGGAAATGAGACTGGGTTAGGGAAGAGTTTACTTCGACTGTTATTTATCAAGGGGCCCAGAGGTTATGTGCTGAGCCCTTCTGGATCTTCAGGGAAACAGAACGGATAAACACCATGAAACCGAAGGACATCAACTCATAAGAAATTAACATTTTACAGTAACTGTTTTTCTTTTTTTGGCTGCGCAGCGGCACGTGGGAGCTTAGCTCCCGACCACGGATGGCACCCGCGTCCCCTGCACTGCAAGGCGGATTCTTGACCACTGGACCCCCAGAGAGGCCCCTACACTAATTTTAAGGCGCTGGAATTTGAAAAGGTCAGCGCGAGAAGCTGATGGAGCGGCCCTTCTGGAGTTGTCCATAAAGGCACAGGGAGACGAACGCTCTTGCTAACATTTTCTCATAAACATTCTCAAGGCCAGACACCGGGAGAAGCGTCGGGGACAGAAAGAGGAAAAGAAAAGACAATTCTTGCCCGGGGTTCCATTCTAACGAGAGGTGACAAATGAAGCTAGAAGTTAATAAGCAACGAGAACGCTGCGAAGTGCTAAGGACCACACCACCCTTCTCCAGAATTAGGCTGCACGAAGAGGCGAGGGCGTGCTGCCCCGCGGCGGGGCCAGAGGCCTGCACACAAGCCCCTACGCGGACCCGGGCGACAGCAAGGCCGCGGCTCCGGGAACCCTCCGCCCGGCCTCCGCCTCACTCCCACGGCCGGGCGAAAATCGAAGCACAACACAGCCGCCAGGCTGCCCCAAACCCCCGAACTTCGGCATTTCCTGCCCCGTTTCCCAGACAAACGGAGCTTCACAGCAGCGGCCCCTCGCTAGTGATCGGGACCCGGAGGCTGGAAGGGGCGTGGCTGTCCGACACGCTCTCCCCCACGCCACGACGGCAGGAAGAGCCATAAAGCTCGAGCGACAGGGATAGAAATACCTGGGGCTGCGGCTTCAGTGAGCGAGAAAACAGGGCAGGCCGGGGGCAGAGAAAGCACGACCAGGAGAGCACGACCGGGAGCGCAGTCAGACGCCGTCGGAGTTCGGGAGGAGACGCCGGAAGTCGGGCGGAGACGCCGGAAGTTGGGCGGAGACGCCGGAAGTCGGGCGGAGACGCCGGAAGTCGGGCGGAGACGCCGGAAGTCGAGCGGAGACGCCGGAAAGTCGGGTCGCGGTCTCCGGGCTCCTGTCGGAAGCTGGTCGCCAGCGCCGCGGTTCTTCGCAGACGCAGCCGGTTTTGGGGTTCGGGTTGCGCGGCGGCCACGGGGTGTTCCGAGGAGCTCGCGAACACGTCTGCGGGCCACAATGTCGTACCCGTCCCCCCAGGCTAAGCCGTCCAACCCCAGTAACCCCCGAGTCTTCTTGGACGTGGACGTCGGAGGGGAGCGAGGTGAGGAGGCGGGGCTCCCGGGGTCGGGGTCCCAGAGGCTGGGGCGGGCCCGCGACCTTGTACCGGTGCCCTGGGGCGTGCGGAAGTTTCTGGAGGTTTCTGTCAGGGGGTGGTGGCGGCCTTTGGGTCTGTCTCGCCCGACTTGGCCGCCCTTCCCCGCCACCTGCTTTTATGTTTGGGGGACATTCAGAAAACCCCAGATACGCGTCTCGGGGGCTCCTGTCGCCTAAAAGTTCCGGATTTTTGTTTTATTTGGTGGGCAAAACTGAGGACGTTAAGGCCGGGGTGCAGCCTGGCAGATAGCTCTGAGGACTGCTCTGAAGGGCTAAGGGAGGAGCCGGGATATATAGGAGTTTTTGCAACAAAAACCAGGTCGTGGGAACATCAAAAGATGACCGTTAACAGAGGAAACCAGGCATGTCAAGTTAAGGGACATAGCGCTTTTCTGTGTATGGGGAGATGCAAGAGTCCGGGCTCACTGAAACCCTTCCTTGGACGTGCACCTCGGCTGCCGGGGCCAGTGTCCTGTGCTTTCTGACCCTGAGTCTCCTCAGGGGGCACCTTTGGGCTGGCTGCAGCGGCTGAGGGCTCGGTGGGCTTGGCACTGGGCAGCCCGTTTGTCTTTATGCTGAGCTCCCGCAGGGCTCACTGTGCAGGCGGCTGTAATGAGAGGGCTCGATGGCTGCAACATCCTTTGCTTACTGGTGGGGCAGGTGATCCTCTTCCATTGACCGCGCGTGCATACACCCCCCCCCCCCCACAGACTTATATGTATCAGTACTTTGATTTTGTTTTGAAATTTAGTGCCAGGTTTATCTTTTACCTGCCTTAGGAATTGTCTAGAATGTGAACTTTTCAGCTTTTGCTTCAGAGGCAGCACTGGGCAGGTTCCACAGAGCACAAAGACTACAGCTGTACCTACAGCATGGCCGACGTGACCCCTCAGGATGTTTCATTTTCTCCTGTTGGTTACTTGGTGATGGGAAGTTATGAGCACATGTCAGAGAAATTAATCAAATGAAAACCATTCCTAGTTCATGGTGTCCTTAAATGGTGCTACTCTTCTGGCTGCTGTGTTGATGATCCTTTGTAAGATGTAGTAAAATAATTGTTTCAAATTCATCTAGATACATGATACTTAACATGAGGTAGACTGAATTTGAATATTAGAAAACTGACCAAAAAGAGAACTCGGTATTTCAGTCACCATAAAATTACCAACTCTCCTTTTACCATTTGCTTATTTAGCTGGTTGTTTTGCGTACTGACACAGTTTCATTTTTTCTTTCAGTTGGTCGAATTGTCTTGGAATTGTTTGCAGATATTGTACCCAAAACGGCAGAAAATTTTCGTGCATTGTGTACAGGAGAAAAAGGCATTGGACCCACCACCGGGAAACCTCTACATTTCAAAGGATGTCCTTTCCATAGAAGTACGAATGCGTTTTCTGAATCTGGTTTTCCTTATAGGTGATTGAATCCTGTTCTTTAGGAGTTAGGGAAGAAAACACTAAGTAGAGGGTGAGAGTTAACAATTACATATATTGGATTATTATTCAGCCATAAAAAGTAATGAAGTACTGATACATGGTACCATGGGGACAAACCTCGAAAATATTATGCTAAGTGATAAAAGCAAGACACAAAAACAAAAGGTCACTTGTTGTTTAACTTCATTTATATGAAATATCCAGAATAGATAAATCCATAGAGACAGAAAGCAGATTGGTGGTTGCCAGGGGCTAGGGGTAGAGGGATGGGGAGTGACTGCTTTTAATTTGTACAAGGTTTCATTTTGGGGTGATGAAAAGAACTTGAAACTAGACAGAGGTGATAATTACCAATACTGTGAATGTACTAAATGTCACTGAATTGTACACTTTAAAATGGTTAGTGGTTAATTTTATGCTATGTAAATTTTACCTCAATTAAAAAAAATCCTCCAAACTGTGTGAACCAAAAAAAAAAAAAATTACTGTTAGTTTCCAAAAGGATGCTTTGAGATCTGAGATGATAGCTCAGTTTCATAAAGGTTGGTCTGTGGAAGGTGGAATTAATTATGGGAGGGTACTAAGGTTTATTTATACAGAAATGGACTATCCTAGCTTCACCAGGGTGTGGCCATGGTAAACAGACAGAGCTTGGGTAGCTTGACTACCTGGTGACAGAAAGTTATGCCTACTTCTTGGGCAGGATTGCTTGGGAAGACTGCAGCCAACTTAAAGATTCTGTGTCTTGGACACCTGGTGTGATGTGTGATCAAAAGGTGACTTTTCACACTGTGTAGTCATACCTTCGTTCAGTGATTATTTGATGGCTCCCCCAATAGACTGTAGGCTCCATGAGTTCAGAAACTGTATCTTGTCACCATTTTGTCCTTAGCATCCAGCATAGTTATTGAGTAGGCCTGCAATAAATATTTGTTCAATGAATAAACAAATGAGTTAAACTATAATTATGAGTATTTAAATTCTTCTAAAACTTGATTAAGAAAAAATTAACAGTGATTTTTTTTTAAAAGAAGATGTTGGGGGTAGGAGTTTATTAATTTCTTTTATTTAGTTTTGTTTTTTTGGGTCTTCGTTTCTGTGTGAGGGCTTTCTCTAGTTGTGGCAAGTGAGGGCCACTCTTCATCGCGGTGTGCGGGCCTCTCCCTATCGCGGCCTCTCTTTTTGCGGAGCACAGGCTCCAGACGCACAGGCTCAGTAGTTGTGGCCCACGGGCCTAGTTGCTCCACGGCATGTGGGATCCTCCCAGACCAGGGCTCAAACCCGTGTCCCCTGCATTAGCAGGCAGATTCTCAACCACTGTGCCACCAGGGAAGCCCCTAACAGTGATTTTAAAATACTTAAACTGTTGATTTACTTTCACGTTTAATAAACTACCAAAATATAAGCATACCATGGAGATATTGCAGGTTCAGTTCCAGTCCACTGCAATAAAGCGAATATTGCAGTAAAGCAAGTCACACAAATTTTTGGTTTCCCAGTGCATATAAAAGTTATGTTTATACTGTAGTCTATTGTGTGTAATAACATTATGTCTGAAAAAATAGTATGTACCTTAATCTAAAAATACTTTATTGCTAAAAATGCCCAAACAATTATAGTAGTAACATCAAAGATTACTCATCACAGATCACCATAACAAATAATAATGAAAGTTTGAAATATTGCAAGAATTACCAAATTTGACACAGAGATATGAAATGAGCAAATGCTTTTGAAAAAAAAATGGCACTGATAGACTTGCTCTATGCAGGATTGCCACAAGCCTTGCAAGTTGTAAAGAAAAAAAAAACACAGTATCTGCAAAGCGCAATAAATGGAGGAGTGCCTGTGTGCTAATAAAGGGTGTGCAGAAAAGAGTTAACGTATCAGGCCTGAGGCTGCTGGCCTTAGAAGAGTCTACTTGCAAGGGTGGCCACTGCCTGGAGTCAGGGAGCGTGGCGCTTGAACCTCTCTCTGAATCCTGGAGGTGATTTACTCTGCCTAGACTCTTTGTGCAATCTGATTTATGCTGGACAGTGCTCTCCTTTGGGAGTCTGGAAGTTTGCTTCCTGCTGGGCAGACAGTGCCTGCAGGATCAGCCCCAGCAGAGACCTCGGGTGCTGAGTCTCTACAGGGCTCTCCTGGGGAGAAACACTGTGCACATGTTGCTGCATTTCTTTGCTGGGGGGAGGAGGAATGTGCCCTGTGACCATTCATGGGAGCGAGGGAGCATAAGGGAACACCTGGATTCCTCCAGGCTCTGCCCGTATCTTCTCTCCCTATCATCCAGCTGTGTCTTCTTACTTACTACATCCGTGTAATACAAACAGATACCGAGTTCTGTGAGTCCTGGGAAATCTCTAAGCATGCGGCAGTGTTCTTGGGAACCCTTGCTACTAAGTGATAATATTTGCTGAAGTACTTGCATTACAGTGTAACAAACCTCTTGGGAATAATTGGTTATTCAGTAGCATTTTTGAGTAACCATTATGTGCCCAGCCATGCACATGGTTACCAAGGAGGAAAAAAGGAGTTGCTGTACTTAATTGTTTGCTGGGAGAGACAGATCATTATGATACATATGATAAAAGGGAGGTAGAATCAAGATGCTGTTGGAGAAGAATAAGGAGTTCCAGTTTTGGGGTCTGACAGTTCTGTCGGGGAGGTGCCACGTGGACTGTTCTTTGAGTGTTAGTGGGCCATCAGGGAGTGGGAGTAGCTGGGATTCAGACTGTGAAAAGCCTTTTAAGAGTTTGCAGTTGTGGACGGGGGCGGGGAAGGACAGGAGAGAAGTTGTCCTCATTACGACATATCCGTTAGTCAGCATTGCTGCCGTCATCTGTAGCTTCTAATGGCGATTTTCCTTTTTTGTAGTTATTAAGAAATTTATGATTCAGGGTGGAGACTTCTCAAATCAGAATGGGACAGGTGGAGAAAGTATTTATGGTGAAAAATTTGAAGATGAAAATTTCCATTATAAGGTAAAGTAGACAAAAATGTGTGTTTGTTTCTGATAATAAAAGTTACGTGCCTGGGATACTTGTTGAATTAGGATAAATGCCTCAGATGTGCTCAGATCTCCTTTATTTGTGAAAGGTATCATATTTGTAAATATACATCTTTTTTTTGGTTAATAAATTTATTTTATTTATTTATTTTTGGCTGTGTTGGGTCTTCATCGCTGCGCGCGGGCTTTCTCCAGTTGCGGTGAGCGGGGGCTGCTCTTCATTGCGGTGCGCGGGCTTCTCATTGCAGCGGCTTCTCTTGTTGCAGAGCACAGGCTCTAGGCACAGTAGTTGTGGTGCGTGGGCTCAGTAGTTGTGGCTCACGGGCTCTAGAGTGCAGGCGCAGTAGTTGTGGTGCAGGGGCTTAGTCACTCCGCGGCATGTGGGGTCTTCCCGGACCAGGGCTCAAACCTGTGTCCCCTGCATTGGCAGGCAGATTCCTAACCACTGCGCCACCAGGGAAGCCCCATAAATATACGTCTTTAATACGCAAAAATTTCATCCAATAGTGATTTTATTGGCAAGAATGCAACAGCTATTTCATTGTGATCAGGTTTATATACTTCAGTAAGGCCAGTGTGTTTTTAAGGGTGGCCACCATATGGCAAAACTGTTTCCAGGAAAAATGTGCTCATCAGAGGGATGGTATGCTTTATGCTTAAATTTGAAGAGCAACAAAAGCATCGCTAATGTCTGGGATGTCAGGGGATTTGCACACTAGCAGATCTGGTTAACGTCCAGGCTCCTAAAGGACATTAGTGGTGCCTGTGCCTTCTTATCTTCCTGGTCCCAAGATGTCCCCGTTGGGGTATGTTGCATCATTCAGGTTATAAGAATGGACATGTAAGTACAAAAGTAAAGTGACTTTTTTTGGAAATGAGAAATATGAGCAAGGTAATTAGGATAATTTGAGAATAAAATGTCATCAGTCTTTTAAACAGTTTATTGCCTGCAGCTAGTACTGTCACTGGCGCCAAAGAGTTTATAAAAATGAAACGCCTTCATGATAAGGAATTAAAAATCTTGCCAGAAAGACAAGATTAAAACACATAGGACAACTGGACAATAATACAATAATACGCTAGTAAATGCTAAGTTGATTGTGACTTTCTGTGTATGCTGTAGGAAGAAAGTATGATATATATTAGGGAAGACACTGAGGGGGAATGGGTACTTAAGCTGGGCAAACTGGACCTCGCAAGGTGGCTGAGATTTGGTTAGAAGGAACTAGAATACAGATGCCAGTTTGAGGGAGGGATGTGAGTGAGGAAGGACAAAGGCGTGAGGAAATAAGGTTAATAATATTTAATATCGTGGGAAGAGCACCAAACTTTTGGAAGGGAGAAAGGGAAGCTACCAGAAGGATGAACACTAAGATCATGTGACGGACATGTTGAGAAGAAGCAAGGGGGCCTTTTGCAAGGGCATCTGGTTCTTCTACACGCTTGGTGGCCTTGAAGGCAGGGCTAGATTTAGGTTGAGGGGTAAAGGCACCTTAGGCGGGAGGACCAGCATGAGTGTTACACGTGCGGCCCAACAAGGAGTGCGTTTAGGAAGCCTTAGGGTCAGGTGGAAAGAGGAAGACAGTGGGGCCACGGAGCCTTTGAACAGGCTGGGCCAAGGTAGGTGTTGGGTTTCGGGAGGTACGCGGCGGTTCCTTTTGGGCATTCTCTCAAGAAGTGCTTCACCGGATGAAAGCCGTGATATTTGGCTTCCTTGGAGAGTAGGAAAGGACCTAACGGAACTTCCAGTCTAAACTGAATGTCCCTCGCTGTTCTCAGTGTAAAGAAAGAATCATAAAGGAAGAATCATAATGTAGGCCTGAGAGCGGGAGCGCTGTTGAGTGCTTTTCAGAAAAAAACGCCCCCGTCATAAGAAAGGGCAAAGCCGAATCACTAGGTCTCCATCTTAAAGACGAAGCGTAAGCACTTTCTCAATACGGCCGGTTTAGAAGTGCCACCCCTGCCCCCCACGATTATTTCTGTTACTTCATTCGGTTTCATAAGCTTTTCTTAAAGTTTAAAAAGGGATTAAGTATCCCACGTTTTGTGAATTAAAGGTTACAGTTGGTACAAAGTAAGATTACACTACACGGTGTGATCTAAATAGTATTGCAGTCCACCCTAGTTTTGTGAATGGTTGGTAGAGAGTAATTCAGACAATAACTCTAACCTTGGTTTTCTTTAATGGCGTATTCCTGCAGCATGATAAGGAGGGATTACTGAGCATGGCAAATGCAGGCCGCAACACAAACGGCTCTCAGTTCTTCATCACGATGGTTCCGACTCCTCACTTGGATGGCAAACACGTGGTGTTTGGCCAAGTGATTAAAGGAATGGGTGTGGCAAGGATTCTGGAGAATGTGGAGGTGAAAGGTGAAAAACCTGCCAAAGTGAGTACCAAGTGACAGGGTAAGACCCTCGTTATCCTAGCTGCCGTCTTAGCAAATGTAAGTAAAAGGCTCAGATGATGGTTAGCTGAAAGACGTTAGGACGGCTCTTGTTAAAGAAGCCTGGCCCTGCCACTTTTTCTTCAAAGCTCTTTTGTACACTGGGAGAGATGAGGGCAGTTTAAAAGGAGGTTGTTATGATTTCAGCATCAGTCTTGCTGATTTTGGTAACTTAACTCTCCTAGACCTGCAAAACTTTGAGTCAGTGTGTATACGAGTACATAGAGAGCAGGAAACCGGGAAACCTTGGTCTCCTTTCTGCCATTTAACTTGTGGTTTAGGCTTGCTCTTGTTATTTAACTTTCCTTGGCCCGTTTCCTTAGCCTACATAAATCATTTAAGGGTTTAGACTGGATTATGTCACTCCCAAGAGGCTTGTGCTCTAAATGTGTGTGAATCCACCCTCACGGGCAGGGTTGTGAGTGGAATTGGAGACTCAGACCTGCAGGAGGGGGGCTGCCACTCAGTGTGCGAAGGAAACAGCAGTCAGTGAGTCAAAGGCACGTGCCCACGTAAGGAGAATCCCACGGGGAACGATGAAACTTCCCACGTAGTCTGTGTGCACGGAGCTCCTGGACAGCAGCAGCAGGCACGTGTGCTGCGAAGTGACCCTGCTGTGCTCCTCGGGGTGTGTGCAGAGGTGCGCCTCCCGACGCCAGCCTGTCGCATCAGAAGCAGCTTGGACGCTGTTGCTCATGCCTTGCGGCTGGAGAGCTTTTAAGCCCAGACTCTTGTTAAAGTCGTCATTAATATGGTAGACGCTTCTACAATTGAGGGTTGTTTTTACAGTTGTGCGTTACTGCAGACTGCGGAGAACTGAAGGGAGGGGATGATTGGGGAATATTCCCCAAGGATGGATCTGGTGACAGTCATCCAGACTTCCCCGAGGATGCAGACATAGATGTAAAAGATGTGAGTACTTTCACGTGGGTTAAAGTTTAAGTACTTAAACTGCTAAAAATATTTAGCTCTAAAATTTTGATCTTTTTATATCAGTCTGTCTCAATGATAGAACTTAGCACTAAACCACGTTATATACTAAAACCCAACATATTCGTGTTCTTTCTTTTGTACAGGTAGATAAAATTTTATTAATAACAGAAGACTTAAAAAACATTGGAAATACTTTTTTCAAATCCCAGAACTGGGAGATGGCCATTAAAAAATACACAAAAGTTTTAAGGTAATAAAATATTTTTAATAAATTGCTGTAAGAACTTGAAATTGAATTATAAACTGAAATTCAAGAGTTGTTTTTTCTATTTTTGGCATATTACTTGCAGAGTAACCAGGTATATTGAAATAGGTGCATTTCTTTGGTTGCTTCCAGATTCTTATTTTGAAAAATTTCAAAACACAGAAAAGTTAAGAATAGTACATGGATAGCCATGTACCTTTACCTGTGTTCACCAGTTTTTAAGTTTTGCCACACTTGTTTGTTTTTTTTTGCGGTACGCGGGCCTCTCACTGTTGTGGCCTCTCCCGTTGCGGAGCATAGGCTCCGGACGCGCAGGCTCAGCTGCCATGGCTCACGGGCCCAGCCGCTCTGCGGCATGTGGGATCTTCCCGGACCGGGGCACGAACCCGTGTCCCCTGCATCGGCAGGCAGACTCCCAACCACTGCGCCACCAGGGAAGCCCTGCCACACTTGTTTTTGCAGAATCATTTTGAAAGGAAGTTGCAGATACCATGACACTTTACCCCTCAATATTTTAGCAAGCATTTCCTGAGAAGCCAGGACACACTTCTACTTAGCCTTAAGACTATGAAAACATCTCGCAAATATCATTATGTCATCCATATTCAGAGGTCCCCAGTTGTTTCAATTTTGTTTTGTTTTTATGCCAGTATCCATTATATCCTTTGGTTTTATGTCTCTAAGGCTCCTCTAATCTTTAACCTCCACATTTTTTATTCATTTGCATTTTGTGGCGTCGAAGCCCGTTGTCTTACGGAAAAGCATCTGTGTGTTTATTGCTTCCTCAAGGTTAGTTTGAGGTTACATATTTTAACAAGGACTTGAATAGGTGACGTGTATGTTTCCTATGATACCGTGTCCTGAAGGCACGTGGCAGTTTCGCCCGTTTTGAGTTTTGGCACTTGGTTAAAGTGGCGT
The DNA here is from genome assembly GCF_964270905.1 of Leucopleurus acutus. NCBI lineage: Eukaryota > Metazoa > Chordata > Mammalia > Artiodactyla > Delphinidae > Leucopleurus > Leucopleurus acutus. The sequence goes on from NC_139146.1 coordinate 154,614,396, forward strand.
TAGCCACATCTCTGTTATGAAAGTACCTTTCCCCTTTGTAAATAATAAGTCCTCTGTGAGATGATAACTGTGAGATTTTGTGAACATCTCATTCCTAGCCTTTCATCCAGTGGTTTCAGCATCATTGAAGCCCTTTGCCTGAATCAGTTACTACACTGACGCTTGCAGAACTGCGATTTTCTCAGTCATTCTGCAGTTACGATATGGCATTCTTCTGTTTGAAAGACCCTCTACCCCTCCTTCTTTTAAAGTATTACTGTAGTATTTGATCAATTCAACGAATTATACTATTACCGTCGTTCTTTCTGATGCTTGAAGGCTTCCTGATTGTCTGATGGGAGCCCCTTTCCTGTATCCCTTTGACTGTTCTGTTAGTCTGTGAGCTCTTGCTTTCTGTCACAAGATGGTCCAGACCCATCTTATACTTAACCTTGTGTCCAGATCTGAGTTTCTCCAAGGAGCCCTGATTCTTTTCAGTGGGGGACAGACTCTAGAAATCAAATTCTGGGGGCCAGGCCCTTTTCAGTAAACAGCTAGGAACTACAGTAAAAGACAAGTCAGAATCACCACCACAGGGCTCTTCACCTGTCCCCATTCCAGTCCCTGTCCCACAATGACAGCCTTGGTTCCAAACCTAATTACACTGGAAAGTGGGTGATGGAAACCTGAGCTTTACAAATAGAAGTGTTCCTTACTGTATAATCTCTAGGTTTGGGGATTGTTCTTAAGTTGTCTTCTTTGAACATTTTGGGAAGGAAGTTGGAACAAGTAAAAATCTTCTAAAGGAAAGCATTTAATAAAAAGATTGTGGTCATTAAGAACATTAATATCAGCATGTGATAAACCTTTGTATCAGAACTGGCGCAGCACGTTTTGACCGAGTGGAGGAGAGCAGAGTTAAGTCTTAATGGAGGCTGCTTGTACCGATGTGTTCTCCAGGTATGTGGAAGGCTCGAAGGCTGCTACTGAGAACGCAGGCAGAGCAAAGCTGCAGCCTGTCACTTTGAGCTGCCTGCTGAATATTGGAGCCTGCAAACTGAAGCTGTCCGATTGGCAGGGAGCAGTCGACAGCTGTTTGGAGGTAAGTCTGTTGATGTTACCTTTTTGAAAGAGTTGGATGATGACTTACTACTTTGAACAAAAGCAGTTTTATGTGACACTACTGTTATCTTATTGCGGAGGACCTAGTGAGACCCAGTGAAACAATCCAAGTCACTTTATCTCTGAGTATTTTGGACCTCAGTTCTTCCTCTCAGACCATTCATTTAGCTTATAACACTACATCACTTGATTTCTCTGAAGACACTTTCCTCCTCAGCTCATTTATTCACTTAACAGTTGAGTGCCTGTTATGTGCCAGGCATTGGAAGACAGAGCCAGGAATGACTGCGACTGTGGCCGGCGAGGTTGTTAGCAGAGCGTCGTCGCTTTGCCATCTTGAGCAAGTTCCTACCTGCAGAGTCTGAGTTTCTTCGTACGCCAAATGGAAGTACTGCTTTCCTCCTGGGATTGCTAAGACCATGTGTAATGCACGGAAAGCGTTTAGTGCAGTGCTGGGAGCAGGTTAAGCAGCTAACAGACACTTCGGTGTTTTAATTGAAAGACCCCCCCCCCTTGAGGAGCTTTTTTGGTGGGAGAAGGAGTCAGTTTCAACGTAGGGTCGTCAGGACTTGTACAGGGACAGTGCATGCTGTTGGGACACATAGGAAGGTGCCCTGCCTTCACGGGGACGTCCGGGAGTGCTAACGACAAAGCTGGCAAGGTGGCAGCCTGCCTTCCTTAAACAGAGCAGTTATGACTGCCTCCCTCTTGCACAGTTTGTTTGAACAGTTTTCCAAACTAAAACATATATTTTAGAAAGACCGCCTCTAGTAACTTTTATGTATATTGCACATTAATCTAGGTCACAAAGATCAGCTATGCCCGAGCAAGTGGAAATAAAATGAGGTCCTAATTTAGTGGGGTAGGTGGAATAAGGAATAAGAATGTGTTTATTAGGAGGGAACATGCGACAGAGGACGAGATCGCTCTTCACTCTGGATCGCTTTTTGACCTTTGTGAGGCAGATAATATACACCCTTTTCAGTAAAATCGAAATATTGATCTCTAAAAGATGTTACTAAAGAATTAAAATGTTTCAGAGGATAAACCTATTAAAAGTTACTCATGCTCCTGAAAAACCCCTAGATGTCAACCAAATGACTGTATCCAAATTTCTATCCAGAATGTTTTTCTCCTATCAGCTAGGGCCCAATCAGGAGATAGACACCACACAGTAATTCCAACAGAGAAAGGTTACTGTCAGATACACATAAGGGGCAGATTGGAGTAGCGAGGGGTTGGCTAGGAGAGGGAACGCTGAAGGATCTGGGTATTGCAGGGTATATGTGTATGTATATGTGCAGAGACGTGTGTGATGCAGGAGCAGCTGCTCCCTCTGGGGTGCATGGAGGCCCTGGGCCGAGACCCAGGCGCGACAGGGAGGGGGGCTGGGCCACACTGGGTGCCCTGGAGCTTGGGGGAGCTCGCGGGAGGCTCGCAGGGACCTGCAAGGGAAGTGGGTCCCTCGCCCGTGGGCACTGGGCGCCCTCTGCTGACAAAGCAGCGTGTAACCGGAGGCTCTCAGGGCCCAGCGCCCTTATCACAGAACAGTGAACGGCTGGTTTGGAGCTAACAGGCAGTAAATGGAAATCCAGCATGTATACTTAGTACTCAGTACTTAGATAAAAATATTAACTGTATAACTTTCTGTAGGCCCTTGAAATAGATCCGGCAAATACCAAAGCACTGTACCGTAGAGCCCAAGGATGGCAGGGACTAAAAGAATACGACCAAGCATTGGTAAAGTTTTGTTTTAAATTTTATTTTTTAACATCTTTATTGGAGTATAATTGCTTTACAATCGTGTGTTAGTTTCTGCTTTACAACAAAGTGAATCAGTTACACATATACATATATCCCCGTATCTCTTCCCTCTTGTGTCTCCCTCCCACCCTCCCCATTCCAGCCCTCTAGGTGGTCACAAAGCACCGAGCTGATGTCCCTGTGCTATGCGGCTGCTTCCCACTAGCTATCTATTTTACGTTTGGTAGTGTATATATGTCATTGCCACTCTCTCACTTTGTCCCAGCTTACCGTTCCCCCTCCCCGCATCCTCAAGTCCATTCTCTAGTAGGTCTGCATCTTTATTCCCATCCTGCCCCTAGGTTCTTCATGACCATTTTTTTTTTTTTTAAGATTCCGTATATATGTGTTAGCATACGGTATTTGTTTTTCTCTTTCTGACTTACTTCACTCTGTATGACAGTCTCTAGGTCCATCCACCTCACTACAGACAACTCAGTTTTGTTCCATTTTATGGCTAACATTCCATTGTATATATGCGCCACTTCTTCTTTATCCATTCCTCTGTTGATGGACACTTAGGTTGCTTCCATGTCCTGGCTATTGGAAATAGTGCTGCAATGAACATTGTGGTACATGACTCTTTTTGAATTATGGTTTTCTCAGGGTATATGCCCAGTAGTGGGATTGTTGGGTCATATGGTAGTTCTATTTTTAGTTCTTTAAGGAACCTCCCTACTGTTCTCCATAGTGGCTGTATCAGTTTATATTCCCACCAACAGTGCAAGAGGGTTCCCTTTTCTCCACATCCTCTCCAGCATTTACTGTTTGTAGATTTTTTGATGACGGCCATTCTGACTGGTGTGAGGTGATACCTCATTGTAGTTGTGATTTGCATTTCTCTAATGATTAATGATGTTGAGCATTCTTTCATGTGTCTGTTGGCAATCTGTATACCTTCTTTGGAGAAATGTCTTCTGCCCATTTTCGGAGTGCGTTGTTTGTTTTTCTAATATTGAGCTGCATGAGCTGCTTGTAAAATTTGGAGATTAATCCTTTGTCAGTTGCTTCATTTGCAAATATTTTCTCCCATTCTGAGGGTTGTCTTTTCGTCTTGTTTATGGTTTCCTTTGCTGTGCAAAACCTTTTACGTTTCCTTAGGTCCCATTTGTTTATTTTTGCTTTTATTTCCATTTCTCTAGGAGGTGGGTCAAAAAGAATCTTGCTGTGATTTATGTCATAGAGTGTTCTGCCAATGTTTTCCTCTAAGAGTTTGATGGTGTCTGGCCTTACATTTAGGTCGTTAATCCATTTTGAATTTATTTTTGTGTATGGTGTTAGGGAGTGTTCTAATTTCATTCTTTTACATGTAGCTGTCCAGGTTTCCCAATACCACTTATTGAAAAGGCTGTCTTTTCTCCACTGTATATTCTTGCCTCCTTTATCAAAGATAAGGTGACCATAGGTGCGTGGGTTTATCTCTGGGCTTTCTATCCTGTTCCATCGATCTATATTTCTGTTCCTGTGTCAGTACCATACTGACTTGATTACTGTAGCTTTGTAGTATAGTCTGAAGTCAGGGAGCCTGATTCCTCCAGCTCCATTTTTCTTTCTCAAGATTGCTTTGGCTATTCGGGGTCTTTTGTGTTTCCATACAAATTGTGAAATTTCTTGTTCTAGTTCTGTGAACAATGCCAGTGGTAGTTTGATAGGGATTGCATTGAATCTGTAGATTGCTTTGGGTAGTAGTCATTTTCACAATGTTGATTCTTCCAGTCCAAGAACATCGTATATCTCTCCATCTGTTGGTATCATCTTTAATTTCTTTCATCAGTATCTTATAATTTCCTGCATACAGGTCTTTTGTCTCCTTAGGTAGGTTTGTTCCTAGATATGTTATTCTTTTTGTTGCAATGGTAAATGAGAGTGTTTCCTTAATTTCTCTTACAGATTTTTCATCGTTAGTGTATAGGAATGCAAGAGACTTCTGTGCATTAATTTTGTATCCTGCTACTTTACTAAATTCATTGATTAGTTCTAGTAGTTTTCTGGTGGCATTTTTAGGATTCTCTATGTATAGTATCATGTCATCTGCAAACAGTGACAGCTTTACTTCTTTTCCAATTTGGATTCCTATTATTTCTTTTTCTTCTCTGATTGCCATGGCTAAAACTTCCAAAACTATGTTGAATAAGAGTGGTGAGAGTGGGCAACCTTGTCTTGTTCCTGATCTTAGTGGAAATACTTTCAGTTTTTCACCATTGAGGACGATGTTGGCTGTGGGTTTGCCATATATGGCTTTTATTATGTTGAGGAAAGTTCCCTCTAGGCCTACTTTCTCAAGGGTTTTTATCACAAATGGGTGTTGAATTTTGTCAAAAGCTTTCTCTGCATCTATTGAGATGACCATATGGTTTTTCTCCTTCAATTTGTTAATATGGTGTATCACATTGATTGATTTGCATATATTGAAGAATCCTTGCATCCCTGGGATAAACCCCACTTGATCATAGTGAATGATCCTTTTAATGTGCTGTTGGATTGTGTTTGCTACTATTTTGTTGAGGATTTTTGCATCTGTGTTTATCAGTGATATTGGCCTGTAGTTTTCTTTCTTTGTGACATCTTTGTCTGGTTTTGGTATCAGGGTGATGGTGGCCTCGTAGAATGAGTTTGGGAGTGTTCCTCCCTCTGCTATAGTTTGGAAGGTTTTGAGAAGGATAGGTGTTAGCTCTTCTCTAAATGATGCATAAAATTCGCCTGTGAAGCCGTCTGGTCCTGGGCCTTTTGTTTGTTGGAAGTTTTTGTGTGTGTGTGTGTGGTACGCGGGCCTCTCAATGTTGCGGCCTCTCCTGTTGTGGAGCACAGGCTCCAGTCACGCAAGCTCAGGGGCCATAGCTCATGGGCCCAGCCGCTCCGAGGCACGTGGGATCTTCCTGGACCGGGGCACGAACCCGTGTCCCTTGCATCGGCAGGTGAACTCTCAACGACTGCACCACCAGGGAAGCCCTTATTGGAAGATTTTTAATCACAGTTTCAATTTCAGTGCTTGTGATTGGTCTGTAGATATTTTCTATTTCTTCCTGGTTTGGTCTCGGAAGGTTGTGCATTTCTAAGAATTTGTCCATTTCTTCCAGGTTGTCCACTTTATTGGCATATAGTTGCTTGTAGTAATCTCTCATGATCCTCTGTATTTCGGCAGTGTCATTTGTTACTTCTCATTTTTCATTTGTAATTCTATTGATTTGAGTCTTCTTTTTTTTTTTGATAAGTCTGGCTAATGGTTTATCAATTTTGCTTATTTTCTCAAAGAATCAGTTCTTAGTTTTATTGCTCTTTGCTATTGTTTCCTTCACTTCTTTTCCTTTATTTCTGATCGGATCTTTATGATTTCTTTCCTAATGCTAACTTTGGGGAGTTTTGTTCTTCTTTCTCTAATTGCTTTAGGTGTAAGGTTAGGTTGTTTATTTGAGATGTTTCTTGAGGTAGGATTGTACTGCTATAAACTTCCCTCTTAGAACTGCTTTTGCTGCCTCCTATAGGTTTTGGGTCATCATGTTTTCATTGTCATTTGTTTCTAGGTATTTTTTGATTTCCACTTTGATTTCTTCAGTGATCTCTTGGTTATTTAGTAGCATATTATTTAGACTCCATGTGTTTGTTATCTCTTTTTCCTGTAATTGATACCTAGTTTCAGCGTTGTGGTTGGAAAAGATACTTGATACGATTTCAATTTTATTAAATTTACCAAGGCTTGATTTGTGACCCAAGATGTGATCTATCCTGGAGAATGTTCCATGAGCACTTGAGACGAACGTATATTCTGTTGTTTTTGGGTGGAATGTCCTATAAATATCAATTAAGTCCATCTTGTTTAATGTATCATTTAAAGCTTGTGTTTCCTTATTTATTTTCATTTTTGATGATCTGTCCATTGGTGAAAGTGGGGTGTTAAAGTCTCCTACTATGATTGTGTTACTGTTGATTTCCCCTTTTATGGCTGTTAGCCTTTGCCTTATGTATTGAGGTGCTCCTATGTTGGGTGCATAAATATTTATAATTGTTATATCTTCTTCTTGGATCGATCCCTTGATCAGTATGTAGTGTCCTTCTTTGTCTCTTGTAATAGTCTTTGTTTTAAAGTCTATTTTGTCTGATATGAGAATTGCTACTCCAGCTTTCTTTTGGTTTCCATTTGCATGGAATATCTTTTTCCATCCCCTCACTTTCAGTCTGTATGTGTCCCGAGGTCTGAAGTGGGTCTCTTGTAGACAGCATATATATGGGTCTCGTTTTTCTATCCATTCAGCCAGTCTGTGTCTTTTGGTTGGAGCATTTAATCCATTTACATTTAAGGTAATTATCGATATGTATGTTCCTATTCCCATTTTCTTAATTGTTTTGGGTTTATTATTGTAGGTCTTTTCCTTCTCCTGTGTTTCCTGCCTAGAGAAGTACCTTTAGCGTTTGTTGTAAAGCTGGTTTGGTGGTGCTGAATTCTCTTAGCTTTTGCTTGTCTGTAAAGGTTTTAATTTCTCCATCAAATCTGAATGAGATCCTTGCTGGGTAGAGTAATCTTGGTTGTAGGTTTTTCTCCTTCATCACTTTAAATATGTCCTGCCACTCCGTTCTGGCTAGTAGAGTTTCTGCTGAAAGATCAGCTGTTAACCTTATGGGAATTCCCTTATGTGTTATTTGTTGTTTTTCCCTTGCTGCTTTTAATATTTGTTCTTTGTATTTAATTTTTGATAGTTTGATTAATATGTGTCTTGGCGTGTTTCTCCCTGGATTTATCCTGTATGGGACTCTCTGTGCTTCCTGGACTTAACTATTTCCTTTCCCATATTAGGGAAGTTTTCAACTATAATCTCTTCAAATATTTTCTCAGTCATTTTCTTTTTCTCTTCTTCTTCTCGGACCCCTATAATTTGAATGTTGCTGTGTTTAATGTTGTCCCAGAGGTCTCTGAGACTGTCCTCAATTCTTTTCATTCTTTTTTCTTTATTCTGCTCTGAGGTAGTTATTTCCACTATTTTATCTTCGAGGTCACTTATCCGTTCTTCTGCCTCAGTTATTCTGCTATTGATACCTTCTAGAGAATTAATTTCATTTATTGTGGTGTTCATCTCTGTTTGCTCTGTAGTTCTTCTAGGTCCTTGTTAAACGTTTCTTGTATTTTCTCCATTCTATTTCCAAGATTTTGGATCATCTTTACTATCATTACTCTGAATTCCTTTTCAGGTAGACTGCCTATTTCCTCTTCATTTGTTAGGTCTGGTGGGTTTTTGCCTTGCTCCTTCATCTGCTGTTTCTCTGTCTTCTCCTTTTGCTTAACTTACTGTGGTCTCCTTTTTGCAGGCTGCAGGTTCATAGTTCCCGTTGTTTTTGATGTCTGCCCCCAGTGGCTAAGGTTGGTTCAGTGGGTTGTGTAGGCTTCCTGGTGGAGGGGACTAGTGCCAGTGTTCTGGTGGATGAGGCTGGATCTTGTCTTTCTGGTGGGCAGGTCCACGTCTGGTGGTGGGTTTTGGGGTGTCTGAGGCGTTATGATGATTTTAGGCAGCCTGTCTGCTAATGGGTGGGTTTGTGTTCCTGTCTTGCTAGTTGTTTGGCATAGGGTGTCCAGCACTGGAGATTGCTGGCCGTTGGGTGGAGCTGGGTCTTGGTGTTGAGATGGAGAATTCTGGGAGAGTTTCGCTGTTTGATATTATGTGGAGCTGGGAGGTCTCTGGTGGACCAGTGTCCTGAACTTGGCTCTCCCACCTCAGAGGCTCAGGCCTGACGCCTGGCTGGAGCACCAAGAGCCTGTCCTCCCCGCAGCTCAGAATAAAATGTAGAAAAAAAGAAAGAAAGAAAAAGAAGGTAAAATAAAATAAAGTAAAATAAAGTTATTAAAATAAAAAATATTAAGAAAAAAATTTTGTAAGTAATAATAATAATAAAAAAAAAAACGGACAGACAGAACCCTAGGACAAATGGTGAAAGCAAAGCTATACAGACAAAATCTCACACAGAAGCATACACATACACACTCACAAAAAGAGGAAAAGGGGAAAAAATAATAAATCTTGCTCTCGAAGTCCACCTCCTCAATTTGGGATGATTGGTTGTCTATTCATGTATTCCACAGATGCAGGGTACATCAAGTTTATTGTGGAGCTATAATCCGCTGCTCCTGAGGCTGCTGGGAGAGATTTCCCTTTCTCTTCTTTGTTCGCACAGCTCCCAGGGCTCAGCTTTGGATTTGGCCCCGCCTCTGCATGTAGGTCGCCGGAGGGCGTCTGTTCTTCGCTCAGACAGGACGGGGTTAAAGGAGCCGCTGATTCGGGGGCTCTGGCTCACTCAGGCCGGGGGGAGGGAGGGGTACGGATGCGGGGCGAGCCTGCAGCGGCAGAGGCCAGCATAACATTGCACCAGCCTGAGGCGTGCTGCGCGTTCTCCCGGGGGAGTTGTCCCTGGATCCCGGGACCCTGTCAGTGGTGGGCTGCACAGGCTCCCCGGAAGGGGGTGTGGACAGTGACCTGTGCTCGCACACAGGCCCCTTGGTGGCGGCAGCAGCAGCCTTAGCGTCTCATGCCTGTCTCTGGGGTCCGTGCTTTTAGCTGAGGCTCGTGCCCGTGTCTGGAGCTCATTTAGGTGGTGCTCTGAATCCCCTCTCCTCGCGCACCACCTGCCTCTTCAGCAGCTCCAGACGTTTCCCGGACTCCCTCCCGGCTAGCCGTGGCGCACTAGCCCACTTCAGGCTGTGTTCACGCCGCCAACCCCAGTCCTCTCCCTGCGCTCCGACCGAAGCCCGAGCCTCAGCTCCCAGCCCCGCCCGCCCCGGCGGGTGAGCAGACAAGCCTCTCGGGCTGGTGAGTGCTGGTCGGCACCGATCCTCCGTGCGGGAATCTCTCTGCTTTGCCCTCCGCACCCACCCCTGTGGCTGCGTTCTCCTCCGTGGCTCCAAAGCTTCCCCTGTCTGCCACCCGCAGTCTCAGCTCGTGAAGGGGCTTCTAGTGTGTGGAAACCTTTCCTCCTTCATGGCTCCCTGCCAGAGGTGCGGGTCCTGTCCCTATTCTTTTCTCTTTGTTTTTTCATTTTCTTTTGCCCTAGCCAGGTACGTGGGGGAGGTTCTTGCCTTTTGGGAGGTCTGAGGTGTTCTGCCAGCGTTCAGTAGGTGTTCTGTAGTTGTTCCATGTGTAGATGTAGTTTTGATGTATCTGTGGGGAGGAAGGTGATGTCCACGTCTTACTCCTCCGCCATCTTGAAGCTCCTCTCTGTTTTAAATTTTAATTAAAAAAGAAAGCCACTTTCATAACTCATAACCTAATATTTCTTTAATTTTTTTTCCCAATTAAAGGCTGATCTTAAGAAAGCTCAGGAGATAGCACCAGAGGATAAAGGTAAGTTGGCAGTTTCTGTAGTGCAAGTTCATTTTGTCCCTTAAGAATTGATCCTCATGAACTAGCATACGCTTTGCCACTTAGAGGTTGCCTTGTCCAGCAGATACTGCAGAGCGCCTGTTCCAGGCCAGACTCCAGGCGTGCTGGAGAAAGCACAAGTCAGGGTCCTGCCTTCAGCAGCCACTGTCCACGTGTCTGAAGACTGTGTGCTCTGCTGTCCTGTAATTCTAGATGGAAGAGCAGCGTTAGAAGACACAGTATTTAGGGCGAATTTAGTGTTTGGGACCATTTCTTAAGCTGAACGTGGCCATGACCTAAGTATTCTAGCTACTGAATATGTTTTAGGAAAGTTTTGGAAAGCTGTGACAAAAATAAGCCTGTTTTTCAAATAAACCAAGTACACATGGTGATTCTAGGTCTAGATGTGGACATAGGTCTTTGGGGAGGCACTTCAGTGGGGTCCCCCCTCTCATGGAAGGGAGAAGGCGTATCTGTGTGTAATTCAGTTAGTTCTCTCGGTGGACAGTCTCCTAAAATTGTGCTCTGTGGTTTTTATGTTTGTGTGGTCGCTTTCTCCAAGTAAAATACACTGTTAATAGGGCTCAGTTACCCTTTGAAGAGTTATATCATTTTTTATCACACTAAAGCATGAGTTTGCTGGCCAGCCTAAGTTTTTGGATGTTTTGAGAAATAACTCATATTACATATTTATTTTGCAGCTATCCAGGCAGAATTGCTGAAAGTCAAGCAAAAGATAAAGGCACAGAAAGATAAAGAGAAGGCAGCTTATGCAAAAATGTTTGCTTAATAAGGAATTCAGTTTTGCTTAAGTATGCATTGAAGTGAGACAATTAAAGGATCTTGTCTATTATGTATGATCCCTAATGTGTTCCCTCTGAGAATTCAGTTCCCATTGTTTGCAGTCTAGGAATACAGGTAGGGATTCACTCTTAATAGACCAGTGTTACAAAATATGCTGAAGTTGAACTCATTTTAAATGGTTCTCTGCATTACAAAGGATAATGGTGTCCAGTGTATTTTAAACTTCTAGACACATCTTGTTTGAATAAACAGATGAAAAGTGAAGTATGTATGTTGTTTGTCTCAGTTCTTTGATGCATCTCTCTGTGACCTGTGTGCAGGGCTGGCAGACGTCTCTAAAGGGTCAGGTAGACATTACAGTCTGTCACGGCTACCCAGTTCTGCACGTGGAGCTCAAAAGCCCCCATCGACAGTGTGTAAGCCAGGAGGCACTGCTGTGTTCCAGTAAAACTGCGTAAGAAGAGTGGTGGGCTGGACGCCAACCTCTGGTCTAGGAGATACACTTTGCTGGAAGTGCTGAGCCTGATGAGTCAAATGTACGTTGGAGGCCAGTAGTGCCAATAGTGTTTGACTCTCGGAAGACTTGGAGAGAGAAGTAGATGCTACATCACTTATAAAGTTTTATTTAAGAGAGATTCATAATATGGGACAGTTTTAGGTACAGTAGAAAATTATTTCACTGATAATTACTTTATGAACATTCTGATTAAAAATATATTTAAGCTGTTTTTGACACCTGTGAACTTCCAAACATTTGAAGTTAACTTGCCGTCCATTTTAGAGACACTGGCACGGGTGAAGCCGGCTGCAGTTTACATTCCATTGTATGCTGGGCCTCCACCGCCTTCGGGTACCACCCAGTTAATATTCTGACTTGGATCCTTAATATCACATGTTTTACAGTGCACACAGTTCTGAGCATTTATCTGTAGCCGAAATCCATCACCTTGTTCCAAAGGTACAAATTCATAAACTCCTGTAAGAAAACATAGGCAACTCTGTGCAGTAGCTGCCTTTAAAGCAGAGGCTAAAGTCCTGGAGAAATTAGCCACAGAAGCCCTCAGCGTTTGTGGACTGAATGTTTACCCACAGAATATTACAGAGATCTGGGTGTGTGCATTTGCTGTTGTATAAATTAAAAATGATCAAAGCAGAAGGTACAGCAGCATGTGGCTGAGTTGGTGTTACCAACAAGGGAACTCGAGGTTGAGCAGTTTTCGGGTGTGATGTTATATATGGACATACTTCAGAGACCCAGACGCCGCAATAAAGTGATTTATCACAATAGAGCAAGTCATGTGAATTTTTTTGTTGCCAGTGCATATGTAACGGTTACATTTACGCTACTTTGCAGTCTGTGAAGCGTGCAACAACAGCATTATGTCTAAAAAACAATGTACATGCCTTACTTAAAATACACTTTATTGCTAAAAAATGCTGTCTGAGCCTTCAGCGAGTCATACTAACATCAAAGATCACGGAGCACAATATCAAATACAATAATGAGAAAGTTTGAAATTTTGCAAGAATTACCGCATGTGACACGTGGAGTGAGCAAATGGAAAAAATGGCGCCAGTAGGCTTCTTCAGCACGGGGTTGCCAGGGACCTTCGCTTTGTAAAAAAAGCAGTATCTGCCAGGTGCAATAAAGTGAGATCTTCCCGTATACATGTGTGCCACGACTGCACAGACAGATTAGGTCAGCCCTTACCCTCAGCTTACAACCCAGTGAGATGACAAATGGTGAAAAGATAAAGTCAAGACAGTCAAGGTCCCTCCCTCACAGAGTGTATGTTCTAGTTCCTGTCCAGAAGGTACTGATTTTCACATACCTGAATGCTGTTCTACCAGCACTCGAGACCCAGTTCCTACTATAATTCTAGTTGAAAGCTCAGCACTGGAAGATACTGTATCCATGATGGATTTAAAGTCCAGGACGATTTCCCTGAGCTGCATGTGGCCAAAATCTAGTATTTTAGGCTATGTACACATATATAATGTATGTGTGTGTGTGTACATGAGCATACATCTATACAGACAGGAGCAGCCATGACAGAAACGATTTTTTTTTAAGTCACGTGAACACGGAAAGAGGTGTTTGGTGCTTTTCCCCGTAACCCCTAACCTCGCGCTGAGGGTGAAAAGAGAAAGGCTGCTTTTGAGAAATGCCATCTGAATTAGGCTTAACGAGAAATCCCTACTATAGCATTAGAGTAGAAACATAAGAATAATGAGTTTTCAAAAGGAAGCTGGAGATGGGAGTCATTTACAATTTCCAAGCAATAGAAGGAGAAATTTCTTTAAAAAAACGGAAGCCTATTTCTAACGTGTTTCAAGCAAATCCTCCTACTGACATTTCAAGAGTGGATGGAAATGAGTGCACTGACCTGCAGGGCAGAACCGCTGCTCAGGCCCGTCGTATACGGTCAGGTTTCTGTTTACAGGTACACTGTCATCTTTCAAGGTCAGATGTGCCGGCTGGTCGTGTTCATGGTTGGTGCCACTCAGAGCCACGGACGACAAAAGGTCAAAACTGATCTGCCCGTCTGGTTTTGGATACTCAATAGGTGTGCAGTCCTTGGCTGGCCTGAGCTGATCGGAGTCAGAACCTTCCCAAGTTTTGAGGAAGGTTTTTAGTAAAAATGTATCTAATTCTAAAGTACTTCCTTACACATTTTAATAAAAACCTGTAAATATTATACTGAAGAAATAAGACTTTAGTCCTCTTTCAACAATGAAACCCTGTCTTCCTAAAGATACTGAATTCATCATTTCTCTAAGAAAGCAAGTTTAAAACAGTAAAGTGTAGAAGGTCACCTTTTTTCCCTACTTATTGGATCCCGTTTCCTGAGTTAAGGACTAACATTCATACTCAGGCCGGAATTACCTTTATGTTTTAGGGTCCAGGGCTCCATCCCTCTGAATATCCAGTAGAAGATTCCAGTGTAAATCATCCCTCCGTACACACCCAGGACGCCATGGCAGGACGGTCTGACGTTCCTGATGGCATATAGCTCTTTCCACACCCATGATTTCTTCAAATTGTCCTCATACTCAGTTACATCAAGTCCTTTTTATGAAAAACATGAAATGTTAAGTGAAATTGCCTCAAGGAGTATAAAACACTTTATTGTCAAGGTACTTTGCTACCAAAATAACAGATGACTTTTACATAGTTAAAAAAGCAGGTGGTCATATGAGACCACACTTGAAGAACGTTTCATGTATAAATGCTGGCATCTTCCAAAAAGATACCCATTTGACAGGTTGTTTAACAGGCAGTAAGGCCATACTGGTAGCATGGAATATTAGTTGCAAAATTCAGTGAACCTGAAAAGGAAGCTAAGAGAGTTTATGCTACCTATGGAGCTGATCACTGAAACACTTCCGTTACGGGCTGAACCGTGATGGCCCAGAGAGGTATTTTCAAGTCCTGACCCCTAGTTGTCTAAGAATCGGTCAGAAGAGGGTCGCTGCCGGTATACCGAGTTAAGATGAGGGCATGCTGGAGCGGCCTGGACCCTTGGTCCAATGACTGGCGTCCAGGAGACAGCCAGAGGAGGACCAGGCAGGGGCTGGCGGTGCTCTGCCAGGAGCCCGAGGCCCCCGGAAGCTGGAGACTCGGACACAGCTGCGAAGTGCTCGCCTGCGGAACTCCGAATACCTTCCTGGTTAAAGCTGCCCAGCTCATAGTACTCGGCTGTGGTGGCCCTAGGAGGTGGCAGCACCTAAAGCTTGGGGCCCTGCACTTAATCTCCAACAGGACGTCCTGGTTCTCGTGACCACCCTCCTCCTGGTGCCAGTGACCTGCCTGCTCCGGCCCGACCTGTGTGGGGCAAGCGGGCTGGCGCCTGGCGGGACGCGGACTTGGTGAGGCGGTCTGAGGCACCGGCCCTGCCTCTCCTGTCCCCGGGCATGCCTGAAGGTACAGTCCACCTGGAGGAGCGTGTCACCCGACTCCACGGAACGCGGCTCATCTATCGGGTATCTACGGACTTGCTCCTGGTGTTTGCGTCCACAGGGAGCCAAGCCCCTGCTCTGGGAGGAGTGTCCATCCAAGGAAACGAGGTTGATCAGTAAGTACGTTAAACAGTGAGCCGAGCCGGAAGGTGGAACACACCGGAGAGGGAGCGGCGCGGTGAGAGGGGCTGGCAGGGCTGTGTGCCTGTGTGCAGTGCAGATTCACTGGTGAGGTCCGCGCGAGGCCCCCGGAGAGAGATCCGAGCCGAGGTGCGGGGAGCTTGGGGGCCGGCCATCAGCTGGGTGCCCCCGGGACCCAGGAAGCGTGTCTGGGATGGAGGGTGACAGGAGGTGAAGGCGGAGGCGGGTCCGCTGCCTGCCCTGGAGTGAAGGTCTGGGGGCGCCTGCAAGGGTCCACCTGGGCCTGTGCGATGTGAGGCGGGACCCTCACGTTGAACTTGTTTCCAGGGGGCGGGACACCTCGGGCTCGTTCTACTTTCCATTCATGAAATGGCACGTGGCCGTAAAAACCTCACGGCGAGCAGGCTGCAGTGTGCTTTGCCCAGCAGGCATCTCGACGCTTTGTGTAGAGGGACAGTCACACCCTGCATCTTTCAATGCCCAATGAGATAAACATACAAGACCAGCAAGATTTCTAACTGTATCTACTGTCATCCTCTATCCGTACACTGAGTGTCTGTTTAAATAGCTTCTTTTTAAACATCCCCATGAAGAACCTGAGAATAAATGGGAGTTCTTACCTATCGTCTTTGATTGGAGATTCTCACTAGTTAGTTGATGAAAAATAGATTCTGCTGCCAAAATCCCACTTTTCATTGCTGTGTGGGTTCCTTTGATCTTGGGAACATTCATGAAACCAGGGCTACAACCAATTAGTAAGCCCCCAGGAAAGGTGAGTTTTGGTATAGACTGAGGAAAGAAACAGTCAAAGTGCATCTGTTAGTTCAAATTAAACAAAGAGAACTGAATACTCCAAATTATAGCCTCTTTGAAAGCTGTAGGGAAAAAACGAAAAAAAAAATTACATGCAAATGAATACGAGTGAAGAGAAAAATCAGAGCAAGGGCAGTTTTTCTCCTCCTCTAGAAACAAGGATCAGAACTATTGCTCTGATCTCTTTTCCATCTCCCTCCCCATGACTTACCTGCATGAGACAGACGTTAAGACCAGAGCATTAACATTTACATAAAATGTTTTTATTTATACATATCTATGTCATAATGAAAAGAATAATCTCTAAACCTGAACGTCTATTATCTAAATTGTGATCTGCTTTTATAAGCATTGTGGGTAACACGTGATTTACAAAGGATGTTATCTTAACTCTTCATACCTCCTTGTTTTACCTTGATGTCCAGGGAGTTTCGGAAACCTAGGTTCTAATCATGGCATCACCCCAATTAGCCACTACCTTAAATAATGTATTTTAATTAACCGAAGAATAAACTGAATTTCCAAAATAAACTTTAAGATGGTTGTTTGGGCCTCAGTATACACTTCTGACGGAAAACAACGTACTAAAGGGTGGGTGACGGTTTTGGTTTAGCCCCACGATGCAGCAGCTAAGTTACAGACTGCCTCCCTCGGGAGACTGTACTGTAACCTAGAGTGTGGAGAGGAAGAAAAGAGAGCTGTGGAGTTGCTCTTTCCTCCTGGAGGCTTCCCACAGTATGCCACGGGTCTTTGTTGAGAAAGTGGTGGGTGGCTGACAGTGTGGCCGATGGGCGGAGAGGGACCCTGAGGAGAGGAGGTCAACAGGGAGCCCGCCACCATCAGCCGCCACGCCGCAGGGCTGTGGCCGCGCTCCCGTGATTACAGAGTTCTAACTGCGCGGGAGTGGCGGTGAGAAGCAAAAGCAACGCTGGCACAAGAAGGCTCGGGCCCAGGGGTGACTGCTGTTCTCCAACCAAACTCAGCATCAGAAACATGCAGATAAGAGAGCGTGAAATCAGGGCCGCAGAGCAGACAACAAGGGGAAAGGGCTTTCTGGAATGCCAGGAGCTGCAAACAGAGAAAATGGTTAGGAACCTGGATCATGACAATGCTCCTCTCAAATCAGGCTGTGGCCCTGCTAATCCTAAGTCTGATTCAAGAGCCAGAAGACTGAGGTTTAATAAAAGGACACGGACTGCTAGTGCAAATTCTTCCAAATGGGCGCTTAAGTCCTAAGAATAAAAAACGTCATGGCCCAAGGGAAATGTGTGTTTTTCAGTTCTGCGAGGATCCTACCCTGTGCGGGCAGCTGGACATCTTGTTAAGGACCTGGGGGACCCAGGAAAAGTCGTACAGAGAGATGTATTCTGGGACATCCATTAAACGGGGGTTAGAGCTTCCCTGGTGGCACAGTGCTTAAGAATCCGCCTGCCAATGCAGGGGACACGGGATCGAGCCCTGGTCCGGGAAGAGCTCACATGCCGTGGAGCGACTAAGCCCGTGCGCCACAACTACTGAGCCTACGCGCCTAGAGCCCGTGCGCCACAGTGGGAGAGGCCACCCACTGCAGTGGGAGGCCTGCGCACCGCAGTGTGGAGTGGCCCCCGCTCGCCGCAACTAGAGAATCGCCGCAACTAGAGAAAGCCCGTGCACAGCAACGGAGAACCAAGGCAGCCAAAAGTAAATAAAATAAATTAAAAAAACAAACAAACAAAAAAACGGGGGTTAAAATGAGGAACCAGGCCATATCACTGAAGAAGATGGGTATGGCCTGCAGTAGTTCTACAGTAACAGATTTTACCCTTCCACCTGACAATTGGTAAAATCAGTCTCGTAACTTCCTTTTCCTAGGACTTTTCTGTAACCTAATCTATTTCTGCACCAAAATAAAATTACACTTCCCTGCACTAAAAGAAAAAAAAAGAACCTCCCCCACACCAAAAAAAAAACACAGGGGTTAAATACTAGAAACCCATCAGGAAAGGGGAGCTTTGGTACAGACTGAAGAAAGAGAAATAAAAAGTCATGTAATACTTGTTGGTGCAAAATAAAATTGGATGTTCCAAATTTTTGTCTCTGAAGGGTCTTCAAAAACTTAATGGAAGTAAGTTTCTGAATCTTTGACTAATTAAATCAGAAAACTTAGGTAAAAAGTGTATTGTGTGTGTGGGGTCATCTCTTCCCGCTCATCTAAAGATCATCTGAGGTGCTGAAGCACACAAGGCAGGTGTCATAAACACGAGTCTGTATGTACTACTGAATATACAGAAGCCTTTACACTATAAATTAAAGAGTAGAATTAGGCTGGCAATAGGTATTATGCACATTATTCAAAAAAGCTTAATGGGCTTGAACATAGGAAATTTAGCAAATATTATTGCAAACGAATAACTGCTCCAGAAATAAAAACAACCTCATGGGAGGTAACTCCGCAGCAATGGAATTTAGGGACTGTCATTTTTAGGGTTCTAGTGATGACATTCATAATTTACCGGTGATTGTACTTGACTTTACGAATGTATTTAGAACTTCACTTTAAAGGTTAAGTCAACTTTTCTCCCCAATTTTCTATGATCTATTTGTTACTTTTACAACAGATTAAAAACAAAAAGATATCAGATTTCTAAAATATCAACAGTTCTAGATTCCTAGAATATTAGAGACAGAAGGGATCATCTTTATTTTACAGATGATCCCTTAACGCCCGAGGAGTTAAATAACCTGACCAAACCGTTTGGTATAAGTTTTAGAGCTGACTTTTAGATCATCTTACCTGTCGAATACTATTTCCAAAACAGTTTTAATAGCTTTTATCATAGTTAGCCATCTAGATCTTATTTCATTGTTTAATAACTAAATACTTAATAAATTAACTGCATTTGATAGTATTTATTTTGACCATATACTAAAATAGGACAATTAAGGGTAAAAACTTAACAGAGGCCACCTAAAGGGCATGGATGACACTAGGTAGTTGAGATTAATTAATTACCTTTGCTGAAAACTACATCTGTCCTTGAGTTTCCTGGCAGCAAAGGAATAAAGGAAAAGATCTTGGATCACGTAGTTTAAATTCTCTGGTTAAAGACAAACCAATAAACAAAAAAGCCCATGAATTTTTCTCTAGAAATCAATATATCCTTAAAATTAAATTCATGGTGTCATTTAACTCTGGTGTGGTACAGTTTTATAAATACTAGGGTGCTTTGCTTAGTTACTTAAATTTTCTTCCTGAGATAATCTTCTATCCTTTGTTTAAAGTTGTTACCTTATGTTTCAACGTTGAATTTATAATACAGAAATAAGGATTAAAAACGCGGAAGTGTTACCTGAAAGCCACCTTCATTGAGGGCTCTGGCTCCATATGCAACCCTTTTCCCGCCTTCCAACGTCGGCTGGATGCTAGGGTGGTGTTTCCACCTCTGGAACTCTCTAAATGGACTTAGGTACGGATTTTGATAGTCTAGACCAACCTTAAAATGTTTATATTTAAATGAGACATCATTATTTCAAATTATATCAGGCTGAAATGTGAGCAATATTTACCAGAGAACATGTACATTCAACTGCTTGTACTCCAAGTACTTAGAGAAAGGTATGCAATGACCCAAATTTAAATAAATAACCCAATAAAATCTGTTTGGAAAAGAAAGGGTAAACAAAAGGATGCCATGTGTTTATAACTGGCAGAACTTGAAAACATTTAGAACGTATTAATAAATCATCGTGCTTTGTAAATCAAAGTCCAAATTAGAAAAATGTTTGTAGGTAAGTGTTACACATTATGTTTCTACAAAAGGAGTTGTAATAATTTATCACTCATTTCTCAATACCAACTCCAGAAATAAACTAATAAGCTCAATGCAGTACTACTGAGGCAAAAATGAAGAAAAAGAATGTAATCGCACTTACAAAAAAAGAAGGTGAAAAACATTAGAGATTACATTTTTACCAAAAATGCTGAAATTAATAACCAAACCCTTTTTGCTTTGAAAAGATTAAGTCACTATAAAAACTAAATCAAAGTGATGCACCGAACACAATAATACATAAATTTAACAACGTGTCATGTACAAGTCTAATCATGACATTGAACTATAAAGCTACAACTGCAAGGTGCAGTAACTCATATCACTTTTCCATTCCTTGTAATGTTCAAGATGTAATTTACTGTAAGGATGTTTAAGCGACCAAAAGGGAGGAAATGGTCCTGTTTTAGTTAGAGGTTCAAACCCAGTGCGGACTGCACTTCCTGCAGTGGCGTGCCACAGTGGACATGGGCTTCAGGTCAGACAGGTTCGGGCATGAGTCCTGCCTCTATCACTTAATGCGTGTGTCTGGGAAGCCTGTTTAGCTTGTCTGGACTTCAGTTTTCCCACCGGTAAAATAACGCTAGACCAACTTCACAGGATTTTTATGGACCAGGATTCCCAGGGAAGCATCCAGCACAGGGCCTGGCGTGTAGCAGCTACTGTACTACAGCTACGTGAGCTGAAGCAGACCACTGTCTACAGTGGCCATAAGCACTTCAGATGTGGACAAAAGCAGAGAGGAAGCTTTAAATGAGAAGCCTTTTACATTCTCCAGATGCAAAGCCCTGGATTTGTGACACTGAAGACCCAGTGGCTCTCAGAGTGGAACTTCCCATCACCGAGTGTAACTTACCACGAAGCCGAGCGCTACGAGGGGCTCCCCTTCATTCAGGTGATAGAGGAATGAGCCCCCATACGTGTGTCTGTCCAGGGGCCAGCCGACAGTGTGATCGACTCTCCCGGGTTTCCACTTCTTCTCGTCGATAATCCATAACTTTAAAAAAAAGTCCTAGAGTATTATTTAGATGTTTTATGGCACCACATGTATAAAACTTGCTAAGTTTTATGTCTTATTTATGAAAGTTACAACTGAAAAGCAGAAATAAGAGAAACACACAAAAAAGTACTTCAGATATCCCAGAAAATGACATCAAAATGCAGCAGGATGATCGGAGTAAAGAAACAGGTGAGGAACTCTGTAAGACATTAATTAAGTTCTCAGATGGGTAAGGCGTTCGTGCGGTTGTGGGAAACGCCGCTGAAGAGATGGGGTGCTGGGAACCACCTACACCTTGACCCGGGCGACGGCCACACGGGCGTGTTCGCCTCATGAACGTGAGCTGCGCCCTGCACTTCGGATCTGTTACTTTACAGGATAGATGTCATTCTTCAGTAAAAAAAACCAGTGTGCTCCCTCCTGCACCACCCTCTCCCCGACTGAAGCTAACTGATCATCCTGTTTTCAGAATGGTTAAGTTTTAAATTGCAAACAACAATTTCCACAGGAAATATTATCTAAAAATCAGATATGACGTGCCACCACATAGAATTATGTACAGTCTACCAAAACAATTAAGCCCTTACTCACAATATAATGAATCTAGTTATATATAGAATTTGAAACTTTCTGAGCTTTACCCTAAAAAGATTCTTAACAAAAGAGTTATGATGAAACTTTTGCGCTAATAGACCTAAGGTTTGGATAAACTGAGAAAATATACAACACTCAGCCTAATTAAATTTTAGGCTGCAGGTCAATATACTATGGCTGAGTGTATATTTCATAAACTAAATTATCTTTACGTTATAATTTTGAATAAACAATTCTTGCAGGATGTGGCCATTTTACAAAGAGCATTGGATAACAGGTCAAATCCTATTAGGGCAGATGGCATTACCATGAAAAAAATCAATATCACAAATATTTTCAAATTCAAGACTTCAATCAACATCTGATAAAACAACTAGAACATGCAGACACAATTTAGGTAATAGTAAAATTTGGTTAGTAATATTCTCCAGCCCCTTGAAAAATATCCCTAATGTTTTCAGTCATTATGAACTTTTCAGGTTAATGAAAAACGTAACTATAAAATTAAATCAATTTATAAACCACACAATACAAATGAATGTAAGCTTCATCTTTTCACACGAAAGTCACACCGGCAAACTCGAGTACCTCCTTGAGCCCGATCCCGTATGTCTGGGGCTCGCAGTTGGCCCTCAAGTCGAACTTCCTGTACAGCTGCTTGGCCAGGTGTCCGTGGCAGCCCTCTGCAAAGACTGTGACTTTGGCATGTAGTTCCAGCCCCCGCTCAAAAGTTGTCTAAGAAACAGGAACACGTTAAATTGCAATGTTTGACAATTTTAAAAATATTCACAGTCTGGTCAGTTTTGAATTGATCTATGATTCCGGTATAGAAGAGAAGGTGCAGATATATAATTTTAGTAACAGAACTAAACACTGTTGTAAGTGGAATCTAATTTAAATTTTATAACGTATCTTGTGTCTTTGTCATATTGATCGAATGGTTAAGTCTGTATGCATTAAAAAACAAATAAAGCATGCTCATCCCCCCACGAAAAATTATCTACAAATGAATGTACAGTGAGAAGTGAAGGGGGGCGGCCGAAATGAGTGAAGGGGGTCAGTGTGTGGTGATAGGTGGTAACCAGGCTTGGGGTGCTCACCACTGTCTAGTGTATACAGATGTTGAATTATAATGCCAGACACCTGAAACTTATACAACTAAAAAAATTTTTTTAAAGTGAAAGGCCATTTCCCCATTGTTCCTGATTTTCTAGTCCCATGATTTGAAGCAAAAAACACCATTAACAGATTTCTTGTGAATCATGCCAGAAATTTTCCATGAATAGAAAAACTACATGAGTCTATTTATATCCTTCTAACACAGACAAGATCACCCTAAAAACTACATGAGTCTATTTATATCCTTCTAACACAGACAAGATCACCCTAAAAACTACATGAGTCTATTTATATCCTCCTAACACAGACAAGATCACCCTAAAAACTACATGAGTCTATTTATATCCTCCTAACACAGACAAGATCACCCTAAAAACTACATGAGTCTATTTATATCCTCCTAACACAGACAAGATCACCCTAAAAACTACATGAGTCTATTTATATCCTCCTAACACAGACAAGATCACCCTAAAAACTACATGAGTCTATTTATATCCTCCTAACACAGACAAGATCACCCTAAAAACTACATGAGTCTATTTATATCCTCCTAACACAGACAAGATCACCCTAAAAACTACATGAGTCTATTTATATCCTCCTAACACAGACAAGATCACCCTAAAAACTACATGAGTCTATTTATATCCTTCTAACACAGACAAGATCACCCTAAAAACTACATGAGTCTATTTATATCCTCCTAACACAGACAAGGTCACCCTAAAAACTACATGAGTCTATTTATATCCTCCTAACACAGACAAGATCACCCTAAAAACTACATGAGTCTATTTATATCCTCCTAACACAGACAAGATCACCCTAAAAACTACATGAGTCTATTTATATCCTCCTAACACAGACAAGATCACCCTAAAAACTACATGAGTCTATTTATATCCTCCTAACACAGACAAGATCACCCTAAAAACTACATGAGTCTATTTATATCCTTCTAACACAGACAAGATCACCCTAAAAACTACATGAGTCTATTTATATCCTCCTAACACAGACAAGATCACCCTAAAAACTACATGAGTCTATTTATATCCTCCTAACACAGACAAGATCACCCTAAAAACTACATGAGTCTATTTATATCCTCCTAACACAGACAAGATCACCCTAAAAACTACATGAGTCTATTTATATCCTTCTAACACAGACAAGATCACCCTAAAAACTACATGAGTCTATTTATATCCTCCTAACACAGACAAGATCACCCTAAAAACTACATGAGTCTATTTATATCCTTCTAACACAGACAAGATCACCCTAAAAACTACATGAGTCTATTTATATCCTCCTAACACAGACAAGGTCACCCCAGACACACTCTTCAGCTGCTTGCTCTTTTCACTTTAAGTTCACTTGTCCTCTGTTGCTGGATATACACTGTGAAACTGAAACTTGTTTTTTCCAAGGGGAAAAATAAGCTACAATTAAAAAGTCTTTCTCTCTCTCTTTTGCTCTCTGTATTTTGCACTTATATCCGGCACATGGTAGGTACTCAGTAAAGCTCCTGAATAAAGGAATGCAGAATAATAAGGAAAGTCTCTTATGAAATATATATTTCCTGATATTTCTCCATTCATATGTTTACAGGTATTGTGTGTATACAGAAACATTCATACAAAAAAATGGTTTACACGGACAAAGCATTTTATAACTGTTTTCACATTACACAATATAAAGTGATTTGCCTAAGGCAATATATACCAAATTAAACATTCATTTTTTAATTAATTAATTAATTTTTGGCCACGTTGGGTCTTCGTTGTTGTGCGCCGGCTTTCTCTAGTTGCAGAGAGCAGGGGCTGCTCTTCATTGTGGTGCACAGGCTTCTCACTGTGGTGGCTTCTCTTGTTGCAGAGCACGGGCTCTAGGCATGCAGGCTCAAGTAGCTGTGGCTCGCGGGCTCAGTAGTTGTGGCTCACAGGCTATAGAGTGCAGGCTCAGTAGTTGTGGCGCACGGGCTTAGTTGCTCCACGGCATGTGGGATCTTCCCAGGCCAGGGCTCGAACCCGTGTCCCCCGCACTGGCAGGCAGATTCTTAACCACTGCGCCATCAGGGAAGTCCTAAGCATTCATTTTTAATGCTTGAATAGATTCCTACCTTCTCAATCAGCTCTCAATAACTGGACGTTTAGGTTATTCCAGGCTGTTTCACTATTATAAGCATGGCTCAGATTGATATCCTTGACGTGAAATATTCTCGGTCTAAGTGGTAAGAACTATTTCACTACTGATTTCATATGTTCAGTCACTAGAGAGTCTGAACATCTTTCACGTTTGTTGGTGACTCTGTGTTTCTCTGTGCAGAGCTCACCAATGTCATACATGTGCACACACGTCCTATAAGTGACTGTGCTGAGTACCTTTGGATTTGTTCCCATCTCCTTCCTCTTACTATACTTCACTCATCCATAAACCCTGTTAACAGCCTAGCACGCCAAGTTTTACCCTAATATATATACATACACACCTGTGGACTGAGGTATTTACACAGACACCTCAACTTTTTTGGTTCCTGATTCATTCCACAATGGTAGCATCATATAATACAGACTTTTCTGTATCTTACTTTTCTCACAATAATACTTCATGGAAACCTTTCCAAGTCACTATGTGGCTCAAATCTTTCTTTTTAGTGGCGGGCAGTAGTCCGTGTGGGAACACCGTAGGTTATCCAGCCATTCTGCTAATGGGTAATAGCCATTCACTGTTCCAGTTTATTTGCTATGATAAGCAATGTCATAAAACATACACCCTGTATATGTATCCTTACAACACTGGTGCTTTTATTCCTGTAAGCTAGGTTCCCAGGAGTGGCACTGTACAATCAAAGGGCACACCTACTTTTATTTTATGAGATGTTCCCAGACTGCTTTCCCCAAAGCCTGAACAATTCACATTTCCACCCACAGTGTATAAGAAGACCCTTTTCCTATTTCTAGCTAGTGACAGTATAACTGTTCCTTTCACGGTTTTGCTAAGTGTAGAGCTGGCTAACTTACTGCTATTTTAATTTGCATTTTCTGGATTACTCTTTTCAGCAACTATTTCTTTTTGATTCAAGAAATATTAACTGAGCACCCCTGGTGTGCCAGGTTGTATGCTAGGCACTGGGGCAGAGATGACAGAAAAACACTGTCCCTTTCCCTGGGGCCAGGCATGGAGGCAGAGCTAAACATAAATAACTACGCGGGCGTGCAAGGACTAGGTGTGACTGTGTGCCGTGAGGAGGGCTGGGGAGCCGGCACAGGAGCCTGGGGCCCAGATAAGAGGCATCAGAGGACCTGCCTCCTGGCTAGTGGTTACTGCTCGCCGGGATCTGCTCTTCATTTTGTAAGATTCTGCCCGTTTTTCTACTGTATTATCTTTTTTCTTGTCAATGTAGAAGTGCTCTTTGACATCACGGGTCGTCAAAAATTTTCCCCCGATCTCCTGCTTATCTGCAGACTCACTAGTATTTTTGGTATACAGAAGTGTTTAATTTTTAAATAGTTAAAAAAGGCCTGCCTCTTATAGGTTTTTAATTTCTTGCCTTTATAGGATGGTTTATCTACCCTACACCTAGGTTGTAATTATAACCTAGATTTCTAATTTTTTTATTGTTTTAAGAAATCATCAGAATTAAAATAAAATGAAAGTCTAACTATTTGCTTCCAGATGGACATGCAGTTTACTCAGCACCACTTATAAAACAACTCGATCTTAATGGACTAAAATATTCCTCTTAGAGGCAATATGCTCCTTAGTGTGCAAGGGGCAGCTCTGGAGCCTCTATTCCAACCCCAGCTCCACTACCTAACAGTGGCCTGACCCTGGGCAAGTTACTTAACCTCCGAAACATGAAAACATCCACATCAGAATTCTGACAGTAAGATGCCTATTAGACCTAAGATTAGAGCTACTGAATGAACAGCAGGACGCAGGATTCTGGGACTCAGGGGAGACGTGTTTCAAGCCCTGTCACTGGATACTCAGAGGACAGGGCGCAGAGGAAGAGCAAGCAAAGGCAGCAGGAGGGGCCCTGAAACACCAGGAAAACCAGGAGAAGGTGGTGTGAAAAGCCAGGTCCAGACAGTGTTTCAGGAATGAAAACATTATTCAGCTGTGCCAGCACTGCCCACCAGGGGCCAAGTGAGAGGACAGAGAACTGGGTACCACCAGGCGGAGGTGTCTGTGAGCGACGAGAATGTTTCCGTGCAAGAGCAGGAGGAAGCCTAACCACGCCGGGATCAAGGGAGCCAATTGGCGGAGAACAAAGAATCCATCCCTGCTTCTCCTCACCCCACCGGCCATATGAAAATAAACTTGCATGGGCTTCCCTGGTGGCGCAGTGGTTAAGAATCCACCTGCCAATGCAGGGGACACGGGTTCGAGCCCTGGTCTGGGAAGATCCCACATGCCGCGGAGCAACTAAGCCCGTGCGCCAAACTACTGAGCCTGCACTCCAGAGCCCGCGAGCCACAACTACTGAAGCCCGTGCGCCTAGAGCCCGTGCTCCACAACAAGAGAAGCTACCGCAATGAGAAGCCTGTGTACCGCAACGAAGAGTAGCCCCTGCTCACCGCAACTAGAGAAAGCCCACATGCAGTAACAAAGACCCAACACAGCCAAAAATAAATAAAATAAATTAAAAAAAAAGAAAGGGGGACTTCCCTGGTGGCACAGTGGTTAAGAATTCGCCTGCCAATGCAGGGGACACAGGTTCAAGCCCTGGTCCGGGAAGATCCCACATGCTGCAGAGCAACTAAGCCTGTGCGCCACAACTACTGAGCCTGTGCTCTAGAGCCCACGAGCCACAACTACTGAGCCCACGAGCCATAACTACTGAAGCCCGCGTGCCTAGAGCCTATGCTCCACAACAAGAGAAGCCACTGCAATGAGAAGCCTGTGCACAGCAACGAAGAGTAGCCCCCGCTCGCCGTAACTAGAGAAAGCCGCACGCAGCAACGAAGACCCAACACAGCCAAAAATAAATAAATAAATTTAAAAAAAAAGAAAAAGAAATTTACAAACTCAAATTACTGAGACTCCACTATACTCTTCTATGCTTTTATATCTATATAAATACAATATATGAGTGTTTTTACAACTACAAAGCACAAGACACAAAAATATACATTTGAACAAATACCCTGACAATACACACACAAAAAGAACTATCAGAATGGTAGAATTTGCGTGCTTCAATGTTGCTGTAATATTAAATATGGACATTTTTAAAGAATAAAATGCAATTTATAATCAAATGATCATAATACAGAAAAGAACAGCCATAACACAGGAAAGAATATAAGAAAGACAGTATTCTTTTATCCTCACTGAGTTCCCTTAAGCCCGAGCTCCCTTACTGAGTTCATGATTCCTCTCCATCCAGAACTCTGTTCCCTTTCTGTGCCCTCTGACCTCATCCTGTGCTCACTCAACACCAGTCAACTAGAGTCCGATGACTACAATGGCTGTCACTGATAACACAGTCACTGTACTAAAATGGCTCTTGTAGATCTCATCACTAACGTACAAACTCAGGCTGTTTCTCCAGGGCAAGATGAGCCCAGAGACCCCCGAGGTGTGGATCACCCGGCCAGAGCATCGTCAGTCAGAGACACCCTGACCCCCGAAACAGAGTAAGAAATGTCACGAGATGATGATTCTTCCCAGCTTCTTTATTCTTCTGCTTTAAAACACCCCGAACCCAAAGACCGGGTGCAGTGGATCTGCGAGGCTTGTCTCACACCCCCTTGCTGGGAGCCCCGCAATAAACTCTTACTTGGTTGCAAACTCCTGCTATCAGAGTCTGGCCTTCTGTGCTGAGGGTACAGGTCACACTATAAGAAGCAGGATGAGATACCAGGTGTTGCAAACCTGGCTATGCATCAGAACCCCTGGGGCTTGATACAAGACAGCTTCTCGGGCCCTGCCACAGGACAGGCTGAGCCCCAAGGCCTCACGCGATTCTGGGGCAGCCAGCCAAGCCACTAGGAGAACCACGATGCAGGTAAGACTCGAGAGCTTTGCCACTTGCTAATCTCTGTGCAGGAAGGATTGAAAAGCAGGACGATCTGCTGGAGGAGGCTTAGACTAGATGCCCAGCTCTGTTCTAGAATGGCAGAGAGGACTAACTAGGAGTTGACAAATCTCTACTGCGGCCCCGGCACTGCCTGGCACTATGCTAGCTCTGGAGTAACCCTCCATGATCTCTGAGGTTCTAATCTAGTTGAGAAATTAAGACAACAAATAAACATGAATAGGCAAGTTAATTTATCAAGATGTTAATTTGTGTTTTGCTCTTGTTATCATAGGAAAGCAAGGTATTTTTTTTCCTTGTCCTTTCCAAGGGATCTTACAGAGTGTGAGATCCATGTCTTAGGAGCTCTTCTTTTACAAATGCAAAAATAACAAGTTGTGAAAACCAGAAGGCCATTGAAGCCTATTTTGAAAGAGATGAGGTCAATCAGTTTTGCATTTACCAAAAGATGTCAAAATCCTGTCAAAGACTCCATCAGCATTACTGACAGTAATAACGCAAATGACTCTTGTCCACAGAAGTGGAAACTGTGGAGGTGGCCCAGCTGCTGACCCACGTGTGCATGGTTTTTGATTCTCCTTGAACTGGTTGTAACATCTTACTGATTCCCTCATTAATTAATGAGTGAAATAAAATCTTTGACCCATGTTTGTCTGATATTTGTATGTCATGTTTTTTCTTTTTTTTCTTTTTTTTTTTTTTAAATTTTATTTATTTATTTATTTTTGGCTGTGTTGGGTCTTCGTTTCTGTGCGTGGGCCTTCTCTAGTTGTGGCGAGCGGGGGCCACTCTTCATCGCGGTGCGCGGGCCTCTCACTGTCGTGGCCTCTCTTGTTGCGGAGCACAGGCTCCAGATGCGCTGGCTCAGTAGTTGTGGCTCACGGGCCTAGTTGCTCCGCGGCATGTGGGATCTTCCCGGACCAGGGCTTGAACCCGTGTCCCCTGAATTGGCAGGCGGATTCTCAACCGCTGCGCCACCAGGGAAGCCCATGTTTTTTCTTTTAAGAAAATCATTGTTAAACATGTTATACCTACTTGCCTAAATTACGGTTAGTTCAAAGATGTTTCTCTATTTTTTAACAATGAGAAAAATTCCACAGTAATAACTAATGTTCTAACATGCACTTAATTAATGTGCTGTTTGTAGCAAGACTAAATTATTGGGTGTGAGTTGATTCTTTCTCTTTCACTGTCAGTTTGCGAAGCGCAGAACTGTTATGTGCATACCTTGGGCGCACCATCCTTCTGTATCCCTACGTCGTTGGTGGCAATTCCTTTCACGCTACCGTCTTCATGAAAAAGGACCTAGAATGAAAACACGTTTGGTTATCACCTGGGGATTCACAACCGCTTGCAAAGAAACAAACAGCCTTCGATTTTTAGAAGGTGAGCTTGTTCTCAAGGTTATAGAGACAAAGGCTTAAGAACGTTCCAGCAAAAAAAGGGGATGTGCTTCTAAGCTACTCCCTTCTAGACAGAACACAGCTCAAACAGCTGGAAATGAAGGAAATGCCCCGACCTGGTGAGGAAGAATAGGGGGAGCTGCCAGAGAACAACGAAGGAGCCGGGAAGATGCAGCGGGAAGCCCTCTGCCGAGTTCAGGGGTCAAAGGCATGTGCACAGAACTTGGGGTCAGCGCCCGTGACAGGCTGGACCGTCAGGTGGGCGGCTGAGGAGAGTGTCGGGAAAGCCTCTGTCTCCAGTGAGCCCAAACCCCAAAACTAAAAGACCAAACAACAAGACAAAACAGAGAGGGGCTGAAGGCAGTCCAAGTTATTTCTGGACCACAAAGAAAAGGGAAAACTGGTCAAAGGTATGATTCTGAAGATGAGAAATAACAATTCTCTTATTTGGTTTCTGTTTCCTCCGGAGGAAAATGTTCTTTGGACAGGAAAGAACAAACTGTACACTAGAACCTCACAGTAGAAAGCACGGGAGAGGAAAGGCGAAACAAGAACCAGCAGCAATGGATGTGACACCTTGAAAACAAATCCACAGTAGTATGTGGCTGTGGCCTGGACCCGAAAATGGCCTTGGTGTACAAAACCTGGGGAGGAGAGGAGAGCTGCAGGGGACCAGAGAGAGACAGAGAGAGACACGGAGGGAGAGAGAGCGCACACGAGCGGGCATGTGTGCAGATACACTCAAAAAGTGAAAATCATGGATGCTACAAAACACCTACTTGTGACTTTGATTCCTGTTGAACACAGTTTAATTGGGAGAAATGCAAAACCAAATGCATGTGCATGAACTGGGAAACCAGAAATCAGTATTGGCAAGTGTAATGCAGGGACCATGTATTTTATTTGGTTTATATACTGTAAAGGTAAAAACAAAGTTTTTCAATTTTCGCTTGTGCCAAAAACAAGAGCACTCCCTCTCTCATCCAGATTTTTTTTAGCATTTCCTTTAGAAAACTTAACTGTAAACCCTTTCTCTGTCTCTCTTAGATATATGGGAGTCATGTTAAAAGCTAAGTAAGACTCCTGCCAGGTCTGTATCTCAGCAATGAGTTTCTTGGGTACTCGGGGACACACCTGAGATGTGACCATGGAGGAGGATGGTGGCCGGTCTCCCTCTCTCTGGGGGAAGAGTCTGGGCTCCGTGCTGGCCTCTGCGTTGTCACTTCCCACTTGTCACAAAGATACAGGACGCTTTATTTGTCCTTTGGATAGAGACGATTAACGCGCATGTAATGGACTGTATCTGCCTGACTCTGTAAAAGGGTGAGATTTCTTTCTGTTTCGGCGACCTCCCTAGCAGGTGGCCTGTAGCTGCACTGTAGTCTTGGCAAGAAAAAAACTGTTTCATTCTTGTTTATAATATGTAGAGGTGATTTTTCTGGGCTGGCAGGAGATTTTAGTTTTAATAATTTCCCCAACAGTATTCAGTGAGAAGCTACCGTCCGATATGGCCGCCAGAAGTTATTTTGAGGAAATTACTGGGAGAACAGTTTCCAGAATGAAGAGGGGAATGGCCCTGCTGTACAGCAGGCTTGAAGTAGTGCAGACATTCTGGCTGCCACTTCGAAAGGGAATAAAAAGAGAATGCGGTCAGAGGAGGGCAAGGAGAATACTGAAGGGACTCAAAATATTTACATATTATATGGTGGCTGTAAGAATGGAGGCTATTTAACTGGGAAGAGAAAAACCACCTGCGAAGGCGGGGAAGGAGAGCAGGGCATAGTTATAACTGGAGAGTTCTCCCTGGAGGAGAGCACAGATTCGTTCCACACAGTATAAAACAGTAAATAAACGTCTCCTCAACTTAAGGAAGACAGTATCACCAACAAACCAAACATCGGAGATATTTTTTCATCCTTGAAGGTGTTGTCCTAAGCTGGACAGTCACATGATGTGGTGACAAGGACTTCAAGTACCCTTTGCGTGAGATCTTGCTAAGGTTTCTTCTGATCTTGCAATTCTAAAATCCTATGGCTGTTTGAAAATATACATCTATTTACCTCTGTACCCATCTTGGTTGCTTTTCAGAAGAAACAGAGACCGCGTCCTATAAGCACTAAGAACAGGGCCGCACAAACCTCTGCAGCCGCGTAGCCGGGGTACACTTCCACACCCAGGGCTTCCGCCTGCTCTCCCATCCAGCTCACCAGATGTCCCAGGCGCACAATGTAATTGCCATGATTGTTCATCGGGAGACCTACAGATACATGCTTGGTTTAGAAGTCTGACTTTTTATGGGTAAAACATCTCAAAAACAGAAATACTTAATTTAGAAATTCTAATCAATGTCTAATTTCTACATAAATACACACACGTCATCTTATGGCCATAATTTCAATTTATTTTGTAACAATTCTGGTCTAGAGTTCAAATTATTACATTGAAAACGACATTACAGACTAAATTAAAAATCCCTGGTTGCCGTACAAGACTATCTCAATTCTTCTAGACTGGAAGACAAAAGCACTGGGCTCTAGGCCTGCTTTCTTCCCCACAAGCTAGCTGTGAAATTTTGGTTAAGTCCTTCGAGTCTCTGGGACTTAGTTTTCTCATCTGTAAAAGGAAGGGATTCCACCCAATGAAATGCAGCTGCTTCCAGCTGTGGAATTTTGTTAAGTCTACGAGTATTTATCATTCCTCACCTGGGAGAATTGGCACAGGAATTCTATATTTCTCCGTCAAAATTCCAAATCTATCTTCTGTTACGGGAGTGTTAAGTGGAGCCTGGAAACAAAAGGAGGAGAGAAAAGGACTTTAGTTCATACTTGTGAGGTAAATACAAATCATAAACTACTGTGTCAAAAAGGAAAGGGAACTATCCTCCTCACTTTTCTTCCATCACTTCCTTTGCAGAACTTGACACCGTAAATCCTTTGTCTCTTTGAGATGCATGGGAATCTTTTTAAACCTAAATAAGCCAGTTTGCATCCCAGGAATGTCTTTGCTGGGGGCCTTGGAGCCACCTTTGAAAGTGAACATCAGGGGGGCTGTCTACCTGTCTCCCTGCCTCTGTGTGAGGTGCCTAGGCACCTGCTGTAACTTCCTGCTTCATGGAAAGAGAAGAGTTTTAGTTTTCCTCTGGATAAAGGCAATTAACAGGCATAGAAGGGATTGGATCTGCCTGGCTACATAGGCTTTGATGTGAAAAACTTTTTCTATTAGAATTGATATTGTGTCAATAATAATTCAGTGATACCTATTTTTGATATAACATTGAAGAGAGAAAGTTAATTAGGCATAGTTACAGCATTTCTAGTTCCAAGGAGCTCACTACTTTAGAAAGAAGAGCATCGTCCCTTGTGCTAAGCCCCACGTCAGCAAACCCAGCCCTGACCTTAACCTCATTCAGTTCCGGCCTCTCCAAGGAATGTAATCTTACGCGTCAGCCTCTCCACCAGTCCTCGTGAGGCACCACCTGAAGCCTCGCCTGGTAGGCAACAGTGCCTGAACTAACCCTTTCCCTCCCCCGCTTTTTTTTAAATCGTAGAGTCCTAACCACTGGCCTGCCAGGGAATACGCTGAAATAACCCTTTTGCTTATGACTTCCATGCCCCACCCCCTTTCTGCCTGTCAAACCCTTTCCTTTTCTGCTGCTCCTTGGAGCTCCCTTCTGTTTGCTAGATGGGATGCTGCCCAGAATCACTGAATAAAGCCAATTTGATCTTTAAATTTACTCAGGTGAATTTTGATTTTTAACAATCTTTACAGAGTATGTTCACAGATACTAAATATTCTAACACTGAATACCTTGAACAGGAGTAATAAAACCCATCTTACAGGGCTTCCCTGGTGGCACAGTGGTTAAGAATCTGCCTGCCAATGCAGGGGACACAGGTTTGAGCCCTGGTCTGGCGAGATCCCACATGCTGCGGAGCAACTAAGCCCATGCACCACAACTACTGAGCCCGCGTGCCACAACTACTGAAGCCCGTGCGCCTAGAGCCCTTGCTCTGCAACAAGAGAAGCCACCACAGTGAGAAGCCCGTGCACCGCAACGAAGAGCAGCCACTGCTCGCTGCAACTAGAGAGCCCGCGCGCAGCAACGAAGACCCAAGGCAGCCAAAAATAAAACAACAACAACAAAAAAAAACCCCATCTTACAGAAGAAAAAAACTGAGATGCATAGAGTACAATATTTTAACCAAGGTCATACAAATGATGACTGCAGTAAAACTAGCACTTGATTCTCTGTGTATCATACCAGTGACTTTTCTGCTTACGTTATGGGGTCTTATTAATGTATTTCCTTAGAAAATTAGATTAAATTATCCTCCTTGGCTTTAGATACTGCAATGTCCCAGGAAAGTTATAGAACACTTTATTAAGAACAATGATATAAACACCTATGGAACAAGTTAGGAAATACCCTCAAAATCAAAAAGCTATATTTATTCAAAGATCTTCTCAAGATAATACCTTCTTATAAATCCAGTACACAGATACCATGTGCAGAAGGCATTAAATGAGTTAATAGCTTAAAATTTTAACTATATTTGATATGATTCAAATTTTTTGGCCCTTTTACAATTAAAAATCTATCTACAAGTATCCTGTAAGAGACAGAACTGGTGAAAAGGTTTTCCACATTCCTTTCATTTGCAAATAGAGATGCAATAAAGACGAGACTGGGTATAAAAAACTACTTTTCATACTCCTTTCTCCTTCCAGTCTGGGAACAGCTCTTGGAGAGCTCGTGGGTCCAGGCAAGCCCCTGAGAGTGTGTGCGTGCCTATCTGAGCAGCTTTCTCCACCAGACACACGCGGATGTCCTTCTCGTGCTGGGCCGCCAGCTGCTTGAGCCGAGCGGCTGCTGAGAGCCCCGCAGGGCCGGCACCCACGATTACCACGTCTGCCTCGTCTGCAAACCGCTCCATGTTCACCCCTGGAGGGGAGAGGGTTGAAACATATGTAACATCTGTAACTCCATTTCTGCTTTGCGAAGAAGTTCATTTGTACCATTTTTTTAGATTCCACTCACTTTGCTGTAAGGCAGAAAGTAACACAACACTGTAAATCAACTATACTCCAAAAAAACCCACATATCAATTCTGGGATGACTATTACCTGATAAAATTACAGGCTGGGTTACAAGTACCCACTATCCTTTAGAGCATTATTTATAGAAATAACCCCTCTGCTTCCCATGAGAATTATACTAAGTCCATTACTGTCTTAGTTTATTTTCTTAGGTTCTGTTCGAGGACATATCTTATTTTAACTTCCATAATCCAACTTTTATTACTGAGATTTATTATTATAAGTTTGCAAGCATTTGCTTATCTAAACATTAATATGTAACAGATTTTGTAAAGTTATAAAATATTATTAGATGATTTTACACTATCATGAAAAATACAGTATTTACCTCCACAAAATGATACAAACTGTCTAGAAAAGTCTCAACAATTTTACAGAAACGATTACTTACCTTCCCATCGCTTGTCCTTATCCCGGGGATGAACAGTATAGTGGGTAGTGATTCGAGGTACAGTAGAAGTTGAAGACCATCTTGTAGCACACAGAGGTAGATGATTTTTCTTAATTTGTAAGGCATGAAAGCACTGGTATGCTGCACAAAAATCATGAACAGT
Organism: Leucopleurus acutus; assembly: GCF_964270905.1. NCBI lineage: Eukaryota > Metazoa > Chordata > Mammalia > Artiodactyla > Delphinidae > Leucopleurus > Leucopleurus acutus. The sequence continues at coordinate 154,649,986 of NC_139146.1, forward strand.
ATTATTTTTCTAATTAGTTTTTCTCAGCAGTAGATTGAAAAAAAATTTTTTTAAAGCAAAAAAAAAAAAAATCTACGACTGGGGATCAGATCTGGCTTCTGTTTGGTTTTCTGTTAATTACCCTAAACCCTTAAACAGATCACTTAACTGCTTTAGATTTCAGTTTCCTCATTCAAAAAAGTAAAGGGCTACCAGGTGATCACTAAGGGACCATCTTTTTTTTGTTTTGGGCCGCACCACGCAGCTTGCGGCATCTTAGTTTCCCAACCAGGGACTGAACCCAGGGTCACAGCAGTGAAAGCGCTGAATCCTCACCACTGGATCGCCAGGGAACTCCCCCACTGAGGTACCACCTTGACCTGAAATTTTATGAGTCCACGTGATACCTTCTCTTTGGAAACATGTATATCTTCTGGACACGTCAACACTGTGGACTGTCAGTGAATGGTTACATCTATGCTGCAGAGCCCTTAGCTGTGAATTATCTTTCCTAGGTGAACAATTCAGCTGGCTCTTCCTCAGAAAGCAGTGTTTTCAAATTATAACATTTTAAAAGTATCTAATAGGGCTTCCCTGCTGGCGCAGTGGTTGAGAGTCCGCCTGCCGATGCAGGGTACACGGGTTTGTACCCCGGTCTGGGAAGATCCCACATGCCGCGGAACGGCTAGGCCCGTGAGCCATGGCCGCTGAGCCTGCGCGTCCAGAACCTGTGCTCCGCAACGGAAGAGCCACAACAGTGAGAGGCCCGCGTACAGCAAAAAAAAAAAAAAAAAAAAGTATCTAATAAACTAATTTATTCAATTTACCTCATGTCAAGCTTCATTTATAAATAGGACGACCCTATAATTTATCACCTAAACTGGATACTTTGAAAGTAATAAGGGGCAGTTACTAATGGTTATGCCGGGACAAGGTGGCAAACTGCGTTTCAGCTTCCTTTTAAATTAAGTGGACCCTGCCATATAGCAGCATCTTCTGAGAGCCTCAAAAACGTATCTATTCTCTGAGTTAGCAAACAGGATTTTATGGAAATAAACAGAAGTGTGCAAAGATTTGTCTGCAAGAATGTTCATTAAACCTCTGTCGTCCTTAAACCTTCACCTCTATCTCCTCCCTCCCTTACCTGAAACCAAGCACATCAAACCTCACAGAAAGACAGAAGCAATCAGGTGGGAACTGTCTCAATTCCTGGCAAAAACCTCTAATGTAATCTGTATTGTGTCCATCCTTTGTTCATTCTCTCAGGTTATAATAAAGAGATGTCTTTTCTCCTCACTTAGAGTAATCCTTCCACCTGGATGACGAGGCTAACCCTTCGCATCTTCTTAGAGACATTCCTACGCCAAAGACCCCCCTAACTCCTGTATCTTCAATTTCTCACTCCCTTCTCTGGTACTCCTCTCCATGGCAATCCTTCCCGTAATAAAAGAAGGGCAGAGAATCCTCCCTTGGGAATAGCCCTGAAAGATATAAAAACTTACATTTGTAGCTTAAATAATTAAAATCTGTTATGGGAGAAGGGATGGAATAATCAAAGGAACAGAATAGTTTAGAAATAGACGGAATACACTTAAGGATCTGTCATATGATAAAGACACCATTTCAAATAAGGAAGAAGAGACAGCTCGTCATTAAATGGTCAGAGACAGGTAGTAGAAAATTTGGAAAAAAGTATACCCCTCTCTTTATATGAAAATGAATTCCATTTGATCAATGATTTTAACAGGAAAAGTCAAAGTATAAAAGTTTATGGTGACGACTTCCCTGGTGGCGCAGTGGTTAAGAATCCACCTGCCAATGCAGGGGACACGGGTTCGAGTCCTGGTCCAGGAAGATCCCACATGCCGCGGAGCAACTAAGCCCGTGAGCTGCAACTACTGAGCCTGTGCTCTAGAGCCTGCGAGCCACAACTACTGAGCCCACGCACCGAGCCCATGCTCTGCAACAAGAGAAGACACAGCAATGAGAAGCCCACGCACCACAACGAAGAGTAGCCCCCGCTCACCACAACTAGAGAAAGCCCGTGCGCAGCAACGAAGACCCAACGCAGCCAAAAATAAATAAATTAATTAATTAAAAAAAGATTATGGTGATAGATCCACAAATTATTTGACTCTCTGCTTTTGAGTGTGGGCTGAACTTAAGGATTAGCTTCCAACAAGTAGAGTGCGGCAGGGAAAAATACTAGCTTTACAGTAGAGAAGTATGACAGACACTTTACCCAAGTGATCAAGTTTACCATTACCAGCAACAAGGCATCCTGGCATCACACGATGTAATGTCATGAGAAGGGCTCCTCACCTTCGTGCTATGCCTCCCCCAAATCCACAACCTTAGTCTAATCGAGAGGAAGCAGCAGACAGACTCGGATCGAGGGACCTCCTACAAAGCGCCTGACCAGCGCACACTGCAAATGCCAGGTCATGAGAGACAAGAAGAGACAGTGGAATTACCACACTGAAGTGGACTTGATATGAGAAGACGTGAGAGCTGAAGCAATGTGGGGTCCTGGACAGAAAAGGATCTGAATAAAGTCTGTAGTTTAGTTAACAGTACTGCACCAATGTTAGTTTCTTACCAATTGTTCTACGGATATGAAGTTAAGCTGGGTGAAGGGTGTATGGGAACTCCTCAGTGCTATCTCAAAAAAAAAAAAAAGGGTGTAAATATTTGTGACCTTGGATTAGGCAATGGTTTCTTAGCTATGACACCAAAAGCACAAGCAACAAAAGAGAAAACAGATACACTGTCCTTCATAAAAATGATAACTTTTTGTTTTTAAAAGATACCAACAAGAAAGGGAAAAGATAACCCATGGAAGGGGAGAAAATATCCGCACGTCATATATCTGATAAGGAATTTGTATCTGGCATATATAAAGAACTAATTTCTAATAACAAAAAGACAAACAACCCAATTAAAAACACACAAAGAATCTGAATAGATGTTTCTCCAAAGGAAATAAACAAATGTCCAATAAGCACATGAAAAGATGCTCAATATCATTAACCATCAGAGAAATACAAATCAAAACCACAACACGATACCACTTTATATCCACTAAGACAGCTATAATCAATAAGACATAACAAGCGCTGGAGAGGATGTGCAGAAATTGGAACCCTCGTGCACTGCTCGGGGGGGGGGAGTAAAATGGCGCAGCCACTTCGGAAAACAGTCTGGCAGTTCCTCAGAATGTTAAACATACAGTTTCCGTATAACTCAGTCATAGGTATATACTTTCTTTTCCATTAAAAATTAATTTATTCAGATTATGTTTTCCAAAAGAGAGGGTTCTGTGCTAGTCATCTTTGAAAGTTTTCATACCATTTCAGAACCACATTTGTCGGAATGAACATTTCAGATGGACTTGGTGTCATCTGGGCCTGAGAGACATCAAATGAAGCAAAACTGTAGAAGCTGTCCAACATCTTTTGTGGGAACTGAGTAAATGAGTCAACTGAAGACACAGCAGCATTACCTACAGGAGTCTGCTGAGCCAGACTGTCCAATAATTCCACTGAACTTCCAATGTGAGCAACAGATGGAGTCCGGACACTATTCATGGCCCCAGAAGGGTGCTGGCTTCCTCCTCCAGGTTTAAGACCTGAAGTTTTGAAGATGGCACTCGGTTTCCCACTCGCGGCAAATCCTAGGAGTTGCCGTACTGGCATTCCATTTGAATCAGGACAGGAGAAGTAGACAGATCCTCCCATTCCCTCAGGAAATGGGACTGTTCCCAGCATAAAAACCACAGCACGGCTGATATTTTCATAATCAGGCAAGTCAACAACAAATTTATCCTCTGCCACCTGCTGTGCAGCTGTCTGCACCAGCCTCCCCGCCACCAAGCGGCCAAACATGGTGGCGGCTCCACTCAGCCAGCAGAGACCCAAAGTCCTGGCGCTACTGCCCTAGTCGAGCCCAAGAACCTTCCAGAACGTGGCGGCGGATGCCTACCCCTCTGCTACACAGCAACTAGGCCAGCGGCAGAAATGCCTCCTGTCCCCGTGACCTCTGACCTCTCCTTCCTCAGGTATATACTTAAGATAAAAGAGAACATATGTCTGCACAAAAACTTGTACATGAATGTTCATAGGTACGTTATTCACAGCAGCCCCACAGTGGAAACGACCCAAATGTCCATTAGTGGATGGAGAGTTGTTACCTAGGGCTGGAGGGGCTGGGGAGTGATGGTTAATGAGTATGAGCTTTCTTTCTGGGAGGATGGCAACGTTCTAAGACACACTGTGGTGACGGTTGCTCAACTCTGTGAATATACTAAACACCGCTGAGTCGTATCCTTCAGATGACGTGATTGTATGGTGTGTGACTTGTATCTCAATAAAACTCTTGCTTAAAAAAGAACATTTACAGTCACACACAAAAAAGATTATGGGGAAAACAACTGTCATTTTTTTTAAAGAAACTTTGATTTGGAAAGCTTTTTCTAAGTGTGGCAAAAAAATCTCAAAACTCATAAGATCACTTAACTAAAAATTTAAAACATCTATATGACCAAAAAATGACATAAACGTAACTGTCTATTTTATTTTTGAGATTTAAACACTTAGACACACCGGCTGAATTGTGGTAGAGAAGCGAGGTCAAAAAGTCCAGTGAACTCATAACATCACCATACAAAATCACAGATGGCAATTCTATGTCCATCTCTGATGCCAGTAGTGCTAACACCAGGCTATGAAATGGCAATGATTTAAATACCCAATGAAAATAGAAATGGTAATTTGGGTGGAATTTGGATAGCACTTGACCCAAGAATGATTTCAACTAAATTAAGAGTAGGGCAGATAGTGTCCGATTTACTTTGATATTCCAAAAAACATAAAGCAAACTGTGGACAAAGAACGTCGCCTGTCATCTCAGTAAACAAAGGATGTTGAGGCCATGAAGCCCTCAGCCACTGCAGCTGCCCCCAAGAGTGCACCCTGAGGGGATTCAGGATGGAGAAAAGCAGGATACTGGCCCTAGATGGTATAGGTGCACATCAAAGGAATAATTTCAATAAGCCCAGACTCTTGCATCTTCCCATACAGGGAAAAGCACTAAATTCATTAACTTGAGATTTTTAGTTTTCTCTAATTAGCAGTAATCTTTTGATGTTCCAACTACCTGTTTTTTTTTGTTTTTTGTTTTGGTTGTTATTGTTGCAAAAACTCTCCAGATCCTGGCTCTTCCCTTATGTCTCTGGAGCAGTCCCTCAGAGCCGTCTCAGAGGTTGTCTCCCGGGCTGTAGTCCTCAGAATGCCTGTTGACTAAAACATAATTCTCAACTTTTACATTGTGTTCTTTTATCCCCCAGGTGACAGTGTGGCGACCACTAAGGGACCTAGAGCTGACTTCTCTCCTTCACCTGAACTCTCTGAGGAACAGGAGCCTTGGTACCAGCAGAGGCCTCTTCTGTCCACCCACCTCCTGAGAGACTCCAGACGAATCTGGGTGAGTCTCCCCTGGTTCTCAGAGCTCCAGATTATTGGTTGATGATCCAGAGTTTTATGTGGTGGTGTGTAACAGGCACCTGGCTCCCAAGCTGAAAGATACTGGGGGTGGGGGGTCTGGCTAAAAGACACTGGGGGTTCTGGACTGGGTGATGAGGTGAGAGGCTGGCCTAATATCTTTGCCTCCAACTAAGACTCCAGTCAGGTTTATGTACATACAAACCTTATACTTACAAGTACTTACTTAACTGGGAATTAAAGGAAATCTTGCCTCAAAAATGACAAAGATGGGGCTTTTTTATTGTGCACACAGTTAAGTTAGAGAAAACCGGCTTGATAAAACACCTTTTCAGAATTCTGACCTTAAAGTAACAAAAGTCCTTCTAGGGGGAGCTTGCATTTCCCTTCCTGTGTCTTTGAGATGTAAATGTTCTACCTGATCTTCGGTGCTGTGTGTGTTTTTAAACTTGGTCTCTGCCATCCGGAAGGTAACATACGGTGTACATCTGTCAGCCAATCGAACAGACTGGGATTCCGAGCAGTCTTCTGTCTGTGCCAACTCTCAGGCACTTTTTTTGCCATCTTAACCTTCATCGTGTCAGCCTGTTCAACGAAGGCCTTTACTTTCTTAGACTATTTCTGGGAGTAAACCTTCTGGATCTTGTTTAGTCGGCACCCTCCACGCTCTCTTATTGGGAAGCCTCTTGCATTTTATTGGTTTGAGCCACTATTAAGATATACCTCATTAAGGGCCAGATGATGGATCCTGTAAATTGGAGATACTTCTAAACTGGTAAAATTTTAGAGCGCTCTCATAGTGAGCAGTTGTTTTATTGGCACCCATGAAAAAAACAAATTAGAAGGTGGAAAAAGACATATATAATGATTAACCTAAGAACTCCTTTAAAACAAACAAATAAAAAAACAGTTTGGGAAGACTTATTTGTGGTCTCTGCTTCCCCTCAATGGGTCTTACAGATGCTAATAAAAGCATTAGGCTAATTAATGTTAATTAGTTTAACATGGAAGTTAAAAAAAATGAAGGGAAAAGTCTAGAGACTTCTTCCTGACAAGGTGGAAATTTTAGAGACTAGTACCCCCAAATAAAGAAATCTACAGATGGTTATTAATAAATGGGAGAAATAAAATGGATGTTAGTGGGATTAAAACAAAAGGTTTTGATGTAACACTACCTATGGATGATGGGCCAAAGGGACCCCCTATTGGTTCCCAACATTAAAGGGCCCCAAACAAGTCCACTCTACCCAGTTTAAAAAACATATATATTTAAAAGGCTGGAAGAAAATTACATTTAGATACCTGACCAACAGTTACTTGGGGCAACAGGCCAACTAATCAAATGAAAAGACTGACAAAAGGGCCTGAGTCTCTTGGTTCAACCCCTCACTAGGGACCCCAGAGCCTTTTAAACAAAATAGATAAAATGGTTGGGGAATGAAAGAAAGCTTCTAGGACTCCTTGTATGACCAAAGCTTGTTGATTGGGTCCTAATGGGAACCAAAGTTAAAGGTATAAAAGTTGACAGAATTGAGATGGAAGTTTATAAAAATTGGTATATTTAAATAGGCTTTATATAAGATGTTTACATCTCTTTTGCTGAAATTGTGGGATAGACATGTTTCACTGGGATAGACATGTTTCACTGGGCTTGTGGGATATTTATTGTGGGATAGACATGTTTCACTGGGCTTCCTCTACTTGGTATTATAAGACAGGGCATATGAATCTGGCCCTCATGAACTATTAAACATATGAAATGAAACCAATAGGGTTACCTGAGCCCATACAATATGAGGTAAAAAATGGGAACTAATATTCAGGGGTCAACAAAAATAATAATAGACATTTTGCTCTGGGTATACCCTGTGCACTCAAAAAGAGGGCCGTTGTTAATGCCTTATGCAAGCTTTGGAGTCATGATAAATTAAATCCTAAAGTTCTAGAACATGGAACTCTTGATTTTCAGTTTAGTTGGAAATCTTCTCTCTGATACAAAAGCAAATAAAGTAAGTATAGTTGGGCAAATCAATATTTTAGTATCATTTAGGTGGCAGATCAGTTCTTTGGAGAATTAGGAGCAGATGTACCTTTCAAATCTCTACAAATCAGAAATGTAAATACAGCCCACAAAGACCAGAGACTGAGCCTAATTAGCTCAAACAGGTAAAACCTGAAACCAAGGGGAAAAAAAGGGAAAAAAGGCCTTTTTAAACTCAAACTGTTGGAAAGGTTTCCTCACCCAAAATCTAATTCATAGCCTCCTTAAGGGTTTATCAAGGACAAATACAAATCTTAAGTCTTTTCCACAAATAGTGAAGCCTTGGTCATCTGAGCAAACAAATTTAACTTATTCCAACTGTTACTTATACACTAGTGAGTTTATATGGTAATACCTGATTCATAACTAAGCTTTTAGAGTGAAGCTATGCGATCTCTAGTTTTGTCTGTTTATATGTCTGGGTGTACATTACATATGAGATGTCTCAAACTCTGGAAAATATTATGAAAATTAAACTTATAAAAGAGCTCTATTTAATTGACTTAAAATAAGCACTTACAAACTAAATATTTCTAAATATAAAAGAAACTGGCCAGAGTGAATTTTGGGTTCACATGATCTAGGAAATATTCAATATTAAATTAGTATCTGATATTAAAGCTATCTTAAGCTTGTTGGTTTAGTCAGTACAGACATGTCTTACTTTTATTGTACCTAGGTTTACTGAAGGTCGTAAGTTCATGTTATTTGTAACAGTCTGTCAACAAGAAAAAAAATTAAATAGTACGATTTTCATAAGTTACAAAATAAATGTAAATGAGATAAGAGTTTTCAGGTGAACTCTTCAGGAATAATTATGTTTTGGGTATGTCTATCTTAAAATAGTTTCTTCAGATTTTTTGGTAATTTGAGTTTTGACAAGTTAAAAATGATGGGAATTTATTGAATATCCAGGTTATTTCAAATAAGATAAAATACTGGAACGTTAATTGCTAAACAGGTCTAAATCTACCTACTTTTGTCTCCTTATGAGAGGGAAACTAAAGATGTTTGGGTTTATTGGACACATGTCTTGTACCACACTGAGGAAAGAAATTATGCTATGAGAAGATGTATGTTTCTAGAGGTTTTAGAATATTCAAATCAGGAAATGCTGTTTGTGAACAAACAGTTCATAATCACTTGCTCCTTTTCAGTTTTTGCTAAAGATTAAGGTTTTTAAGGGTTAAAACTGTAATATGTAATCAAAGCTACTAAAAATATCAAGGGAAACATTTCAGTGGGCTAGGAAAGTAGGATGTATGTTCTCAGCAAAAGAAGATATGAAGAATACAAATGAATTTGTTGGAAAAAGAAGGGTGATTTTGTCCTAGAGACATTTACTTCTCCTTAAAAAAATTCCTTAAAAAAAATTAAGGAACTAATATGAACACAGAAAGTTGTGGAAGGTTTGCAGAAAGGGAGCCCTGAAAAGGAGTTCCGGACATGGTCAGGCTGGGATTAGATTAAATTTAATTAGGTAAATGGATTTTGTTATTAAAAATAGGCTGATGTAGGAATGGACTTGGTTCCTCTCTCTGTTAAGAGAACAAAGTTTTCACTGATTTTGATAAGAGATTGAGTTTCCGTGACTCTAAGTGATCTGTTTTTGCTTTTGAAGTATTTTGTCACTTTCGTTAAGTGAATTAAGTGTTGTTTCACAGCGACCTATGATCCTATTTGACCAAGTGTTTTGAAACCTTTTTGATACTTTTGACAAACTTCCCAAATCAAAAATTCTAACTAAAGTTCTTCTGACCCCCAGATAACTCTGATATGTTTCAAAGGAATCCTGAGATATCTCGAAGAGAGATATTAAACTAAGTTTATTTATGTTAACGTACATGGGAAACACTGTCAAATAAGTGGTGATAATACCTTCTAAGGTTAGATGTCATTCATATAGATATTCCAAAATTTGTAAAGAATTCCTAAAAGTCTGACATGTCCTGGTATAATGCTATCAGTCATAATTCTATTTATTATCTTAAAATGTTGTTTGTCACAGAAATATCCAAGTTTCTTGTCAATTGCATTGTGATCAGATCTTTAACCATGCCATATTAAGTCTTTTGTCGTTTTTAGACAATCATTGTTTTACTCTGATGCTTTTATATAATGAAGATCTTCAAGAAGATTTACAAAAAGGACTATTTGACAAATACAAGTTTCTGACAACTTTTAGATCATACCACTGAGCTGGAAAACCTTTCCTCTTACACTTACCCCAAGTTGATTAAGTATACCTTTGTAAACAAAGATGAAACATTTCTTTTTCTCTCTACCTGATCCCTCCAGAATTTGGCTTCTCCAGCTGGCTCCCCTGGGGACTTGATGGCTTATTTCGACCAGATTACAACTAGTTATACTAATCATTGTTTTAATTTGCTCTCTTGTTAGTTTCAAATTACTTATGACTTGGCCCTCTCTCTGCTGCACTCTGACCTTACTAATGTTATTAGCTGTATTATTTATATCCTGTCTATTTTATAAGATTGCTTTCTCTTGCATTACCCAATGTGTAACCAGGCCTCCAACAAAATCAATGATGTCTTAAGACAGTTGATCACATACATAACTCTAGAATAATTGTAACAGTGCAACTTTAGATATGGGAAGAAGTAAGAAGGGAAAACAGCTCCTGGATCGTCATCAACTAGTAAGACAGGCGCTGCAGAGAATTTTAGATTACCAACAGGGCCCAATCCGCAAAATAACCCATTGGGTGGCCTCTCAGCAGAATCTTCGCCTGATCTAGGAATGAGCCCTCCTAGCGCCGTGGGACAAAAACTGGTCATGAAATGACTCCCAAACATTGGTCAAATTTATGAGTAAGAGGAGGCACTGTGGACAAAGAATGTCACCTGCCATCTCAGTAAACAAAGGATGTAGAGCCATCAAGCCCTCTGCCACTGCAGCTGTCCCAGCTGTGCACCCTGGGGGGATTCAGGATGGAGAGAAGCAGGACACTGGCCCCAGAGAGCAAAGGTGCACATCAAAGGAATGAGTTCAATGAGGCCAGACTCTTGCATCTTCCCATACCGGGTAAAATGCTGAATTCATTAACTTGAGATATCTGGTTTTCACTAATGAGCAGTAATCTTTTCATGTTCCAACTACCTGGCTTTTTTTTTTTTTTGCTTGTGTTTGTTTGTTTTTACAAAAACTCCTCTGCATCTTGGCTTCTCCCTGACCTCTTCAGAAGAGTCCCTCAGAGCTATCTGAAGAAGCTGTCTCCTGGGCTTAAGTGCTCAGTGTGTCTGCGAATAAAACGTAATTCGCAATCTTTAGGTTGTGCATTTTTTTTTTCAGTCAACAGTACATACCCGTTAGGTGTAGTAATACACGCACGAGGTATAGAAACTTTAAATGAAATCCTAACTATTTAATCCACGATGGCCGAATTTGACAATTCTAATTTCATGAAATTCGTTGACTTTGCAATAGGTACACCTGTTTATTCTATAACCACAAATTAATTTAAAGAAACTAAAGATAAAAACTAAGTCCGTTGTGGGAGAATTCAATATCCTGGAGTAAACTTTTTTTTTACTTTTTAACCGTTCTTTTGTTTTTAAGTAAAACAAAACAAAACAAAACCCATGCCGCTGCATCATTCTACTTTTTTTTCTTAAGTGAAAGGAGGGGCGGGTAATGAGGTATTTTACCAAGTCATCCTGACGGTTCTAGGGGCAACCATGACACGACAAGCCCTAGAGTTAATTTCAGGCAACGCAGAAAAATTCCTGGCCCCAGATCCACTCTGGTCACTTGGGCAGCATTTGAAAGTTACTGCTGGTGGCAGAACGGTTCAAATTCTTAAGAAAGGAGTAGGACGACTGCCAAGACGCCAGCCAGCTGAAGACCAAGGGGAAAAGCTGTGCAAATGTTAGTTTACCCATTTCCAACTCGGCAAGAGACTACGCCTGGGCTTCGGGAGGGGGCTCAGCACTGGCGCTCGGGGAGATTCCGCGGCGGCGCCGTGCTGACAAGTTTCCTCCGCCCGTGACCTCTGGCCTAGTTAGTTGTCAACTCTGCAGCTGGACGAGCCGGGGAGGAATCCAGGGTCCGCCGGGCGCTGACCGCGCGACCTCTGCCTTGGTTCCACCCAACGACGCGGGCCCGGGCTGCCCCGCGACCTCGCTCCCCTCACCCGCGCGCCCAGACCCCGCTCACCCGGGCAGGCCAGCCTGGCCAGCGGCACCTGCATGTTCACTGCAGTCGATACGCTGGCGGACGCCGCGGGAGGAGCTCGCGCTCGGCTCGCCCGGACGCGTGACCTCTAGGCCACGGGGGGCGCCATCGCCCGCCTGCACGCGCGGAGACTCCGCCTCCCTCCTCAGCGACTGCTCCGCCTTCATGGCGCTCCCGCCTCCCTCTTGCTGTGCACTGACGCCGCGCGAGACGCGACGAAGGCAGTGCTTCCGGGTCACGGACTGAGGGGGCAAGGGAAGAGACTCCAAGTCCCGGCGCCGCCCGCGGCTGCAGGCGGCGCGGCCTCTCACCGGGGCGCGGCCTCTCACCGGGGCGCACGGAGGCCGCCGGAGCTCTGGGGGGCCGAGACCACCAATCCCAGGGCGCTTCGCGCGCGCAGTGCCAAGAAGGTGGGGCGGAGCGGCGCGCACGGCACCCTGGGAGGTGTTGTCTTCTGCTCCGGGAGCGCAGAGCTGCCCGAGGCGCACTCACTGGCACCTGATTGGCTGTCCCGAGAAAGTGACAGGGCTACGCGGCCCAGGGCCGAGAGCGGCGAGGAGGCGGGCCAGCTGGGATTTAGGCGCGAGCGGTTGAAAGTCGGTTGGTATTAGTTCGGCCGCCGAGGTGCCGTCCCACCCCCAGCCCTCTCCATGGCGGACCCGGAGGAGCTGCGGCTTTCCCCGCAGCCGCTGCCCTCCTCTGCCTCGTCTTCAGACGCTTCAGCATCTTCCCCCGGCACCCCGGCGGGTTTGGACCGGACGGTTCCGAACAGGAACAGCGGCCGGCCGGTGGACCTGCTGGAGGAGGTGGAGCTGCAGATCGGAGACGTGAGTGCGGCCGGCGGGTCCGGGCCGGTCCCGCCCGTGTTCAGGATTCGCGTCGGGAGTCCCGGGCATCCCTCCCGCGCCGCGCCCGCGCCGGGGGTTCTTCGTGCTCGGCTGCCGGGTTCCAGTCCGGCGCTGTAACCCGAAACCGCGCAGTTCGCATCGCCCGCCCCACCTCGTCTGCGGGGCTGAGGGCCAGGCCGTGATCCCTCTGCCGGGACTTAAGGCGCCCCCGTCCCGGTTGGCCGCCTGCCCAGAGCCCGCTGACAAGGCGATTATCTGTACGGGCGGACCCAGTCAGGACGGGTCACTCCCCGCCCGGTGGTCCAGACGGCTTCCACTAACGGGGCAGAGACCCCTCCCGGGGGTGTCTGCTGGGACGCCGGGTCTGGACGGCTTCTGTTGAACCTCCAATTTCCAAACCCCTCCTCCCCGAGGGGTCCCGGTTTCACGATTTAAGGTCAAGTGTAGGGTGTGTCTTAACTGGGAGACCCTCCCGTGCAGATCACAAACTGCGGAGTGAACTCCGTTAATGTCTCGTTGCTCAGTCGGTATTTGTTGTTCTAGAAGATGGCGAGAGTGCTGCAGCAGTTTGTCTCTGCTGAGCAGGCTGGTTCCAAGTGAGTGCGTAGAATGCAGTGCGGATGTGTAACTTGAGGGTCTGTTCTTTGGTCTGTACGTTTTCACGGTCTGCCGCGTTCACAGGTAAAGACAGTGGAGCACGGCCCTTGGTACCCACGTATCGGTAAGAGCTGTGTCATAAGAAGACCTTCAGATACTTCTGGTACTTGGTGTCAACGGGCCCAAGGCGTCTTGTTGAGCTAAATGAGACTCTAGTGTATTTTCAACGAAAAAAAATGCTGACTGCTCATGTCTCATCCGTCATGGATTATCTTTCTCGCAGACATACTTCCTCAAAGCTTCATATAGAAGAACTTCTGGGACTTCCCGGGTGGCCCAGTGGTTAAGAATCCGCCTTGCAACGCAGCGGAGGCGGGCCCGAGCCCTGGTCTGGGGGACTAAGATCCCGCGTGCCACCTGGGCATCTGAGCCGCGCGCTGTAGAGCCGGCGCCGGACAGCTAGTGAGCCCGCGTGCCCCTGGGACGAGCCTGCCTGCTGCAACTAAGACCCGGTGCAAGCAAAGAAGCAACTAAATTTAAAAAAAAAAAAAGAAAAGAAAATTTCTTAGGTTCCACGAGCTGATCAGTTCCAAGAGCTGATGTTTTAGTTTGTAGATTTTTTTACTTTGAAAGAAAATAACTTGGGCATTGAATTCGAGGTTCTAAGTTATTTTCAGGTTGGTTTATAAGATGTGGAGAGAATTTTTTTTAAAAAGCTTCTATTGTTTGACTTTTTTTTTTTTTTATAATTTCAGGCAGCATTTTCATTAACCAAACTTCTTGAAGCTGCATCTGCAGTATCAGCTCAAGTGGAAGAGCTTGCCTTCAAATGTACAGAAAATGCACGTTTCCTTAAAACATGGCGGGACCTCTTGAAAGAAGGCTATGATTCCTTGAAGCCTGACAACTGATTTGACTGTAGTAATCCATACCACCTCATTTATGATGTGTGCACATGTACCGTGTGGATAGGATAATCACCAGCAGTTCTGTATACAGAAGATGAAATTTTTCTTGGTTTTCTTCATTTTGTGAAAACAGAATATGATGTTATTTTTGATGCTGGCCCGTTTATCTTTAAACATTTTCTGTTCTCTAAACTTTCAAAGATTCTTCTATGGAAGTTAATCAGTAGATGATATTAATAATGCCACAGTGCTACCAGTAGCAGGTGGACCATTATTCTCTTCAGTTTGCAAGAAGATACCAAAAATTGCAGAGTTTGAAGTCGAGCTTTATTATATGGACCAATGTTAGATTCCGCTCCATTAGGCTAAGTTCCCTAGAACCAATGATTGTGTCTTATTACTTATATATGTCCAGCAGCTAGAAGTCTGTTACACAACAATCACTAAATGTTTGATGAATAAGAGTTGACAACGTAATTAAAATCTGTTTTTTCTTCCTGTTTTTAGCATAAAGATTATAATTGTTTCTCGAAAAGATATTTGAGTCAGAACCTCATTGACCTGAAGGAAAATGTTATCTTTTTTTTTAAACAAGATTTTGAACTTTAACTGTTGACAGCTTTTTGAAATATATGATAAATATTTTTCACGCTTCTATGATGCTTTCCAAAAAAGCGTTTACTGAAACCTGTCTTGAAAGAATGCCTATTTTTTTTCCTAAGGTTAACTGCTTTTATGGATATTTCTCATATTTGATGTTGTTATATGTTTGCTCTCTTTAAAGTGCCTTATCAAAATTGTGGCTCTGTATTATTTTGGAGCTTGGCAAGTAATAATTCTAAATTCTAAATATAATAATTCTAAACAAGTTACTTTTTTTTTTTTTTTTTTTTTTTTTTTTTTTTTTTTTGCGGTACGCAGGCCTCTCACTGTCGTGGCCTCTCCCGTTGCGGAGCACAGGCTCCGGACGCGCAGGCTCAGCGGCCATGGCTCACGGGCCCAGCCGTTCCGCGGCATGTGGGATCCTCCCAGACCGGGGCACGAACCCGCGTTCCCTGCATCGGCAGGCGGACTCTTAACCACTGCGCCACCAGGGAAGCCCTAAACAAGTTACTTTTTAAAAATGCATCAAATTTAAATGGTGTAATTATTTTCCTATTATTCGATCTTCATGACAGTGTTCTATTTCACTTGTCCCGTATCTTACGTTGCGCTCCCTCTCTCTCTCTTTCTCTTTTTTGGTGGGTTTGTGTCGAATATGTCAGTGATTGAACCAACTAATTCTCTTGCTGTGTAACTTCTGGATGCCTCCGATACAGTATCTTACTTCTTTGTAGGTAAGGAGGTATGTACAGAACTATATTCCCAAGCCCCACAATGGGCCTGTGAAAGGGGACACATGGATGGGCAAAGGATAGTTTTGTTTAGCATATTAGGTCATGGTTCTTGATTAATTTTTTTAAGTTAAGGATAACACATATGGTGTGTTCCTATACCAAAGAGATGCTTGTTTTGATATTAGAAAACTGTTTTTCTTATGTGTCATGAAAATTGCAATTTTTAAAATGTACAAAAATAAACTTTTGTTCAAACCAAATGTTATTTCCATTTTTGGGGGTTCATTATTTTAAAACTTTTTACTGAAATATTTCAAACCTAACAGGAAAGGTGAATGATTTGAAGAACACCCATGTATTCTCACCGTGTGGATTTACTGAATTAGCAGTTGGTATGTTTTCTTCAGATCTGTGCATGTATGTAAATGTTAGATGCATTTGAAGCTTGTTTTGTTACCTCTTTGATCCCATCCCCTTCTTCTCTCCCCAGAGATAACCACTGTCCTAGAGGTGGTGCATATTCTAGTTTACGTTCTTGTATTTTTAATACGTATACACGTTTTCATAACACTGCAAAGTACTGTCCTGAAACTAATACAGTAAATCAACTATACTTCAGTTTAAAAAAAAAAAACACTACTATTTTGTGTATATAGTAACCAGCCTCCAGAGGGCCCCAGTGGTCTTCTCTCGCCTGAAACCCATGGCCCTGTAGTCTCCCACGTTGAATAGTGCTGACTTGTGTAAGTACCAGCCTATTGAGGAAATGCAGTGTGATTTCCCAGACCATACCTTTTGTCCATTTTTCTGTTATGTTTTGTGTTTCCCTTATGGATTTGTAGGTATTACATATTTTGAATACTAACTAATGATCCATTATGTATGTTTCAACCATCTTTTGTAGTCTGTGGTTTATTTTTATATTTGATTATAGAGTCTCCTTGAATAAACGTTTTTCATTTTAATTTGATCTCACCAATCTTTCATAATAGTGTTTTCTGGGTCTTGTCTAGGAAATGTCATAAAGATGCTCTCCTATATGTCTTTCCAAAAGTTAAAAAAGTTTGTTTTTAATGTTTAGGTGTTTAATCCACCTGAATTTCTTTTTGCTTATGGTTTGATTTTCGGGTCTTGTTTTGTATGTGTATAGGTGTTCCTCCAAATACCATGTTTCAAATGCTACATGTCATTCGATTGCCATATAAATGCCTCAGTCTGAGCTCTCTATTCTTTTGATCTATTTGCTTGATCTCAAGCTAAGATTCCCTGTAACTTCCCCTGTTTTGGCTGTATCATGAGTGTGATCTGTACTACTTTGGTTTTTGTGTGAGTTCCTCTCCCTGCCTCCCCCATGTATGTTTTTTTTTAAGTTAGAAAAAGCATGTTAGTTGATTTCTAATTTTGTTTAATTGCCATCAGCTTGGGCTAAACCTGATTTCAGGCACTGAGCCGTCTATGGACACTTTAGTTAATTCCTCTACCAAACTTATAGCTGCTAATGTTGGAGCTCACAGGCCTGCAGCTCCGCTCTGCTTATAGTTTCTGTTGCCCGGTAGGGTCCACAGAGAAGTTCATCTGATTTTCAAGAGTGGCTTTTAAAGAAAATCATCCCGTTTTATATTTCTTTTTGCTCTGCTTCATGGGAGAGATTGGGGAAGAGCTCAGAGCATAAACATTTCTTAAAGACTTCAGAAAAAAATTTAAACTTAGTAGCTCATTGCCAGCTCTATACAAACCTCAGACAATTTATTATTCTGACTGATGTAAACTTTTAAAAGCCTCAAGAGGCTGAAGTCAATAAGATGGAGTTTTTAGCATTAAAATAGTGTATTTAGTTTCAAAAGTTCCTAGTATGAAATATGCATCAGACAGTATGCTGGGAGCTTTATAGACATTATTTCATGTAACCATATTAGCTCTCTGAGGAAAGTGATATTATTCCTATCTACAGAATACAAAACAGGCTGAGATGAAATAATTTGCCTGAGGGTCTCTGACACCAAAACTAATATGCTTGTCTATAACATACCTAGCTACCTAGCTTTTGGTTAGACCTATTAATATTCAAGGTTGTGATTTTATTTACTCTTCCCATGCGATGGTTTATGTGTCAACTTGGCTGGACCACAGGGTACCCATATATTTTGGCCAAACATTCTGGGTGCTTGTGTGAGGGCATTTTTGGATGAGATTAACAAATTGGTAGCCTGAGTAAAACAGATTGCCCTTCATAATCTGGGTGGGCCTCATTCAATCAGTCGAAGGCCTTGGAAACAGCTCTTCCTGCCTGATGACCTGTGAACTGAGACATTAGCTTTTCCTGGTTCTACAGAGCTTCTGGCCTTTGGACTTGAACTAGGACATTGGCTCTGCAGGTTTTTGGACTTGCCAGCCTCCATAATCACATGAGCCAATTCCTTATAATAAATCTTTTTATATATGTAAACATATATATATATACACATTTGTTGAAGGCCTAGCACATTCTTCATGTGGAAAACATTGGTATCATTCCGTGTAAGAACAGAAATGACTCAGACAAGGCATATTTTTAACAGAATTAAAGTTCGGGTAGTTTATTTTCAAAAGAAATCTATATAATTATTCAATAAATTTGTTATGTTTTTGATTCCAGTATTTTCATGTTTCAGACATTTGGGGGGTATTTAAAACTACCTGAAAACATTTTATTCCTGTGTAATGTTTTCAAATTATGAAAGCAAAAAATTTCAATAGCTCAGAGCTAAAAAGTATCTGATGAACTTGCCGACCACATGAACAGAAGGTAAATTCATCCCCTGATGACTTTCTCTGTAGAGTAAAAGTGTCCTATAGAGTAAAACATGCGGATCTTTTCCCCCTGAAGTTCAGGTCCTGAATCAGTGCATTATGGCCCTTTTTTTCTTTTCCCTTAACTGCTTTATTGAGATATAATTTACATACCATAAAATTCACGCATCTAAAGTGTACAATTCAGTGGCTTTTCATATAACCGCAGAGTTGTTTATCTACCACTACAATCAATTATAGAACTTCTTTTTGCCCAAGAAGATACTCTGTACTTCTCAGGCATCATCTCCCCAACCCTCCCACCTCAGTAACCTCTGATCTACTTTGTCTTTATGAATCTGCTTATTCTAGATATATCATGTACATGGAATCATACAGTCATTTGAACTTTTTGTGCCTGGTTTATTCGCGTTCATCGTGTTATAGCATGTGTCAGAATTTATTCTTTTTATGGCTGAATAATATTCCATCATATGTATACACCACATTTTGTTTATCTGTTCATCAGTTCACGGGCACTTGGGTTGTTTCCATCTTTTGGCTGCTGTGAATAATGCTATGATGAGTATCTGAATACAAGGATCTGAGTCCTGTTTTCTTCTGGGTTTATACCCAAGAATGAAATTGCTATATCATATGGGAATACTATGATAAGCTTTTTTTTTTTTTTTTTTTTTTGGTACGTGGGCCTCTCACTGTTGTGGCCTCTCCCGTTGCAGAGCACAGGCTCCTGACGCGCAGGCTCAGCGGCCATGGCTCACGGGCCCAGCCGCTCCGCGGCATGTGGGATCTTCCCGGACCGGGGCACAAACCCATGTACCCTGCATTGGCAGGCGGACTGTCAAGCACTGCGCCACCAGGGAAGCCCTATGATAAGCTTTTGAGGAATCACCAAACTGTTTTCTACAGTGACTGCATCATTTTACATTCTGACCAGCGATGTAGAAAGGTTTTCAATATCCACGTCCTTGCCAATACTTGTTATTTTCTGTTTTTGTTTTTCT
This sequence comes from Leucopleurus acutus, assembly GCF_964270905.1. Lineage (NCBI taxonomy): Eukaryota > Metazoa > Chordata > Mammalia > Artiodactyla > Delphinidae > Leucopleurus > Leucopleurus acutus. The sequence goes on from NC_139146.1 coordinate 154,669,182, forward strand.
AAATTATAGCCCTCCTAGTACGTGCAGTGTTATCTCATTATAGTTTAATTTGTATTTTCCTAATGATTAGTGATATTGAACATGCTTATTGGCCATTTATGAATCTTCTTTGGAGAAAAGTCTATTCAAGTCCTTTGCCCATTTAATAAATTGGGTCGCTTGTCTTTTTTGTTGAGTTATAAGAGTTCTTTATATATTCTGGACATTAAACCCTTCTCAGATATATGAATGAAACTTCTTTCATTCTGAAGATTGTCTTTTCACTTCTTTTAATAATGTTTGTTGATGCACAAAAGGTTTTAATTTAGATGAAGCCCAGTTTATCCATTTTTTTTCCTTTTGTTGCTCATGCTTTTGTTGTTATATCTAAGAATCCGTTGCCAAATCCAGGGTTTGGAAGATTTCCCATATATTTTCTTCTAAGTGATTCATGTCATATTTATGTCGTCAGTTCGTTTTGAGTAAACTTTTGTATACGGTGCAAGGTAGGGGTCCAAATTCATTATTTTGCATATGGATATCCAGTTGTCCCAGCACCATTTGTTGAAAAAACTGTTCTTTCCCCATTTGATTGTCTTGGCATCTTTGTTGAACATCAACTGACTGTTAAATATGAGGGTTTTATTTCTGGACTCTCACTTCTGTTCCACTGATCTAAATGTCTATCCTTGTTCTAGCTTTTCTGACTCATTCCTTTGCCATACTTTTATTCTCTTTTTATGATCTCATATAATGGTGCTCATTTAAAGCAAAAAGACAACTGGGAAGGAAGAGACAGAGAGGTGCTGTTTTGAGTTAATATCAGAGCTCTTTTTTCATAGTAATAAATATGTTTATTGGCTCTCAAGTATACATACTTGAAGAGAGGTAAGATGAGTTCTTAAAACAAAATGTCTGTACTTTGCTAATAATCAGACATTTTTTCTGATGCTAGTATACTGATTATTCCAAAACCATAAACCTTTATTTAAGAGTGTCTGTGATTCTCACTTTTGCTGGTAAGCAAGACAGACAAAGCTCTACCTTAAACTAGTAGCTGCAGATGGACTTTTTATATTCTTGTAGTTAAATACAACTTAACATTGCAAATTGAAAAGATTCTATACTGTCTACTCCCAGGAATTTACTGCAGTGCCATGCACACAGTGGGTACTCAATAAATGCATGGTAAAAGAATGAATGAACCTTGAAGTAGATTTCTCTTAGTTTCCTATCCAAAATATGTACCAGTTTATACACATTATCAATATAATTTATTTCCCTTTACATGGGCATCAGTCATTTTGATTTTTTCCCAAATAGCCTCATGTCCATGTAAGCTAATTTATTTTAGCCGTTATTATAAATTATTTTGTGGCATTTATTTTATACTAGTAAATCCATCATAAAGCATCCCACAATATTCTCTGTGTAGAAATAGGTTTCAGTCAGTTATGAATAGGAATTGAGTCTAGTTGATTGAGAAATGAGTGATAATTCGCAGGGGTCTGTGAAAAGAGCTGGCTTCATTAGCTCAGAGGGCATCTCCTGCAGGGGCCACATTTCTACCCAGATGAACGATGGAGCATATGTCTTCTGACTTCCTTTGCTGTCAATGGATCTTCTCTGTCTGTAGTTATACCAAAACTGATGGATCATTTCTTTGAATGGTCTTGTGGTCAGAGTATAGAGAATTGGGTTCAAAGCACTGTTGATAGGCAGAATAAAAATCACTACCCAAGACGTTATGGTACCTGGAAGAGAAAAATGAAATTCCTTGAGTGTTTATAGATGTTTACAAGGTATGGAGACACCTTGTCCTTGTTTCCCCTAACCCCCCAGCCCCCCAACACTGACTTTTGAGTCTTAATTTTTTTCCCCTTGATGTCATATAATTAAATACCAAGTCTGTATGTGTTTCCAGGACGCCAGTGTTTGAGGGAGGTGCTAACACTATCAAAAACCAGGTTTTTTTGCTAAGTAGCTTTTCTCGAATACATCAACAAAAGTATTCTATTGGGTAGAAATGTGTTTTGCCAAGTGATTATATATTACTCAGATATGATTCCATCTTAGGAAAAACAATATTGTTTAGTATTTGAATCATACCTTTTCAAGTGTTTTAATTATTAGAGAGTACATGTAATATTTCTCAGAATATATAGACTTAGCTTTAATAGATTTCTTTTCTGCTATTTATTTGGTTTGAAAAACACGTATGCAGTTTTAGGCTTTTGACTAGATATTTATTTCAGTGAAAACATCTTTGGCTAACCTTATCTTAAAATTACTGCAGTATATATGCAACTACCTAATACTCAGATTTTTATTATAATTTAATTTATGCTCTCTTCCCTCTTTTACTTATAAAATGTAAGGCACTATCACCACCAACCATGGGATAAAGCAAAATTAAAGTTGTATGTTTATAAATTTTTAAAGTATGAATATATATTGCAGTATACATACAGTTAACAGGATTTTATACATTTTTTATTGTGGTAAAATATACATAACATAAGCTTTTCCATTTTAACCATTTTTAAGTGTACAGTTCAGTGGCATTAACTACATTCACGTTGTTGTGCAACCATCACCACCATCCATTTCCAAAACTTTTTCGTCTTCCCACACTGAAACTCTGTACCTTTAAACACTACTCCCTCCCCCCTCCCCCCTCCTCCCCCTAATCCTGACAACGCCATTCACAAACTTTTCATCTCTGTGACTCTGACTACACTAATTACCTCATATAAGTGGAATCCTACAGAATCTGCCCTTTTGTGACAGTCTTACTTCAGTAGCGTCATGTTTTCAAAATCTATCCATGTTGCAGCATGTATCAGAACTTCCTCCCTTTAAAGGCTGAACAATGATCCACTGTGTGTATATAACTCATTTGCTTTGAGCCTCCGTCCATTGATGGACCCTTGGGTGGTTCCGCTCCCACATTTTGGCTGCTGTGAATAATGCTGTCATGAACATGGCTGTATGAATGTCTGCTTGATTCCCTGCTTTCAATTCTTTTGGGTATATACTCAGGAGTAGAATTGCTGAGTCCCATGGTAATCCTATGTTTACGTTTTTGAGGAACCACCATACTGTTTTCTACAGCAGCTGTGCCATCTTACATTCCTACCAGCACAAGAGTTCCGATTTCTCCACATCCTTGCCGGTACTTGTTATTTTCTGTTTTTGAGAACAGCCATCCTAATGAATGTGATGCGCCCTATTTTTAAATAGCAAGAGTGCCTCTTCTGTCGTCTCTCACACTCTGGGGTAATGTTCCCTAAATTGCTATGTATTTCAGGAAGAAAAATTTCTTATGTTCTAAAAAAAAAAAATGAAGTAATTATTTGATAATCATTTTGACCTGTGTTCCTTTCTGGTCATCTTAAGCATGGGATTATCAGAATTTCAACACAGTGAGTATAATTTATTGGAATCATTGTTCCTTTGTTCCCATAGTCACTATGTTTTTTGGCATTTGTGGAAAAAATTGAACACGTGGCAGCCTCCAGCTTGCACCAGGAGAAGCTGTAGCCCCCGCCATGCTCTGGCTCCAGCCCCCCAGCCCTCAAGGCAGCAGCTGCCAGTGGCCCAGGAGAAGCCCTGGCTCACATGGGGCTCTGACTGTAGCCCATTCGTCTCCAACCCCCAAACCCCCACCAAGGAGACGGGCCTGACATGCCCCAGGAAAACCCTTGCCCCTTTTGTTTCAGATTCAGCCCTCCCACCAAAGCCACTGGGCATGTGCAGACCACATAGGGGTGCTCCCACATAAGGACACAAATCAAGCTCAGGATAGGCAACTGTTTTGCCTAATTTCACAGAGACAAACAGAGAAAGTCAAACAAAATGAGGTGACAGAGGACTATTTTCCAAATTAAAGAGCAAGATAAAAGCCCAGGAGAAAAACCAAAAGAAATGGAGATAAGTAAGTTACCTAACAAAGAATTTAAAGCAATGGTCATAAAAATGTTCACCCGCCTTGGGAAAGGACTAGAGGAGCACACAACTGTAACAAAGAAACAGAAAATGTAAAAGAGAACCAATCAGAGCCGAAGAATACAATAACTGAAATGAAAAATACACTAGAGGGTATCAACAGCAGAGTAAGTGATACAGAAGAATGAAACAGAAGAATCCTTAGCAACCTGGAAGACAGAATAGTGTAAATCACTCAATCAGAATAGCAAAAAGAAAAAAATAATTAAAAAAAAAATGAGGATAGTTTAAAGGACCTCAGAGACAGCGTCAGGTGTACTAACATTTGCATTATAGGGTTCCCAGAAGGAGAAAAGAGAGAGGAAGGGGGCAAAAAATGTATTTGATTAAATAATGGCTGAAAATTATTTAATTTAACCTGAAGAAGGAAGCATCTGATCCAGGAAGCACATAAAGTCCCAAACAAAATGAACTCATATTTCCTGAGGAATACCTCAGGAATACCTGAGTATTGCATATTTCTTCCTGATGCACTATTTTGCAAGGTATTCCATGCAAATGGAAATCAAAAGAAAGCCAGAGTAGCAATACTCATATCAGACAAAATAGACTTTAAATGGAAGACTGTTACAAGAGACAAAGACTGACACTACCTAATGATCAAGGGATCAATGCAAGAAAAGGATATAACAATTATAAATGTATATGCATCCAACATAGAATCACCTAACTCTATAAGGCAAATATTAATGGACAGATTTTTAATTTCTTTACAGGAAGAAAAAATTCATACCTGGTATTTCTACCTGAAGCAATGACAGGAATTTCAGTATAAAGATGGGTATCCAGCATAATGCATCGGTAAAAACAATAAAGAAAAAACGTTTGGCAAGGATCATCTCTTTCCTAACTTGATTCCGTACTTCGGTTGCTGTTATGGCACTTTGATGGATGCTGTAAAACATGCTTCCATATGAGAAAACGATGATGATAAATGCTGCTAAGTTAATACCTATGAAGAACACAAAGATGATGATTAATGAATAAGCACATTCTTTCAGAACAAGCAAACATACCCTTAGCTGTTATTGTAAAGGAGAAGATACAAAGACCACAATGTGTTTTTTGTTCTTTGTAAGAATTACTAAGGCACAAAAATCATTAATTAAAAAATTCTAAATATTGTTGAAGCTATAAGAATGATGAAATGTTTATTTTTAAAATGGCATATTAAAATTAGATTATAGTGATTCAATGACTATCTTGGGCTTATTAAATTAATCTGTCTTGTGTTAATTTTTTTGGTAATTCAATTACTTTGTTATATTTTGAGAATATTTTTCACAAGAGGACATACTTGGTTGTCTGCTCCCAAGCCAAAGACTTGTGTGGCTACTTTGAATTTGTTCATATTATAAAGGCAAAGAGTTAAAATATGTTTTGCTTAGTATTATTAGGGTGATTGCATGAAATGCAAGTGTTTAGCATCTTGTCTTTTATTCAAGTGTATCATATAAGAATTAATATGATGAACTGGTAATTTAGAAAAAATAATCCCTTTAGGGGATTCTGATACAATCCACCCTCAATGTCCATTCTGGTTAGAAGATCTGAAATAGAAAATTGTAAATATTAAAAGGCATAATGAGGTTCAGATTGTGATTTATTCTAGCATTTGAATGAAAGGGCTTCTAATACAGAGTTTCTTACCGAGAAAAATTGCCACTGAATAAATCTGGGCTCCAGTACTTTCTGTATCTTCTGAATGAAGAGGGAAGCATACCCCATTGGTGCCATAGTAGTTTTTGAAAAATTCTTTATTGCTCAGTGGAATGAAAGCCACGATAAAACCGATAATCCAAATGAGAATCAAAACTGTAATGGTTCTGCCTTTTCCAGGTCTTAAACATCTGAAAGGATATACAATGCAGATATATTTTTCCACTGTCAGGAATGTTAAAAGTAACACTGATACTTCTGTGGACAGAATGGCCAGGGACCCCAGAAGCTGGCAGTGAATGCTCTCCATCCACAGCTGCGCGTGCTTGTTGTATTCTCCTCGAAACTTCAGGTCAAAGGCCCCGATCACAAACAAATAGATTCCCATCAGGCAGTCGGCACCTACAGGGATCAGTGAATTTCACAAATTTAGAGAAATAAATAGGTAAGGTGGAGTTATCATTAAGCAGAATTTTTTAAAAATTTATTTATCTATTTGTTTTTGGCTGCTTTGGGTCTTCGTTGCTGCACGTGGGCTTTCTCTAGTTGCGGCGAGCGGGGGCCACTCTTCGTTGCGGTGCACGGGCTTCTCATCGCGGTGGCCCGTGATGTAGCGGAGCACGGGCTCTAGGCGCATGGGCTTCAGCACTTGTGGCTCGCGGGCCCTAGAACACAGGCTCAGCAGTTGTGGTGCACGGGCCTGGTTGCTCTGCGGCATGTGGGATCTTCCCGGATCAGGGCTCGAACCCGTGTCCCCTGCATTGTCAGGCAGATTCTTAACCACTGCGCCACCAGGGAAGCCCCAGAAATATTTTTAATATTAGCCCCAAATAGCCAAGTTCCTTGTATCTTGGGGGCGGGGGAGGGAAGTTTTATTCTAAGAGTTCATTTATGGGTAAGGACCACTTCATCAACTCTTCCTGCTAAGCACTCTTAGAGCATCCTCTGCAGCCAATTATGTAATCATTCCTCTGTTTTCGTCTAACACACAGTCTGTAAGAGCAGGGATCTTGTCTGTTTTGCTCTCTGTTCTAGTCCCGTCACCTAGCAGTGCTGAGTAAATGAGTAAAATGCATGAGCATTCAATTAGGGACAAGATTGGGAAGCTATAATTTGGTTCATCTCTTCCATGGAAATTCTCCCAGCTTAAGAAACTTACGTCATTCAAAATCCCAGAGAAAGTAATCCAGAAGTTGCTATGACAGAGTAATGACTATGAATTTTGAGGTCTGTCATTTTGAAGATGTGAATAATTATGAAGTGCTCTGTAGTCAGTATAATTCTGAGGGGCTTCAATGAGTCACCCAGGGGTGGTCGAAGCAAAACTGTTCTCTCTGATTCTTTCTTCCCATCTTTCTCTGTCTCTTTCAGACTCCTCCATCCCCCACATCAGCTGTTAATGTGATACACTTCTTGGTGTATTTGTTTTTTAAGCAAATATTACATATCAGAGAGTAGGTGAGATTTTTTTTTGACTGCGCAAGCATTCTATACAACAATCCTGAAGTCACATCATGGTATACATCGTAAGGCTGGCCCTAATCTTTAAGTACCGAGGTTATATTCTAGCCTTTATCAGGGAAATTGAGCAAACTCAAAATTGTGTAGCTAACAATACAAAGTAGTAAACTATTTCTGAGTTCTGCTTCTTGGGTAGCTTGCAATGAAAAGACAGTTCGACATTATCCTTTGAGTGAGGGCAAGGGTAAGACATGGCACGGCACTTGTAAAGAAGGAGAACATCGTATAGATTGATTCCTGCTTGAGGTAGGATGGGTAAATTATAGGCCACTTGACCAAGATTATAAACACCCTGAGGACTGGTTTCTTGCTTTTATTTAATTAATTTATTTTTGTATTCCTCATTTAACATAATACCTTGCAATCACGTTTCAAAAACTTAAAAAATTTAATACTACCTAAACCACTTTCTTATTTAAATATTTCAAATTATGAATGGAAAAGAATGTAGAAGCTCAGAGACCAGAAAAACAACGTTTGAAGTCAGCATCCATGAACTGGACATTCAAACACGAAATAAACACAGCTCTGGAACCATGAAAGGGTCCAATTTGATTATAGTAAAAGGTTTTACATGCTTTGATAAAATATTATTTTATTAAATAATAAAGATATTATTTATAATATCATAATTTTAAATAAATTATTTAATAATATTAAATTCGCTTTCTCCTTCCTTCAGAGAAGAAAGCAAATGAACAAAAGCTTCTTTATGAGAAAAAAATTAATAAATGAGCCCTTCATTAATCTGTGTAAGGTGACTGAGTTTTCTTATTCTAAAAACTTATTTTCTTTCTTATCGCTAAAGTAATTTTATTTTCATTGTAGCGAACGTGAAAACAACATATAAGCAAAGGGGAGAAATTTTTAAAATCTCATAATTCTACCACTCTCGTTACTTATTGTCTAATAGCAACGCTTTCACATATTTTGGAACTGTTATTCCTCTTCAGCCAGGAAATACTCACAGCAGAGGGAAATGATCGACATGGCATGCAGCTTGTTCTCAGATCTGATATAAGGTCGCATACAGATGACGAAGATGTTTCCAAAGCATGTAACTGCAGACACAACCCAGACGAATACTCTCTGAATAATGCTCGCCAAGAGATCCTCTAAAGATGAGATTCCATCAGTGTTTGGTTTACAGCTGCGAACATGGGGTGCATAGCCACAGTACTGGAACTTCTTAAAATAGCTGACGTGCAGAGAGAAGGGAAAAGAAGATTTTAAACTGAAGTCAGTGTCACTCTACATTCATAACTATTTTCTACATTCTCTCAGTAGAAAGAAAACGTCTTAATATAAGACTCAGAGGAATGAATGTAAAACATTAGGGATACTGAAGATTTAACCTTAAATTTAATTCTCATTAACTTGGTTTTTAAAAGAATGTGTGGGTGAGAGCCGCAAAAAGGCGTAATACACATACAAATAGAATATAAATCAAATGTTAGCACGTGATCGGGACAATCCACCCAAGGAAACTTGTTACTGGGTTTTCAGTGTTTAGTGCATGTGTTAATAAATCCACCGTTACATAACTCCTATGGTTGCTGCAACTGATTTTCCTTTTTCAAACCCAGGGGAAGAGAATTTGTCCTCTGTGTTTCTATGGCTTTTCTAGTATAGCATTTGTGTGATCTGTAGCTACTTGCTAACAACATGCTTATCCTCACACTAGAGTTTGGTACATAATAGGGTGTTCGATAAATGTGTGTCGAGTGAATTCTTTCATCAGTAGAGAGACCTCCCTTGTTAATAAAACGCCACCGGGATAATCAGTAATTAGTACTGTGCTACCACCAACACCAGCACCGTTTATTGAGCATCTCCCAAGTATCAAGAATAACTTCTCAGATCAGCTCCATGAGGTTGATGTCAGTATCATCATACAAGAAGATGACTCTTCAATGGAGGCAAATTAGCTGCTAGGAAATTTTCTAATAAATGCAGAAATTAGGATTTAAATTAGATCTTTCTGCCCCTAAAGGGGTGTACTCTGGCAAAAAATATAAGTGATCTTTATAGTATAAGGAGTTGTAGTAAAATACAAGATAAAAACTTGACAATTACAGTATATTGTCCTGTTGTTTAACTCTTGCTGCCTGGATCCCAGGATCTGCCGTGGTTTCTGCTCACTTCGGTTCTGCTCCTTGTTTCTTGGGTTTTGTGACCTACACCATTTTCTTCCAATAAACTCTGCTTTGCTTAATTTAGTCAGAGTGTTTTTTGTTGTGTGCAACCAAGGAAACTTTTATAGGCATGCTCTCTGAGGAATTATGGGAAAAAAACTCCCAGTATCCTCTGTTAGATTTAAAATACAAGCAAGATTATAGAGTGGTGGTGACTGCCATGACACTTTCTAAATTATTGGGAATTAATTACCTTGGCATGGAGACCATTCGAATATATTTCATATATATACTGCTATATATTACATTCAATTAAAGAAAATGTTTCTGAAGCATGTAATTGATGGCATGATGAGACACACTGTTTGAATAAAAGATTTTTCATGGTTTACCATTTTATCCATACACTCTTGCACATCATGCCCTGACATTGTGGGCAATTTTCACTGAGGAGGATTTCTCTCTTCCCTTCCTCCATTTACCTGAATTATTTATAATTATTTTATGTTGTTTATGTAACTTCTTCATCTGGTCGCATTTGTGCCATGTGCACAAATTACTAGCTGAGTGGACAAACTTGACCATCAGTGAGTGGCATCAGGGCTCGGGAGAGTTTACAAGCCTGAGCGGGTTCCCTCCACACTCCTGCTGTCTGACATTCAGACAAAACTCCTTTCATTCTGCCAGACCATGGAGAACTAAAAATCACCCCACCCAATACCAACGCTTTAAGAGTTAATTATTGTTTAGGCAAATCAATCAGTAGAAAATGTTAATAGATTGGATGCATTGGGTATGGAGGTATTAGCACAATACACATGGAAACGTAAAAGACTAAAACCAAGGTGAAGAACAAGAAAAAACATCTGCTTACATGTGAGAGAGATTCGTGAGAGGTCTAAACATCCTTTGTTGGATATTTGAAATTTCAATTCCTTCTAGGCTGCTAAAAATATCAAATTAATTATCAAAAAAATATGTTATGCAGGGTATAATAAAATGAGTTTTTGTGACGGACAGTTTAATAAAATGCTGTTAGTTAACACTTATTTGGAACCAAACATTCGTACTTAACCTTCCCTAGGCACTTCCCTAACTCCTTTAAACATTTTTTTATTAAAAAAAAATTTTTATTGAATGAAATATTCGTTAAATTCTACAGTGCTTTACAATTTTCAAAAGTTTCACACACATGATTTCATATGATCCCATAATAACCCATTTTTTTCTCCCAATGCCTTTTTGATTTTGCTATTTATGTGTATATATCCTGCTTATTTGAATTTTTTGGCTTCGAATAGAGTGGAACAATGTTTTTTGCATAGTAACTACTCAATATATATATTTGAAATAAATGAACAAGCATTATCTTTTAGACTATATTGCAATAGCAGAGGCATTTTACATTCTTGAAGTTTTTCTAATAATTTTAAATAATAAATGTTTTTCTAATAAAATGCCATTTTACTGAGGGAACACTTAAAAGAACTGAAGCTTACCTTCTTAAGGCAATTCTTAGACCTTAACATAATTTGTGTGTGTGTGTTTATGTGTGTGTGTGTTGCAAGTAATGACATATCATCTAGAACATTCCATCTTGGGATAACGATGGTTATAATAAATTCTTAGATACCCAGTGCTAATGAAGGAATAAATATGCATAGATGCCTTCAGAGGATCAAGCAAACAATCCAATATAAGCTTCTGGTGATTACAGAAATATATGAAATGATTAATCATTATCTAATTTGTGGCTTATAAATACAAAAGATTAAACTAATAGCTATCTGTTTGTAGCCCAGCAAGCACTCATCTTATATGTTTTTCTGGAGTTTAACCAATATCCTGGGACTAAAGCTTCTGATTTGAGATCCTATCAATCTTATTTTATAGAATTTATTAGCTATTAGTATGTAAATAAAAATGATGTCATAAAACTATCCCCATAGGTGTATACTTACAGAGACTTGAGTTTGACAAGGTAATCAAATTGGTTTGCTTGAATTTTCTGGATTGGGTTATAGGAGAGATTCCTGTTTTAAAAAAAGAGCAGCAATAGGTCAATTCTTAAAAAGCATTTGAGTAAAGAGAAAGTGTGTCTCTTGACTTAGGGTTACTTTTAAACAGTAACAAAAAAAGTACAGCAATGTCAATTGACCCCTAGGGCTAGTTGGACATTCAAATGGATTAATGGAAACAGAACTCTTAGGCCAGTGCACGGCTCTCAGTAAGTGCATTAATGACAGAGCTGAGAGAACATAAGGGCGAAGGTGGGGAGGTCCAGAGACGGTCCCACCAGAGGAGCAGCAGGGTACCCAAAGGGAAGCCACACCACTTTAGGTTTTGCCTATCATCAGGTGTGGTTTAAATGAAAGAAAGAAGAATCTCATTTAGTCAAAACTTGAATTAGTGAAATCACATTGAATGCTTTTTACAATAAATCATGTCAAAGAGTGGCATATTGTGTTAGCAATTTGTGAGGCATGAAATGAAAAGTAAAAGGCTCTATAGTTAGAAACAAAGAAACAGAGGTCAGAGTGACAGTGTAGCTGAGTGCAAATGGAGAAAATTTCAGAATCTTTGCAAAACAACACCTCGAAACAAGAATTGTTGATTAAAGGGACCTTCTCAGGGCAGGTTCACTTTTTAAGAAACGTATTGCAGATTAGACCATTAGTTGGGTGTGGGGGGGGGCAGTGACTACAGAAAGAAGGGAAGAGAGGAAGGATGACAATAAGAAATGTGTTGTATGAAAGAAGGGAAAGGGACTCAACAATCTATGAACAGAAGGAAACGACCTTAACATAATAAAAGCCATATAGGAAAGCCACAGTGAGCATCATAGCCAATGGTGAAAGGCCGAAAGCTTTTCCTCTAAAATCAGCAAGAAGACAAAGATGCCCACTTTTGCCATTTCTAGTCAACATACTACTGGAAGTCCTAGCCAGAGCAATTAGGCAAGAAATAAAAGGCATCCAAATTGCGAAGGGAGAAGTAAAATTATCTCTGTTCACAGATGACATGATTTTATGTGTATAAAACCATAACGATTTCACACACGCATACACACAAAAACTGTCAGAACTATTATAATAAACAAATTCAACAAAATTGCCATATGTGAAACCAACACATAATAATCAAACAATAATCAATAATCGAATGCATTTCTATACACTAACCATGAGCAATCCATAAAGAAAATTAAGAAAATGATTCCATTTACAATAGCATCAAAAGAACAAAGTACTTAGGAATAAACTGAATAAAGGTGAAAGACTTGCACTTTGAAAACAAAATGTTGCTGAAAGAAATTAAAGAAGACATCAGTTAAAGAAGACATTCTGTGTTTTGGAACTGGAAGACAATATTGTTAAGATGTTAATAATACCCAAAGCAATCTACAGATTCAGTGTCATCTCTGTCAAAATCCCAATGATTTTTTTTTGCATAAATAGAAAAATCCATCCTAAAATTCGTGTGGAATCTCAAGGGAACCTGAATATCTAAAACAACCTTGAAAAAGAAGAACAAAGTTGGAGGTCTCACTTCCTGATTCAAAACTTACTACAAAGCTACAGTAGTCAAAACAGTGTGGTGCTGGCTAAAAGATAGTTGTATAGAACAATGGAATAGAATGGAGAGCCCAGGAACAAGTCTTTGTATATATAGTCAAATAATTTTTAAAATGTGCCAAGATTGTTCAATGGGGAAAGGACAATCTTTTCAACAAATAGTGCTGTGAAAACCAGATAGATATCCACATGAAAAAAAAAAAAAAAGAGCTTAGACCCTTAGCTTCCACCATGTACAGAATTAACTCAAAATGGGTTAAAGGCCTAAATAGAAAAGCTAAAACTTTAAAACTCTTAGAAGAGGTCATAAGAGAAAAGCTTCATGACATTGGATTAAGCAATGACTTCTTGTATATGATACCAAAAACATAGGTAACAAAAGAGAAAAAAAACCAAGAATCGGACTACATCTAAATCAAAAACTTTTGTGCATCAGAAAACACTGTCAACAGAGTGAAAAGGCAACCTACAGAATGGGAGCATACATTTGTAAATCATATATCTGAAAATGATTTAATATCTAAAATATACACACTCCTACAACTCAACAACAAAACCCCAAACAACCCAGTTTAAAAGCGAGCAAAAGACTTGAATAGGTATTCTCTAAAGAAGTTACATGAATGGCCAATAAGCACATGAAAAGATGCTCAACATCATTAATCATTAGAGAAAAGCAAAGCAAATCCACAGTGAAACACCATTTCACATCCATTAGATTGGCGATTATCAAAAACTATAAAATAACAAGTGTTGTTAAAGAGGTGGGAAAGCAGAATCCTTGAGCACTGATGGTGGGAATATAAAAAGTGTAGCCACTGTGCAAGAGAGTACGGCGTTTCCTTTAAAAATTAAAAACAGTGGCCGTATGATCCAGCAATTCTACTTCTGGGGTTATATGCCCAAAGAATTGAAAGCAAGCTCTTGAACAGATATTTGTACACCCACATTCATAGCAGCACTACTCGTAGCAGCTAAAAGGTGGAAGCCACCCAAGTGTCCACCAAGGGATGAATGGATAAACGCCGTGTGGTACTTACATACAGCGGATTATTATTCAGAATGATAATATTCAGAACTTCTGACACATACTACAACCTGTGGATGCACCTTGAGGACATTATGCTAAGTGGAATAAGCCAGTCATAAAGGGACAAATATGTATGATTCCACTGATTTATGAGGTACTTAGAGATGCCAAATTCATAGAGCCAGAGCAGAGTGATGGATGCTGGAGGGGCAGGGGTTGATGGGGAGTTAGTGTTTAATATGTACGCAGTTTCAGTTTGGAAAGATGGAAAAGTTCTAGAGATGGATGGTGGTGATGTTTGCACAACAATGTGAATGAAGTTAATGCCACAGTTGTACACTTACAAATGGTTAAAATGGCAAATATACATACTTATGTATATTTTAATCACAATTTTTAGAAGTAAAATAAGTTAAAAAATAAAGATACAAAATTCGTATCAGTCTTACAACTGTGAGAGCTCCTTCAGATCCTTAAAGACAAGTGATGAAAGATTTTCAATCTTATTACTTCCTAAATCCCTAGGGAAACAATTGCAAATGTCATATTATTTCCTTAAGACTTTACTCATAGTTCTGTAATTTATTAAAAAACATTAGACTGCTTTCAAACAATGCCATTAGTGAGTTATATTAATTAATAGGCGTCACAACTTTAAAAAGGGAGTGAGGGCTTCCCTGGTGGCGCAGTGGTTGAGAGTCCGCCTGCCGATGCAGGGGGCGCGGCTTCGTGCCCCGGTCCGGGAGGATCCCACATGCCGCGGAGCGGCTGGGCCCGTGAGCCATGGCCGCTGAGCGTGCGCGTCCGGAGCCTGTGCTCCGCAGCGGGAGAGGCCACAGCAGTGAGAGGCCCGCGTACCGCAAAAAAAAAAAAAAAAAAGGGAGTGAGATGGTAAAAATACTTTATCCCACTTCATTGCTCACTCGGAGACAGTACTTGGTGGTATTTGATCTAGTTCTAATAGATACAATTTTCTAATTCAGTTACTATATGTGTTGTGCCCTTCTTCCTTTCTCTTCGTCCTCCCCTTCCTCCCTCCCTCCCTCCCTCCCTTCCTTCCTTTGCTAAAGTAGAAATATGCTTTGGAACCTTAATTTTTTCCTTTGCTCGGGTGTATTATAATTTTCAACTGGAAGTGGATTATTTCAGTTTCCAGTTTCTTCCACAGCTGATATACACCGGATCTCATACACACCTGGGGCAGGATATTTTGTAAGTTACTTCGTGTATGTATAGAGGTTGGGCTGCCTGAAGCGGTATGAACTTGTAGCTTATTTGTGAGAAGATTTCGGACAGTAGCAGCTCTTCCGGTAGCTTTGACGGCGGCAACTCGCGTGAGAAAGGCCTCAGATTCTTCTAAACAAGACAATCTTTCAGTAGGCTTGAGTTCTTCAATGTCATCAAGAGATACTAAGAGAAAGCCTAACCACTTTCCCTGTCCATCTCCAAATCCTATTAGTTGCTACAGGGAGAAGCATGGGAATAGATCTATTTGTTATTGCAGTGCTTATAAATCAAAAGTTAGGTTATTCAACTTGGAAGGGCAAGATAGATTTAGACTGAGTTTTTAAAACTAAAAAGTAGCTAATGTAATCAATACTATAAATGT
This sequence comes from Leucopleurus acutus, assembly GCF_964270905.1. Lineage (NCBI taxonomy): Eukaryota > Metazoa > Chordata > Mammalia > Artiodactyla > Delphinidae > Leucopleurus > Leucopleurus acutus. The sequence continues at coordinate 154,684,698 of NC_139146.1, forward strand.
CTTTGCTGTAAATGTTTTATTTTTATACTGTAAACTGAACCTTGAGGCTGTTTTTGTTATTTATGTTTTCATGGGTGAATTGTCTGTGAAGATAGATGGTCTGATTTGACAACAAAAGGAATGTTTATAAAATTTCACCCCTTAAAATCCTTCAATAGCTCATTGTTGCATAGAAGATAAAATCAAAACTTCTTAGTGTGATATAAAAAAGCCTTTAAATATCTTGCCACTGTCTAGCTTTCCAGCTCAGTTTCCTACCACTTTCTACTCAGTCAAAATGACTTTCACCAGGGCCTGAAGGCATCTCAGTATTTCAACCTCCGGGTTTTTGCACGGGTGCTTCCTTCTGCCTGGAATAAGCTTTGATTCTTGTCCTTCTGGTGAACTCCCTATTCATCCTTCAAGATTCTGCTCAGATAAACAACAGGGATTTACTGTACAGCACAGGGAACTATATTCAATATCCTGTAATACCCTGTAATGGAAAAGAATCTGAAAAAAGAATGGGTATGCATAACTGAATCACTTTGCCGTACACCTGAAACTAACACGATATTGTAAATCAACTTTACTTAAAAAAAAAAAAAAAAGATTCTGTTCACGTGTCACTCCTCTGTGACCAGGGAGCTTAGGCGTTCTCTTCTCTGTTCTCCTGTATGTCACATGGATAACACATACAGCACTTATAACATCATATTAACACTGTTTCTGTACATACGTTCTCCTCTTCTGAAGGATGTGATCTCTTTCAGTGCAAGCCCTGTACCTATTCAACTTGGGCTCTCCAGCATCTAGCTTAATTTTTGGCTAGCTATTCTTTGTATCCCTACCTAGAAGACCATTAACAGACTCGACCTGCTTCATATTTAGGTAAAAGTGGCGGCACAATTCCAGTTCTTTGTATGGGAAGCCAAGTAAAAGATGGATCATGTTAGTGAGGCAATGTGGAAAACAGATTTCGAAGAGTCCACGAGGATATTAAGTCTTGAAATATCATGTTCAGCTGTTTCTGGTGGGAGTCCTGTTTCGGCTATTAGAGCCAATTCTGACATATAGTTCTTTTATCATGAATCATGGAATGGGGACCATTTGGCCTAGACCCTAAGTGATGTGTAAAAAGACCATTTTCTCAGTTTCGTTTTAGGAAAGTTGGTCTAAACTTAACTGGACTTGAGGTCCATTTCTGAATGGGTTCAGGAAACACATTATCACCTAGAGTAGTTGACTTTAAAAGCACAAAGTAAATCAAGCCTGTAGCCAAGAGTTTCTGCCATCAGAACTGAAGTCTACTGTGAGAAGTCAATCCTGATTATTGCCAATTTATTTGCCCTCATTAACTCTGTCAGTGGGATCAAGCCAGGAGAGGCATAGAGTGTAGTCCAAACCCTCTCTCAAAGGGAGAGTCACTCATTTGAGGTCTAGACCCACCCATTTAAAGCCATCACCTCTTAGAAAACATGCCATTTTCATCCCTGTAAATCCGATTTTTCAAGCCAGTGTTGGGTATGGGACTCAGCAGGGTTTAGGCAGGACTAATTCTTGGCCTTGGTGCCCCTCTCTGCCCCTTTGTTGCTCTTTCCTTTATATCTGAACCTGCATTAGCGCTGGTTACGGACCAAGCTGTTGTGTTCCATGCTCACTACTGGTTACTGATACTTAGAACCTGCACCTCAGCGCCACCATGCAAGTCAGGATTGGCAGAAATTACCTTCTGGTATTCAGATCGCGGTGGCAAGTAGGATAAAACAAGGAAAAGCATGGACCCCTCGACGAGCGTGTATTTTCATGGCTAGATACTACCTTTCGAGTCACCTACACGCACCTCTCCCTACGACTGAGAATAAAATAATTTCCTATGTGTTGATGGTATGGTTCACTTGCCAGACACTGGGAGCTGTTACAGCAGGTGCTTGGTTCTGATATCTATTGAGATTTTCTTGTGCGTTTTGTGAATGATTGGTACTGTCTACTGAAAAAGGTTTCAAGCTAATGGTCATGGAAAAACGGGGTTTCAGTGGCTTGTTTATTGATGTTTTGGAGCACAATGCTTCACTGGTTCCCGAGGAACGTTTCTGTCTGTGGCATGTGTATTCCCTCCACCTGTCTTAGTTTGCAGGTAAGGTGTCCCGAGAAACAGTTTAGTTACACTCTTTAATTTTTATGGACAAGTTTTAATGAATCAAAGTTCTGCCCAGTTAATTGTCAAACATATACCTTCTGTCCATACTCCAGATTCTTTCTAGAACTCACAAAATCAAACTGGTGGCTAGCCTAAACTTTAGCAAAAACCCAATTGAAGAAATTAATGGTAAAAAATAAAAAATTGTCTGAAGGACATGTACTTCATTTGTTGTCCTGTGTATATTTTATTTGGACAATCAGCTCCTATGTGCTTGGACCACAAGGCTTTGATTTATCAGAGAGTTGTCTTAATGTCCTTTGGAACTGTGTCATTGATCTTAAAAAAGGGACGTTATAAATAGCTCTCTTTTCCATTATTATAGTCTGGGATGTTACCCATGGTAGTGTCTAATTTCCTTATGGATCCAAGATTATCCTTTGGTTTCAGAATCAGCAGAGTGGTGTCTTTTTATCTCCTGGTTTTTAAATCCTAACTCTCCAGGAAACTTAAAGATAAATTTGCTATCCCTCTCCAGCAGTGGGTTAGAGTGGTGCAAGATGTATTTTATTTATTGATCTCCCCAGACTTTATTCTTTCTCCACAGCTATGTTTCCCTTACCTCACTTTCCTCAAATATTTATTTTATAGTTTTCCTTTACACACATTTTTTTAACTATCAGAATTCCTTTGTGGCTCAAGGTATGCAGAAATAGTGCTAGGAAGAGAGAAAAATAAATCTTTCTTAAATGTATAAAAATGTATACGTGTTACAACTATGAACTGGAACAGTAGAAAGAAAATTCTTATCAATATATGTGTAATCGAGCTTACAATTCATCTAGTTTCTGGAGCGGTGCAAACGTGTTTTCACTGAGGTGATTAATTTTGTTTTTCCTCATTACCCTGAAAGTAAAAAGAAAAGGATGTTGTAGCTTCCAGAGGTAACTGATAGGTGAGTTATTGGAGAAACAAAGATAATTACGTGGAATGCACTTTTCACGTCAAGAGAGGTTGAAGTAGCGTGATAAATTACCCAGTCTGTAATAACTTTAATCTTAAATTTCCCAGATCTTTCAATGATGATAAAAGTAAAGTAGTGTTCAAATTTCTAAGTGATTTAGGGAAGAGCTCCACAGGGGAAGAGTGAAAACCTCGACTCCTGAGAATACAGACTGAGCGTCAGCCCAGGGAGTTGCCTTAGGGTCGCCTCTGTAGGCTTCATGGTGTGTCTGTCGAACAAAATACCTCCCACACAATAGCACTGGTGCACATTGGGCAGTTGATGTGATTTAGGGTGGAGATGCTGCAGGAGGTCTACTTCAAGCTGGACCAACTCAGAAGATCTCTAGTTTAGGATGCTGAATGAGACTGTAAGTCCTGACAGTTCATCTCTGCCCTGACGTCGTGTTATGAGATAGCATAAAGGACTAACTCACAGGAAACCTTTAAAAGATTTCCAGTTCTTGAGGCATTGTGGGACATGCCTGGAACCTGGCCTCGTCCCATCCTTAAGTATTTATTTCCTCTCAGCACTCCATACCGTTACCACTTTCTCCCAGCATCCTTGGACCAGAAAAACACAAGCATCTGTGAAGAGGAAACTCACGAATGATTTCTTCATACAGAGGGTTCTCTAAAAACAAATACAAGTAGAATAGAAAAGAAGGGCTACATTTTTTGGATATTTATTTGGCCTGTGTCCTTTAAGTGCAATTTGGTTTCCTTTGGGCAATTACCATGAACTGTTTTGCATGACTGATAGAATCCTGCATCTGAAGACTGCTAAACGCACTGCAGAAAAGTTCACACATTTCAGTGGCTTTGAGCCCACTGGAATGGGGCGGAGGGCATAACTGGGTAAAAATTTTTGTTGTGTCAGTGGTAGCTATTGCATTGCCCGTACACAGGGGTCCTGTATATCTTAATATGATGATTTTCAAACTTTTCACATGGTAACCGACAGTAGAAAAATGCATTTTGCATTGGGACATAATATACACCCACACAACCCAAGCTTCATGGAACAATACACTTAATCATCTGAATTGTACTCTGATGTTTTTATACAATTCAATTCTATTCTTTTTCATTTAAAAAATGCGGCTCGGGACATACTACATTGCTTTCATCAACTGCTTGTGAGTTTCAGACCACAATTTGAAAAATACTCTTCTGGAGGAATAAACTGCAAATGAGGCAGTTATACTTTTATACTGAAGGAAGCCCCAGTATCCCTCACTGTTACGGAAGAGGCACCCTGAATTTAAAGTAAGCCAGAGAGGAGTATAAGGAGAAATTATACTCGATAACATTCTAAGGTTTATCCTGGTGTCCGCAGTTACATCCTCAGGGGTGTGAACATTCTACAGTTTCTAAAAGTTATAATTAATTTCCCCCACAGTCTTTGCAGTAATAATTTTTATAGATTAGGACTTTAATTTGGTGTTTCTGAAACTGAGATCCAAGGGCAGATTCTAGGTGTTATGAGAAATGTTTTTTCCCTTAAATTGGGTCTTACTTGTAAGGTTGAGAAAAGCAGGTCTCACGTAAGATAGTACCATTGTGATGACCCACGTATGTTGTGAATCTGTGGTTATGCCTGGTTTGAACTTCAGTAATTTTGCCAATGTGCTTCCTTTTCAAAAAACTTCAAGTTGAGAGGGAACATTTGCTGTAATTACTATGCATATTTATGCTAGATTCTGTTCGCATAAATGATTCATTTTATTTGTAAAGAGATAAAACGATACTTCAAAAGGACAAAACGTTACTTACAAAACAGTTAAATTACTGCAGGAAATAAAAGTCAAATTCCTTAAATTATGGATGTGGTTGCCTTCAAAGTCCCTGAAATATAAAAATAAAAAATGATAAAGCTGAATTTTAATCACACACAAAAGTCGGTTAAGAATGATTTGTTTTCTAGTAAAATATTCTTCTCCCACGTACTGCTGATTTCATAGGGATTCTCACATAATGTAAGTGTAGCCACTTACATAATAGCCAAAATGATATATTTATATATAATGTTTCTTTTTTTCTGTGTTAACAGTAAAAATGTTTTGAGTTGCGTAGGTATGAGGTGTTCATATGGGTACATATGTATCCTAAGGAATGTGAAGAGAATGAAAAAAGGCACACGGAAAGCGTTTGTTGTAGTAACTACCAGCTATATAAACAGAAAGCACGTAGTGATCCGCATTGAACACCCGTCCAGAGGTACCACTGGCATTTCTCTGAGTGGCGTGACTCTATCTGCTACAGCCCACAGAAGATTCTACTATTGCTGCAGAAGATGCTACCGCAAAACAGTGTTTAACCTCTACCTCCCTTGCCTAGACACTCCCAGAAAAAATTCTCCATAGCCTTTTACCCCTGAGAACACGCTTTCTTACTTTATTATATGGCCACACAGGCCAGTGCAGAGGGAGACCCACAGCTGCCCTTGGCTCTCCACTCCCGACTCAGGGCGCTGCTTGCAGACCTGACTTGAGCTCCCTTGCTGTTTAATTGTCTCTGCTTCCTGGTTTTCATGAAAGCGTTCTTCTATTGCCTGTCTTTTATCTTGTCGTAGGGTTTATGGTGGAAGTTCATAGAACAGAGTTAGCCGAGCTCAGGGATACACTTTCAGAAGCAGATGCTGGCTCTTAGATCTACTCGTTTTACCCCAGCACTTAGCTTACCAGTCACCATACCACGTAAAGCCATTCAGGAACAATTGCCACTAAAATATATGAGCTGAAGTCTGACACAGCTGCTAAAATCTATGCGGGAAACACGAGTGACATTAATGGACGTGCCTATCTTTTCTGCGGGAGAGGCTGTATCTGGGACAGTCAGTTTTATTGTGGCACTGCAATAAAAATGGCTGCTGACAAATCAAAGTCTGTCTGGAAGCTCTGGAAGGCCAGCATGTAAGCGTTCTAGAAATCAAGTCAATGGGCTAAAAGGGTGTATTGACCACAGAGAAGAGCAAAGAAGAGAGAGATATTTGAAGTCAGGCTTAGGGCTTTTCTCTGTTGCATCAGACTGCAAAATCAGATTTACTCGTTGAAGGACACAGAACATGTCAAATTTAAGCTCACAGTCCATGGTGTCCCGAGAATAAGCTGCTTCTTACTATAGTGATCTAAGAAGGGCATATACCATAACAAGGTTTTTGTAGACAGGATCTCTGTACATATGGAATGTTGTGTTAAAATCTTAAATCTTGATTCTAGATCACCCTTCTAAAGAAGAACTTCTATTATTCTATTAAACTGGAAATAAAGCACTTGTACTATCTTCTTTTGATCATTAGGCTTGGCCAAGGCTTTGGCCTTCCATAACGAAGGTTATCATTGACACAGACTGTTCTATTTCCTTTTCCTATTTTGTTGTTGTTACCAGGAATCTACCACCAGGGGGTGACGTTCTCCTAAGCCTCACAACATTGCTTGATGTTAGTTTCTTGTTAGTTACACCTGTAACTTTTTTTTTTCTATTAAGGTAGCAAAAATATTTACGTTAATATTAATTTACTATTTGTAAAAGTCAGTGAGAGGCATAAACTAGGGACTTTTGATTAAATTGTTAAATTCAATGTTGAGTTTATTTTAATCTTTATTTGTGAATTTGCCGTGACTTTCTTCCTAAAATTAGAGGTTTTAGTTCTTGATACGCAGGGGTATGGCATACAAGTCTGCTCCTTGTGCCAGGGCTCCAAGTTCTAGTGGACCTGAGGGGGTGTTTTGCTTACTTAATGCCTGGATCACTTTTCCAACTTAATGATGCTCTGAATCTAACCACTTTATGTTTCCCTCTATACATGGCAGAACTGGCTGAAAATGAAAATTTCGTTCTTGGATCTGAAGAACAATAACAGAAAATAAAAACACCAAGAATCTTGCCCTCTCAATTCTCTCTCTCATCCCCTAGGGGCTTTTTGTAAACACGCAAATCTCCTCTCCCTCTACTTCCTCCCGTACTTTTCTGGCTCCTATCTCACAGAGAAAATTGAGGTGATGAAGGAGGGGAAAGCCTTCGCCTTTCTGCCCGACATCCGTGATTTACCTGTATGTGCACCTGGTCTCCTACACCCAGGATGCGATGACCCTCCTTCTGCTTTAGGCTAATCCCGCGTTTTCTGAGTTTTGTTTGTGAACGTGTATGTCCTAAAATACATGGTCAATTCTAGTGAATGTGTTTTGGGCGTTCTTCACTTTCAGTTTATATCTATTAAGATTAAGCACAGGTACATAGAACAGAGACCCAACTATAACAGCATAACTACACAAGGATTTAAAAAAAAAAATCTAGGGTTAGGTAGTCCAAGGCTAGTATGGTAATTTTACTAAGTTGTTAGAAACCTAAGGTCTTTCATATTCACTGTCCACAGGTCCTTGTCTTTGTGTTCCAAGATGTTGCTAAAGCTTGAGCCATCATATCCGTCTTTTCTGGATAAGGAAAGAAAGGGAGGTTCTTCCTGTTTCTCTTTAAGGAGGTTGCCCAGAAGTTCCACACTATACGTCTTCCTCCTCATTAATTAGGGCTCAGCCACGTGGCTCTGTCTAGACGTGGGGAAGTCTGGGAATGTAGTATTTTAGCTGGGCACTTTGCCGCCCCAAATAAATCTGTTCTGTTATCGAGAAGGGACTTTGCACTTTGATATGTACCAGTTAGCGTTAACTCGTTAACTATGTTATTTAGTTCTCCATATCCTTTTTTTGGTTTTCCTTGATCTTTCATGGACTGAAAGAGGTGGATTATTATTTCTTACCGCTTATGTATGTCTATTTTTCTTTTGTTTTGGTTGTTATATGAATCTATTTGGTGCATATATATGCTCCTAATATAATATCTTGTATTGGAAATTGCACACTATAGCATTTAAATGTCCTTCTTCGTACTGCTTAATGCAAATTGGCCAAACTATCTACTTAGATAAAAAATGATGCCTACTTTCTTTGGTTTGCATTTACATGGCATACTTTTGAGCAGTCTTTTATTTTTAATCTTTCTTAATCACTTAGTTACAGCTGGACTTTTTTGTACATAGTACTGAGTTAGGTTTTGCTCTGTGATCCAACTTGAAAATCTGTTTCTCTTTTTAGTAGGTAATTTTAGCCCACTTATGTTTATTGATCTGACTAATGTATCTTACCTTAGTCTGCTATTTAAAAATATTATTATATGGTTTTATAGATTAAAAAATCTTTCAACAAATGGCTTAAAAATTTTATTTATTCTAACATTGAAAAAGGCTTATATATTCTATTGGTAACCTTTATAACTACAACTTTACCCAATACACCATATCTTCTCTTTCTTAGAGAATAACAATAACACTTATCAATTTCCTATTATAAGAAATGATGGAATTAGTATGTATTTTCTTCCTGCCTTTTCTTTCCTCTCTCTCACCATAGGATTTTGATCAATTATATGCTATTTATTAATATTCACCTTAGGAATGTCAAATAGCCACATATTGGTAGATTTCTTAGTTTTAAATGACATCTCTTGACGCCAGGCTATTTTTCTTTATAGTTTTATGGTTTCACTTTATTCCTTTGAAACTGCTTACTCAGTTAAGATTATTGTGGCTTTTGCCATATGGAGCCCTGTATCATTCTGTGATATTTCTCTTTATCCCTGGTGGTAGTCTTTGTTCAGAAGGCTATTTTTTTCCAGTGTTAACACAGCCCCTCCACTTTTAAAAAAAATTAGTGCTGCATTTCTTATCTTCGTTTTACAGCTTGAATATCTCTGTTTTCTCTGGTTGTCTCAAGCTTTTTTCTTTGCTTTTCTTTATCTTTGGTTTTCAGCAGTTTGACTATGATTTGTCCAGTTTTTTTTTTTTTTTCTTTTCTACTTCTGCTTGTTTTCTTTTCTGAGGTTCTTAGATTTTTTTTGTTTTTTTGTATTACATCATTTTAGAAAATTCTTGGTCATTATCTCTTCAGATATTTCTTTGAAAAATGAGCAGGACCCTATGTCCCCCACCTCTTGTTTGTAGAAAAGCTTTAGCCTCTTAGGCCTTCCCTGAGTTCCAAAGAGCAGATTTAATCAGAGAAGTGAGAAAATGGTGAAACAAAGGAAAATAGTCAAGCAAGACAAAATACTAATAGTTTAGCCATAAAACAAATTCAAGATCCTTTAGTTCCTCCTCAAGGGCAATAGATAATACCCTGAGCCATATCCTTGAGTTGTTTTGCAGACACTAAAACCCTCACCAGGTGGAGGAAGTTAACGGCATGCTGATCACCAGCACGTAGACCCCAGGCTGGTTGGAACCAGAAGGTTGATGATTGAGATTCCCGTAACCTCACCCTGTTACCTCACCACCAACCAATCAGAGAGTTGTGCACGAGCTGATCACACACCCTGCAGTCCCCTCCCTCACCCTGCCTTTAAAAACCCTTCCCTGAAAACCATCAGGGAATTTGGGTCTTTTGAGCATGAGCTGCCCATTCTCCTTGCTCGGCACCTGCAATAAATGCTGTACTTTTCTTCACCACAATCTGGTGCCAGTAGATTGGCTTTGCTGTGCGTCTGGTGAGCAGACTCAAGATTTTTGGTAACATCTTCTGTCCTGTTGTCCTTCTCTTCTTTTGCTGTGACCACTTTAACGCATTTTGAGACACTTTTATATTATCCTGTAACTTTTGGATTCTCTGTTCTATCTTTGTTTTATGCTCCGTTCTCATTTTGATTCAAATGAAAGCTTTCTATTGACCTATCTTCAAGGTCATTGATTCTTTTGTTAGCTGTGTTCAGCCTGTTGAAGTAATTCTCTGATTCTCTTTAAAGCTTCCATCTCTTTGCAGACATTTTCCATGTGTGCATGTTTTGCCCACCTTTCCCATTTGTATTTCCCAAATACTTATGATTAATCATTTAACTGATTAATCATAAGTATTTTAATTCCCTTGTTTCGTAGTTGTAACATCTGAGTTATCTCTGGGCCTAGTTCTGTTGATTGCTTTATAATTTGACAAGGATTGTTTCTCTTGCTCTTTCTGGGATGGGGCTTTCTCAGCATGGTTGTCCCACATGCCCCAGAAGCCCCAACCCACTTGGCAACAGTGCAGGATCCTGGGCTGGAGAGGTTTATTTGCCCCTATTGCTGGAGTAGAGAGCTTTGGCTGCTACCGCTCCTTTGGAAGCAGTGGATCTATGCACAGTCCCTGGCTGCAGGAAGATTTTCTGTCCCTCTCCCCATGGTGTAAAGCTTTTCCTTCCTAAGAAGGAAGAGTCTAGGGGAGAAGGTGGGGTTTGTGCCTGCATGCCACCAAAGAAGACTCTGTCTGGTTTCCTTAATTACTCCCAGCTTTTTCCATGAGCTGGTGGAGGCCAGAGAAAAAGAGACGGTTAGGAATAGCTGACTCCCTTGAGTGTGGGGTTCCCAGTATTCCAAAGGGTTACACTAGCCCACACTTAACCTTTACAGGTTTATTAACATTTTAGCAGTTTTCTTTGTACCTGCTCTATGAGGGTCAACGCTTCACCTTGTGCTCTGCCAAAGGTGAAATACTGTATATGTCCCGTCTCTCTTGGTCACTCCTTAGAATTGTTTCCCTGCTTGCCTTATGACTGACAGGCTGGAGAAAATTAAGACTGTGTAGATTGTAAAGTTCGTCCTCATTGGTAGAGTGGGAGCAATATTGTCTTGAGGCTGTCTACAGCTTCAGCACAGCATTGTTGGAATGGAATTGTCATATATAATATGTATCCTTCCGTGACTTTTTCTTTATACTTCATATTATGATCTTGAAATTGTGCCGTGTCGATTGAAGCAGGGCAGGTGCATTCATCTTTATTGCACCTGTGTGTGTATCCCATCTTATTTGTCCATCCTTTCCACGGCTTCCAGGACCTTGCTCCATAATGCATCCTCACTGTTTTCCACGTTTACAAATCCTTTACATTAGCTTCTTCTGCGTATATATAAACTTGCTTTGTCTCATCCCTGGATAAAAGTTTACTTTACCCTCTTGCTCTTTAGCTCATCTTTGGCTATTGCCCCATCTGTTCATATGCTTATTTATTAGTTATATTCCTTCCTTTTTGAATATCACGTCTTTTAGTGTGGTGTTTATAGTTTTTTTTATTGCTTTGAAAGAACTATATTAAAAGTTTTAATCTGTTGTCTGTTGTATATCTTGCAAATATATTCTCCTGGGCTGTCATATCTCTTTTTGTTTTATTTCTATTTTTCTACTTAACCATAGTTAAACAAATGTTTGCCGACACATCCAACAGATTTTCTAGTTTGTACTTTGCTAACTGACAGTTCACGCACAAGGTAAAGATATTGTAATTAATTTTAAAAAATGAATACTTATAAAGCAAAAATTATTACCAGCATTAAAATTGGGACAACATTCACTCTCAGGGATGCATGTGGAGTGAGTTGTTTTGGATAGCTAAAACTTAAAGATTATAATTTTAGTAACAAAAATTTAAAAATTCCACATCTTTAGTTATAAATCCTAATCATTTTTTATTTTTATCTGAAATATACGCTTGGCTACCTTTTTAAAAGCAAAGGAAAGATTTTTTATTGTATGGGCATAAAATCTCCCACATTTGCTTCTGGTCTCAATGCATGAATTTTTAATTTACTCATATAAATAATAATCAGTTTTACTTCATTACTAAGTTTGGATCACTGAGCATGTAATTACCATTAGTGAATTCTTTTGAGCCCAAATTTAATCACCACAAAGAATATTGCACTTAATTTGCCCTTTCCTTGATGACTTAGTTCGTCATTACTGAGGGTACTATACTGTTATATCAAGATGCCCTCTGGACTTACTAATGATTTGGGGGAGGTTTCTCTTCCCCTAGATGGTTCCAAACTAGTGTGTTTTGACCAAACTTTTGGGAATTCCCTACAAATAAAAGACAGAGGGGATTTTCATATATAGAGTATATGCAGGTTATTGACTGAACATTTAAAGAAATATTTTGGATTTATTTCTTCATTTTTGCCTGTATTTTAAATAGACACATTTACTGGGTAATTGAGTTCTGCATAGGTAGAGTGATGCTAATTACCACAAACAAAACTACTTGTGAAAAACTCTGTGGAACATATTCTGTTGTGATGAGACTTAAAAAATAAAGCCTAAGTATCATAGTCTTATTACACAGAATTTAGCAATGACACTAAAGTGGCTTAGTCTTTCTGTACCAAATGAACAAGTGAACAGATTGACAGGGGGGAAGGGGTGATGTTACATAGATATCATAACATCCTTTCTGTCTTCCTTCTTCCTGCCTACAAAGTATGTCTTGTGTTTTGGAGATGTTTTATTTTGATAAGAGTTTAGAGGAGTTAGTTTAGATAATAGGGATGTTTAATAAGAAAATCATGCTAAAAATATTAACAACTACCATTTGAAAAAACCTGACATCTGAAATGAACTAGGCAAAACCAGAAAAGTTAGTTGTCTTCTGTAAGAAGAGATAGAGAGAACCCTCCTACACTGTTGGTGGGAATGTAAATTGGTGCGGTCACTATGGAGAATAGTAGGGAGGTTCCTTAAAAAACTAAAAATAGAGCTACCTTATGATCCAGCAATCCCACTCCTGGGCATATATCTGGAGAAAACTCTAATTTGAAAATATACATGCACCCCTTATGTTCATAGCAGCACTATTTACAATAGTCAAGACATGGAAGCAACCTAAATGTCCATCAACAGAGGAATGGATAAAGAAGATGTGGTACCTATGTACAATGGATATTACTCAGCCATAAAAAGAATGAAATAACGCCAGTTGCAGCAACATGGATGAAGCTGGAGATCATCACACTAAATGAAGTAAGCCAGAAAGCAACAAATACCATATGATATCACTTATATGTGGAATCTACAAAAATGATACCAATGAACTTATTTACAAAACAGAAAGAGACTCACAGACATAGAAAACAAACTATGGTTACCAAAGGGGAAAGGGGGGGAGGGATAAATTAAGAGTTTGGGATTGACATATACACACTACTGTATATGAAATAGATAACTAATAAGGACTTACTGTATAGCACAGAAAACTCTACTCAATACTCTGTCATGACCTATATGGGAAAAGAATCTAAAAAAGAGTGGATGTATGTATATGTATAAGTGAATCACTTTGTTGTACACCTGAAACTAACACAACAGTGTAAGTCAACTACTATATTTCGATAAACATTTTTAAAAAGAGGAGATACAGCAACTTACAGCCAGTGCAGCCTGGGCATGTGCTGACAAAGAGGCTTGTCAGGCAAGCGGGTAAGGATGTTATTCATCAGTGCTCTGAAAAAGAGAAACAAAAAGGAGTCTGATTTCTCTGTTTCTTTTCTCAACTGAAGTCAAAACGTGGTTTTATCATTATTCTTATGAAGTCATGAACATCTACTAAGTTCGTTGTCTTCTCACTCAAACTATTTTCTGTAAGTCTTGATATATTTAAGTGCTTGTTAGTAATAAAATTAGACAAACGGTAGCCATCATATGGAGGAAGCAGTAACATTAGCAACTGAAGAAAAGTCCTGTGCCCTTCAGTAGTGGGTACTGAAAAGGAGGTGATTTTAAACAAACGTATTTTTCTTTACCAAGATTAATATAGGATAGTACCGGTGTGCTTAAGAATATTTCAATAAAGCATGGCAGTGGGGCTGTGTTCAGTTTTGATGGGCTGACATTCTAGAAGATGGAAGATCTTATAAAACTGTTACAACTACAAAACAGCCTCATAGGATATGACTAGGAGATGGTTTTTAGTTGAAAATTCCATTTTAGGGTTTTAATTCTAAATGTCATGTTGTTAAACCCAATTTTTATTCATGCCTTTTCCTTCAGTTGAAATATTTGCATAAATTTTTAGTACTTACAGGAGAATGAGAGAATTTAGTCCATAAAATGTTAGTGGGGAAATTCGACTGAGATGATTCTCTTCAATTATCCTGCCAGCCAGAAGAAAAAAATGGGTTCATTTACATATTTTTCGAACATAAAGGCTAGTGCTATAAAATGCCACATAAATTAAACATACAGCCACTCTAGTCTGTGGAGATCTTCAAAAACACCCGGCTTCAAGAAGGTTATTCTGTTGTGACTGAGATACCTGCAAAAAGAGAAATAACTACAGTAAATTTGATACCTTCTTGATATCTTCTAACAAGGAAAGGAAGAACAATAATTGTCCATCTTAAATTTTCTTATATGTTGTTCTCATCAGGCCATTTCCCTGCCCTCGGAGCCCTGAAAGTTCTCTATCACTTACCTTTTCACGTCTAGTTTTTCATTTCCCAATAATCAACCCACCATCAGCCAATCCCTCACTCCCTCTGTCTATTCATTAATTCATCAAATCGTTTTGAGCCCCTGCGCTGCGGCATTGTGCTAGGTGTGGAATCGCTTTCTCGAGGGGCTTTGCATCTAGTAGAAGACAGCATATGAGCAGGTAGTTATTGCAGCAGCAGAGGGAAAAGAACAAGAACATGCAGTTCCTCTGACTTTTCAGTGGAGGAGGTGCCGGCCTCTGCTGGGACTGGGGAAGCAGAGCTTGGAGGGGAGAGGGGACAGGGAGCGTTAAAGAAAGAGGTCTCTAGTCCTGCCCTGCAAATAGGTTCATCTGTGCCATTTTTCTAGATGCCACATATATGTGTGAATATACGGTATTTGTTTTTCTCTTTCTGCCTTACTTCACTCTGTATGACAGTCTCTAGGTCCATCCACCTCACTACAGACAACTCAGTTTTGTTCCTTTTTATGGCTGAGTAATATTCCATTGTATATATGTGCCACATCTTATCTTATTTGCAAAGCATAAATAGAGACATGGACGTAGAGAATAAACTGGACACCAAGGGGGAAAGGAGGGCGTGGGATGAACTGGGAGACTGGGATTGACATATATACATTATACTGTGTATAAAATAGATAACTAATGAGAACCTACTGTAGAGCACAGGGAACTCTACTCAGTGCTCTGTGGTGACCTAAATGGGAAGGAAATCCAAAAGAGAGGGGCTATATGTATATGTACAGCTGATTCACTTTGCTGTACAGCAGAAACTAAGACAACATTGTAAAGCAACTATACTCCAATGAAAATTAATTACAAAAAAAGAAAAGAAAAACAAAGGCTCTTCTCAACTGAGCCTTGGGTGAGGTGTGTCATTCACAAAGCAAAGCACGGGTGGGAGTGATTCCAGGCAGAGGAAATGGCTTATGCAAAGGTGAGAGGTGTGACGGTGACAAGGGGAGGGGTCATGGTAAAGAGGCTGTGAGGGGATGCAGGAGATGCCCCTGGAGGCAGGTATGGACCTGCTCTGGAGAAAAGACACTGAATGCCTTGCTGGAGAGTCGGACCCATTGTACTTTGACCCGACTTTACTTCTCACTCTTATGCAGAGTGAACCAACTCTTCCTTCTGTTGTGCTGATCTCTTACGTGTTTATTTCTTTGTTTTCTTCCAAAAGCACACACCAGCTTTTAACAACTTTCAGAATCACCTCTCTTCTTTTACAGAGGCCTTATTTATTTTTTAAAAAAATTTATTTATTTTATTTATTTATTTTTGGCTGCGTTGGGTCCTCGTTGCTGCGCGCAGGCTTTCTCTAGTTGCAGTGAGCGGGGGCTACTCTTCGTTGCGGTGCGCGGGCTTCTCATTGCGGTGGCTTCTCTTGTTGAGGAGCATGGGCTCTAGGTATGCGGGCTTCAGTAGTTGTGGCTGGTGGGCTCAGTAGTTGTGGCACGTGGGCTCAGTAGTTGTGGCACACGTGCTTAGTTGCTCTGCGGCACGTGGGATCTTCCTGGAGCAGGGCTCGAACCCGTGTCTCCTGAATTGGCTGGCAGATTCTTAACTACTGCACCACCAGGAAAGCCCCGGCCTTAGAGTCTTTATGTGGCCTTTTCTCTTTTTTTTTCTGAAGAAAACTTTTGGACACACACACAACCACACACAGCCCAACAGAAGCTGGTAAAGCAAGGGAAATATTTGGAAAACTCTAATTCCACTTAACTTTGTCCTTTGGTTTGGTAAAGCGGAGATGAGACTCTCAAAATACCTAAGGTTGCCAATGGTAGCAAAAGCACTGGACTCAAATGTGTGCAATATTCCTTTCCTTCCATTTTGTCTTAAAATGGCAGAGAAATTGTCTTGCGTGTTTATTTTTGTCTCAGTTTCTCTAATGCAGCAACTCACTGCTCTGAATCTGCTGTCAGACAGTTTGGTTCCTGGCTTCGCTACTTGTTAATAGTGTGACCTGAAACAAAGAGCAACTTCAGAAATCCTCAGTTTCCCCAACTCTAAAACGGAAATAACACCAGTACCTAATTCACTGGGCTGTTGAGCATTTGAGCCAGGCATGTCAGGAACACTTGGTGCATATTAGTAGGATGAGGTCTCTGTTCAACCTCCCATTTCAACTTCTTTCCTGTTCTTTTTCCTCATTGCCTATGATTCTCATGCAAGCATTTGTTCAAATTCCTCTTCCCCTGATACGCGGACCACACTGATTTCTCTTTTTGCTACTCTGACAGCTCTTAGAGCTGACATCCTGTAAAATCTGTCCTTCCAGGAATCTCCCCTTCTCCTCTCTTTCTTGGGGGTAGCAAAGGATAAGGCCCCATATTAGAGCCACTTCCTTCCCTTGCAAGCCTGGAGCCCCAGTTGGGCAGAGGAAGATGTTAAGAATCTCTTCAACAGTTGCCCTGAGCACCCCACGGGTTCCCTTAAGAGCCGCTAGAAATCCTCTAGAAAGGGACTTGATCCACCCCCCATGCCCTGTGCTGTCTGATTTGCCCCGTCCTATTCATTTTTCAGAGTCATCCTTCACTGCTCTGGACCCAAAATAATCACTCCTTTTAGGGAATCATCTTAGCAGTTGTGGTCTGAACAACATAGGTTTAAGTCTTAGTTAAGTAAACACCCTTGCCATTCTCTAGTTGTTGTGTGTATGTTGGCATTGTTTCCCCACCGTAGACTGGAAGCTTCCAGAGAGCGTGTGGGTGCCTCTCCCCGGTGGAAGCACAGGGTTCTACCTGCAATACTGCAATAAGGAGCTAGAAGGTAGCAGGTCTGACTTCTCTTTCTATGCCCCCCACGGTGTCTCGCTGAAGACCTTGCACACTGTGAGGGGTAATGAGTGTCTACGGATGAATGAAGAGCAGTATCTGATGTTTACCCATGGAAGACCAGAACCGTGTGACACTTTAACAGCCAGACAATATTTTCGTGCCAGGAAAAAACCAAGATGCAGATGGAAGACACTTAAGTTTACTCTCCATCTGTACCATCTTTCAAGAGCCTCCTGCACACCCATTGAACGTTAAACCAAGCAGATGCTGTTCAGCAAGTTTTGAATAGATTTGTGAGAGGCTGTAGAGAAAAGTAGGCAGCAGCATGATGAGGACGACTCCAGTATTGACTTTGAGTAATTTGCTAACACACGAAAGAGCAGGAAAGGGATAGACACAGCCACAGGGGTTACTGTTAAGACTTTGGGTCTCTGGTGACCTTCTCTGCTAGTAAATGATTAGGTGGCCTTCTTTTTTTTTTTCTTTTCTTTTGTGGTACGCGGGTCTGTCACTGCTGTGGCCTCTCCCGTTGCTGAGCACAGGCTCCGGACGCGCAGGCTCAGCGGCCATGGCTCACGGGCCCAGCCGCTCCGCGGCATGTGGGATCTTCCCGGACCGGGGCACGAACCCGCGTCCCCTGCATCGGCAGGCGGACTCTCAACCACTGCGCCACCGGGGAAGCCCTAGGTGGCCTTCTTGACTCAACCCCAATCTCTGATACAGCCAGTGAGGAATCTGACCGGAAAGAGTTTCTTGGGTTAAGGAGTAAAAACTGGGGTAGGATAGAAGGCAAGGGGCCAGAAATAAAATACAGGGAGTTGTTTATTAATGTGATTTTTTGGTTATATTTCCATTCAGTAACTTCTAGGTGGTAAGTTTCAGCTGCCTGGTAAAATGCAGCTGAAATGGAATGGAACTTTGAGAAAGACTGTTTTAAAAAGCTTAGCTCTTAACCACAATGAGATGCTACTTCACACCCATAAGGATGGCTGTTATTAAAAACAACACAACACAAAACAACAACAAAATCCCAGAAGGTAAAATGGTGCAGGTGCTGTGGAAAACAGTATGGTGGGTCCTCAGAAAATCAAACGTAGACCTGCCGTATGACCCAGCAATTCCACTTCTGGGCGTACACCCAAAAGAATGGAATGCAAAGACTCAAATATTTGTACACCAACGTTGATAGCAGCATTATTCACGATAGCCGAAAGGTGGAAACGACCTAAATGTCCATCCATCAGGAATGAATATAGAAAATGTGGTATTTTATATATATATATATATATATATATATACACATACACACAATGGACTATTATTCAGTCTTAAACAGGGAGGAAATTCTAATATATGTTACAACATGCCTGAGACTTGAAGGCATTATGCTAAGTTTAAGACGTGATGAAAAAGGCCTGACACTAAAGGGAAAATATTACCTGATTCCACTTCTGTGAGGTCCCCTAGAGTAGTCAGATTCATAGAGACAGAAAGTACCACGGTGGGTGCCGGGGCCTGGGAGGGGCCGTGGGGAGTTAGTGTTTAGTGGGTGTGGAGTCTTAGTTGGGAAGGTGAACAGTTCTGGAGATGGACAGCTGTACAACAGTGTGAATGTACTGAACGCCACTGAACGAGACCCTTAAAAAGGATTAAAATGGCAAATTTGTTATATATGTTTTACCATAATTTAAAAAAAAGCTTTGTTCTTTTAAACTTATCGTGCTTTATGTATTTGTAAAAGCAGAATTAGTGGGAAAAGAGTAACTGGAGAAGTCTTTGGGTTTTTTCCTTCATAAATTTTAATCATCACCAGACTTTCTCATGTTGATAAAGTTCATTCAATCCTCATTCCCGTCACCACGGCTTACGTATATTGAGTTCCTACTACGTGCCCGGCACAGTGCGCCCAACTCTTCCCACGGATTTTCTCCTTCGTTCCTTACAACAATCCTGAGGTAGGTACTGTTGTAGTTTGCATTTTCCGGTAGAGGGAGCTGATGCTTAGAAAGGAAATTAAGTTCTCAAGTTCACACACCCAGTGAGCGGTGAGGTAGGACTGGGACTGCAGCCTGTGTGACTCAGGGTCCCATGCCCTTGGCCCCAGTGCTGTGCTGCACCGTCCACTGCCTGCATGTCCCGTGGGCACTGTCGTGGGCGGGAGGGCTGTGGTGGGTGGGATGGGTCGGGCTGGCAGGCCACCACGGAAGGGCAGACTAATGGGCGCTGTACTTACAGTTTAGTAAGACTGTGGAGTCCTCGGAAAGCATAGACGGATATGGATCTAATCCTATTGTTTTGGAGACACCTGTGAAAATGATTATTAAAAGGAAAACGTAAGGAAATGTAGTTTCAGTTTTGCAAGATGAAAAGAGTTCTGCGGATGGCTGACGGTGACAGCCCTGCAAAGATGCGGGCGGATGTAAGGCCTCTGAACGTACACTAAAGGGTCAAGCCCGTCGATTTTATGTTGTGTGTATCACAATATCTTGTGATAACCTATAATGGAAGAGAATGTCAAAAAAGAATACCTATATTTATACGTATATGTATAACTGAATCACTGTGCTGTACACCTGAAACGAACACAACATTGTAAATCAACTATACTTCAATAAAAGTTTAAAAAAAAATGAAAGAGGAAATGTCAAAAAATTCTTAAAAATTAAAAAAGGTAAACATAACAAAATAATTTAGCAGAGCTGGGTATCGTGTCATTTTGTTTCTTGATTAAGTTCACATATGATTAGGTTAGTTTTTATTTGGAACTTCTAGTTGTAAAGGTAGGCACACGAGAGCTAAATTTTTTTTTTTTTTTTGCGGTACGCGGGCCTCTCACTGCTGTGGCCTCTCCCGTTGCGGAGCACAGGCTCCGGACGCGCAGGCTCAGCGGCCATGGCTCGCGGGCCCAGCCGCTCCGCGGCATGTGGGATCTTCCCGGACCGGGGCACGAACCCGCGTCCCCTGCATCGGCAGGCGGACTCTCAACCACTGTGCCACCAGGGAAGCCCGAGAGCTAAAATTTAATGTTTGAATTTTTAATGAGTGAAACTTCAGTTTTAGTGTATGGTAATGCACTCACTAATCAAACAAGCCTAGAAGCCTTTTTAACTTTTTAACATTTTCTGCTATAATTCTACAAACTTGACAGCACTCAACACAGTGTTGGCAAAACTACAAGGCTGTGACATCGTTAAGACCCCAAACCATATTTCATGTAAACCACAAACTGGCCAAGCAAGTCAACTTGAATTGTATTAATCTGACACCTAAGTTTCGCTCCAAAAACTGTTTGAGGAAACTTACCAAGAGTATATATGACAAAAGAGAAAAACAGAAATAGAAAGAATCAGGTGGACCGAGAAGATCGACAACATTCCAGAACGTAGAGGGTGGGACAAGTTTCAGGGGAAGCATATATTAGTATCTTATTTTTAGCCTGGAAGAGTCCCCAAACTTCTGAAACCAGAAGTATAATTTTTGCTAAAAGAAAATTTCCAGGAACAAGAAGTAAAAACAGTGACACTTGGTTTGCATATTAAAAAACAAACAGCAAAAAAGGATCAGGTCTAGAAGAACATAAATTAGCTTGGAAGGCCAAGGAAGTATGCTGGCTGCGGAGTTCACTGAGGTCATGCTGGAGGTTGGGTCTGGAGTTAACAGGAGGTCAAAGGAGACAGAACCTGGAGCACAAGCCGTTGCAGCCCACACACCCATTTAAGCTCTGCACATCTACGTACACTGGTCCCAGGTTGTGAACAAGGGCAAAAGTAAGGGCTTCAACTCTTATTTCTTCTACTGATGCAGGTCACCATTGTTCTTCAGGGTTTGCTGAGTTTATGCATAATTTTCACAGATTTTAGGAGTGATAAGGGATAAACCAGTATGGGCCAACTCTCAGTTAATTAGAAATTTTGACTAAAGGAGAGTCCCTATTTCTCCAGCATGCAAGAAACCTAACTTTGATTGTAAAATGTTAAGTTTGTTATACACCTAACACTTTCACAGAACATGCTGTGGTCCAATCATTTACTAGGCGATGCATCTTTCTCACTAATAAACAGAAAAACTTTGACAAGTATTTATTCATTTATTTCTCAGTACTGTAATTTTCTGTTAAGCAATAGATTATATTGCCTGGAGGTGGAGCCAATCACCAATTAGAACTTTTTTGGTAATTAGGCTATTTTGATCTATTACTTGGAACAAATTGGTTGTTCAAGAATTAATTCAATGTTCACTGTGTAAAATTGCTAAACTATTGAATCCTGATGTTTAGAGTCGAAGCCCCGACTCCTTTTAAACCATGTGGACATAAGGTGGTGCTACAGGTCAGGAAAATTCTTCCTACTCCAGAAATCAGAAAATAAAGTAAGGAAATAGCCTCTTGAAGTTTGTGTATCAGGTTTAATTTTGAAAAGCTCTTCTCACTTGATTGATAAATGTCTAGAATACAGTTCTGAAAAGTTATTTTTATTAGAATTTAAGTTTCTGATGTGAAATATTTTTCTGCAGGTAATCCGAGCTTTGAGAACATTTCATCAAACAAAGTGGATAAATTTTTCTTCTGATTCTGCTCTATCTTTATTATCTTAAAGAAAAAGTACAGATAGATGATATCTATATACCAGGGGTCTCTAGTGTAAAAACAAATCCCAAACCAGTGTAGGTGTGAGAATGAAACTGGGAATTCTGAGACGTCTTCTAGATAGTGGGATTCAGGCACAGAATATTTAAACCCAACAGTTTAAGCCTATGACAATATGATTTAGCCACAAGGTTGACCTAAATAACAGATAACCATC
Source organism: Leucopleurus acutus (assembly GCF_964270905.1). Lineage (NCBI taxonomy): Eukaryota > Metazoa > Chordata > Mammalia > Artiodactyla > Delphinidae > Leucopleurus > Leucopleurus acutus. The sequence goes on from NC_139146.1 coordinate 154,706,687, forward strand.
CCCTGGGCCACTATAGATTCTGTGAGTACGTAGGTAATCTTAGACTGAAGAGAAGCTAGCATTTCAGATAAAACTCAACCAATGAGGCAGATGTGAATTAAGGAATTAAGTCCCTAAAAAACATGCTTGGAGGTTTCAAACCACAAGGACTTTCTCTCTTAGGTAGAGATTGAATTTGCAAACATATGGAAGAAAATTCTTCTCTATCTAATCTTTTTTATTTTTTAATATTTATTTATTTATTTGGCTGTGCCAGGTCTTAGTTGCAGCACAGGGGATCTTCGTTGCCACGTGCAGGATCTGTAGTTGTAGCATGTGGGATCTAGTTCCCTGACCAGGGATCGAACCTGGGCCCCCTGCATTGGGAACGTGGAGCCTTACCCACTGGACCACCAGGGAAGTCCCTTCTCTATCTAATCTTGAGGGCAGCTCTGGTAAGGGGTCATTACATCTTTCTGTAAGATGGGCATTGAAATGCAGAGAGAAAAACCTCTTGAGTATATTCACTTGGGGGCAGTGTGGTCGGAGGGTTCATAGCACACGTACTCTGGTTTCTTTGGGGATAGGTATCTGAGATTTTTCTAGGATAGCTTCTAGAATTACTCAGGGAAAAAAGTGTTACCTGGTAGTCTCCAGCTAATAGCTAAATAATTCCCCAAAGAGGGGTTAGACTTAAGCAGTGGTGCAGTGTTTGTCTCTGCAGAAGTGGGAAGAAACAGATAGGCCAAAAAATGTTAGTCAATTCAACACTAAGAATTAAAATTTTCCTTACAGCTTCTGAAGATCATGGTACTTCTTAAAGCCATCAGGAGGAAGTTTTCTTATTAAGTTCCACTTGAGTGACCTGAAATAAATGTAAATTTTGGTTCTTACTTAAAGGTTTTTTCTTTACTTTTAACAACATTATGAATAATTATAAACTTTATTTACTTTAACACTAGCTTTCAGGAAACATTTTGCTTCATGATGTCACTCTTGTATTCATAATATCATTTAAAAAATTTTAGAGAGATTTTATTTGAGAGGTATTTTTATTTTTATTTTATTTTTTTTGCGGTACGCGGGCCTCTCACTGTTGTGGCCTCTCCCGTTGCGGAGCACAGGCTCCGGACGCGCAGGCTCAGTGGCCATGGCTCACGGGCCCAGCCGCTCCGCGGCATGTGGGATTTTCCCGGACCGGGGCACGAACCTGTGTCCCCTGCATCGGCAGGCGGACTCTCAACCACTGCGCCACTAGGGAAGCCCAGCACATACACTTGATTGCATCTTTTGTTTAGATAAAATGTGGCGATACTAAATACTTCATAAGATTGTTATGAGGGGCTAACTAAATAAGTGAACATATAGAATAGTTTAGAGTCAGATCTATCATGTAATAAATGCAAATAATATCAGCAATCATTATAACTGACCAAGGAACAATGATATCATCTTGTGACAATGCATTATTAATAATGACAAGTACACCTGAATTATGGTACAGTTTCACAGGGGCTGTTCTGGCTGTCAGGATGAAGCCGTTCTTTTCTACTTACATTAAAGTCACATTCGAAGAAACTGATGGAACGGCTCGTAAATTGGTCTCGTCACAATCAAGCTCTAAACCTCGGCAAAGACATTGCACGGGCACAGAACCGACCACTGAATGAAGAGGAAGCGGTAAGGAATGGGGATGATGAGGGACCAGGAACAGGAGGGTAATGAAAAGAAAGAAACAAAAAGCTATAAGAAAATCATACACAAAAATGTGTCATGTCTTACGTACGCAATTTGTGCAAAGCTTTAAATTAAGGTTCCAAAGTTTTGCTTTTAACATTAAAATGATGCTAGAACTTGAAGAAAAGGAAACATACATTTACCAGCCCATGTATTTAAAGAAAAAAAGAAAGAAAAGCAGCCTGCCCCTCTCCATTTGTTGCAAAATGAATGAAGTCATCTGCTCTTTCTTATCCTTGGAGAGTAGCTACGTCCCAGGGTGACAGGACAGGGTGTGATGGGCGTTAATGTCCATATTAAAGCTGCTGTTTAAGAATAAATTATTAATAGTTTTAATGGAAGACGACGCCCTTTTTAACTAGCAAGAAAGAGAACTCAACTCTGAACTATAGTGCTGGGAGATTTTTTTTTTTTTTAATTCAGGAGTTCTTCAAAAGACTTCTTTTGGCTTATGTAGGGATGTAAGGATGCCTACAGCTTCACCTGAGGAAGTGAATAGTTCTTATGCATAGCCATTCTGTTCTCACTGATGAGAGTTGGAAAGAGAGAGGAAATGGAATGTACGCCTTTGACTACCTTGTGGGGCTATAGCGGTAGTCTTAAAGATGTGACCTGATATTTCTAAAGTCTGTTAGAGACTTGCAGTGGTGTGTTCATATAGCTAAGCAACGAAATGGGATTATTATTCAGAGTAATAGACATCATCTGACTGCTGACTTGATGGGGAATGGACGATTCCTGGGAGCAATGAGGTGTGTTCTTTTCTACGTTTACTTTGAAACTCTGCACTTAGAGCAGAGGTTACAGCCTCGAATATCTACGGGGGCAGGCAAAGCGGGTAGAGACTGCACCCAGGAGTCCCAGGGGGACAGCTTCTCCGAACTGTTGGCCTATATTACAACAGGAACATCTGTGGCCAAGTCAACCAACTTCCTCAAAGAAGCCAGAAAGACAATGTTTCGTACTATATAATTACCTACTTAAAAATAATAATGCCTAACTTAAAACATTTTAAATCATCATAGGACAGACACAACTTCTTGTGAGAACTGTCTGTTTGCAGACTTTTAGTCTATAACCTTTACAGTAAAGCTTCTGAAGAGTAGAAAGTCATCGTGATGGCAAAGCAGACACGCTGAGGCAAAGCTGGGGGGTGACAGAGATGCACACGGGCGGCTCCAGCCTTGGAAATAGTCACATGTCTCTTTGCTCAGCTATGAGGCCACAGGTGTTTTCCCTCTCCTCCCAAATAACTCTGCAGACTCCCTACAGGATCCTGAGAGCTCACGATCGATCGTAATTTAGGTTTTGTGTGTTCTGTAAACAGAGTCTGTGCCAAGAACTTTAAAACAGGTTTATGGTTGTAAGTGACCATTCTGGCGATGGAGCTCTGGAAACTGATTCTCTCTCTCTATCCTCTGCTAATGTGAATGTTGTGGGGATGGGAGGTGCAGGGTTAGGGTGGAACACGAAGGTCCCGAGAGGGACAGTATGAGAGGTGAAAATGGAGGGCAGTGAAGTTGGCATTAATCCAGTGTGTCTTTTCTATTATGCAGACTGAATTCAGATAATCCATATATGCTGATCACAAGGTTACCTGTGATAGGGAAAGATGAAAAAATGACACCTAAATAGCCAACCAGGAAAGAAGGAGGAAACATATTGTCACTTACAGAGTATTTTGAAAAGTGTATAATATGGTTACCTGATTATGCTAAAATGCTACCTGAAAATATGATAAGAATGGATTACATAGAAAATTTCAACTATGTTCAAATAAAAAAAGATGAGTAACGCACCAGCAAGTTAATGCTGGTAGCTTCTGAGTGGTGAAATTATGGCTGAGTAAACAATTCTTGCCAAATCTCCATACTTTCCAAATTCTTGAAGTTTAAACTTTATTAATATATTGGTCAGTGATGGATGTGTTTCCCATGATATTTTTCTTGAGAGGTGACTTTGTAACTGTGAATTCCTCACATTCTTTCATCCAGCCAAAAAGTATTATAAGCCATTTGCAGTTAAATTTCCAATAAATCCTTATTAGAATCTGATTTAAATAAAGTGGTACAAAAAAAATAAGAGAGCGATACCATAGGAACCTTCATTTAAGTTTCACCCCTTAATCTTACGTTACACTTCCCATTTCATTCTTACACTGCTTTTAAGCTTGAAATAAGACATTGAATTATGAATTGCCACCCCTCCCCCATCTTTCTTGAAAACTCTAATTAAAAATTATATATTTGTTCATTACTAAGAATTGATAAAACGTCGCCTTTGTATTTTTTGAAACATTTTTTTTGTGTGTGTAGCTGCATTCCTCTTATGTAAGTATACTTAGGACACATTTCTCCCAGAGTTCATCATCAGGCAAAAATTTATTTCTCTTGCTAACTTGATCTGTTTTCCCCCTTTGTTTATTTTTGTTTTACAGACCAGACTATGAAAAAGTCATGTAGCCCATTATTTTTCCTCTTTGACTTAATGACTACAGAATTAAGAACTAGGCAGTAAATTTTCTTAGTGAGGATTTCCTCATCTAATTTTTCTTCTCCATTCCTTTTCCCACTCACCATGGAATTTTTGTCTCTTATGTCATGTTAATGGGTTAAGTCTTTTCGTAGCCATATTTTTATTGTAAATTGCCTAACATCCTTTTGGGAATAACGTGAAATATAAAAAGATTAAATTAAAATTTAAGAAATGAACAGAAAAGGATGTACAAGAAAATAAAAACTACATTTTGAGATCATATGGTTTAATCCATTCGTTTTTTGCCTTGTATTAGTAGTTAAATTATACCTGTTAACTTTTTCCTTTCCCAAAAGCTTTTAGCTCTCTAATGATAAAGGAATCTGATCTTCATATTTGACAAGAAGACAACATGAAGTTGAGATAGATTGCTGAGTGACCTGTGAGACTTACAGGAGGGACGTATACCCCCTTAAAGTGGGGTTTGCTAGCAGTTTTTTTTTTAGTTTCTTTTGAGTAATGAAGACAAAAAAATATTTAAAAAATTTTAAAAAGCTGTACTTTACAATTTGTGGTAGAACATAAAGGGAAAAATACAGTGAAGTATCCTTTTCCCCAACGCCTGCTTTTTAACCAAGGTTTTGAAAAGCTAGGATTAAAATTACAACTTTAAGACACACATTTACATTTGAATAATTTATTAGAATAGGCAACATTTATTTAAAAGGAATTATGTGTATAGATCTTTCTGATCTTAAAAATTATAGCTTACCCTCAATGTTATACCCTCCTACAGACCCTTTCCAGGGTTTTTGTAAGTTTTCGGTATGTGACTAAAAGTAGTCGATTATAATTAATAAGGCTTTTTTGGTAGCTGTAAGGTGTGGCTTAGACTCCAGAAGCTTTCTCACTTACAAACGTTAAAATCCAAACAGCTTCTCTGCTCTTCTATTTTCAGTTTCCTTTATATCAGAGTTGCTTTTATATCAGAGTTTATAATGATTGTGAAAAGGGGGCATGAAAAATAGCAACCCTGATGGACTGACATTAATCTTGTTCACAGCAATACCCGGCATGATTTATTACTGTTGCACTTATGATCCTTGAGTGATCGTAAAATAAAATCCTCAATTTAAGGCTGCGTGTCTACTAGAACATTATAATTTTGCAAATAGGAAACTATAAATTTTTTAAAATGTTGGATCCAACTTTTAAGAACATGGTGTCTTACTATGAACCTATAGGCAAGGACCATCATTCCCTCTGATTACTTACAGCATTCAGATGTTTCTGCCACAAAAGGATACCAGGAAGTCATTTTGTAGTAATTGGCAAAATATTTGTCAAGTTGCATAGACCATCCGTTGTTGTCACCTAAAATAAAGATCACAGAGCCGAAAAGTTCAAGAACAGAAATATTCTGTTGTGTCGGGGAAAACAGGTCCCCTCTTTAAAATAATTGAATGACCTATATAAGAATAGAATCTAAAAAAAAGTGGATACAGGTATATGTATAACTGATTCACTTTGCTGTACAGCAGAAACTAACACAGCCTTGTAAATCAACTCTATTCCGATAAAAATTAATTACAAAAATAATGAGTGATTGACAAAAAGAGGAACGTCATCTGGGAGCTTGTCACAACATTCTCCAAAAGGGACACATTATCTGTCTCCATATAAACCTGCTATTCCTCCTAAATTCTCTGGATTGGTGAATGGTCCCTACAATCTATCAAACTGCTCAAAACAGAGAAATTAAGTTTTTTGGAATATGCTCATATCTGATTAAATATACTTTGTACAATTTTCCTCCATCTCCATGTTATTTTCTTATTTTTTCATGGCTCATTAACTCTTCCATGAAGATTACATTTGGGGAAGGAAAGGTATTCTAACGTAAGTGCTATGTATGCTTGTAAGAGTATACTTCCTATTAAAGTCCCACTAAAAACAAACTGGAAAGAAGATAGACTACTTAAACATTGTATTTATAGCAGTTTCCATCCTTTAGTATTACTTATTAGTTTTAAAACTTCTTTATTACAGAAGGTTTCAAAATAAACACCAGTAGCAAAGTAGTATAATGATATCTCAAAGATATTATTATATCTCAATGATATCATTATGATATCTCAGAGATGACTGATGGACCTCAAGTTTACCAACTGCAGATGTCAGCCTGAGACTCCAGCTGAGTGCCAGTAACTGGGTGGACAAGAGAAGCACCCCGGAAACAGCAAATCTCAGCTTCTGAACACCCAGGAACAAGGTCAAGGTGCGTCCCTGACCCTTGACATTGTAAAGAAGGTGGCACCTTAGGTAGAGAAAGAGGAGGAAGGGAAGGAAATCTGAAAGAATGGGCTTGTTCAGGCAAATAGAGATGGTAGCTTGTTGTGACTGTGGGATTTAGTGCATGTTTGCTCCCTCTGCATTCTATCTTTGGTTAAGAATGCTTTCTTGTTCTTCAGAAGCTGGTAACGTAGATCTATGTTGTCCAGATCCCAAGCAGCTCGGGTTCTTGTTATAGAAAAGCTTCTACCGAAGGGACTCACTCCTGCGAGACTGGAAGTTTGTAGACACCAGTCTTGTGGGTACCTAGCGGAGGTGGGGCAGTTATCGTGGCCAGTCTCAGGTTCCAGCTCCCTGGGTGAAGAGCTGATGAGCAGTAGTAATGGGGCAGATGCTTTGCAACTATGGTGGTGTTTTCCCCACCCCTGACTCTTGCTTCTATTGTCTTTATAATGATTCTATAAACACATTCTTCTCTGTATGAAATCTCTTTTTTCTTAAGCAAAAGCAAAAAAAAAAATCTAGAGTGGTTTCTCTTTCCTCCTTCCAGAAGGGATTGCAGATAACAGAATCTCAAGGATAGTAAGGTTGGGCTGTTTATATGACCTGGATGGTTTTGAAGATAACGGTAGTCCGGTCACCATTACAAAATGGTACTTTCATAGTTTGTGGCATACAGCAACCAGAAAAAGTTGCTTCAATGATCACTCTTGGCTTCCTGGATTACGAGCCTCTTGGAAGGATAGACTCTGGCAAAGTGGATGCTATGGTAACTCATCAGAATGAAAATGAGAAGTGTCAAGGGCTGTGGAATGAGATGACTATGGAGATGGCCCCAAAGAGATTAAGGAAAGAAAACGACAAGCTCAGGGTATGATGTCATCAGCTCAAGAAAATTCAGAGAACCAGGGAGCTGCCATGACTACCCTAAGATAATCTTTTATCTCTTGGGACCTCAGGACTCAGATAGAATCTGATCCAATGTGTTGCTAAGGTTACAACATAAGCTGAATTCACATTTTGTCCTGTCTTTTAAGTGCCCATTAGGACACTGATTTGGAAAGAGAGGGACCCTGCGAATTGTAATGGGACTTTTGAACGTGTTCAGTGGAATTTGCAAACCCTAAATCCTCATCCGACTGAGCCTTCCTGCCCAGCATAAATGGGTCCCTTCCCCTGTCTGACCAGGTTACTTTTTTGTTGGAGGCCTGCTAGTTACTTTACTTGACGAAACTAACTTGTCAACTCTCCTAGTAACTCCATTTCGTCATTATTGTGAACTCTACTTACAGATGGAAAAACTGATTCTGAGAACTTTAAGTGATTTGACTAAGAAACAGAATTATTAAAAATAACCAAAGAATTAAAATAATACCATTATTTTAATGTTTTCTTTTCTAGGTCCAAAGATGATTGAATCAGTTTATATTCCTCTTATAGAAATTCCGACTTTTATACGACATTGTCTTTAAATATTTAGCTGTTACTATCTGTTACCTATTTATTGTTCTATTGCCTGTTTCATTTCCATTCTTGAGGCTCTTACATCAGCATTGTGTGAATTATACAAAAAGTTATTTAACAACCAGAAGTAGCTATTGACTGGAATTTAAACTTATCATTATTATTATTATCCATGGATCAATGGAAGTATTGTGAATCATTTGTAAAAAAAATTTAAAAATAAATTAAATTTCATACTAATGTTATGAATTTTTATACATTTATAAATGTTACAAATGAAACACGTGGTAAGAGAAGTCTTTTGGCTCTGGGTATGTTGAGGCACTGATTATTTTTACAGACGAGTTTTTGTGTATCTACAGAGCGAGGGTGGAAAGGTCTGAAGGACTCAACCCCGCAGGCTGCCAGGGCCTGGTTGGGGGGCGGGGGAGAGGGCACCCATGCTCACTTTCGTGTCCTGACCCATCCTCCTGGACCTCAGAACACAGCGATGGGACTCAGGTGAGGTGCTGCATCGCAGGGCTGGGCCTGTATCTGCAGGTGGTGTCTCACTGCTGCTGTGACATTCATGAGACAGAGTGGTTGGGTGACCGCCGGAAGACGTTGCTTTTCTTTCTCGCTTGTTCTTCAGCAGGCCCCGTGTTTAACTGAGCTTTTCAAGTGAACGGTTGCAATTTGCTGCATTCTTACCATTAATAGGTGGTGCAGCGCTTAACATCTGTTCTAAAGGGGTTCACTATATCTGGTGTAGTTGCAACACTTTAGTCCAACAAATCCAAGTGATGTAGTTATTTATGCTACTTCTCTGTCTCTTTCTCAATCTTATTATTTTCTCTCCTTTTCTACCTCATTGTACCTCAACACACACCCACACACACACACACCCACACCCACACCCCCCCCCCCCACACACACACAAAGACACAGAGTTGAAAAGAGAGGGAAAAGAGAAAGAGAGGTGATGGGGAATTTGAGAATGCAGAAGGAAACAGGACAAGACGGCTTATAGCTCTCCAAGTGAGAGCATACGTTTTGCGGGGAGATCTCTTTTTAAATAGCAGCATCTTCAAACAAACAAGCTTCTTTGCAATTAGCATTTACCTTCTTCCCTGCCTTCCCAAAGCATTTTCTTCTTCCCACCCATTACTTCCTCTCACCAGAAAGCAGGAACACAGAACATAGAAGATGTAGCCAAAATTGCAAAGTTGGAAAGTTAGCATTTTTAAGAAAACAGCTTTTGGAATATGTGTTTCTATATCTTAAATCCCATACCCTTCATATTTCAAGGATGTATGGGACAGTGGGCAGAATGGTTTTTCATACTTTACTTGTGATCCCACTGAAATTTGACTCTCTGAGTTTTCTCGAGGTATCACACAGTAGAGAGCACAGCACAAGAGGGTATTGCGTTAGGGGATGTGGTTCCTAGTATGTGTTGCTAGTGCTGTATGAACAGCATTAAGTATATATATTTACTAAAAATAGGTTTTTTTAAAACTAAAAACATGTAATGATGCTCTGAATAAGAATGAATGACATAGACCAAGAAAAATCTGGTCTTGCGTACTGCCTGAATAAGGATGTGCTAATTCAATGAATGAATGAATGAATGGGTCTCTGTCCTCAAAGACACTTCAGAGAAAACCCAGTCTCCCTGATGTTATAATAAAATTTGGGAACTGGGGCACTTAACAAAAACACAGATTTCCAGGCTCCTCTACTGGAGACTCTGATTTATTTGGCCAATATGGGGTCTGGAGGTCTATATATTCCATCAATGCCCTGGGGGAGTCTTACAACAAGTTTTGGAAGAACTGCATTATGGGATTTTCTCTGACTAGAGCCCTTCTCATGTTGCAGTGGAGGACGGCTAGATTGAGCAGAGGAATCCTGTCAATCAGAAGGATCAGATTTCTTTTCCTTAGTAACGTTGCTGTTAACAAGATGAATGCAAGTGGTCCGTAATTTAAGGGCACTTTGCTCATATATCTTGTTACACTTATTATAATCTGCTTCATACTGTGCCTATTTATATATGTATTTTATCTCCTTATGAGAGTACGATAGGAATTAATCTTCTTAGCTTATGGATTTTTATTGCCTCAGTGACTTCTAAGGTACTTTTAATATAGTTAAAACATGACTTTTACTAGCTCTCATAAAGTATATAAAATAGTAAATCATCATTTCATTTGCATCTAGTATTAGTTATAATTTATTTTATGGAAAAGTGCGTTAGACACACCAATCTGAATTCTGGAGAATGCATCTCTCTTCTCCATGCTCTCACATTCCCCGGCATTGGCGCCAGGGGTGGGTGTGTGGCGTGTCAAGGGTTGACGTCTGGATGGGAATGGGAAAGGTCCAAGTTTCTTGAAGGCACTGCATAGTTGTGACGGTGCTATATTAGGCTTTCCTCAAATTGCTTCCCAGGATTCTTCTTGAGAAGAGAGTTCTGTGGTTAAATATGCTTGGGAAATGCTGAATCCTGTATCCCCACTTGGAATTACTAATGCAGGCTAGTACGATGAAAGGAGAAATCAGCCTTAAAGAACTAGCTCTAATTTTGTTTAACCCTTTTATATGCCATCTTTTAATACATGTTGGGAACTGTTTGCTTCTGTATTTGCACAAGAAGACTCACAGACTTAGAGAACGAACTTACGGTTACCAGGGGAGACGGGTGGAGGGGAAGGAGTTTGGGATTGACGTGTATACACTACTATATTTAAAATGGGTAACCAACAAGGACCTACTGTACAGCACAGGGAACTCTACTCAATGTGATGTGGCAGCCTGGATGGGAGGGGAGTTTGGGGGAGAATGGATACATGTATACGTATGGCTGGGTCGCTTTGTTGTGAAACTATTACAACATTGTTAATTGGCTATACTCCAATATAAAATAAAAAGTTAAAAATAAAAGTCTAGATGAGCGGTTTTCAAAGTGCAGATCTGGGACAAGTAGCATCAGTATCACTTGGGAGCTTCACAGAAAAGCAAATTCTTGGGCTCCACTCCAGGAGCTTTCAATTAGAAACCCTGTAGATGGGGTCCAGCATTCTGCATTTTAACAAGCCCTCCAGCTGATCTGATGCCTGCTAACATTTGAATTAATCACTCTGATTAATCACTTTCAAGGGGGTCTGAATTTGGTAATAAAATTGTCTGCGTTGGGAAATGAATCATTTCAAAACTTTAACAGGTGTGCTACTCACCCACTGTGTTAAAATGCAGATTTCTGGGCCCCATTCTTACCTACTAGATCAATGTTTCTGGGGGTGGAGCTCAGGACTCTGCACCTCTCACCAGCCAGCCGTGCCAGAGCACGGTTCCCAAACAGTCCTGTAGGTTTGCAGGGGCCATTCCTGGGCTCCTTTCATGTTTGGATTTTGAGTATTCAAAGTTGAGGGACTCATGCCTCTGTCAGAGAGGAAGCCAGGACAAAGAAGGGTGCCATGATGCTGTGTGTTAAATGCTCTACACTTTCATGAAACTGAAGGCATAAATCCTGTTGGCTACAATGTGGTTAATTTATAAAGTGTGGATTTATGTCAAGCAAAGCATCCCTGATTCTCAGATATTTCCTCAATTCTCAGCACCCATTCTTGGGACACAGTGGAACATCTCTTTCTCAGAAATTAATGATCCCCAGAGTAGAGGTGCCCTGGGCCATTAAAATAGACCTTGAGGTGTCGCCTGGTCAGACAGACCAATTCATCAGACCAGTAGTGTGAGATCTCCTTGAATTTGAATGACAATAGCTGTTTGCTGACGGAACACATATGCCTCTTTCTGGGTACTTTTATTTTTTATTTTATTTTTTAAATTAATTTTTATTGTATGATAGTTGATTTACAATGTTGTGTTAGTTTCTGCTGTGCAGCAAAGTGATTCAGTTATACATATACATATATCCACTCTTTTTAAGATTCTTTTCCATATAGGTCATTACAGAGTATTGAGTAGAGTTCCCTGTGCTATACAGTAGGTCCTTGTTGATTGTCTATTTTATATATAGTAGTGTGTATATGTCAATCCCAATCTCCCAATTTATCCCTCCCTGCCTTTCCCACTTGGTAACCATAAGTTTGTTTTCTACATCTGTGACTCTATTTCTGAGTACCTTTAGAGGCAACTCTGAAGAAATTAAGGCTGTGACATTATCCTGGGGATTTTTTAAAAGAAATTGAAGCCACTACAGAAACTGTCTTTTGTGTCCTATCTCATAGGCAGCGTTCTGAGCTGAAAGTCTTTGTGGAGTTAACTCAAACATCATTGAAGCATTGTTGGATAAACATATTTGAAGTTAAAACGAGGTTTGTATTTATAGAAAAGCCAGGGGTTCAGCTACATGCATTTTTCCTACTCTATTTTGAGAATAATAAATAGAAAACCAGTCATTTTTGAACGTACAATGCATAGTCGTGTATCAATACACATATTTATGACTTGTATCACTTTCCCTCCTGTCTTTTTGACCTTAAAAAAGACAAACTACCAACTTTAATGGAATATTCTAAAATGAAAACAGGGAAGTTCTACATCAAACTGCCTGGCATTGCCATCATCCTGACAGCTGTGTAAAAGGAAATGAAAGGATATTTAGCGTTCCAGAATTTTAAATGCAGGCCCAATTAAAAATTAAAAGGATCCTTGAATACACTTCAAACATTCTTATAATCCTATTAAAAGATATGTATCATCACCATCATACCCATAAATAAATACTGTTTGTCTAATTCTCATAGATTAGTGACAGGCAAATAATCGGGGTTATTAATAAAGTTTCCTTTCCCTTGAATTCCTTGCACTCTGCCCTTTTCCTATAGCAAGAGGCTAGAATTTTCCACTTTCATTGCCTTGGAAAAGGAATGACACAGATGTCTGCAGATAACAAAAGAATCAAATTCTTAGTATTTGATTGTCAAAGGCCCAGGTTTGAGCACTGACAATAGATGTGGAAAAACAAATAAAGAAGAGCTGGGCTCTGCTGTTCCCAGACCAGACAAGAGACTTGGACCAGAAAGGGAGAGGGGAAAGGTCTGCCTGGGCTGAACCAGGGGGAAATCAGAAACTCCTCACCTTCATTATATTTGCAAAGACCCTATTTCCACATAAGGTCACATTCTGAGGTTCTGGGTGGACATACATTTTTAGCAGATTCTAACTTACTGCATCACCCAAAATGTATTAGAGGAAGCTTCCGTTTTCCCTGTGGATCAAAGGAATACAAATATGGAAACAGAGGAACCAATGTCTTCATCATTTTCCTGTAGACAAGGCTGTTAAAGTGCAGAGCAGGGTGATGTTCAGAGGCTGCCGAGGCGAGCATCTGAACTTGGGTCTTCATGGTGGAGTGATTCAACCTGCCTCCAACTGGGATGAGGATAGGTTAGCATGACTGTGATGGGGAGCCTTTTTCTGCACGGCCATTTGTTTATAATACAGAAGGAGTGCTAGCAAATTCTAATCTGGAAACTCAAGAGTTCCCTTAAAATAAAAGCCTGGATGTAATCAACAAATTTCATAGCATTTGAGAATTTGATGGTACTTTATTTTATTTTTTAAATACATATACATATATCACCATATCTCCTCCCTCTTGCATCTCCCTCCCACCCTACAAACCCCACCTCTCTAGGTGGTCACAAAGCACCGAGCTGATTTCCCTGTGCTATGCGGCTGCTTCCCACTAGCTATCTATTTTGCATGGGAGTGTATATATGTCAATGCCACTATCTCACTTCATCCCAGCTTACCCTTCCCCCTCCCTGTGTCCTCAAGTCCATTCTCTACGTCTGCGTCTTTATTCCTGTCCTGCTCCTAGGTTCTTCAGAACCCTTTTTTTTTTTTTTTTTTAGATTCCATATATATGTGTTAGCATACGGCACTTGTTTTTCTCTTTCTGACTTACTTCACTCTGTATGACAGACTCTAGGTCCATCCACCTCACTACAAATAACTCAATTTCATTTCTTTTTAAGGCTGAGTAATATTCCATTGTATAGATGTGCCACCTCTTCTTTATCCATTCATCGATGGACACTTAGGTTACTTCCATGTCCTGGCTATTGTAAATAGTTCTTCAGTGAACATTGTGGACATGGCTCTTTTTGAATTATGGTTTTTTCAGGGAATATGCCCAGTAGAGGGATTGCTGGGTCGTATGGTAGTTCTATTTTTAGTTTTTTAAGGAACCTCCCTACTGTTCTCCATAGTGGCTGTATCAATTTACATTCCCACCAACAGTGCAAGAGGGTTCTCTTTTCTCCACACCCTCTCCAGCATTTATTGCTTGTAGATTTTTGATGATGGCCGTTCTAACTGGAGTGAGGTGATACCTCATTGTAGTTCTGATTTGCATTTCTCTAATGAGTAGTGATGTTGAGCATCCTTTTGTATGTTTGTTGGCAATCTGTATATCTTCTTTGGAGAAATGTCTATTTAGGTCTTCTGCCCATTTTGGATTGGGTTGTTTGTCTTTTGGATATTGAGCTGCATGAGCTGCTTGTAAATTTTGGAGATTAATCCTTTGTCCATTGATTCATTGGCAAATATTTTCTCCCATTCTGAGGGTTGTCTTTTCATCTTGTTTATGGTTTCCCTTTGCTGTGCAAAAGCTTTTAAGTTTCCTTAGGTCCCATTTGTTTATTTTTGTTTTTATTTCCATTTCTCTAGGAGGTGGGTCAAAAAGGATCTTGCTGTGATTTATGTCATAGAGTGTTCTGCCTATGTTTTCCTCTAAGAGTTTTATAGTGTCTGCCCTTAAATTTAGGTCTCTAATCCATTTTGAGTTTATTTTTGTGTACGGTGTTAGGGAGCATTCTAATATCATTATTTTACATGTGGCCATCCAGGTTTCCCAGCACCACTTATTGAAGAGCCTGTCTTTCCTCCATTGTATACTCTTGCCTCCTTTATCAATGATAAGGTGACCATATGTGTGTGGGTTTACCTCTAGGCTTTCTATCCTGTTCCATTGATCTATATTTCTGTATTTGTGCCAGTACCATACTGTCTTGATTACTGTAGCTTTGTAGTATAGTCTGAAGTCAGGGAGTCTTATTCCTCCAGCTGCGTTTTTCTTTCTCAAGATTGCTTTGGCTATTCGGGGTCTTTTGTGTTTCCATACAAATTGTGAAATTTTTTGTCCTAGTTCTGTGAAAAATGCCATTGGTAGTTTGATAGGGATTGCATTGAATCTGTAGATTGCTTTGGCTAGTATAGTCATTTTCACAATGTTGATTCTTCCAATCCAAGAACATGGTATATCTCTCCATCTGTTTGTATTGTCTTTAATTTCTTTCATCAGTGTCTTATAGTTTTCTGCATACAAGTCTTTTGTCTCCTTAGGTAAGTTTATTCCTAGGTATTTTATTATTTTTGTTGCAATGGTAAATGGGAGTGTTTCCTTAATTTCTCTTTCAGATTTTCCATCATTAGTGTGTAGGAATGCAAGAGATTTCTGTGCATTAATTTTGTATCCTGCTACTTTACCAAATTCATGGATTAGCTCTAGTAGTTTTCTGGTAGCGTCTTTAGGATCCTCTATGTATAGTATCATGTCATCTGCAAACAGTGGCAGCTTTAGTTCTTCTTTTCCAGTTTGGTTTCCTTTTATTTCTTTTTTGTCTCTGATTGTTGTGGCTAAACCTTCCAAAACTATGTTGAATAAGAGTGGTAAGAGTGTGCAACCTTGTCTCGCTCCTGATCTTAGTGGAAATGTTTTCAGTTTTTCACCATTGAGAATGATGTTGGCTGTGGGTTTGTAATATATGGCCTGTGTTATGTTGAGGTACGTTCCCTCTATGCCTACTTTTTGGAGGGCTTTTATCATAAGTGGATGTTGAATTTTGTCGAAAGCTTTTTCTGCAACTACTGAGATGACCATATGGTTTTTCTCCTACAATTTGTTAATATGGTGTATCACATTGATTGATTTGCGTATACCAAAGAATCCCTGCATTCCTAGGATAAACCCCACTTGATCATGGTGTATGATCCTTTTCATGTGCTGCTGCATTCTGTTTGCTAGTATTTTGTTCAGGATTTTTACATCTATGTTCATAAGTGATATTGGCCTGTAGTTTTCTTTCTTTGTGACATCTTCATCTGGTTTTGGTGTCAAGGTGATGGTGGCCTCGTAGAATGAGTTTGGGAGTGTTCCTCCCTCTGCTATATTTTGGAAGAGTTTGAGAAGGATAGCCGCTAGCTCTTCTCTAAATGTTTGACAGAATTCGCCTCTGAAGGCATCTGGTCCTGGGCTTTTGTTTGTTGGAAGATTTTAAATCACAGACTCAATTTCAGTGCTTGTGATTGGTCTGTTCATATTTTCTATTTCTTCCTGGTTCGGTCTCGGAAGGTTGTGCATTTCTAAGAATTTGTCCATTTCTTCCAGGTTGTCCAGTTTATTGGCATACACTTGCTTGTAGTAATGTAGTATCAGTTGTTACTTCTCATTTTTCATTTCTAATTCTATTGATTTGAGTCTTCTCCCTTTTTTTGTTTTTTGAGAAGTCTGGCTAATGGTTTATCAATTTTGTTTATTTTCTCAAAGAATCAGCTTTTAGTTTTATTGATCTCCGCTATTGTTTTCTTCATTTCTTTTTCATTTATTTGTCATCAGATCTTTATGATTTCTTTCCTTTTGCTTCCTTTGGGTTTTTTTTTTTTGTTGTTGTTGTTCTTCTTTCTCTAATTGCTTTAGGTTTAAGGTTAGGTTGTTTATTTGAGATGTTTCCTGGTTCCTGAGATAGGATTGTATTGCTATAAACGTCCCTCTTGGAACTGCTTTTGCTGCATCCCATAGGTTTTCGGTACCGTGTTTTCATTGTCATTTGTTTCTAGGTACTTTTTGACTTCCTCTTTGATTTCTTCAGTGATCTCTTGGTCATTAAAGAGTGTGTTGTTTAGCTTCCATGAATTTGTATTTTTACAGATTTTTTTCCTGTAATTGATATCTAGTCTCATAACGTTGTGGTCAGAAATGATACTTGATACGATTTCAATTTTCTTAAATTTACCAAGGCTTGATTTGTGACCCAAGATATGATCTATCCTGCAGAATGTTCCATGAGCACTTGAGAAGAAAATGTATTCGGTTATTTTTGGATGGAATGTCCTATAAATATCAATTAAGTCCATCTTGTTTAATGTATCATTTAAAGCTGGTGTTTCCTTATTTATTTTCATTTTGGATGCTCTGTCCATTGTTGAAAGTGAGGTGTTAAAGTCCCCTACTATGATTGTGTTACTGTCGATTTCCCCTTTTATGGCTGTTAGCATTTGCCTTATGCATTGAGGTGCTCCTATGTTGGGTGCCTAAATATTTACAATTGTTATATCTTCTTCTTGGATTGATTCCTTGATCATTATGTAGTGTCCCTCTTTGTCTCTTGTAGTAGTCTTTATTTTAAGGTCAATTTTGTCTGATATGAGAATTGCTACTCCAGCTTTCTATTGATTTCCATTTGCATGGAATATCTTTTTCCATCCCCTCACTTTCAGTCTGTATGTGTCCTTAGGTCTGAAGTGGGCCTCTTGTAGACAGCATATGTACAGGTCTTGTTTTTTTATCCATTCAGTCAGTCTATGTCTTTTGGTTGGAGCATTTAATCCATTTACATTTAAGGTAGTTATCGATATGCATGTTCCTATTACCATTTTCTTAATTGTTTGGGTTGGTTTTTGTAGGTCTTTTCCTTTTCTTTTCTTTCCTGCCTAGAGAAGTTCCTTTAGCATCTGTTGTAAAGCTGATTTGGTGGTGCTGAATTCTCTTAGCTTTTGCTTGCCTGTAAAGATTTTAATATCTCTGTTGAATCTGAATGAGACCCTTGCTGGGTAGAGTAATCTTAGTTGTAGGTTTTTCCCTTTCATCACTTTAAGTATGTTCTGCCACTCTCTTCTGGCTTGCAGAGTTTCTGCTGAAAGATCAGCTGTTAACCTTATGGGGATTCCCTTGCATGTTATTTGCTGTTTTTCCCTTGCTGCTTTTAATATTTGTTCTTTGTATTTAATTTTTGGTAGTTTGATTAATATGTGTCTTGGTGTGTTTCTCCGTGGATTTATCCTGTATGGGACTCGCTACACTTCCTGCACTTTATTAACTATCTCCTTTTTTTCAACTATAATCTCTTCAAATATTTTCTTGGTGATTTTCTTTTTCTCTTTTTCATCTGGGACCCCTATAATTTGAACGTTGGTGGGTTTAATGTTGTCCCAGAACTCTCTGAGACTGTTCTCAATTCTCTTCATTCTTTTATCCTTATTCTGCTCTGCAGTAGTTATTTCCACTATTTTATCTTCCAGGTCACTTATCCTCTGCCTCAGTTATTCTGCTACTGATTTTTTCTAGAGAATTTTTAATTTCATTTATTGTGTTATACATCATTGTTTGTTTGCTGTTTAGTTCTCCTTGTTAAACATTTCTTGTATTTTCTCCATTCTATTTCCAAGATTTTTGATCATCTTTACTGTCATTGTTCTGAATTCTATTTCAGGTAGACTGCCTATTTCCTCTTCATTTGTTTGGTCTGGTGGGTTTTTACCTTGCTGCTTCATCTGCTGTGTGTTTCTCTGTCTTCTCATTTTGCTTAACTTACTGTGTTTGGGGTCTCCTTTTCACAGGCTGCAGGTTAGTAGTTGCTGTTGTTTTTGGCGTCTGCCCCCAATGGCTAAGGTTGGTTCAGTGGGTTGTGTAGGCTTCCTGGTGGATGGGACTAGTCCCTTTGTTCTGGTAGATGAGCATGGATCTTGTTTTTCTGGTTGGGCAGGTCCACGTCTGGTGGTGTGTTTTGGGGTGTCTGTGACCTTTTTATGATTTTAGGCAGCCTGTCTGCTAATGGGTGGGGTTGTGTTCCTGTCTTGCTAGTTGTTTGGCATAGGGTGTCCTGCACTGTAGCTTGCTGGTCGTTGAATGGAGCTGGGTCTTAGCATTGAGAGGGAGATCTCTGGGAGAGCTTTTGCCGTTTGATATTACGTGGAGCTGGAAGGTCTCTTGTGGGCCAGTGTCCTGAACTCGGCTCTCCCACCTCAGAGGCACAGGCCTGACAACTGGCCGGAGCACCAAGACCCTTTTGGCCACTCGGCTCAGAAGAAAAGGGAGGAAAAAAGAAAGAAAGAAAGAATAAAATAACATAAAATAAAGTTATTAAAATAAAAAATAACTATTAAAAAATTAAAAAGTAATTTAAAAAAAGAAAGAAGAGAGCATCCAAACCCAAAAACATATCCACCAATGATAACAATTCCTAAAACTACACTAAAAAAAAAAGAGAAACAACGGACAGACAGAACCCTAGGACAAATTGTAAAATCAATGCTTTACAGACAAATGACACACAGAAGCATACACATACACCCACACAAAAAGAGAAAAAGGAAAAACATATAGCTGCTCCCAAAGTCCACCTCCTCAATTTGGGATGATTGGTTGTCTATTCAGGTATTCCACAGATGCAGGTGCATCAAGTTGATTGTGGAGCTTTAATCCGCTGCTCCTGAGGCTGCTGGGAGAGATTTCCCTTTCTCGTCTTTGTTTGCACAGCTGCCGGGGCTCAGCTTTGGATTTGGCCCCGCCTCTGCGTGTAGGTCACCTGAGGGCGTCTGTTCTTCGCTCAGACAGGACGGGGTTAATGGAGCCGCTGATTCGGGGGCTCTGGCTCACTCAGGCCGGGGGGGAGGGAGGGGCACGGCGTGCGGGGCGGGCCTGCGGCGGCAGAGGCGGCGTGACGTTGCAGCAGCGTGAGGCGCCGGCCGGCGTGACGTTGCACCAGCGTGAGGCGCGCCGTGGCCGCGGCTCGCGCCCGTCTCTGGAGCTCCTTTAAGCAGCGCTCTGAATCCCCTCTCCTCGCGCACCAGGAAACAAAGAGGTAAGAAAAAGTCTCTTGCCTCTTCGGCAGGTGCAGACTCTTTCCCGGACTCCCTCCCGCCTAGCCGTGGCGCACTAGCCCCCTGCAGGCTGTGTTCACGCCGCCAACCCCAGTCCTCTCCCTGCGCTCCGACCGAAGCCCGAGCCTCCGCTCGCAGCCCCGCCCGCCCCGGCGGGGGAGCAGACAAGCCTCTCGGCTGGTGAGTGCTGGTCGGCACCGATCCTCTGCGGGAATCTCTGCGCTTTGCCCTCCGCAGCCCTGTGGCTGCGCTCTCCTCCGCGGCTCCGAGGCTCCCCGCCTCCGCCACCCGGAGTCTCCACCCGCGAAGGGGCTTCCTAGTGTGTGGAGACCTTTCCTCCTTCACGGCTCCCTCCCAGAGATGCAGGTCCCGTCCCTATCCTTTTGTCTCTGTTTATTCTTTAGCCGTACACAGGTATGTGGGGAGTTTCTTGCCTTTGGGGAGGTCTGAGGCCTTCTGCCAGCGTTCAGTAGGTGTTCTGTAGGGGTTGTTCCACGTGTAGATGTCTTTCTGGTGTATCTGTGGGGAGGAACGTGATCTCCGCATCTTACTCTTCCGCCATCTTGAAGGTCTTCAATCCTTTGCTATTTTTAAAGTGCTTCAGGTTATAAGATTCCACTTTCCCGGCCAAAATTCTATTTAACGCATACTATAGACCGTCATGAGATCGCAAAGCACATTCATTATAATGTTGCTGATCTCCGTTTTCCAAGATTAGAGAATGAAGGCCGAGAGAAGTAAGATGTGAGGGTGTCAGACGCAGGGACGGAGTCCCACCCCTCTGATGCTATTTTAATATTTCACTTTTACTACCAAGTTGGCACTCAGTTTGAAATTGACAAAGATAATTCCTGAATGAGAGCCTCACACCTTTTTGTAATCAGGTTCCCTTGGTATTTACCCAGACATATTCTCCCAAGTATCTAAGAGTTTTAGCTGAAACACTGAATGGTCCCTCCTTTTTTGGTTCGTCATTGTCACACTAAACACTACTGTAATCACTCAAAGATTTCTTTTTTGGTCTCTTTTCTGATTGCATCTGTGATAGTTCTGCATGGAGATGAATAAATGGGTTAGTAATATATGGCAGAAACATATGGGAATTATATCAAATGGCATAATTCGGGAAAAATTTGTACATTTCCATATTGGAGTTTATCAGTAAAGATCAAAGTTATAAAAACGGTGCAATCAGTTTTGACCAGGACTTCCCTGGTTTGGAGTTCAGTCAAATGTAAACAGTTCCTGGGATAGAATGAAAAAGATGTGAACTCCAGAGTAACTGCCTAGTAGACATATAGATATAAATTCTGTATTGCCCAGATATTTTAGAAAGAAGGAATCCTTGTGAATGCAACTGAAAACTTTAATCATTTTATATCAGAAACTTGATTTAAACTTTTCCTCGCATTGTGTCCATAAAAAATGTTCAGTGATTGGATACCTTATGCTTTTTGTACTGAGATATTTTACTTTTTAAAAATATTTTATATTCTTTTGTTTTCTATGGGTTGTCTAAGAGAACTGGAAAATTATAGTCAAATTAGACTACTTGTTTAAGATGTCTGTGATAATACAAAAGTAACAGTTCTTTCTCAATATAATTCGTTTATATTATAGTTCAATCCATGGGAAGGCAGTTTAACTTATTTGATGGTGTTTCATTTTTTTTTTAAGTGACTTCCTTAAATTTTATTACCACTATTTCCGTTTGACTTTTTTCTCCACTTTAATAATTACTATTGGTGTCAAAGTTAAGTAGCTTAAGGAAATAAGGGAGAGCTTTTTGGAGCTACTTTTTTTAGGATGTATCTTTTAAAAGGTCTAACCAAGAAAAAAGTCCCCCCTTCCATTAGAAAAAGATTTTTTATTTGACAATATACTAAGCTGTAAATGATCACTCTGAAAGTGATTTTTAGCTGTGGGTTTTCCTTTTATAGCTAAGATATTGTATTTTGTGTGATTGCAAATATATTTAATGCTGCTTATTCAAATATGCATGAGGTTGACATATTCTGCAAAGGACCAACTTTCTGACTTGGTCATTTTAGACCAAATTTAAATATGGATGTCTTAAAAATGAACAGCTGGGGGAGCATAAATTATCCAGATACTATAAAATGAAGGAAAAAACCACAGCTAGTGAAGGAAATTAAAGTAATGAGAAGCAGGAAGGAATAACTACATCTCATAATTTTTATGACCTGGACTGTAAAAATGGTGTGAAATTCTGACATTCCTCTTGGGAAGTTCCAACCCTTTCATGCATGAATAGCAGTGCATCTCAACTGGCCACCTTTGAGGTTTTGAGCTTAGTTCAATTTTTTGGAATTTCCAGATGACTGCCACTAGTAGAGTGTCAATTTTTCTTATAGAAACAAAAAAATTGATAATAATTGTAATAATGGAGTTTGGTAGCAAGTTAGAATGCTTGCATGCCATACTGAAGTCTTGATTTAAGTTTAGTTCTGCTGTGGCTACTATTTCGCGTGCATCCCTTACTTCCTGCGCACTTGGGTTTAGGTCAGTGGTTCTCAAAGTCCGCTGTGCTTCTGAATGACACAAAGAGCTTTTAGAAACTGCAGGGCCAGTGGCAGAGTTTCTGAGTCCATAGGGCTGGGATGGAGCCTGAGAACCTGCATTTCTAACAATTTCCTAGATGCCGCTGATGGGTTTGATCCTGAACTACATTTGGGGATCTGCTCGTCTAGGTGAATTTCAGGAGAGTTATGTAATCCTGGCATAAGAAGACCAGGAACAGTTTAACATAATATTTGTTACAAAGGCATGTCTTCATAAGAGTGGATTATGATTTTCCCCATATTTCCAAAATTGGACGTGGGGATTTTTAAATGTCAACAATGGTGAATAACAAAGATTTTAAAAGAGCATACTCTTTTTCGTTTTTAAAATATTAATTGCTTTCCAAATGTCCCCTGTATTTTCAGTAATTAGTAATAGTTGATTAAACAAATGCTGTTTATTTTCACATGCTAATATTTAAGGTATTTATACGCACATGTAGCTAGAACTTAAGTTATTTGATCCATGCTCTGAATATTTCTTTTTCATAAAAGTTAGTAGTACACACCATTCCCTGCTCATGTCCGAGATCCCTAAGATGATATATTAGCAAGATCTTGGGGACAGATTGCTTCCACCACCTTGCCTCAACTTGCTTCATACTTCCCTTCACACCTACAAACCAGTACTTCCCTGGTTTGGAGTCCAATCAAATGTAAATGTTCCTCGGATAGAATTTCAAAGAGGTGAATTCCAGAGTAATGGCCAAGTATGGTAGTCAGGAATCTGGTCTGCCCAGATTTACTGCGTGCCCGTTACAGGACAAGCATTTCTACCCCTGTAACTCACCTAATCTTCACAATAAATTTATTACTCCAATTTCACAGTAAGGAACGGGACTTAGCACAAAGAAATGATTTGCTGAAGTAACAACAGACAGAAAGAGGCACTTCCAGGATCTGAGCCTGAGCCTTCTGATGCCTGGTTGAGGAATCTTGCTACAACTTTGTTTCTATTTTAAAAAGAAATCACAGGGAGATCAGCTCGGTGCTTTGTGCCCACCTACAGGGGTGGGAGGGAGACACAAGAGGGAGAGGATATGGGGATATATGCGTATGTATAGCTGATTCACTTTGTTATACAGCAGAAACTAACACACCATTGTAAAGCAATTATACTCCAATACAGATGTTAAAAAAAACAAAAACAGTAAGGCCGACTTAAAAATTGCTTCAAAATTTAAAAGGCTAGATCTCATGTTAAGTGTCCTTACCATAATAAAATTTAAAAAATTTAAAGTATAATGTTGGTATTTAGTATACATTAAGTGCTTAATAAATATTAGTTCCTTGTCAAAAAAAAAAAGAAAAAGAAATCAAAGAAGGTAAGGGAACGTTGTTGCTGTTGCGATTACTGTCGTAAACTACTCACAACTACTGATTTTATATGGACAGATTTAGGGTGCTAGTTGGGAGAAACTGATTCCAGCTTGGATGAAATTGTTTTTCTAGATTTCTGTTTTAGCCAACGACAGGAATAAGGAAGCTTTTTGCCTTTTAAAAACTCTAAACGTTTTGCAGAGCTGTTGAGTTACGAACACTTTTCTTGTTGAAAATGCACGTGTACACAAATGCACAACATTTCATAGTTTTCGGGGGATTTACAGACCCCGCACCGTGCCTGAAGATTTTCTTGATTCTCAGAGTCCACTGACCATAAGATAAAAACCACCCTCTGGGCAACTCAGCCCAAGGGTGGGGTAGGCGTGGCAGGAATGTTTTTACAGCTACTTGGAAATTAAAAGCAACTCCTTGGATTTTTTCTTTGGAAGTAAAGGTGTTAAAATCTGTATAATGAGCAGCTTATAAACTTAATGGAGTGAGCTAAATAATCATTAAAATCTAATTTGTGAATACTGAGGTGGATTTGATTTGAAAAAGAATGGAGGACAAGAGAAGGATGAAAATAAGAAGGGGAGTTGAGAGAGTAAAGGAAGGAATGTGGGTGGGCAGCTAGAGAGGAGGAATAGAAGGGGAGACACATGGAAATGACTGACAGGACAGAGAGGGAGAGGCTGTTCACAGACCTGCAGAGAGTGGAAAACACTGCAGGAAGGGGAGGGAAAGAAGAAACAGTTACGGAGGATGCATCTCCAACCTGATTTTGCTTCCCATTAAGTACTGTTTCCACAAGAGTCATGCCCATGCTTGTCATCAGAATTCAATTCTAAGTTGGAAGAAAGAGACCTGACTGTCTTTCCTAGTGTTATATTCTCTCTATTAAAATTCACCAGGATTCAGAGTAACGAACATCTTTCAGGACCAAATAGAAATCTGCATAATTTATCTCGCCCCCAAATAAACTACAGTTACATTTTCAGGAGGTGGGGGAAAGCTTACCCACCTCCTGAATAACTATCCCTGAATCGAGAGGACACATACACACACACACCCCTACATACACACATGACCACAAAATCAGGAGTGTAGAAACATATCACTTCCTCAGATACCGGCTGCTGTTTCAATAAGATAAATAAACAGACACATCGTGGTTGCTCCTGGAAATATTTACATTAAAAGACCGACCTTCCTAAGGTCATGCAGGTGGGACTCTTTGAGTCACTGTGAGTTAATATTAATGTCTGTGGAAAAAGCAAACGTAATACCAACCGTGTCAAGCGTGGCTGCAGCCTGCCCTCCCTCTGTCTGAGGTCCTTGCACTTAACTTTGAGCTGCTCTCTGCAGGAGGAGGGCTCCATTTCCCCTGCTGGAACAGGGCTGGCCTTGTGACGTGCTTTGGGAGGGATGTGGCAGAAGGGCCAGTGTCCCCAGCTGTCTCAGCCCAGGTTGCAGGCACGGGGACAGAGCCAACCCACAGAGGCCTGCAGAGGCATCGAGAAAGCGCAGCAGAGGCAGGAAGACCGTGTAGCTGATCTCAGCTGAGCCCAGCTGGGATTGCTGCCCCACAGAATCTGAGCTAATACACAGGAAAGAATGGATTTTTTTAAAGAAAATGGAAGTGTAGTTGATTTACAATGTTGTGTTAATTTCCAGTGTACAGCAACGTGATTCAGTTGTACATATATATGTCATAGTAAGTAAATATATACGTATATTTTCTTTTACAGATTCTTTTCCATTATAGTTTATTACAAGAGAAAGAATATATTCCCTGTGCTGAACTCTACTCAATACACTGTAATGGCCTATATGGGAAAAGAATCTAAAAAAGAGTGAATATATGTATATGTACACCTGATTCACTTTGCTGTACAGCAGAAACTAACACAACATTGTAAAGCAACTATACTCCAATAAAAATTAATTAAAAAAAGAATATATTCCCTGTGCTATACCTAGGTCCTTGTTGTTTATCTATATAGTGGTGTGTATGTGTTAATCTCAAACTCCTAATTTATCCCTCCTACAACCCTTTTCCCTTCGGTAACCATAAGTTTGTTTTCTATGCCTGTGATTCTGTTTCTGTTTTGTAAATAGGTCATTTGTGTCATATTTTAGAATCGACATACAGGTGATATCATATGATATTTGTCTTTGTCTGACTCACTTCACTTAGTACGATCATCTCTAGGTCCATCTATGTTGCCGCAAATGGCATCATTTCATTGTTTCTTATAGCTGAGTAGTATTCCACTGTGTATATATTATGTATACACACACAAACATATATATGTATAAAACCGCATCTTCTTTATAAGAATGGATATGTTAAGCTAGTAAAATAAATGTAAGATTTCCTTAAGCGCCATATATTTTGTATTTCAACTTCATTTTCTCATTTCTCTCTGTACCGAGAGGTCTCAGCAACTTGACCCTGGTCCTCTGTCCCCTGGTGCTACTGTGACCCGACCCCCATCCAGCTGTGACTCGGGGCACGCTCACCACAGTTGTCCTCGTCCTCCTGGTTTCCACAGTCGTCCACACCATTACAGTGGAGCAGCTGAGGCAAGCATTTGGTGGTGTTGCCGCAGGGGAAGTAGCCCAGGGCGCATGCGACATCCTGCCCGCTCCCGGGAGCAACTGCGAGGAGGGAGGGGAGAGAGGTTTACCCAGGGCACTGCAAAGAGCGGTTTCCCCACGTTGCACACACCTTCCTTCTTGTCAGCCTGGCAGGCACCACCGTCCGTATGCAGCCTCACCCTGCGCACCAGCCTGACGCCAACTATTTTCCAAGAACCTCCACCCCTAAAGCATGTTCTTTTCCGTGTCCCCAGAAGATGCCAGGATTCTCCGCTCGTTGCTTTTTCTCATGTTTCCCACCTGGAATGTCCTCACCATCCCTCTTTTTCTATGAAATGTCTGCCCATACTTTACAGTTGAGCTCAATTCCCCTCTTCTCTTTCAAAAATATTTCATCCAGTCATTTTAAAAATCAAGACTTTCTTGCATTGGTACCATTGGCTTAGAATTACGGCTGGTCTGATACTGGGGGAAGAAGAGGGGCGGAAACGGGAAAGCACAGCCCATGCTCACTCATATGGGGCGTAGTTCCCGAGGGCAAGGTCCTGCACAAGACGCCGTGCTGTAGCATCAAATAAAATAGTTCTCGACCCTTTCACATTGGCTTCCTTTGCTAAGTAATATGCATTTAAGGTTCCTCCATGTCATTCCATGGCTTAGTAATTCACTTCTTTTTAGCACTAAATAGTATTCCTTTGTCTGAAGGTAGCACAGTTTATCCATTCACCTAAGGAAAGGACGTCTTGGTTGTGTGCAAGGTTTGGCAATTTTTAATAAAGCGCCTGTGAACATCTATGTGCAGGTTTTTGTGTGGAGGGACGTAAATTAACTGTGCCATTTAAAACCTCAGATTTGTAGGATTTCAAAGATTATTGTAGAATCCAAGATAATTCTGTTGCTTATTAACTTTACTAAGTTTGTAAATCATTGAGACCTTATAGAATAGTAATAATCAATTATAAAGAAAAAAACAGAATAGTTTGAACAGTCAGTAAAGCTTATTGTGTAAAAATGTATTTGTGGTCTATCATCAAAACATGAAAAGAATAAAAGTGACTATTTCCTTTGTAAGATACAGTGGAACATTTTGATAACAAGGCAGGTGACATTCTCCTAGGGGAGAAATCCATCTATGTCAGGTTTTGAGTGTCCTTACTTGTTTCAGAGAACATCATTTGATAAAGGAAATAGTCAAACCTATTTAATAATGAGCTTTTTACACATAGTGTTCTCACTTGTGAAATTATTTAAAAATTATTTATCAATCTCTTCTCAATGAATTGATTAGAACAGAGTCAAGACACAGGATCTGTATACCACAGGGTGTCATTGGTAGAACACCACACATTTCAGAGACCTGCAGTGTACATGTAAATACATTGATCTGTGTTGAGACAGCTTTATGTATTCATTAATTTTTTAAGAACCAACTTTAAAAATCAAGGGTTTCAGAAAAATTCTTCGATGAATTGTCAGGCTTCAGTCACAGAGACTGTTTGAAGGCATTTTAACTAAACATACCTGCCTGTGTTTCCATCCTGCTGTTTTGAAAATTCTTCTCTAACTTACTTTTATGAATATTGTACTTTTATGTCCTGTCTTTAAAATTTATATTTAGAAGCAGGTATAGTTCTTTTAAAACATTTTTATTTATTTATTTAATTTATTTTTTGGCTGCCTTGGGTCTTTATTGCTGCGTGCGGACTTTTCTCTCTAGTTGTGGCAGGCAGGGGGCTACTCTTTGTTGTGGTGCGCAGGCTTCTCATTGTGGTGGCTTCTCTTGTTGCGGAGCACGGGGTCTAGGCATGCGGACTCAGTAGTTGTGGCTTGTGGGCCCTAGTGTGCGTGGGCTTCAGTAGTTGTGGCACATGGGTTCAGTAGTTGTGACTCGCGGGCTCTAGAGCGCAGGCTCAGTAGCTGTGGCGCGCGGGCTTATTTGGTCCACGACATGTGGGATCTTCCCGGACCGGGGCTCGAACCCATGTCCCCTGCATTGGCAGATGGATACTTAACTACTGCATCACCAGGGAAGACCCAGAAACAGGTATAGTTCTTTAATGATAGTGTCATGAAATTAGTCCTACATTTTCAAATATTATGATTCAGTAAATAAATTTGGAATCTTAGAGATATTTTAAAAATAACTTTTTTGTTTTGAGATGATCTCAAACTTGAAGAGAAGTTGCAAATATATTATTAAGAATGTTTTTCCCCTCTGAACAATTTGAGAGTAAGTTCCTGACCATGCTCCATCCCCCTAAAAACTTTGGTGTGTATTTCCTATAAGAAAGGACATTCTCCTACTAGAAGGACATTCTGCACACTAGAACCATCAAAATTAGAAAATGAACATTGATCCCTTACTGCCATTTAAATCTCAGAACACATTCAAGTTTCACATATTGACCAAAAAATGTCCTTCATAGTGAGAGGATCTAGTTCACAGTCATTCCTTGAATTTTGTTGTCACAGTCCTTTAGTTTCTTTGATCTGAAATCATTTCTCAGTCTTTCCTTATCTTCAGTTATTTTTTAGAGTGTTCCTGAATTTTGGTTTATTTCATCATAATTAGATTTAGGTTAGGCACCTTCGGCAAGAAATTCACAGAAGAGATGCTCATGTCAACCTGTCAGGTAGTGCAAGATCTACTTTGTCCCATTCCTGGTGATGATCACTTCGGTCACTTCATCAAAGTAATGTCTCCCACACTTCTCCATTGTAAAGTTAGCCTTTGTGATTAATAAGCATTTTGTAGAGGGGGTCTTTGAAGCTATGTAAAAATCCCTTCTCCAGGTGAAGGTATTCCCCTGCTCTCTCCTGAATCAGGAGGAGAACAACCCTTATCACTAGAGAAGGAAAGTTGTCACTGAGATGAGTCTGCACAAGCAAACTACTAAAACAAGCCTCTCTTCCACTGGTTTTCCCATGGGTTTACCTGCCCACAACTTACCAGCTACAGAAGCCCAGTCGCCCCCTTCCCTCTCTTGTCTCTTTCCCACAATTTATCATCTTTGTTAAAATAGTATATAAGCCCTCAACTCTAACCACTTCTTTGAGTTTTCACTTCTTTTCTATGGAGACTCCATGCGTGTACAATTAAATATAATAACATCAATAAAATTTGTAAACTTTTTTCCCTGTTAATCTATCTCTTGTCAGTTTAATTTGCGGGTCCTATGTACAGAATACAATACTTTCTTTCCCAACTCCCTTGCTTCTCAGTGGCTAAGAGGCACAGCTCTGGCAGTGAGACACGGGTGCAGCCTGCTGAGGAAGTCCTGAGGGGTTAGCTGTCCTGACACAAGAATGGATGGAGCAGTTGCCATGCCTTCCACCTTCTTCCTGCCTTTCACATGATGTAATGTGTGGAGCTGCAGCAGCGGTCTTGCAGCTATGAGGAAACAAGCAGGCTTGTGAGGCCAAGAAAACTCACAGGGATCTGGGAAATGCCAGCCCTGAAATCTTCGGGTTAAGCAGCATCCTCCTTACGTGAGAAAAACAAACACATCCTTGTTTAGGCCATGGTAGGTCAGATTTTCTCTGTTTTGCAAAAAAAAAAAAAAAAAAAGAATGCTTTCCTAACATACATCGAGAACTTAAAAGTGTCTTTTCTATACACACACAGCCTCTTTCCAGATATGAAAAAAAATCTCATGTTGGCAATTTATTTGCAAGGATGGTTGAATGAGTAATTGAAAGACTGGTGGGGGCCTGGTGGAGGGGGCAGTACAGGAGGCCACGCTCCCTGAGCCTCAGGCATGAATAACCTACACATACCTTCAGAGTTGGTGGGGTTAGTGTTCTCTGTTGGGCTGTGTAGATCAACTGGGGATAAAAACATCACAAAGCTATCAAATATTTCCCTGGCAGCCAGTGTACTGAAAGCTCCAAGGGAGATGACTGGGGAATAAAAAGACAGTTTAGGGTAAGGAGACATTGTTGGGACTTCCCACAAACATTATTTTAACTTTCCTGGACTAGGGGAAGGAAGCTTGTCTTTACTCTTGAGGAAAGAAGCCCTCGATGATGAAAATAACTTGTATGCATTTTATAACTTGGCTTTACATTAATGTATATCCATAGTTCTGAGCTTTCTCTGACCTGGTGGTAAGCAATTTAATTTCATATATCAAGTTTTTTGCAATTCACAGGTATCAGTGCAACAAAGAGAGGTGCTTGAAAAGTGAGTGTAGAATTCTGCAAGGATATTTATTTGCCATTGGAAGGACAACTCTGTGTCTTAGCATGAACAGATTCTTGCCTTCTTAGTTTGCATGATATACTCTTGCACTTTCATATTAAAATAGAAAAAAATATCCTATTTTGTTGTTAATACGCAAATCATGAGAGTAGAATTCATGGCCACTTGTTTTAATATAGAATATGTAATTGGTACAATATATAGTCTTTCTCAGATTCTTTTCCATTATAGCTTATTACAAGATTGAGTACAGTTACCTGTGCTATACAGTAGGACCTTGTTGTTTACCTATATTATATATAGTAGGGTATATATGTTGATCCCAAACTCGTAATTTATCCCTCCCCCACTTCTTTCCCCTAACCATGTTTGTTTTCTCTATTTCTGTTTTGTAAATAAGTTCATTTGTATCATTTTTTAAGATTCCACATATAAGTGATATCCCATGGTATTTGTCTTTCTCTGTCTGACTTACTTCATTTAGTATGATAATCTCTAGCTCCATCCATGTTGCTGCAAATGGCATTATTTTTCTTTTTTATGGCTGAGTAGTATTCCATTGTATATATGTACCACTGCTTCTTTATCCATTCATCTGTTGATACACTTAGGTTGCTTCTGTATCTTGACTATTGTAAATAACGCAGCTATGAAGATTGGGGTGCATGTATCTTCTCAAATTAGTGTTTTCATTTTCTTCAGATAGATACCCAGGAGCAGAACTGCTGGGTCATATGGTAGCTCTATTTTTAGTTTTTTGAGAAAACTTCATACTGTTTTCCACAGTTGCTGTACCAATTTACATTCCCACCAACAGTGGAGGAAGGTTCTCTTTTCTCCAAATCCTCACCAGTGCTTGTTATTTGTGTTCTTTTTGATGATGGCCATTCTGACAGGTGTGAGGTGGCATCTCATTGTGGTTTTGATTTGCCTTTCCCTGGTGATAAGTGATGTTGAGCATCTCTTCATGTGCTTGTTGACCATCTGTATGCCTTTTTTGGAAAAATGTCTATTTAGGTTTTCTGTCCATTTATTAATCTGGTTCCTTGTTATTTTGATATTGAATTGTATGAGCTGTTTATATATTTTGGATATTAACCCTTTACTGGTCATATCATTTGCAAATATTTTCTCCCAATCAGTAGGTTGTCTTTTCATTTTGTTAATGGTTTCCTTTGCTGTGCAAAAGCTTTTAAGTTTAATTAGGTCCCATTTGTCTACTTTTGCTTTTGTTACCTTTGCCTGAGGAGACAGTTCCAAAAAAATATTGCTACAATTTACGTCAAAGTGTATTCCGCCTATATTTTCTTCTAGGAGTTTTATGGTTTCCAGTCTAACATTTACGTCTTTAATCCATTTTGAGTTTATTTTTGTGTATGGTGTGAAAGAGTATATATCTTTTGTGGCTGCATAACAACCAAGACAATTTGGTCCAGTTCTATTATTTTTCTGTAGTTATTAAGAAAGGAATAAAGAATCGCTTTTCAAAATATAAACTTACAATATTGGAGCTGCTCTGTTAAGCCATACATTCCTTCCTCTATCTATCAATCCTTATAAGCTGCTCTTCACTGAGAATCTCTGTTTAGATGGTTCTATGTTGTTTGGCTCTAAATAAGGAAGATTCAGTGATTTCTGGATGTGAGGCCTAAATGGAGTAAGCAAACACGTTTCCATCTCTCCGTTTATGTTAGTCTTGGGTGTGTGTGAATTTGCAAACACGCACACACCAGGCATCGAAGCAGGAAGGAAGAGAACAGCAGCAGGAGGACAATGAATGGCTTCGTTTGAATCATTGTTTTTTTTTTTTTTTTTTGCTTATTTTTAAATTAAGTTTGTTTAGTCTTAAATGTGATAGCAAGCTCTTTTAGATAAGGAGTGAATAGATGAGACAGAAAAGTTTAAGATTATAGGATTTAGTGCAAATGTTGCTAAGCTTACCTCACACGTGGCTTAGGAGTAGATGCATTTCTGAATAAGTTTTTTTTTTTTTTTTTTTTTTTTGCACTGGGTAGTTTTATTTTACAGAGGGGGTGAGGGTTAGGTGGTGTCAAGAAGAGTGACATGGAGCAAGTAATTTTTATTCTTATATTTTTCTTTTACAAATACACCGAAGCATCATGCAATGCTGCCAGCATTGGATGCAATCCTGGGCCGCAAGTTGGCACATTCCTTTGCAGCTGGTCCTGTGATGGCAGAACCTGTCATCTCGCCTTTATTGTTTACTATGACCCCTGCGTTATCTTCAAAATAAAGAAACACACCATCTTTTCTCCGGTATGACTTTCGTTGTCGAATTACCACTGCTGGATGTACCTTCTTTCTGAGCTCTGGTTTGCCTTTCTTGACGGTGGCCATCACCATGTCACCCATACCAGCAGCAGGAAGTCTATTTAGTCATCCCTTGGTCCCCTTCACAGAGGTGATATACAGATTTTTGGCTCCTGTGTTGTCAGCACAGTTGATCACGGCTCCAACCGGAAGACCCAAGGAAATCCGGAATTTCGCACCAGAGGACCCACCACGTCCTCGCTTCGACATCTTGAGTGCCAAACTCTAAATAATTTTTCGAAGGCTTTCTGACTACAGTAAATCAAGTATTAAATATATCTGGATATATTTTTGCAGTGGGAATTTGTAAGGCACTGGTACCGGGAAATTAATAATTTCAACAGAGAATGGGTAGCAACAGACTCAGAACTGAAGTAAAACACTTAGCAGAGCCCTCGTGATGCAGGGGGCAGTTGACGACGGTGACAACATGGCAGGGATGAGGCACTGGCTCTGTCAGCATGGTATAAGTTAGTACTTAATGTTGGTATAAGTGCATCTTGCTTTTAGTGATACTTGAATTAAAATTTTTGCAATTACAGTTTGTTTTCATTTGAATACTCTCATATAAAAATCACTCATAATTTAAGAAATTTATAAATTATTATTTTTTAGAAAGCACCCTAACTGAAAAGTTACTCCAGTGCATAAGAAGTCAGGTAAAATATTACAGTCAAAATTTGAAGCAATTTGGAAAACTTGCTTAATAGTTTTCATCGCAACAGCAGAAATATTTTTGGATGAAGCACTTAAATCTCTTTCTTCTCCTGGAAATACTTTGAGATTAAGTGGATGGAAAAACAGATGAACAGTTACATGTACTGGTTGCCAAGTGAGACACAGTACTGAGTGAAAATCAGTGGCTTTCTTTTTTTCAGCTGGAGGACAAATTACTGTCATTCCCTTATAACTAAAACATACGTATCTGCATTTCGTGGGTCTGGGGGAACTGTAGTGCACAGAAAAGGGAAAGATGGTCCAGACTTTTTGCAGTGATCATAGCTTCTTCTCTTTAACTTAATCGGGTGCCAGAGTAATTCAAGGGCCAAAGCCAAAGAGGAAGTACAGTGAAGCATTTTAATAATGTGGTTTTGAGGAAACTGACCTCATTAACCATATAGTGAGGTGATTATGCTGGGGCTGGTTATCATTTTTGGGGGGAGACATGATCTGACCTGGCTTGTGTCCAAATCTTGAATCCCTCTATCAGAACTAAAATCTTAAGGGTTTCAATAGACATATCTTGGAAGCTAAATTCCTAGGGATTTATCACTAATGGAATAAAACTGAGCTTTCACTTTTTGACAGACCTTGACAGAAGCGCACAAGCACTTATGAATGTGTCTAGGGAACCCATTTTCTATGGAAAACACTAACTCAGTGAAATTATAACCCTCATTCTGTAACAACATTAAACGTTAAAATGGAAAATGTCAGCATGGTTAGTCTGGAATCAATGCAGTCACCGCTTAGAGACAGTTCTGCTAACTTAGGTTCAAATAAAGGAGGTGAGTGTTGTTTAATGGTTTGTAGTGTTTCTGAATAGCCATGGCTTTTGCAAACACTAAGATAAGAGTCTCATTGGATTCTATGACTTATTACCAGCATTTGAAATCCTTTTTATAGTCTATGGAAAATATGCAGTATTCCTCTTTTCTTGGGTAACTACCCACAGCATAAAATGTATAGAGGCAGTTTGCTAAAATACTTTGTTAGGAAGCAAAACTTACAAAAACAAAATATGAAAAACCATGTACAAAGGCAAACTTTCCCTATATTTAACCCACTTATTTTATAGTTTCTATTTTAAATGCTAACTATCAATAAGTATTTCAGATATCCAACGACAAAGTAAGTAAAAATACCAGTAGTAATAGGGCGTTATTAAATAAATATATAATGTAATTATAGAACTCTGCATTCTTGTATAGATGTTCAGTTCAACAACTTGGAAAGTGATGTAGATATACACCTACTAATAAGATATTCAGTTCAACATTTTGGAAAGTGAGGTAGATATATACCTACTAATATAATAGGGTATTCAATACATATCACTGAGTTACAGAAAGTATGTTGAACAACAGCCTGTATAGTCTGGTTTTATTTGTATAAGATATATATTTATATCATTTATAAAATTCTGATATACTAACAAGAAACTATTGCCAGTGGGTGTCTTTGGGAAGTGGGACAATAATGGTAAGAGAAAGGGGTGATTGTACTCTTCAGTTTATATCCTTGGAAAAATTTGGACTTTTTTTTGTTTTTAAGTGACTATTCTTTAATAAAAATAATCTGGAAGAGGGATAAATTGGGAATTTGGGATTAACAGATACACAGTACTACATATAAAATAGATGAACATCAAGGACCTACTGTATAGCACAGGGAACTATATTCAATATCTTGTAATAACCTATAATGGCAAAGAATCTGAAAAATATATATGTATATGTGTGTGTGTATAACTGAATCACCTTTCTGTACTCCTGGAACATTGTAAGTCAACTATACTTCAATAAAAAAAAAAAATCTGAAGCTATTTACAGATGATTCAAATGCATGAAAATCTGGTTTTGGGGCAATAGATGAAAATACACTGATTGTAATTAGCTGGTTTTCTTTAGACCTTTTGAAACGAGGTAGGACCAAGCCAGTGGCTCTCAGTCAGGGATGATTTTGCAGCCGAAGGGACATTTGGCAAAGTCTGGAGATACCTTTTAGTATCACCACTTGGGGGTGTGCTACTGGCATCTAATAGGTAGAGTCCAGTGATGTTGCTAAGGATCTCACAATGCACAGGACAGCTCACCCCGCAAAAGTTTTATCGTCCTCAAATGTCAGTAGTGCCCAGGTTGAGAAACTCAGAATTAGGCATTGGTGAAGCACCAGTGGGAAAGCATCCCGTGTCCGCGGCCTGTGAACACGTGCGCTCGTTTGCAGGGCAGGCAGTTCATTACGTCTGTGGCTTGTTTATCTTCTAGTGGAGATTTTCTAATTGATTTCACGAGATCTTAGAAGTAGATGGACATTACCAAGCAGGGGGACCCGTGCAGCTGTTGTATCTCTTGAAAGGCTGTGATTGCTGTTGTTTTGGCAGGTAACATGGAGAAGAGGCTGCCGTTGGTCCTGTGCTCTGATGCCAGGGACGATTTTCAAGTTAGTTATAAGGAATCGTTTCTTAGCTACAAGGATCATTAAACAATGGATTGGGTTACTAAGAGAATCTCTGGAGGTTTTGAAAAATTGGATAGAAAATTTAAGGATATTCTGCCAAAATTAAGGGGATCAGCCACAAAATATTTTCAGGCTGCTTGAACTAGTTCCATCAATCTATGAATAACATAAACAGATGTTTCAAAGAAGTTACCATTTAAAGGAACATTTTAGACTTCAAATTTGAGATTTTGCCATGTGTGTACTCTGATATACACAGAAAACCTTGAAAAATTCAATTGTCTATACCTCAACAAAGCTGAAAAAAAAACCAAAACCAAAACAAAACAAAAAGAAAAACACGCCAATGTCCTGACAAAATCCAGGTACTCAATATCCCTTCGTGATCTTGTCTTAGTCCAGTTTCTCCCGTCTGACTGCAGAACTTAACACAGCATTGACCCATAAACAGATCTGTTTGTGGTCCCCAACTGTGCCGTGCACACTGCTGCCTCCTTCCAATGAGATGGGAGAGGGGCCTTGATGCCACTCGGCAGTGTTCTCTCTCCCATGCATTCTTCCATCTCTTAGATGGTTATTTCCTTCCTTCTCTCCTTGAGCCTCCAGCACCTCCTGAGGCCACCCGAGGAGCCTCACAAATCCCTGCATGGACCCCCCCTCGTGAGCTCCACCTCTTCCATGCCCCCTTCACGTTGTCTAAATCCAGTCCCGCCCCTGAGCTCAGCCTCCATCCCTCTCTCCTGCTCAGGACGGATCCAGCGGTTCTCCCTTCTCTCTCAGCATCGTCCATCTTCACCTCTTTCCTGAAACATGCTCTTGTGTCTCCCTTCTTAAAAACAAGCCAGAAGAAAACACACTTCTTTCCCCATGCCAAGTACATCCTCATTTCTCATCTCCCATTTTTAGAAAAACTTGTCAGAAATTCTGTACTGGTATCTCTGATTCAAGTTGTGGGTGTAGCTTTACTTCTAAAGATTTGGAGATCTATTGAACACAAGAGTAAACTTCTTTTATGAATTTGGGTTATTGTGTTTCTAACAGGGAAGAACAAACCTGACTCCATATTGGAGCTGCTTCTTTTACTTTAACCTTTATGTTCTATTGCTTTTGCTACAAGTTAATCACTAAAGGGATGTTGCCTACAGCTTAAAGCGTCCACAGTGGCCCATCTCTGGGAACCCTGCCTCCCATGCCTGAGTGTTAAGCTAAAATACTTGTGTTTAGCTCCCAGGAAACGTCCTGACCAGGTGCACCTCTGAATGGCTGCAGGAAGGAAGACATTAACACATCTCCTCTCCAGAGTCTGGTTGGACCAGGAAAGACTTACAACAACTTGTCACCATTTTCCCTTTACCTCCTCACCTCTCCCTCTTTGCTCTATAAGATAAACTAGCATCCAAACCCTGGGCAAGATGTTTCTTTGGGACATGAGTCCACCATCTTCTCTGTCTGCTGGCTTTCTGAATAAAGTCACTGTTCCTTGTCCCAACACCCTGTCTCTCCATTTATTGGCCTGTCATGCAGCCAGCAGTATGAACTTAGACTTGGTAACACACTGATGCCTTAGGGGCTTTGAAGGCACTCATGTCCTATAACTTTGACCACAGACTCCTGTGCTTTTGGAGTCCTGTCAAATTTTTATGGGTTTTCCTCCACAGTTCTTTATCAGCTGTCACTTCAACTATCATTAATCTGTCTGCTCTATAGAGTCAGTGCTCTGATTATCATTTCTAATTTTTTACTTAAATCTGCTATGGCTAAAAATGCAGATACTCAGACGTTATGTGTAGACCTGTTTGTAAAATGAGCAAATGAGCTATGAACGAGGGCCTGATAAAGGACAAGATTTCCTTCTTTCTCTTCTTTTAATGCCTAGGTTTTCAAGAATCAAAGTTTTGGAGATTCTAGGATGAGTGGTCTTTAGTTGGTGAGATGTTATTGTAAACATTGCTTAGGGTTTAGTATTCTGCCATAGTAAACATCCACTGAGCATATATTGAATGAGTGCCCATGCTTCCCAACACACAGAATAGCTGGAAGTTCTACATTTTGTATTTCTACATTTCCAGCATAGGCCTCAAACTATGACACAACTCTTTTCACAACTGTCCAACCATCCCATTTGATTCCTTCTCAATTCATAGATGACACTAGTAGTGCAGCCAAGAAATAAAGACCATGAATCAGGGGCTGTTGTACATCTTCTTAACAGGCTTTCCATCCAGCAGTGCCTTTCCACTCCTCCTCTCCCAGCTGTGATTCCAGTCTGGATTAGCTCATGTCTGGCTGGTACACTTTTAATGGCTTCCTTTGGATTACACTTTAGCCTTAGAGCCAAAGCCTCCACAACTGGCCACAATCTACTTTCCTGAACCTAAGAGTCCAGTACATTGACCTTTGCACTCTGATCAGTAGTTTTTTCTTTCATGTTTTAAGCATTTACTATATTTGAGGCACTAGCATGAAGCACTTTACATACCTTATTTTATTTCATCCTCGTAACAGTGCCATTGAGTAGTTATTAATATTATCATGATCTTACAGCTTAGAAGGTAAGGCATAGAGGAATAACTTGCTTGGGGAATCACAGAACTAGGAAGTGGCAGAACTGGGATTCAGACTCAGGTCTGTCCGACTTCAGAACATGTGTTTTTACCCACTGCCCTCTACTGGTCGCCCCACCCCCTCTTCTGACCTGCTTTTAAGACCCCTGAAAAACCATTCATATTTGTGCTTCCCTTTCTTGGCTTGTGACAGTTTTGCTGCATATCTTGTTATCAGCTAAGTCTTACCCTTCAAGACCAAGGTCAATTACACCTTCAAACTGACTCCCTCTCTGACTGTTTCTATTCTGGGTGCGCTGTCACCCTTTTAAATCTTTCAGTGCAGGGATGAGATGCTGGCTGCTTCATAAAGGTATTTTATGTTGTGTTGCCCTGGGTGTCCCAAGATGTTTCCCAACAAGGCCAAAGACAAGAATGGTGCATCTAAATAGACATGGTCCCGTTGCTACTTGACAGACGTGTTGGAGATGGAAGCTCTACAGATTCAGACTCAGGGTTCAGAGGAGCAATGAACCACTTCTCCCTCCTTCATATTTAGAGAGTAAATTAAAAAAGTAAAAAGGGAAAAATACGGTTTTCTCATTAGTTTTCCTTTTTGGAGAAGTTTCCAGAAACAAACAACTGGATTGATGAAGCCTCATGGAGAATTTTATATTTAATGTCCAAGGTATGGGCAAGAGGGTCCAAACAGAGCAGAGTGGAACATAGGCACCATGTATTCTGAGCGGCAGATCTGACAATGCTGATAGTAGAGTTATGTTCTATTCTTGGGTGTGCCTCTCAACTGATGGGTGAATTTGGGCAAGGGTCTTCACCTTGCTGGATTTCAGCTCTCTTCACCTGTCAAAGGTGGAGACAGTACCAGTGGTTGTAATATTATTTGACTCTAGTAGGAAGATGAAGTGATAATAAAACTGTGTGAAAGTTCATTTTTCAAGGGGATGTAGAAGGGAGAGAAGATAAATGAAGAAAAATTGAGAAGGCACCTAGAATAAAATTGAGCAGGAGAGAATGAGTAAATCTACATAGCGTTGGAGGAGCCAGAGAATCTGTATGTTGCCCACCTGTTGTCCATCTCCCCTTTGCCTCTCGATGCCTTCAATCCTGGCTAAGGAGATGTCTGGCTTCAACAATAAGGTTACTCTTGTTTCCCACTTTTTCTGCTGCCTTGGCAATTAAGCACGGCTCTGGGACCAAATCCTGACCAATGAGATCTAAGAAGCAAAGTCTTCTAAAGGAGTTTCTGGGAAAGCTAACCGGGAAAGATGGAGCTGCATGCCACTCTTCCCTTTCATCCTGCTTTGAACATGGACTTGATGTCTGGAGCAGCAGTGGCCATCTTTCCATGAATTAGGAGATAAGCCTGGAACATAATAACTAGCACAAAGGATGGTAGACTGGGAAATACAGGAAAAGATGAGGACCCTAATGGCATGGTTGGACAGCTGATCTGTTGTCAGCAAACACTTTCTGCTGGACTGTTTATGTGAGAAAAATAAATTCTTACTTGTTTAACTCACTGATGATTGGTTTTTCTCTTTGTTGCAATGTAGAGTGCATTTCTCACTGATAGAGAGGGGATGGATGAAAACAGCAATGCAGGCTCCCTACCTGGAGGGGAACATCAGAGCTCCGAGGGTGAAGGAACCTTGGAAATGATTGGCAACCAGGGAAGGGGAAGTGCGGGTTAGGGTTAAGGCTACAGAGATGACCTTGAAAGTTATGACAGATAAATGCAAGTCTCTGAAGATTGTCTGAGGACAACTAGAAGAATAAGGGACAGGTTAAAACAGGAAGTCCCGTGAGTCACAATTTTAAAGAAAAAGAAATGAAAATGTGAGGAGATGCTTTACCAAGAGATCAGACCCCAAACATAGCAGGTAGCTTTCCTCTGGTGTATTTCTTTTTTTTTTTTTTTTTTGCGGTACACGGGCCTCTCACTGTTATGGTCTCTCCCGTTGCGGAGCACAGGCTCCGGACGCACAGGCTCAGCGGCCATGGCTCACGGGCCCAGCCGCTCCGCGGCACGTGGGATCTTCCCGGACCGGGGCACGAACCCGTGTCCCCTGCATCGGCAGGCGGAC
Source organism: Leucopleurus acutus (assembly GCF_964270905.1). Taxonomy (NCBI): domain Eukaryota; kingdom Metazoa; phylum Chordata; class Mammalia; order Artiodactyla; family Delphinidae; genus Leucopleurus; species Leucopleurus acutus. The sequence goes on from NC_139146.1 coordinate 154,747,392, forward strand.
TCTCAACCACTGCGCCACCAGGGAAGCCCCCCTCTAGTGTATTTCTATGAGACTTCTGTAACAGTCTTGTGTTTACATCAGACAAATCCAAGTTGAGGAATATTCCAAAAGACAACTGGCCCATGTTCTTCAAAACTCACGTCATTGTCTCCAGATTAAAGGAAGCTACAGAGCTGAGGATGTGATCCTGGCTGGAGCCTGGATTAGGAAAAAAATATTTTTTTCTATAAAGGACATAATTAGGAAAATTGATGAAATATGAATATGGATGTTATATTAGATAGTCTTATTTTATTAATGTTAAATGTCTTGAATTTAGTCATCGTATGGGAGCTAAGAGAATGTAGTTTTTAGGAGATCCAGGCTGAAATGCTTATGTGGGAAGAGTCATGATATCTGCAATTTACTCTCAAATCATTCAGCACGAAAACATATGCATGTGTGTGAGTTTGGTGAGAGAGAAAAAGTGACTGTGGGAAAATATTAATGGGTGAGCCCAGAGGAGAGGCGTATCGGTATTCATTGCGCTGCTCTTGTAGGCTTGAAATTTTTCAAAGTACAATGAAAAAGCTTGGTACATATTCTAATCTTTTAAACTTATTGTAGCTGAAATGGTTTGTAAAGTTTCCAGGTTTTAGATTTTATTTTTTGGCTGAGACACGTGGCTTTCAGGATCTTGGTTCCCCAACCAGGGACTGAACCTGGGCCATGGCAGTGAAAGCGCTGAGTCCTAACCACTGGACTTCCAGAGAATTCCCTAGAATTTTTATTATTTGAAGAATATTTAGCTCACTCCCATCTGCCTGGTATTTGGACACATACCCACACGGTTTTTAAGTAAATATGAAATTACCTGGACACCGAGTGTGTGTGATGCATGTGTGCTTTAAGCTTTCTCAGAATTATGGGTGTGAGACACAAAGAATTTTAAATGCCAGAAATGTTATTTATAAGATATGTCATTCCATATCATCTGTGTGTTTATGACTTGGAGTCTAATTTTGGAGTGTTATTTTTTTCCATCTTTGAAAATATTTTTCCAAGTGATATTTTTTTCCATCTTTAACCCAAAGGACAATTTCAAAGGCATTTACAGGCCATGAGGGTTGGACAAAGTTTTATTGGACGTGACACAAATGTCTCACGATGCATAGTGGGGATATTACCTTTTGGGGAGGATATACGATAAGCAGGCTTCTAAATGCCATTATGGGGCAGCTCAGAGCAGGGACTGTTAGCCAACCGCATATCTGCAGATTAAGATTAAGTGGCCACTGCTTCCATTGTAGAATTCCCACGTGGCTGTTACTTTGTGAATGACATATACCATGGGCTTAATTTGAATGCTTTTCCCTACAGCTACGTATTATTCAGCAAAGACAAACAGGCTCATTTAAATCTGAAAGTAGTGTTCTCCCGATTCTGCCTTTTCTTGGAGTTACCACAACTGCAGACCATAGCAGTTCCCAACGCTTGGTGCCTACACCTGCACCCCCATGTCCAGCACAGGCTGAGTGTGCCTGCTGCTGGGCAGGGAGGGTGTCTTGGAAGTTCCCAGTGTGCCCTTGTGGACTCTCAGTAGGTCCTGTCACTTCTTAGTTCCCTCTTCCAGAACATGGGGATTAGTAAAACTCCCTCCCAGGGTTTTTGGTGTGATTAGACAAAACTAATGGAGGTGAAAGAGCCCCTTGCTGCCTTTCACAGAAGTCATATGTATTAAATGTGAATTCCCCTTCTTCTTAAGTCCACTGGTCTTCTTTATTTTATATTGGAGTGTAGTTGATTAACGACGTTGTGTTAGTTTCAGGTGTACAGCAGAGTGATGCAGTTACACATATACATGTATCTATTCTTTTCCAGATTCTTTCCCATTTAGGTTGTTACAGAATATTCACCAGAGTTCCCTGTGCTATACAGAAGGTCTCTGTCGGTTATCCATTTATCCACTGGTCTTGATTTCCAGGTAATTTCTACTGTAAGTAACAACTGTGTTAAATTATATTTAACAGAATCTGTACTGTACAACCCATGAAATTGTAAACAGCATGGGCCAAATATTGGCAGAGAAGCTGAGTCACATGTGGTCCACTTGAATGCTGACACTCTCTCTGAGATCAAGTAAAGGTTGCTTATGCTTTTCTTTTCTTATAAAAGTCTATCAGGAACTAGTAAATACTCCACTTAATCTTTTGTAGAGCTCTCCCATTCTCAAATCATTCATGATCGAGTTCTAATGAACATAGGCCACCTAAGGGTACTTTGTTTGTGTTGCCAACTGCCTGACATTTTATTTCTGTTTATGCTGCCATCTGAAATTAAGAGTGAAGCCTGTGGAGGTGGGGTTGGGGGAAGGGGCGTCCCTCGGTGTGGGAGCTCTTCTCACCCTGCCCTGGACGGTGCCCCTGGAGCATCCAGGTCATCCCTCAGGAGGCCTGAGGCCAAGCGGTGGCATCCTTTCCTGTTCCCAGTGAGCCCCTCGGAACCCAGTGTGGTGCTGTGTGGCTGGCAGGGTCTTGGTGCTCCGGCAGGGTGTCAGGCCTGAGACTCTGAGGTGAGAGCCAAGTTCAGGACATTGGTCCACCAGAGACCTCCTGGCACCATGTAATATCAGTCGGTGAGAGTTCTCCCAGAGATCTCTCTCAGTGCTAAGACCCCGCTCCACTCAACAACCAGCAAGCTCCAGTGCTGGACACCCCATGCTAAACAACTAGCAAGACAGGAATATAACACCATCCATTAGAAGAGAGGCTGCCTAAAATCATACTAAGTTCACAGACACCTCAAAACACACCACTGGACATGGTCCTGCCGACCAGAAAGACAAGATTCAGCCTCAACCACCAGAACACAGGCACTAGTCCCCTCCACCAGGAAGCCTACACAACACACTGAACCAACCTTAGCCACTGGGGGCAGACACCAAAAACAATGGGAACTACGACCTGCAGCCTGTGAAAAGGAGACCCCAAACACAGTAAGTTAAGAAAAATGAGAAGACAGAGAAACACACAGCAGATGAAGGAGCAATGTAAAGACCCACCAGACCAAACAGATGAAGAGGAAATAGGCAGTCTACCGGAAAAAGAATTCAGACTAACGATAGTAAAGATGATCCAAAATCTTGGAAACAGAATGGAGAAAATACAAGACACATTTAACAAGGACGTAGAAGAACTAAAGAGCAAACAAACAATGATGAACAACGAAATAAATGAAATTAAAAATTCTCTAGAAGGAATCAATAGCAGAATAACTGAGGCAGAAGAATGGATAAGTGACCTGGAAGATAAAATAGTGGAAATAACTACCACAGAGCAGAATAAAGAAAAAAAGAATGAAGAGAATTGAGAACAGTCTCAGAGACCTCTGGGACAACATTAAACACACCAAAATTCAAATTATAGGGGTCCAAGAAAAAGAAAAAAAGAAAGGGACTGAGAAAATATTTGATGGCATTATAGTCGAAGACTTCCCTAATATGGGGAAGGAAATAGTTAATCAAGTTCAGGAAGTGCAGAGAGTCCCATACAGGATAAATCCAAGGAGAAACACACTAAGACATATATTAAACTATCAAAAATTAAATACAAAGAAAACATTAAAAGCAGCAAGGGAAAAAAACAAATAACATACAGCCGAATCCCCAAAAGGTTAACAGCTGATCTTTCAGCAGAAACTCTGCAAGCCAGAAGGGAGGGGGAGGACATATTTAAAGTGATGAAAGGGAAAAGCCTACAACTAAGATTACTCTATGCAGCCAGGATCTCATTCACATTTGATGGAGAAATTAAAACATTTACACACAAGCAAAAGCTATGAGAATTCAGCACCACCAAATGAGCTTTACAACAAATGCTAAAGGAACTTCTCTAGGCAGGAAACAAAAGGGAAGGAAAAGACCTACAATAACAAATCCCCCAAATTAAGAAAATGGTAATAGGAACGTACATATTGATAATTACCTTAAATATAAATGAATTAATGCTCCAACCAAAAGACACAGACTGGCAAAATGGATACAAACACAAGACCCATATATATACTGTCTACAAGAGATGCTCTTCAGACCTCAGGACACATACAGACTGAAAGTGAGGGGATGGAAAAAGATATTCCATGCAAATGGAAATCAAAAGAAAGCTGGAGTAGCAATTCTCATATCAGACAAATTAGACTTTAAAATAAAGAATATTACAAGAGACAAAGAAGGACACTACATAATGATCAAGGGATCAATCCAAGAAGAAGATATAACAATTATAAATATTTAGGCACCCAACATAGGAGCACCTCAGTACATAAGGCAAAGGCTAACAGCCATAAAAGGGGAAATCGACAGTAACACAATCATAGTAGGGGACTTTAACACCCCACTTTCACCAATGGACAGATCAACAAAAATGAAAATAAATAAGGAAGCACAAGCTTTAAATGATACATTAAACAAGATGGACCTAATTGATATTTATAGGACATTCCATCCAAAAACAACAGAATACACTTTCTTCTCAAGTGCTCATGGAACATTCTCCAGGATAGATCATATCTTGGTCACAAATCAAGCCTTGGTAAATTTAAGAAAATTAAAATCGTGTCAAGTGTCTTTTCCGACTACAACACTATGAGACTATATATTAATTACAGGAAAAAAACTGTAAAAAATACAAACACATGGGCTTCCCTGTTGGCGCAGTGGTTGAGAGTCCACCTGCCGATGCAGGGGACGCGGGTTCGTGCCCCGGTCCAGGAAGATCCCACGTGCCGCGGAGCGGGTGGTCCCGTGAGCCATGGCCGCTGAGCCTGCGCGTCTGGAGCCTGTGCTCCACAGCGGGAGAGGCCACAGCAGTGAGAGGCCTGCGTATTGCAGAAAAAAAAAGAGCAGCAGCCAACTTGTGTTGGCCTCAGCCGCTTCCTCTTTAGAGATGGAGAGCAACCTCCACGCTCCTTTAGGGCTTGCTTTCAGTTTCTTACATCCTAGACTATTTTGGGTAAGTTGCCAGAGTTACTTCCTAAAGAAAAAAACTCTTTCTATCATGCTGTGCAAAACCTCCCTTCCAACTGCTTATGCACTAAGTCTGAAGTCATTCTTGAGTGTGGCTCACAAAGGCTTCCTGGTCTTTCCAGGGAGCTCCTCCAACCGCACCTCCCAGCCTGTCCTGAGCCCTACTCTTAATGACTCCACCCAACTCCTCCTAGTTTTCCCAGGTCTGGCCCCGCCCACGCTCCACCTGTGCCTGCCCTGCCTCCACCTCTTACCCCGGAAGCAGTAAGTGGCAGGTCTGAATTGAGTTCAACTTGCTTGGTCAGTTTGCTCATCTGTCCCATAAAATGAGAGATAATATTCATAACTCTGCACCATGATTTTGGTGTTAGTATGGCGAGTGGAAAGAACTCAGATAAACGTGAATTCACGTCCTGCATTAAGCACTTAGGAGCCTGTGATCTTGGCGAATTCCCAAGTCTCTTTGAGACTGAGTCCCTCCTCTGGTGAGGGGAGGAACCATCGCCCTTCATGGTTCATGGGAGGATTTAATTAGACAACACTTTCAAGTGTTATCATTTAATCAGAACCTCAATACGGTAACTGACTCACAACTGTAGCAATAAGATAGCGTAAATAATTCATGTTAATCATCAGACTATGGCAACTTTGGCCTAGCACATTTCTTGTATCTAATCACATTATCAGTCGTATTAAAAATTTGCAACAATTTCCCCAGGATGAATTCAAAAGTAGTTTAGCTTCCTGGGAGCTCTTTGGAGACGTGTGTTTGTGATGGTGCAGCTTCTAGGTAGGATGGGAGCATCATGACAGACTACTCTTTGTTCCTCTTATTTATCACAAACTCTGTTGTTTAAGACATTCCATCAGAAAGGATTTGTGGAAGAAAGTTAATAGATAAACAATTTTTCACAATTTGAATGACATTTCTATATTTTGGTGTTTTCGTCTATAGTATTGTAATTAATGTAGGTTAGATCAACAGGAGAAGAAAGCACTAGGTAATGCAGGGAAAAGAGATTGAAAACAGAAATCACACAAAAGGTAGGTGTAAGTGAAATAAGAGGAACCAGTCTGGGCAACAGAATGGCAAGTGGGAGGAAATAGCACAGAAGGAGCATAGGATTTTGAGTCAGAATCCGAATAGGGTGGGCACTTTTTTGGGTGATTAAAAAAAAACTACCAAACAAAGATACCCCTCTGATAAAGTGAATAACCATACTTACTACCATTATGAAAGTTTTGCAAATTCTGATTTTTCCTTAGAAATTTCTTAAAAGTGGGAGTAAACATGTTCTTCATTAGTGTCCACGTAACACGGTTGGAAATACAGCTAGATATTTCATATTATATATCTTGCGTATTCTCAAAGAGTTCATATTTTACTAATGTATGTCGTTGTAATTATTGTGTCAAACATCTGTGGCTTTGCGTTTATAATTCCTACTTGTCAAATGCTCCATGCTTTTAGGATGTATCCAAATATACTTCCTTCTTGGTTATCCCTTTATTTTTTTTAACCCCTCCCCACTCGTAGGAGGCAGGTGGACTGTACTGGATTGCTCAGGGAGTGTAGAGCTCAGAAGAACCTTTGTAGAAGAGTCATCTGCCAAAAATAGCCAATGGCAAAAGCCAGATGCTTGAGAGAGAATAGTTTTGAAACTTGGTATGCTTTTTTGAATTTGAGCATCTTGGCTTGACTATCAACACCAAATACTGAAGGACACAGAGCATTGAGCCTTTCCACAGCCTGTAGGGAAGGTCAAGCTTGCGTCCCTGAACTTGGTGATGGCTGTGTGTGACAACCTCCTGTCCCCTTGGAATTTAGAGCTCCTTAGGGGAAGGAGGAGGTGGGGGTCATTAGAGAGTGGGGCTGCCCAAGCAGAGGTGGTTAGAGTCTTAGATTCTAACGCGCAGCCCAAGGAAAGGGCATGACTCTGGCAGAAGCCACGTGCTCTGCATGGCACCGGGGCCCGATGGCTGTGGGTCTGAGTCACCCCATGTCTCCCTTGCTTCCCGACACAGGAGGAAGGACCCTTGAGGTTTCCTAGGCCCTCCTGAGAAGGCTGGCTAGGAGCAGACAGTCCATGTGAAGCGGCCTCTTGCTTGGGTGGGAAACATGGGTTATCTGGCCGGGTAGCCGGAGAAGGCGGAAGTGTTTACGTGCTTGGGTAGGTGCCGATGCCCACGCCCAGAGGAACGAGCTACATCTCACGAGAAGCTGGCAAAGTTACGTAGATGATTCATCTCTCTACCTGCCCCCTCACATGGATGTTTCCAAAGCTGCCCTCGAACCTAAAAGCTTTGGGGCAGAATTGGAAAAGGGTGGAGCAGGTAGACAATTCTTAAGTGATTGAGACTGTATTTTTTAAAAAGTGCCTGATTTTTAAACCAAGCGATTTCGAATTAGCAAGTTCATCGTCCTGCTATTTTATGCAGGAGTCACGAGCTCTGAGTTGAGTCACAGCAACATAAAACTTCATTTTCTGCACATCTGACTGTTGAATTAAGTAAACAAGGAGCCCCTTAAATGGAGGTGGCCCTCAAGCCATGGCGGCAGCGGTAAGCAAACCAAAACCTAAGCCCATAAAGCCCTCAAGGTCATGAAACCAAGGAGCTGGGACAACCGATCAGAAACAGCTGACTAACCTCTAAGCAGTAGCCAAGCGACAATCTCCTCACTTGGCCTCTGCAACTTTCTCTGTATGTGTCCCACTTCCCTTTCCAGTTTGGTGCTGTTCAGTTCAAATCCATTTTGCTCACATAAAAAAACTATTAAACACTATTAAACACTAAAAAAACTATTAAAAAAACTATTAAAATTTTTAATTTGCCTCAGTTGATCTCTTAACATGAGATTTGTGGCCTAAAAGTATGGAAATTTGATATTATATACGATATCTGGTTTGGGTATACTTAATACTAATGATGGAACAAAACTGTTGGAGTGTGTGTGTGTAATAGTTTATAACATTCCGCACCACCCTCAAACTTCATGACAGAGAATGCTGGCATTGCCTTTTGACCTTCTTCTGTGAACTCCTCCTCTACCATAGGTGTTCTGAGGGAAAAAAAGGCAAAGAATGTTTTCTCCTGAAAAATGAGTCAGAATAGAAAGGAAACTTTGTGCCCAAGAACAGCAGAGGAGTGTAGCGGGAGTGGAGGCTGAGTGATGGGGAAATGAGAGGAAGATGGGGGTCCAGGCGGCCTTGGATTGGACAGAAATCGGGGTATAAAGAGGCAAAGGCTCCTGAGCATGGAAGACAGATGGACAAGAAGGGAGACCATGGGATTTGATAAGACTCCTTTTAGGAGATCATGTGTAAGGGACTCTCTTTAACTCCTTTCAGAGGAGTTAAGGAGGAGTTGTTCTAGATGAGTGTCTTTACCTATGAGCCCACTCCAGGTCCGCACCACATATAACGGCTTTAAAGGGTTACACTAATGTCATCGCCAACACATACACCTTGTCTTGTTCCTTCCCCTGTCTACATCACGGCCAGCTGGGTGGTTTCATCTCTGAGGGTTCGCTTTCTGTCTGCAAACACGATTTTTATTCCATACCACGTGGCATCATTCTTTCTTTGCTCTTTAACATGCGCCTTGTTCAATTCCATTCTTGATCAGTCCTACATTCATCCTCCATTTGTCTATTCAGGCATTCATGATGACTATTCCACAGGCAAACTGTTGAGGGGATACAGTAATAGTAACATGCTTGGCCTTGACCTATCTGTTCTCATTTTAATTTAATAATTCTAGCTCGTGTTTATGCATGTCTATCTAGTAAGATATACATTATATCTGTCTTAGATTCTGAACTAAGGAACTTCGGAGGTAATGACTGAAGCGGATCATGAGATTATATGGAAGCGACATAAACTAGCTTAGAAACTTTGAAAAAAGCTGCCTAAGAGCCGGAAGCACTACAAAAAGATTTGTACAGGTTTTTTTTTTTTTTTTTTCCGATTATACTGAATTTGATGAACAAATGAGTTGCCACATTATTTCAGGTCAACACTGGGGACAAATGCTCAGTTGCTGAGAAAAGTTGCTGAACTTCAACAAACAAAAACTATCCCTTTTTCCAGGGAGCACAAGTTGTTGTGCTGTGAGCTCAGAAGATCAGGGGTAGGGACTGCAACCAGAAGGGCAGAAATAAAAATCTATATTTAATGTAGCCAAACCAGCCACCTCTCCTGATCTTCACACAAAGGGGGGGTTAAGTGGAGGTCAGGAGAAGCTAACAGACAGCCTGACTGCTGACGTCGTCTCGTCTAAGTTTGAAATGTGTGAGAACGCAGAAACATTTATAAAGCATGAGGCAGTTTTGCAATTTCCAACAAATCGGCCACAGCTAAGAAAGTCAAAATGGCAAATCTTCTAGACCATTAAAAATCAGTCAAACATTTCCAGCCTGCTCTGGGAAAAACCTACTAAAATATCAAAAGGCTGGGGTGAGCAGCAGAGGATGAGAGAAAAGGTTGAAAAAGAAAGAGGAGGATCAGAGGCTTTGTGAGTGAACTCGATGGCGGCGTGATTGGTGTTCTCAGCGCCCGACACCCCTCAGAACTTAATCAGTTATTTCACTAATTTATACTTGCAGTATGTGTCCTGCGTGAAGGCTTCCAAAAAAGCCTTTCTCAGCTTCTCTGATTTCTCCCAGTAGATCCAGGTACACACATTTATAAATTTTGTTCAGAATGTGTCAGTTCATGTCCATTTGCGTATCTTGGTCTGTAACGTTTTAATCTGAAATCCGTAAAGAAAGACGTATCTGTTGAAATGGCCGCAACTACAGAAATTTGCAGGGTCGTAACTTCCTTAACACTGCAAGGATCAGGTATTGGAACCATCTCACTAAATACTGCAAAATTAGCCAAAAATGTCCATGAATCCCGGTAACTAACTGCAAAACGCGGTGGGAGGATGGGGTATAATGTGCATATTGTGTGTTTAATAGGCAACTGTCCTCTGTCAAAGTGCGAATTCGTGAGGAGGGCATCTTAGGGAGAAGAGGTGGGTAGAAATAAGAATTCTGTGCAAAATTTGGAGCCAAGAGATTCTTTCGTGTGGATTTTGTCAGGAGGGGTGGTGAGCCTAAGGAATGGAGAGGACGGTTCAGATAAAAAAGGGGAGAAGGAAGAACTGGTTGATTAGATCTGGGAATCAATACCTGGGCCACTCGGGGGCCAGGAGGGGAGATGCTGCTGGGATTCTGTGGGGATTTAAAGGAGGAGAAAGTGAGCACAGAGCAGGACCAAAACTTGAAGGAAGTGGGAGAGTGCCCGAGGAGACTTGCTTACCTTCCACTTTATCTCTCCATGCCTGGAGCCAAAATGCAAAGACAGTCTCACCCCACATGAAAAGTAGGACGTGGGACTGGCTTGGTAGCCGAGAGTTTACTACCAGCGTGGGGTGTGCTTGCTACTGAAGAGTGAAATGTGAATACCTTTGGGGAGCATCACGCAGCAGCGAAGATGCCTTGCATGGCTTGTGTCAGCGTCCCTTCAAGCCCCACGATATTGGAAAATGCGTGAGCCCATCTCAGGAAATGTTGTCTGTGCTGCGGTGAGGCAACGGAGGGAAGCCAGTGTAGGGGCCTCTATTCATAGGAGCAGAGTCTCACCTGCACCCCGTCTCTCTGGTACCAGCCTCGGCGTAGACGCAGAGACAGAAGACGCGATGATTTGGGGGGTGGAAGGGAGGAAGGAGTTATGGGAGGGGTTACGCACATAGGTATTTGGTGCCCAAGCTATTGGAGGGTAAGATAGAGAAAATAAAGCACCTGTCTTGAAACGAGAAGCAGTGAGATTCTGATCGTTTACCAACTAGTCCCGGGACGTAGACAGTTTTCTCCTGGACCCCTGCATGGCAATCTCAGTCTCATCCCAGCAGCACACGCTCAAGGCCTCTTTCGCTTTAGCGGGACACCCCAGGGGCCCCATTCATTCATCGGCATGGCATGTGATGAAAACGCTCTACTTTAAAGACAAGATAGTTGTCTGGGGAGCAGCATGGGAGCGAGGGATGCAGAGAGTGGAAACATCCACGGGCTCTGAATTTACTCTGACAATTTGAAAAGCCCCTTTCCTTAAACTTGGACCTGAGTGCAAGCATGGACTTGGGAAGGTGTCAGCAGGACCCTTCTCTCCTCTGTCCAGTCTATCCTTGGTTAAGATAATGTTTGTCTGCCAGGCAGGGTGCGTGAAACATGATGACACAAGGTCAGTGTATTGCGAAATCTTATTTTTTGGGGCTAGGATTTTGGTGGGTAATAAATGTAATAATTCCGGGTTTAATAACCCCAGTCTAGGTTCTTTCTATTTAAAGGTGATGTTTTACCCTTCTGATTTTTCTTGCCTATCCTGTCCGTCCTGTCCTACATATGAAACTGGAGACCCACTTTTAAAAGTGAGTAAAGGATAATAAAGCTGAAAAGAAAAGGGAGCACAGGTATCTGGCCTCAGTTTCCTCCTACATGAAAAGTGAGGGTGTTGTACGCTGTGAGCTTCACATTTCCTTTGAACTCAGAAACGTCTAATTTTATAAAACTTAAATTTAAAAAGTACTTGACAGACATAAGAGGAAACTGTTTCATCAAGTCGCGATTCGCTGAGGACTCAGACTGCTGGAGACGGAAAAAGAGACTTCATATAATGTTTCTTTAAATGAATTAGGTAAGAATCAAGAGAAAAGACTGTTAGGGGAAAATAGTGCAGCGAAATGGTTTTTCAGTGGATCCGAGCACGTAGTTGTGTGACCTTCAAGCAGACACTCAACCCTCTACCAAAAAACAAAAAGGATGATTTAAAATCTCAACTGCCTTCTAAAAGGAGTGAACCTTACTATTAGAGAATGTATCAGATTATCTGCTGTCCCTTTTCGTAGTAAATCATGTGGGCACCTTGACTAAAGGTGGGCCTGGATTTTGGGTTTAGAGACAGGGGCTAAGGAGAGAGGTCTGTGTTGTTCTTCACTATAGAATGAGAACTTGAGCTCCTGGGGCAATGTGGGTAGGGGGCAGGTTGAGGAGGAAGGCTAGGGAGGGAGAGGGGGACAGAGGAGCTGGCAGAGTGACCAGAGGTGACCAGAGTCCAGGGCTCCGTGTGGCCTGGAACAGCCAGTGAAAAAGCCAAGGGTCCCCCTCCCCCAAAATAATCTTCACATTTTTGGGGAGCACTGAGTATTTTAAAAAGACATATTCATTATTATAGAAGGCGTAAGAAATAAGATGGCTCTAGTTAATTCAGGTAATGTTGAAATAATTATAAAACAAATCTATTTAACAGAAAATCAAATCTCCAAATTATTATATAAACTACAACTATTTTACAGGAAAATGTCAATTCCTAACACAAATAACCAGAGATCCCACTTAATACTGTCCTCTTTTTCCGCTCAACATTTACCTTTGCCGTGATAGAGAATAAAAACTGAATTTGAAATACTCACAACTCGCCCCTGTTTGTTTCCAAAGAAGGAAACAGCTTTTGGTTTCAGTGACGGAGCCTGGTTATTCCGACCAGGGTGATGGGTGGGGATGCAGAGCTGAGAAGAGGAGAGAGTGTTGGACCACTGCGCGTGAGACAGGAAATAGGGCTGCTGCGACTGTGGACACAACGAGGGGGGAAGATATCCGGGGGCGGGAGAAGTGAGCTAAGATGAGAATGAAGTCACTGTGTACTGGTACTTCCTGTGGGTAAAGCTCTGTGCCATGGGCTGTAAGCAAAAGTGCTTTCCCAGCAAAATCCTGGAACCAGTACAGGTTGAGTCTAATTTTCTATTCATTCGCATTAGTTACACATCTATCCTCATTCATCAATCCCCAGTGCACGATGAGAAGTGTATGTAAAGCAGATGGTACCGGCCCATAGGAGGACATGCATGAATATGGAACATGGATTTCTCAAACTTCCCTGGGGTGAGGACAGCCTGCTCTAGTGGAAACTTTAAGTGTGGATTTACCAGTTCTGTGACCTTGGGCTCGTCAATATTTCTCTATTGCTTAATTTCCAAAATGGAAAAATATCTAACGTGCTTCATTAAAGACCAGTGGGCTAGATGAGGGGATCTGTTCAGGTCCGTTTTAATTCTAAGATATTGTAGCTTTAGAAAGCATTAGCACTGAATCATGTTTTACTAGCGTAGGCCATTCAAGGACACAGACTTGGATTGAAAACTCTTTTGCAACACTTACTAAGAGGTGATGCCAGGCCTGTGACTTAATATTTCTCATTTTCTGTTTCCTATTTTGTAAAGTGAGAATATCCCTTAAGGTTGTTACAGGGATAAAGTCAGATCATGTTTGTAAAGCATTTAGCACAGTTTGTGGTCCATGGAAAGCTCTCGATAAATGGGAGATACAATGACCACCACATCCATAACCACAGTCCTAGAACTTGACACTAAAGTGGTACAAATGTGTACAGTTTGTTTGTTGGGAGATTTTTTTTTTTTTTTTTGGCGGTACGCGGGCGTCCCACTGCCGTGGCCTCTCCCGCCGCGGAGCACAGGCTCCGGACGCGCAGGCCCAGCGGCCATGGCCCAGGGGCACAGCCGCTCCGCGGCATGTGGGGATCTTCCCGGACCGGGGCACGAACACGCGTCCTCCGCATCGGCAGGCAGACTTCCAACCGCTGCGCCACCAGGGAAGCCCCGTTGGGAGATTTTTGATTACTGTTTCAATCCCCTTACTAGTAACTGGTCTGTGCAGATTTTGTTCATTAATGTATGAATGCATAAAGAAGATGGGGTACACATCCACAATGGCTACTACTCAGCCGTGAAAAGAGAATGCAGTCCCACCATGGATTACATTTACAGCATGGGTGGATGTGGAGGGCATCACACTAAGTGAAGTAAGGCAGATGGAGAAAGTCAAATACTGTATGATTTCATTCATATGTGGAATTGAAAAAAACAAAACAGACAAATGAAGTAAAACAAAAACAAACTCATAGATACAGAGATTAGATGAGTGGTTGCCAGAGGGAAGGGGGTTGGGGGCGGGTGGGTGAAATGGGGGAAGGGCGTCAGCTGTATGGTGATGGATGGTAACTAGACGTGGGGTGGTGACCACTCTGTAGTGTATACAGATGTTGAATTATAATGTTGTACACCTAAAAATTATATAATAAAAAATGCTTATTTTTTCAGACAAAAAATAAGCCTGACTAGAATACCCAACTCCAGGCATTTCAGTTTAATAGGTTTGTCCTAATGTGTGAAATTAAGCTTGCAAAACGATTTAGTTCACAAATGTAATAATTTGTTTATACAGATGATGGTGCTGCATTTGCACAGACTTGTTAATTTTCTGTTTGAAACGTAAAGATGTGATTCCAAATTCATAGTAAGAACAATATAAAATTGTTAGCAACCTTAAAAAATGTCAGGTGAACTGTTATATACTCTGTAGTCTGCATATTGGAAAGTTTTTTCTTCCATCTTTTGGAGGTGGGTAAATATGCCAGTATTCTCCTGTTTCATGTACTAAAGGTCTGGTTTTTGTGTACTGATGGTTAGTTCAGGAAAGGCTCTTCCTGTCTTCTTCCTCGTGGTTAGAGAAGACAGTTGCTATAAGATATGCCAGTACCGGGACCCAAGGCAAAGACCAGGTGGTCTTGTAGGTAGCCACTTGGAATCCAAAAGTGAGGACCTACCCAGATGGGTTGGGCCTTGGCAAAATACTAAAATAGATCAAGTTCATATCTGGGCCCTTCTATGTCCTATTTCCTTACTTATTACCTGCCTAAACAAAGTGTTAAGTAAAATGATTGTTTTTTGCTTGATGATACCATTTAATTAATGAGTAAAGCGTGTGCTGATAAAGACTTAGGATACAATTCTTCCAGGAGATTGTTCTATAACTTTTAATTTTGCGCTAGTTTAGACCCACAAGAAGTGGCAGAAATAGTACAAGAGGTCCCATGTACCCTTCACCCAGCTTTCCCTAATGGAACCATCTTATCTAACCGGAGTACATTATCAAAACTCAGAAATTAACATTGGCACAATACAGCTAATTAGACAACAGATGGAGGAATTTTTTAAGAATAAGAAATTCTCAAAGCTGAAAGGAAATCTTTTCTGAATCTTAATGTCACCCCTCTCTGTGCACCCCTAGGCTTTTGCCCTTGTCTCACAGTTTGGTGACCCTAGATAACTTCCCCTCTCCTCCACTCTAACCGTTCAGAGCGGGGACCATGCTGTAGACACCCTTTAGTCTTATTGCTTATTAAAGTAACTGGCATTCGATAAATATTTTTGGTTAAAAGGCTGACTGATAATTGCTTAGGTCTATAAAGGGCTTTCCGTTTTCAAAGCCCTGTGGTATACATGATCTCTACTGAGAATGTTCACGGTCTGGGAGAGAGTGTAGACTACGAAAGCATTCAAATCGTGGCATTTATTAGCTTGAGTCTTGTGACAAGGTACTGAATGTCCTTGGTCTTTCCTTCCTCATGTGCTTAATTGTATCTACCTAATAGAGCTGTTCTGAAGATCCAAGGAGGTCACTTAATGTAATAAAGAACCGGACACAAGGGCTCTGGGAGGTAGATAGGGTAAAAGACTTTATTGCCATTTTACAAACTAAGGCTCAGAGGGTAAGTCATTGTGGAAAAGTATGGAGCTAGTACAGGGCAGTGCTGTCAAGCCCCTTCAGTCTTCCATGATAGCACACTGTCCTTTCAAGGCAACAGGAGAGTGGGCTAACAAACAAACCACTAACAACAACCATGGAGTTAGTTACGGAGATTTAAGACGTTGTCATTATGTGGTTGACTTCTTCTGCTATATGCCCAGGAAATCCTCTCACTGGTGGGGCTTGATGATGGGATAAACTAACTGGTGAGTCATGGGTGTGGGCTGCTGGGTTGGGGGCCCCTGTCAAATGCCCCTCCAGCCCACCCACCCTGTTGACAGCATGTAGCCAGAAGTCTTGCTTGCCCAATTCTGCTTCTGGAAGGCATGGAGGGAGGAGGTTGACAATGCATTATCAAAATTTTTAAAAGGTCCAAAGATAAATTTAAAATGTTGGAGGGTTTGAAGATTATCATCTTCATCACTATTACCTATTTTCTGCTCATGAAGATAATTTTTTGACAAAAGAGAACATAGAACTTTTTTACTAAACAGAACATTTTTACCAAATGACTGGTTAACACATTAGCCAAATTGCTTCTCTACCTGCCCTGAATGCCTTTTCCATTCCCTTGAATCCCTCATCCTAGAATGCCTATTTGGAAGTATTCCTTTGGCTTATTCAATATGCTCATTTTATTGAAATGGGAGAGGAGATAGAAAAATATGTTATGGATTTATGAGGGTGTTGGCTGCAAAAGTCAAAACACTTGGATTATATTAGAAACATTCAGTTTTTGGTGATGGTGTGCACTTTGACTTTTCATCCTCTAGTTAAAAAATGGGAATGTCAGCAATAAGATCAGAGACGGAGAAAGCTAGGAACTAGAATGTTTCCAAAGGATTTGGAGTCATTTCCTTGGTTACATGCAACCCCACATCTTCGACTGACAAAGTGAGGTGTACTAAGAGGTCAGGAAGACTGGAGATAAAGGAAAAAAATCACTTTGATGCAGTGCATGCCATCAGCATTGAGAGAGGTAGGACTGAAATTTACTTTGAGGTATTCTTCAATAGAACGTTTTAGGGTAAATAAACTTCTGCAAACTTTTAAGAGACAGAGAAATGGAAGCATGCCTATGAATTCTAAATTTGTTACAGCTTAATAATTCCCAGCATCACAAGGTATGAAAGGGACCCAGAAAGTTTTCTTTTTTGATTTGCTTTGACTTTCCTCATCATGTATTACCTAAGAAACATTTTATTTCTATTTACCTAATAAACTTTCAATAAGGTTTAATGAAGAACAAACTCTTTCCTTTGATTAAAAAGCAGATTTTCTGAAAATAAAACATGTATACGGAGAGGAAGCAAAAACTGTCATGATAGCCAAAGTAAAATGTCCATTTGGGCTCCTCATGTGTCTGTGGTTTTCATCGCTTTCTGCTTTCCCTGGTTTTTCTTTCAAGGAATAGTGAGAAACCGTGCTAAAAATAAAAAAAGGAGTTTTCTGAATGCATCTTTCCCTAAGGAGGCGTACCTACGATACAAATCACAAAGGGCTAGGATAATGAAGCGCTATAAACACACAGGAGCCGGGAGCAAATGTACAGACCTCCCCAGGATGTGTCAATGGGCACATTCCTTGAACACAATCTCTTTAGGAACACTCCTCTTGAAATATACCATGGCTTATAAAACAATTGTTAATATCAAACCAATTGGTTGTTACGAAGCATAGGTTTACATGGCATGTTAGTATTCTGGTTTTTCATATAAATACCAGAAATGTATTCAGAGGAATCATTCTGAAGTGAGATAACAGTTTTATCAGAAAAGGCAGTTGCACCTTAAAAGCATTCATGTCAGTAATAAACATTTGTACTTTTGATTATTTCATAAAATCCTAAGGTAGACAAAATTAAATGCTGAGCATACTTACAGTATTTTCCAAAAATCAAGATGTAGAGGAAGACAGGACCGGATGTCATTTCCTTCCCTCAGAGAAACTGATTAATGAAAGTGAATACAATTTGATCCCGGCTTCTGAGTCGCATCGGCTCACGGTGGTTGTGTGCTATTTCCGTCTGCAATCTTAGCAGCTACAAAGCAGCTGCTCCCCCCCCTCCCCTCCCCTTGACTCTCTCTCTTTCCATTCCCTCTTTTTTCTTTCTTCCTCTCTCAGAATCTCTCCTCCCCACCCGCCTTCTCCAAAGTCTTAATATCCTTCTTTACACACACACACACACACACACGCACACACACACGCACGCACGCACACACATGCACAGACAAAGCTGAGCAGGGATGAAAAGTTTCAGACAGAGAACACACAGGCTCTTCTTGTTGACTCCAAGCATCATGCTTGCATGCCCTGTGACAGTCTACAAAGGAGGGTGTGTATGAACTCTGACAAATGTCTGAACTGATCAAAGTCATGCAGAGAGACAGACATCGAGCTTGGAGATACATCAGAAGCCCAAAGTGTTTTTTCCCCTACGACGTGGGACTGGGAAATGGACAGAACTCCACAGGGCAAAAATGCCTTTGTGGAATTAGCTATAAGGCAAGAATTAAAGGGTAACTTCCAGCAATCTTTTATGAGCTGTCTGAGTTTAGGCATTTGAAGGAGAGGATATTGTTCAAAGAACAATCTAAAGGGATGACAAAAAAATCTTAACTTTCTCAGACTTGTGAGTTTTACTACGGTGGAGACCACGCTGGGTCATTGGCTGTGGAGTAAAACCTTCCTGGGTTTGAGTCACAGTCTGCTTCTTGAGAGTTGTGGAGTTGCTAATTCTTGGCCGAGCCTTGCCTCTCGGGAGGAAAACATCTCTCCAGCCAGGTAGCTGTGATGATCAGCACACAGCACGCTGAATGTCTGGCATGGGTTCTAGAGCATTGTGGGTGGTTACTAAATGGCAGCCGTTCATAGGATGATGACTTTTATTATTTTTAGCAGTGGGGGGAAAAAGCATGTAAATGTAAAGAACATTTGCATGGAATGCATTTTCTTTTTTATTTTAATTTTTATTGCAGTATAGTTGGTTTACAATATCATGTTAGTTTCAGGTGTACAGCACAGTGATGCAGTTATACATATATGTGTATATATGTATATACATACATATTCTTTTTCAGATTCTTTTCCTTTATAGGTTATTACAAGATATTGAATAGATAGGGGCAGGACAGGAATAAAGACGCATACATAGAGAATGGGCTTGAGGACACGGGGAGGGGGAAGGGTAAGCTGGGATGAAGTGAGAGAGTGGCATGGGCATATATACACTACCAAATGTAAACTAGATAGCTAGTGGGAAGCAGCCGCATAGCACAGGGAGATCAGCTCGGTGCTTTGTGACCACCTAGAGGGGTGGGATAGGGAGGGTGGGAGGGAGACGCAAAAGGGAGGAGATATGGGGATGTATGTATATCTATAGCTGATTCACTTTGTTATAAAGCAGAAACTAACACACCATTGTAAAGCAATTATACTCCAATAAAGATGGTAAAAAAAAAGATATTGAGTAGAGTTCCCTGTGCTATACAATAGGTCCTTGTTGTTTATCTATTTTATATACAGTAGTGTGTATCTGTTAATCCCAAACTCCTAATTTATCCCTCCCCCAAGCTTTCCCCTTTGGTAACCACAAATTTGTTTTCAATGTCTGTGGGTCTATTTCTGTTTTGTAAATAAGTTCTTTTGTGTCATTTTTTAAAGATTCCACGTATAAGACAAACATCATATGATATTTGTCTTTGTCTGGTTTACTTCACTTAGTACGATAATCTCTAGGTCTATCGATGTTGCTGCAAATGGCATTAGGAATGCATTTTCTTTAAACTAGGCTATATCATTCTTATTTTGCAACGGGATCACTTATTGCTAGAACAAAGGGTAGCACTTTGACATGAGAAATTTGTTTGTCAAGTTAGTCTCCTAACCACTCTTCATGTAGAATCTATTTAAATTACTTGACTTTATATCATTGACTCCAATATATCATTGACTCCTATTTCTACATGGTGGCTGTACGGTTACACTGACACTGCTTTTCTTTTTTCCTGTAGAAGTAATTAACACCATGAAACGAGAAATGAGGTATACGAGTCCTCACAATTCCTTCTTCATTCAGCAGATTTATTTAGTGAAAACCCCATTCTTTTGGTAGAAATGTTTACGGTTAACTGGATTTGAGTGCTCATTTCATGTTCAATAAGTGTTTCTTAAATGTTTATTGTTTATAATAATACTAGAATTGTTTCAAGTGGTTAATAATTTAAACAATTATTCTAGAAATAGTGCTTCCTGGAAGGATGCTGTGGGACATGTCAAGGGCAGACCCATCAGAAGCTTCTCAACAGAAGCTGAGGAACTTGCTTGGGGAAGTGTCCGGCATAAAGTCAGCTGTTAATACGGAGGTTTTTGATGCAATGCTGATGTTATTTCGTCAGCTTTGAACATTTTGCCTGATGTCACAGACATACGCAATTGCCCAGCAGCCAGGGAATACTCTTCAGCAATATATACTTGTGACGTATTTTTAATCTCAAATTATCCCTGCAAAGCTTCAAAATAATTTCTCATTTCATTAAGATGATATTAGATTTTGGTAACATAGCTATTTACCCTGAGGAACAGTTTTAGACATTTGATTTTTCAGGATAACACTTTTTTCTTATTTCTAGCAAAGACAGTGAATCTGGAATATTAGTTTTCTACAAGCATGTTGGTGGAAAAAAACTGAGCGTATCAGAGACACATTGCAGCAGACACTATTTTTACTTAGGGCCAGAGAGTCCTTTACTGTGAAGGGCTGTCTTTTGCCTTGTACTGTAGTCTGTTAAGCAGCATCCCTGGCCTCTACCCACTAGGTGTCGATAGCACACCCAGGTTGTGACAATTAAAAATGTTCCCAGATATTGGCAAATGTCCCCTGGGGGCAAACTTGCTCCCGGTTGAGAAGAACTTCACTGTAGCAAAAGACTTCCCTGAACAATGTTTAAATATTGACTTTTACCAGATAATTGAAACAGAATTCTTCTTACTTATATTTAAATTAAAGTGTTTTCTCACTTTCTTGTTCTGCCATTTTTAAAAATTTAATTTTATTAAAAAAATTTTTTATTGGAGTATAGCTGATTTACAATGTTGTGTTAGTTCTTGTTTTGCAGTTTTGAAGACATACTTTGAAAAGTTTTAAAAACAAACAGATGTTGGTGGGGAGACGGATAAATCGTGAGCTTCGGATGAACACACACACTACTATATATAAAGTAAATAACCAACAAGGACCTACTGTATAGCACGGGGAACATATTCAATACTCTGTAATAACCTATATGGGAAATGAATCTGAAAAAGAATGGATATATATATATGTATAACTGAATCACTTTGCTGTGAAGCACCTGAAACCAACACAACATTGTATCAACTGTAATATAAAATAAAAATTAAATTAAAAAAATAGAGAACAAATGAAGCAAAACAAAACAAAAAAACCCAAAAAACCCAAAGAGACATTGTCCCTGCCTTGCTTTCCCTTCCTGCCCACGTTGTTCAATGATCAACCTGCACTGTGAGCCCCACAGAACCTGTGATGTCATTGCCTCTGCTTGGCTGAGCGCATCCTGGTGTCCACTTCATGTCTGTAGCTGACACAGGCTTATAGAAGTCAGCAACTTTTGTTACCTTGGAACTTCTTCTTGAAACCTTATTGCGGCTCTCTGAATAGTAACAAGATCTTCTGTTTGAAAATTACTTCTCAGAACAGCCCAGCGAGTCAAGCAGGATGAGCATTATTAACCTGTCTGTACTATGCAGATTCAAGTTTCTAATCTTGTGGTTTTTCCATTCCGCTATGACTGAAGGAACACTATAATAATGTTCTTCAGTATCATATTTTAAAATTAGAGAATGATATTTAAGGGCTTTGGTCCATGCTTCTGAACCTATTTGCCATCATCATTTTCAGCAGTAGAAACAGTCATTTTATAAAATGTTTGTTTGATTGTAGACCTGGGAAAGTCCCAATGAAAGAGGTTGGTAAAAATCTTAATTAGGGCCTCATGATGTAGAGATATTCAGATAACGGTAAGCCAACCCATACATTAAAAATAAGTGCAATCCGAGAGCTAAAATGTATGCTGTCACATCGTTCATCCTATGGTTGCATTTCTAATAGACAGCTGTCAGGCAACACTTCTGAGATGCTCATCATTGCTAAGCCACATCAAAAGACAATTTTAGCCGTCTCAATTTAGCATTAATTAAATGATTCTGGAATGAAATGACTTCTAGGGAATGATATCAAGCAAAATGTGCACCAGGGACAGAACAACGGATAGGTACAGGTATTTCAAAATATATTTTGTACAAAATCTAAACAATTTCACCCTAGATGGAAATGATCTGAAGCTATTATGTCATTTTAGCAGAGAGTCAATGATTAAATGGTAAACCAAGTCCCATGTGGATTCATGTGTTGCCTTTGAGGGATGTAATAGGGACACAACAGAATTAAGTGATCCTCTGCTGAACTGACAGTGTGAAGATGAGGACAGTGTTAGCTAGCTCAACACCTGGTTAACTATTATCTATTATCTATCATGCATCTATCTAATCTATCTCTCTATCTCTCTCTAATTTTCTATCTATCATCTATCCTGTATCTATCTAATCTATTATCTATCTACCTAATCTATATATCACCTATTATGTATTAGGTATCTATCTAATCTATCTAACTACTCTACTATCTGTCTTATCTATCATCTATCATACATCTATCTGATCTACCTAGCTAATCTAATCTATCTTATCTATCATCTATCTTATCTATATATCATGTATCTAATATATCTAATCTATTATCTATCTAATCTATTCTCTATCTTATCTATCTATCTATCTATCATCTATCATCTTACTCAGTAAATACCAGTTGATGACATTTGTTAAATGCAAACTATCTCCAGAGTTTAGTATTATTAACCTTGCCTTACTTAGTTCTCTCAGACTATTGTAAATGAAGGCACTCAAGTTTCAGGCTCATTCTACCCACATTGAGCCTACCTAATGCAAGATGAACAGAATGAAAGAAGCAGTACAGTGCAGCTGATTGAGAGAAGGGGTGCGATCTGGAAACTAGACTTGCTGCTCCCTGTCTGGCCACCTGCCCTCTCCCTGAGCATCCTTCCTCCTCGCCTCTTTCCTGTAAACCCTTTGTACATGCTCAGTCATCAGAGTCCAGCTTCAGGTTTCTAGATTGCATTCAGCTCCCCTGCAACCATAGCAGCCTTGCCTCTAACCCCAGCTCACTTGCCTGTGATTTGGCTTGCTTTTCACTCCGTGGGGTCAGCCGTACAGGAGATTAAGTGCCCTTAGGCCTAGCCTAAGAATCCCAGTCTGTGGCAGATAGCTCTGCTTGGTGCACTTGAGACTGCTTGATTTATGCAAGGGGTGTCTCCCACATGCTGGAAGGAAGAGTAAATGAGAAAAGTAAAGGTAGCTTGTTCCCGCAGGACCAGTAGAAGATGAAGAGTTACAGTCCCAGTTTTGCCACTGATGAGATGTGTAAACTCTGATCAGTCACTTAAATGCTCTGGTGTTTCCTTGCCTCATTCGGAAAACAAATAGTTGACGTTTTAGGTGCAATATAGATGTGTCATTTCATGAAATGTAATACTCTGCTTCCAAGTAATTTATAGGGGTGGAGTCAGGATAGCGGCAGGGAAGGACGTGGAGTATGTGTCTTCCCACAGCTAGGGCGACTGCCTGACACTGGTGGTGGACCTCAGTGCCCAACGAGATGGGAGGAACCCCTGAACAACCAGATAGGACATGGGGGGAGTAAGAGGGGAGAAGATGTGGAAGCTGGACAGGACCAGTGCCCCTGAGGGGCGGCTTGGAGGGGAGAGGGGCTCCCACACCTGAGGGACCCTTGGGGGCTTGGAGGATTGGGGGGAGTGCGCCTAGCATTTCCCCTTCCCAATCTGACACTGGAAAGCCTGTGGGGCTCCAGGGCCTGGTCCTCCCTTCTCCGGGGCCCCCTCTGGGCCACATTGGTCCTGGGGGTGTAGGAGGGAGGGGGCCACCTCTGGATCAGAGAATCAGGGGAGGCACGGTGGGCGTTTCCCCCACCCACTCGGCCCTGGGAGGCCTGCTGGTCTCCCAGGCTGGGTCCCCAGCCCTTAAAGTCCCCTTCTGGGCTGCATTGGTCCTTGGGGCATGGTGGGTGGCAGGGAGAGGAGGAAAGGCAGAGTGTGGGGGGAACCCTCCAATACTGGAGGATCAGGGGAGACACCATGGGTGTTTCCCTAATCCATTCAGGCCCAGTGAGCCTGCTGGGGTCCTGGGCCTGGTCCTCTGCCCTCCAAGGCCAGAAACACACCTGGGCCCCTCCTGCTGCGTTGAGCCTAAGCCCCAACACCCCCACCCCCCGCAGAGCATTTTCCAGCCCTGTGGGTCCTAAGTGTAGGCCCCTTCCACTGGCTAAACCCCGCCCCTGCCTAAGCCCCAGCCCCCACAGCCAAGGCTTTTTCCTGCTTTTTATTTCTTCTCTTTTTTTTTTTTTTTTTTTTTTACTACTGTGGTTCCGTTTTACCTTCTGGTTGTTGTTTCATCTATATTTTTATTTTTTTATTCTTTCTAACATATCTCTTAATTTTCTAAGAGAAAACTTGTGGAATCTTGGCTCAGAAGCTGGGCACTGGGCCAGAATTTCTGCAGTGGGACCTCCGAGTCCGAACCACTGGGCTAAGAGAGTACCTTAGACCCCAGGGAGTATTCATCGGAGTGAGGTCTCCTGGAGGTCCTCATCTTGGCACCAAGAGCAGGCTCTACCTAACAGCCTGCAAACCCCGGTGCTAAAGCCTCAGGCCAAACAACCAGTAAGACAGGAACACAATCCCACCCATAAAAAAAAAAAAAAAAAAAAAAAAGACTGCAAAAAAATATGTCACAGATGAAGGAGTAAGGTAAAAACCTACAAGACCAAATAAATGAAGAGGAGATAGGCAACCTACCTGAAAAAGAATTCAGAGTAATGAGAGTAAAGATGATCCAGAATCTCAGAAATAGAATGGAGGCATGGACTGAGAAAATACTAGAAATGTTCAACAGAGAGCTAGAAGAATTAAGAACAAACAAATAGAGATGAACAACACAATAACTGGAGTGAAAAATACGCTAGAAGGAATCAATAACAGAATAACTGAGGCAGAAGAATGAATAAGTAAGCTGGAAGACAGAATGGTGGAAGTAACTGCTCAGGAGCAGAATAAAGAAAACCAGAATGAAAAATTTGAAGACAATCTCAGAGACCACTGGGACAACACTAAACTCATGAACATTCAAGTCATAGGCAGTCCAGAAGAAGAAGAGGAAAAGAAAGGGCCTGAGAAACTATTTGGAGACATTATAGTGGAAAACTTCCCTAACTTGGGAAAGGAAAGAGTCACCCAAATCCAGGGAGCACAGAGAGTCCCATACAGGATGAACACTATGAGAAACACACCAAGACTCATATGAATCAAACTAACAAAAATTAAATTCAAAGAAAAATATTAAAAGCAACAAGGGAGGAGGAAGGCCTTCAAGATGGAGGAGGAGTAAGATGCGGAGATCACCCTCCTCCCCACAAATACATCAAAAATACTTTTACATGTGGAAAAACTCCTACAGGACACCTACTGAACACTGGCAGAAGAACTCAGACTTCCCAGAAGGTGGCTGACAGGGTCTTGGTGCTCCAGCCAGGTGTTAGGCCTGAGCTTCTGAGGTGGAAGAGCTTATTTCAGGACATTGGACCACCAGAAACCTCCCAACCCCATGTAATATCAATTGGCGAGAACTCTCCCAGAGATCTCCATCTCAATACTAAGACCTGACTCCATTCAATGACCAGCAAACTCCAGTGCTGGACATCCCATGCCAAACAACTAGCAAGACAGGAACACAACACCATCCATTAGCAGAGGGGCTGCCTAAAATCTTAAGTTCACAGACACCCCAAAGCACACCACCGGACGTGGTCCTGCCCACCAGAAAGACAAGATTCAGCCTCATCCACCAGAACACAGGCACTAGTCCCCTCCACCAGGAAGCCTACACAACCCACTAAACAAACCTTACCCACTGGGGGCAGACACCAAAAACAACGAGAACTATGAACCTGCAGCCTGTGAAAAGGAGACACCAAACACAGTAAGTTAAGCAAAATGAGAAGACAGAGAAATAGACAATTGAATTTTTCTTTTGAAAACTATATTTCCTGTTAAGCACAGCAGCAAAATCCACCTTAAGATCCACTATAGGAATTACCATGGACTCAGCAACACTCCTCAACAAAATAATGGCAAACAGAATCCAACAGTACTTTAAAAGGATCATACACCATATCAAGTGGGATTTATCCCAGGGATGCAAGGATTCTTCAATCTATGCAAATCAATCAGTGTGATACACCATGTTAACAAATTGAAGAATAAGAACCATATCATCATCCCAAGAGATGCACAAAAAGCTTTTGACAAAATTCAACACCAATTTATGATAAAAACTCTCCAGAAAGTGGGCACAGAGGGATCTTACCTCAACATAATAAAGGCCATGTATGACAAACCCACAGCAAACATCATTCTTAATGGTGAAAAACTGAAAGCATTTCCTCTAAGATCAGGAATAATTCAAGGATGTCCACTCTTGCCACTCTTATTCAACATAACCTTGGAAGTCCTAGCCATGGCAATCAGGGAAGAAAAAGAAGTAAGAGGAATACAAATTGGAGAAGAAGAAGGAGAACTGTCACTGTTTGTAGATGACATGATACTATATGTAGAAAATCCTAAAGATGCCACCAGAAAGCTACTAGAGCTAATCAATGAATTTGGTAAGGTTGCAGGATACAAAAGTAATGCACAGTAATCTCTGGCATTCTTATACATCAATGACGAAAAATCAGAAAGAGAAATTAAGGAAGCAATCCCATTCACCATCACAACAAAAAGAGTAAAATACCTAGGAATAAACCTACCTAAGGAGGCGAAAGACTTGTACTCAGAAAACTATAAAACACTGATGAAATATATCAAAGATGACATAAACAGATGGAGAAATATACCATGTTCTTGTATGGGAAGAATCAACATTGTGAAAATGACTCTACTACCCAAAGCACTCTACAGATTCAATGCAATCCCTATCAAACTACCAATGGCCTTCTTCACAGGATTAGAACAAAAAATTTTACAATTCTTATGGAAACACAAAAGACCCCAAATAGGCAAAGCAATCTTGAGAAAGAAAAATGGAGCTGGAAGAATCAGGCTCCCCAACTTAAAATTATACTACAAAGCTACAGTAATCAAGTAGTATTGTCCTAGCACAAAAACAGAAATTTAGATCAATGAAACAGGATAGAAAGTCCAGAAATAAAGCCACGAATCTATGGTCAACTAATCTATGACGAAGGAGGCAAAGACATACAATGGAGAAAAGACAGTCTCCTCCATAAGTGGTGCTGGGTAAACTGGACAGCTACATGTAAAAGAATGAAATTAGAACACTCCCTAACACCATACACAAAAATAAACTCAAAATGGATTAAAGACCAAAATGTAAGATGGGACACTATAAAACTCTTAGAGGAAAACATAGGAAAAACACTCTTTGACATAAACCACAGCAGGACCTTTTGTGACCCTCATCGAGTAATGAAAATAAAAACAAAAATAAACAAATGGGACCCAATGAAACTTAAAAGCTTTTGCAGAGTGAAGGAAACCATAAACAAGATGAAAAGACAACCCTCAGAATGGGAGAAAATATTTGTAAATGAAGCAGCTGACAAAGGATTAATTTCCAAAATATATAAGCAGCTCATGCAGATCAATATCAAAAAAACAAACAAACCAATCCAAAAATGGGTTGAAGACTTAAGTAGACATTTCTCCAAAGAAGATATACAGATTTCCAACAAACACATGAAAGGATGCTCAACATCAGTAATCATTAGAGAAATGCAAATCAAAACCACAATGAGGTATCAACTCACACCAGTCAGAATGGCCATCAAAAAATCTACAAACAGTAAATGCTGGAGAGGGTGTGGAGAAAAGGGAACCCTCTTATAAATTGATACAGTCACTATAGAGAACAGTATGGAGGTTCCTTAAAAAACTAAAGCTAAACTACCATATGACCCAGCAGTCCCACTACTGGGCATATACCCTGAGAAAACCATCATTCAAAAAGACACATGCACCCCAATGTTCATTGCAGCACTATTTACAATAGCAAGATCATGGAAGCAACCTAAATGCCCATCGACAGAAGAATGGATAAAGAAGATGTGGTACATATATACAATGGAAAACTATTCAGCCATAAAAAGGAATGAAATTGGGTCATTTGTAGAGATGTGAATGGACCTAGGGTCTGTCATAGAGAGTGAAGTAAGTCAGAAAGAGAAAAACAAATATTGTATACTAACACATATATGTGGAATCTAGAAAAATTGTACAGATGAACCTCTTTGTAGGGCAGGAATAGAGATGTAGACATAGAGAAGAGTCATGTGGACATGGGGGGCAAGGGTAGGGTGGGACGAATCGGGAGATTAGGTTTGACATAAATACACTACCACGTGTAAAATAGAAAGCTAGTGGGAAACAGCAGCATAGCACAGGGAGTTCAGCTCGGTGCTCTGTGACGAGCTAGATGGGTGGGATGGGGAGGGAGGGGATATGTGTATACATATAGCTGATTCACTTCATTGTACAGCAGAAACTAACACAACATTGTAAAGCAACTTTACTCCAATAAAAATAAATACACACAGAAGTAATTCATAGATTAGTATGGAGACAGAATACACATATATGGATTACCTGAAGTATATTTTTTACCGAATCTCTTAAGGAATGCAAATTGATTCCGTGAACACAATATAGTAATTGAGATATGAGAGAGTGTGAAGGAGACGACGAAAGAGAGCTAGGTGGGTCAACTTTGAAAGGTTTGTTCGGGAAGAATATCTGGGTAGTGAGTGTGGAGACAGGGAAGCTCATTTACCAATAGAGCATGCTAGAAACAACATTTCAAGTCAAAAACGAGTGAGTGCAAAGGATAAGCATGTGCAAACAGCAGCAATGGATGGGTTATGCCAGAAAATAACAAGAAATGTTAGTGGAGAGCCAGGGGGTAATCAGTTGTTGGAGACGGTCAGACATTAGGTTGATTAAGATAGCAGAGTAGGATTTATATTATATGTTGATATTAATATCTGAGCAATGAATTGATATAAATCAAAAGGATACTAATAAGGAAGATGAGTGTCATGACCATGGGATGTAGACGATGAGAGGGAGTAGAGGCTGTAGTGAGGCAGGTGACACTGCTGCGTCACAGATGTACGTCAGCTCTCGTGGTCTAGTTGACTGCAGAGGCACGCAAACAAGCCACTGCCAGAAAGCGCAGGATCTTACCATGACTAACTAATCATGAGCACACTTTGACTTAGAACTGGGGTGTCCAATGGAAATAAGACATGAGCCACATATGTGGTTTGATTTTCTGGTAGCCATATATAAAAAAAAGGAACAGGTGAAATTAATTTTAATAATACATTTTACTTAACTTAATGTATCTAAATTAGCACCATTTCAACATGCAGTCAATATAAAAATTATGAATCAGATATCTTATTCCTTCTTTTAACTGTCTTTTAAATCTGGTGTGTGTTTCACACATGCAACACAGCACATTTCAGTTTGGACTGGCACACTTCGGGTGTTCGACAGCCATGTGTGGTCATGGCCGTTATACCTGACAGTGCAGCTCCAGAGGATGGTGAAAGCGGTTTCTTTAAGATTCCATCAGGCTACGCTTTATTATATTAAAAAGAATCATAGGATATTACATGTATAAAGATCTAGAGTCCTTCAGGAGGTTTTGGATCTGATGGTCACATAAAAAGAATTCTTTTATAATTAACTAGAATTTTAATAAAAACAATGGGGACAACATAGTTACCAAACAATTTTGCAAAGTAAAAACACTAATAACAACAACAAAAGCCATATTTACCATTATCTTTCACCATCATGTTATAAATGTAAGGACATTTGAATACCACAAAATTAGGGAAGATATAGTGTTCAAACACAGAAGAGTTCTCTCAGTTGAATATGTTTAGTTTCATTAAAAGTGATGACATTGTCTTTATTTCTCTCATTTTACTGCAGACAAGTGCAAACTTCTCCAGGGTCCTATCTATGCATCGTGATTTGGGAACCACTGATCTGGTCCAGGCTCTGGTAGCACAAGTCCCTTAGACCTCTGGTAGCACAAGTCCCTTAGACCTCTGGTAGCACAAGTCCCTTAGACCTCTGGGGGACTGCCAGCGGCTTAGCTTTGGACCACTCATTAGCTAATAACCAGAAGTTTTAGAGTCTTGGTTGATGAATTACGGCACTGCCTTTGCAGCTTTCCCTTTTAGCATTTTTGGGAGTCCCTGACCCTTAGTTCGAAGGCTGCTACCTGGCTTCACGGCAAGGAAATACAGGTGGACCACGTGTAGAGCTAATCTGTCACCCCACTCCACGGTACGTAGGTTCCAGCGATTGGAGCTTTATGGAGGGGCCATCGTTACCTCCGTCACTCGGAGGCTGTCCTGTGAGGCATCTTGGAGAAAAGCTGGAAAGCCAGGGTTTCCTAATTCCTTTGGCTTTTTCAAGTTGGCAATTTGGAAAACAAGCCACAATAATAATGCAAGAAGATCTCAGGGGAAAAGTATGTTTGTCTAATTTTCAGAAAAATGAATTTTTGAAAGTGGTTAAAAATTGTCACAGGGCTTTGTGCCAGGTGCTAACCAGAAACCTAGGTGGTCTAGAAGAAGATCAATCAGTGACATAAAATAAAACTATTTTATCTTTTTAATTGCTTATTTTGGGAAAAGTTGTCTTAGGAATCTGAAGGGATTTGAAGCATGTTAAATGTTCTTTTTAATCACAGCATAGGGACCAGTGGGAGAAACTACATATGTGTACAAGAGGCTAATTTTACATTGCTTATTTTTGATGTTAACAAGAAAATCTTGCATTTTAAATGGAATATTTGAGACCCAGTGATTTTAGAAAGTTCTGCTATGAAGACCTAAAGCCAAGCTCTACTGTTGGATCCAAGCCTGGACCTTCTGTATCTTTAATTCCAATTTAAACACCTGTTTTTAGGTCACATTGCCACTTTAAGTACAGTGAAGCAAATGTCACTGTGAAGGTGTCTTGTAGAAGGACTTTAATAGTTATAGGAGCAAGGAATATTGCCAAAGGTCATATTGCATCCAGGTGAAGTATTTACCAAACAAATTTACCTAAACTGATTTACTTTATTCAAATAATGTACATAGGTCTTAAGGCACTTCCAAGTTAATGTGTGGCTTCTTCCACTGAACTACTGAAAGTGACTTCTTTTGTATAAATAGGCTGTGATTCCTAGCTGAATGCATTTTCTTTGTTTAGCAGCAAATGATATAAACAATAGTTACTGTATGTCTAGTGTATAAGGAGGTTTGTCCTTGCTGACTTCTGAACTTTAATTTAAATACCTACCTATGCTATTTAAAAGAGTTTTCAGAATTTTGCACTTAAAAGAATTTGTATGACTTGGGATTTAATTTTAAATTGTCTAATTTGAAAAGGTAAGAATAAATAAAGACAAATACTGTATGATATCACTTATACGTAGAATCTAAAAAAAGCCAAACTTGTAGAAACAGAGAGTAGAGTGTTGGTTACCAGGGTCTGGGGTCTAGGGGGGTGAGCGGAGTGGGGAGATGATGTTTAAGGGTACCAGCTTGCAACTAGAAGATAAGTAAGTTTTGGAGATCGAATAATGTACAGCATGGTGATTAGGGTCAATAATATTGTATTATATACTTCAAAATTGTACCAAAAATTCATGTTCCCCTTCCTTAATATATAGTTTTTGCTAGCAAATGACCGCCAATCAAGTTATTATATTTCTTAGCTCCTCTTGCATTTTAGGTGGCAGCACTAATTCTTGCCAAGGACCCAGAGTGTAATGATGTGTGATAATTCCAAGTCCAGGTGGTGAGAAGCAAACACACTTTCTCCAGCGTGCTGGCTGAATGTCTTATTCAGGGGTGACCTTGGAAAGCATATGTTGAAAATATTAGGTCATCTGTTAAACTATGTCCCTGAATGGCTGTTGGAGTAGAACCCCTCACCTATCTTAAGAACACTCAAGTGATGGAACTGTATTAAGCCATTGAAATATTGGTGTTTGGACTTCCCTGGTGGTGCAGTGGTTAAGAATCCACCTGCCAATGCAGGGGACACGGGTTCGAGCCCTGGTCCCGGAAGAGCCCTCATGCCATGGAGCAACTAAGCCTGTGCACCAAAACTACTGAGCCTGCTCTCTAGAGCCCACGAGCCACAACTACTGAGCCCACGTGTCACAACTACTGAAGTCCGTGCGCCTAGAGCCCATGGTCCGCAACAAAGAGAAGCCACAGCAATGAGAAGCCCACGCACCATAACAAAGGGTAGCCCCCGCTCACTGCAACCAGAGAAAGTCCGCGCGCAGCAACGAAGACACAATGCAGCCAAAAATAAATTAAAAAAAAAGAAATATTGGTGTTTGTTACCAGCAGCCAGTATTGCTCTGATTATTGTTAATAACTAAATATCTAGTTCCTTGGTCTTCCCCTGTCCATCTTCTTCACTTTTTTCTTTATTCATTTTAGATTCCTTGGCTAACATTTTCTTGCTAATCTCGAACCAGGTGAACCTTCATCCTTATTTCTCACCTGCTGGGAAAAACCACAGTTTTGGATCACTCTAACCATGTAACTGTTTTTCTTCTGTCTCTACTTTTCGCTGCTGGAGAATATTGCATAACTATGTAGATTTTCACCAGGACATATTCAGGGTCTCCAACTTCACATGGATACTCAGAGCAACTCCAATTAAAAAAATTTTCCAAGTCAGTTTGCTCTCACATTCTCTGTAGTGGTCATTTCAAACATCCACCCTCAACTCATTCTCCACCCCACTGCAGTCCTTATTCACTTCCATAATCCCCTAAACCTTGGAGGAGCATGGCTGTGTCGACCCCTCCCTCTCTCTCGGTTTACCTTTCCCTTGTCTTCTGTGACATCCCGTGCTCCTGGTCCCTTTCTGCTTTTCTACCTTTTTATAGAGTCCCTTTGAGGATCTCTTCCTCCACCCATTTCTTGAAGGTTGATATTCCTTTAGGTTGCATGTAAGTCTCTGCTTTATGTAATATAATCCTCATTAAGTCCCATGGCTAAAAACTGGTTCCATATGAAGATGACTCCCCAAATTTTACCTACAATCCTGTGTTCTTCCTAAACTTCAGAGACTTATATCCAACAGCCAGCTAAATATTTACATTTCTATCTTCACAGCTCCTAAAAGTCAACATGTCCTGGAGTGATGACATCATCTTCTGTGCTTGCTTGCCTCTTCTTCTGTAAAACATTGGAAATAGCACAATCACCCACCTACTGCCAATGTTAGAAATTGGGTATTTGATTCCTCCCTTCTTTGTACAAGTTGTTAGTTTTCTGTCCTATCAATATATTGAGTCTACTCTTTATTCCACTGCCCTTTTCTTATTGAAGGCACCTCATCCATTGTGTGGATTATTGTGTCAGCCCCCACGTTGGTCTTCCTCTATGCAGTCTTAACTCTTTCAATCCATTCTCTATATTGCAGCTTGAGTGGTTGTTCTTAAATGCTATTTTTTTCATATCACTCTCTTGCTTAAAAGTCTTTAAGGTGTCATGACCCCCAATAGCCAAAGCAGTCTTGAGAAAGAACAAAGTTGGAGGCATCATGCGCCCTGATTTCCAACTATGTTACAAAGCTGTAGTAATCAAAACAATATGGTATTGGCATAAAAACAGACACATAGATTAATGGAAGAGAATAGAGAGCCCAGAAAGAAACCCACACATATATGGTCAATCAATTTATGACAAAGGAGCCAAGAATATACAATGGGGAAAGAATAGACTCTTCAATAAATGGTGTTAAGAAAACTGGACAGCCACATGCAAAAGAATGAAGTTGGACCACCATCTTACACCATACACAAAAATTAAGTCAAAATGGATTAAAGACTTGACCATAAAACCTGAAACCATGAAACTCCTAGAAGAGGAGGCTCAACCCAACAAAATTAAGGCTCAATCAGGGAAAATATGTTTTGCATATATGATTCCTTTTCACACATTTTCCATTTTATTAACCTCATTAAATATTATTATTTTGCAAACCATCTTTAATTATTTCATGAGAGCCATAGTATAATAACAGAGTAACATACAATAAATGCTTGCGAGGAAAATAAAAGAGGCTTCCCCACAAAACTTATAGAAAGTAACTCCCAATTGCTCAAAGCATAACCGTGAAAATTGACTCACCAAAAGAAATTATTAAATTTTCATCTAATGAGTATTATATATTTTGAATTATTCCATTTACTATGTTAGAGAAGAGATGAGCAAGACATAGTCCTGGGCCTCAAAGAATTTAAAACAGAGAAGTGTAAAAATGTACATAAATAATAACTTTGTGATAAGTCATGGTGACCTTTGCTGTTACAGAGAGGAAGCAAAGTTCTGTGGAGCACAGAGAAGAAATTGTGAGGAGTTGGTATTTGATGTGGGCCTGGGAGAATGTGTGAGATTCTGACAGATGGGGAAGAAGTCACCAAGTCACACGGTGACCTCTATGCAAAGTAAGCAGCATCTGAGGATTGGGGGAAGACCAGTCATGTGAAGTGGGTCATTATGTTAGCAGAGGAGACCATGACCCAAGTAGGGGAAGAGGGTTCCACAGAGCTGAATTCCAGGAGTGACCTCACAGTAGCTGAGAAGTAGGAGAGTTTCAAAGCTACAGATCTAAGCTAAGCCAAAGACCAAGTGGCATCAGCTCTCAAAAATGTGCTCTTACAGTGGGTGGCGGTGTGGTGGTGGTGGTGTGAGTGTTTGCAGCTGCAAGCAAGAGGACAAGACAAGTTCTGCTGGCAAAGGAAATGGTGCTCCAGCTGGATTTAATTGTCTTCAGCACCAAGTAGAGCTCCTCCACGGCACACGTGAGGGAACATAGGCTGATTGATGAGTTTCTGTTGGATAGTCAATTTTGGTTGCAGCTAGTTTTCATGAGAGAGAAGGAGAAAGAGAGAATGAGAAATAAAGTGAGACAAACAGGTTGGGAGTAGAATTTTACAGACCTCATTATGGTAAAATTAAAAAAAAAAATTTAGGGAAAACAAAACATGTGCGCAGTTGATAATCAAAGAGTAGCTAAGGGTTTGTAAAGAAAAGCTCTCAGTCACACTTCTTCCTTCCCAGAGGAAGCTACTTTTCAATGCTTTCTTCTTGAAGTTTCAGCCTTTCTGCATATAGAATACTCGTACCATTAACACTTGATTTATTAATTTTAAATATGATTTAGACACTTGATTTAATTTTAGACACTGTTTTCTGCTATAAGAGATAAAATTCAGCTCACTTACATAATTTGCTCAATTTCCTTTTTACTTTATGCCAATATAGTTACTATGTTACTTTTGTTCCTCAAGATAAATTTAAATTATGTATTTTTCATTGAAGTATAGTAGTGTATAACATAGTGATTCATAATTTTTAAACGTTATACTCCATTTATAGTTATATAATATATTGGCTATATTCCCTGTATTGTACAATATATCCTTGTTGCTTATTTTATACCTAATAGTTTGTACCTCTTACATTCCTGCCTCTGTATTGGCCCTCCTCCTTTCCCTCTCCCCACTGGCAACCACTAGTTTGTTCTCCTTATCTGCTTCTTTTTTGTTATATTCACTAGTTTGTTGTATTTTTTAGATTCCACATATAAGTGATATCAGACAGTATTTGTCTTTCCCTGTCTGACTTATTTCACCTAGTGTAATGCCCTCCAAGTCCATCCATGTTGCTGCAAATGGCAAAATTTCATCCATTTTTATGACTGAGTACTATTTCATTGTGTGTGTGTGTGTGTGTGTGTGTGTGTGTGTGTGTGTGTGTGTGTGTGTGTATGTATGTCTGTGTATATATATATATACACCACATCCTCTTTATCCATTTTTCTGTTGATGGACACTTAGGTTGTTTGCATATCTTGGCAATTGTAAATCACGCTGCTATGAACATTGGGGTTTCTTTTGGATAAATACAAAGCAAGGAGTGGTATTGCTGGGAATTGCTCTATCTTTAGTTGTTTGAGAAGTCTCCACACTGTTCTCCTTAGAAGCTGCACCAATTTACATTCCCACTAACAGTAACAGTGTAGGAGGGTTCCCTTTTCTCTACATCCTTGCCAACATTTGTTATTTGTGTTCTTTTTTTTTTTATGATGGCCATTCTGACAGGTGTGTGGTGATATCTCATTGTGGTGATTTGCATTTCCCTGGTGATTAGAGATGTTGAGCATCTTTTCATCGTCTGTTGGCCATCTGCATGTCTTCTTTGGAAAAATGCAAAATTATTTTCTCCCATTCTGTAGGTTGTCTTTTTATTTTGCTCACAGTTTCCTTTGCTGTGTGAAACTTTTAAGTTTAATTAGGTCCCATTTATTTAGTTTTGCTTTTATTTCCTTTGCTTTAGGAGACAGACCCACAAAGAAAAGTATTGCTACAATTTATGTCAAAGAGTATTCTGCCTGTTTTAAATAATTAATTAAATAATGTATTTTAAATTCTTGTTGCATACTATAGGCAATAACTCTTACTCCCCACATTGGAATGTGACTTTCCTTCAACTTTTATTTCTCTTTTTCACCAAATTTCTGGCATTTCACTTTAAATTGTTAAGGTTGATAAGATATAAATTTTATTTAGTAATTATAATTATTTCTTCTGCTTTTATTTAGTGATGGATTCTGAAACTTGAAAATCAGCAAATACTATTTACTTTGTTATGGCTGTGTAACTACTTTTGCTCTGGCTCCCATTACGCTTTGATTATATTTCATTTTTTTAGGCATCTTTTGTTTTTTTTCCTGAAGATTTTACTTATGTTTCTAATTTGTTGCATTTGTTTTTGTTACACTCACAAGTTCTTAATCATTTCTCAAGAATAATATCAAATCTGCAATATTTTTCTGAGATAGCTTCTTCCTGGAACTCTGTATCTTCCAGCTACAAGGTTTAGCTATCTATTTTACATTTGGGAGTGTATATATGTCTATGCCACTCTCTTACTTTGTCCCAGCTTACCCTTCCCCCTCCCCGTGTCCTCAAGTCCATTCTCTATGTCTGCATCTTTATTCCTGTCCTCAGGCAGGTGTCTTTTAAGCTACCAGCATTCACAAAGCAGTCGGGTGTCAAGCCAGAAGCTGAAAGATGTGTGTGCATACTAATGGTTCCTCCTTTGATAATTTTGGCATTCTTGTTGAGTAAATCCTTTAGATACTTTCCTGTTGTCTACCTTGATAAAATTGTGAATGTTTTTAGAGGTCTTTCTTCTCATCTCCAAAGGTGCTGTGAACACAAAGTGACATGCTGTAGAACCCAAGAGGAAGATACAAATGTCTTCTAGGTTATAAATGTCAGAATTGACTTATTAAGTTTCAAAGATGTGTTTTATAGACAATATCTATAAAAGTGAATAACAGATGACAATGAGTGGATGGCTTCGCTATTGACAATGGCAGAGTATTAAGAAATAAGACACTAGGTTATAAATGTGGTTTATGTTATATTGGCATTTTGGTCTCTGTAGGAAAATATTTACAAGATGATGGACTCATGGAAGTAGGGATACCATGGTCATAATGTTGCTGAAAGGATCCTTTATGTGACGTTGTTGTCCGTGGACCCTGCGGCCTGCACTTGTGGAGCTGTGGAGAGTCCCCAGGTGAGATTCCCAATGACCAGAGGTGCTGCCCTTAACTGGGCATGGGTTCTTCTTACTGGAAAAGGCTTACTATTTCTCATTTCTCTTCCTCTACTGCAATTGCTATGCTCCTAGAATTACAGAGCTAACTTTAAAAAATTACCTCTTGAAGTCACACTATTGACATCATCTATCCAGGGGGATCATACAGAACATATGTGTTAGTGGGTTACCTTTATGGTGGGCTCATTAGCCTGGGAGCAGGTAATCTATGAGAAAATTTTAATGTTAAAAAATTTTAATGTTTAATTTTAATGTTTTAATCCCATCTCTTATGTTGGTGCAGATAATTAACATGGTTTTCCTGCTCCAGGAAGTCATTTAACCTAGTTCTTCTACTGTAGAACTGGGAGAGCTACCAAAACACAGCCTTTAACACAGGGTATAAGGGAAAATATGCTACAAGTAAGTCCCCTACATAGGAACGAGTTCCGTTCCGAGAGTGCGTTCGTAAGTCCAATTTGTTCATAAGTCCAACAGAGTTAGCCTAGGTACCCAACTAACACAATCGGCTATATAGTACTGCAGTGTAATAAGTTTATAATACCTTTCACACAAATAATACATAAAAACAAACAAACACAAAAAATAAACATTTTTAATCTTACAGTATAGCACCTTGAAAAGTACAGTAGTACAGCACAACAGCTGGCATACAGGGGCTGGCATCGAGTGAACAGGCAAGAAGACTTACTGACTGGAGGAGGGAGAGGAAGTGGGAGGTGGTAGAGCTGAAGGGTCGTCAGCAGTAGGAGATGGAGGGCAAGCTGCCATTTCACTCACGCCTGGCGCTGACGGCACAGGTTCCGGTTCCTTGCTGGATTCAGTTCTATCTACCCTCTTGAAAAAACGATCCAGTGGTGTCTGGGTAGTAGCTCTTTTTCTCTCATCATAGATGATGTGATAACACTGGATTGCATTCTGAACGGCTGCTGCAATCTTTGTGTACCGTTCTACCTTC
The DNA here is from genome assembly GCF_964270905.1 of Leucopleurus acutus. Classification (NCBI taxonomy): domain Eukaryota; kingdom Metazoa; phylum Chordata; class Mammalia; order Artiodactyla; family Delphinidae; genus Leucopleurus; species Leucopleurus acutus. The sequence continues at coordinate 154,785,922 of NC_139146.1, forward strand.
AGGTTCTGTGCCTGAAGAAACTAACAGTGTCCCCTCAAATAAAGAAAATCCCCTTGCCATTTCCTGCGTCGTGAATCTCTTCAGTTCTTCAGTTACTTCTTCCTCTTGTCTCTCTTCATCCTTTCCCTGGGCCTCCTATTCCCGGTGCTTCTTAGCAGTACCAGCCACTTCACCGCTGCTTTTGCACTTGCTTCCAGACATCCTGATCTTGAAATAAAATACTCTATACAGTCCTGTACAGTAAAGTACACAAAAGCACAACCACTTGTAGAGGATGCACACACGTGACAATGTACGCCAGACATGTGAACTAACTTATGTGACTGGACATGCGAATGCACGTTCGCATCTTTGAAAGTTCGCAACTTGAAGGCTCGTATGGAGGGGACTTGCTCTACAGTCCTGTGTGAGTCAGGGTTCTCCAGAGAAACAGAACCAGCGGGGGGTAGGGAGAGAGACAGAGAGAGAGAGAGAAAAAAATATATAAAGGGTTTTATTATCAGGGGATTATGGAGGCTGAGAAGTCACACAATTTGCCATCTGCAAGCTGGGGACCCAGGATTTCTAGTGGTGTAGTTGAAAGGCCTGAGTGTCAGAGGGCCAATGGTGTAGATACAAGCTGAGCTGGAAGGCCTGATAACCAGGTGTGCCGAGGGCAGAGAAGATCAATGTCCCAACTCAATCAGTTGAGCAGAGAGTGAATTCAACCTGCCTCTGCCTTTGTGCTCTCTTCAGGCCCTCAAAAAATTGAGGATGCCTTCCCACGATGGGGAGGGTCACCTGTCTTACTCAGTTCACCAATTCAAATGCTAGTCTTCTCCAGAAACAACTCCACAGACACACCCAGAAATCATGTTTCACCAGCTCCCTGGGCATCCCTTGGCCTAGTCAAGTTGACACACAAAATTAACCATCACAACTACCCAACCCAAGAGTTTGAGATTGACATATACACACTGCTGTATTTAAAATAGATAACCAACAAGGACCTACTGTATAGCACAGGGAGCTCTGCTCCGTATTCTGTAATAACCTAAATGGGAAAAGAACTTGAAAAAGAGTAGATACATGTATATGCATAACTGAATCTCTGTGCTGTACACCTGAAACTAACACAACATTGTAAGTCAACTACACTCCCATATAAAATAAAAATTAAAAAAATAAAGAACAAACAAAAAACCCAACAACCCAACCCATGAAGCTGCCTTCTCTTCAGAACTTGACCTCAGTTCCATGTAGCTGTTCATCTACTCACTACCTCACGTTACACAGTTAACTTTTCATAGCTTTCCATGGCCATGTTTGTACCTCTTGTCCTGGCATAGATTTATGTTTATTTTTCACTATCTCTCCCTTTCTAATCAGGATAATGCCACCTGCCTTAGCCTGTCCCATGAATTCAGCCTATAGTCTCTTAGGCAAGGCTGTTTTTTATCACTCCCAACTTGGGACCTACCAAACTGCAAGACAAAGTCAGGTCCTTGAAGAACCAAAGGGGGTCTAGTAAGAAACCAATGGCGTGCTTCTGAATATCAGGTTATTCACGTAATTCGTGTTTATTATTCCAGCTAACATTTGTTGAGTATGTGCCCTGTGCCAAACACCAGAACCAAGAGTTTTCCATGTAATGGAAATTAAGATGAGGAAATTAAGACTTAGAGGAACTAAGGAACTTGCTCAGAGTCACAGGGCTTCAGTGGCATTTAAGTGGTTGGGATTTGAAACTAGTTCTGTCTCAATTTGCAGTGTGTGCTCCTGACAAGGGAGATACTCTTTGTCTTCGTTTTCATTACATTTGGGAGGTGGTGGCCTCAGTGCTGCCAGAGAGCAAATGTCTCAGCAGATCCCTCAGAGGATGGTCGGTAGCTGCCTCTAGAAACTGAGCGTCCTTCCTCAGATTGGTCTTAGACATTTATTTAACTCTGTCTCATATTCTTAGACATATTTCCTGTAAATGTTTCCAGTCTGAGGTTGACTGTCCTTGTTCTATGTTTCCTTCAAAGGTTATAATGCCAGTTTGATGTGAGGGAGTGATTTTTGCCTTCACATTCCTGCTACATAAGAATAAAGAGACAGCTGAGGTTTCCTTACGCAATTGCTGCATAACCTGCCCTGGCCCTCGCCCCCATAAAGGATGTAAACTTGCATGACCCTGGTTATTATTCCCAGGGTGATTTGAGAGTTTATGTGTGCCTATGTGTGTGTGTGCATACACACTGGGAGAGCAAAGATAAAACGTGATAAATCTTTTTTAACCTTAAGATCTCTTCCTTTTCTTTAGTAGTTGCACAAGAATCACATGTGAAACTAATTACAGAAGGTCACACTGAGTAGTGCACCAGTTAAAATGCTTTGGGTTTGCTTTGTTCATTAAAAGATTGAATATGGGGGAAAAATAGGATTTTTGTAAAAGTTATTTCCAAAAGAAGTCAAATAATTCTATTTAAAATCACTAGGTTAGGCATCCTTCTATTTCAATGAAATGATTCTCTGAAAGATGCACATCTCCTCTTGTTTATGAAGATCTCTAGTGTATTTTGTTTGGCCTTTTCTGTCCACTCCGCTCAACAAATTGGTTTTTACCCAAATGTTTTATACATGCTGTATTATTTGACCATCTGTTGTCTTTGGCACATTGTTTTTCTCTTTGGGTTTTATTTATTTATTATTTTTAAAGTTGTCTCTCAGTGAGCTACCCATTTAATTATGTATTGAGATATTCATGTTAGCATGTGAAATAAAGACCATTTATTGTCTTTTAAAGGATCACCACTGCCCTACTTGGTAAATATGCACAATTCCCAGCTTGTATATAATATGTGTTTCACGTACAGCTGTCAGTTCTGGGTGGTGGATTGCAGTGGAGATTGGTCAGGAGAAAATGACACAGCATCCAGAGAGCTTGTGGAGGAGACATGAGAGGAAAGCATGAGGTTGCAAGCTGGAGAAAGCAAAATGAGTTACACTGAATCTGAGAAAAGCAAGTATCATAAATTCAGAGGATGAAGCTGACATCAGAGTCAAGGGATGGTGACATCACAGTCAAAGATGTCATGGGAAGTTCTACCGAGGACCTGGAGGAGAAATTTGGAGGCAGGGGTGTGATTAGGACAAGAGGCCAGGAAATAGGATCTAACAGAACAGAAATACAGAGACCAGAAAGGGGTCTTACATGGATATAACTCCTCATCTCTGGAAATGAGAACGCTATGTCTAGAAGTTGGATGGTACTTCCCAGCCTAGAGAAAGGCATGGCATTGAGGTTTTGGGTAAATCATCTCAGTAGGGGGAAGACTAAGTAATCTTGGGTGTTGACTTCTTGACTGGCATAGTTTGAAAAATACTGATATAATATTGGTAACTGGTAAAGATCACTTGGGAATTATGGCATAAAATAGATATCAAATGCCAGTCTTTTTTGTGCCAGATACCAGCTAAACTGTCTGATCAGGAGTTTCAGCTATAGATATTTGCCCATCTTTTAGATATTACTATATTGGGCTTTGTTTTTTGATAATCTTAAAATATATCTCTACAGCACATAAAGAAAAAAGCATGCAATTACTATAGAAATTCCAGTTTGAGGTTAGTATTCTCATGAAAATAAGCAGTCCATTTTCCCTAGACAACCCATTCCTAATCAGCACACATCACCCTTGCTGTGTCAGAAAACTCCAGTTTTGACAGCAAGAGTTACCAACCACTTGAAGTCAGCAATATGATTCATGGATGCAAAACAGGCAATTTTGGGAAAGGCCAGGTGCTGGTTTATGCGACTGGCCTGATGACAGACACAGCAGATGGCTCAGAAAGGCAGACTTGGGAACACTACATGTGGATCTTTCCATAAACATGAATCGTTCTTGAAAAATTTGTTCGGTTTATTGGATATGGAAGTCTTCTTCCCCATCAGGGATGAATGTTTCCACTCACCAATGTCAAAAGACTAAATTTCACCATTAATTTTGGAAATCTCAAAGAGGAGAGCTTTGAAAGAGGTACAAGTGTTTATTTTTTTTTAAGAGATATTTGAAACCCTGGCAAGGATCTTGAACAATAAGTTGTATAAATTGGGATGCACTCATGGAAAAAGAGGTTATTATGAAAACTACTGGGATTCTGGGATACTGAGATAATGTCGGTATTATAATACTAAATTAGTAAACTTACACTTTATTTGAGTCATTTAATGTCTTTGTACCTCAATTCATCCTTTGAAACTGTAAATTAAGTTGACACACAGTACAGATAAGAGTTTATGTCTAATCCCTGGAATTTAGGTATTCTCTATAAACTAATGACACTGTCTTCCAAATGAATTCATAAACCAATGAGATTTCATAAGAATCAGACATGGGAATGGCAAGCCCTGTTTACTCTTTGAAACTGACACACGACAGATAAAGGAAATTTACTATCCATTGACTTTTTCCCCCTAATGTAGCAGTTTTCTTGAGCAAAACAGAATTACTCCTTCTTCTTTCAAATTATTTTTCAAGACTCACTTGAATTTGCTCATTGTGTTTTCATTCTGAATAAATCATGTGTTTTTAAATAGACCCTCCTTCTAAATATTTTATAAACAAATTTTGCCTTTTAGATTAAGTCTGTTGTCCTTTAAAGTAATGATTTGGCTCTGAGACTCCTGTCTAAAATTTAAACCAAGAGTATAATATTTGTCAAAAATCATCCTGAATAAAATTAATAATAAAATGTTTTACGGAATTTCACTCAATTTACCATGAAAACACTAATTCGGGATCTCTTGTTAGTTTAAGGAAAAGGAGATATCAGTAGAAAAAATAGCACACATTACTAAGAGTGATCTTTAAGTGAAATCATTGATTGATTGGATTATTTTATTCATTCTGTAATGAGATTCTTGATTCAAGTTACATATAACTTAAAAATAATTTAATTATTTGGTTTTAGGTGACGCTAGACATCAAATTTGGCTGTTTAATGGGAGCTTAAAATTTGATGCATAGATCTTTCCTCCAGATATTCTGATCCAACTGGGCTGGATTTGGCTTTGGTCTTGGGAATTTTAAGAGTTTATAAGGTGATTCTAATGGGCAGCCCTTGCTCTACAGACAGGACATGACTCTGTCATCAGCTTCTGACACCACAGCCTATGAATTTCAGGACAAGACAAGAGTAACTTAACTCAGGTGGTGACTGAGAGTGGTGATAATACCAAAGTTTTGGTCAGTTGCTCATGTGTGGGGATGACCAAAAGGGGGAACTGTTAAATTAATTAAACAAGGAGGCTGTTAGACCTATGATGTTCTAATGCCATGGTGGCCAACATAAGCAACCTCAAATCTAAGCTTGTAAGTGCAAGGTTACAAAATTGAAAGCTAAAGACAACCAATCACAAATAGCCAACTGGGTTGTAAGCTATAGCCCATCAATAGTTTGCTTTCTGTGCTTTCACCTTTTCTCTATAAAACTCCTTCTTGTTGGTGGAGCTCTCCTAATCACTTGCAGTTTGGTCCTGCACACTTAGAATTGTTTTTTACTCAAATAAACTCTTAGAAAAAGACATCAGCTCCAACAATAATCTTCATTAAGTAGGATAGTGTACCTCAGGATACAAGGTACAAGATAGTGGGTAAATATTATGTCTACCACACCACCTCTAGCTAAGATGAATATTCAAGGTGGTAGATTCTGTTTTATTCTTCTTATCTAGAAGATTCCACCTTGTAAAAGATTGCCTTGGGTTGGCAGTTATGAAATTGTCCTAGATTTCTGGAGTGTTTACCTGACTAATTCTCTACTGTGTACTACTTCTCTGTTATTGTAGTGATGGGTATAAACCCATTCTTAAACAATGGAAATAAACTTTTGACCATTTCTAATCACAGTCTTCGGACAACAATATCACAACATAACAGAAGAATAAAATCATTTCCTAAGACTCCAGTGTGATTTCTCTTTAGAAATCTTTGAGAACAATTTAAAAAAATATAATGAAAAACCTTGCTTTCTTCTTCATAAATATTGAATGGTTACAAGGGCCTGGGAGACCTTTGTTCTGGACAGACTTTGAAAAATTTCTGGAGAAAGCTGATTGACTTTCTTATATGCATAATTATTCAGAAAATATACCAGATACCTTCCTAGCCAATGACGAGTCAAAGCACTGCATCCTTTAATTAAAATAAGGGCTGCTACTCTAGGAAGTGAAGATAGGAAAGATGACATAAATCAGTGTATCTACAATCACAAATGTCACCTAGGTGTTTTGTCTGGTGAACACCTGGGTGACTGACTGTCTGCCTATCCCCCAGCCTCCTGAGTGTAACTAAGTAAGATGATCACTGCTGATTCCCAATTTGGAGAAATTTGAGTTTAGAGTGAACTGCAACCGAGGTTATCTATGAAGGTGATGATGACACACTTGTACGGCAGAATTTACCTCTAAATTGCTTTAGTTTCTGAGAAGCTCAGGAAGGCTCATCATGATGACCTTTCAATATTCCTTTGGCTGAGAATTAAACTATTTTGCTAATTATGTAACTGTATTTAGAAATGATTCCAATACCATCACTTTCCATGTTAAGCTGACTCAATGGAAAATTAAACTAATTCATGTAATAAAATGGAATCTCCTTAAGCAAGATCTGTATGAGGGAAAATATAAAATAATGCAAAGCAGGGAAGAAAGACTGTAAACACGCAGGTAGTAGTGTTTTACATAGTTACTAAAGTTGAGCAAAAAGTGTGGTTCTAAACTTCCTGGTTTTCAAAGAAAAAGGGGAACAAGAAGATTACATGCGTTGTCTATAAACAGAAAACACACTAGTTCTCAGGGAAATGTTCACATAAATCTCAGAAAAGAGAGACAAGTACAATATCCAGAAATCATTGTCTGAAGGAGGAGAGCGTGACTGTACCCTTGTTCCTATTGGGTCAGTGAAATCTCTAGATGATGTCACTTTTGTCAGGACCGTTGGAAAGGCTGGCTGTTATCTCTTGGTGCTCAGTGGATGCAAAATGTGCTATCATGTGTTTTCAGTGAGGCGTCATCATCAACCAGGCCTGAGGATTTGTGAGGAGTTGTGTGTACATCAACCCACCAATCCCCATGGAATGTCCGTACTACTGTTACACACATCGCAGTTGTATTCATTTCTGGAACTAAAATGACATCTGTGTAAACCATTTGGATCCCTGTTGCTTGTAATTTATGTACTATCTATCAATTGTTCAAGATAGAAATTAAGACAGGGATATTTACTCCTAGCAAAGCTTCAGAGTCTCCTCTGGAATAATGTGTAAATATTCCCAGACCCCACATGAGTTCCACAGAATCAGCATATCTGCGGGTAAAGATCCAGCATCAATATTTTAAAATAGTTTTGCAGGTAATTTTGATGCAAAGCCAGGATTGAAAATCACTACAGTTGTAGTTGCTGCTGTTTGCCAAAGAAAATAGATTTATGTGAGGAGGAAGAGGAAGGGGGGGGGGGAAGGCAAGGAGGATCTATTAACAACTAGCTTAAAAATTGATTGGCGTTAAATTCTGTATTTCATAATTGCCTCAGAATAGAGCCAATTCCCCATAAAAATCTCTTCATGTGCTATTTATAAAGAACATGGCATTGAAAAACTATAACAGCGTAGCTATTCATTATTCCTCTAAAACATTAAATTAAAATTGACCTCTTAATATGTTGAAACTTCCGTAATAATAATGTGATCCCAAATAGAGGTCACCCCTGGCTACCTGTGTTTCATGCACTGATCTCGTATATATTCATTTTCTACTCTCCACTTACATTAGATTGTTTGCTTAAGAGGCTCCAAACAGTATGAAGTGGGAGAATGTGAGGTCAAGTGGAGTTAAATGGCTTCCAGAAGTTTCCTGTTCGTACATCTTATTTCTGTAGTTCCCATGGCCTGGAACAGATGGCCTGTGAAACACAGAGGCTGTATGCAGTGTGACCTCAAACACCTCTGTTGAGGTAGTGGTCCAGACAGGTTATTGACACTAAAATAGTTTTCAGTGTTTGATGTCTAGCTTATCTCTGTAGCTAGGCTGTAGTTTATGCTTGTCATGAACGTTATTAGTGCTTCTTTTATATCCAAGCCTCACACACTATTTCAGTGTGATTCTGACAAGTTAGACCGTGTTTTAAATAAGAAAACTCATTGTGTAGTTTAAACCAAAAGAACAGAAAACAATCCCATTCACCATCGCAGCAAAAAGCATAAAATACTTAGGAATAAACCTACCTGAGGAGGTAAAATGCCTGTACTCAGAATATTATAAGACACTGATGAAAGCAATCAAAGATGACACAAACAGATGGAGAGATATACCATGTTCTTGGATTGGAAGAATCAATATTGTGAAAGTGACTATTACTACCCAAAGCAATCTTCAGATTCAATGCAATCCCTATCAAATTACCAATGGCATTTTATACAGAACTAGAAAAAAAAAATCTTACAATTTGTATGGAGACACAAAAGACCCCGAATAGCCAAAGCAATCTTGAGGGAAAAAAATGGAGCTGGAGGAATCAGACTCCCTGACTTCAGACTATACTACAAAGTTACAGTAATTAAGACAGTACGGTGCTGGCACAAAAAACAGAAATATAGGTCAAAGGAACAGGATAGAAAGCCCAGAGGTAAACCCACACATCTACAGTCAACTAATCTATGACAAAGGAGGCAAGGATACACAATTGAGAAAAGACAGTCTCCTCAATAAAGAAGTTGTGGCACATATATACAATGGAATATTACTCAGCTATAAAAAGAAATGAAATTGAAATTAGAACACTTCCTAACACCTTACCCAAAAATAAACTCAAAATGGATTAAAGACCTAAATGTAAGGCCAGACACTACAAACAATAAATGCTGGAGAGGGTGTGGAGAAAAGGGAACCCTCTTGCACTACTGGTGGGAATGTAAATTCATACAGCCACTAGGGAGAACAGCATGGAGATTCCTTAAAAAGCTAAAAATAGAACTACCATATGACCAGCAATCCCAATACTGGACATATACCCTGAGAAATCCATAATTCAAATGAGTTATGTACCACAATGTTCATTGCAGCACTATTTACAATAGCCAGGTCATAGAAGCAACCTAACTGTCCCTCAACAGATGAATGGATAAAGAAGATGTGGCACATACATACAATGGAATATTACTCAGCCATAAAAAGAAATGAAATTGAGTTATTTGTAGTGAGGTGGATGGACCTAGAGTCTGTCATACAGAGTGAAGTAAGTCAGAAAGAGAAAAATATCGTACATTAATGCATATATGTGGAATCTAGAAAAATGGTACAGATGAACTGGTTTGCAAGGCAGAAATAGAGACACAGACATAGAGAACAAACATGTGGATACCAAGGGGGAAAAGTGGGGTGGCTAGTGTTAGGATAAATTGGGAGATTTGGATTGACATATGTACACTAATATGTATAAAATAAATAATAAGAACCTGCTGTATAAAAAAAGGTATTTCAGTTCACATGATAGGGATGAACACGTGAACTTCTCGTGACATTGGACATCTTCAACACAGTTGCAATATGCACTTAAAGAAATAGGATAGAAACATCAGTATCATATTTATTAATATTTACATATTAAATGCTCATCTGTACATGACCTGGAGCAAGGAGATGTAAAGCATGAGAAGTCGTGTAACACAGGTCCCCACTTTCCAGGAATTTACAGTCTGATTGGTTAGAAAAGACAATAAACTTTACAACGGTTAGAGAATTCTGTACATTTAACGTGGAGCTTACCCACTTTTTTCATTGTTACTCCTGATATTCTGGATGTTGGTAGAAAATCCTACAAAAGCATAACGATTGACTTCATGACATATCTGTGAATTCCTATTTTATCTGGGTCTTCGATAGCACTTTTACTTCTAATCAATCCCTTTTTTATTTTTCGCAACAACTGTCTCACGTCCTTCACCCCACCAGGCATTTGTTCTTCATTATAAAAACCACTTTAGTGAAGTAGGATTGACATAGAAAAGCTGTACATATGTAATGCATACAACTTGATGAGTTTGGAGATAAGTATACACCTGTGAAACCATCACCACGCTTTATGCCATAAACACATTCATCACCTCTAAACTTTCCTCCTGTTCTATTTACGTATTGATTACTTAGTATTATTTTTGTGACTAATTCTTGGGTGCATAATCCTTGTTTCTGTCATTCCCTGAGGTTGGATTTGTCCGTCTCCATCTTAATGACCCGGGTCTGCTCTATGTCTAAATTTGATCACCATCAGCTTGGTTCACTTGGGTCTTTCTAAGGCTTGTGTTCCTTCATTCTGACCCCAATCACCTTTTGTACCCTTTTCTAGCCTCTGTATTTGTCTTGCAGTTTTGTTGTCTTTCCGTGGTTTGGGCTTTTTTTTTGCTATGAGTTTTCTTTTTGTTCTTGGATATGCTTCCCTTGAAAGTCTCGGTCTGTCTCTGTATGGTAATGACTGCTCACTATCTTGTCAGCACTCCAGTCCTGCCTGTCCCTTCAGCTATGACATTGCACTAAACACACACAATTTCCTGCGCGAGTAATGCATGATCTTTCGTGTATTGGCTTCTACCTGCATTTCCATCTGCTCTCCAAATGCACGGTTTTTCTGCCATATTGCGCTATTTATTGTCACCCCAGCAGGTACCACTTGAGAGAGTTCAGGCGTGGTCTGTGCATTCTCACCCGAGGCGAAAGGGAAAACAATACAAAGCATAATGAAATAATGAACAAAGAACATGGAAAATTTTTTCAATAAAGAAATATGAAAAAACAAACACACAGAGAAAACTGTAAAATACCTAGGTAGTCAAGCGATGGTACTGAGAATAAAACCTCAATTTCGGCTATCAAATTGATACAAAATTTAAAAATGATAAATCCCAGTATTGGTGATGTGTGATTGTTTTAATGGTACCTGGGATGTGTGTTGAGCAGGTATGGTAAGACGTGCAGAAATGATGGCTGTGAAGGAAGAAGTTTCCGTTATACTCACAACCCCCTACAAACGGGAGGCCTGGCTGCCATGTGAGGTCACACGGGAAAGCACCAGGGCAAGATGAGTAGCCAGAGAGAGGGGAGAGAAGTGCTGGGTAGGAGCCTTTATTGTGGTTTTCATGGGAAGGAATGGACCAGGTAAGCAAGCTAAGCAGGTTTGAGAATGGGTATTTTGAATGATTTTGGTGGGCTCGGGGCTGCTAGGGTGACCCCTAGTTGTCTAGTAACTGGCCTTGGGGTGATGGGGCATGGGGATAGTGTTCCCAGGCAGCAAGAGCCTGATAAAGTGAGGCATATGGGTCTATGACTCCAATTGATTGGATTTCATATCAAAGATATGCTTCCAGGGCTTCCCTGGTGGCGCAGTGGTTGGGAGTCCGCCTGCCGATGCAGGGGACGCGGGTTCGTGCCCCGGTCCCGGAAGATCCCACATGCCGCGGAGCGGCTGGGCCCGTGAGCCATGGCCGCTGAGCCTGCGCGTCCGGAGCCTGTGCTCCGCAATGGGAGAGGCCACAACAGTGAGAGGCCCGCGTACCGCAAAAAAAAAAAAAAGATATGCTTCCAGGCAAGCCCTTTACTCTCTCTAGGAATTAACTAACCTGGAATTAGTGGCTCCTTCCCATCAGCAAGGCTCCAGATGCCAGAGCATCAAGAATACAGCAAATTGGGACTTCCCTGGTGGCGCAGTGATTAAGAATCCACCTGCCAATGCAGGGGACATGGGTTCGAGCCCTGGTCCTGGAAGATCTCACATACCGAGCAGCAACTAAGCCCTTGCGCTACAACTACTGAGCCTGTGCTCTAGAGCCCGTGAGCCACAACTACTGAGCCCATGTGCCACAACTACTGAAGCCCGCCTGCTTACAGCCTGTGCTCTGCAACAAGAGAAGCCACTGCAATAAGAAGCCCGTGCGCCGCAACAAAGATAGCCCCCTCTCACTGCAACTAGAGAAAGCCCATGTGCAGCAGTGAAGACCCAACACAAGCAGCCAGAAAGGAAAAAAAGAGTACAGCAAATAAGAAGATATAGATAATACAAGGAGTATGGATAATCTTGTATACATACCATGAACAATTATTATCTCTCTTGAATCATCGATTTTCTCTCTATATAGAGGGGAAAAATAGAACTTAGAATTGTCAGCAGAGACTTGCAGGAGAAAAAGTTAGAGGACTTTTCAGCATCTGATTTCATGAATTACTGCAAAGCTACAGAAATCGAGACAGAGTGGTACTGATATTAGGATAGATAAATAGATCAATGCAACAGAATGGAAAGTCCCCAAATAGACACCCAGACATCATTTGCTCTTTGAAAAGTTGCCAGTTCAATTTAATTCAGTGGGCAAAGAAAAGTCTTTTCAACAAATGGAGCTGAGATAATTGGTAAATATCTGGGAAAAAGTGAACCTTGACATTCATCACACTCTGCACTTCAAATTGAGTGAAACATGCACCTAACTTAACAACTAAAATTACAAAATTTCTAGAGGGAAAAGAAACTTCTTCCATAAAAATAAAATCTTCTACAATATCTTCATGATCCTGGGGTAGGCAAAATTTCTTAGAGAGGAACAATGAATCCACTAACTAATAGAAAGAAAATGAAGAGCTCTCCCTCATTGAAATTAACATGTAAAGAACAAAGTAAAAAAGATGAACAGCACAATAAAAATGAGCAAATCTCTTGAACAGACACCTCACTAAAGAGGTTATTCAAATGGTATATACTCAACCTGACGAGTTACCAGGGAAGTGCAGATCAAGTCCACAGTGAGTTCCCGCTCTGCTCCCATTGGAATAGCTAAAGTTGAGAAGACTGGTAACACCAAACAGTGATGAAGAACTCTCACTTTGGAAGTCTGTGAGTGTTGGTTTGAAACCTTGGGAGTTTCCCAGGTGAAATTCAAAGCTGGCCCCTGTACACAGAGCTCAGGGGGAGGCTGAAGGACGAGGAGGGTCCCTCCACATTGGTAGACGGCAGCTTTAACGAACAAGGGAACCTACATATGAGGCAGTCTTGGGCGCCGCAAGATGAGTAGATTTCCTCAGTCTCAAAGTTTATAGAGAAGCCTTAACGGGGTTCACTCATATATTCAGTCTGACAACAGATACTCTCTCAAGGCTGCATCCTTGAAATGGCCCTAGTGTAGGAACGGTGGGCAGAGCCTGCATTCCAAGGACAAGGGGCAGGAGTGAGGAGTCTCCCATCATCCGAGTCCAGGTCTCAGGTCACCTGGTGGTCATATCCTCTCAGTGACCTCCTCCAACAGGTAGCTTTATATAAAATTAAACATAGGTTTATTTTATGATACGTTATGACCTGGTAATTCTACTCCTAAGTATTTACCCAAGAGAATTGAAAAGACATGTCCACAAAAAGACTTGCATAAGAATGTCCAAAGCAGCATTATTCATAATAGCCTAAAACTAGAAACAACCCAAATGTTCATCCACAAGAAAACAGATACTTACACTGTGGTCTACTCACACAATGGAATATGAATCAGCAACAAAAAGGAACAAACTACTGATGTATGTAACAACATGAGCAAATCTCAACAATCTTGTGTCCAGCAAAAGGAGCCAAACAAAAAGCATACATAATGCTTGGAAGTGACACGTGTCAGTTCATAGCCCATTGGTCAAAGCAAAAGTGTCTCCACCTATGTACAACAAGCCAGGGGATGTATAATTATCCCATAGGAGGAGGATTGAAAAATAATTCAATTTATCACACTTAGATTATGGTATAGGAGCAATCTCCATATTATAGAAATTATTGCTTTGTGTTTTGATATTTTTTGGCAAGATTTTAATTTATCTTTTGACTAAGTTTTGGCGATGTAGACTGAAAAAATAGTTCTTTTGTTCTTGGTTCTATACTTAAGTGGAATCAATACTCAATCCCAATCTTTCTGCAGTAATTTTTCTATTCATTACTTCAGATAAACTGAAGTTTATCTTCTAGCAGTTTCTTAAGGAAAGATTTATGCAAATTTTGTTCCCTGGGTTTTAAAATATTTAAAAGTATTTTTCGGTTGTCTTTATGCTTGAATGACAGTTTGTCTGTTTATAAAATTCTTGGGTTGTCCTTTCTTTGTTTGAGGACTTTGTGAGTGTTATTCTATTGTCTTCTAATGATGAATTATTTTTTTCTACAGAAGTCACACCTATTCAGAATTTTTACTACAGAGGTCACTTGATCATTTTGCTTAGATACCTTTCTCTAATTCAGTTTTATTACAGTTGTAAAATGCAGATAATGATACTGCCTATCTCAGTGTTGTGAGGATTAAATGAGGTACTACCTGAAAAACATAAATATAAATGATTATTGTTATTTATTAATATGGCTCCATTTTCTTGTAGAAATGTTCTTTTCAATCTGTGATTTAATTCTTTTGTTTCTGGAACATTTCCTTAATTTATGTCTTTTTTTCCCTCTTTCTCTTCTAGTCGTTTGATTTTCTTCTTTGGTAACACTATATATGCAAACGTTGGATCTCCTTCACCTGTCTTCCTAAGCCACCATTTCCTTTCTAATGTTTAAAAATCTTAGCTCTCTTTATCTTACTCAAGTTTTGCATAACCATGCTCTAGTTTCTTACTGTGCATATTTTTTGTTGTGCTGCTTCCAATTTGGTTCTCACTTCTGTGATGGCGTTTTCTCCTTGCGCTTCTTTCTTGAGCTGACCTAGCTTATTTTCCACCTTCTATTGTTGTTTTGCTGTGACTGCTCTGAGTTCTAGTATCTCTGATTTGTGTTTTTGTTTTAAAAAGGCTCTTGCTTCACCATGCTTTTCATACATAGCACAGCATATTTGGCTACCATTTTTATTTGCTCCATGTCATTATTTCTTCAGTAATTAGTCTACACGCCATTTATTTATTTTCCTTGTTGCCTGCCTCCTTTTAAAAAATAGATCTTATGGGGCTTCCCAGGTGGCGCAGTGGTTGAGAGTCCGCCTGCCGATGCGGGGGACGCGGGTTCGTGCCCCGGTTTGGGAGGATCCCGCATGCCGCGGAGCGGCTGGGCCCTGGGCCCGGCTGAGCCTGCGTGTCCGGAGCCTGTGCTCCGCGGCGGGAGGGGCCACAACAGTGAGAGGCCCGCATAAGGCAAAAAAAAAAAAAAAAAAAAAAAAAAAAGATCTTATGTAGTTTTCTTTTTTCATTATTGTTTTTATTTTTGAATGAATTTTTCCTGAATAATCTTTTTTCTTTTTCAGGAGAGTTTGATAAGAATTCTACTTATGACATGGGGCTGAATACATTCTTTTAGCTTTTATTCCTCTCTAGTCAACTCAAAATGGCACTATAGTCTGTTTTTAATCATCCTTGCCTCCCACTCAGATGGTTGCCCAAATATAGCTCCTCTATGTGTTTCCTAACTTATCTCTACTCCATGAGATATTTTACACTTGATGGCAAATAGGATCCAGGGAGCTTTCCACTATTAGTCTACATGCTTCATTTATCTTGTTTCAAGTATGCAATAGTTCCTAAAAATATCTCAGGGCATGCCACTCACTTTAGAGAACTGAGTTTTTGCTGGCGTTTTTGAGCTTTTCAGCCACAATTGTTCTTTCGTCGTATCTTCCTGTACCTCCTGTCTGACCTTCCCAACTTTTTGTACGCTTCCTTTTGTTTTATGATTTGGAGGCTCAGATTGCTCTAGTTTAACCAAAGGTAGATTCGTATTTCTGTGTCTCACCTTGTTTATGGAGGGAGCAATGCTTCCTTTATTTCATTATGATGAGGTCGAAGTTCCTCTGGGCTCATGTTTATAGAGCCCAACCCATAAAGGTGCTCAGTGGAGCAAAAGGGTGTCAGTTTTACCGTGCTTGGCTCAGGTTGGGCTGTAGTATGTTTTTACGTAGCAAATTTCTTGTCTCCTCATCATGTATATATGCACATGTCCAAATCAATATCTCTATGTGTCTTTATTTAGGAAATAAACTGGGAGGGAAAATTCTAAAATATTGGTTGTGATTCTCTGTGCATGAAAGGAAGCAATGAAGTCCAAAGTCTTGTAGGTGTACCAGGGTCTAAGAAATTTCTAACTGTCTAGCGGGTCACAAATACCGAATGGGGGAGGTGTAGTAAGGAAGTCAGGGTGTGGAGCAGAAGCGTAGGGACAGGCAAGTCAGGGGTGAATTAGTGAGCGGTGTGGGAGGGACATGAGGCCGAGAAGCTCTGTTTATCTCCAAACGTGCATTTCTGAGCCATGTGGGAAAATTGTGTGCGGGTGTTTTGGTCTGATTTAAAGGCCAGTGTGTCAGGAGGTGCAAGCTTGCCATACAGTACGTTCATCCCTCCATGCTATATTCACTCTACCAGCCTGGAAAGTTCTTACTCGTTCTTTAAGGTACAGTTCGAGGATGATCAGTTCTCTCTAGCTTTCCAGGCTCCTCTCATCTCCCCAGTCAACTTGGATTTCTTCTTGCTTCTCTTAGCTAGTTAAACATGTCTCTATTATAGCACTTAACAGTTTGATAATGGCTAGTTCAAAAGTCTTCAGTGCATCAGTTTAAAATTTGTATTGATGTTTAAAATATCTGTCTACATTTATAGTTTCTATGACTTAAGTACCTAGAAATATTTAATATATCACAAATATTTTGGTTATAGAAACATGATTCATGCATTGCAAGTTTTCTTGACCATTCTGTGGAAAAATTCTAATTTTAAGGAAAGTTATAGAGAATAACATCACAGTGTGTAAAACTTTCATTGCTTGCCTTTCATGAATTTTTCAATTACTCTGAGGAATTTTAACTCTACTAAACCTGGACTAAAATATGTTTCCTCAGGTTGTGTCTAGTTCATGGCAACAGGCCCACTGCAGAGCAACTCTGAGTTATTTCCCAATGTCTGGATGATCCTTGATCTGAATATGCTGTGTGTATTAGCCAAGACTAAAAGTGTGATTTGCTCTACTATTTTAATAAATAGAATTTATTGAATACTCACTATTGTCAGGCACTGTGTTAATGCTTTACACAAATTATTGACTTTAATTCCCCATTTTATTGATAAGAAAACTAAATTTTGGGGCTTCCCTGGTGGCGCAGTGGTTGAGAGTCCACCTGCCGATGCAGGGGACACGGGTTCGTGCCCCGGTCTGGGAGGATCCCACATGCCGCGGAGCGGCTGGGCCCGTGAGCCATGGCCGCTAAGCCTGCGCGTCCGGAGCCTGTGCTCCACAACGGGAGAGACCACAACGGTGAGAGGCCCGCGTACCGCAAAAAAAAAACAACTAAAATTTGGAGAGGTTAAACAACTTGTCTAACCCCACCCACCCAGCAGGCAACTGAAACATGTATCCCCAAAGCCTGAATCCTTAGCCACTGTGCTATTCCACTTCCATAGGGATAACTGAAAAATAGCTACTGAATTTGACTCAAACAGATAAAAAATTGTTCTGTAATCCTTCTGGTTTTGCTTATGCAGACTCAAAGTCAGGTCTAGAGAGACTCAGAGGTTTCTTGGCAAATGATGCAACTTAACAGGATTTTTCAATTACTATGCAGAGTATCATGGAACCAGCCTCAAACTCATTTCATCCCTTGTGAAATGGCCACAGGGATGTTTTAAAATTGGAAAAAGCTTCGGTAGTATGGCCTTCCATGACCTTTTCTTCTGCCTCAGTCAGAATGATGATGTGAGACTTGGGAGAGCACGAAGGTGGAGACCATCTCACATCATAGCAACAAGGTTATGTGGCTGGCACAGTGTGTGTGTGTTGAAAGTCTCTCATTCTAATAAAACACATTCAAAAATGCTTAGCTCAAAACCAGAAAGAGAGGCATGAATTTACCAAGAGCATTTTTTACCTCTTTTGCTTTGTAAATGCCAGTAAATAGAGAGTCTCAGAGTTAGAAATGGGTCAGGTGTTTGTGGGAAGGATGATATCGGTTCACAGATTTATATTTGTGATAAAAAATTTAAAAGTATTTCTAACGACCAAAGTGTTTTTTAAAACTTGGAAACAAAAGTCTCCTAGAACACTCACATCCCCAAAAGTTAATTTGAACACATGGATATGGCCTTTTGCAATTTTATACATTAAATGTGAAAATGTAATTTTTTGATATAAGGCCAAGGTAAAAAGCTAATCAGACAAACTGATGGATTTTTTTTGAAAAATGTAACATACGTTTTCTTAAAAACAAAATAAACCAACACATGAGCTATAATGAATGACTCTGTATATACTGCTTCTCCTTCTTTTTACTCTATAAATTTATGTTGTTCCTAAACAGAAAAGAAAGGGAGGGAATGTGAAGCAGGGGAGGGAGCAGAGCACAGGTTATGGTAGCAGATCTTGCCTTCAGATCAACACAGTACCTGGGGTGTGCGGTGAGCAGCAGAGAGAAAGACAGGTGATTTCCCACCTCTTGGGAGTCGTTTCCAAGGTGCAGAGAAGGAATAGCAAGTCCCTTGCTTGGCTAGTGGCAAAGTAGGCACTTGATATAAAAGAATGACAATGCAGTGAATAAGATAGTATAAAACCTACCATAAGATTAGACCAGAATATATTTCTACCTATAAGTATGCAGAAATATAAGCAAGAAATATAAGTGTGTGGAATAAACTGGAGCACCAATTTATAGGAGAATTATTAAACCTGGAGGGCATTATGGTAAATGAAATAAGCCAGACAGAGAAAGACAAATACTGCATGGTATCACGTAAATACGTGGAATCTAAAAAAAAAGTCAAGTCCTAGAAACAAAGAATAGAAAAGTGGTTACCAGGGGCCAGGGGGGTGGGAGAAATAAAGGGAGGTTGGTAAAAGGGTACAGACTTTCCTTTATAAGACGAATAAGGTCTGAGGATCTAACGTATAACATGATAAATACAGTTGATAACACTGTAGTGTATAACTGAAGAGAGTTTTCTAAGAGAGTAAAACTTAAATGTTCTCACCAAAAAAATAAATATGTGAGGTGATGGATGTATTAATCCCCTCACAATGTATATGAATGTAAAATCATCAGGAGTACACTTTAAATATCTTACAATTGTATTTGTCACTTATTCTTCAATAAAGCTGAAAAAGAAGAATAGCCAACAGGAAAATTTGTAAAAAAAATAATTAAAAAGCAAAAAAACCCTCCAAGCCCCTTAGGAGTTACTGTAGTACCTAAGAATGGGAAATATTGTGTATCCCCTCTGTATATGAAAAATATGAATCATTCAATCAATCAGTTGCTATTTCCTGAGTTACTATTATGTGTGTTTTGATAAGAGGGATGGGTTCACTCTTGAAACCGTTTATGAAATCTGAAAGAGGAAGTTTAGCAAAGTGATGGAGTTCAGGTTCAAATCTTGTTTCCAGCACTTACTGGTTGTCAATCTTGGGCAAGTTTCTCAACCTTTCCACACCTCAATTTCCTCATTTGCAAAACGGGGATGATACCTTTGATCTGCTAGGACACGTGTCTGACCCCACCACCTGGCTAGCAGTGATTGTTTGCATGCTTCTTCCTGACTTTTGTTCCTGTCCGCTCTGTGCACCTTTATTCTCTCTTTTTTTTAAAAAAATATTTATTTATTTTGGCTGCGTTGGGTCTTCGTTGCTGCACGCAGGCTTTTTCTCTAGTTGTGGCGAGCGGGGGCTACTCCTCGCTGCGGTGCGCGGGCTTCTCATTGCGGTGGCTTCTCTTGTTGTGGAGCACCGGCTCTAGGTGCGCGGGCTTCAGTAGTTGCAGCATGCGGGTTCAGTAGTTGTGGCGCATGGGCTTAGTTGCTCTGCAGCATGTGGGATCTTTCTGGACCAGGGATCGAACCCATGTCCTCTGCATTGGCAGGTGGATTCTTAACCACTGCACCACTGGGGAAGTCCCCTTTATTCTTTCTTATACCCACTTCAGGCCAGCAAACTCCACATTTTTAGGAAGGTAAAGCTCTGTGTTTTCTATAACATTTCTTCTACATTATTGAGAAGGAGGCAAACTACACATAAACTATCATTTCTTTAATTGTTAGGTATTTATCACATTTTAAAAGTGTGCTATTTTAAAGAAATTTTATTAATGCAGTGCTTACAAAGTTGCATACTTTTTGAATCGTCTCGTTGAATCCTATCTCCACCATAAACCCTGCTAGTTTTAGTGCAAAATTTTGCAGAATGTGATGTTTTTCAGGAATGTGTATATTGCATTTTAGTATCTACTTAGTTATTAGAGTATATACCTCATAGAATTCTTTTTTGCGGATCAAATGGGTTAATACTCTTATAATCTCTGATGATGTCACCACCACTTACTACGTTTTCAGCACTGTGTTGAACACCTAGCATGCAAATGTTAGTTGAAGCTGGTACTCCATAAATATTCACTTTTATGAAAGGAAACATTTAATTAATTTACATGCTTATGGTGACCTGACTCAGGACCACAGGTTATGCCATTACATAACTCAGGGGTGAGGGGTATACACACCAAAGACACTGCATATTTGTATATGCATTATTATAATATACTGGTGGATGGCAATACAGTGTCTTGCTTTAACAAAATCATATCGTAATGATGGTAAACTGTCTTGAAGTAGAGGAGCCCTTTCTAAGTAGTATAGAGGTGCACCAGCAAAGGACTGGCCATGAATAGTCTTTTTGGCAATTATGAATAAAGCCGCAATAAACATCCATGTGCAGATTTTTGTATGGACGTAAGTTTTCAATTCCTTGGATAAACACCAAGAAGCACGACTGCTGGATCAAATGCTAAGAGTATGTTTAGCTTTGTAAGAAACTGCCAGACTGTCGTCCAAAGTGTCTGTACCATCTTATGTTCCCATCAGCAATGAATGAGCGTTCCTGTTGCTCCGTATCATCATTAGCGTTTAGTGTTGTCAAGCTTCTGGATTTGGGCCATTCTAATAGCTGTGTGGTAGTATCTCATAGTTTTAATCTGCAATTACTGATGACGTAAGATGTGGAGCATCGTTTCATATGCTTATTTGCCATGTGTATATCTTCTTTGGCGAGGTATCTGTTAAGGTGTTTGGCCTATTTTTAAATTGGTTGTTTGTTTTCTTATTGTTGAGTTCTTTGTGTCTTTTGGATAATGACCTTTATCAGATGTGTCCTTTGGAAATATTTTCTCTCAGTCTGTGGCTTGTCTTGCAATTCTCTTGATATTGTCTTTTGCAGAGCAGAAGTTTTAAATTTTAATGAAGACCAGCTTATCAATGATTTTTTTCATTGATCATGTCTTTGATGTTATATCTGGTTATCTAAGTTTTCTCCTCTGTAATGTTCTAGGACTTTTATAGTTTTGCATTTTACATTTAAGTCTATGATCTATTTTGAGTTAATATTCATGAGGAGTATAAGGTCTGTGTCTAGATTCTTTTTTCTTGCATTTGGGTGTCCATTAGTTCCAGTACCCTCTTGAAGAGACTATCTTTGTTGCATTTGCTCCTTTGTCAAAGGTCAGTTGACGATACTCTAAGTGCGAGTCTATTTCTGGGCTCTCTATTCTGTTCCATTGCTCTGTTTGTCTGTTCTTTCCCCAATACCACATTGTCTTGATTATGTAGCTATATAGGGAGTCTTGAAGTCGGTTAGTGTCAGTCCTCCAATTTTGTACTTCTCCAACGTTATTTTGGCTCTTCTGGGTCTTTTGATTCTTCATACAACTTTATTTAAATTTTTTTTTATTAATTAATTTTTGTTGGAGTATAGTTGCTTTACAATGTTGTGTTAGCTTCTGCTGTGCAGCAAAATGAATCAGCCATACATATACATATATCCCCTCCCTTTTAGATTTCCTTCCTGTTTAGGACCCCACAGTGCATTAAGTAGAGTTCCCTGTGCTATACAGTGTGTTTCCATTAGTTGTCTATTTTATACATAGTATCAACAGTGTACATGTATCAATCCCAACCTCCCAATTCCTCCCACCCCACCCCTTTTCCCCTTGGTATCTATACATTTGTTCTCTATGTGTGCTTCAGAATCTATTTGTCTATATCCATAAAATAACTTGCTGGCATTTTGATTGAGATTGCATTGTATCTATAGATCAAGTTGGGAAGAGCAGACATTTTGACAACACTGAGTCTTCCTGTGTATGAACATGGAATATATCTCCATGTATTTAGTTCTCCTTTGACTTCATTCATCAGTCTTATAGTTTTCCTCATAGTTTTCCTCATAGTTTTCCTTATAGTTTTCCTCATAGTTTTCCTTATAGTTTTCCTTATAGTTTTCCTCATAGTTTTCCTTATAGTTTTCCTCATAGTTTGTTAGAACATAGTTTGTTAGATTATACTGACATATTTCATTTTGGGGGTGCTAATTAAATGGTATTGTGTTTCTAATTTCAAATTCCACTTGTTCATTGTTGGCATATAGGAAAACAATTGACTTTTGTATATTAACCTTGAATCCTACAACTTTGCTATAATTGCTTATTATTTCCAGGAATTATTTTGTTGATTCATTCAGATTTTCTATGTAGATGATCACATCATCTGTGAACAGAGACAGTTTTCACTTCTTCCTTTCCAATCGGTATACATTTTATTTCCTTTTTTTGGTTTTATTGACTTTTCCTATTGATTTTCTGTTTTCAATTTTCATTGATTTCTGCTCTAATTTTTATTATTTCTTCTACTTAATTGCATTTAATTGCTCATTTTTCTAGTTTCCTAAGATAGAAGCATAGATGACTGATTTTAGATAGTTTTTCTAGTACATACATTCAATGCTATAAATTTCCTTCATGCATTACTTTTGCTGCAGCCCACAAATTTTGATAAGTTGTCTTTTCATTTTCACTTACTTCAAAATATTTTAAAATTTCTGTTGAGATTTCTTCTTCAGACCATGCATTATATAGAAGTGTGTTGTTTAATCTCCATGTATTTTGGGATTTTCCAGCTCTTTTTGTTATTGATTTCTAGTTTAATTCCATTGTGGTCTGAGAGCAGACATTGTATACTTTTCAGCTTTGGAGATTTCTATTGAGATGTCCAGTCTACTTATAAGCCCGTCAAAGGCATTTTTCATTTCTGCTGCAGTTTTTTTGGCCTCTAATATTTGTTTTTGATTCTTCCTTAGAATTTCCATCTCTCTGCCCACCTTGCCCATCCATTCTTACATGCTGTTTACTTTTTCCATTAGAGCCTTTAGCAGATTAACCACAGTTATTTTAAATTCCTAGTCTGATAATCCCAACATTCCTGCCACATCTTAGTCTGGTTCTGATGCTTCTTCTGTCTCTTCAAACTGTATTTTTTTTTTTGCCTTCTAGTATGTCTTGTAATTTTTTTCTTCTTACTGAAACATGATTTCCTGGGTAAAAGGAGCTGCTGTAAATAAACTTTAAGTAATTTGTTCGTAAGTTGTGAGGGGAAGGGAAGTGTTCAGTAGTCCTGTGATTAGGTTCCAGGCCTTTAGTGAACAATATTAGCTAAATTTAAAAATCATATTGTTCTCTACTCTAGAAATAAGCCTCAGTGTAGTATATAAATGAAAAAAATGATAATAGTAGCAAAACTGTGAAATACTTCAGAATAAATTTAGTGACTGACAAAGCTAGTGTTTTGGGGCAGAAGGTTAATTCTCTAATAAAGGTGCTGATGAGACTGGGGATCCATCACGTGTAATAAATTAAAAAGTTAAGTTTGAGAAATAAGATAATAAAACGCCTACAATAAAATCTAGGATACATGCACTGTCTAGGTTTGTTGAAGATCTTCCTAAGAAAGTCTAGAAACTTAGCTATGTGAATAAAGATAGACATATTGGATTAAAAGATTATAATTAGCAAAACAAATAGATAACCAATATAATGGTTCAT
Organism: Leucopleurus acutus; assembly: GCF_964270905.1. Classification (NCBI taxonomy): domain Eukaryota; kingdom Metazoa; phylum Chordata; class Mammalia; order Artiodactyla; family Delphinidae; genus Leucopleurus; species Leucopleurus acutus. Next base: position 154,809,775 of record NC_139146.1, read on the forward strand.
CTATTAATGTAAGAAAGAGACACATAATATGACTAGGTCATTAAGAACAAATCCAAATGCCCAACAAAAACTGAAAGATGGCCAAATTAACTAATAATCAGAAGAAAGGCAATTTTAAAGTGATAACCAGATACCACTTCTCATGTATCATATTGACTAAACTTAAAAGGACTGCTAACAGCTGGGATACAGAGAACATAAATTCTCAAACATACTTGTGAAAATATCAATTTGACAACTTTTGGAAGAAGCAATCGGGAAATATCTATTAAAAATAAAAAATACATGTGCATTTTAACTCAGTAGTCCTTCACTTGGGAAGCGTCTCATAGAATTATGAGTCTCAGTACATAAGCATATATTTTCAAAGATATCTATCTACTGCTGCATTATTTTCTATGGCAAAAATAAATGAATAAGCAAATGAATAATGGAATAAATGAATGCACAAGTAAACAGAGCCAAGTACACGTTTATCAGTAGAAGAATGGTTGAATAAATTATAGTATAGATACACACTTAAAAATAATTATAACTGTACTAATAGAGGTAGTGGAATTTTTGTGAGCTGTTGTGTGAAAAAAAGCAAGAAACGTGTGTGTGTGTGTGTGTGTGTGTGTGTGTGTGTGTAATGAGATGGTTATGATTTTATTTTACGCAGGAGTGATATATATGATATATATGCTACGTGTGTGTGTGTGTATATGTTTGTGTGTTTTGTCTAAACTTTGAAAAATGTAGATGATAAATTTTGATGCCAACCCCTGGAAGTGTGTTGCTGGAGGCGGGCAGGTGGCGTGGGCTGAAGCCCAGGGATGACAGGGAATAGAGGAGTGTGTCAAAAAGGAAAAGACTGAAAAAAATGAGTGTTTTAAACATGTGTGAATGATATCATCACATTCATACACTCATGTGACAATTACAAATACATGTACATGTAATATTTGAAAAGTACCTTGAAGGATCTACCCAATGTCATAAGGTAGCTAGTGGCTAGTCAAGATTGGGACCCACATAGGCCTGATGCTATAGCTGTGGTTCTTTCCACTAGTATAGGCTTTCTTAGTTTACAAATATGATTAGACATATAAACAAATACATTGTTTTTTGGTAAGTAGAGGGTTTGGGCAAAGTAATGCAATGCTCTGAGTGATCCTTGATGAACTTAAAATTTAACTGTCCTTTAAAACTTCCACCAGCCTTTTCTGTACTTAGCAAGGTCAATATCAGTGATAGGTATGAGGGATTCTTATTGATTGTATTTTCACAATTCTCACCTTTCCCACACTTTTTTTACCCCATGGACTCAGATTTTAAGATCATGCAAAATATTTTGGTTATTTGAGAAAATATTAGTTGCTGTATCTGTGTCCAAAATTCACCTCCTGGATGTATTCCAGTGGAGGGCTTCAAGGTACTCTTTGGGAATTGCAATTGTAAAAATAACAAATTATTTTTAGAGAGAAATTAGTCACTAACAAATCAGAGAAGAGCACAACATTATTTACATTGTTTATTGTTACCTCACGTTTATAATGTGAGATATTAGGTTGGATTTAAGTTTTCTGGGGTGGCAGGATGTAACACAAAGGCTGGGCTAAATGAACTGCAGGACTCTTGGTTCATAGACTCCAAACGAGCGAAGCTGCCACTCAGGGTCACGTGGCAGATGCACGGGGATAGGGTAAGAGCAAGCTGGAGCCATGGATGGCAAGCAAGGTGAGCTAGGCCGGGTTCCACGGGCTCCATATGGGTTGGCTAATTGGAATAATTTCCAGTGTGCTGCTGGCATTGGGGCCGTCCCTAGGTGTCCGGTACCTGGCCCAGGTGATTAGGGTGGGTGCATAATGGCCCTGAGTGTGAAAGCCCCATAAGGTAAAGAAAGAGGTTGGGGTATGGACTGAATCCACTCCTCAAGAAGGGGAACTGGCCGGCCTCTAACTAGGGCCTCACAACTGGGTCAAGACAACATTTCAAAACAGAACAGAACAAAACTATTTTATACTTTGTAATGTCCAAAGTATGAGAATGCTTCCCAAGGAAAAGTCTGGTTTAATCTTTCCTTACCTTTGGTTCCTCCAATCAGTATCATTCTTGGCTTATAGGGCTAACTAACAATTTATTTTAGTAATAAATTTCATTTGCATAATTTCTGAATAATCAATAGGGAATATTTGTATTGCTTTCTCAGTAATATACAATTCGTTAGATCAAGGTTATGAAAGGGTTTCTTTTCTTGAATTTGTACAGGTGTGCTAAAAATTATACATTTGCCACAAACCATGGGGCTTCAAATCACTTTCTTCTTCTAGCTCCTTTCTGAGAGTTTCCTTCTGTAATCTTCCCCCAAATTGTGCATTCAACATGAAGGATCGTGCTCTGCCTATGAAATGATCCCTGAAGCTGAGAATCAGAGTAGCATACAGCACCGTAAAAATGGCTTAGGCTTTGTTCCTCTGCCGAATAAATTAAGGAAACACATTTGGATGCCAAAGTTGCTTCTGAATGCCATTTCCATAAGTAAAAAGCACTGCTGAAATAAAGCATATTATACATGTACCTAAGTACAATGCATTGAAAACAATATTATGTAATGTTAATACTTCTTCCTTTGTAAACCCGCTTTTAAAACTATTTTCTTTTTAAAATATCCAAAGATATAGCAAATCTTCAAAATAATAGACTGAGCGCTGAACAGATATTATAGGCATAAGACAGAGAACATGTGTGCGGACGTATTTGCCCCGATGCTTAATAGTTGAGTGTGGAGGGAGGATGTAACATTGGCTGGTGCTTACCCCGTGCCCAGCACCTGCCCTGTAGTTTTGCAATCATGCAAACATCGCAGCAACTTTGAACAATTGATATTATCTCTATTTCACAGTGAAGGATACTGAAACACATGGACGTGAGGTAATCTGCACAGGTCACATTACCGGTAAGTGCCAAGGCAAAACTTTTCACTATAAGAGTGTTTAGTTCCCAGGGATGCACAACACGGTAACCGTCTTTATCTTTAGAGTTATATATTTATTTGAATATGTTGGAAAAGCTAGGACAAGCACAGCTAGCTTGTGATTTCACATATGTTATTGCCAGGTTTTGAAAGTGAATCCGTTGTAAAGATAAATGTTACATAACTAATAGTACAAATAGTATGTGGACATGACAACATATTAGAAATAAACTTGCCCATAACTTTTTGTTCCTTCTTGCCTCATTTATCTATCTATTTATTTAATTATTTTTATTTTTATTTTTTGGCCGTGCCACACGGCTTGTGGGATCTTAGTAGCCCAACCAGGGGATTTGAACCGGGCCCCGGCAGTTAACGCTACAAGTCCTAACCACTGGACTGCCAGGGAATTCCCTCATTTCTATTTTTACTAATAATTTTACACCATAGTTATCTACAGGATAAAATCCAAAGTTTGGCATTATTCTATACAGCTAGCTCTAGCCAGCTGGCCTCAACTTATCCCCAGGACAAGATGTTTACTCATGTACATCAAGGACAGTGAGAGTAGAGCTCACTTGGAATGTCCACCACAACCTTTCCATCTGTTTTTCTATTTCAAGATCTACACTGTATTTCTTCCCCTATGATGCCACATAACACAGACTCAGGATGGTCTCATTTCTCTTCATTTATAGAGTTTATTTTTAAAAAATCAATAACTTAAATGTTAGGTCTGTATATTTTGGGTAATTAATCCATAAATATTTATTAGGTACCTCTTTATCTAAGGCACTGTCTTCTTGCCTTTATAATCTTATAATATAATTGAGAGGCAGATGATCTACTTATGAAAAGTGAGCTTATAAAAAAGTAATAATGGAGACCATAACAGTTATTACAAAAGGATAATAGGATTCATTGGAAAGGTCACACATTAGAATTAGACACCTGGATTTGTTGCTTATTAGCAGCAAGTTAGTGGGAACTTGGGCAATTTACTTATGTGCTCTGAAGCTTGCACATTGTAAGATGGGAGAAAATCTATTTTGTAGCCTTACTGTAAATCACAAGATAGTGTTTTGTAAAATGCTTAGTAAACTTCATAGAGATCTGCGAGCATATTTTTATTTGCCACAATGTTTTCTATGACAGAAGCATATTACTAACAGGAATTTCGAGATTGAATTATGAAAAACTGGTGACCATGTGTAGGCCTAGAACAACAATACATTTAATAGAGTCCAAAGAAAATATTGCATAATCACAAAATCCCCCCCCCTTTGGAGTTATTAAATAAGAAACTATTCTAAATAGGAAAGAACTTATTAGAAAAGGTTAATTTGTTCCACCAGACTCCCAAGACTTTTTATAAAATGATGGTAATTAAATACGCATGAATTTGATTTCAGGAGATGCAAATAGATCCCACAAATGCACACACGCAGACACACACACACACACACACACACACACACACACACACACACACACATTTGGAGTATGAGAGAGGTGCCACTGCAGACCAGTGGGGGTAAAAGACTGTTAAACAGGGTAAAAATTGCCAACTAGGTGGGAAAAAGCACAATTAGATATCAGTCTCTCACTCTCTGTAAAAGTACTAAATATGTTCTGGTAGATTATGAAAATCTAACCCTTAAAACGTTTGAAAGAAAATTTAGGAGAATATCTATATGACGTCAGGATAGGAAAAGACTTCTTGGGACAAATGAAGTACAAGTCATCAATAAAATTTGGAAATCTTTGACTACACTAAAATGAAACATTTCTGTGTGACTCCAAAAACCATAAACAAAATTAAGAGCCAGATCTTTTACTGGGAGATTATATTGTCAACATCATAACGAACAAAAAGTTTGTGTCCAGAATAAAGAACAGATACAAATCAATTGGAAAAACACCCAAAATAGAAAAAATAGGTATAGAATATGAATAGACAACTCACAAAAGAGGAAATATATTTGGCCAATAACCATATGCAAAGATACTCAACGTCTCAGTAATCTAGAAAATGTACCCCTAAGTCAGCAAAAATTGAAAGTCTGACTATACTACCTTTTGGTGAGGATGAGAATCTGACATCACTATGGGAGTGTAAATTAGCACAAATATTTTGGAGAATAATTCACAATTGTCAATCAAGTCAAAGATGCACATATACTATGTATTGACCTTAAGTAGACCCTTGTAGGTGGATGAGGTGAAAGGTATAAGAATGTCTGTTTCAGTGTTGTTTGTAATAGTGAAAATGATAAATGTGGCATCGGCCAAATTGTCAGTCCATAGACACATGAATAAGTAAGCTCTGGTTTAGTCTTACAGTGAAAGCTCACTGGCAAAGGCAAACATACTGTAAAGGTAGGAAGTCATCCATGCACAAATATGATATCAGAACCAGCAATCGTGAGAAGAGGAGAGTATGAATGCAGGATATTTGAAATTGAGAGATCAGCAACTTTACAATCATATATATATATATATATATATATATATATATATATATATAGAGAGAGAGAGAGAGAGAGAGAGAGAGAGAGAGAGAGAGAGAGAGGGAGAGAGAGAGAGAGAGACTGCAGTATCTAAACGTCATGGTAACCACAAACAATGAAAGGTTTAGTTAAAGGAAAAGATGAAATAAAGAAGTAAAGAAAGTTATCAAAATGACTACATCTCAATAATGTAAGGTGAAAAAAAGGAAGCAACAGAATATGTTGGGTGTGATACCATTTTTATATAAATTCTATCATGCTTAAAAAAGGTATACATAGTTTATAGTGTTTGGATATGTACGTGCATAAAATATGTTTGAAATGGCATGATCCAACTTTGGTTTCATGTTACTTCTTGTGATGTTGGGAAACTAGCTGGGGGTAGAGAATTAGCCGTATCAAATGTTTTACTCTTTAAAAGAAGCCATTTGAAGCAAACAAGGGGAAATGTCGATGTTTTGAAAATCAGGATGGTAAGGATACGAGGATAAAGAACTTTTTACCGTTTTGTAAAATGCTTTCTGTATATCTGTCAAATTCATATATATTTATGAATATATATATTTAATGATCTAGCAGCTCTCCGCCTAGGTATCTATGAGAAATGAAACATATCCACAGAAAGACTTATACGAGCGTGTTCATAGCAGCCTTATTCTTATTAGCTCTAAACTTGAAATAATACATATGTCCATCAACATGGGGAATGGTATGGTTATCCAGTGGAATACTCTTTAACAGCAGGAGGGAATGAACAATCTCTATACATACAACATGTATGTATCTCATAAAAGCTTTATGTTGAGGTTAAAAAGACACACAAGAAACAATATTATGAGATTCTGTATATGGGGCAGCAGGGCCGGCCACATAATTTGAATAGCCCAGTGCAAAAGGAAAGTGTGGAGCCATTGTTCAACGAGCAGGGAAAAGTGCCCTTAAAGGTATTAAGATGTAAAGCTCTTTCTTTCTGCCACTTTTGAATTATCATGGCATTTTACTTGCTATTTAATGTTGTTCAAAGTAAGGAAAAATTAACAACTAAAATGGCTAAATTTAAATTTAGTATTCAGTATTCAAATTTATTGTTCATCTTTACATTGTTCAGTGCCAGTTCTAAATGCAAATAGAAGAACATTTATCTTATATAACTGAAATGACACTGTTTGTGTTTTGTAGCTCATACATGCATCTGTCTTTTGTTCTTATCCAAACAGTGGAAATGCACAAAACTAATTTAACTGATTTAATTTCATTTCTTGACACACAAACATTCCACCAACACTCTGTATCTTAGGCTTAATGATGAGTAAGCTACACTCTGCCCTATCTTCCCTTTCCTTTTAGAGCACCATTTTCAGCATAAGTGGTTGGCCAATGCAGGGGAGTCACAAAAATAGGAAAGGATATGACATTTCCTTCCTTGGTCACTGGTGTTTCCTATAACACTGTTACTTCCTTCCTGTGTTGGAAGCAAGTTCTGATTGGCATGGGAATCGTGGCTTCTGAGGCTTTGGTGCCTGCGTTTGTTCGTTCCAAGAGGTAAGGTGCTTCACCTGCCTGAGTTTCACTGAGCTGAACTCCCACTCCTCCTTTGTCCCCTGGAATTTTGTCCTCCTGGGGCTTTGCAAAGGCCAGATGCCAGTGGGGCAATAAGGAACCATAGATGCTCGTCTTGTTCTATTTTCCAAACAGGCTCTCTTTATAAAACACAAGATCAAAGATGAAATTATTAAGAACTTCAAGACAGTAGTAGTAGCAGGGCAGTCACCTAAATGTGGTCCCCTTTGGAACACAGTTATAGGTGTATACATTTCAGTTATGTGGATGCATACGTTTCTCAAAACTCGGCAAACTTAAAAGCTGTGCCATTTATTACATGTAAATTGTAAGTAAATAAAAAATAAAACAACAAAAAAACACCACCATCGTCTTCTCCTAAATGTAAAACTGCAGACATTTTTATATGTTATTGATTTAATTTTTTGGTGACGACTCATGGAACAAACAAAACAGATCTCTGACCTATTTCTATAGTTACTTAAAATTGGCAAAACTATTAGACTGTCACAGAGGGTAATTTTTTGTCTTGTTCCATATTTTTTTCCAAAGAAAGCCCAGTTGTCCCTTTGAACAGCACAATACCTGAAAAAGAAGATTGTAATCATTCGTCTACAATTTCAACTCAACAATGAAGCATTGCTTGCTTCTTTCGTGTTTCATAGAATACGTAATGTGCCTGCAATTCATGGGAGATTTACATGCATTTTTCTCTGGGACAGTATAAGCCCCTAGAGAGAAAGGCTTTGACAGGGATAATGATATTATGTCTCCTGGACTCATTTGGTCTGGTCAAGGATATGCACTGAAGGACGTTTCCCTTGGTGCCATGATGATCTCGCCGGCAAGAAGGAATGAACTTCAGTTTGGCTGGACTTTTGTTCACCCTTAGCCATTATATCTGCAATGCAGTCAAGAGCTTTAACGTACCATCTTAAGATTTTAATTTACATTTTCCCAATGACTAATATTCAGAAGGATGGTGAATTATTTTCACGTTTGTCTGTAATAAAGAAGCTAACATACGGTCTGATTACTTCTCAGTTCGTGGAGGTGACGTTTGATAGAGGCACATCCCTCCTCCCCCTACCTAGTGCTGTGTGATTTGTTAGGAGCAAATAGCATTTCTCTGAGTCTTGCTAGATTGAAAAGGAAAGGTCCCTTTTTAAGTTGAACTATAGTTGATTTACAGTGTTGTGTTAATTACTGCTGTGTAGCAAAGTGACTAAGTTATATGTGTGTGTGTGTGTGTGTGTATATATATATATATATATATACACACACACATTCTTTTTCATATTCTTTTCTATTATGTTTTTTAAAAATTTAATTTATTTTTTGTATGGCAGGTTCTTGTTAGTTATCTATTTTATACTTATTAGTGTATATATGTAAATCCCAATCTCTCAATTCATCCCACCCTCCCCACTTCCCCCCTTGGTGTCCGTAGGTTTGTTCTCTACATCTGTTCTATTATGGTTTATCCCAGGATATTGAATATAGTTCCCCGTGCTATACAGTAGGACCTTGTTGTTTGTCCATTCTGTATATACCATTTTGCCTCCACTAATCCTAAACTCCCAATCCATCCCTCCCACATCCCCCAGCCTCAGCAAGCACCAGTCTATTCTCTATGAGTCTGTTTCTGTTTCATAGATAGGTTCATTTGTGTCATATTTTAGATTCCACATATAAATGATATTATATGCTATTTGTCTTTCTCTGTCTGACTTACTTCACTTAGTATGATAATCTCTAGCTGCATGCATGTTGCTGAAAGTGGCATTATTTTGTTCTTTTTTATGGCTGAGTACTAAAAAAGGAAAAATCATTTTAAGAAAATACTACAAATTGAAAAGACTTTAGACATGAAAAATATTTTTTAAAAGCATATCGCAGGCCAACAAATTTCCCAGCGCCTTTACATGTTGCCTATATGAGGTAACCCTCAGGCTTGGGGTACAGCTGGGGAGTGAAGACCATTTACAAGCCTGTCCAGAGGAAGAACACGAAACATGGAAAACACTTCCTGAATCTCCAAAACCTTTACCTGAATTATTATTGTCTGAGTTACTATTACTTACTATCAATTCAATTTGTTCTTCCTTCTGTTTGAAAATGATACTGCATATTTGAGCATGTTTCTGCTCATATTCTGAATACTATTTGATATTCTGGATGGACAGTCTATATTGTTTTCTCTCTGGATCTGAATTCAGCCTGTCTGGATCCCAATACATCATTCTCCTCCTGAAACCAACACTTCCTTTTTCTTCCTTAATTTTTTTTTACCATCCTCTTGAAGATCCAGCTTTCAGTCATATTTGACTTCTTCCAACTTTTCTTTTTCCCTTACATCCAAGTTGTGAAGATGTTGTCTGCAGGGTGCCTCAAGGACCTCATTTCTCTTTTCCCCACCTGCTCTACTCTGATGCTGCATCATCACTCTTGTTCTCAGACTGTTGCAAGAGCACACGTCCCCTTCCTTCCTTAGTTTTCCCCCTTTCTACTGCACCATGTATAGCTGCAGCCAGATAGGCTTCTTAAAACGCAGTTTCCAATCTACAACTTTTAAAGGACTCCGTTAAGATAATTAGTCTTCATCAAAAAGTCTACTAATAACAAATGCTGGAGAAAAGGGAACCCTCCTACGCTGTTGGTGGGAATGTATGTTGGTGCAGCCACTATGGAGAACAGTACGGAGGTTCCTTAAAGACTAAAAATAGAGTTACCATATGATCCTGCAATTCCACTCCTGAGCATATATCCGGAGAAAATGATAATTCGAAAAGATAGATGCACCCCAATGTTCATAGCATCACTATTTACAGTAGCCAAGATATAGAAACAACCTAAGTGTCCATCAACAAAGGAATGGATAAAGCAGATGTGAGAGAGATATATGTATATACAATGGAATATTAGCCATAAAAGTGAATAAAATAATGCCATTTGCAGCAACATGGATGGACCTAGAGATTATCATAGTGAGTGAAGTAAGGCAGACAGAGAATGATAAATATCATATGATATCACATATGTGGAATCTAAAAAAATGATATAAATGAACTTATTTACAAAACAGAAACAGACTCACAGGCATAGAAAACAATCTTCTGGTTACCAAAGGGGAAAGGGGATTAGCAGATACACACTACTGTATATAAAATAGATAAACAACAAGGACCTACTCTATAGCACAGGGAACTTTACTCAGTATCTTGTAATAAGCTGTAAGTGAGAAGAATCTGAAAAAGAATATGCATATATATGTATATGTATAACTGGATCACTTTGTTGTACACCATAAACTAAACAACACTGTAAATCAACCATACTTCAATTTAAAAAATTAAAGAAAAAAAGATAGTTAGTCTTCAGAGGAAGACTGATACTGAGAGGACGACTTATTAGCTACTCCTCAACACCATTTGCACTTGATGAACTTGGGTCAGATGTGTAGTTGCAGAGGAGCTCTCATCCAGGGGTCCCAATGGTCAATAATCTTCCTGGTGTTGCCAGCCCTTGGGATATAATGTTGGGCTACAGAGAATTGGAGCTGCAGGATTCCTTTGTGTCTCTCTGACCCCCCAAATGTCCTAACCTTCACTCTCAAAAATAGTCCCTTATAACCATTTTATTTTTAACATTATGGAGTACATAGAAAAGTTTAAAATTACAATGTGCAATGAACTGCAGTAAACAGGACGGGATCTGAAGGCAATTATACCATGTTTAGTGAAAAGATCAACTAGACTTATTTTATATGATATACATATATTCTTTATAGGTATTCAGTATCGAATGTGCTTAAAATTTCCAAATACAGTCTTTTAAAGGAGAAACTTGTACTTGCTTTCATGAACATAATATTTAGTATTAGGTTCTATGCTTTCGATGGTTGTATTTAATCCCTGATGAATACTTTTGGGGGATGATATCTTCACTGCCTTGATGGTCACCATCAAAGAAAAATTCTGATCACATAGGTATATGATTTAAAATATTAAAAATATTTTTTCAACCATTCCAGTAAAGTATTTGTGACAGTTGAAATTGTATTTCAAGCAGCCCTTCCTCTTTTCTTTCCCTCAGAGATGAAACATTGAAATTATTTTTACTGTTAATGGATTTTTGAATCTACTTGAACTATTTTGTATCAGAATTTCAAACTAATGATGAGGTTCTAATTTTCAGAATGTGGGTGTGTTTTAAAGGCCATCACCTGGAGCTGGTTTGAATCAGAAAAGCAGCAAATTAGTCACAGACGCACAGAATAATTACACATCTGCGAAAGCAAAGGTTGAGAGCCACTGCCTAGGTTATTTTCCCGCCAAGAACTTATCTTCCTCCCTGTCCCCTTCCCACTCCTGCTAGGACACTTAGGCTGCCTGTTGTGCTCCGTGGGCATCTAGGACATGAACTCCAGCGGTTCTGTAGCTCCTCGTCCGTGATGGGCAGACATGACGCTATAGCTGGCGGCTGAAAGAGACACACAGGTGCTGGCACACCGCTCACCGGTTCACTGCTCCATGGGGACACAGCAAGGGCAAGCTGTAACACATCACGCTCACTGCTTGCACTGGGAGGGCTGCCGGGCCAGTCATCACTCTGCTAGGTCACCTCCCAGGGGCCCTGGATAGAGATGCTCGCGGCCTGAGGCAACTGGTCTAGGAGCTCCCTGACTGCCAGTGCACAGCCCTGTAGCCTTGGAGGATTAACGTCTCAGCACCCGAACCCCTTTCAAATACACCAGCAGGACAGCCTTGCCGTGGAGCTCTCTTAAATAAGGACGTTTCAAGGCTGAACGGATTAGGATGTCCTGCCCAGAGATATTTTCCCAGGCTGGACTGGATAGTTTGAGATCTGTCTCGGGCTTTTCAACCTGAACCTGCAAAAAATAGACCTCCAGCATCACTCTCACGTCACTGGCGATGATCCCCTTGGGAACTAATTAAGAATAAATTCCACACCATGGAAATCATGCCTCTGCCATGTTCCCTCCCAGGTGTTCCCCTCCCAGGGGTCCCCCTCCCAAGACCCCCCTTCCGAGGACTTCCCCTCCCAGGAGCCCCCTCCCAGGACTTCCCCTCCCAGGAGCCCCCTCCCAGGTGTCCTCCTCCCAGGAACACCCCTCCCAGGCCAGTTTGCTGCTAATGTGCCTGGTTCTCAGATTGATAGGTGCAAAACCTCCTTCGGAGCCTCATTTCCAGGCTCCTCTCACAGCTGTGTGAGACCCAGCTCCTACTGCAAATCCAGATTCTGTAACATTCACGGTGACTCTGCTGCCCTGTTGGAATCCTGTCTCATACATCTTGTTCTCCATATACCTCTATTTCTCTAATTTCCTTTCCTCGCCCTGTGTCTTTCACCAGAAACTCTTTCCCTGCCCATTTGTGACTAGGAGAAATCCTATCCATCCTTTGAAGAGTCCCTTCCAATACCAATTCCTTCCTGAGGTCTTCCTGGTCATCCCAAGTAGACCATCCCAAATGGTCATCCCTTTTCTCTTTGCACTCCTGCACACTTGTCCTTTTTACATCCCCCTCTCCCTCTCAGGTTTTTAAGGCCAGTCATTTTATTCTTCCTAATAGAAAGCAAATCTCTTCAGAGACAGAAACTGTGACTTAACCCTGTTGTATCCTAAGGCATTTCATCTGTTATATACTTAGCACCAGTGAATATTTGTTGAATTGAATTGAACATAGATACAGAAGTGAAATCTCTAAGTTTAGTGATTAGCCCAGAGTCATGATGGGAAGCCAGTTAATCTGTTAAACATATTTGAGGAAAATCTGGTATTACCCAATAGGCAAAGGTCACTAATAAAGTGATCAACAAGCCTATGCTCTCAATGTGTTATTCCAAGATTGTTTTCATAGTGCGGTGCAGATAATGCAGAGTGGAGCATTTCATTTCCATTCTTCAAAAACAATGCTAAAATAGATTTTCAATTAGGTGCAAGGTCATTCAAATTCAACTGATTTTTAGTCTTTGTTGCTCAATCAGGGAATTCATGTATATTTTTCTGCACATGAAATTTTAATTTTCATTTTTTTTAAAGATTTTGTTTTATTATTATTTTATTATTATTTATTTATTTATTTTTTGGGGGGCAGCGCTGAATTCGGGATCTTATTTCCCGGACCAGGGATTGAACCGACGCCCCCTGAAGCGGAAGTGAGGAGTCTTAACTGTTGGACCACTAGGGAAGTCCCCTGTAGCACAGTTTGAAAACTGCTACCGCAGCATGTTGGTTTCCGAGGGTTAAATCTCATTGTGTAAAGACATGGTATGTCCGTCATGCAGACTCTCAGGCCCCATCCGCCACTTACTGGGCTGGACTATGCTTTTTAGGAAGATTCCCAGGTGACTTATACACACTCAAGTTTGAGAAGCACTACTTTGGAGGATTTGGGGAATGTTAGGATAGGAAAGGCGACAAAGTAAGAATTGATGTACAGTAGACATGGGTAATGAGACTGAATGAATTGCACACATACGGGAAGTTGTGCTGGAATCTCCTTTCCTTGTGATTCTGGGCTAGGTTTGGCCACGGGAGAAACGGGTGCCACGTGTGCGAGGTTAAGAGAGCCGCGGTGATGACACCGGGAAGGTTCAGTGCAGCCTCCAGGCTCTGCTGCAGCCCATGGTCTGCGGATGTACCTGGGGGCGGGGCGTCCTCCTTCAGCTTCAGCACAGCCTTGTGGTGAAGGGTGCAGGCATCTCTGCGCATCTCTGGAGTTGCCATGGGGACAGAGGCACAGTCCTACTGGTTCTGGTGGGTTTCAGTTCGTCTTTGTGAGTTCCAGCTGCTCTTCATGGGTTCGAGTTTTCCCTTGATTTCTCCAGTTTAGCAGCCAGATTTTTCTCTCTCTCTGGCTCAGCCGAGCTACGGCGGCTTCAGACTCGCGGCCAGATGCAGACACACAGCTTTGCACAGACCAGCTCTCTCTGTGTTCCTGGGGACTGACGCTTCTCTGATTTCCCAAGCCTACCTCCTTCTGGAGTTTTCTTTCCCCACCTTCTCCCACTGTCGTTAAGTTTAATCCCAGTGATGAATCCCTTATTCCCTATTAGTCGTCGTGGTCCTGATTCTCTAGTTAAACCCTGACTGACATGCTTACTGAGTCCACAAAGAGCACATGCGTGCTGCTTGCAGCTGTGGCTCCATCCACCTGCTACTTTCTAGATCTTCTGTGTTGGCTCAGTGCAGGGTTTTCTCCATGCCTTGAAAAGGGAGATTACTTTTTCTTTTCTTTTTTTGTAATTTATGGTAAAGTCAATTTTTTCAGTGACTTTTTTTTTTTTTTTTTTTTTTGCGGTGCACGGGCCTCTCACTGTTGTGGCCTCTCCCATTGCAGAGCACAGGCTCCGGACTCGTAGGCTCAGCGGCCATGGCTCACGGGCCCAGCCGCTCCACGGCATGTGGGATCTTCCCAGACCGGGGCACGAACCCGTGTCCCCTGCATCGGCAGGCGGACTCTCAACCACTGCGCCACCAGGGAAGCCCTTCAGTGACTTTTTAATTGAAGTATAGTTGATTTACAAATGTCGTGTTGTTTATACACCAGAGTGACTCAGTTATATATGTGTGTGTGTGTTACAATATTCTTTTTCAGATTCTTTTCCATTATACCTTATTACAAGATATTCAGTAGAGTTCCCTGTTCTATACAGTAGGTCCTTGTTGGTTATCTCTTATATATAGTAGTGTGTATCTGTTAATCCCAACTTCTAATTTATCCCCCTTGCCAAGGGAATTACTTTTTCTGGAAGAAGGTTTAAAACTTGATGTGCTTAAAATAGCTGTTCTATTTTGGTTTCTTGATGAGACCCAGAGGATCGATAAGATGCTACTTAATGCCTCTCTTTCATATGTATAAGTAAAAAAAACCTCCCAACCAAGGAGCACTAAACCAGAGGAGAAAGATCAAGAGAAATAGGTTATTAGGAGAAAGACAAAAAGGGCTGTTGGAAAATGTAATAGGATAATAAACTAAAATTGTTTTGTACCCAGAAATTAATCATCCCACTGAGTCAGCCTCTCTTGAATGAGCACTTCACTGCTGTATCCCTGGTGCCCAAACAGTCCATGGCACACAGTAGGCGCTCAGTCAAGATTTCCTTTGCTGTTTGCCACACCTGCTTTTATGCACACAGTCATCCTTCAACACCAATGTGCATGACTTAGGGAAGGAAGTCCGGACAAGCTGTGGGGGGGATGAAACACTGAAGGATGGGCATGTGGTTTGCTGCTTCCTAACTGGTTTGCATGTTGGGCTGTGGTGTTCTCCATGCGTTCTGTTGCTTGAATTAGAAGCATGCTTGCCCGTGCCCATGGTAGGCTAAATTATCCTCCATCCCGTGTCTACATCTTAATCCCTGGAATCTGAGGATGTATCCATATACGGCGGAAGGACTTTGTAGGTGTGAGACACTGAAGCTCCGGAGATGAGAGGAGGGTCCTGAGTTATCCAGGTGGGCCTGATACAATCACCAGGGTGCTTACAAGAGGCAGGAGAGCATGTGAGTGTTAGTACATGGAAGGAAGGGCTTCCCTTCATCTTCGTGACTTAACCCCCTGCTTCTTACCAGCTGTTATCCGACCTGACGACTCCCATGAATGGCTGCCTCTTGCCACACCGTTTGGCAGCCCTGAGTCTAGCTCAGCCTGGCAGGAAAGCTTTGACCCTCATACCAGATACGAGCTCACAGGTACGATCCCCAACCCGGTCCACCACACGCACACAGCAGGGGCCCGGCTTGGAGACTGGTCACCCTCTCCTGGGAACGAGAATTCAGATCCTTATCACCAACGCTTTCTAACAAAAGACTGTGTATTGAAAGTTCACCTTACTGGTTTATTTTTAACCTGGGGGGGGGGGCGGGTCAGGATAAAATAATGCAGTAAGATTACCTCCTTCAGAGGTAGATAGACTTGAAATCAAACGTCCTTTCTGTTGTCTACTGATTTCACCCTGAGCGAGATCAATTAACTTCTCTAAACTTGTTTTCTCGTCTGAAAAACGAGAAGGTTATTACCTACTTTTAAAGGGTTGTTGTGAGGAAGAAATGAGATAAAAACTGGAAACTCATTATGGAAGCAATTATAGACATACCCCAATTTATTGTGCTTCACTTTGTTGCACTCTGCAGATACGGTGTGTCATTGTTTTACAGACTGAAGGTCCTTGGCAATCCCACATCAAACAAATCGGTTGACACCACTTTCCCAACAGCATTGGCTCCCTCACTTCACGTCTCTGTGTCACACTTCGGTAGTTCTAGTAATGTTTCAAAGTTTTCCATTTTTATTCAATTTGTCATGGTGATCTGGGATCAGTGATTTTTGATGTTACTGCTGCAAAAGATTATGACTCCCGGAAGGCTCAGATGATGGTTAGCGTTTTTTTTAACAAAAAACCATGTTTAGTTACAATTATCTATTTTATGTATATCGTATCGGCCGCTATTCTTTTTTTTTTTCTGCGGTACGCGGGCCTCTCACTGTTGCGGCCTCTCCCGTTGCGGAGCACAGGCTCAGCGGCCATGGCTCACGGGCGCAGCCGCTCCGCGGCATGTGGGATCTTCCCGGACTGGGGCACGAACCTGCATCGTCCTGATGTGTCCCCTGCATCGGTAGGCAGACTCTCAACCACTGCGCCACCAGGGAAGCCCAGTCCTATGTCTTTTTGAATCTCAGAAGACGTTCAAGTTCTCAGACAAGTCAAAGACATAAAGGTTTATATATTTTATTCGAATGTCTCCATTTTGCCAATTTTCTGGTAAGATTCATTTAACTTTCAGCTAGCATTACTGTCAGACACAGCAATATGTGTGCCCAGCAGGAGTTTAAAGATAATTTCCAATCATTTTTCGCTTTGAAAGTTACTGCCATCTCTCTATGTCTTCCTCTGGAGATAGGAAGTAAGTTTTCTGTGTAAAATGTCAGTGTGTGGTGCTGTTGTGTGACTTTCAATCAAACCGAGTTTCTGTCTCTTACTGTCACTGTAATACGTTGCAAACATTATGTTACTTTTTAAAAAGTTTTACAAGTTCTTTTCGGATATGACACTTTCCTTCTGTCGTGGGTTAATGAAGCCAGGCTTCCTGTTTGGTTTGTGAATTTCACCTAAAAATGTAATAGAAGAAACACGTAAACAAATGTCTTAATTCTGTTACTGACCCAAGGCAATAAAAATATCTTGCTAGTTGATAAAAGCCCTTTTGGACTGTTTTGCCAAAATGAGAAGTTTCGCTTAGCCCAAAGGAATAATAAACTGCATTTCAGTCAGCTGTAAATGTGTGTAAACAAACCTAGTGACGGATTATCTTGGCAGTGCATGGTCAGCTCTTTATCTGGAAGATTTCCTTTTATTTCCACATGACAAACTTAGATGCTGGTGCAGTTTGGGCAAGTGCTTGCAGTGAAATGGATGGAAGGGAAGCTTTGGCAGAGAGCGTTTCTTCCTATGATGGTTTCCAGGTGCATCAGGAGCTCCCTGGAGGGCTCACGTCTACATGAAGACATTCGCTGGGCATTCAAGCCCCATCATGGGAATCAAAGTTCCTGGAGCCCATTCACTGCAGACAAATACAACCATAGCTCATAAGCAAATGCTGGTTAGAATGATGGCCAATACTTTGTGAAGAAGCACACTTTATTTCATTTTAGTTCTTGCGATCTGCCCGCCAGACACCTCCTTGTTATTTTAGTCACTGTCTGCCAGAAAGCCACTTCACCAGTGAGGGGATGATTTTTCTGCTGAAGCCTTCAGGTTTTTCTAGATTTGCTGCCACTAAATTTATGAGTCTGATTTTTTTCCCAAGGAATTCACATTAGGTACAGAGAAGCAGATTTCTTACCAGAAGCATTTAAATTGTTAAGTACCTTTAGATATGGTTCCTTAAGGAGAGGTTTACAGTGGGGCAGCTCTGGCCTTAGAGCCCTGGGTGCCATCCCCCTCATGGGGCCAGGGCATCTGCCACCAGGAGCTCCTCCCTCTTGCTTCTCTCCCCACCCCCAATTCTCCCTGTAGAAATTCACAGGCTGGCGTTCAAGCTCCAAGCCTGCCTTTGATGCCCACTCAGGCATCTTCCCCAGATGGATCACTACGGGCTCAGCTGAGCTTGAGTTGCTCCCCCTGTGGCTGCAGGGCTGAGGGGCACTGTTAGGGGTGTAAGCAGGGCATGGAGATGTGGCCTGGCTTCCCCCTAGATGTGCACTGAGACCCCTTGGGGTACCAAGTGGATCTGGGTGGTGGTGGTGAGTGGAGGCTGGAGAGCATAGGGACCTTGGCTTGCATTCCTCCTGGGCTGTAAATGATAGGGGAGGGCCTTGGGTGGGGAAGGAAGAAGACATGAAAAGCTGAAGTGCATGCAGTTTTTCTCTAAGATAGTTTATACACAATGTGTAAAGGGAATGAATAGCGCTGAGTTTAAATAAAAGTACAAGGACCTACTGTAGAGCACAGGGAACTCTGCTCAATGTTCTTTAACAACCTAAATGAGAAAAGAATTTGAAAAAGGATAGATACACGTATATGTATAACTGAATCACTTTGCTGTACACCTGAAAGTAACACAACATTGTTAATCAACTCTACTCCTATATAAAATAAAAATTAAAAACTATACAATGAGAAGATGATAGTCAAGTCAGCGGTCAAGGGCAAGGGGTCTTTAAATATGCTCACTGGGCTTGCACTGGTGTCTCCTCCTTCCGTGCCGTGGAGACCCCGCCCGAGAGCATGCCGGGCTGCGGTGAGGAAGAGGCTAGAGGACCATCCCTGGACCACCACCATCCCACTGGAGCAGGAGTGAGACTGGCCATTCATGGCGTTGGGAAGCATTGCGGAATTAACTGAAGGGAATCAAAGGTTCCATGTCCATCAATGGGGAGAGGACAACCAAGGCTCTCCCAGGGCAGGTGCTCATTTTAACCTCAGAAATCAAGGAGAGAGGCCTTTTGTAGTAATAGGGAACTGGATTTAGCCTTTTGCTTGAACACCAAAAACTGGACCTAATGCATGAAATAATGGCTGATCAAGACATGGGCCATCAAGCAACAGAGGACAAGAATCCCTGAGAGGGGAGAAACAAGTGAGGTGAGGCCAGCCATGGCCCTGGTTCACTGCCTGAGAGAGTTTTCAGGCCGTGGCAGAGGCAGAGGGGTGGCCAGGTGGAGGTCATGGTACCCGGAGTTGAGGAGATGGAGATTGGGTAGGCTGAGGCGTGAAAGTTTGGGGGCGTTGTGCATGGTGAGATAAGCCAGACAGAGAAAGACACATACTGCAGGATACCACTCACCTGTGGAATCTAAAAAAGCTGAGCTCGTAGAAACAGAGACTAGCGTGGTGGTTACCAGGAGCTGGGGTTGGGGGAGATTTTGGTCAAAGGGTACAAACTTGCCACTAGAAGGTGAATGAGCTCTGGGGATTTAACGCACAGGATAGCAATTATAATCAGCATCACTGTATTATAAACTTCAAAGCTGCTAAGAGACTATATCTTAATTTTTCTTACCACAAAAGAGCAATGATAATTATACGTGGCAGAGGTGTAAAATAAAGCCACAGCAGTCATCATATTGCAATATATAAATGTGTTAAATCAACACGTTGTGCATCTTGAACGCACACAGTGTTATATGACAATTATATCTCAGTAAAAAAATTTACAAGGCAGAGAGAAGGGAGCTTCAGAGAACTTCAAAGATCTGTAGAGGGTCCCCTAGAGTCTTCCCCTGAGAAGAGACCAGTGCGTGTGTGTAAGAAAATTACCTGAGGCCAAGGGCGAAAAGAACACCCTAAAGGTCCCGAAGGTACAATCCCCCAATAGTCGAAACGCTCCCATAAAAGGCAGAAATTTTCAGATAGAACAAAAAAGCATGTGTTTGGTTTTATATCTCTTAACGTACAGGCTCCTATAGAATTCAGTTTTTAACTTTTTTTTTCACCTCAGCAAAGACATTGAGTTTACATGAAATTTCTTTTTATATCACCTGCATCTCCTTCAGGTTGAATCATTTTATAAATACTCATAAAATGATTCTTGAGGACATGTTTAAAATTTCAAAATATTTTTATGTCTCTTTAATGACATTAAAAAAGCAGCAGCTCCTAGAGTTGGTTGCGTTGGAAATTTGAAGTAAATATTTTTCAAACAAAGTGGGTCCTCTTCAATGGCAATATTGGAAAGAAGCACCAACGATGAGGCACTGCCTCCTAGAAATATTTCATTTCGGTTCTAAATCTAACAGCTGGCCTTTCCCAAGTGTAAAAATTAACACTTTTAATAGGGGCCTGTGAAATTTGGCCAATTTTTTCTTTATCTCTACAGAATGGCTAGGTATGAGAGTTGGATTCAATTTCTCAATACTTATTTGGCTAGTTAATTCCAACAACATATCCTTTTGGAACATACGTTAGAGCTATAATTAGGTGAATAAACAAATGATCATAGGAGCTTGTACGTTGAGAGATATAAAACCCCCTTATGGAGCTAAAAGAAGATACAGACAGGCCTCATTTTATTGCTCGGCACTTTATTGTGCTTCACAGACACTGCATTTTTCTTTTTTTTTTACAAAATGAAGGGTTGTGGCAACTCTGTGTTGAGCAAGTCTATTGATGTCATTTTTTTCCAACAACATTTGCTCACTTCATGTCTCTGTGTCATATTTTGATAATTCTTGCAATATTTCAAGTTTTTTATTATTATTTGTAATGATGAGCTGTGATCAGTGATCTTTGATGTTACTACTATACTCATTGAAGGCTCAGATGACGGCTAGCATTTTTTAAGCTATAAAGGATTTTAAGATTACAAAAAAAAAAAAGCAATGTGTTTGGAATGTAAAATGGTACCATGAAAGAACAATTAAATACTTCTTAAATCCAAGCTTCTTTGCCTGAATTTTTAAAAAATTACTTTAAGTCTGTAATGAAAACTGATTCATGACCATTGGGAAGATATGTATAATTTTGTAAAACGTATCAAAATTAAAATATAGTTGTTTCAATTATATCTGTGTTCTGACAAAACTAATCACATACACGCGATGAACATTTTTTTTCTAAATTTCAATTCTCATCCAAAATTGTGGATCAATAAATATATGCTACGAAAATTCTCCATATCTTATGTTTGGAATGATATGGAATGATATGGAATTCTCCATATCTTACTGTTTCCATAGTGGGGATATATTTTTTACTGGTAAAAGTCCTACTGAGTTCTCAGTAGGGTGTGAAAAAAAAAAAAAAGATTTGTTAAAGCTTTCCAGAGTCTTTGGAGTCTATGCTTAGTTTTCTGGATGAATGTTAGTTTATGAGCCATATTAAATATTCAGATATGTCAGGGCATTAAACATCAGTGGAGAGTTTGCTGTAACCCAGGCACTTTCCTAGCATCCTCACAACTCAGTGATACAGGCCTATTATTACCATTTTCATCTTTACAGATGAGGAAACTGAATTCCAGAGGAGTTAAGGAATTAACCCAAGGTCTTCAGGAAGTGGCTCAGTGTGAATCTCACATGTAGTGATCGAAGAGCCTTATTCAATTATATCGTATTGGCACTGTATTTAAAAAAAAATTATTTTATATTGGACTATAGTTGATTTACAATGTTGCGTTAGTTTCAGGTGCACAGCAAAGTGATTCAGTTATACATAAACATATGTCTATTCTTTTTCAGATTCTTTCCCCATTTAGGTTATTACAGAATATTGAGCAGTGTTCCCTGTGCTATACAGTAGGTCCTTGTTGGTTATCTACTTTAAATATAGTAGTGTGTATATGTCAACCCCAAACTCGGCACTATATTTTTATTTCAATCTTTCACAGTAGTGAGGAAGGTCTAAACCTCTTATATTTGAACTGAATTTGTTTGTCAACCAGTACGGCAGGTAGATTCTGAATGAATCTCCTCCCGCTGTGTGCTCAGTTCCAGGAGGTTTTGCTCGGTCAGCACTAGACTCACATAACCCTCAGACAGGGAGCCAACAGAACATGACCATCTCTTTTTACTTAGATAGTCACAAATTATTCTAGAATAATATATTTTTCTTCTTGTGCCTTGTTTCTAAGTGTCCAGGGATTCCACTCAAAGTAATATACCTGTATTTCTATAACAATACACACATTTATTTCAACATTGTAAAAACCATTCATTGATAATAAAAGTATGTGGAATGCTGTCTCAGTCAGCTGGGCTGCTGTAACAAAATACTGCAGACTGGGCAGCTTAAACAACACACAGTTATTTCTCACAGTCCTTGCGACCGGGATGTCTGAGAGCAGGGAGCCAGAGTGGTCATTTTTTGGTGAGGACCCTCTTCTTGGCTGTGGGTGGCCACCTTCTCACTGTGTCCTCACATGGTGGGGATTGAGAGAGAGAGAGCACTCTGGTATCTCTTCTTATAGAGACATTAATTCCATCACAAAGGCCGCATTCTCATGACCTCACCTAAATCTAGTTATCTTCCCAAAGTCCCATCTCTAAATAGCATCACATTGGGGGTTAGGGTTTCAACATGTCAATCTTGGGGGGATACAAGTCAGGCCACAGCGGTGCCTATATTATTTTTTTCCACCATTGTCTTCTCATATAAACTACCTTTAATTTGATTATAGAATTTTGTTAGTCAACAAGAATTTGGAAAATAAATTCATGTTTTACTTGAATTTTAAAAAGATTATTCTGCTTTCCGATTTTTTCTCAGTGAAAAGATTTCCCCTTATTCTAGTGATGCTACAAATAGTGGGTTGGAGAGAAAAACAGACACAGGAGGCTCTTCTTAGCACAGTCATCCCTCAGTATCCATGGGGTGGGGGTCAGGGAGTGGTCCAGGACCCCCCCCCCCACTCAGTTACCAAAATCCACAGATGCTCAAGTCCCTCATATGAGATAGTGTAGCGTTTGCATATGACCTATGCACACCCTCCTGTGTACTTTAAATCATCTCTAGATCACTTATAATACCTGATACAACGTAAATGCTGTGGAAATAGTTGTAGATACGAGGCAAACGCTATGGGAATAGTTGCCAGCACGCGTGGCAAATTCAAGTCCTGCTTTTTGGAATTTTGTGGAATTTAAAAAATTTTCAAGTATTTTTGTTCTGTGATTGGTGGAATCTGTGGGTGAGGAACCCGCAGATATGGAGGCCTGATTGTATTAAGTGTGTTCTTAGGTCAAACTTTGTGACCTGAATCCTTGTGATTTTCTCATTTGCATAAAAAGAGGTATGCATTTCAAAAAAACGGTTGATCTCAGTGGCTCCTATGGACAAAGCAATCTGGAAAAATGTCACATGGTAATAGGACTTCTAAAAAAAAAGGAATACTGCACCAAAAATGGTGTGGTGCCTGAACAAAAAATCCCATTACAAAGTGCAACCCAGCAAAGGAGAGGAGTGCCATCCAGAGGATGGGTAGTGTGTGAGGCAAATGACAGACTTACTGATCACAAGTTATGCTGTCAAATGTTTCCTTGGAAGTTTTCTCCTCCCCCATCTCCCCCTCCCCCTCCTCCTTCTCCTTCTACAGCATTTAAAATAATTCATGGGTGCTTCACAGCAAGATCCTTTTTGACCCACCTTCCAGAGAAATGGAAATAAAACCAAAAATAAACAAATGGGACCTAATGAAACTTCAAAGCTTTTGCACAGCAAAGGAAACCATAAACAAGACGAAAAGACCACCCTCAGAATGGGAGAAAATATTTGCAAATGAAGCAACTGAAAAAGGATTAATGTCCAAAATATACAAGAAGCCCATGTAGCTCAGTATCAAAAAAACAAACAACCTAATCCAAAAATGGGCAGAAGACCTAAACAGACATTTCTCCAAAGAAGATATACAGATAACCAACAAACACATGAGAGGATACTCAACATCACTAATTATTAGAGAAATGCAAATCAAAACTACAATGAGGTATCACCTCACACCAGTCAGAATGGCCATCATCAAAAAATCTACAAACAATAAGTGCTGGAGAGGGTGTGGAGAAAAGGGAACCCTCTTGCACTGTTGGTGGGAATGTAAATTGATACAGCCGCTATGGAGAACAGTAGGGAGGTTCCTTAAAAAACTAAAAATAGAACTACCATATGCCCCAGCAATCCCATTACTGAGCATATACCCAGAGAAAACCACAACTCAAAAAGACACATGCACCCCAATGTTCATTGCAGCACTATTTACAATAGCCAGGTCATGGAAGCAAACTAAATGTCCATCAACAGATGAATGGATAAAGAAGATGTGGCACATATATACAATGAAATATTACTCAGCCATAAAAAGAAACAAAATTGAGTTATTTGTAGTGAGGTGAATGGACCTAGAGTCTGTCATACAGAGTGAAGTAAGTCAGAAAGAGAAAAACAAGTGCTGTATGCTAACACATATATATGGAATCTAAAAAAAATGGTTCTGAAGAACCTAGGGACAGGACAGGAATAAAGAGGCAGATGTAGAGAATGGACTTGAGGACACAGGGAGGGGGAAGGGTAAGCTGGGACGAAGTGAGAGAGTGGCATGGACATATATACACTACCAAATGTAAAATAGATAGCTAGTGGGAAGCAGCCACATGGCACAGGGAGATCAGCTCAGTGCTTTGTGACCACCTAGAGGGGTGGGATAGGGAGGATGGGAGGGAGACACAAGAGGGAGGGGATATGGGGATATATGTGTACGTATAGCTCATTCACTTTGTTATACAGCAGAATCTGACACACCAGTGTAAAGCAATTATCCTCCAATAAAGATGTTAGAAAAAATAAAAAAATAAAAAAATAAATAAAATACATGTTCCCCTGGACACAACAATTTCCTTGACTGGAATTTATCCCAAGAAAATAATTGGGCAAGTGCTCAAGACCAAATGTATAAATGTAGAAAAGAAAAAATAGTTTTAAAAAAATTCATGTATTCTGATTCTGTTAGAATGTATTGTGAAATTTAATAACAACTGTTTAACCGTAATGCAAGCCCTGGATTTGTACAATATACTATCGTATATTAATATTTGTAATATACAATAGTATAAAGAGTCAAAGCTACCCAAAACACATGATCATAGGATGTCACAGAGACTCAGAAAGTTCTGCAGCTGACTCAGGTTCAGAGTTAACAAGAGATGAAATATCAGCTCAGGCTTTTGACCCCGGAGCCCAGGCTTCTAACCACTATGTTAATGTTGATTCATTCAGATGTAGTGATAAATATTTATTATGCAGGGGCAGTCCTCAAGTTTCCAGGTGGAACTGTGGACACTGGGGCCTCGTCTCCTGTGAACTGACTGCCGGTTCTCAGCTGCTGGCTGGCTCCATCTCATGGCCTCTCACCGTGAGAAACTGGTTGGTTACCTTTTTTCTCCACCCAGATGAATTAGAGTCTTTCACCCTTAGGGCTGGTTGCAAACAGCATATTTGAAACTATAAAATACTAAGCATCAAAAGGCAAATGGTTTTACTTATTCTGACTTGGAAACTGTCCTGGAACATACCTCCACATGACTAAAACTTCTTTATTATGTCTGGATGGGAAATTAAAGGCATAAATTTAAGGCTGATTTTAATATCTATTGCCTATGTAAGAGGATGTTGGAGTTTGACTTTCTTGTTGTCTTGGAATTGTGGCTGAAACCCAAAGTTGAAGACACAAGGCACTAAGAATTCCTAAGCCCCTAATAGCTACCAGGGCTTACTAAGTGGCTTTGATTCCCGCCACCACCTCTAGTCACCATCTCTCTTCCACCCACTCCCTCCCCATCTCCATTCCCTCACGCTGTCCTGGAATTTCAGGAAGGGAGGACATCCACAATTTATGGCTGGAGGTTCTTGCCTCCCCTGCCCTTGAAGGAGGAGACAATGATGCTTTTCCATCCATGGAACCAAGTGAGTCAGCTTCAATAAAATCCTCATGAAGATTGGGGTGTCTTAAAAAAGGGGAGACTGAAACATTTTCTTCTACATATTTACTTAGCTGCAGAATCTGCAGAGTCCTTCTGTAGCTAAAAGTATGAATGCTTTTTAAAGATACTAGAATATGCCACCCCAAAACATGCCACTTTGTCATAAGCATTATTTTGAGCCGAAGACAATTGAGAAAAAGCAAACATGGGGTGAAGCCTCTGCCCTTTCCCTACCTGCCTAAAAGCAGGGCACACATTTCCCTTTGAGGAAGGTGTCTCCCCCAACACACTGGGGTGAGAAGAACAACTCATCACTGAAGGAGGGAAGTTGACACCAAGATGAGTTTGCATAAACAATCTTACTAAAATAGAGTAAGTCCCCTTCATACGAACGAGTTTCATTCCGAGAGCACGTTCGTAAGTCCAATTTGTTCATAAATCCAACAAAGTTAGCCTAGGTACCCAACTAACACAATTGGCTATATAGTACTGTACAGTAATAGGTTTATAATACTTTTCACACAAATAATACATAAAAAACAAACAAACACACAAAAAAGAAAACATTTTTAATCTTACAGTACAGCACCTTGAAAAGTACAGTAGTACAGCACAACAGCTGGCATCCAGGGGCTGGCATCGAGTGAACAGGCGAGAAGACTTACTGACTGGAGGAGGGAGGCGGGTGGGAGATGGTAGAGCTGAAGGGTCGTCAGCAACAGGAGACGGAGGGAAATCTGCAATGTCACTCACGCCTGACGCTGATGGCACAGGTTCTGGTTCCTTGCTGGATTCAGTTCTATCTACCCCCTTGAAAAAACGATCCAGTGATGTCTGGGTAGTAGCTCTTTTTTTCTCATCATAGATAACATGGTAGCACTGGATTGCATTCTGAATGGCTGCTGCGACCTTCCTGTACCATCTTTTCACCTCACTCCACTCTCAGTTATTTTCACTTTTGTTTTCCATCATTATTGCTTGGCGCTTCTCAGCACTACCAGCTACATTACTGATGCTTTTACACTTGCTTCCGGACATCATGGGCTTGAAATAAAGGTGCTGTACTACTGTACTCCATACAGTGCTGTACATTAAAGTACACAAAAGCACAACCACTTGTAGAGGATGCACACACATGACAATGTACACCAGACACGTGAACTAACTTATGTGATTGGACATACGAACGCACGTTCTCATCTTTGAAAGTTCCCACTTGAAGGCTCTTATGTGGGGGACTTGCTGTAGCTCTTATTTTCCATTAGTTCCCCCATATATTTCCAAGTCATCTCCCTACAATTTGTTGTCCCTAAAAAGCCAAGCTCTCTTTCCTTTGTTAAAAGGATGTATAACCCCCGAGTCTAATCACCTCTTTGATTTTCTGTGAACTCCTCTGCACATATATATTAATAAAAATTGTGTGCCTTTTCTCCTGTTAAATCTGTCTTTGGTTAGGTTAATTTGCAGGCCCCCA
This sequence comes from Leucopleurus acutus, assembly GCF_964270905.1. NCBI lineage: Eukaryota > Metazoa > Chordata > Mammalia > Artiodactyla > Delphinidae > Leucopleurus > Leucopleurus acutus. The sequence continues at coordinate 154,837,209 of NC_139146.1, forward strand.
GGTACTTAACCTAAGTGTGTAGGGGAAAGGTTTTTGCTCCCCAATACTTTTCTTTTCAGTTCTCCTCCCTCACTTTGGGAAAGAAGAGGGAGATGCTTGACCGTGTCTCCTGATGTTTGAAGACACGTCATGGTAAAGTTGAAGAAGACAAGTGGCCCTTTGGAGGGGCTCTTGGTAGACTGGCAGTATTTCAGACACAGAGAGGTCCAGTGTGAAACTTCACATGTACATCACTTATGCGGAGGTCACCGTCACCAGATGGAATCAGCCTAAACTAGAAGTAAAGTAGGGACCCTCTCAACCAGCATTGTGGAGACAATTACATAAAAATGTTGTCACCCTCATTCCCATTTCCATTTTGTTTTCAAATCAGAACAGCAAATATCTGTAAGAAGGAAGAAAAGGAGGTGCCTCAGGGACAAATCATACTCCCCCTCTGCTTCAAAGACTAAAGCTTGTGTGGGGCGGGGGAAGAGGGTAAGAGAGGGCAAGAGTATTGAGTCAAGTGTGAGACTTAACTTTTAGGAAAATGAATAGCATCAAATCCTGATTACTGAAAAAAAGATTGTTTTAGCAACCGAGAATCATTTTAGAATTAAGACATTGTTAAGGTAGCAATCACCCAGCTGGGGAGGCAGATTTGATCCAAGATTGCAGGAGGGCATAGTTGAAAGAAAAATGTCATTTTGTAATTAAACTCCAACAAATTAAGACTCCTCAATCAGCAGGTGTATTTATAAGCAAATTGTTTCCCCCAGCAAGTTTCTATGTAATTTTCTCTATGAGCAAGGTTCTGGTGGCTTTTTATGTTATCTAGACCACAGATGTCCAAAAGAACTTTCTGTGATGAAAATGTTTTAAGTACGTGCCATCCAATGTGGTACCCAGTACACACGTGGCCACTGAGCTTTGATATGTGGCTTACAGGACTAAGGAGCTGAACTTTTAATTTTAATTAATTTTGATTTAAATTTAAATATAGATGCTATCATGTGGCTAGTAGCTAAACCATTAAATGGTGTTGGTCTAGACTCTTGAAAAAAACGGGTAGAGGCAAAGTAAAGATAAGGGAAATTCTATGTTGATAGGTGTTTTTCTTCTCTTGTGAATTTAATCTTTTGTAAAGAGTAGTATAGAAGCATCAGTGTGTACTAACTTGACTAGGACTTATTTTAATCTAATTTAAAGAAAATCTTATAGTTTTAAAAATGTCACATGTTTAAGGATTCATTTGTTAACTTAAGTGTGGAAAGAATGGAATGCCTGGAATCAACTCTGTGAGAAACTGAGCCATAGAAAATCTTTGTTCAAAGATGATCTCCCCATGGGTTATTTTTCCAGAAATATTTGCTTTGACCTTAGAGTAAGGTTAAAAGTCATTGCTTCTCTCTCAAGTTTATTCTGTTCCTCAATATTGCGTCTTTCAGTCTGACTGTTTATATCAAAAAATGGCTAAACTACGGAGAGAAGGAAGCCGAGATGGCACAGGGAACTTTCTAGGGCTTAAGAATTCTTCATGCTACTCTCTCCAAAGCCAAGATGGATAAGATGGTGTTCTGATCCATTTCAAATGGAAATAAAAGAAAACAATAGTCTATTCTCTCTTCTTATTAACACAAATCAATAGTCTGATTATCGTTGTTATTTACACTAATTGCATGCTTATCCCTTTGTTACAGCAAATATTAGAGAAGCAGACAAACCTCTATACTGGTGATGTGGTGGTACTATCATAGATTAGAAGGAGCCCTTCTTCCTGATTGCCTGCTACTGATAAGAGAACTAAAATAGGTTTTCTTGGCTGATGAAGTCCAGTATTCAAATAGCGAATACTTGGAATATTTTTATTCAGCAAGTTGGCTGTATACTTTGTAGTGAACTCCTTTTCTGTTGGCTCAACAGGAAGCATTGCTGCTCCAGATGGGTTATTGCCCAGCTGGCTTCCTACAGCCCCAAATCTGCCAGGGGCTTGGCTGCCACACTGTTGTTGTCTTTGAATGTGAAGCCTTTAGGTAAGGATCCGCAGTTTCCCACTGTTCACGCCTGGCCCCGTCACACATTTAGTGACCTCTGAGTTGGCAACCTTCATTCTACCCAAACGATCTTGAAATTCCACTATGGTCAAGGCAGCTCGTTGACAATTATAGCTGTCCTTAAATATTTCCAGGCCCAGTCACCTACTTCTTGCTCTCTGGGGCTCAGCATAGTGGTTATGTAAGCTTTTGACCAAATTCAAAGATTTGAGGTAGACATTTATCCTGTGGTCAGGCAGTGCTGGAGTCCCTAGCTTATTTAGCTCCTTCCAGTTTCTGATTAAAATGAGAGATGTTGGAAAGAAGCCGTATAGGACACCATTAAGATAAGTTCCTCTAGGTTCTATCCTTGTAGCAAGTTAGATCAAAAGCCATCTACTTGGACTAGATTAGCTTTTCCTATAAAAATGTTTTTCCTGAAATAAATTTTATATTGTGCCCTTGGCTTTATGAATAAGACATGTTGGATGAAAAAAATTTCATTGGTCAATATCTTTATACAAAGACCCATGGGATACATATTTTATCCCTATTGCCAGACAAAATGTTTGACTCTCTTGAATTGATGCACTTCTTTCTATCAGAAAATGAGAATTTCCTCACCTGTAATGTATTCTTTTTACCTTGGCTGTAAGAATATTAAAATTAACTCTCTTCTTTCTCTGTGTGGTTTCTCATCTCTCTTTCACCTTTAATGCTTTTCTGATGCATGCATATAAATTGTAAATAATTACAATGACCTTTTAAGAACATATGACTTAAAAACTGCAAATAAATCATTAATCATGAAACAGAGCTCTATTCAAATATGTCAAAGATTCTATGATACTTTGTCTTACTCTTTCTTGTTTAAGAAAATAAGAAAACATATGGAAAAATCTAGTGTTTTAAAATATAGATGTTCTTAAGGAAATAACTAAAGAGATGTACAAATACTTAGCACCAGATATATACCTTGAAATGCTGTTTGTAATAAGAAGACAAGGACATATCTATTTGTATTTATAAAAATATTGCTAATTAGCTAAATAAATTAATGTATGTCTATTTGTGCAGTGGAATACTATGCAGCCATTCGAAAAAAAGTCTGCTGTACAAGTATATTTGTTAGATGAAAGTTGTCAGGATATTGTGATTCAAAACAATAGACATAGTGTTAGAATATTTTTTGGTGTGCAGAAAAGTCTGGAACTACATATACCAAAGAGTTAACAATAATTGCTATGGGTAGTTGGAATTATAAATGTTTAAAATGTATTTTATTTTTGTTTATTTGCATTTTTTCATTTTTTCTATAATAAACATGCCTTACTTTACAATAAAGGCTAATAGATTTCAAATTAAAAACAGGTCCAGTGGTTTGGGATTTTATTGTCTCGAATGTTTGAAGTGGCAGAAGGACATGGCCTGTGATCTACCCCAATCTGTCAGAGAAACATCGGGTCCAGAGAGGAACTTCAAAGAACAGCTTACAGATGAGCCCTAAGTGGTCCTTTGATCTTCACAGTAGCATCCCCTGAGCACCACTTAACAGCTCTTGGCTAGTGTCTGCTGATAAGAAGACAGGATTAGAGACCTACCTGCTCAGTAAAGTAGCTTTGATTTAGTAGAGATGGAAATCAAGGGATTTTAATAGATTTGATCCATAAAGACTTGTTGTCCATGTTTTTGAGACAGAGAGAGGCTATAGCACAAAATAATTCAGTTAATATCTATAAGATCCATCCCTTTTAAAAAAAATATACAGGCATGTATGGATTTAGAATGAGGGAACTTAATAGTATCTGGAAAAAAATCACTGGGTGTCTGGCAGCATGGCAGGCAGAAAAGAAGTTGCCCTGTTATATAAGCCAGTCCTGTGATAAGCTAGTTCAGCTATAAGCTAGTCCTTCAAAACCACCCAGTCAAGTCTTTTATTTATTTATTTTTACTTCATTCTGCTTCCTTTAAAGCATCGGGAGTTTTATAAGTTCCCTGATCTCACTTCTCCGTATGACAGTTTGCATTGAAATCTGAGGCTTCCATTTCAAAAGCAGAGCCTCTTTTAAAGAACAGGTGTCTTGCCATCTTCCGGAAATGACAGCTAATCCTGACTCAGTCCCTTGGAACACCTAAAAAGTGCAGCTTGCCCCACCATCTGCTGGAAAAGAAAACATTATCAGGCTCGTGGATGGTGTCTGACGGATGGTTAGGGTGTGAAAAGGAAGGTAGCTATTTGGAGAGCTGCTCTGTTCATGGGAAGATTGGGAGAAGAGGTCTCCTCAAACCTGTGGGGTACCATCTGTCTGTGGGTTTATGTACTCAAAAATCAGAGAATTAGGTGTAATGATCTCTGCAGCAAAAATCTCATGTGGAAGAATCTCTCACTGCATCTGCTCCAATATGACAATTAAGGTTCACCTTCTATGGCAGTTGGTCATTGTGTCAGGTCCTCTACTAGCTAGTGAGATACCTGAAGAGACTGCATCTTATTTAGATTTTTATTCCTTACTGTGCCTAGAATAATGCTTTTTGCCTTGTTCATGTACCATACATGCTTACTGAATTGACTCTATCAATATTTTTCATCTCTTTATGCTAATGAATAAAGACTTTCAGCTTAAAAAAAAATCACTGGTTCAAAGTCTTAAGGGATGGGGAGTTTTGGGAAGATGGCAGAGGAATGAGACATGGAGATCACCTTCCTCCCCACAAATACATCAGACATACATCTACACGTAGAACAGCTCCTACAGAACACCCACTGAACGCTGGCAGAAGACCTCAGACCTCCCAAAAGGCAAGAAACTCCCCACGTACCTGGGTAGGGCAAAAGAAAAAGAAAAAACAAAGAGAAAAAAAACATAAATATAAAACATACCTGTATATCTTTCCATTTTTGACACTCGTTTCCAGGTGCTCAAACTTTAATGTTGGAGACACAATATTTAGCAGAGGAACCCTGGAAATGAAAATTAAAGCCTGGATATTCACATGTATTTGACCCTAAGATATTGTCAGCTAATAATAGGGAGGAGGAATTGTAATTTTTTTCTTCCTTATGGGTTTATTTTATTCTCCATTGTATTATTAGATCTTAATATTTACTCTGGTCAAGGGACTACTGATTGGTATAAAGATAAAAAATATTAAGTCCAACTCTTACACCCCAGGCCTTCTTGTCTAGTACCTTTTTCTTAATTGGAGTACAGTTGCTTTACAATGTTGTGTTAATTTCTGCTGTACGGCAAAGTGAGTCAGCTATATGTATACATATATCCTCTCCTTCTTGGACCTCCCTCCATCCTACCCATCTAGGTCGTCGCAGAGCACCGAACTGAGCTCCCTGTGCTATACAGCACATTCCCACTAGCTGTTTTGCACATGGTAGTGTATATATGTCAATCCTAATCTCCCAATTCGTCCCACCCTCCCCTTCCCCCACTGTGTCCACATGTCTGTTCTCTACATCTTCGTCTCTATTCCTGCCTTGCAAATAGGTTCATCTGTACTGTTTTTCTAGATTCCACATATATGCATTAATATACAATATTCGTTTTTCTCTTTCTGACTTACTTCACTCTGTATGACAGATTCTAGGTCCATCCACATCTCTACAAATGACCCAGTTTTACTCCTTCTTATAGCTGAGTAATATTCCGTTGTATAAACATACCACATCTTCTTTATCCATTCATCTGCCAATGGATATTTAGGTTGCTTCCATATCGTGGCTTTTGTAAATAGTGCTGCAATGAACATTGGGGTGCATGTATCTTTTTGAATTATGGTTTTCTCAGGGTATATGCCCAGTAGTGGGATTGCTGGGTTGTATGGTAGTTCTATTTTTAGTTTTTTAAGGAACTTCCATACTGTTCTCCATAGTGACTGTATCAATTTACATTCTCACCAACAGTGCAAGAGGGTTCCCTTTTCTCCACTCCCTCTCCAGCATTTATTGTTTCTAGATTTTTTGATGATGGCCATTCTGACTGGTGTGAGGTGATACCTCATTGTAGTTTTGATTTGCATTTCTCTAATATTAGTGATGTTGAGCAGCTTTTCATGTGCCTCTTGGCCATCTGTATTTCTTCTTTGGAGAAATGTCTATTTAGGTCTTCTGCCCATTTTTTGATAGGATTGTTTGTTTTTTTGATATTGAGCTGCATGAGCTGCTTGTATATTTTGGAGATTAATCCTTTGCCCATTGCTTCATTTGCAAATATTTTCTCCCATTCTGAGGGTTGTCTTTTGTTCTTGTTTATGGTTTCCTTTGCTGTGCAAAAGCTTTTAAGTTTCATTAGGTCCCATTTTTTAATTTTTGTTTTTATTTCCATTACCCTAGAAGGTGAGTCAGAAAAGATCTTGCTGTGATTTATGTCAAAGAGTGTTTTTCCTATGTTTTCCTCTAAGAGTTTTATAGTGTCTGGTCTTACATTTAGTTCTTTAATCCATTTTGAGTTTATTTTTGTGTATAGTGTTAGGGAGTGTTCTAATTTCGTTCTTTTACATGTAGCTGTCCAGTTTTCCCAGCACCACTTATTGAAGACTGTCTTTTCTCCATTGTATATCCTTGCCCCCTTTGTCATCGATTAGTTGACCATAAGTTCATGGGTTTATCTCTGGGCTTTCTATCCTGTTCTTTGGATCTATATTTCTGTTTTTGTGCCAGTACCATACTGTCTTGATCACTGTAGCTTTGTAGTATAGTCTGAAGTCAGGGAGCCTGATTCCTCCAGCTCCATTTTTATTTCTCATGATTGCTTTAGGTATTCAGGATCTTATGTGTTTCCATACAAACTGCAAATTTTTTTGTTCTAGTTCTGTGAAAAATGCCATTGGTTATTTGATAGGGATTGCATTGAAACTGTAGATTGTTTTGGGTAGTATGGTCACTTTCACAATATTGATTCTTCCAATCCAAGAACATTGTATATCTCTCCCTCTGTTTGTGTCATGTTTGACTTCTTTCATCATTGTTTTATAGTTTTCTGAGTACAGGTCTTTTGCCTCCTTAGGTAGGTTTATTCCTAGGTATTTTATTCTTTTTGTCATGATGGTAAATGGGAAAGTTTCCTTTAATTTCTCTTTCTGATCTTTCATTGTTAGTGTATAAGAATGCAAGAGATTTTTGTGCATTAATTTTGTATCCTACAACTTTACCAGATTCGTTGGTGAGAACTAGTAGTTTTCTGGTGGCCTCTTTAGGATTTTCTGTGTATAGTATCATGTCAACTGCAAACAGTGACAGTTTTACTTCTTCTTTTCCAATTTGGATTCTTTTATTTCTTTTTCTTCTCTGACACTGTGGCTAAAACTTTCCAAACTATGTTGAATAATACTGGCTAGGGTGGACATCACCAATGCTTGTTACTTGTTGTCTTTTTGATAGTAGCCATTCTAAAAGGTGTGAAGTGATATCTCATTGTGGTCTTAATTTTCATTTCCCTGATGATTAGAGATGTTAAGCATCTTTTTTTTGTTGTTGTTGTTAAGCATCTTTTAATATGTCTTCTGGCCATCTGTATATCTTCTTTGGAAAAACGTCTGATCAGGTTCTCTGCCCATTTTTTATTCAGGTTTTTTGGGGTTTTTTTGGATGTTGAGCTGGATGAATTTTTTGTACATTTCAGTTATTAACATCTTATCAGATATGTGATTTTCAAATATATTCTCTCATTAAATGGCTGCCTTTTAATTTTGTTGATAGTTTCCAATGCTGTGCTAAAGCTTTTTAGTTTGATGTGGTCTCACTTATTCATTTTTGCTTTTGTTTCCCTTGCCTGAGGAGATAGATCAAAAATCATTGCTAAGATTGATGTCAAAGAGTGCTTATGTTTTCTTCTAGGAGTTTTATGGTTTCAGGCTTTACATTTAAATTTTAATCAATTTTTGGCTTATTTTTGTATATGGTATGAGAAAGTAGTCTACTTTGATTTTTTTTGTATGTAGCCATACATTTTCCCCAACACCATTCACTGAAGAAGCTGTCTTTTCTCCATTGTATATTCTTGCCCCTTTGTTGTAGATTAACAGACAATATAAGTGTGGATCTATCTCTGGACTCTATTCTGTTCCATTGATCTATGTGTCTGATTTTTTGCCAACACCATAGCATTTTTTTTTTTTCAGTACGTGGGCCTCTCCCTGTTGTGGCCTCTCCCGTTGCGGAGCACAGGCTCTGGATGCACAGGCCCAGCGGCCATGGCTCACGGGCCCAGCCGCTCCGCGGCATGTGGGATCCTACCGGACTGGGGCACAAACCCGTGACCCCTGCATCGGCAGGTGGACTCTCAACCACTGCGCCCCACCATAGCATTTTGATTAGTGTAACTTTGTAGTATAGTTTGAAATCAGGGATTGTGATACCTTCAGCTTTGTTCTTCTTTCTCAAGATTGTTTTGGCTAGTCAGGATCTTTTGTGGCTGCATACAAATTTTAGAATTACTTGTTCTAGTTCTGTGAAAAATGCCATTTGTATTTTGATATGGATTGCATTGAATCTGTAGATTACCTTGGGTAGTATGGTCATTTTAACAATATTAATTCTCCCAATTCATGAGCATGATGTATCTTTCCATTTGTTTTGTATCGTATTCAATTTCTTTCATCAGTGTCTTATAATTTTCTAAGTACAGGTCTTTTACCTCCTTAATTAGATTTATTCCTAGATATTTGCTTCTCTTTGATGCAGTTGTAAATTGAATTGTTTTCTTCATTTCTCTTTCAAATAGTTTGCTGCTACTGTATAGAAACACAACAGATTTCTGTTTATTAGTTTTGTATTCTGCAACTTTACTGAATTCATTTATTAGTTTTAAATTTTTTTGGTAGAGACTTTAGATTGTCTATATATAGCATCATGTCATCTGCAAACAGTGAGAGTTTTAATTCTTCCATTCTAATTTGATTCCTTTTATTTCTTTTTCTTGTCTAATTACTCTGGCTAGGATTTCCAATACTATGTTGAATAAAGTGGTAAGAATGGGCATTCTTGTCTTGTTCCTGATCTTAGAGAAAATGCTTTCAGCATTTCGCTGTTTAATATAATGTTGGCTGTAGGTTTGTCATGTATGGCTTATATTATATTGAGGTATATTCCCTCTAGACCTATTTGTTAAAAGAGTTTTTTTCATAAACGGATGTTGAATTTTTGTTAAAAGATTTTTCTACATCTATAGAAATGATCATACGATTTTTATTCTTTGGTCTGTTAATGTGGTGTGTCACATTGACTGATTTGCTGGTATTAACCATCTTTGCATCTGGGGATAAATCTCACTTGATTGTGGTGTATGATCCTTTTAATATATTGTTGAATTTGGTTAGGTAATATTTGGTTGAGAATTTGTGCATCTATGTTCATAAATGATATTGACCTATAATTTTCTTTTTTTTGTGGTGTCTTTGCCTGGTTTGGTATCCGGGTGATGCCAAACCAGACAAAGTTCAGAATCAGTAACTTTGTAAAATGAGTTGTAAAATGAATTCAGGATCGTTATTTGTAAAATGAGTTCAGAATCATTGCCTCTTATGCAATTTTTTGGGAATAGTTTGAAAAGGATAGATGTTAACTCTTTTAAAATGTTTTGTAGAATTTATCTATGAAACCATCTGGTCTTGGATTTTCTTGGGAGATTTTTTTTTGGAGTTAATTTCATTATTGGTAATTGGTCTGTTAATATTTTGTATTTCTCTATGATTCAGTCTTGGGAGAGTGTACATTTCTAGGAATTTATAAATTTCTTCTAGGTTGTCAATTTTATTGTCATATAATGGTTCACAGTAATTTCTTTATGATCCCTTGTATTTCTGTGGTGTCTGTCATAACATCTCTTTTTTCATTTCTGATTATATATTTGGGCCCTCTCTCTTTACTCTTAATGAGTATAGCTAAAAGTTTATCAATTTTGTTTATCTCTTCAAAGAATCAACTCTTAGTTTCATTGATCTTTTCTAGTTTTTTAAAGTCTCTATTCATTTATTTCTGCTTTGCTATTTATTATTTCTTTCCTCTTACTAAATTTGGGTTTTATTAGTTATTTTATTTCTAATTCCCTTAGGTGTAAGGTTAGGTTGTTTATTTGAGATTTCATTTACTAAGGTAGGTGTGTGTCACTGTAAACTTCCCTCTTAGAACTGCTTTTTCTGCATCCTGTAGGTTTTAGAAAATGGCATTTCCATTTTCATTTGTCCCCAGATATTTTTTATTTCCTTTTTGATTTTTTTAGTGAACAATTTTTTGTTTAGTAGCATATTATTTAGCTTCCATGTGTTTGTGATTTTTGCATTATTTTTCTTATAGTTGATTTCTAGTATCATAGAAATGTGGTGAGAAAAGATACTTGATATGATTTCAACCTTCTTAAATTTATTGAGACATGTTTTCTGGCCTAGCATGTGATCTATCCTGGAGAATGTTCCATGTACACTTGAAAGTAATGTATATTTTGCTGCTTTTGGATGGAATATATATATATATATATATGTCTGTGAAGTCCATTTGACTAATGTGTCACTTAAGGTCAGTGTTTTTAAATTGATTTTCTGTCTGGATAACCTGTAAGTAGGGTGTTAAAAGTCCCCTACTATCATGGTATTACTGTCAGTTTTTCCCTTTATGTTTGTTAATGTTTGCTTTATGTATTTAGGTGGTCCTATTTTGGGTACATATATATTTACACTTGTTATATCTTCTGGCAGGATCAATGTTTTTATCATTATTTAAGGTCCTTCTTTTTCCCTTTTAGTCTTTGTTTTAAAGTCTATTTTGTCTGATTGTAGTCTTATTACTCCAGCCTTCTTCTTGTCTCCATTTGCATAGAGTGCCTTTTAACACCCCCTCACTGTCAGTCTGGGTGTGTTTTTAGATTTGAAGTAACTCTTTTGTAGACAGCATATATACAGGTCTTGTTTTGTATCCATTCAACCAGTCTGTGTCTTCTGATTGGAGCATTTAGCCCATTTACATTTAAAGTGATTATTTACACGTATATACTTATTGCCATTCAGTTAATTGGTTCCTTATTTTTTCATAGTTTCTGTCTATTCCTTTCTTTTTTGCGCTCTTCCTTTGTGATTGGTGACTATTACTGTGTTATGTTTGCATTCCTTTCTCTTTTTGTGTGTGTATCTATTATAGATTTTTGGCTTGTGGTGACCTTGAAGTTTATATTTAAGCACATATATATGTTATATACATATATATAGCTTATTTTAAGTTGATGATATTTTAAGTTCAAATGCATTCTAACAACATTGCATCTTACCACCCCCCGTGCTTAATATTTTTGATGTCAACTTTTACATCTTTTTTATTTTTGTGTGTGTGTGTCTCTCTTAACCATTTTTGCAGGTATAGATGATTTTACTAATTTTGTCTTTTATTCTTACTACTAGCTTTTTAAGTCATTGATCTACTACCTTTACTGTGTATTTTCCTTTACCAATAATATTTTTCCTTTTGGAATTTTCATATTTCTAAGTTGTGGTCTTTTCTTCTACTTAGAAAATCCCTTTAACATTTCTTGTAAGGCTGGTTTAGTGGCTCTGAACTCTTAGCTTTTACTTGTCTGTTAAACTCTCTGTCTCTCCTTCAAATCTGAATGACATCCTCATGAGGTTGAGAAATCTTGGTTGTAGTTTTTTTCCTTTCATGACTATAAATATATCATGCCACTCTCTTCTGGCATGCAGAGTTTCTGCTGAAAAGTCAGCTGACAGTCTTATGGTTTTTCCGTTGTACTTAACTAGTTGTTTTTCTCTTGCTTCTTTTAAGTTTCTCTCTATCTTTACTTTCTGCTATTTTAATTATAATATGTCTCAGTGTGGGCCTATTTGAGTTTGTCTTGACCAGGACTTTCTGTGTTTCCTGGACCTGGATATCTGTTTCCTTTCCCAAGTTAGGGAAGTTTGCAGCTATTATTGCTTCAAATAAATTTTCTGCCTTTTTCTCTCCTCTCCTCTGGGACTCGTATCATGTGAATGATAGCTCTCTTGATGTTGTCCCAGAGGTCCCTTAAACTGTCCTCATTTTTAAAAATTCCTTTTTTTTTCCCGTTCAGATCAGTGGTTCCACTACTCTTCCAGTTCACCGATCCGTTCCTCTGTGTCATCAAATCTACTGTTGACTCTTTCTAGTGTGTTTTTACATTTCCGTTACTGTAACCCTCAGCTCTGTTTGGTTCTTCTTTCTATTTTCTAACCCTTGTTAAGCTTCTCTCTGTGTTTATTGATTCCTCTCCTGAGTTTATGATCATTACTTTGAACTCTTGATTGTGTAGATTGCTTATCTCTGCTTCGCTGAGTTCTTCTGGGGTTTTATCTTCTTCCTTCATTTGGAACATTCTTTGTCACATAATTTTGCCTAATTCTCTGTTTTCATTTTTAGGTATTAGGTAGGTTGGTTATAATTCTCTATCTTGGAGAAATAGCCTTATGTAGGAGACATACTAGGGGACCCAGCAGTGCACACCCCTCTGGTCACCAGAGCTATATTACCAAGTGTGCCCTCTATGTGGGTTGAGTGGGCCCTTCTATTCTGTTGTGGCAGCGTAGACTACTGTAGGTAGTGGTGGCAGGGCCAAGTGCTGGTGCAGCTGGCTGCATGGACCAGGGTCTGGGTCTGGTGCCTGCCCACTCGTGGGTGAGGTTGAGTCCCATAGCAGAGCTGACTATGGGCCTGTGGGTCCCAAGGCAGCTGGTTTCAGATCTGGGGTGTCTGGAGACTGGTGCAAGCAAAATAAATGAAAGAACTGAGACAATTTTCATAAGTTTTAATGAGGGAGGTTTTTGATTTTTCCTATTATCTGCCTATGTCAGGTGTACATTTTTATTTTCCTTAATTATTTATTGTTTCTCTCCATTCTATCTGTTTTACTGGGGCCTGCCAAACATTGGATATTCTGATAAAAAACCAAAGAAGTAGCAACAAAAGCCTTTGTAATAAAAGAAGCATAAATATAGATTCCATTATTGGAGTAGACATTGTGTTAGTCTGTTTGTACTGATATAACAAAATACCTTAGACTGGGTGACTTAAACAACAAGCATTTATTTTTCACAGATCTGCAGGCTGGGAATCCTGAGATACAGGCACCAACAGATTTGATGTCATAGATGTTCAGAGATGACTGCCTTCTCACTGTATCCTCACATGGTGGGTAGAAGGAGGGAGCTCTCTGGACTCTCTTTTATAAGGGCACTAATCCCACTCATGAGGGCTCCACCCTTATAACCTAATCCTCTCACAAATGCCTCACCTCCTAATACCATCACATTGAGTTTCACGTATGAATTTTGGAGAGACACAAACATTCAGTCTACAGTAGCATGTTTCAAGACCTTGGCACAGGGAAGGACCAAGCAGAGATGAAAATATTCTTCTGGGCCCTCTGTGACATAATCACCAAACTGCATACCTGACACCAGAGCCACCACAGAAACAAATGTCTACAGTAGTGGTTAGTAAACTTAGGGTCATACTAGAACCATCTGGGAGGATTTAAACAATACCAAAGCCTGGGTCCTACACCCAGTTATTTGAATTTAATTTATCAGGCATAGGGCCTAGGTATCACTGTTGTTTTGTTTTTTTAATTGAAGTATAGTTGATTTACAGTGTTGTGTTAATTTCTGCCATACACTAAAGGGATTCAGTTACACACACACACACATACACACACACACACACACACAAACACACACACACACACACACACACACACACACACACACATATATATATATATTGGGTTGGCCAAAAATTTCATTTGGGTTTTTCCATAAGATGGTAGTCTGTGAGTCTGTTTCATAGATAAGTTCATTTGTGTAATATTTTGGATTCCAAGTATAAGTGATATCATATGATATTTGTCTTTCTCTGTCTGACTTACTTCACTTAGTATGACAATCTCTAGGTCCATCCATGTTGCTGCAAATGGCATTATTTCATTCTTTTTTATGGCTGAGTAATATTCCATTGTATATCTGTACCACATCTCCTTTAACCATTCATCTGTCAATGGGTATTTAGGTTGTTTCTGTGTCTTGGCTATTGTAAATAGTGGTGCTGTGAACATAGGAGTTCACGTATCTTTTTGAATTATAGTTTTGTCTGCCCCTAGGTTCTTCAGAACCATTAACATCTTTACTGGAGCATAAATGCTTTACAATGCTGTGTTAGTTTCTGCTGTATAACAAAGTGAATCAGCTATATGTATACATATATCCCCATATCCCCTCCCTCTTGCGTCTCCCCCCGACCCTCCCTATCCCACGCCTCTAGGTGGTCAAAAAGCACGGAGCTGATCTCCCTGTGCTATGTGGCTGCTTCCCACTAGCTATCTATTTTACATTTGGTAGTGTATATATGTCAGTGCTACTCTCTGACTTCGTCCCAGCGTACCCTTCCGCCTTCCTGTGTCCTTAAGTCCATTCTCTATGTCTACATCTTTATTCCTGTCCTGCCCCAGGATAATTTCCTTTTTCTTGCTTTTAGATACCATATGACCCAGCAATCCCACTACTGGGCATATATCCTGAGAAAACCATAATTCAAAAAGAGACATGTGCCACAATATTCATTGCAGCACTATTTACAATAACCAGGACATGGGAACAACCTAAGTGTCCATTGACAGATGAATGGATAAAGAAGACGTGGCACGTATATACAATAAAGTATTACTCTACCATAAAAAGAAACAAAATTGAGTTATTTGTAGTGAGGTGGATGGACCTAGAGTCTGTCATACATAGTGAAGTAAGTCAGAAAAAGAAAAACAAATACTGTATGCTAACACATATATATGGAATCTAAAAAAAAGAGAGATCCTTAATCAACTCTGACCAGTGTACCTCAGCTGCTAACCTCCTGTGCTTGGTTATATATCTGAGAGTATGTGGATTTCTTACCAGTTAGTGAAGAGTTATAGAAAAAATATTAAATTACTAGATTTTTTTAAAGGGATGAAAGCACACTGATTTATATAAAATGTACCTCATTATCATTAGTTAAATCAAACATCAGTTCTGGATTTTCTTTTTAGATAATACAGTATGTTTTCCTTTTTGTTCTTTAAAGTTAAACATTTTTGCAAAAGGAATGAATGCTCATTATTTATAATAAAGGTTTATATTTTTAAAAGGACGCCTCTTGGCTTCACTGTCTCTGCCCTTCTTTCCTGGTGTCCATAGACAACCATTCACAACTCCTTCAGCTGTTACCTCTGGTGTTTATTTCCATAGTTCTCAATAATATGTGCCAACAGTTATTTTTATTATTCAATTTAAGACCTTCTCTTTAAATTCCTGTGTTGGTAGATGGAGATTCAGCTGGGTGAGTTCACCCTCCCTTTCCCTTCTGATGTAGTTATAGCAACACATCTTTAATTCCAGTTCTCACCGCTCAGTTCTGTAACTACCCAACTCCCAGGGTTCCAGATGCTTGGGGCACTGGTCCAGGGTTGAGTGAAGCATCCCCCTCTCAGGAATCCAACAACAAATCCCCTTTCCCATGCTCTCAGGGATCACTGGGAGACAAGCAGCTTTTGTTCATAAAAACTTTTAAATAGTTTGAATAAACTCCCTTTCACTGTAGCATGGAACTATTAAACACCTTCTTAAAAGATATTCTTTCGCAAGCTTTCATTTTTGGAAACACTTGCCTTCTGAAAGGGCTACCTTCTGTGCCTCAAAAGCCATCTCCTCCTGTTCTTGGCATCAGCCTCTGATTATTCCAAAATGCCCACGCTTCCCTTGGAATTGGAGCCACCTCCAATCCCCCACCTCTGGGGGGCTGTCTGCCACACTTCCAGCCAGAGAAGGGGAAAAGATAAAGAGCTAAGTTTCATTTGTAGATGAGCATCTCACCACAATAGTAGATGACCTTCTTGGGTGGTTATGAAGAGAGACCCCTTCACTTACAGCTGCAGCTTCATTCAGGTTTGTTTAAAACCTAGTTGCATCCCTTTATAGAAATGCCTCTATACATCTTCCACACAGGAACATATAAGTGCAGGGATAAGCAATAGTTAACCAAGGTGATCTGACAACCAAAATTGAATATATTCAGCATGAAGGAATGTGAACGTTTTAATTTAGAATCTCTCTCTCTCTTTTTTGCGATGGGCTTGATTTTTTCCCTCTGTTTGGGCTAGAGCTGCTTCTCTTCTGGAACATTTTCTTCTTCAATGATGTGAAGCCATGTGTCATGTCCTGGGTATGTGGCCCCAGGCTTTCCTGGGGAATACTCAGTCGACAGCACCAAGGGGCTCTACAGAGAGGCCAGCGAGACCCAGAAGGAGACCTACGGCTTCCAACGTGGCTGTTTCTAGCCGATTCTCTCCCTCTTGGCATTGCCGATTCAGATTCCAACAGCTTAATCCTCACCGTGACAAGTATGCAGATTGGATTAATTTGAATAAGGCTAACTCTCCCTTTAGGGCCAGAGAACACACGCTCCCCCTTTGCAAGGTGCCTGAGAATCCTGGAACATTGCACACCCCTCGCCTTTGTCCTTATTTTCCCTCCACCATCTTCATCTCTCACATGGGAGTAGCCACCTCTGTGGGTCCCTCCTGGGAGTCTGGACGGTGATCTCTTTCTAAGTGCTTTCAGGCAGAGTTTATTGCTCCATTTTCTTGTTTTGTTTTCATAACATTTTGTCCACATCTCTGTAATGGTTCTTTTTAATCCCACACTGTAATTTATTTTCTTATTTTCCGATTCCTCTAGCCACTTGAGGGAAAGGTCCACTTATTTTCTTTTCCAGAGTCATTTTATTTTATTGAAGTATAATTGATTTACAGTATTATATTAGTTTCAGGTGCACAACATAGTAATTCCATATTTTTATAGCTTATACTCCATTTAAAGTTATTAGAAAATAATGGCTGTATTTCCCTGGGCTGTACAATATATCCTTGTTGCTTATTTATTTTATACATAGTAGTTTGTGTCTCTTAATCCCATACCCCTATTTTGACCCTCCCCTCTTCCCTCTCCCCACTGGTAACGACTAGTTTGTTCTCTATGTCTGAGTCTGTTTCTGTTTTCTTATATATGTTCATTTAAAAAAAATTTTTAGATTCCACATATAAGTGATAACATAGAGTATTTGTCTTTCTCTGACTTATTTCACTTAGCATGATACTCTCTAGGTCCATCCATATTGCTGCAAATGGCAAAATTGCATTCTTTTTTATGGCTGAGTGATATTCCATGGTATATATATACCACATCTTCTTAAGCCAATCATCTGCTGATGGACATTTAGTTTGCTTTCATACCTTTGCTATTGTAAATATTGTTGCTATAAACATTGGGGTGCATGTATCTTTTTGAATTTTAGTTTTCATTTTCTTCAGGTAAATACTCAGGAATGGAATATCTGGATCACATGGTAGCTCTATTTTTAGTTTTTTTGAGGAACATCCATACTGTTTTCCATAGTGGCTACACCAATTTACATTTCTACCAACAGTTTACGAGGGTTCCCTTTTCTACACATCCTCACCAACATTTGTTATTGGTAGACATTTTAAAGGTAGACATTCTGACACATGTGAGGTGGTATCTCATTATGGCTTTGGTTTCCAATTCTCTGATGATTAGTGGTGTTGAGCATTTACTTCACTTTGCCTGTTGGCCAAGAAAAGGTTATTTCTTGAATGGTTTTGTGTTTACTACACCTATTGCAGTGCCTGAGTCAAAGCAGAGGCTAAATAAGTGTTTACTGAACAAATGAATGAAAGACTTCTAAGATGGATGCATTGGGAACATTCTACGATTTATACTCTTCTTTCATGAGAATATATTGCCCAGACTATATTACACTTCAGGAGAGAATAACTATCCGACCCAAAATAGCCATAGACTATCAGAGAATTCAACCAAGAGTACTCAAGTATGTTTTTGAGGAATATTGTTCTTCCAGGGACCAAGGGTCTTCCTTCTGTAACTGAGGCTGAGAGAACAGAGTAATTGTCTAGGTATCTGCTCCTCTTCCACCCAGACAGCATCAGAAACATCTCTTTCTTTGTATTGCCAACGACGTTCTCCAGAGAACCAGGGGAAATGTCTTCTCCAAATTTGCCCTTGGAGAACTGAGTGAAACTCTTTTTTGGAGACAGAGCAAAAGGAAACAATCTGAGAGATAAGGCAGGCTACCGTAAAAAGAAAAGAGGATATTTTCCAAGTAGCCTCTAAAATTTGGAGGATTATGTCAGCCACCCAGCTTCAAAACTGTAAATACTATTGGAAGTATTGATTTGTAAATTTGTATAAGTAAAACTGCGGGTAGAAACTGGAAACTGGTGTATCTTATACACCCTGTGCGTATGAATAACTAGTTTTTGCAACTACTGCTTGTCTTACTGTTTAACCATTTGTATTAGTTTCCTAAGGCTGCTCTAACAAATTACCACAAATTTCGTGGCTGAAAACAACAAAAATGTATATTCCCCCACAGTTCTCTTCTCTGTCTGTCTCCTGGCTTCTGGAAGCTGCTGGCAATCTTTGATATCTCTTAACTCATCACACCCATCTCTTCTCCATCTTCACATCACCTTCTACTCTGTGAGTCTGTGTCTCAAACTTCTCTAATTTTTCTAATAAGGATACCAGTCATTGAATTTATGGCTCACTCTAAATCCAGGATGAGCTCATCTTGAGATCTTAGCTTCATTAAAGTCGCAAAGACCCTGTTTCCAAGTAAGGTTACATTCACTGAAACCAGGGTCAGGACCCAGCCATATCTGTTGGGGGAATACAATTCAATTCACTCCACCAGCTATGGCTTTAAAAAGTGCCTGCATTACATAAAAAACACATGTTAGATTTTGCATATAGTAAGTGTATGTTACAGAAGCGAAGGAAACTCAAAAATTGAGGTATCAATACTTGTCTGGAAAATTTTGGTAAAATAGTCAATTTTGATTCATGTAGTTGAATGTTTTAGGCCAAACATGCTTTGAAAACTTGTATGATGCTTTGGGCAGATTCTCTTAGTTTTAAAAGACATGGAGTTGAGCAAAAGGTAAGATAATAGCTTGGCCAAGGGAGACTTATTATAAAAGAACAGAGAGGCAAGGCTTTCAGGCTCAAAAATATTCCAAAGGTCTGGTAACTTGTGAAAATGACTTGCGGTGTTATAAAATTAATTACTTGACCGTGGATGTGTTTTTATTTATTACAGTCTAGAATTTGTACTTTGATCTATAATTCTTCAATTTAAAATATTAATTGGAGGGGGTTATTTAGTTGATATTTACTGAACTCTAGATATTCAGTTATGAGAAAAACAATAGATGTATTTTGCTCTTCTTACTAGCTTTCGTTGGTCAGTGATACTTAAGATTGAATAAGATCTTGATCACTTTAGTCTCAATTACTCTTTTTTAAAAAAATATTTTCACATATCAGTTGTGAAATTTATTTTATTTTTTGGCTGTGCCATGCATCATGCGGGATCTTCCCTGACCAGGGATCAAACCTGTACCCCCTGCATTGGGAGTACGGAGTCTTAACCAATGTACTACCAGAGAGGTCCTTCAATTACTCTCAGTAATTTAATTGGCCTGTGATGAATCAGTCTATTAAACTTGCATTGGCAACGGAGAACTGTATTTACATTTTTTAAAACATAGCACTATAATTTATGATACTTCTTCCATACAGTGGGTGATTTGATGAATTCTTCTAAAACATGCTTTGCTTGGTTATAGAATAAAAAATGTTTTAAGCAAAATACATATTTGAGTTCTTATTAAAAAGAGAATAAAGTAATTGCTAGTTAAGGAAATTGTACAATAATGAGTCATTGTTTGAATAATTTGTTTTTATGAAAGTGGTGAATAAGAAATATTTTAAAATATTAATGACCAAGGCTGTAAAAAAGATCATGGTAAGCAATTTTGGCTCTTTTTATTAACGAAAACACATGGCATATTTACTGCTTTGTAAAGAAATCCATGGAGCACTTGGTATCTTGGGTTTCTTAACCATCTGGTCAATTTTGGATTAGAAAATATGAGAAAAAGTAAAATCAAAGACAGTGAAGTTGGAACAAATGTAGTAGAGAAAGAAAGTAGAATCATAGGAGCGAGTGTAAACAGTCATCACTAAGAAGTAGGGGGGTGTGTGTGTGTGTGCGTAGGAAACGGATGATTGAATTTATCTCTGGCTAAAGATAAAATATAAATATTCTTCCTTCTTACTGATTAATTTTTTTCTCTTCTCCGGCTTCTAACACATTCTAAAGAGTGCTCATATTAATTATTGAAAGCAATATTTGTGCGATTAGACTGAATTAAAAGTTATAATAATATGGTTAAACAGTGTGGTAAGAGCCAACTTTAGTAGAACAAAGGAAAACCCATTACTTTTATTTTATTTTATTTTTCACTTTAAATATTGTACCAATATATTCTGGACTCCAGGGTTTCTGATGAGTAATCCCTGGCCTAAAACTTTCTTTTCTCCCAATATTTAATGGATTGTTTTGTTTCTGGCTGCCTTCAAAGGTTTCTTGTTATCTTTGGTCTTCAGCAGTTTGACTATAATGTGTTTACATGTGATTTTCTCCATAGTTATTATGCTTGGATTTCATTGCGCTTCTTTTACTTGTAAATTAATATACATCATATAATTTTGATATTATTATATACACCTGATGCCAGGTTCATGTTTTTAACTTTCTAAAAATTTCTCTCCTTTCTATTGATCTCTCTTTAAATTTAATATATTTTTCTTCTGTTAACTAAATTATGTTACTAAGCCCATCTAACACTTTTTATTTTTAAAATTTTAGGTGCTGTTTATTTCTGGTTTAATTTTTTTGTTCTTTTCATATTTTCTATTTCTGTGATGAGTGTTTTATGTTTTAAATTTATTGTCTTGTGTTTCCAACATCTAGGTTATCTCAGGATTAGTCACGTTAATTGCTATTTTTCTTATTCTTGAGTATTGGTCAAATTATCCTAGTTCTGTGTACATCAGGTAATTGTGTATTTCTTCTTCGATATTGTGAACATTGTTTTGTGGGTACTGGGTTCTGCTGTATTCGTCTAAAGAGTGTATATGCTTTATTTTAGCAAACAATTAGCTTGGTTTTGTTCAAACTAGAAACTTTCATAGCTTCAGTGGTTACAGCACAGATCTTCATTAAGTCGGCTTCCTGATGCCCAAGGCATACGTGGTTCAGGCGTCATCTAAAGACTTGGTCCAAGTTTATTCACCAGATGTGGGGCTGCCCTTTCTCTGGATTTCTCCTTCCTGGAATTGCCCCTCACTGTTCTGTGACCCATGTGCTTTGGATTACTTTCCTTAGACTCTCCAGTGAGGAAGACTTACTATCAGTGATTTACTTTCCCTCACTGTGAATGCGGATGCTCTATAGACAGAGCCACCAAAATGAGAAACTTAAACTATCTCAGGCAGTTTTCGCAAGGAAAATTCATTACTTTTAAATACCTAGTTGAGAGAGAGAGAAATTGCAGGAAAACACAACCTACCATATTGGGAAAGGTGGCGTAAGAAATCTGGGAAATGATATCTACCTGGCAGTTTTTCTTCACAGCATGTGGAAAGAAGGATGTGTAACCAAGAGACTGCGAATGTCATCTTTGTGTTCCCACCTTTGTCTTTTCTCCATTAAGCAAGAAAAACTACAAATAACTCCTGGTTAGGTTTCCAAAAAAGAGGTAAGATATGAAAAGGCAGGTTTGTTCATTAAGAAGTAAAGTATAGAGAACATAATTCTTTATACTTATCATGGTGATTTATGAATATAGAAACCAAGAAGCCCTAAGTTAAGACAGTAAGGGAAGAATTAGGAACACTGGTTCCAACCCAAGAACTACCTCCCCTAATTCAGTGGGTGAGTGCTGGGAAACCAGCCCACTTCTCTGAGTCTCAGTTATGTCCTTAGTAAAATGAGGGGATTGGTGCAGATGATAATATCATAAAATGTGGCTGAACGAAAGTACTAATAAAGTCAAAATTGTGCACTCAATTTGATCGTTAGGTAGAATAGTGATATCATTAGTGTCACAAACTGGTTTTTAACTATATTCATTTTTTGAGACATTATTCATTGTTTGCAATAGTGTCTGGGTAAGACAATGAATTATCTAAAATTTATTACCATTGTTGGGAATACAGCTAAAACTTCATGACTCTCTCATTTAAGGAAGGATTGATATATTTGACTACTTAGAAACAATTGCATGGCAAATAACCATAAACAAATAAAAGAAAAATCACACATTGTGAAGAAAATATTTGTATCTTGCATTTCTAATATTTAAAGGTGGTACTAAAAACAAGAAAGAGAAAGACAAATAGAGATATAAAAATGGGCAAATGATATGATAGTTCACAAGAAGAAGTAAAAATTGAGTTTAATGATTTTTTTAACATCTATATTGGAGTATAATTGCTTTACAATGTTGTGTTAGTTTCTGTTGTATAGCAAAGTGAATCAGCTATATGTATACATATATCCCCATATCCCCTCACCCTTGTGTCTCCCTCCCACCCTCCCTACCCCACCCCTCTAGGTGGTCACAAAGCACCGAGCTGATCTCCCTGTGCTATGTGGCTGCTTCCCACTAGCTATCTATTTTACATTTGGTAGCGTATATGTGTGGAGTTTAATGATCTTTAAAGATATTTAAAGATCCTCAAACTCACAATAGAAGAAATGCAAATTAAAACTATATTGAGGTACTACTTCTCATTTATCAGGTTGGCCACATTTCAGATGTTTGGCAGTACATACTGTTGGCAAGGTTTTGATGAACTAGGCACTCTCATATGGTGTGGTGGGAATGCAAAATTGTTATGTCCCCCATAAAAGGAAAATTGGCAGTATTTTTCCAAATTACATATTCATTTATTCTCTGAATATATTCGAATATATTTGAATATATTCAAATATTCTCTGATATTTTGGAGATTAAATTGATTCCAATTTCTAGGAATATAATCCAAGAACACATTAGTATAAATAGGACTGGTGTCAGCAAAAGATTATTCATAGTGTTATTTGTATATACAATATGTGTTATGTATGTGTAATATAGTAAAGAATCACATATTTATAAGTAAATATATACAAATGCATATATATGTAATAATAGTAGAGAAAAAACAAACACATCCCAAATGTGTAGTACACCTCACAATGGAATACTAGGTAGACATGTAAAGGAATGAGGAAAATCCTCTACACAACAATGTGGTGTGGATATCAGGATACATTCTTAAGTGAATAAAGCAAGGTGCAGACTGACACCTTTAAGACATATCATCTTTTGTGTAGGAAAGGGGGAGAGTGTGCATGTGTGTGTATATTTGTTTATCTGCAAAATGAAGTACTGAAAGGATATGCTAAAATTTAACATGGTAAATTTTTACATGGTACCACCTATGGTAGGCGGCAACAACGTCAATAAGGGAGAGATGGAAATAAGACTTTATTTATGTTTGGTTAAATTTATAGTTAGTTATAAAATTTCAACTTCAGAATTGTGTAAGTATATGTATATTCACAAAATAAAAATTAAAAAAGCAATATTTAAGAATTAAAAATACACTAAAATGAATGAGTCTAAATGCATTGCAAATTGGAGACAAAACCATTTAATGAAAGGTGTGATTGCAAGAGACTTCAGAGCTCACTATTTTGCTTATACATACAAAGTATATTCTATGTGTTATAAGGTCATATATATATATATATCTATTAGCATCTTTATTGGAGTATAATTGCTTTACATTGGTGTGTTAGTTTCTGCTGTATAACAACGTGAAGCAGCTACACGTATACATATATAACCATATCCCCTCCCTCTTGCGTCTCCCTCCCACCCTCCCTATCTCACCCCTCTAGGTGGTCACAAAGCACTGAGCTGATCTCCCTGTGCCATGCAGCTGCTTCCCACTAGCTATCTATTTTACATTTGGTAGTGTATATATCTCCATGCCGCTCTCTCACTTCGTCTCAGCTTACCCTTCCCCCTCCCCGTGTCCTTAAGTCTATTCTCTATGTCTGCCTCTTTATTCCTGTCCTGCCTCTAAGTTCTTCAGAAGCACTTTGTTTTTGTAGATTCCATATATATGTGTTAGCATATGGTATTTGTTTTTCTCTTTCTGACTTCACTCTGTATGACAGTCTCTAGGTCTATCTACCTCACTACAAATAACTCAATTTCGTTTCTTCTTATGGCTGAGTAATATTCCATTGTGTATATGTGCCACATCTTCTTTATCCATTCATCTGTCGATGGACACTTAGGTTGCTTCCATGTCTCGGCTATTGTAAATATTGCTGCAATGAACATTGTGGTACATGACTCATTTTGAATTATGGTTTTCTCAGGGTATATGCCCAGTAGTAGGATTGCTGGGTCGTATGGTAGGTCTAATTTTAGATTTTTAAGGAGCCTCCGTACTGTTCTCCATAGTG
The DNA here is from genome assembly GCF_964270905.1 of Leucopleurus acutus. Classification (NCBI taxonomy): domain Eukaryota; kingdom Metazoa; phylum Chordata; class Mammalia; order Artiodactyla; family Delphinidae; genus Leucopleurus; species Leucopleurus acutus. The sequence continues at coordinate 154,861,692 of NC_139146.1, forward strand.
GCTGTATCAATTTACATTCCCACCAACAGTGCAAGGAGGGTTCCCTTTTCTCCACACCCTCTCCAGCATTTATTGTTTGTAGATTTTTTGATGATGGCCATTCTGACTCGTGTGAGGTGATATCTCATTGTAGTTTTGATTTACATTTCTCTAATGATTAGTGATGTTGAGCACCCTTTCATGTGTTTGTTAGTAAACTGTATATCTTCTTTGGAGAAATGTCTATTTAGGTCTTCTGCTCATTTTTGGATTGGGTTTATTTTTTGGATATTGAGCTGCATGAACTGCTTGTATATTTTGGAAATTAATCCTGTGTCAGTTGCTTCATTTGCAAATAATTTTTCCCATTCTGAGGTTTATCTTTTCGTCTTGTTTATGGTTTTCTTTGCTGTTCAAAAGCTTTTAAGTTTCATTAGGTCCCATTTATTTATTTTTGTTTTTATTTCCATTTCTCTAGGAGGTGGGTCAAAAAAGATCTTGCTGTGATTTATGTCATAGTGTAAATGACTATATTTTCTGCCTATGTTTTCTGCCTCTAAGAGTTTTACAGTGTCTGGCCTTACATTTAGGTCTTTAATCCATTTTGAGTTTATTTTTGTGTATGGTGTTAGGGAGTGTTCTAATTTCATTATTTTACGTGTAGCTGTCCAGTTTTCCCAGCACCACTTATTGAAGAGGCTGTCTTTTTCCATTGTATATTCTTGCTTCCCTTATTAAAGATAAGGTAACCATATGTGCATGGGTTTATCTCTGGGCTTTCTATCCTGTTTCTTTGATCTATATTTCTGTTTTTGTGCCAGTACCATACTGTCTTGATTACTGTAGTTTTTTAGTTTTGTCTGAGGTCAGGAAGCCAGATTTCTCCAGCTCCATTTTTCTTTCTCAAGATTGCTTTGGCTATTCAGGGTCTTTTTTGTTTCCATACAAATTGTGAAATTTTTTGTTCTAGTTCTGTGAAAAATGCCAGTGGTAGTTTGATAGGGATTTCATCGAATATGTAGATTGCTTTGGGTAGTAGAGTCATTTTCACAATGTTGATTCTTCTAATCCAAGAACATGGTATATCTCTCCATCTGTTTGTATCATCTTCACTTTCTTTCATCAGTGTTCTATAGTTTTCTGCATATAGGTCTTTTGTGTCCTTAGATAGATTTATTCCTAGGTATTTCATTCTTTTTATTGCAATGGTAAATGGGAGTGTTTCCTTAATTTCTTTCAGAGTTTTCATAATTAGTGTATAGTAATGCCAGAGATTTCTGTGCATTAATTTTATATCCTGCTACTTTATCAAATTCATTCATTAGCTCTAGTAGTTTTCTGGTAGCATCTTTAGGATTCTCTAAGTATAATATCATGTCATCTGCAAGCAGTGACAGTTTTACTTCTTTTCTGATTTGGATTTCTGTTTTTCTTCTTCCTCTCTGATTGCTGTGGCTAAAACCTCCAAAACTATGTTGAATAATAGTGGTGAGAGTGGGCAACCTTGTCTTGTTCCTGATCTTAGTGAAAATGGTTTCAGTTTTTCACCATTGCGAACAATGTTGGCTGTGGGTTTGTCATATACAGCCTTTATTATGTTGAGGTAAGTTTCCTCTATGCCTACTCTCTGGAGGTTGTTTTTTTTTGTCATAAATGGATGTTAAATTTTGTTGAAAGCTTTCTCTGCATCTATTGTGATGATCATATGGTTTTTATCCTTCAATTAATTAATATGGTTTATCACATTGATTGATTTGCATATATTGAAGTGTCCTTGCAATCCTGAGATAAACCCCACTTGATCACGGTGTATGATGCTTTAGGTGTGCTGTTGGATTCTGTTTGCTACTATTTTATTGAGGAGTTTTGCATCTATGTTCATCAGTGATATTGGCCTATAGTTTTCTTTCTTCGTGACATCTTTGTCTGGTTTTGGTATCAGGGTGATTGTGGCCTTGTAGAATGAGTTTGGGGGTGTTCCTCCCTCTCCTATATTTTGGAAGAGTTTGAGAAGAATAGGTGTTAGCTCTTCTCTAAATGTTGCATAGAATTCACCTGTGAAGCCATCTGGTCCTGGGTTTTCGTGTGTTGGAAGATTTTAAATCACAGTTTCAATTTCAGTGTTTCTGATTGGTCTCTTTATATTTTCTATTTCTTCCTGGTTCAGTCTCGGAAGGTTGTGCTTTTCTAAGAATTTGTCCATTTCTTCCAGATTGTCCATTTTATTGGCACATAGTTGCTTGTAGTAGCCTCTTATTTTCCTTTGTATTTCTGCAGCGTCAGTTGTTACTTCTCCTTTTTCATTTCTAATTCTATTGATTTGAGTCTTCTCCCCTTTTTCTTAATGAGTCTGGCTAATGGCTTGTGAATTTTGTTTATCTTGTCAAAGAACCAGCTTTTAGTTTTATTGATCTTTGCTCTCATTTTCTTCATTTCTTTTTCATTTGTTTCTGATCTGATCTTTATGATTTCTTTCCTTCTGCTGACTTTGGGGGTTCTTTGTTCTTCTTTCTCTAATTGCTTTAGGTGTAAGGTTAGGTTGTTTATTTGAGGTGTTTCTTGTTTCTTTTTTTTTTAACATCTTTATTGGAGTATAATTGCTTTACAGTGGTGTGTTAATTTCTGCTTTTCTTGTTTCTTGAGGTAGGATTTTATTGCTATAAACTTCCCTCTTAGAACCACTTTTACTGCATCCCATAGGTTTTGTTCATTGTGTTTTCATTGTTATTTGTTCCTAGGTATTTTTTTATTTCCTCTTTGATTTCTTCAGTGATCCCTTGGTTATTAAGTAGTGTATTGTTTAGCCTCCCTGTGTTTGTACTTTTTACAGATTTTTTCCTGTAATTGATATCTAGTTTCATAGCATTGTTGTGGGAAAAGATACTTGATCTGATTTCAATTTTATTAACTTTACCAAGGCTTGATTTGTACCCCAAGATATGATTTATCCTGGAGAATGTTCCATGAGCACTTGAGAAGAAAGTGTATTCTGTTGTTTTTGGATGGAATGTCCTATAAATATCAATTAAGTCCATCTTGTTTAATGTGTCATTTAAAGCTTGTTTTTCCTTACTTATTTTCATTTTGGATGATCTGTCCATTGGTGAAAGTGGGGTGTTAACGTCACCTACTATGATTGTGTTACCGTCAATTTCCCCTTTTATGGCTGTTAGCATTGCCTTACGTATTGAGCTGCTCCTATGTTGGGTGTATAAATATTTACAATTGTTATATCTTCTTCTTGGATTGATCCCTTGATCATTATGTAGTGTCCTTCTTTGTCTCTTGTAATATTCTTTATTTTAAGGTCGATTTTGTCTGATATGAGAATTGCTGCTCCAGCTTTCTCTTGATTTCCATTTTCATGGAATATCGTTTTCCATCCCCTCACTTTCAGTCTGTATGTGTCCATAGGTCTGAAGTGGGTCTCTTGTAGACAGCATATATATGGGTTTTGCTTTTGTATCCATTAAGCCAGACTGTGTCTTTTGGATGGAGCATCTAATCCATTAACATTTAAGGTAATTATTGATATGTATGTTCCTATTATCGTTTTCTTAATTGTTTTACGTTTGTTATTGTAGGTCTTTTCCTTCTGTTGTGTTTCCTGCCTAGAGAAGTTCCTTTAGCACTGGTTGTACAGCTGGTTTGGTGGTGCTGAATTCTCTTAGATTTTGCTTTCTGTAAAGGTTTTAATTTATCCGTCAAATCTGAGTGAGATCCTTGCTGGGTAGAGTAATCTTGGTTGTAGGTTTTTCCATTTCATCACTTTAAATATGTCTGCCACAACCTTCTGGCTTGCAGAGTTTCTGCTGAGATATCAGCTGTTAACCTTATGGGGATTCCCTTGTATGTTATTTGTTGCCTTTCCCTTGCTGCTTTTAATATTTTTTCTTTGTATTTAATTTTTGATAGTTTGATTAATATGTGTCTTGGCAGATTTCTCCTTGGATTTTTACTGTATGGGACTCTCTGTGCTTCCTGGACTTGATTGACGGTGTGATGGTGCTGGTGTGATGAATTGACATATACACTAATATGTATAAAATGGATAACTAATAAGAACTTGCTGTATAAAAAAAAATAAAAAAAGGTTCGTTTTCAAAGTCCAAGGATTTCTAATGTTAGTTCATTTCACTTAAAAACTAAATGGGAAAAGAGCAAGTGATGCTTTTTAAATACACAATACCAAAGATGCCTGCAAAGTCAATTTTTCCAGTTTGTAATCATTTTATTATTTCATAGCATAGTTAACTAAATGGAGAATAGTTTTTCATATCCAGCTTTTCTATTAATATCCAGCATACCTTCTTATTTTCTGTGTACTTAGCTTATCTCTCTACATGCAGAGCAGTTTCTTTCTTACCTTTGCTCAGCCAAGCAAGATAAGGGGCTATAATTATAGAGAAATGTATCCTTTGTAGAGTCAAAATGTTCCCTGAATAAATTTTTTTTGTTCAGAAAATTAATACGACTACAATGGAAGGCAAATTTACTTTCACCTTTACCAAATTATTTATCAAAATTTCAAAGGCCATGCTGGGCTAAACAGATGTGGGAATAAAGTTGATTTCTTGTTAAAATATTATAGCTTACATCTAAAATAAACATATAAAGTTTATTGACTTGGAGGAAATTTTAGTACCAGTAAAGTATGTTTTTTGTTTAGTTAAAGCTATGATTATAACAGAATACGCACATGTTTTTACATCTCATTATACTTCTTGCCAGGACCCCAGAAGAGACTAGGCACTTGCTTTTCCTTATTCTTCTTATTTACTTACTCTTTTTTACTGAGCACTATTGTCTCCAACAAGAAACTTCCTGGCAAAGCCAGCAGGGACAGAGCTCCAGCTCTACCTGAGTGCAGGCTATCCAGACGACTTATGTTTTAAACTTCTCATTTATTTACTTTGTTTCTTACATGTTCTTATCATGTTAATATCGTAGATCAGAATTCATGCTTAGTGGTCATAAGACTCATAAAAAATTTTGGATTGTCATATTACTAGAGACCAGCTTTTAATTTACCATCAATCTTGAACCCAGACAATTTTGTGATTTAGAATTTTTCTGAAAATTTCATTTAAACACAATGTCTATCTTATTTTATGGGAATTGTTAACCAACCAAGTAACATAAAATATTAATGCAGTCTCTCTTTTTGAAAAATGTGAGATAATGTGTATTATGTATAACACATAAAAACAAAGACTATTTCAAGGCTGGTCTGGCAAGTGACTTGCAAACTGTTTACACTACTGTCACATGACACCACTTCAGCTGATAAATAGAAATGTCCATCCCTAGGTCAGCATCTTGGGAACCCAGCTATTGTTCATGGAATGGGGACTTGTATGAGGGGTTGTGGTGACCACTTTGCTGTTATTTTACCGTTCACTGTTATCACGATTGAAACTATTTTTAGATGACATAAAAAGGTATCCAAATACTGTTTAACTGGTGGTACTCCTTTTAGTGCTGAAAAACAAGCTTTAAAATCAGTAAGTTTGGAAAGGAAGTTAGAAGTGATGAAATACTATGAAGAATTCCTCATGATTGTCATTATACATTAGGCATAGTTTTGGAGACCTCTACAAAAATATTAGAGGCAATATTGCTAAATTAAAAGGAGACATTAAAGCAAAAAAAAAAAATACCCAAAAAGCACATTTGTTGTAAATTATTCATTTTAGGTAGATATTATCCACCCCCAACCCCCAATTCTCAATTTGGAAAAACTAGGTTTGGATTATCAAAGTTTCAAAATATGCCAAGTCTTCAGCAACTTGTTGCTTATGTGAAATGCCACTTTCCCAATACCAGAACAGTTTCAAGAGAAAAACAAATACCGTATAATATAGCTTAGATGTGGTATCTAGAAAAATGGTACAGATTAACTCACTGGCAAAGCAGAAATTGAGTCACAGATGTAGAGAACAAACTTTTATAGTTACCAAGGGAGGAAGGGGTGGTGGTGGGATGAATTAGAATATTGGGATTAACATATACACACTACTATGTATAAAATAGATAACTAATGAGAACCTGCTGAATAGCACAGGGAACTTGACTCAATACTGTGTAATGACCTATATGGGAAAAGAATCTAAGAAAGAGAGGATATATGTATACATATCGCTGATTCACTTTGCTGTACAGCAGAAACTAACACAACATTGTAAAGCAACTATACTCCAATAAAAATTAATAAAAAATAAAGTTCGGAAAAGGTTGCTTGAAAGGTGGAAATTTGGGGATAGGAAAGAGGAGGGAATGAGGGTGGTTTGAGCAGACCAGTGTTTGATAGCTTTCTGCCTTCACAACTATCCTGTTAGTGTTTCCATTTCTAATATCTGCTCTGATGGAAAAAAATTGACTCAGAGTCTAGGTCAGTGGACAGGAAGAAGAGAGAGCAAGTAAAGATGGGAAACAAGAGAGCTCCTAACCCTGAGTGCTTTTGCACCGAGGAAGCATATACAGGATCTTAAAGAAAGTAGGAAGATCTCTCTACATTCCCTTTCATCTTCTTAACTTTTCTACTCTAAGCCCTAGTTATCTCACTAGCATGTCTCTTCAACCAGCTAAGTCCCCATTTAGCAAGATTTTTGTCAAGCCCTTTAAACATGCTATTGTTGACATGTTTCTTCATGGACATCTTAGGTATTAAAAATGGTAAGCAGTTTTCCCAATATATTCCAGACCATATTGATTAGGGGCTGACACCCAAGTCCTGTCTGATGACTATAATACTTGCAAAATATATGCCTAAGGGCCACTAATAAATTTCTGGGAATGTGTAATAAACATGAAAATTTAATTTCCTAAATCAATAATATAGCCTATTAACGTTAAAGAAGTGTTGAAATAAATTACGCCTTATGTGTTGGATGCCCTTGGATATCTGATTTAATTTAATTCTGTGTAGCAGTGGAGTTTCTTGGAGACACCTTCTAGACTCATCTCTCATTTTGTATTAGTACATTGCTTAGTTTGAATTCCTCCAAGAAATGAACCTTTGAGGGAGATCCAAGCCAATGAAGTGGGAAAGAGGGAGAGAGAAAGAAGAAAAGCCAGAAGAGTTTGTGTAGTGAGCAGGCTATTGCTGTGTGCAGTTGGGGTTCAGCCTTGTGGGAGACGCCTTCAGAAACTATGTGGAGCAACCCTGGCCTGTCCCTCTGGAGGATAGGAAGTTTGGCACATTTACCCACCAAATCTCATCCCCTGTTGTTTGAAGGTGGTCCTTGTGATCTTAACTCTTCAGCCCTCCAGTACTTCGTCGTCCTGTAAGGGTCAAAAATCATCCTCAAACATAGAAGAGAAACAGATCCTTGAGGTAGGAAGTTAGCCTCCCAGGTGTGTGGACCTCAGCTTCAGGTGCACTCACGGGGGCTGAGGGGAGAGGCGTCGACATCACATGCTACATGCATAATGCTAGTATTGGGTCAACAAAAACCTTACTGATAAGTGGTATCCCTTCACATACACATTACCAGAAACAGTCTCATCCATCTCCTTGCATAGATTTCCCTTTAGATTGATTGCTTTCCCCTGCCATCATGGCCTCAAGTCATTAAAATGATTTTCCATGGTATTTCTCAACATTTTCTAAGTGTTTTGGTCTTAGAATTCCTTTTCAGGAGAAGAGTTTCCAAAATGTATGCAACATCAGGTCCTAAAAATATAATATAGCAAGAGTTTTTACTGCATTGACAATAGAGTGAATTTGCATAGGGTCTCTAGAAGAAAAGATAGATGACAGACTCAATTTTATGAAGCCAAGAAGTCCTTTAGACAGGCATGTAATGCAGAAAAGGAAATCTCTCAGAATGTGTTTATTTTTAACATCTGGATTACTAAAGATTGACTTAATCTTTATTTTATGTGTTATGTGCCAATTCAATGACTCAAAATGTGCATTATAGGCAGTGAGATGGCAGTGATTGGAAAATTGGTATCTTTACTCTCTTAATTGGGTTCCATATTTAACAGCAAAGGCTCTTCTCAAGTCTGATTTGTTTATTGGAAAAATAATGCTTGTGAAATCTTTCGGCTACTAAATATTTGGAGTTATTTATTAATGACAATAAAACAAATTGACCCTTTAGATTTTGTTCTGTTCTTACGTTTTTTTCCAATGAAATGAAAAAAAAAAAAAACCCAGTCAATTCTTGGCTATACTCTGTGGTATAAGGAATAATCAGTGGAGATAGAATACATTCTCTCACACTTATTCAGTCTCTGTAGCAGGACACTGAGACGACCTGTCACACACCAAGCCTGGACCTCTCTCTTCCCCTCAGTGCATCTTTTCTGAAGCAGTTACTTAGCCAAACTCCTTACCTCTGTTTTTTTTTCCCCATTACTATTCACATATATATATATATATATATATATATAAAAATAATTAATTATTTATACTGTTGCTAGATCTAATTCCTTACCTGTTTTTTTTCAATCAAATTATCATCAAATTTAAGAAGATGAAGACTACATCAAGCCATACATGATCTATATGAGTTTACCTTGCCCATCACCCAGACTATGTCCCATATAAGATTCTGGCCACTCTCTTTTCAGACTTTTCACGTTGCAGGCTTACACATGCCTCTCTTTGCCTTGTATCACTCTGCTTCTAAAATCTAGAAGAAGAAGCTTCTTCTTCTCTCTGAAGTTTCAGCCTAAGTTATGTATGTTCAATGTCATCTTCTGATAGCAGCCCACACAGATTTCTCCTCTTTTAACTCCTTTCTTGTTTCTTGGGTACTGTGTATACTCTACAAGAAGCATTTTGTACTTTTCGTATTGGCTAGTGGTTCAAGTGAGAAACTTCAGAACAATGATCCTCAAATTTTAATGTGCATGACAGTTAGTTGGGGAGCTTGATACAAAAGTAGATTCTAGAGTTCCCTCAGCTACTTCTGTTGAAGGCACTTGTGGATTGTGCCCTGAGAAATCGTGCCCTGTTTTAGTTTTTCCTTAACATGTAAAACTATAATTTACTCATTGTTTTTAGGATACATAAACTATTGCATTATCTTCTCATCCTCCCTGAGTTGGTTGCTTACTTGATAAAGACCGATCTTGACCCCTGCGGGTGAACAACTAAGCCTTGACCCTGAGGTTGTTTCGGAATCTCGGAGACGCTGGTGATCAGGAGTGAAAACTACTGGCTTCCAGATAAATTAGATGCCTCTTTGGATTATAGAAAATGATGTCATTTTAGAGTCGACTCTCTCCACTGTCAAATAGATTTCAACAGATGTGTTGAAGCATTTCTTCTTTCTCTCCTGTAATAATGTTACCTTTATCTCTTGATGACAAGTGTCCCATCCTGGATGGGAGTAAATCCCTCTAACGAAGACTATTCCTATCTTGTTGGTCCAAGGTTCCATTTCATAAAAATAGCCCTCCAGCAAGACAGCTCAAACTAGCTGAAGGAAAACAACGACATTTAAGGGCAAAATCTTTAAAATGCAAAAAACAGGAAACTATAAAATTAGGCTGATTTTCCTCTTATTAGATTCAAAGCAAACATTCAATATGTCCTTAATAGATTCTGGTCTATTTATTTCTACTTTCTATTATGAAAACTTGGTTAAAATCTACTACAGCATATTTCTCTAAAATAACTATTTCAGATGATCTGTTCTTCAGGGCTATATATACACTTCAATTCTAACTTTAATTCCTCCCGTCAGCAAGTCACAAGAGGCATACAACCACCAGTAGCCTTTTTTTCTTTTGACCCTTAAATCAGAACTCACAGCTTAAGGTTTTTATAGTAAATTAAACCCTTTTTATATGTTTTCTCAAATTCCTGTGTTTCCTTCTAGTAGGTAGTAGTACCATAACTTAATGATTTAAGTTTTGTTTTTTTCCATTTCTCTTATTATGTGGTCCTATAGATTATATTGTTATCCCTAACTAAGGCATCTAAAAAATAAAAATTTAAAGATATATGGTCTAATTTCTATTCAGATGAAAGAAAGAAATCAGTGATCCATTTCAAGACGGAATTTATTTAAGGAAAGAAAAGCACGATGGTCTGCATCAGTTAAAATATGTATAAACCTGCTTCATGTATAGTTGTGGAGTAAGAGAAGGGAAACAAGGGCCTGTAATGTTTGTTCCAGGTACTGAATGCGAATTGCAGCATGGGAGAAATCAGTTCAGTTCTATGCTTCGTGAGCGTTGCGGCCCCCTGAGTAGGATGATCTGGTAATAGTTACAGAGTCAGTTATTCATGAAGCGGGAGCAGAGGGCAAAGAATGGGTGAGAGTGTGGCTATTGGTTGTCCGAATACACAAAAGGAGAATTAATAGTGAGATTTACATTAAGAAAGGCTAACTCTACACCAGCCCCTCCAGGGAAAGAGAAGTTAAGAAGGGAAACGGAACAGGTTCAAAAGGGAATTTAAAATATTAACCTATTTAGCAACTACACCAAGATTGATTTGAGAATTTACTAAGCTTGTCTAAGCAGATGTTATCTAATCAGTATGAAGTTGTATAACATTCTAAATGGCATTCTTGTTAACGTGTATTGATAATCAGGATAATTTTTGCAGGGCTATTATACACTGTATACTTTTATTAAAAGTTGACGATAAGGCTTGATTTCTCTCATTATAGGTTTATTTCCGTTCCGTTCAACAAAAGATGACAAAATTACTGTTGGGTTCCAGGCACTGCACTGTCATTAGAAATACAAAACACTGCTGATGAAAATTAAGACAGACCTGAATAAATGGAGAGATTTACCGTGTTCATGGATCAGAGATTCAATATTGTTAAGATGTAATTTCCCCCACCCTCCAAATGACCGATAGATCCAAGGCAGTTTCAATCAAAACCCCAGGAGACATTTTTGTAGAAATTGACAGGTTGATTCTAAAATTCATATTGAAATTCAAAGGAAGAGAATAGGTCAAACCATGTTGGAAAGAATAATAAAGTTGAAAGACATAAACTACCTGACTTTAAAACTCTTATAAATCTATAGGAATCAAGACACTGTAGTCATGGTGTGAAATAGACCTATCACTGGAACTTAATAAAGAGTCCAGAAAGGGACTCACATATAATGGTTATTTGAGGGTTGACAAAGTTATCAAGGCAAATTCAATGGAGAAAAAAATAGTCTTTTCCACAAATGGTGTTGGAACAATTGGACATCTGTGCGCAGATGAATGAACTTTGATTCATACTTGGTACAGTATACAGAAGTTAGCTCAAAATGGATTATAGACCTAAATATAAAATCTAAACCTGTAAAATGTATAGGAAGAGATCTTGTGATCTCGGATCTTTTAGCTATGACGCCAAAAGATGGAGACCAAAGATTTCTTAGATACAACACCAAGAGCAACATCCCCCCCAAAACAAATTGATTAATTGGATTTAATCAAAAGTCAGAACTGCTCTCCAACAGATACTGTTAAAAGAACATGAGCTCAAAACTGGGGAAAATATTTGCAATCACATATCTAATAAAGTACTTCTACCCAGAATACATAAAAAATGTTCAATACTTCATAAGAAAATGAGCACTCCAATAGAAATAGTCAAAAGATTTAATAGACTCTTCATCCAAGACTTATGAATGGCAAGCAAGCATATGAAAAGATGCTCATCATCGTGTAAATTAAATCCACATTGGGGTACTGCTATAGAGCCACTAGAATTGCTACAATTAAAAAGCCTGTTCACGTCTTGTGTTGGCAACGATGTAGAACAGCTGGAACTCTCATAAACTCCTGGTATGAATGGAAAACAGCACAACCATGTAGGAGAACTGTTTGGCAAAAAGTTATACATACACCTACCTTATAATCCAGCCATTCCACACCTAGGTATTTATGCAAGAGTCATGAAAGCACATGTTCACACAAATATTTGAACGCAAACATTCATAACATCTTCATCTGTTATAGTCTAATATTGGGAGCAGCCTGATTACATATGACATGACTCTATTTATATAAAATTCTAGTAAGTGCCTGAGGATAGAGGAAAGGCCATTGCAGTGGAACAGGAGGGCGGGACTACCAGTGGGGCACTGGGAAACTTTAGGGAGTGACTGATGTGTTCTTTATATTGACTGTGATGATGGCTTCTCAGGAGTATAAATATGTTAAAATACATGAATGTCACTTTGAATACCTTACTTAAGCTGATTTAAGACAAAGAAAAGATATTAGAATTGTTTTTGATGTAAATACCATATTGTTTCTTGGATTACAAATGGTTAAATTATAGTCATACATTTACCACAATAAAAAGCCTATTAAAGGAGCCTCTTCCCTTTTGTGTGCTAGTATAGTCACTAAATTTGATTTTGAATTAACAAAATGTCTAGTTTTAAAAGCTTTACCCAGATATATGTTTTCCAGAAAGAAAAAAAAAAATTCCCTTTGCATTTTGGAGAATAACAAGTGATTTCAGAGGGAGCAAAAGAGCTAGGGTGGTGTTCTTATTCTGGGTGCTTCACGAAACTGGCCAAAAATTGGCAGAAAAGAATCAGAGATATTTTCTCTTATGACAACCAGAATCCAGTGAATATGTAGCTGTGACTCTGAGTCCCTGAGTAACTTAAAGAAATATATAGACTCTTCAGTGGGAAGACCAAAAGATTTTGTCTCATGAAAGCCCCATGACATGGGAGTCACACCAGGTCCTAGTTTAATTCTGACTCAGAGAAACAGGCTGTCATGAAGATTTTATAAGCTTAAAAATTAAAAAATTTCCCTTCCCATCACACATCTAAATACAAACATCTGGGACAGGAGAGGGGTGGGGTGGGATACTTAGAAGAGAACAGCAAAGCCAAGTAGCAGTGTCACAGGTTGCTGTGGCATCTCCATCTGCAGACCCCATGTTATCCAATTTTAACATAAGGAAGCAAAAAGATTCTACAGACAGAAGACACAGGATGTGAGCATGGACACTCTAAAATAAGTAGCTTGAAAAGTTGAAGAAACAAAGGGAATCTAACGGCAAGATATTTGGTGTTCTAGCCCAGGGGAGGAGAAGCAAGACAGCGCATCATCACTTAGGGATGATGAACATCCCCAGATATCAGCAGGACCCCTAAATGAATTCAAACACATCATGGCTCAGTATTTGAACTAATCTTTTATGGAGATAAGCTGGCTTATCTGTTATATTACACTCGCGGTGAAACAGTTTCCTTACCTTTAAATGCCCTGTGCCACACCTTTTGCTTGTCAGATGGTCGTCACACAGCAGGGTGATGCGAATTGTCCGTTATCCTCGTCACAAATTATTATCTAGGGTTGGGTGCATGAGTGTGTGGGCAGAATACACATGTGTACAGATGTGTACAGAATACTAGAGAAGAGGCAAAGGGAAAAGATGCAGAAAGGAGAGAGAAATTAATAACATGCAGATAAAAACTCTGTGATGTATCAGTTAGAACCACACTGGTCTGTGTGCTGGGTTGAGTAGGTGCTTAAAGCGTTTTGCAAAGGGTCCCCCAAAGAATACTCTGGAGACATAGAAAGAAGCCAGATAGTTTCCCCCACACATGCACGTTTTGTTTCATTTAAAAAATACAGTTGACCCTTGAACACCGTGGGGTTCCGGGGGACTCCACCCCCCGACATTTTAACTTTCAGTCGCCCTGGGTACCTCGGGCTCCTTGTACCATGGATTCAACCAGTCATGGATCAGTGTAGTATTTACTATGGAAAAATATGCCCCTACAAGTGGACCCAAGCAATTCAAACCCGTGTTGTTCAACAGCCAACCATAAGCACTTTTGCTGTTTAGTGTCATTTATTTTTTGAGCTGCATATGGTAAGAAATCATAATCTCTCAAATGTTTATGTTCTTTAAGGTTGCCAATCTAGCTAGAATTCTCAATCCACTTAGAAGCTTGTCTTGCAGGGGCTAATAGAAAAGAGGAAAAGAAAACAAATTAACTGCACCTAAAGCACTGAAGTTAAAGGTTGTTTTGCGGGGGCCAAAGAAAGAGGGAAAAGGAAACGTTCGTCCGGTTGATAGAACCTAAAGCCATAAACTTAATGGTGATTGAAGCCATCGGGACTTTTTGGCTCCATAGGAGCTGCTGACATCAGTATCTCCAGTTCCATTAACATCTTAGGCTTCATTTTGATTTAATTAATTGAAGTTGATTTATATTTTATCAAACACTGTATTTCCTTAAAAAAGGAATCTGGGCAGGATGCGCACAATGGGATACAGTGAAAAGTAAGACTCTGCTCCTCCTGGACCCTCAGTTCCTATCTCCCAGGCAGAGCTGGAAGCCCTCCCTTCTTGTAGCCCGGCAACTTTTACCTTTTGATGCTTGGAGCTAGATATGCTGGCTCTAAGCAGTCTTTGCTCTGATTGTTTTCATGGAGAATGTAAATCAAGCCACTGGTCATGGTGACCCTGCACATGTGACATTTGTGCACATTTTGTTTTCTCTTTCCTAACAACAGGTGTTGGAGACAATAAAAATTAAGTTGTCTAGAATGTTTCATGTTGAATAACAGTCCACTTTTATGTGAACCATATCCTGCCATGCATGTAAGCATTCTAGAATGAAGGCTTTTTTTTCCTTTGAAGCAAATTGAGAAAAAAGTATTTTCTAAGGTCCCTGTCCTGATGGGAGTACGGCATTTCTGGAGTCGTCTTTTTGTTAGTAACACACAAGCAAAGCAAAGGCTGTGTACTCTACACATATTTTTATAGAGCTCTTTGTGCTCATACCGCTTTACTGAAAAATTATGAAATTCTCAAGCAGAATTAAAACCTGAAAAATGTGTAAATCCATTGAAATTCTTGTGCTTGATTAAATTAACAATTAATAAGTATCTGGGCCCAGCTCTTGGACTGCTTTGGTTTCAAATACCATCCATATCCTGATGACTCTGGAATTTATACCTTTATCCTCAAACTTTCCAGAGCCTCTTCCATCTGACAATCTATACAGCATCTCTCGATAGATGTCTAATGGGCATTTTAAAATGTGCAACAGAGACTCTCAATTTTCCTTCCAAAATCGCTCTTCCGATTTTCCCCATTTTTTTTTTTTTTTTTTTTTTTTTTTGCAGTACGCGGGCCTCTCACTGCTGTGGCCTCTCCCGTTGCGGAGCACAGGCTCCGGACGCGCAGGCTCAGCGGCCATGGCTCACGGGCCCAGCCGCTCCGCGGCACGTGGGATCTTCCCGGACCAGGGCACGAACCCGCGTCCCCTGCATCGACAGGCGGACTCTCAACCGCTGCGCCACCAGGGAAGCCCCCGATTTTCCCCATTTTAATTGGCGGCAGCATACCCCTCTGGATGCTTAAATCACAAGCCTTACAATCAACCTTGACTCATTTTTCTTTTTCCTCATAAGAAAAAGTTAATCTGGAAACAAAACCCGGCCTTCGAAACTCACCTGGAGTCTGACCACTTTTCACCCCTTGGAGTGCAGTGTCCTAGTGGCTCCCACACTGCCTTCCCTGTGATCACTGCAGTAGCTTCACTGGTTTACCCACCTCCACCCTGAGTCTCACGTCTGTTCTCCATACAGCAGCCTGGTCCCGCCCCCTCTCAGAACCTGCGATGCCTCCTTTGGACTCAGCTGGCTTACAAAGCCCTATAGATAAGATCTGCCCTCCCAAAGCTTGACGGCCTCCCAGCTCCATCTCTGCTCTGCCACGCCAGCTCCTTGCTGTTTCTTGCACACGCTAAGCACACTTCTGCTAAGGACCAGTGCCCTTGCTATTTTCTGTGTCTGGAAAGTTCTCCCACAGATATCCACCTAAGCTGCTACCTCATGTCCTTGAAATCTCTGCTCAGAGGTCCCTGTCACAGAGCCCTCCCTGCACACTCTATAACATGCCAGCCCCTTGTCACTGTCCTTCTCTATTTCCCACACGTGACTTCATTGTCAACAGAGTGCCCCACCTGCCGTGATGCTGAGTCTTTGTCGTCTGTCTCCCCTTCGAGGAGGTCAGATGATGGAGACCGAAGCGAGGGCTTTGTGGTCACTCAACTTTCTGTGCGTCATGTGTTGGGGTCCAAACCACACGCTCAGCTTGACCAGCGGCAGTGGTCTTGGGTTCAGCAAGCCAGATACATGTGTGGGATACGATGAGCCATCGTGGCACCAGGCACACATCAGAGTCCATGGGAACACAGCATCAAGTGTGTCACCAGCAGGAGTTTCTGTGGGAACCTCTTCTATAGCTCTTCAAGGCAAAGACACCACAGGGGTGGGTGCAGGTACCACCCTCGCTTAGCAGGTCCACGGCCCATAGTATTTGTCCCATGAGAATGTCTTCTAGAAATCCCCAAGAAAAAGTATGCCCATTCCAGAGCAGGGCCCCCAGGGAAGCCCCGAAGCTGTGGCTTCCCGCCAGGTATCTGTAGTCCACTCCCGTCCTCCTGTGCTAATATTGTTTCCAACCAGGCATCATTTTTGCCATAAATTGTGTTGACTAGTAACATAGCTGACATTTCACATTTCCAGGGAAACAGTGTGAGATGGTTAACCCAAGGTCATTTTCCCGTGGAAAAGGAGAAAGCTCTTTTTAAAAAAATTTTGATTGTACTGTGAGTCCTAATAGGCACCAAACACACATTTGCTGAATGAGCAATGAATGAATGACTGAAGGAGCATGAGACCAGAAGGGAAAACGTCAAGACAAGGTCACGAAAATTAAAAGTCAAACTACAGCCTAGGGAAAAAAATTATTTGCAACACATATATCTGATAGAAGACTTATGTCTTTTATTAGAATATATAAACAACTTTACAACTCAATAACAAGAAGTCAAAAGCCCAATTTAAAAACTGGGTAAGAGATTTGAACAGACACTTTATCAAAGAAGACAAACAAACACATGAATAGACACTAATAGTATTAGCCGTGCAAATTTAAACCATAATGAGAATTCCATACATGTACTAAAATGACAAAATTAAAGAGCCTGGCAATTCCAAGTTTTAGCAGGTATATGAGGAAGTTGGAACTCTCATACGTTGCTGAGAGGAATGCAAAATAGTGTAGTCACTTTGCAGTACATTTTGGCAGCGTCCTATAAAGTTAAAAATACTGTATGACCCAACAAGCTCACTCCTAGGTATTTACTTAAGTGACATGAAAATATTTGTCCACACGTACACTTATATGTAAATGTTCATGGAAGATTCATTTATCTATTCATAATAGATCCAAACTGGATAATACCCAAATGTCTATCCACTGGTGAATGGATAAACAAATGTGATAAATCCATATAATGGAACACTGCTCAGCAATAAAAAGGGATAAGCTATGGATACATTTAACAACCCTTATGAATCTCAAGAATATTAAGCTCAGTGAAAAAAGCCAGATACAGAAGACTACATACTCCATGATTTCACTTAATGACATTTTGGAAAAGGCATTACTGTAGTAATGGGAAGCAGATAAGTAGTTAGTTACCAGGGTTTTGGGGTGGGGGGAGGGAATTAACAATGAGAGGGCTCAAGGGAACCCCTTTGTGGTGACGGGGATTTATTTTATGTACATTTGATGGAAAGGTAGCTTCCTTGGTTCAAAGAGAAAAGACTCATTTTTTTAATGTATTATGAACTAAGGAATATACTCTCACATAATTTACTTTACTTTAAAAATATTTCTCAGTGAAGTTTATGTCATTTGTGGATTCTAAAAGTATGTAAGTAATTTAAATGTAAGGATATATACTTTAGAAAGGGGGGCATTCAAATATGTAGTCAATAATCACAGTGGAATTAAGATTCTCCCCACCCATAAATATTATTTTAATTTTACTTAATTTATTCTTCCTGACATATGGTTTCTCAGAAGAGAGAAGCTATAAAAAGTTTTATTCTTTCCATCTTGAACATATCGTTTTCTTACTTAAAATCAAATATTTACTGTATAATAAGACAGTCAGAAAAGGAAATGAGTGATGGGGGAGGCTTTGTCAGGCGTAAGCATTTGCATCGATAGCTCCTCTGTACCATACTAAATACGTGAGTTTGTCTCAGAGAAAGTAAAAGGAGAATCTGATGCACGGTGGAAGTACACAGACTCTTCCATCCGAAGAATCACACATTATTTCTCAGTTAGTAAACTTAGAAAATACTCTTACTCGAATGAAATCACCGTAAAGTTAAAAACAATTTTTATTGAAGGATAGCCTACGAGAGAAAAGTACACCAATCCTACATGTGTGCAGATGGAGGAATTGCCAGAAATGAACCAAACTTGTGAACGGCACCAGGATCAAGAAACACATCACTATATATACCCAGAAACTCCCTTCAAAGCCCCTCCACCCTGGCCAAGTCACTACCGTCCTCCAGGGGAGACATGTCTCGCATCATGGATTAGTTATGCATGGCCTTGGGCTTTACACTAACGAATCACCTAACATGCACTCTTTTCTGTATGGCTCCTTTCATTCAATGTTATGTGTTTTTTTGTGGTTTTTTTAAATTAATTTTTATTGGAGTAGAGTTGCTTTACAACGTTGTGTTAGTTTCTGCTGTACAGCAAAGTGCATCAGCTTTACATATACATATATCCCCTCTTTTTTAGATTTCCTTCCCATTTAGGTCACCACAGAGCACTGAATAGAGTTCCCTGTGCTGTACAGCAGGTTCTTACTAGTTTTCTATTTTATGTATAGTAGTGTGTATATGTCAATCCCAATCTCCCAATTTATCTTCCTCCCTCCTTTCCCCCTTGGTAACCATAAGTTTATTTCTAGGTCTGTGAGTCTATTTCTCTTTTGTAAATAAGTTCATTTGTACCATTGTTTTAGATTCCACATATAAGTGATATCATATGATATTTGTCTTTCTCTGTCTGGCTTACTGCACTCAGCATGACAGCGTTATGTTTGGAAGATTCATTCTTGTACGCGGCCAGAGTTCACCCCTTCTCAATGTGTTCATTATGTTCCACTGTGAAAAATAGCACACTTGATTCATTCTGCAGTTGATGGTCATTTGGGTAGTTTTTTAGTTTTGCTCAGTCGTAAATAGCAATGCAAAGAATAGCAATACAGAGAATATTCTTCTCCACATTTTTGGTGAATAAGTACAAAGTTTTGCTCAGTCGTAAATAGCTATACAAAGAATATTCTTCTCCACATTTTTGGTGAATAAGTACATGAATTTCTGGTGAGTATGTGTACAACTGCTAGGTCATAAGGTAGGTATATGTTCAGTTTGAATAAATACTGACCAAGTGTTCTCAAAGTGATGTGTTAACTTATATTCCTACAAGCAGTGTACAGAAATTCTGTTGCTCCATAGCCTTACCAATAATTGTTGTTTTCTGTCTCAAAACAGAAAACAGCTGAGGTCACTTGGTGGGGTGCAGGCAGGGCCTGTTAGCTGCAGGCAGGGCTCAGTGCAGGCTGGTCACCTCTCTCCAGCAGGGAGGTCCGCACACCTGCAGACCAGTCTCGACCTTGGGTTGGGTAGCAGTGAACTCGGGGGCTGGAGCAGCCCATTCACCCTGACATTCTTCCTTGGTTACGTCCTTTCCAGCAATGGCCTGCTCTTCCTTTTCCATCTCTTCAGGATATCTGTAGAAGCAGAGCTCAGGTGAGACTTCTCCAGGTGTTGACAGGAGATGGGGCTGCCCATGCAGAACTTCCCTGGCCAGTGCTCATCACACCAGACCCGCTCAGGGAGATTGCTTGTTGTTGCAGAGATGGCAGTGTCCACACAGTGCAGAGGGCAGTCTGTGCCACACAGAGAGATGATGCGCAGGTTGGACTTAGAGACTGTCATACAGAGTGAAGTAAGTCGGAAAGAGAAAAACAAATACTGTATGCTAACACATATATAGGGAATCTAAAAAAAAAAGTTCTGAAGAACCTAGGGGCAGGACAGGAATAAAGATGCAGACATAGAGAATGGACTTGAGGACACGGGGAGGGGGAAGGGTAAGCTGGGACGAAGTGGGAGAGTGGCATGGACATATATACACTACCAAACGTAAAATAGATAGCTAGTGGGAAGCAGCCACATAGCACAGGGAGATCAGCTCGGTGCTTTGTGACCACCTGGAGGGCTGGGATAGGGAGGGTGGGAGGGAGACACAAGAGGAAGGAGATATGGGGATATATGTATATGTATATCTGATTCACTTTGTTATAAAGCAGAAACTAACACACCATTGTAAAGCAAGTATACTCCAATAGAGATGTTAAAAAAAGAAATAAGTCATTCCAAAGTCTGTTGGCTCTGATAAAATGGATCAAGTTGCTTAGGGACCTTTTAACTAAAATTTTTATATATAGTAAAAAGGGTTATTTAGTGATGACATCATCAAGGCGTGTAAAAATTAATAAAGGCACTTCACATGACATCGCTGGCAGGACAGACCCATAGAAGTCTGAGGAGCTATGAGTAAATAGCTGAGCCAATAGCAGCGGGCATCCTAGGGCATATTTAACAGGACGAAAATAAGCAGTAAGAATTTCTTCCTCTAGTTTACATTTAAATAGTAGTGAGAGACCAGGGAGGACGTAATACTTACTCTTTCTTTTCAGTACTTATCAAATAAACCATGAAAAGCCATCTTCCTGCTTGGGAGATGCTGCTGTTTGATGAGTACTAAGAGGGCATGGCTTTGTTACCCTTCACTCAGCCGCTCTTGCTTAGTTCTCTAGTTGTCTGGGCAGGAAAGAAAGCTGCTGGGGTTTGAGATCAGCGCGCAGAACAGAAGCTAATTTGCTCACGTGGGAGTGAATCGGTGAACACGCTCCAAACATTACACCCCACATAAGCGACCGCAGCCTTGGTAGAAGCACGATTGCATTCTTGCTGAACTGCTGTCCTATGCGGTTAGAGTTAAGTGAGGGAGGCTGAAAGGTGCCATGTCCCTGTCCCCTCCAGCACCCCATTCTGTGTGATCAGTTAGTAGTTTTAATGAGTGAAAGAGATAAAGCTAAGATTTGCTGAGAAGCAGGCACCATGCAGATTTCCCCTCCATTCTGTGGTGTAGCCAACAATTTCCCCATTTTTATTAATGAGGAAATTGAGACAGAGAGAGCTAAAGTAATTTGCCAAAGCTTATGCTCCTGGTCAGTGACAAAGCTGGGATTTACACTTGGGTCTGTCTCCAACTATTCACGTGTTATTCTAGACTAAGAGTGCCCACCAGACGCACCTTTGGAGATTTAAGAAATACACATGCCTGATAAGATCCTTTATGGATACAGAGGAAAGGGAAGGAACGGTTGATAACATTCAAATGTGGACTGTGGATTAGACAACAGTAATGGATCAACATTAAATTTCCTGACTTTGGTAACAAAAGATAATGCTCTTGTTTTTAGGAAATACACACCTAAGTATATGTAGTCTATGTATATATAGACATTCTGTATCTCTGTAGAGACAGATAAATAAATATATAGATAGTTAGGGACAATGATAAAGTAAATGGGGCACAATGTAAATAATCGTTGGTTCCAGCTGTGGAACATTGCATTTAGCAAAAATGCTGACAATAATACCTCTCATTCCATATTCTTTTACCAATATAAGGGGTCTATTTCCCCCCTCTCTATTTGGGTGGGCATGTCCGTGGCAGAAATGATGCTACATGACTCTCCAGGGTGAATAATAAAAGGCAGTACAGCTGTGCCTGGCTCAGTCTCAGACCAGCCACCACACTCGGAGGTGGCTCGAGCAGGTCGTGCGGAAGCCCGCGGAGTGAGCACAGTGACGGGGACTGAGGTCCACAGCCCAGCGCTGGCCGGGCTCGGAGTTCACGGCAGCACCAACCTGCCAGGCAAAGGAGGACCCATCCCAGAGTTGGTCCAGCTGGGTCAGTACCGCAGCTGATGCTGTCTGGAGTAGAGATAAGCCTTCTCTCTGAGCTCTGCCCAGGTTGCAGATCTGCGATCTAAAAAAAATCATGGCTAGTTTAAGTAACTAACTTTTGGGGGACTGGTCATGCAGCAAAAGAACGAGAATTCTGAATAAAGAGTAGGTGGCAGTTTTTTGTACTATTCTCTTAGCCTTCTTATAGGTTTAAAATGATATCAAAACAAGAACTGAAAGAAGTACACATGCGCAGATCCTACTTTCAGAGATTTAACTTAGAACAGAGGCGCATGTGTATTTTGAAACAAGAAAACAAACCAAAACTAAACAAAAATACTTCTTGGGAAATTCTGATACATCTCTTTGTTTATAAGTCACCTGTTCAGCCCAAAAGGAGCAAACTTATGGCTACTATAAGCAATGATATGTTTCAATATCCTGAAATTACCAAAGATAAATGCTGACATGCCCATTCTTATGACCTGTCTGTGACTTGTTTTTAGTGATCGCCCTTGGCAGTTTTGAATATGACTTGGTGGCTGGCGGAATTAAAAAATAAAGAAGTGAAAAAGCCAACACTGAAATACGCAGACATACACACACGAGAACCGGAGGTTTGGGTGGAGTCAGCATGTAGCCACTTGAGGAGAGAGGCTGGCAGTGGCCATAAATATGGCCACTATAACGATTTCTTTCTAGGAAGGCATACACAGGTTTGATTTTCTGAAATGATTCTAAGTATCTTTAGAGCAGAAAGATTCAGTCTCTCCTTGAACAAAACTACTGTGGGTTTATTGTTTCAAAGTTTGAGGCTGTAATGGTTCTATCCAGGGCAGAATTGCTGGAAGGAAGTGGCCATAAAATCCGTTTCAGTGCTTTTATTTAGAAATGTAGTTTTGGTTCAATTCACTGAACTGACAGAAACCATTGGTTTCTGTCAATGGTTTCAGTTCATGACAGAAACCATTACAGAGCTTCTACCACATAAAACAATAGGTATTAAAATCCTATCTGTTGAGCTCTGTCTTATTTTCTTTCTGTGTGGGGAATATTTTTTATTCTTTGAGTTCTCTATGTTTTATCAGAAACAAGTACACTGATTTCAAATATTGAAAAGTACATAAAAATATGTATTTTCTGGGCTCAGCGAGTGCAGTCCTGCTGAGAACGTTGGGATGGTGCCTGGAATCGATTCTTCGGTGCAGCTGTCTTGTAGTTATTTTGGAGAGGGCAATTTCAGTGTCCTGTGACCTTAAGAGGAATTGGAAATAGATGTCTAACATCTAGTCATTCATCCACCAGCGCGTGTTGGGTGAGCACCCGTGGTGTCTGTGTAGAGACTCTCACTTAGCTTCTGGATATTCAGCGGGAGACAAAACATTCTCTTTCCTACCCTCATGGGGCTTCCAGGGAGAAGGCAGATATTAAAAAAAAGACACCCACCAGCAATTAAATAATGTTATAATAAATGCTCTGAAGAAAATACAAGTGTACAAATATTAGAGTTGATTCTCACATATATTGGGATCCTATAAATACAACCACGGAAACTCCTTCCTTCAAACCCCCAAATGACTTGCTGTCATATTTATTTATTTATTTAATTGAAGTATGGTTGATTTACAAGGTGTTAGTTACTGCTGTGCAGCAAAGTGATTCAGTTATACATATGTATGCATTCCTTTTTTAAAATATTTTTTCCATGATGGTTTATCAAAGGATATTGAATATAGTTGCCTGTGCTGTACAGTAGGACCTTGTTGTTTATTCATCTTTTGTACACTAGTTTGCATCTGCTGACCCCAAACTCCCAGTCCATCCCTCCCCACACCCCTCCCTCTTGGCAACCACCAGTCTGTTTTCTCTGTCCCCAATTCTGTTTTTTTTTTTCATAGATTGGTTTGTTCGTGTCATATTTTGATTCCACATACAAGTGATATCACATGGTATTTGTCTTTCTCTCTCTGGCTTACTTCGCTTAGTGTGATAATCTCTGAGTCCATCCATGTTGCTGCAAACAGCATTATTTCATTCTTTTTTATGGCTGAGTAATATTCCATCGTATATATCTACCACATCTTTATCTATTCCTCTGTCGATGGACATTTAGGTTGCTTCCATGTCTTGGCTATTGTAAATAGTGCTGCAGTGAACATTGGGGTGCATGTGTCTTTTCAAAACATGTTTTTCTCCAGATGTAAGCCCAGGAGTGGGATCACTGGGTCATATGGTAGCTCTATTTTTAGTTTCTGAGGAACCTCCATACTGTTCTCCACAGTGGCTGCACCAACTTGCATTCCCACCGACAGTGTAGGAGGGTTCCGTTTTCTCCACACCCTCTCCATGTTGTCACATTTAAAATCAGGTTCAAAGTGCCTATGGACAGGTGCAAGGCCCCGTACGGTTCTGTTGCAGCTCAGCTGTCCAATCTCCACTTATAACCTCTTCCTTCCTGCCTCACGTACTTTATTCACACGGATCATCTTTCTACCCCTCACCTTCCCTGGCTTGTTTCTTCTCAGGGCCTCTGCCCCTGTGGTTCTCTCTGCCTGGATGCTTTTCCACTGGGTTTTCCCTCTGGCCTCTCCTTAACAACGGGACTTAGCACAGTAGCCCCTCTGCAGAAGGTCCTTCCCTGATGACCCACTTTAAATAGTCTCTTATTTCCACCTGTCTTTTCACCATCACATTATGTGTTTCACCTTCTCCGTTGATCTTAGAACTATCTGACATTCTTGTTTGCGTGCATGCGTGTGTGTGCACGTGCGCGCCTTTGTTTATTTTCTGTCTCTCTAACTGAAAGGTAGCCTCCATGAGACTAAATATGAGACCACAACACAGACCCCAGAACCTAGAATAGTGTTTGGTATGTGAACATTTTTATGACTCTGTCTAGAGCCATCTCTGAGTCACATATGCTAAGTGTAGCCAAACCCAGTCCAGTGCTCTCTTAAACTTTACCATCTAGCTTGAATCCATAATCAAGTAGGACATTCAGCTTCTGACTGATACGTATTGAGAACTTCTTGGTCAGTAACACAAACACATTTCAAGGAGGTGAAATTTAGTGCTGAGTCCTGCTAAAGTTAAATCCACTTAGGAAAAGCAATCTCTAAAGAAAGCAGCAGAGTTATAGCATGGTTAACGCATATATTCAAATTGCATTTTCAAAGAGAACACATATTCCCACTCCAAAACATCTCACTCCAAAACATCTCACTCCAAAACACCTGATTTCAAGTTCTAGTGTGTTTCCCAGGACTGAGAAGGAGATTAGGTTCCGAGCTTAATCTTAAAATATAGAAGAGTGTTTCCTAAGAAAAACTCCTGGAGTTTGCTCTCAATCAGGGCATGTTAGTTCCTCTAAAAAATTACTTAATTCTCTATATATTGGTTGATATTAAGAACAACAAGAACAAGAACAAATGTTTCGTTTTAATTGCAAAGGCATTTGTGTTAGTGATGGATTCCTTAATTTAGTATTATACAAAGTGTATCTGCTAACATATTTTTAGACGTCAGCTCACCTGTCGTGGACCTGTAGCTGGTTGATGTCAAAACAAAGAAACTAATTTTGGAAATAAAAGTCTCCGTCCTATTTTACTTGATCCTAGCATTTTTAGAAGACTGAAGAAGAAAGAGTGAGTTAACATCTACAAAAAATAATTTAAAGAATGGTATCAAAACCAAATCAGTATAGAAAATGAAGGAAGAAAACCTTCTATAATTTAAAACCTTAATATTTAACTTGCTGCACACATGTGGAGAGCAGGTAGAAGGGGGTCTTGGGCCCAGGAGAGTCCAGACTTATTCCCTCTTTTTAAGGGGAAAAAAATGGTAATGCCTACTTCATGTCACGTGGCGGGAGAGCTCCCTCGGGCCCGCTTCCAAGGGTTTCTATATCACAGAAACCTGTGTGCACATCTGGGATGGCTGCACTTCTCAGCTGCAGAAACCTAAACAACGCCAGCAGGAGTCTTAGGCAGCCTTGGTGCAGGTCCACAAGGCAGGTCAGTGGTCCCTGAAGTCATCCTTACTCATTACGCAGTGGGATTGCTGGCCTTGTCTTGATCTGCTGCCATGTGGGGGCTGGGCAGACGAGGCTCTGGGAAGACGCAGCAGCCTTGCAGGATGACACTCCTGTGCTGAGTGGGGGAGGATGGAGAGGGGGCTGAGGTGGAGTGTGAAGCATGACAAGGGGCTGAAAGGATTCTCTGTGTGAGAAATACGTTTTCACATTATCAGGAAATCCAGCAACTGGGCCTGTTCTCACTAAGTTTTGTTTATCCAAGACCTTGGTTATAGAATAAAAAGAAACGACTTTTCTCACTACAGGATGGTATAACATCTTAACTGCAGATGTATTTGGCATAGACAGATACTTTATTCTTCCACCCAAATAAGATTTTACCAGTAACAACTGTGGGTGTAGTAAGGGGAAATAAAGTACAATGGGGTTCCGTCTCCTCCCCCAGGGACCATCCGTCTCCTATATAGGAGGTGACAAGTTAAGATCAGCTCAAGAAACTGTTTTATTGCTAACAATTCCGCTTCACCAAATTCCTAGAGGGATACTGCCACTGCCCTTTTGTTCTTTTTCAGGATATGGAAGACCTATTGGTCATGGAGAATACTTTTGATTGCTAGGACAGACTGAGCAGGTATGGGAAATCCTTTGCAGGTTTCCATATATAAAAATTACAAAAATAAATGGAACAACAACAAAACCCCCAAACCCTTGTGTATACTTGAGCTTCAAAGCAAGGAGAACCATCAGGTAAAACGATGAAGAGGGAATTCCAGCCCAGGTCAGTGAATTAGCTGACGCATGAGGGCCAGCCAAGGGAATTGGGGCTAGAAGTGGCTTTGTGCAGAGGGTTGGAGCTGAGCTCCCCACAGGGCTCAGGGCACCGAGGTGCAAGCCTGGCAGAAAGCTGGTCCTAAACTTATGAAACCCACCAGACCCTTGAAAGAAGAAACTCACAATTACTCTAGAAATTCTCCCACAACACAGAGAACACTGAACTACTGCTTTTTCAACTAAAAAGAACTTGTTTTATTTTTTTCTCCTTTAAAAAATTTTTTTTATTGAAGCACAGTTGATTTATAATGTGTTAATTTCTGCTGCATACATGGTTCTCCTTTATCTCTATAGTTTGAAGTTTTCATTTTTGTTTTGTTTTTTCCTTTAATGACAATGGAAATGTTTATAAGAGACTAGAAAGCAGAAGTACTGGTTCAAGTTGCTCCAAGCAGATTTAACAGTGAACTACTTTGGAAAGTAAGCTCATCTCCCACATATAGTAAAAATGACAAACAACAGCAGGAACAAGTGACATTAACAAGATTCAGAAAATGCAATAAATGGGAACATTTACATGCATAAGTATTGTAGACATAAAAACATCTGAGCGACCAAGGGGTCAAAACTAGGCGTAGAGGAAACAACAGGTAATTTTGGAAACACTCCTCCCCCCAAAAAATGTTAAGAATAGTTAAATTTACAGAAACTGAAGTTTTAAAAATGCAACTAAAAGTGTGAACGGTGTAATCATTGAATTGAAAAAGTTCATTGAAAGATTAATGATGAAAGCACAGAGAAAAATTAAGCATAGAGATAAAGAGATGAAAAATATGAAAGAGTTGCTAAGATTCAGAGAGGAGAAAATAAAAGGATCCCTAGGCATATGCTGATAAAATTCCAGGAAAAAAAGAACAGGAAGATAGGACAAAGGGTGGTCTTAGAAGAGATAATGGCTGAGAGCTTCCTAGAACTGAAGACGGCTCTCAGGTTGAAGGAGTACACCAAGATCCAGGAGGAAAGAAAAATAAATGACATCTAGAAAAACCACAGTGAAATTGCAGAACCAAATAAGAAGACAAAAACTTCTTCTGCCAGAGAGAAAAGCCAGCTAACTTATAAAGGAAGGATGATTAGACGGACAACAGGTTTCTCAGGGGCTGCAATCAATACTACAAATCAGTGAAATAGTAATTTCAGTGTTCTGATGTAAAAATTGTTGTTCACCTAGAATTCTACACAGCTAAACTCTAACCTGAGAGTAAAGGCAAAATTAAGACATTTTCTGCCATATAAAGACTGAGACGTGTTTCCTGGGGATAAGTTGAATTATTATATTTTTGTTGTCAGCCTGTTGTTGGTACTGATGTTCTTATTCGGAACTTGAAATACTGGAGATAGATTCTGAATAACAAGAGTGGACGAAGGTGGATTTGTGGACTGATGCTGACCATCATTGCTCCCACCTTTTGATGAGACGTCCAGAACCAAGGGGCTGAAGAATTTAACAATGTTTACCGGGCCCCACGCAGTTAGATTCCAGCCCCGATTTAAGCTCAGTCGGTCACACGTGCCCACAAGGGATCTGGACTGGCTGTTTTTGCTGCTTCTGTTGGCAAGCAGAGATGTGGAACTTTCTTGCCCTCGCTGGAGTGTTAGCAGGGTCCCAGGGACCATGAGGTATTTTTGGTCAATGCTGAGGGGCAGTGTGGAGAGTGTATTCACCTCGCTGGAGTGTTAGCAGAGTCCCAGAGACCATGAGGTATTTTTTTGTCAATGCTGAGGGGCAGTGTGGAGAGTGTCTTTCTTCCCCTCACTGGAGTGTTAGCAGAGTCCCAGGGACCATGAGGTATTTTTTGTCAATGCTGAGAGGCAGTGAGTGTGGGGAGCATCTTTCTTCCCCTCGCTGGAGTGTTAGCAGGGTCCCAGGGACCATGAGGTATTTTTGGTCAATGCTGAGAGGCAGTGAGTGTGGGGAGCATCTTTCTTCCCCTCGCTGGAGTGTTAGCAGGGTCCCAGGGACCATGAGGTATTTTTGGTCAATGCTGAGGGGCAGTGAGTGTGGAGAGTGTCTTTTTTTTAAATGCAGGCTGTAGCAGCTCGGCTTGAATCTTGAGACAAGAGTGGTAGCAAAGTTACAGGGACTTTCTGTTTGTGGTGGCTTCTTGTGGGTGGTCTTTTTCTCACTGTGGTGACAGATTATAGCCGTGAAATGATAGTTCTGAAGCAAGTGACCTCCTGATCGTAGAATAGGTGGCAACCCTAGAAACGCAATCACGGTGTTTGCTGCAGTGCCCGGACTCTCTTTATTTGACTAACACACCCATGACTCAGCTGCTGTGAGTGTTGGCTACTGACAGCTCAGGGCTTCCCCTCTTCCCTGAAGAAATGCCCTGTGATGATGGTACCCAGGTCACCTGGAAACTTTTGCGCCCTCTCCAGGGGCAGTCCGCAGCCGATGTCTGAATGACAAGGGGGCACAAAAGGCCAGTCTTCTTACCTGAAGGGTAACCAACCCTATAGGGTGATTTCTGCACTCAAGCTTTCCTGTGAGATCAGGCTGAAACCACATTCCTCTTAGTGTTTTTTTTCCCTTCCTCACCCCGTCTTCCTTCCTCTCCTCATGAGAATACTCACTCAATGAATCTTGAACAACGATCTTCTTGTCAGGCTCTGCTTCTTGGGAATCACATCTAAGACGGGTGGTACCATGCATGGGCCTATGAAACAGACCATAAAGATAGGATTTGCTTAATTTCAACTGGATGGCAAAAGGGAATCCCATTATTGGTGGTGGATGAAGTATTGATAGCCCCTAGACTGCTGTATCGATAAGATTTGCAAAGACTTTCACCTGTGGTGAATTGGGATGGGCTACAGATGAAAGATGATGTACTAGATATTGAAATTTCTTGAGCATCTGAACGGGTCGGGGGAAATTGTACCTATAAGGGTGATGGAATTAGATGTCTGCTGCTAACTGCCAATTATTTACTGACAAGAAGAAACGGCAGACCTGGATATATTAATTAATGACCTCAAGTTTAGTGTGACATTCAAAGAAGCTTTTTTAAAAATATTTATTTTTGGCTGCGTTGGGTCTTCGTTGCTGTGTGCGGGCTTTCTCTAGTTGCGGTGAGCTGGGGCTAAGCTTCGTTGCAGTGCGCAGGCTTCTCATTGCGGTGGCTTCTCGTTGCGGAGCACGGGCTCATGCGGGCTTCAGTAGTTGTGGCGCGTGGGCTTCAGTAGTTGTGGCGCACAGGCTTCATTGCTCCGCGGCATGTGGGATCTTTCTGGACCAGGGCTCGAACCCATGTCCCCTGCATTGGCAGGAGGATTCTTAACCACTGCGCCATCAGGGAAGCCCAAAGAACCTTTTTGACAATATTTCAAGAGACTTTCACTTTCTGCAAGCAGAAGTCCTGGTAAACCGTGATTTAGGAACAGGACTTAAAGTACAATTGGAAGAGATGTCGGGAGGCTGAGTTTTCAGCCCAGAGAAGTCTCCGTGCCAAGGTCAGGGCTCTGTTCGGGGAGAGTGGCACCTGGGACATGAGATGGGTCTGTCTGAGTAGAGGCATTTGAGGACCTTCAATCCACAGATCCCCTTGCACCCTCTGCAGAAGTGGCCTGTTTCCTCCTGTTTGAGGACAGAAGCTGCAGAAACAATGTTTGTCCTTAGCAACTGCCTTTATCTCTACCCTGAAGGTTTTGACTCTCTGGCATGACCAGTTGCAATACCTTTTATCTCGGCACCCAGAAGACTGGAAAGCTGTGCGCTGCACCAAAGAAGTAAAGAGGCAGAACGAGGAGGAAGGGGTGCGTTCAGGGCATGAGGAATGGTAATGCCTTCCTCAGAAGACCCGCAGGGCGCAGCTCACCAGGTCAAGAAGCCCCACTGGTGAGGGGACACCAGCGTCACTGAGAAGGTCTGTGGTGATGGGTCTTTGTCTTTTTTTCTTCAGGGATAATAAATGTATTTTAATAACATTACTTTTGACAACTATTTGTACATGTATTTAAAGGTAACTTTCAACCTCCGGGCTACAAATTGGGTACTGAACTGCCCTGCCAGGAAGTGAGCAAAGCCATTAACATCAAAAGTTTGCAAATCCCACTGTCGGACGAGGGTTATTTTATACTTTGTTGGGAAAAATAACTAAGCATTTAAATTTCTCATTGTACACCTGTACATCGGTTTAGATTGAACGGCTCAAATTAAAGCAATACAGAATTCATCTATACAGATATTATATCCTGTATAGGTATATCTATGTTAAATGGATAAAATGGAAAGGTTGGACTTTGAATGCATGACCCGAATCTGTTTTTCACTCCCTGCATCCCAGGTGTGACCGGGCTCCCTAGATCTCCCTGAGGGTGGGTTGGGCTTCATGGGAGGGTGAGCAAAGCTGTCCACACTGCAACTCTCTCCATTAGAGCTGACAGGTGGGGTCTGCTACAGACTAGCTACTCAGTTCCCATGGGAACGGCAGAATCCAGAGGAGCAGAGGTTAGGCAATAAAACCATCAGATGCAGCCAGAAGCACAGGAGCTATATTTCATCATCCCCTTGGCAACTACCAAGTGCAGTAGAAAACAGGAAAATCGCAAGCCAAATTTGCCTATAATTAACATACAATCTTAAAATATTACTAAACTGGATCTAGTGATATTGGAGAAACCAGTATGTGTAGGGTAGATATTCACAACCAAATTGAGTTTATCCAAAAAAATAAAAGGTTAAACATTAGAAAAATTAACATAAATTACTACAATAAAAATATAAAAAGGAAAATCATATCATTATTTCTGACAAAGAATTGATAAAGTACAAAAACTAGTCGTGACTAAAAAGAACAAAGAAAACCTCAAACAAATTAGGTATAAAATAAAATTCCTTTATCTCATAAGAGTAGCTACCAGAAATATTATAGCAAATATCATAGATAATGGTGGCTCTTTTTTTTTTTTTTTTTTTTGTGGTACGCAGACCTTTCACTGCTGTGGCCTCTGCCGTTGCGGAGCACAGGCTCCGGACGCACAGGCTCAGAGGCCATGGCTCACGGGCCCAGCCGCTCCGCAGCATGTGGGATCTTCCCGGAACTGGGGCATGAACCCGCGTCCCCTGCATCGGCAGGCGGACTCTCAAACACTGAGCCACCAGGGAAGCCCAATAATGGTGGCTTTTAATAGCAAGAACAAGACAACATTACCTGCTATCACCACTTTATTCAGTGTTGCACTGGAAAAGAAAATAATAATAAAGGAAATAAGGCTAGCAAATGAAAACTGCTATTCTTTACAGGTGATGTGACTGTGTATCTATACTCAAAAGAATTTGTAGCTATGTTTTAGAATTAGTGAGAGTTGATCAGTTTTCCTGGATATAAAATATAGCAATCTCTCTCTCTATATGATTGTTTTAAGTTGCTTGTCTCTTAATTTCAAATGCATTTCCAATATCCTGCATTTGCACTCTCTTCATGATTCCTGGTTTAGATATCATATTAGGTAGGATGATTTCCTACCTTTACTGTATGTTTGCCTTTACCAGTGAGCTTTCCCATTTTGTACTTTTCTTATTTCTAGTGTGGCCTTTTCTTTTCCACCTAGAGAAGTTCCTTTAGCATTTCTTGTAGAGCTGGTTTGGTGGCGCTGAATTCTCTTAGCTTTTTCTTGTCTGTAAAACTTTTGATTTCTCCAACAAATCTGAACGAGAGCCTTGCTGGGTAGAGTATTCTTGGTTGTAGGTTTTTCTCTCTCATCACTTTAAATATATCTTGCCACTCCCTTCCGGCCTGCAGCGTTTCTGCTGAAAGACCAGCTGATAGCCTTATGGGGATTCCCTCGTATGTTATTTGCTGCTTTTCCTGTATTGCTTTTAATATTTTCTCTTTATCTTGAATTTTTGTCAATTTGATTACTATGTGTCTTGGCATATTACTCCTTGGGTTTATCTTGTATGGGACTCTGTACCTTTCTCAGGAAATTAGAGTTATAAATATAACACTGGGGCTCTTGCTGCAGTGATGTACTACTATAACTTCTTTAAGATAATGAAACAAATGAGCGAGGTGATTTGACCTGGAACGTCAGTATGAGAGCAGCAGCCAGACTCGGCTTGGGCTCGGATGACCGTGTAGTTCCTGAGACACACCGTCACTCCTCTTGTAACTACAGGGGCAGGGGTAGCTGTATTCCACGAGAACCCATATAGTGCCTTTTTCGGGGTACACAGTCCACACGTGTGCTTTCTCTCCAACACAGAGAAATGCTCAGGAACAGCACTGATCTCTAGGCGATTTATGTTTGGAAATTTATTTCATTTGAGGCCAAGGATGCAGTAACATGGTGACAATAAAACAGTATTACTTGTGATATCTGGTTTGATCTATGTATTTTAATCAAGTTTTAAAGCCACTGTCTTTTCTCTGTGTGGAAGAGGTTTTCGAGTTTGCCATGAGCACAGATTCCTCCAAGAGCTGAATATAATTTTAGACCTTAAAAATTTCAACCTATGGAAATAAATTATCTTCAATACATTTGTGAAACCTAACTAAATTCACCTGTAAATTGGTACAATGTTTTGACATCTTTCTTCCCCTTTACTGAATTAAAACTATTTTCTACTGAACCCCCTCCCCCCTCAAAAACCCTGGGGGAATGGAAGTAGCAAGTTTGTATAATGGCTTCATAGCTCTTGATTATACTGTGCTTTATCATTGAATAGTTATATTAAAATATAATTAGGGCTTCCCTGGTGGCGCAGTGGTTGAGAGTCCACCTGCCGATGCAGGGGACGCGGGTTCGTGCCCCAGTCTGGGAAGATCCCACATGCTGCGGAGCGGCTGGGCCCATGAGCCATGGCCGCTGAGCCTGCGCGTCCGGAGCCTGTGCTCCGCAACGGCAGAGGCCACAGCAGTGAAAGGCCCACGTACCGCAAAAAAAAAAAAAAAAAAAAAAAAAATATATATATATATATATAAAATTAAACAATCGGGGTTATGTGAGAAAATATGAGAAACTTTAGCAAAACATGTGCCATCACTTCACAGTAAATACTGCTCTGTAAATCAGAGAGAACTCCCCTCCCCACCACTGCTGAAGTAACAGAGTACAACCCTTCACCCTAGCGGCCTCTGTAACAGGGAAGAACCTTTGGGCTCTATCACAAGTTCATCACTAAAGGGATGGTGCCTGGAAGCTTCAGTTATACACAGTGGCCCGTCTCTGGGGTCCCTAACCCTAACCCTGCTCCCCAGATAATGAGCATTAAGTAAACACCTTCCTTTAGCTCCCAGGAAACATCCTGACCAGGCCCACCGGTGAATGGCCGCAGGAAGGAAGGAATTCACACACCTCCCCCGGAGTCTGGCGGAACCAGGATTCCCCTTTCAATATAAAAGCGTCCTGAATTCTAGGTCGGAGAAGATGGTTCTTTGGGACACGAGTCCACCATCTTCTCGGTCTGCGGGCTTTCTGAATAAAGTCACAACTCCTTATTCCAACGCCTTATCTCTGGATTTACCCGCCTGTCGTGCAGGGAGCGCTACAAGTTTGCACTCAGTAACACTCCTGTTTCCCAGGGAAGGCAAGACATCTCTTACACTCCTTGCCTTGTGTTTTTGTTCCCTGCAAATTACTGGGGTGCTTGTTTTTTTTGTGAATCGTGCTCCGTGCGCTTTTCAGAATCTGTGGGACGGGAACTGATATCTTTTTTTCTGGAAGGCTCGTTTCACATGGAATCCGCAGTATACGGTCTACTTCTTTGCATTGCACTCGAGATCAAAAGCAAAACTCGGAGCGGGGGGTGCCCAGGCGGCTGCTGTGTCCGCGCGCGGCGCCGGAGGCCGGGAGCGCGGGTCGCGGGGTCCTGCGGGCTGGGCGGGCCGGGCGGACCCCCTGGCTGCCTGCCCGCTCAGGCCCACGTGGCCCCCGCCTGCACGGGCTGCCGGCTCAGCTGCGTGGACACTAGCCTCAGTGGGTGGCCTCAGTGTGGGGTTGTGTTGCAAAGGCTGGAAGAAAAGCCAGACCTGCAACTTTTTAAGCAGTAAGAACAGGGAATCTCTGTAGGAGTTCAGTGTGCCCTTGGCTTCCAAGGTTCTGAAGTTTTGCGTTCATTGGCTGAAGGGTTTCTGCTGAGCCGCGCGGGCGACGAGGTAGATTGACATCTGAACCAAGGACCAGCCCTGTTGTGTCTAGTGGTAACGTCGTGGCGAGGTGACCAAGAGGTTGCAGCCGAGGTCGAGCGCTGTGTTTTGTGTCAAGGGGCAGAGGAATGTGTAAGCCGGCCTGCCCTTTGCGTGATGAAAGTACTACGGTAGAGCGTCTGGACGTGACGCAGCCATTTAAAATCATTGTTGCCCCTTTACCTGAAAAGCTTTAAGTGGTTTGGAGATTGTGAGTTGCGTATTAAGATTTTGTTTTAAATACACGTGATGCAGATGTTAACCAGAGAGGTATTTCCTATCCCCTGCTGCGGCAAGAAGCAAACTGAGTCACAGACAGTTGTTCCTAGGTTGATACTTTTGCAAGTTTCAGCCTCCCTGCAGTTTTTTTTCCCCCTGCCCTTTCTTAGGGTTCCAGGCGCTGTTACCTTACAAAGATACAGCAAGAGGCAAAAAAAAAAAATCAATTATTTCTTGTTCTTTGTGACTCATACACCCTTAAGAGCAGTTACTGCTGTAAGTCTCAAAATTGTACGGAAAGTTTAGAGTAGTCTAGGGTAGGTGTGCAAATTTTAGTGCGGTTCCTTCTTGCTTCTGTAAACATCTTTTCCGAGTGTCCTTTTGCTCTTTGTCAGTTTTTAAAGTGTTTAGACACTCCCTTCTTTAACATCTAAATGTGTTAGATTCTGTACTTAGAGAAGTTGGAGTCTGTGCTGTCTTTGTGCCCGGTGTCTGATAGGTACGTCGCTTAGCGGTTGCCATGAGGGAGACTGTGGGCAGAGCATAGACTCCCAGGTGCTTCCTGACACGCCGGTTGGTTTACACACTTACGCTTGAGGCGACGGCCCTGGCAGGAGAGGAGCGTGCTCTCAGTATCTCAGTTCAGTAGCCAGGAATTTATTTCGAAACAGGTTGTGTTTATTTCACATAGATCCAAGGCAGCTTAGTTGAAGAGCTGGGGGTCATGAATGATGCATCTTTAGGAAGACCAGCTGGTTTCTTTGAAGCAGTCTGCCTTTTTTAAAGTTAGGTGACTTGAGGCTACAGAATGACTTACTAGACAGAATGAAATTCTCTATAGTCAAAAGATAAATGATATGCCCTTGCATTGTTTTTCTGCTGGTGAATATAAAAAAAGATCAAAAGAATAATGTTCAAGTCAGAAGATTGTTCCAAATGAAATTGGAATATTGCTAAAAAGCTCTCAGTTGTCCGGGAGAGAAGGCAAAGCTACTTTGTCGGGAAGTGATAGTGCTTGCTTATAAAATGATTCTTAGTCCAGGAGCTGAGAAAATAATTTTAAGAAAGTTTCTGCAAGGAAACATTTTAAGTATAGATGTTATGTGAAATTTAGATTCTGATAAGATTTCCCTATTAAACAGCCATAAGGATTAGGGCCTCCCAGAATCCACTGTGAATAGAATTTCCTAAGATTAAACCCAGAAAGGACTTTGAAACCATCATTTCAGTTCCAGAATGTTTCACTAATTCGTCCCTTTGGGAGAGGCTGACCTTGTTGACAGGCAGTCTCTCATGTCCCAGGGTCAGCAATCGGTGCAGTTCCTGGGCCGAGACCCACCTGGCGGCCTCAGCTTCCTCAGCCCTGCCCGTCGTCGTTCTCTGTGTTTGACTGCCAGCGTCTTTTGACTCAAGAAGCTTCCTCTGAGGAGGGAGCTGCTATGTTTCCTAAATGCAAATGGTTAAATAAAATATTTTGTGCTTTCAAAAAAAAAACAAAAAAAAAACCCTCGTATACTTTCCATAAAAAAAAGTCTGCAAACACCATTCAAAAAGGAAGACCTTAAAACGTTTCAACTTTATGAAATTTATGATATTCAAACATTTTGAATCAAGATGTTAAATTCTCATAAATATCTGTCAAAACTGTGAAAGGTATACACTTACAGTGACTGCAAAACATTCACTCCACTAGCTTTGCCGTAAAAAGTGGAAACAAACTTGGCATTCCCTTCCAAATTGTTTACATTTACCACAGGATTATTCAACATAAGAATTTCCCTAATATAAAAGTGTCGCATATATCTAAACATCTCTGTTGATACCCACATGCGCATGTGCGTACACACACACACACTTTGGGGGTAGAGAGAGAGGGCCAGTCCAGGCCTTAAGTGTTAGGCAGGTGCTGCAATTATGCGTTAGTTGTCTCATAGCTGTCTCTTTCCTGTGCAGTGGCTTCTGCTGTCACTGTGACCTGGACTGGGCAGGGAGCCATGTGAGGGACACACAGTGTCTCTGTGTTGGGGTAAAACACCAGTGCAGGTTTTACAGATTTGCAAATTAGGCAAAGCCAGTAAGCTGAAGCTGATAAAATGCTCAGGCCAAAAAATCCCTAGAAATGAAGGTGGTTTCGTAAGGACTATACCGTCTTTAGTTTTGATCTTAAAACAACCTGGCTACTTCTCTCAGGCACTTGATACCCTCAGATTTCAGTACCAGTTGGTGAGTCCTGGTCTTGCTGTTACAGGATTGACCCTGATTCCAGATCTGCCATTTATAGTTCACCCACGGTGGACACCAAACCTCTCTGAACTTCAACTTCCTATCTGCAAAATGAGGGCTCTGACTGGACTAGGTTGTCTCTAGAGCTGCTTCTCACTCCATCAGTCTCATTTTCTTACTTTGTAGCAGCCGCCCAGGGTGATACGTGATCCTGCAGGAACTGCACTGTTCCTTTCTACTCAGACTCTCTCCTCACCATGAACTCAAGGGTCCCAAACTTTTCTGGCTTTCCTTGATGCCCCTATTCCTTCTCTGTCTCATTCACACTCTCCTTTCCCTTTCCAACCCCTTAAATCTTGGCCTTTCCCACAATTCATGCTATTATCCCTCTTTTTCACTCTCTACACTCTCCCCGTGTGACCTCATGAGCTTGAGGCTATCACTCTGCGCTGTGGACTCCTCCAACTTTGAAGTGTTTATTTACTGTCCACTGTGCATCTTCCTACTTCATGGCAGCTCCAATCAGCATGTCCAGAACGAACTGACCACCTTCCCTTCTAAGTCTCTTCCTACTTGCTAATGTCATCAGCATTTACTGGTCATTCCTGTGTTTAGCCTTCACTCTTCCCCTTCCTTCACCGTTCCTATGCTATCAGTTAACTCTCGAGCATTTCACGTTTTCACTGCCCTCATGCAGGAAATCTCAAATGAACAATTGACCCCGTACCCACTTCAGCTCTCCTTGTCCAGGGTCTTGCTCTGTCGTGCAGTTCTGACCATCTCTCTCCAGGGTTTGAAAGCTTCATTGACTTTTCATGGACTAGAGTAGAGTACCCAGTTTGTAGCCTATAAACCTTTGATGATATTTTGGTATTTTGGTTAATGTTTGCAGATCTATGCTGGATGAAAAATTTGATTATAATCTGAAAAAATATCCACTATAGAAAATAGTATGGAGGTTCCTTCAAAAACTAAAAATAGAGCTACCATATGATTTAGCAATCCTGCTCCTGGGTATATATCTGGAAAAAATAAAAACTCTAATCTGAAAAGATACATACACCCCAATAATAGTGCTGTAATAGCAGCACTATTTACAATAACCAAGACATGAAAGCAAGTTAAGTGTCCATGGACAAATGAATATGGGTAAACAAGATGTGTTCTGTATATAAAATAGAGTACTACTTAGCCATAAAAAGAATGAAATAATGCCATTTTCAGCAACATGGATGGACCTAGAGAATGTTATACTTAGTGAAGTAAGTCAGATAGAGAAAAACAAATACTATATGATATCACTTGTATGTGGAATCTAGAAAATAATACAAATCAGTTTACATACACAACAGAAACAGACTCATAGACATAGAAAACAAACTTGTGGTTACCAAAGAGGAGAGGGAGGGAAGGAGGGGCAAATTAGGAGTATGGGATTAACAGATGCACACTACTATACATAAAATAGATAAACAACAAGGATTTACTGCATAGGCACAGGAAATTAGATTCAATATCTTGTAATAACCTATAATGGAATATAGTATGAAAACATACGTGTAACTGAATCACTTTGCTTGAAACTAACACAATTATTGTAAATCAACTATACTTCAACAAAAATAATAATACGTCATACATAATTACATGATTGTTTTTCAAAAGTTTGTAGATGCATGTTATGACTAGTAATATAAATAATAATTTCCTCAATTGTGGTGAACTTGTGGTAATGTTTGACATTGTGTATATATATTTTTTTAATGTTGGGGGTAGGAGTTTATTAATTAATTTATTCTTTTACTTGTGCTGTGTTGGGTCTTCGTTTCTGTGCGAGGGCTTTCTCTAGTTGTGGCAAGCGGGGGCCACTCTTCATCGCGGTGCGCGGTCCTCTCACTGCCGCAGCCTCTCTTGTTGTGGAGCGCAGGCTCCAGACGCGGAGGCTCAGTAGTTGTGGCTCACGGGCCTATTTGCTCCGCGGCATGTGGGATCCTCCCAGACCAGGGCTCAAACCCGTGTCCCCTGCATTAGCAGGCAGATTCTCAACCACCGCGCCACCAGGGAAGCCCAGACATTGTGTATTTTTAATGTATGTGAATATTAAAAGCACAGTTACCATCATGTGGAGGTCCTAAATTCATCAGTGTTAAAAGGGGGTTCTCACCTTTGAAAAAGTTGGCAGCCTTTGACTAAATTCTAAGCTTTCTAGAAATGACTTACAGATCCATGACCAGCCCCCTATGCTCCTAGTTACCTCTTCTGCCTCATTTTATAACACCTACCTGGGACACTTAAGTCGTTGTGGTCCCCCATTATGCAACATGGTATTTTTCTTTCTTTTTTTGAGGTATGTGGGCCTCTCACTGTTGTGGCCTCTCCCGTTGCGGAGCACAGGCTCCGGACGCGCAGGCTCAGCGGCCATGGCTCACGGGACCAGCCGCTCCGCGGCACGTGGGATCTTCCCGGACCGGGGCACGAACCCATATCCCCGGCATCGTCAGGCAGACTCTCAACCACTGCGCCCCCTGGGAAGCCCGGAATTTTTCTTTTATGTACCTTTACAAATGAAGAAGAAACTGAAGCTTAGAAGGCATAATGTACCAGAGTTTACCCAAATACCAAGTGGTGGAGCTAGAGTTTAACTCGGGTCAATAAAATGCTAGTCTGTTTGTATCAGTCACTGCATTGCACACCCTTTCGTAAGTGGCGCTGACGTATCTAGAAGCAAGCAACCTTATGTCACAACAAATCGTTATTCCCTGTGGCTAACTTTGGCATACAGGATTGATGACCCTTGATCTAGTATAAGAACAACTCAATTGCTATATATTAAAAAACAAAGAATCGGGGCTCAGGCCAGGCCTCCCCCAAATATGCCACAATTGCATATGGATTACTTTGAATAGAAGTTTCTGGAGAAGCAGGCAATCCAAGAAGAAAATTGACCCTTCTCTGTCTCCCAGAAAAGCAGGAAATAAACCTCCCCTGTGAAAGGTGATCTCCCTGCGTCTAGAGGTGCAGGGACATCCTTACTGTCAGAGACAGGGAATTTGGGCGGAGAAGCCTGTATAAACAAACCATATTTGTTTTTAAATTTACTACCCCAAGCCCAAACACTGTGTAGATTCTTCACTAATTGAGCGCCCAAAGCCTAAGTTTTTTGTCCTGTCAATTCCTCACAAATGTATTGTTTCTTTGTCTAAAAATTATAAAACCTGCCTGCTTTGACCACTTCTTAGGTCCCATTTCTATGAGACCTCCATGAGCATGCATTCATACTTGCTTTTTTTTTTTTCACCTGTGAATCTGTCTTGTGTTAATTTTCTTATTAGTCTAGCCACAAGAACTCAAGAGGGGTCCAGGGGAAATTTCCCACTCCCTGACAAAAGTAAATATCCATCAGAGAGAGTAGAATACATAAAAATCCTAAATAATAAACAAGTGCTGAGATTTCATGTCTTAGTCCTGTTTAATTTAGGCAGCAGAGACATCCTCTTAGAATAACTATTAATTTGATTACTAGTTACATTTATATTTCCTAGGATAATGAGGTAAGTAAAATCTCTCTCCTAAGATACTTGATTAGGGCACTGAAAACACACTAATGGGTAGTTAATGTTATAGGATGTTAGTTTGCATAATAATGTTTTCGTTTGCATTAATCCCTTGTTCCTCCAAATAACTGTGCTAGGCAGAGTTGGTATTTTATTTTATTTTTTCCACTATTTTTATTTTATTTTATTTTTTTAACATGTTTATTGGGGTATAACTGCTTTACAATGTTGTGTTAGTTTCTGCTTTATAACAAAGTGAATCAGCTATACGTATACATATATCCCCCTATCCCCTCCCTCTTGCGTCTCCCTCCCACCCTCCCTATCCCACCCCTC
This sequence comes from Leucopleurus acutus, assembly GCF_964270905.1. Taxonomy (NCBI): domain Eukaryota; kingdom Metazoa; phylum Chordata; class Mammalia; order Artiodactyla; family Delphinidae; genus Leucopleurus; species Leucopleurus acutus. The sequence goes on from NC_139146.1 coordinate 154,902,822, forward strand.
TAGAGGGTCACAAAGCACCGAGCTGATCTCACCGTGCTATGCGGCTGCTTCCCACTAGCTATTTTACATTTGGTAGTGTATATATGTCCATGTCACTCTCTCACTTCGTCCCAGTTTACCCTTCCCCCTCCCCGTGCCCTCAAGTCCATTCTCTATGTCTGCATCTTTATTCCTGTCCTGCCCCTAGGTTGTTTTGAGTTCTGACAGGTACATCATCTTTCTTTTACTGTGACTTGGGCATGCATCTGAAATTACTTCTTCATCCTAGCTGTTGCTGCGTTTGCTTTGTCCCTGCAACCCTGTTAACCCAATTTGGGGTTTGGTCTTTTTCTGAGTTCATCCTGGTCTGATGACTGCTGATGCCATTTTGTCTCTGGGCTCATCCTCTCTTTGTGTGACCGGCCTCTGGAACTTTGCTGTCTCACAGATTGTCTTCAGCACTCTGGCCAATAATGTGGCTTCGTAATAGATGAAGAAACCAAGGCTCAGGGAGGTTAATCAAATGATCTAGTACTATACTACTAGTAGGTGGCAGGATTGGGTTTTAGACTTTTGCCTCTCTGATATCGTAAGCAGCCTTTGGCAGGAAAGAGCTCTCTGCTGGAGGCCCCTTGGTCTTGTCACTAACCTTAAACGAGGCACCCCCACGCTCTACTCATCTCTGGCCCTGGCACACCTTTCAAAATCTTTTGATCACACAATACCTTGCCTAATTTGCTGGTTGTTTCCATAGATCAAAGAAGTAGAAATGGAGAATAAATAATTAATAGAGGACCAGATCTCTTCCCCAGCTTCAGTAACCTCATGAACACGCTGTGTGAACAAGACAGCATCTAGAGAAAGATCACAAGAAGTCGGCAGCCTGTACACAGTGGGGGACGGCGACAGCTGTGACCCCCTAGCTCAGTGATTCACTGAGATCGCTTCCCTTTTTGCTTTTAAAAACCTTCACGGCTGAACGGAATCTTCAGAGTTGTTGTTTTGCAGACAGTGAGTCTGCCATCTCCCCAGACTGCCAGCGTTCTGATTTAAGGCAACTTTCCTGTCCACCAGCGTTTGCCTCTCTCCAGTATTGATTATGGTCTTGAATATGACTGCACAGGGTTTTTGATACCGACCAGGGTTCTTGGCCTCCCCCAATCAATAGAGGCCAGACAAGAAATTCAGGCAGGGCTGTGAGAAGCTCGCGCACCACAACAGAGTAGCCCCCGCTCGCTGCAACTAGAGAAAGCCCAGGCGCAGCAACGAAGACCCAACGCAGCCAAAAATAGATAAATAAATAAGAAATAAATAAAATAAAGGCATGGATTCTGGAGTCAGACCAGCTGGGCTTGAATCCTGGCGCTCGCACTTATTAGCTGTATGCCTGCCCTAGGTAAGTGCCTCAGTTGTTTAATCTGTAGAATGGAGAAACTGAGAGCAGCTATGTTAAAGACTTGCTGTGAGGATTGTGTGTTAATGTGTGAAAGGCACTGGGACACAGATCGGTACATGGGTAAGCACTGAAGAAGTATTAATGACTATTGTACATGAATATGCTAGATGAACATGGCCACTTCAATTCAAAAACCAACAAAGATATATTGAGTCTATACTACATTTACTGAGCTTGACTCACACTCTGTAGTTTGCCCTGTGATCTTATTTTTTTCCCTCTTGCTTATGGATTTAGTAGGCCAATTACAAAGCCTAGACTGACCCGTTCCCTAAGGTGGGCAAATGGCTGAGAGCTGTGATGTCAAGTGTGACAACCACTAGCTATATGTGGCTATTAAAATTAATATTACTGGAAATGGAATAAAGTAAAAAATTCAGTTCCTTGGTCACATTAGCCACATTTCAGGAGCTCAATGGTCACATGTTGCTAGTGGCTACCATGATGGACAGTGCAAATACAAAGCATCTTCAACTTTGCAGAAAGTTCTTTTGCGTTGTTCTCATAGAGTTTGCTAGTGTGCCAGCTCTCTCGTTCCATTCTAACCTATAGCTAATATAAACAGCTTCTAACTTACAAATGAGATGCACACTGGAAGTTCATTGGCAAGTTGGTGGGAACGTTGAATACAGGTCCCTATGGACCAATTATATTAAGATCATGGCAACATACATCCTAGGAAGAGGTCAATGGCTACAAACATAAGGAAATATTCAGGCTCATTGAAAATGGAAATTATGACAATGAGCTTAGGTTTGATCATCCAACTGGAAAGATTAAAATAGTGTTCAGGTTCAATGCTGGTAGATGTGAAGTGAAGCAAGAATTTGTGGGTGTATATTTTGGTAAAATTTATCTGTAAAGTAATTTGGCAATACATTTTAAAAGTCTTAAAATTGTTTGTACTCTTTGGCCCTATAATTCACTCTCCAGGACTTTAATATAAGAAAATAGATACTTCCAAGATCCAGCACAGAGGTTCTCATAACAGGATTAATTATAGTAACAGTTGGAAACAACCCAAGTGTTTTACAAGAGGGAGAGGGTTAGGTCAGTGATGACTTGGATATATTGGAATGCTGTATATCCATTAAAATGTTAATGTTTTAATTAAAATGTTCTCTTTTACCATAGGAAATACTCATGTAGAAATAAATGAAAAATAATATTTAATACTGCATAGCATGATTAAATAAAATATCCTTAGGAAACACTTGAAAATAAACTAAAATGTTAATGGTAATATCTAAGTTTTATGGGATGTTGTGTGATTTCTTTTTTAATATTCTTTTATACTTTTAAGTTGTCTACAGCAGGGGTCCCAAATATTTGTTTAAAGGCTATGAAAAAGACAATAAATAAGGTTGATTTAATAGGTATACACAGAATTTAATAGTCTGAGAACAGTTATGACACCTTATTTTCAAACATCATTAAGGATTTATAGAAATAAGAACCTATCTTAGTGCACAAAAAGTTCTTCAGTATATTTTAATAAATAGAATATAGATTGCATTAATTATATGAAAAATAGAAAGTAGAAAAATTTAAAAATTTTAACCACCTGGACATTTTTAAGTGCTGCCTTAATTATTCTTGTGTAAAGCAGGATACTGAAATTGATAGTACAGAATCCCTAGAAAATGAAAATAAAAACTCTAGACATCAAAAATTATGTGACTTGTCTAAAACCATATTTATAGAAAAATTAATAGGCCTAGGAACTTATACTTACTAAAAGAAGTAGAATAAAACATTGAATTAACCATTTACCTCAGATTAAAAATAAAGAGTATTAAAATGATTACAACAGATATATGAAAGATTAGTAGAATTGATAAAACCAAGAACTGGTACTCTAAAACAATAATAATAAGATAGAAAATCACGCAGTAGCACAACCAGAATATTTAAAAAATGTGCAAAGGTATTAGATGCTCTTGAATAGGAAGACTCAATATTTGAAATTTATATATTGAATTATTTGAATTGTTATTAAAGTATAATTCAATATTTGAAGTAAATCTACAAATTCAGATGCCATCCAAACAAAATACAAACAGATGTTCATTGCTGTTATATACGTTTGCTTGGAACTTGATAGACTTGTTCTAAATTAATCCAGAAAATTAAGCATGCAAGAATAGCCTGGAATAACCTTAAAGAGAATAACAACAATAATGGACAAGTTAAACAATTTTAATATATGTTATTAAGACAGTAACTACAGCACTTCCCTGGAGGCACAGTGGTTAGGAATCCGCCTGCCAATGCAGGGGAGACAGGCTCCATTTCTGGTCCGGGAAGATCCCACATGCCGCGGAGCATCTAAGCCCGTGCGCCACAACTACTGAGCCTGTGCTCTAGAGCCCGTGAGCCACAACTACTGAGCCCACGAGCCACAACTACTGAGCCCGTGCCTAGAGCCCGTGCTCTGCAACAAGAGAAGCCCCCACTCACCATAACTAGAGAAAGCCCACGCGCAGCAACAAAGACCCAACGCAGCCAAAAATAATATAAATAAATAAATAAATAAATAAATAAAGGAAACTTACATTAAAAAACCCCCAAAAAACCAGTACATTACAACTCGGTGGTCCTAGCACAAAAAATAATTACGGTACCCACAGATTTATTCAAGTACCTATAGGAATTTGGCATTCATTAAAAACATTTCAGAACACCAGAGAAAAGCAGAATTTTTCAACAAATGGTGCTGGGATAGATACCAAGTTGTCATTCAACCCCTCCACCCCCAATAAAATGCACAAAATCCTGCTGGAATATATTGTGAGAGTTAATTATATATATTTCCTTACCACCTATTTAAGAACTATGTTATATTTCCATGTGAAAGCTGAAGGTTTTATTACTAAGACAGCACCTATATGTGATTTTGGAATTTCAGACCTGAGATCCTCAATAGGAAGCGTCACAAGATGATGTAAATGAAGAGACAGGATTCTAAATGACTTCTGTTGTGTAAATGAAGAGAAATTAAGAAGATTCTGGAAAAATCTCCGTTTCTGATCTGAGCATTTTAGACATGTCCAGCTTTCCTATCTCCGTGGAACTTGTTTCACGGTAATTTTCCACTAGGCACTTAAGAGCTGAAACAGACATCAGGCTCATTTGCTACTCCATTTACGTCAAACAGTTCACCTTAGTAAGACATCGTTCTGTACCCAGGAAATAGGAACTGAGAACTCGCCTTCCACAAGCCAGTCTACCGGTGATGGGAAGACCCTTAAGAATCCATATTTAGAATCCATCCAGATACAGCGTAGGATTTCTTAATAGCCTATTGGGAAAACATTCCTGCCTCTTGGTTGCAAAAACTTCTTCAAAAATAGCAGGGCAAATAGTCCCAGGTCTCTGTGACCTAAAATGCCTAATGAAGCTGAAGAATTATTAGAGCATCTTAGAGAAACCTGAGGCAATTCAGCCTGACGATTTAGTAATGACGGTTCTGTCACCGGCTCAGAGAATTACGAGACTTCTAGCTCAGTATTTGCTCGGCATTACTCACAGTGCTGGCAGCACGGGCTGCGAGAATTCTTCTAGGTCCTGAATATTCTAAGACGAGATACCCTTCTGTTTGAACAACTCTAGGTGTGGGTTCATTCTGTGATGTGTTCAACTTCTAGGAAACCAAATGATAAAGTCCAAATAATACAGCTGAAAAGGCGTGAAAACTTATAGACTGAAAAGCAGGCGTCACACTGGGGATTCGACGGATACATGTAAGACATAAGGCAGATAGTAGTTTTCTTTCCTAGTGCATAGTTTTTAAATCCCACTGATGGGGGCTTCCCTGGTGGCGCAGTGGTTGAGAGTCCGCCTGCCGATGCAGGGGACACGGGTTCGTGCCCCGGTCCGGGAAGATCCCACATGCCGCGGAGCGGCTGGACCCGTGAGCCATGGCCGCCGAGCCTGCGCGTCCGGAGCCTGTGCTCCGCAACGGGAGAGGCCGCAGCAGTGAGAGGCCCGTGTACCGCAAAAAAAAACAAAAAAAATCCATTGATGGCAAATTATAGTCATTTCCGAAGAGAGGTGCAGGGCAGGGCAAGGCAGGGCAGGGCAAGGCAGGGCAAGGCAGGGCAGGGGTGGGGACGGGGAAGAGTGAGGAAGCTCAAACTTAAAAAAAATAAAGTTTACATGTTTTAACATAAAGACTATCACAACTAAGCCTATACTGCCTCCTGGTGGTCAAATATGAAAATGTATTTCTACAGATGAATTAAATGAATGGTTATTTAGCATACGTCAAAATAACTAAATGTAGAGCAACCAAGTGCCTCAGTTTGTATGAATATCCCATTTTCACTAACTCACCTGACTACATTTCCCCTAGTTATTAAGGTTGAATGGCTCTTTTTTGGAGAGGTCCCAATTCTACACTTTTCTGAACTGTAAGTAGTAAATTGTATTGGGTAATACCACTTATATACTTGGGATTTAGGTATTTATATATGTTACAATTTATGCAGAAATAATAAGAAAGAATATTTTCCTCGATCTGTTGCACTACTTAATCTTAAAAAGTAGACAATGAATTATTTAATGCCTTAAATAATTTTACCATGCATATTTATCAGGCATATTAAAATGACTATTTTAGGAACACAGACATGTACATTATTATCACGGTATATCAGGCTATAGTCTCTTAAGCCAGCAATCATACCTAGTGCTCTTCGTGGTTACTCTGGTCAGATAATTTTTCTGATTGACAATTTTAAATTTCTCAAACTTGAACTTTACTACTTGCACAATAAAAACTATTTCTTTAAAAACAAAAATATGAAATCCAGGGGAATCAAATGACCTGCCCACAGTTTCACTGCTGGTATTATGTAGGGGCCCTAACACCATCCAGTGATTTTCTCTATAGTCTTCAAAGTATGATATATTTCCCCTTACTAACAAAAATGTAACGTTTCCTCTGAACCTGCTTTTCATTACAATGTACTCTTCCTATTTGCTTTCAGTCGCATCTCAGATGCTAATCCCCTTGGGGTGAGTACTTGGGTGTGGGGCTTTAGACATCCTGTGAGGTCTTAGTTCCCCGACCAGGGATTGCACTGGAAGCATGGAGTCTTTTTTTTTGCGGGTGTGTGTGTGTGTGTGTGTGTGTGTGTGTATAGTTGCTTTACACTGCTGTGTCAGTTTCTGCCGTACGGCAAAGTGAATCAGTTATACGTATACATATATCCCCTCTTATTTAGATTTCCTTCCCGTTTAGGTCGCCACAGAGTACCGAGTACAGTTCCCTGTGCTCTACAGTAGATTCTCATTAGTTATCTATTTTATACATAGTAGTGCGTATATGTCAGTCCCAATCTCCCCATCCATCCCACCCTCCCCTTCCCCCTTGCAGAGTCTTAACCAGTGGACCACCAGGGAAGTCCTCAAAAGAGCTGTTCTTGGGTGTCTTTCCCCAGCATGTCAGTGGGGTCATTAGTGGGTGTCCACTCTTCACTGGGGCTGTAAGACAGATGAAGAAGCTTCTCTGTAGATGTTTATACACTGAAAACCAGTGGAGAGCTGTCTGCAAGATTAGAAAAGGGCAACTCCCCCTTGCTCTTTGCTGGTTTCCATTCCTCATACAGCAGACATTGTTAGGAGCTGCTGTGAAGAAGCATCAGTTCAGTCCACACACACCGACCTTCTCTTACCCATGGCCTGTCACCCAGCAAATTTCACCAATTGCCTCAATAAAAGTAAACCTCAAAGTTTCCCCAAAGCTTCCTTTTCTTACTATATCATATTTTGAACCAAATAGAAACACTATTTCGAACATAGTCTTACCGTGTTTTTCTCCATCAAAATTTATGGAATTTTATCACTTACTAAAACGTTTTATGTATTTAAAAAATTTATTGTGAATGAACTGACCACCAAGCTCATAATGCTGTGACCAGTCAAGTCAATGACAACTTACCCTCCTCCTTTGTATTTCAACAGCTCTGTGTCAGGTTTCAGCTGAAAGACGCATTACACACATGGAGAGAATCTATTGAGTTTCCTTTTTCAGACTGTGCACAAATTTCTTAAAAGGCTGAACCATGTTTTTTACACATGTTTTCCACATGTTTACTTCTATAGAGCTTAATTTGACTTCAAGATAAGTGAGTGAAATTCGAATTAATGTCAGATCAGGTATGATCCAGAGGAGAACCTCTTAAGAATTGCATGTTCTTTTGTGTGTTTATAATAAACATGTTTTTACTAGAGTCTCAGACACATCATGAAAATCTCCACATGATAGTATTACCCAACAGTGTATTCAAGTGTTTAAATTTGCTTCACTAGATCTTCTTGCAAAATCTCCATTTGAAAATTGGAATTTTTGTTTGTTTGTTTTCATGGGATCCTGTCAACATGAATTGTGTTAGAGATTTTATACTGGAGAAAGAATCAGTCTGCATAATCTGAAGTGAAAATAGACTTGACCACCAGGCAGAGATGATTCGATGTGTGGAAGTTACGTGGTTTGAGCCAAAAAAGGTAATATGATGCTCAGTCATTATTACTGTTACTTTTTGCCAAAAATTCCACGTAAACAGGATGGTTTCAAACCTTTCATTTTTTTCTCCTAAAAATCTTCAGAAAATTAAGTGGATACCTATTCTTTTATATCTTCTCTCTTTCCTCTAGGAGTAGAAGACAATATTCTTTTTTATTTTGTAATAACCTAGTACTTTGAAATCTTTTAGATAGCAAGGTATAAGCCACAAATAGAAAAACTTTAGAGCACAAGTGTGATAAGAATCACCAACAGTACTTGTAAAAAATGCAAATTCATACTTTCCAGCCCCAGAGATTATAATCCATTAGGTCACTGTAAGAAACCCAAGAACAGGCGTTTGTTTTCAACATGTAGAAAATGGAGGTCATGTAGTTTAAGCAGTTTAATATCTTACAGCCCCTCAAAAGAGAACATTATAGAGTGGGGATGGACTCAAAGGGTAGCTAAGAATTCTTCTTAACCACACTATTAATTTAAAATGGTGACTTTCTGGAACATGACACATCACACACTTAAATGTAACAATTCCAAATGTTAATCATTTCTGCTTTAGTTGTTATTTTGAATACACACATATGCTTTCTTCCACTAGGGAGAACGATTGAGAATGCATTATAATTGTTTCAGATCAGTAAAAATTGTTTGAAAATGGCTAGAAGATGAAAGAAATCAGATATGAAGGGTACATTGTATATGATCCCATTTATATGAAATTTTAGAATAGGCAAAAGTAATCTAGAACGACAGAAAACAAATCACCGGTTAGCTACAAAGAGGCAGAAGGGAACTTCTTGGGTTGTTGGAAATGTTCTGTATCTAGGGTGTAGTGGTGGTTACATGAGTATATATTTGCTGAAGCTCATAGCACTGTTCACTTAAAATGGGAGAATTTTATTGGATGCAAATTATACCTCTTAAAGTTGATTAAAATAGACTACAAGGTATTTGTGAGTTTTTTTTGTTGTTGTTGTTTAATGAGGCCAAATTTCTGCAACAACTATATTAGGTAGCTCACAGAATCTCCCGCAGGACCATGGAACTGGGCTTGGAGGCTGCATGGTCAGAAAAACCCTTAGATCCTACCACAGGGAGGCTAGGAAAGCGAGTTTCTGGCTTCCACCTTTAGGAGGTGGGACTCCCACACTGGAAAATTTCCCAGTTTTGTCCTGATCTTTGTGTTTTTAGTTTGTGTGTTCGCGTGTGTGTGTTCTTGCTTTGATATTTTAAACAGTCCCTAGTTTGAATTACTTTAACATTTAGACATATGCTTCTGAGATTTTCTGCCGTTGATTCTTTGACACATATTAAAGAACACATAGATGAATTCATTGCCATAAAAACTAGAGTATTGCAGGTAATGCTCAAGGTCACCTTGACCTAGTGTCACCATTTTATTCTCACTATTATGAGTTCGGTACATATGTTTTTCTAATATGTTGCATACATATGGATTCACAGAAAATGTACATAGTTCTTTGATTTTTAAAAATTTATTTAAATGGTATCACACCGTGCACACATCTCTACAACTCACGTTTTTTGACTCAATGTGTTTTTCAGAAGCTCTCCCAATAGTGATACGTACAAGGCTAGTAGGTAGCAACTCTATAAGTACAAATAAATCAGTATAACAGGACTGAAAGGAGGTTTGGTAGCTCAGGGGAAAGTCTGTACTATTAATTCTTTAAAACTCGTTAGGGATTTTTGGTAATCAGGCATTTTTCTTCTGATAGTAGGAAATTACCACAATCTGGAAGCCAGCTTCACTGGGGGCTATGCCCTCCTAAGGTACTGCCCTCTGAACGCAGAGACAGAGAGCCAAGCCACAAGGAATGCATACACAAGAATCTGACCGTACTAGACAAGGAAAAAGGAAACCCCCAAACTTTAAGGACCGTGGGCATTAACTTCCTAAGGTAAGCGAAGGGAGTGGAGATTTGGAAATTGCCCATTTAGACTAACCTCTACATAAAAAGTTGTTTGTTTGGTAAGCCTTTTGAAAAAGCTTGTTCTCTCCCACACTACTGTCCTCACATTATAGGCACTATCTGGTAGCAGAAACTGTAGAGTGGTAATAAGATTTTTTTTTTCATTTTTCCTCTGCAATTGCTTTACTTCACATTTAAAATTTTGCACACAAACCGGCAACCTCAGCTAAAGAATAATTCAATGCCATTAATATAAAATTTTTAAATATATTTAAACAAGAAAAATAGCTTCGTATCATGTCAGTTGATTCAAAGATATCAACACTTTAGGTTAAAATTAAAATGAATTTTTGGAAGAGGTTACAATCAAATATTTATTTATATTCACATTTCAACAATTAAACAGGGACTCCAGGATCATTTTTAAATTGAGCTCATAGAGAGGCATAAGGAGTTGTTTGAGTGTGGATGGTGGTGAGAGGAGTAGCTCTTACACAGTATTCTCCAATCTACAGACACAGGCTTTCTTTCTCAAACAAGACATATTACAATAGCTAAGAATTAGAGGGACTTCCCTGGTGGCACAGTGGTTAGGAATCCGCCTGCCAGTGCAGGGGCCACGGGTTCAAGTCCTGGCCCGGGAAGATCCCACACGCTGCGGAGCAACTAAGCCCGTGTGCCACAACTACTGAGCCCTCGCTCTAGAGCCCGCGAGCCACAGCTACTGAGCCCGCGTGCCTAGAGCCCGTGCTCCGCAACAAGAGAAGCCACCGCAATAAGAAGCCTGTGCACCACAATGAATAGTAGCCCCCGCTTGCCGCAACTAGAGAAAAGCCCGCGCAGCAGCAAAGACCCAGTGCGGCCAAAAGTGAATTTAAAAAAAAGAATTATATATTTGCCAAGCACCAGACACTCATGAAAATACTTCACAGATTTTCATGTGAGATGGATGTTACCCTTATCTCCAGTTTACAGATGGGGAATCTGATACAGGGGGTGCAGGACCTTTATCCAAAGTCACACAATTAAGATGAAGCAGAGGCGGGATTTGAACCCATACAGATTAACTAGGGAGTCACACACCTTCTGCCTGTCCTAGCAACAAAGTAAAGTGCTTCTAGGAGAGGGAGTGGGTGAAATTGACACAGCACTCTTCCAGGTTTTTAATTTTTTTTGCGGTACGCGGGCCTCTCACTGTTGTGGCCTCTCCCGTTGCGGAGCACAGGCTCCGGACGCGCAGGCTCAGCGGCCATGGCTCATGGGCCCAGCCGCTCCGCGGCACATGGGATCTTCCCAGACCGGGGCACGAACCCGTGTCCCCTGCATCGGCAGGTGGACTCTCAACCACTGCGCCACCAGGGAAGCCCTCTTCCAGGTTTTTTAATTCGACTATTTTGACAGTTTGGGAACCACGGTGATAAACATTGTACTAGCAGTTCCATTTCAGTTTTCTTAAAGAACACTATCATTTTCTGTGATTTTCTTTTACCTGGTGGAAACCGCCAGTTAAAACAGGAAGAAAACCACCGGTTACAAGAGGGATTTTAGAAAAGTATATTTCAGAAAAAAAAATTAAATTGTACATCTAAAGGAGTGTGTTGGTCCCTTAAAATTCTCACCCCGATAAGCTAGAATCTCACTTCACCAATTCTAGAATCTCCTCCCAATTTGGAGTAGTACATACATATATGCATGTGTATTCATGTGTGTACTTGTTTATGTATGTATATGTGTTACACACATTCTCAACGGTGGAAGTTTTTGTTCTCTGAGGATGGATTTTATCTGGAGATAATCAAAAGGCACTTTGAGCTAAGTCAGGTGGGTGATGGAGAACTGGGCAACGTTAATTTGAGGTTAAAATAAGTCTGGGCTAAAAATAATGAAATGGCCCTTTTCACATTCTGTTACAACTCTGACATTTACTTTTTCTCGCAAAGGCCCCAGATATCTTTGGATTCTAATTCCACTATAAGTCTTCTTCCCACTCCTCCCCAAACATTTTTATGCCTCTCTTCACTAATGAGGTTCATATGTTGGAAATTTGGACATGTACCAAGTTCTTTGTATATGAAATCCACACGGTTTTCTAGATTATGCACCAGTAAGTACATATTGTCGTTAAAGCAGCATCCTTAGACGTAATGCTTCATAAATAGTTCATTAGAAGAATTTCTAATTTTTATGCTCGACTGAAAGTGTTTTCCTTCATTCTCACATTTGTGGGGGAAAAATATCATTTACCCTAATCCGGGATGGTTGGAGATCCATTTGCTGTGTGAACATGAACCTTGTTCTCAGCACAGTCTCTGTGTCCAGGAGAGACGTGTTCTCAAGCACTGCTGCCATCTGCTGGCCTTGTGGTTGTTAGATTTTAGAAAAAGCCGTGCATAAGGCTCCAGCCAAGATGATGCAAAATGCAAGTATCATCAGCAGGTAGTTCTGTCGACCCTAAGTAATAAAAATGAATAACTGTCATTAAGAAAACCTGAACCAAATATGCAAAAAGCACAGACTCTCAACATTGCTGTGGACCTTAGTAACCATCTGGTCTACCTCCTGTATGTTTTTTGCTCCCCCCTCTGCCTGATCTTCCTGACTCTCTGGAAACCCCGCAGGTCCTCCATCCTTTAACCATTCAGTAAACACATGCGCGCTCCCACTATGCATCCACACTTGCTGGGGTTAAAATGGTGAACAAAAACGTGCCCCTATTCAGTTACTCACATAATATGGGAGACAGAAATGAATAAAATCATTACAGAAAGGCTTGTTAAAAGACCGGGAGAGGCTAATAAGCAAACGCCCAAGGCTGTTTGTGTGTTACCAAGGAATCTTAAGGTGGGAGGTTTGAGGTTGAGTTGAGCTTCTAAGTATCAATGAACTGAATAAGGAAGGAGGGCAGCTGGTAGAGATCCTGGGTGGAAGGAATGTGTGTGCAGAGCTCTGCTGCAAGAGAAACATGGTACTCGCCAGGGATTAAGAGAAGGTCCAAGAGGCTACAGCAGTGAGTTAGGTGGAGCTCGATGAGATTGGAAGCTATGGGCCTGAGCACACAGGCATCTCAGAGGCCATGCTCTACTTTTGGTTTTATTTTTCCAAGCAGTGGGAAAACATCGGAGGAATGGGCAGAGCTGGGTGTGGCGAAAAGATGGGATTTGCATTTTGTAAAGCCCACGCTTTTGCAGATGGTGAACAGATTGGAGGGAGCCAGAAAGGATGCAAGGGGACCAATGAGAAGGTGACTGCAGTCCTCCTGGGCAGAAACGATGCAGTGAAAACGGAGAGACAGAGACCAGTCTAAAGGGCAAGGGGAAAACAGAGATGGAGTTTACTCGCCCAGCTATGTTGTTTTAAAGATAGAAGCACGGAGGACCACTTCCCACCGCAGCCAGTCCCTCTGTACCTTAACAAAGAAATACCGTCTTGTGCGCAGTAGAAATATTGTATTTCTCATAAGTTCCATCTCTAGGGGTACGGATAGATCAATTCTAATCTCTCTTCCACAAGATAAACCCTCAAACATTGAAAAATAAAAGTCTTTTATCCCTGAAGCATCTTTTTCCCTGGTCAATATTTTAGCTCCTTTGACTATCTTTCAAATGGAACGGTTTCAAGGTCCCGCACGGTCCTGGATGTTTCCTTCTGAATGATTGCCAGGCTGTCTATATAGCTCTTTAAATATAGACCCAATACTCTGAAGCAAGTAATATAGGGTCTCAATTACACTGAGATCTCCTGATAGTCAAATCATATGATACTATTACCAGCTTTTTTTTAAGATTAATGACAATTAATATATAGTCAAAAAGGTATATCCCCTTTTTTATCATCTTAATAAACAGTTGGGTTAAAGTGGGTGATTTTGCGTCTGTTTGATGACCACAGTGGTCTTTGCAAGTTGGGTTGGGCTGGTTGAATTACCTGATTCACTGTTAGCACCAACCCTACCAGAAGTCACTCTAATTCAAGCTCTACAAGTGAAAGACAGCACAAATCCTTGCCAGGCACAGGGCAGCCTATGTACACACACACACACACACACACACACACACACACACACACACACTCCTGCATGAAGGCGTTAAGGGTCCCTGACATCTTTTTCTTAGTCTTAAAGATTGCAGCCTTTGCCTAGATGCCAGTATTGGTGCAGAGTGGGCGCTCAATAAATATTTGTTCAAAGAATCAATACACTCGGGCAATTTCCAAGTGTGCTTTGTAAATTAGCCAATTGATGCAATCACTGAAATAAAGAACAATATATGGGGCCTCACTTATCAGCACTTTACCACCTAATTATGTGAACACCTCATAAGCTCTCTATTTTATTGTCTATGTAGACAGAAGAACAATGTCCTTAGGGGGTAAAATTTTTTCCCTTTTAAGGTTAAGAATCTGTCCAAACTGCCTAGTGTCCTAGATAAAAAGACTGATTATATTTGGGCAAAATAGTTTTCCTTTGTCAAAGGTGAATGTTGACTCTTAGAAAGATCATGCTAGCATTCCTTCCCGAAGCAAAGAAAAGTGTTTAACTTGGATTTCTGAGACAGCTACTAAAATGACAAATCATCTCATTCTTTATCTGGGCGTTGCTATGGACCTGTAAATTGCTGTGGTAACAATCCCCTACATTGGGATTTCTGTGGACACACTGACTAAAATGTGTTGCTAAAAATATGATGTCTGTCTAGTTTACAATAGCTAAATATAAGATTGTAAAACAAACTTCCCAAAGAAGAACAGATATCAGATATAAAAGAAGGTCTCAAGGGCAAAGCGGACAAACAGAGCACTGATGTCATTAAAATGGAATAAAATCGTTAAACTCTTTCACTCAAAAAGGGCTTGGATCTCCCATTAAGTCCTTATTGCTCCAGGCTGTAGACTTTTAAATACGTGTCTTTGAGGACTGCTTCAAGACGTAGCTGATAGGACCTACGAGTCATAAAGGTAAACGTCTTGGTTTTATCTTTCTTTTAAGAAAAATAATTTAAAAAATTCAGATAGGATTTTGGTATCACTGTCTAGTTGATAACTCTTTGTTAAACTCGTTGGCATGGGAAGTATTTAAAACTTTCCTTTAAAGTTGCTGTCAAGAGGCAACTCAGTATCTGCATTGAACAAGTATCGCTGGACACACCTTAAGTTCTGTTTGTAGACAGATTTGAAAGGCTTTTTAAACTAGAGTTAAGAGGTCAGCAAAACTCGCTGTGCTTTCAGCTTTGCCCTCTCTCTATTTTTACTTACATACTTGGCCAAACTTTTGCACTCACTCTCAAATCTGCAGATCAAACACACTGGGATTTTATCTGAATTACACTGAATGTAATTGGAGGTGCTGCCTAAACCACAGTGAGCCGTTCCATCAGGGACATATGAGTCTCCTATTTGTTCTGGTAGTCTTTTATGTTTTGTAGTAAACTTCTGCAGTAGAGGAAAAGATTTTATAAATCCAGCACATTTCTTGTTAATTATTTTCTTTTATTTTTATAATTTTTTGTAGGTATTAATAGCATTTATTTTCCTCTTTTTAATTGGTTCTTGGTGACATATTGGAAAGCTATTGATTTAATATTTATCCTATATTTCAGTGCCTTAGTAAATGATCTTATTGGGTCTCAAGATTTTCAGCTGATACTCTTAAATTTTTAAAGAAGAGAATGTTATATGCAAATGACAATTTTCTCTCCTATATCTAGTCCTCTTATTTCTTAATTTTATCTTATCACACTGGCTAGGATCTCCAGAAAATACTGAATAATAGCAATGATGGAAAATCTATGACTTCCAACTTACAGAGAACTCTTACTTTTTTCAGTTCTATTGAGATAGAATTGACAGAGAACTCTTATGTTTCACCTTAGTTACATATTTGCTATTGTTTTTTGATAGACATCTTGTATCAACTAAAGCTTCCTCCTATTTGTAAGAGGTTTCTACTATTGTAAGAGGTTGTTTTCTTAATTAAAAACTGGTTTTTAATTTTAGTAAGTGCCTTTTGAATATATATTGTCACAGAGTTTCTTTCTGTTTATCTAATAGTATAATAAATTACATTAATTAACTTGCATATTATGAACCATCCTCGCATTCCTGAATTAAACCCTACTTGGTCATGTTTTATCATTTTTAAAAGTTCCTCCTCTATTTGGCCTGAGCTGATTTTTTAAGAGGTGTCTTAAAGAAACATTTCTTTGAATGTGCTTAGTGTCTTTTTAGAGGACTCTGAAGAATTAACACGAGGCCCAATGGTTAGGGATTCTCTCTCTCAAGGGAGTTCTTGTATCTAGGGAAGAAGATTTTAAATTCAGTATCATTATTACTGTGGTAGTGACTAAAATAATTTTTAAATGCTTCATAATAAATCTATTCTTAGTTTGTGCTTATTTATATCTATAGTTGTCAATAAGCTATGGTTACTTACTTGTTCTTTTCTAAGGCTTCAGAGTGTTATGCTGGATAATACCCAATTCTATAGAAATCATTATCCTTCACGAGGCAGATGAAATATTTGCAAAGAGATTTACAGCATGCCTTAGGCATAGAACTACTTTCTGTGGAAAGCAACCCTAACTAAAATAAGTAAGAAACATGTGCACAAAAGTAACTTATGGGTCTATAAATGTTTTAAATTGTCTTGTAAATTTAAAAACACAAAAATTAAGACCATGATCCAAATACCTTCTAAACAAATTTGTTACTCCTTCAATCTGAAAATCTTACTTGTATTAACATCTTATGGCTTTCTAAGTCAAAACATTTCATTTGGAATGAATGAAATGATGTTTTACATGTAAAGCTGAATAATCATTTCAAGAATTATCCAGTGACATGTTCACTTTATGGCTCCCAGAGATTAGCAACATCAGATCTTCTTAGAAATAGGAATTATTTGCTGCTTATTAAGACAAAAAGTGTTATATCTATGATGCCTTGACAGTGTCTCTAGTTTATATATTTTTTTAGTAAAAACTATTACAAAATACTATTCACATAGATTGCTCAACTGAAGACTTTTTCCACAAATAAAGGTAAAGGGGAAAAATTCTAAAACAATTTTTAATGAGAATACACACACACATCCTAGAACTATTTGATAAATGCAATTTTAAGTCCACACCATTGGGGGCTTCCCTGTTGGTGCAGTGGTTAGGAATCCACCTGCCAGTGCAGGGGACATGGGTTCAAGCCCTGGTCCGGGAAGATCCCACGCGCCACGGAGCAACTAAGCCCATGTGCCACAACTACTGAGCTCCCGTTCCACAACTACTGAAGCCTGTGCACCTAGAGCCTGTGCTCCACAACAAAAGAAGCCACCACAATGAGAAGCCCACGCACCACAACGAAGAGTAGCCCCCGCTTGCCACAACTAGAGAAAGCCCGCGCACAGCAGCAAAGACCCAGCACAGCCAAATAAATTAAAAAAAAAAAAATGCCAGCACCATTTACACTCAAGAGGGAAGAGGTAGTTGTCACCTGTTACCACACTGTTTTCCTGTAAAGCTTGTGGTTGGATATGGAAGACCTTGGGAGGCATAAGAGCCAACAGAAAATCTATTCCCAAATTCCATTTGCCTCAGGGATATTTTAATCTTTGGGATAAAAAATAATTTCATCTTGTTTATCTACCATATTTTACAATAGATAAAATTTCCCCTCTATCATATTTTATTGGATTATTTAACCAAAATCTCTCACAGGAAAATAAAGTCAACTAAAGCATTTTTCCCTGAAGTTGGGGTGGAGAAAAACATGTTCATAATAATTGTCACATCATTAATATCTTCTTTCCTAGTTAGAGATGATAGCACTTTGAACATCTGACCTGTCAAATTCATTCATGTTGCATGCAATTTTCAGAAAATAACACATAGTATTAAATACCCTTCTCAACTGGACCTGCACCTTTCGTGTACATACCTGTATTTCCTTAAACATGAAGACACCCCACATTGCAGCTATAAATCCTGGACCCTTAAAAAAAATAAGAACTTTATTTAAATTGATTATTTTTCTGTGACTGTACTCTACACAAATACAGTAAGGTGGAGAGCTGATCTGACACTTTCCTCAAATAAACTTCTATTGTAAAAATATAACAATATTGTCAGGAAAAACTATTCATAATCTCAATCTGAGCTCACCATTGAGTTAAACTAAATAGTGTTAGGTGAAAAAATGAAGACTTTTTTCCTTTTTTTTCTCTATGGTTTTCATTTTTATTATTTTGATGATGCTATAATATTTTATGCCATACAATGTGTTTCTTTAATGTGATTTATAATAAAATATTTTAAAAAGCAAATAGTTTATTTTTTCTAGTGAACTACTTCCTTAGGATTCTAGAAATGGGCTTAAGAGGAAAACGTGTATGAATAAACTTATAACTTCCTTTGGCATTAGATAATATCATAACTAAAGAAATTTTAGTGTGTTCATTTGGACCTGAAAAATGTGCATATGGGAGCCGCATGGACTTTAAGGTTCTCTTTAGCTGATATTACTGTACAGTAATCAGCTATGTCTCACATTATGCTCTAGTGAATGCTACAGATAGTATTATGGGAAGACGGGAAAACCGTGTAAGGAAAAATAAACAACAGGTTAGTGAGCAGGAGACAAAGACAGGAATGAGATAATACAGCACAAAAGAGAAGAAATGAGACGGAGAAAGGAAGATTCTGAAAACTGAAATAGCTGAAAACTGGAAGCTATTAAAGTTTATTAATTTTTTTCACCGAGAAAGGAAAACATTGGCATTTAGATTAATTGCAGTCTTCGTGTAGAAGGTGTACTGTATCAGCATTTTGACGATTCCTTTTCAAACCCTGCACACGCTCTGGAAGAGTTTCAAATAAACAATCCCAGCCTGTTTTCCTCTCCACCACTCCAACTGTCTACATGACTGGTTCAGCAAAGCTGGACTCCACTGCTGGCAGGTGAGCAAAGCAATAGGAACACACTACTCTCTGTTTATTGGGATCTGGAAAAGTCAAGATCAAAAGAGCCAGAGAAATAGGTCAAAGGCACTGTCTTCTACCAATGACGCATGGTCCTAAGCCTCAAAATCCAAACCGAACAAGAAGCACCTGGGCCTTTTAGCAGAGTCATAGTGACCTGGGGCACGATGGGAGGAAGTGATAGAACAGGGTGCAAATATTAATGCTGTCATGACAATCACTCAAGAATTTTATCCTCTTTAATCCCTTCAGAGTACGTGGGAGAAGACAATACCAAGAGGTACCACTGACCTCTGAAGCTTTCTGGCTGATGACTTCCTAAATATGAGTTTAGACATGGCCTCAGAGTTATTGGAAGGAGCACCGTGGTTGCTGGAAGCCGCGCTTTCCTAGATGTAACCCAAGCAGAAGTCTAAGTGTGCGCGGACCCTGGTTTGGCAAAGGACGGTCAACGGAGAAGGGCATCTTAAATAAGGGTCACAGCTGTCCTGGCCCTGGGATTGCGTAGTTTTCTATCGTAAACGAGTACAAATTACACATTTATAAGTCAGCCTTGGAAAAGAAGGTGAGCTTGAGCCCTCTGGAGAAGCTCCACCTTCCTGAGAAGCTGATTCGGCCGTTCAGTTCCTTGAGGAAGACCGGGACCACAGGTACCCAGCCTGCTGTCCTGCTACGTGGGCTGTTCTCCTTTCTTTCTCTTTTCCTTTTCTTTTTTTCTTTTTAATGGAATATTTGCCAATAAACAATGTAGATGCTGCTTTCAAGGAACTCTCAGTCTAGTCACCAATGGGTCCTAAGAATGGAAATACGTGTCCTAGGGTAAAAGGGTATGCTGCTGGGACGTGAAAAATGTACTCTTGATGAAACAAGACTGACCGTATTCATAATTGTTAAAGCTGGGTGATGGGTGTCTTTGAAATTTTCCAGCAAAAAAAGTTAAAATGAAAACCAGGCTAGCTCTACCATGAAAATAAAATAAAGAAGAAGGTAAGATCCTGAAGGGCAGGGCCGAATCTTTCCTGCATACAGGTAAGGCTGTCTTTGAACTAATGACAGTGAAACCAAGCAAGCGCCCAGTAGCAATAAAGACCTAGGCCCTCACCTCCCGGAAATACCTGTCCCTCCTGGAAACAATCCTCAGGGGCCAGAGGAAGCCACACGTGGCGGGTGAGACGCCTGCTTTCATCACAGTGTTTGAGAATCATGCTTCTGGTGGGCGAGTCTCCAAATGCCACAGTGACCACTTCCAGCGGCCCTTTGCCTACACCCCACCTGCCGTAGCCATTTATTTCCACTGAATCGGGCTTTAATGTCTTGTGCGAAGTCTTTACCATAACTTAATACAAGAAACAGTAGGAGGGAAACCATGTCTCTATCTACTATAAAATTTTTGTGAAGAATATTATTTATTATTGTTCCACGTCCCCTGTATAAGGCCCCATAGGATAAATTCTATTAAGAATTTAGTGTTTAAAAAACAAAAGCGAACAAAATATTAGTGTTAGAAAATAACTGGCCTTTTCTGAGGAAATAATGTTACCAGTTTAAAAGAATTAGTTATCACATTGTCTCACTCCCTTTTGCAAGCAAAAGTAAAACAGTGTTTAGTCACATAACTATTTGCTCTCTGTGTTATTTGCTTACTTTCTCGCTTGTATCATAGTTTTCATTTTCTATTTGTATTTCTGTTTGTCTTGTGTGGCTTAATTCTATCTGTGTATTTTATACAAAAAGTTGCTTAAATTTGATGTGATTAATGACTGCATCTATTTTAATGTGTCATTCCTCCTTATGTAGTGGGATATGACTGTCAAATAACATTTGCATCCCTAGTCGAGGTGCATATCATACTGTATACTTTGCTCTACAAATTTACTTTTAAGCATTTCACTGGTAAGTGATACATCCCATTGCCCATTACATTTTCCTGTTATATGGTCACTTCTAGCATTAAATATCTTTGAAATAATGAGAAACAAACCCTTTCTGTGAAAAAATTTGGGTCTTTCGCCATTCCAATGATGAGGACTTAAACTTAAAAATATTCCTCATAGGGCTTCCCTGGTGGTGCAGTGGTTGAGAGTCCGCCTGCCGATGCAGGGGACGCAGGTTCGTGCCCCGGTCTGGGAAGATCCCACATGCCGCGGAGCGGCTGGGCCCGTGAGCCATGGCAGCTGAGCCTGCGCGTCCGGAGCCTGTGCTCCGCAACGGGAGAGGTCACGACAGTGAGAGGCCCGCGAACCAGAAAAAAAAAAAAAAATATATATATATATATTCCTTATAACTTGCTCAATTTTGATAACATTTTCCCGCAATAGAAATTAAGAATGTCAAAATGTGAGCCCTTTAAATTAAAAAAAACCTAACCTATTAAAATAGTTCACTTTAGTGTACCACTAAATTCAAATAAAAAATAAAGCCAACAGTTTTATGAACACAGAACTGTCAAAATATGCTGTTTGAAACCCAGAATTTAAATTAAAATTTAAGGATGTTTCAAACTTTTATGGAATGTATTTTAGACCAGACGATGTGTTTGAAAATATCAGTTTTGTAGGCTTGCACAGGTGTGCTGCTAAAATGTTTCAGGCAAATTTTGTTTATGATGATGATTTAGGAAGCAGGGAGGCAGTTAAACAACTTAACAATCTAAGATACTAGAGTAGAAATAAGAGCTCAACGTTAAAGCAATTAATTCGTGTGTGTGTGTGTGTGTGTGTGTGTGTGTGTGTGTGTGTGTGTCTCGGTCCTAGTACCATAAGGAACCTGAAACATTCTAAATTGGATTCTATACTAAAGGCAAAATGTAGTCCTGCATGCAAGAAACTCTCTCCTGAGAAACCCTGAGATGTCCACGTAGCCATGTTCTTTCAGACGACTCTGTCAGCTATTGCCTCAATTTTCTCATCTTCAAAATGGGCGCAAGCCTGACAATACCTGTCCTGCCTATGTCAAAAGAAACATTTTTGTTTTTCTGTTACCTATGTGCTACATGATTGGCACCTAAAAACATCAGATGAAGCAAACTGCATTACGAATGCATGATACATGCTACCATCCAGAGACAATACTTTGCTTCAGCACTTTCTGAAAGCCTTCCTTAAAATATTGACGGGCCCTATGAACAGGGGCCGAAATACTTTCTGTCTCACACGGCTGTCATGAGATTCAAGTGTGATAATACACACAAAAGCATTTTTTACACCTATAAACTGTTATATAGAGATGAATATTGTTATCGGTAGCAAATTACAATGTATCCCAAACGAAATTAGGTAAAACGTCCAAACAAAAACTGCAAGGTTATCAAAGATTAACAAACCTGCTAAAATGAGGTTAGCAATATTCCCTTAGAGATCAAGGACATGAGATTAGAGGGTATCAGTTTATCTACATGAATCTGTTATACTAATTATACTCCTGAAAAATTAAACTCCATGACAGGCTTCAGTGATTCACTAAGAATGCTTGAGAAAAATGAGATTTACGTTTGAAAAACAAAAATTTGGAAAAGCAGTTCAGCTACTTACAGCAGTGATGATTGGAAAACTGACCACAGCGCTGAGGGAGTGGTTCGCTATGAACCAACAGCAGGTAGCAATGGCCCAGAGTATTCCAGACAGGAATCCTGAAACACACACACACCACACATTTACCAACCACCTCCCCTCCTGAAAAATCCACACTCCAGGTAGAGCGGGAATGTTAAAGTGCTCAGATCAACACACTCCTATCAACACTGATGGCCAACATGGATTTTTTAGCCATGTTTTAGGACCATTTTGGAAACCAAATGATTTCTCTTTTCTTGACTGCTGTGGGTATAAAGGTCATCTTTTACCTTATTGACATGAAATCAAGTACCCAAAATAGTAGTTGAGGTAAAGATTGGGTAGTGGAGGGGGACCCAGGGAAGATACTGGGTCTGGACATATTCTGCAAACACCATTTACTCTAAACCATGACCATAAGAATCTGAGAAATTCAGAATGATGCTTAGCTAAGGGGAAAAAGACTCCTAGAATTTGAATAAAAATATCAGCTAAAAGTTTTGATACTTTAGCTAGGCATTCAGTAAATATTCTACCATTTTCTAAAATGGTATAGTGGTACCGTGGCACACTTTGTCTTCAATGAATCAGGCACTCAAAGTGAATCTCTGACATATGCTTTATTTTGTTCTTTAAAACACTTTACTTGTGGACCTATATTCCAGATTGAATTATAGCAAACTTTTAAATAAGTGAGAAATTATAATTTCTCATTACATTTATAATACATATAATTTCTCATTATATATATGTGTGTGTGTGTATATATATGCACACACACAGATATATTACCATCAATGCCGTGTGGATTAAATTCAAAAGCATGTACATTTAACATGCCATTTTTAAGCTCAAAAATAATTTCTCCTAACTTTTTGGAGAAAATGTTTTCCCTAGTGACAATATAAAAAAATATGTGAAATTCAAGATGATGCTTAGCTAAGGGGGGAAAAAAAACCCTCCTGGAATTTGAATAAAAATAGCAGCTAAAATTTTCAGGATACTTTAGCTAGACATTCAGTAAATATCCTACCATTTTCTGTAACGGTATAGTGGTACCGTGGCACACTTTGGCTTAAAGGAATCAGGCACTCAAAGTGAATCTCGGACATATGCTTTATTTTGTTCTTTAAAAAATTTTACTTGTGGATCTATATTCCATATCGAATTACAGCAAACTCTTAAATAAGTGAGAAATTATAACTTTTCATTATATATACACTTTTTTTTTTTTACCAATGCCTAACTGATTAAATCCAACATTTAACATAACTTTTTTAAAATTTAAAATAATTTCCCCTAAATTTTTGGAGAAAATGTTTATTTTCCCAAGTGACTGGAGATTCATATTTGTTGACACTTTAAAAATATATACAGGACTTCCCTGGTGGTGCAGTGGTTAAGAATTCGCCTGCCAATGCAGGGGACATGGGTTTAATCCCTGGTCCAGGAAGATCCCACAAGCTGTGGAGCAACTGAGCCTGTGCGCCACAACTACTGAGCCCACGAGCCACAACTACTGAAGCCCACATGCCTAGAACCTGTGCTCTGCAACAAGAGAAGTCACCAAAATGAGAAGCCCATGCATCTCAATGAAGAGTAGCCCCCGATCACTGCAAATAGAGAGAGCCCGAGGGCAGCATCAAAGTCCCAACACAGCCATAAATAAATAAATAGATAGATAGATAGATAAATAAAAATATAGAGAGAGCCCCAGGACTCTGACTCTTAATATACATCCTTAGTTGGTGAAGAAGAAATACTAAAGTCTGATAGTCAGTACACAAGATGTTTCAGCACAGGAAACAATCTTAGATTCATTGTTCAAGTTCTAGGTTCTGTAATAATGACTTGGCATTTCAAACCCAGTTTCATGTTTTGTTTGTTTGTTTGTTTTTTGTTTTTTTTTTTGCGGTACGCGGGCCTATGGCTCACGGGCCTAGCCGCTCCGCGGCATGTGGGATCTTCCCGGACCGGGGCACAAACCCGCGTCCCCCGCATCGGCAGGCAGACTCTCAACCACTGCGCCACCAGGGAAGCCCCAGTTTCATGTTTTTTAAATCCTTCATATTTGGTGGTGAACTGGGCCAAAGTCACTGAGGGAATGAACACATACGCACACAGACACACAAAAACGGACACACACAGAGAATGGCTTGGTTTCCAGAAGACGATTATTCAAGCTAAATGAATAGGGCATGATACTTTCACTGATTTACTTCACAGAGTAAGAAGAGTTTCTGTCGTTAATATTCTTACCTGGCAAGACTGCTTTGGGATATAGTTTAGGATGATTTTTCATGGCTATACAGTAGGCCAAAAAGTAGACTGTACTTGCAAGGAAGATGCCACTGAAGTGTGCAAACACGTAGTCTAAATCTGGAAATACAGGTTAGAAAACTCTCCAGCATATCAGTTAGTCATTTCAAATACATCCAGAGTCCTAAGAATAAAACGAACTCACTCAAATCAACCTTAAATGTAAAGGAAGCATTAATTCTCTTTTATCATCTACATGTTATTTATATAGAATTTTAATTAGCATATTTAAAATAGTAAGAAGTTAGTTACTATAATCAAATCTAAAAGACTGGCTTTTATGATTATCTTGGAAAGCTAAATAAGAAACAACAAACATTATGTGAATATAACGTTCATATCTCCTTTTTAATTTTTTTTTACATCTTTATTGGAGTATAATTGCTTTACAATGGTGTGCGAGTTTCTGCTTTATAACAAAGAACATATTTCCTTTTTTAAGAATCGGTATCAGACCTAATTTTACTGATGGCTATAGCCACTGTAGCAAATCTCCAAGTAGACTGTAGTTGGGGGATGGTGTGTAAAAAAATGTTAGAAGTGCTCATTTTTTATGGTGTATTGATCAATCTGGAGACAAGCTTCCAGGTTGCAGATGGCAGCCACCCAGGCAGCTATACAGAAGGACATTCAGGAAGTCATTCCAAAGAGGATTTTGTTTGTTTTCTATAAACCTAATTACACGGGGGAGTTAATAACACAGATGGTGGCCCAATATCTGAGAAATCCAACTCCACTGACTATTAAAGCAGAGGGTCCTTTGGCCAAACAGATGGGTGTAATGCAGGTTCTTGACTGGGAAGGTCACACTGGGCTTGATGTCTCAACTAAATTTGGAGAAAGATGAGTGGCCCTGTTTAGCCAGAAAATCTTGAAAGTCAAAGGGTTTGTCTCTTCTTCTAAAGTCTTAAATCCTACTTCTGAGTCATATCACAACACATCCACCCAAAGACCACCAGAAAAGGCAGCATAATCTAGTGATTAAAACACTGACAACCTGGTGGGACTCATCAATCCACCACTTGTTAACTTGGAGACTTGGGTAAGTTACCTACTCTCTCTCTGTCTTAATTTTCTCAATTGTAAAACCAGAATAATAATGGTATCCAACCAGTAGGGTTGCTAGGAGGGTCCCTTGAGTTATTACTGTAACTAGAACAGCGCCCAGCACAGAGCATAAACCATTTATGTGATTGTTAAATAAGTGACATTAAAAAAATAGGCCCCCTTGAATTATTTTTGAATAAATTGGAATAAAGTGTATCTCTATCAGACGACATCTGAGTTGTCATAAGAAAGATCCCTAAGAACTGATCGTACTATTTATGGGAAGAGATTGTTGAGGACATTGTTTATTATGTCCCAGTACCAAGAACAACTGTACTCCTGAACAATTAGTTGTTTTTATCTCGTGTTTGCTGAATTCTGGGACTGATCTGATTCCCTTTGTGGCTGTAAGAACTCTTAGCGCCAAATCATGACTCATCACTAGCAAGTGTGCAAGTGTAGCACAGTTTTCCGACTCATTCGTGGCTCTTTTATTTTGTCACTCTTTTTTCCTTCTCTCTTAATTTATCCTATGCTATTCTACTTTTGTTAGTTTTTATCTTATCTTTAAAATGAAAAGAATAAAAATACAAAAGGTATTTGTATAAAATCTTTAAAAAAAGACAGAAATTAATAAAAGTTTGAGTACTGTTCGTGGGGCTGACTATAAAAAGGAAGAAACAGACCATGGTAGTCACTTGAAGTCTATCTGCTCATTTAGAGTTCAAATCCCAGCTTCTCCATCAATCTTTCCCTCATGACTGGCCCTCCAGAAGTCTCCCTTGTCGGATCACAGATGACATTCATTTCCTGTGCCACGGATGTAGAACTGTCTTAACCAGGATATCATTCTTTTATCGTTTCGTGGGTGTCAGCCACGTTTCAGTATAATCACAGGATCCTGAATTAGACACTGTCACCTCCTCGGAGCCTGCAGAAGGCTGTTGCACACTGTGTGGAAGTGACGTCTTGAGAGATTAATTCTAGCGCTAGAAACTGAGATAATCTGGCAGCATTACATTGGGCCTTTCAATGCGTTACTCTGTGCTCGAAAAATAATATACTAAACAGGCTATATTTTGACCTTTATTTGATTTTAAAGTACTATGTGCTACACTTCAGGGTTTTGTTTTTTTTTTTTTTTAAAGAGGAGAAGAATACATATTTTCCTAGAGATCATCAAACTGGAAAATAATCTCCAAATCTTGCAGCAAGGCCAGAAACCATGTGTTAAGATCCAAGTAGCTGAAACGAACCCTGACTAAAATTGATTCTATTTGTATGTTAAAGATCACATGAAAATATTCCAACAGTCCTTTATTTTTAGTTTCCCGTGCCCTTCTAACTCACCACTTGCAGTGACAAAGTAAGATCAAATCTGATGAAATGAAATTTTATTTTAAGGCACGCCGAGAAAATCTAGACATAAAATTCTCTCTGTGTCTGTCTGGGCTTCCTCCCTCCCTAATGTGAGGTATGCATCTGCATTACACTTTCACTGGAGCTTCTCAGAATGGGAGTGCTTGCCTGACCGGAAAGATCAATTTCTTTTTTGCTCCTGATGCTACCAATGTATGATAACTTCTTAAAAGACTTGTTCTTTCCCAGCTCTGCCGCGGGCCATGGTGACCTGCTGCTCCTTTGCAGCTGCTTACGGTGGACTATGTGTCCTTGGTGAACTTTACGTAAAATATCGGTACGTCATTTTGATGTACGATCCTTTGTCTCGGAAACGTATGTGACAGTGCGTTTGCCTTTTAACAGGCGGAACGGTTCTCAGAGCTTCTGAGAGTCTGTCTCCTGGGCTATAATCCTCAGTTTGGCTCAGATAAAATTCCCTTTTTTCGCTTCTTAACTTGACTGTTAATTGAATTTTCATCGACAAATCTATGTACCAGTATCCACCACAGTCCCATTCTTCTTATACTCTTAACTAGATACATGGGTATTGAGTGTATTTATAAAGTAAAATAACTTTTTCCTCTCACCGTTCTGACTTGCCCCTGCATATATACTATCATTTCTCTTGCTGTGGTCCTTGATGTAAATGATTGGCACAAATGTGGATCCATAGAGTATTCCAGATATTACCGCGAGACTGCAGCCCCTTAAAAACAAATAAATCACTATTCATCTGGGCCCAAAGCAATGTTTCTGCCAAACGCACACATGGGATCATATCAAAACCATGCTTCAAAATGGAAATCACAAGGCATTGTGTAGCCATCACCCATCTACCTCAAGTGGGGAGACAAGCAGAAGCCCCAGGAATGCCCTGCAGGGTCAAGGTACCTGATGCCACCTTGCTGTGATGCAGCTTCCGTCCTCCACCATCTAATGGTGGAAGGACATGATTTACAGACGCTGCAGTGGATTATCATGATAAATTGTCATTACGTAGGTGAGAATATTGCCATCATATTCTACAGGTGACATAAATAAACCTGGCTCTCTCATTAAATTATGCAGTATTTGGAGACTGACACCGTGCCCTATGCTTCTTTTTTAAACCCTCTGTGACAATAGCACAGATAATAATAATGACTAGAATAGACTAAGGACCAAACACACGTTTGTTCAAAACAACTGCTGAGATCCACAGACTTGCCTATGTCTTAGGCATGGTCAAGGGGAAGTGCTGATTTAATAACATAATTTAAGAAACTTTTTTTTTTTTTTTTTGTGCTGACAACCTGTGGGATCGTAGTTCCCAGACCAGGGATTAAACCCCGGCCCCCTGCAGTGAAAGCGCCAAGTCCTAACCCTGGACCGCCAGGGAATTCCCTAACAAAATAATTTGAATATTTCAGGTAAAACATTACTTCCTGTAAGAAGAAAACGTTTTGCCTTAAGCACTAGGGTCACGTTGATCCCTCAGACTTGGGCCATATCTGCGTGAAGCAAGGGTTTCCAGTGGTTTTGGCAGGGAGGTGAATAATATTTTGCAACAATCCCTTTGGCTTAATATAAAGAACAATAGCATGAAACAGGAAAGAGTTTTAGGCAAAAACCATACCTTTCCAAGCTTGAAAACAAATGCTTAGGGACTTCCCTGATGGTCCAGTGGTTAAGACTCCACGCTTCCACTGTAGGGGGCATGGGTTCGATCCCTGGCTGGGGAACTAAGATCCCACATGCCGCAGGGTGTGGCCCCCCCCAAAAATGAAGTCTATTTTAGTGGTGTTTTAAGGAATATGAGACTGTAGGTGCTCACATGGCCAGTGAGCTCTGTTCATGATGGAAACCCCTGCATCCTGGGGAGGCCTAGACCATCTGGTCCTGGAGGAGGGTCCCAAATGCGGACCAGATTAATAGACTAGGCTGGCCAATGAGACAACTGAAAACATTCTCCTTAACAAATATTCCCTTAACAAAGGCAATGCTTTGTGAAAAATGTTTTGTTTGATATATCTATTTTATTCCAAAGCAAAAATAGCAACATATTTATTTCTTCCAAAGCGTGTGGGTTAGTTCATTCTTTCATTCTTAGTTCATTCTTTCATTCATCCATTTATTCAAATATTTATTGAGCATCTATTATGCACCCAGTACTGCCTCTTTCCCACTGTGAGGCCATTGTATATACTAACAGAGGACATGCCTCCTATTCTTGAGGTGTCACCACAGAAAGTCTAAAACATCCCTCAACTGAAAAATGCAAGCTACATACTATTACATGTCCATATTTCTTATATAACATATACAAAATTTTCATACATAAAACATAAACATTCTCATATTTCTCTGTCAGCCCCCAAAACCCTAAAATATAAGGGCTGTCATTGAGCCTGACTCTCCTGGTCTTGATACAAAGAATTGGGGGTGGGCGCTAGGGCCTACACAGACACAAAATATTCTACTGTATTTGACAATAAATATCTTGGGATTATAAAACTGTCTGACACATGAGTGGAGGGATTTCCAGTGGAGAGCATCCTGGATAATGTAATGGAGACGTGGACCTAATTCGATTGGGATGGCTGGGAGCATACTGGCCATTATACTCTGTGGCCTATGGTTTTAGTTTACTTTGCTTTTTCTTTTTCTTTTTTAACTTTACTTTTACTTTAGGCACGAAAGTCCTGCAAAATGAGATTGCTTTTGTCAGCTACTTATTGGCTAGAGACACTGCAGTGGCTTAGGAATTCCTTGGAGCACTGAGACCAAGGCCCTCTGTACCTTAAGTTTCAGCAAGCGACCCGAAAGTCTCTCTACCATGGAGCTAGGAAGTCAAAGCTTGTGTTACCATTTTCGTCTTGAACTCAGATGAATATGACTTCACTCTTGCTTTAACCAAATATAAAACAGAATAAGAGAACCTTTTCTTACACTAAGCGGTTTTGCACTGTAGAAAGTTTATCCACCCAGGAATGTTCAGGATCGGGGTCTTGAGTTTTGTTAACCACCTATTGAAAACATTGGCAAAAATCAAAAGGCAAACAGCATTCAACTGATAACCACACTGGTGACAAGAAGATGTTCAGCGTTTTTCTCTTCTCTCTCAAACGCACTTTAAAATATGACCACGTCACCCTGCATACTGATTCTGTGGGCATCTCTAGACTCAGATGTTTCTGATTCTGTTTCTCTGTCACTCAGAATGGTCTGGCAGTGGGCAACTTCTCTGTTTAAATGCTTTTCACAGTTTATTAAATGGCTATTTTGATACACCTGTCAAAGCTAACAAAAGTTATTAATGCTTGCATTCTATTTGCAAATTTTAATAACTTGTAAAGAAATTAGAACTTAGACTCTTCTACTGTGGAATACCTAAGATCAATAGGCATATTTTTATCCAGACTCTTTAACTAAATTAGCTAACGAAACATTTCCAGCCTTGTTTTGAGATTAGCTAATATTCTAGGTCAGGAAAAGTTATGAGCAAATTCAGAATATTTCTACTATTGAATGTAAGCATCTTTGTCTCCTGGCTGAAGTTTCATTGATGCCATACTCCTAATGCTTTCGTAAGAGATGAGAAACTATTGTACATCTGAATTCTTCGTTATGTGCTAAGTCAAGCTTTCCTTTGGCAATCATGCTTTCTCACCCCACGAGCCGCTCGTGATGTATAGCAGCATCGTAACCAATACTTTCTATGTATCTTTAAACTTAAGTTTGCTTACATACTTCCATCTTGATGGGAAAATCTAAGGTCGTTCGCCTTCTCTGTGGCTTTTGCCAAGTTGCATTTATTTTCCTTTCTTCCCCCTTTGTTTGCAGGGAAGTTGGTTAGGAGGTATCTGGGTCCCTAAAGTGGGCAAGGAATACCAGACACCTTCTCCCCATCTCACTCCTTCATTCTCTCTGAAACATCTCCCTGATCAGAGAGGCCTACGGATCAATACATCTTTCCTCTAACACCTAAGCTACTTATTATTTGACTTTAGTGTCAATTTAACTAAGGTTTCTGTCACCTTAGTTGATAAAAGTTTTGATAGGGGAAGAAGGAAGGGGAAGAAACAATTCATTTTGAAGTAAAGAGTAGAGGCAGCGCCTTCCAGGGAGGCAGCGCCTCAGTGTGTGGGTGGGAAGTGGCGGCAGCCAGCACTGGGCCCTGGGCAGGCGCACGAGACACTCAGCATCCGTGGTGCTGGAGTCTGTGCTCATGGCCGTGGCGGTTTGCCCTGGAACCACTTCTGTATGTGGAGCTGCTGGCACTAGTGCTGCGGCTGTCTTGTAAAGGTTGCCCCTGTTTAACCTAGACTCGCTATTCCAGACTAATTTATGTTCTTCAGGGTCAAAACAGTGACTCCTTACTTATTTGCTGTCTTCACCTTTGAGTGGAATGGGATACGGCAGAAAAGAGAAATAGAAGAAAGTCAAGTCTAATTCCCACTTTCGTGTGATTTGATTTACCCTTTCACTGGCTTTGTCTTATCTGTGGCCCCTGCCCTCTCCCAATCCTACTTTAAAGCCTCCTTCCTCCCCCTTTCTAAAGTCATTTTCGTGTTCCTTCTCAGTATTCAGTGTTCCCGTACTGCGGAAATCCTTAAGTTACTTCAATATATGGGCTTGTGTGCACATCTCCTAGTAGGGATCTACCGTTAATAAAAAGAAGTAGACCTCTGTATTTGTTGAGCATCTTTACTGTGGAAATATTGATGGCTACATAGACCTAGCCATAATAAATATGCTAAAATATTTCAGATAGCCCTGATTTTAAAAAAATACCCCATTACCCGCTTATCTGCATTCAAATTCATGCATTTTCCTTTTGTCTTAATTATATGTTTCAGATCAAGGTGGTTCTCATTCTCTACTCACATGCTCTGTTATTAATGGTGTGGTGTCCACAGAATATGTGTTATTTGGTATTTTGCTTTTGATGAACAAAAATATGAAAGCACTGCAAAGAAAATAAATTTTAGTGACATTTATCACAACCCTGGTTCACATTAAGTTGCCTCAATTTAAGGGAAAACATCGTATCTTAATGATACGATGACTACTTCCAAACTGCCTCTTCAGGGGTCCTGCCATTTCTCCAGCACTGCTGTTCTCTTTGACATCTCTCCTTGTCTTTAATTACAACAGCTTAAAAGCTAGACTCATAAGCTTCCCTCCCAAATCAGATCTTTCTCCTGATTTTCTTGTTTCAGTCAATGGCCCCATCTTTCTTTTTATTCATGCTTAACCCTGGAATCACATGGTAAAAAACACAAATGGAAACACCTTGAAATAATATATCTCACCTGTTCTATTGACAACCCACCCCCCCCCCCCCCGCAAAGCTTAACATCCTCAATTGGACAAACTCGAGGAGATAAGCACCACTGGTGTGAGTGCAGAACTGTGTGACCCCTGCAGAGGAGACCCTGAGGCCATGTACTAAAGGCATAGGTGTGTCCACTCTTGTCCCTACCAGTACCGCTCCGGGACCTCTAACACAAGCACAGACACACTCAGGTGAGCCGACCTTCATGATCACCCGGTGGAATATGACACAGCCATAAAAAAGGAATGAGGATGCCCTCTGTGCTCTGATATGGAAAGACCTCCAGAGTATATTTTAAGAGATAAAAACACACGTAAGCCTAATGCCTTTTTGCCCTTTAACCTCTCTCTCCCAAGGCACTGACTATTCATGTCCAGTATCTTTGTAACAAATGCCTCACTGACCTTGACTTTTGAACCACGCCAAAATGCTAAAATGTGTTAAAATATTAAATTAACTGAAGGAAACTAACAACTTTGGTATACTTTTGATATTCCTTTTTAAAAACACTTGCATGGTTCAAAAGTTAAAGCAATATAAGAAGTTTTCAAAGCACACATGAGACTGAAATAGTATAGGTAGCTGAGTGCAGACTGGTGAACCCAGATATGCTATCTTTTGTACAAAAATTTTAAATGTCGAGTTAGCTTCCTTAGTTCAGTCTCTTGGCTGCTTTATAAGCGTGAATGGTTCCATACTCCCTTCCATAGGAAATTCAAGTTTTGCTTTGATTTTTCTGCTCTCTGCTTCGTGCCCCGTTCAACCTTTCTCAACATAATTCTCCCATGGACTTCTTTCCCTGACCAGCCCCTGCTCCAAGCTTGTACGTCCCGCTTGTGAGCCTTCCTTAGCTGGACATACCGTGTCCTCACCTCTTACCCAAACTAGAGAAGACGTGAAGTGCTGACTGTGAGAAGGGAGCCCCACCCCCGGCTGGTCCTCCCCTATTGTCCTCTTCTCTGAATTCCCCAAACACTGAGAATCGTCATCACCCGGTCCAGACCATCTGCCACAGGTCCATGTAATCTTTTTTCTCTAAAGACTTTCCAATTCAATAGAAGATAGGAACCACATTTTCCATCTGCTTCAAGGTCCTCGAAGTACCTGACACTCAGTAAAATTGAATGCATAAAACCTGATTATATGTGTCTATCTTAATTGTTAAATAGGCATGTGTGTGTGCTCATATATATGTTAATTCACAAAGCTAACATTAGACACTGCAACTGCATTTTCTCCTCAAAGTTACCATGAAAACCCTCTGCTTTGTATAGACCCATCTGTTTTTCTAATAGCAATAGAGGATGTTATGTTAGAAATATACTTGAAGGACACAGAGAAAAGCCCTAGAGTGCTTCTTCAAACAACTGTGTGACCCTCCAACAAATCACTTAACCTCTCTGACCCTCAACTTTTTTCATCTAAAAAATGGGGAGGGACTTCCCTGGTGGCGCAGTGGTTGAGAATCGCCCGCCAATGCAGGGGACACAGGTTCAAGCCTTGGTCTGGGAAGCTCCCACATGCCACAGAGCAACTAAGTCCGTGCACCACAACTACTGAGTCTGCACTCTAGAACCCGTGAGCCACAACTACTGAAGCCCACGTGCCACAACTACTGAGCCCACGAGCCACAACTACTGAAACCTGTGTGCCTAGAGCCCGGGCTCTGCAACAAGAGAAGCCACCGCAATGAGAAGCCCGCGCACCACAACAAAGAGTTGCCCCCGCTCACCACAACTAGAGAAAGCCCGCGCGCAGCAACGAAGACCCAATGCAGCCAAAAATTTTTTTAAATAAATAAATATAAATAAATAAACAAAATAAAAAATGGAGATATACCCACTTTACAGAACTGTGATGAGAATTAAATAGCAATGGCTACAAAATTCTCGGCGTATTTTTTGGCACATGATAAAATCTAAAAATATGTTAGTTGAGAAGTTTCACTACAAATTGGATGGGAGATGGGTGCTGAGCATGAGGAAGAAATGAAGACTAAGGAATCAGTGGTCTGAGCCTGTATACTAGACATGAAATGGGTGAGTCAGAAAGAAGAATCCAGCTCGATTAGGTCAAGAGGGAATCTGGTGGCACTAAGTTAGGACAAGGTAGTAAGATGTATCTTATGGATATGAACATAAAGCCAAATAGATCACAAGGTCTTCTGGGCTACAGACTTGAAGAACTTGGTACAGTGTGTCACACACAAAGTTCCATGATGGAGTCTGTGAATGCTTTCAAAAGCACGGGAAACTTTAAAAATAAATCAATATGTTATACGCAAGGGTACTTCTCTATACTTTCAACCTTTCCAATTTCCCTAGATTTGCAACCCTATACACATTACTATTAGTAAAACTCACTTGTGTGTCTACACTGACAACTGATTTCAACAAGCATCTATTATAGGTCAAGCACTGTGCAGCGAAGTCTGATAGTGATGGTGGGAGACATGGTGCACAAAGAAAAGAACAGACTTTGTCCTGCAGGATCTCATAGTTTAAGGATACAGAGGGTTGTCTGAATAATACAACACAGACCCTGAGAATGTGGGTAACAGAAGAAGTGCAAAATACAATGGGAGTCTAGGGGTGACCCATTCTATTGATAATTAGGAAGAAGAAAATCAAGAAAACTTCATACAGAATGGGAAATCTTAACTGATATTTCAGGGAGGCAGAGGAAAGGGCTTTTGGGGCTGAAGGAAGTGTCGGGTATGATAAGTAATCCTGCGTCAGTGAACTGACAACCCAGGGCGAAACTGTGCCAGGAAGAAGTGCTGAATCTCTAACTGTGGAGGACACGCTGGATTAATGAGACAGATTTATTCTGAACCCAGTGGGGAGCCTTCAGGGGTTCCTAAATAGAAGAGTGATGTCCTGATTTGAGAGCAGATACAAGCAAGTCATACTGGCAACAGGAAAGAATGGAACTAGGGAACTGAGATGTGAGATTTTTACGGTATACAGGTGGGTAGGTAGTATGGGACCGAGGGAAAGGAGAGGAGGAACCTGTGAAAGATTCAGAAAGAATTTTACAGGATTTGATATGGGGTCGGGTACAAAGGAAAAAAAATTCAAGTTGCCCGAGGTTCTGAATTTGAATGACTGTGGCTAATACCTTCTACGGGGAGAAGGAACGCAGGAAGAGGGACCAGTGCTCAGGGACGGCTAAAGTAAGAAAAGTAATTCTGAGTGGGAAATGTTGAAGGCAAATAGAAAGGAACCAGCAGCTCAGGGTTTGTGCAGGGCTGACCTTGTGCCTGACCTGGCAGGGTCCCCTTCCACAGGTAGCCCCACCTGAGACGGAGTAGGAGGCACCCGGGGGGCATGCACGTCGAGATGTTTACCCTGATCCGCCGTTCTCTGAAGAAAGCTAACCGCTAGAATCAAAGATCTGGGTTTCCTCACAACACAACTCTACAGAGGAAGCAAGTTAAGGAAGTAGAGAAAAGAATGGAGAGTAGATTCAAGGATAATTCAAAGCCTTTTTTTTTAAATTTTAATTTATTTATTTTTGGCTGCATTGGGTCTTCATTGCTGTGCACAGACTTTCTCTAGTTGCTGCGAGCGGGGGCTAATCTTCCTTGTGGTGCGCGGGCTTCTCACTGCTGTGGCTTCTCTTGTTACGGAGCACGGGATCTAGGCACGTGGGCTTCAGTAGTTGTGGCACACAGGCTCAGTCGTTGTGGCTCGTGGGCTCAGTAGTTGTGGCACGTGTGCTCAGTAGTTGTGGCACGTGTGCTCAGTAGTTGTGGCTCGAGCGCTCTAGAGTGCAGGCTCAGTAGTTGTGGCACATGGGCTTATTTGCCCCGAGACATGTGGGCTCTTCCCAGACCAGGGCTCGAACCAGTGTCCCCTGTGTTGGCAGGTGGATTCTTAACCACTGCGCCACCAGGGAAGTCCTCAAAGCCTTGTTTTAATTGAATAGGAAATCTGTCTTCTTGTGAACTCCGACTCCTGGATCTTCACTGAAGCATGTCTAAGAGAGTGTCCTGGACTTGTTTCTTGGCATCCGCTCCACTTCCACCCTGAACCATGGGGACTAGAAGACTGAAAACTACATTTGCCCAAACTGTGCTTCATCCCGGCTTTGCCAGCGGTGGGGCTGGGGTGGGGTCGGGCATCATCTTGCCTTGGGTGGCTGCAGGGGTGTCAGCAGCTCAGGGCAGACACATTTCTCCCCACAGTGCCAGCGGGGGTGGGTGCCCTGGGGCTTTGGGTGATGCCACCTTCTCCCTTTGCTCTTTTGGGCTTTATAACACTTTTTGTCAACAATTCCCTGTGCTATATCCTCTGCTGTTTAAGATGCCTGGGGTGGTTTTGGATATGGAAACTGACTGATACTTAACCTGGATAACACGTAGGGAAGATGTAAGGCTAGACATGACCTTAGCAACGCTTTACAATTGACTGTCCAGAGGATGGGAGCAATTGTTTCCATTTTAAAAAGAAAAGCAACATCCTAAACCTATGTAACCAGATTCCAAGTTTCCTGATACTGGCTATGAAACTCCAAGTCATTGCAATGAATTCCTTTCAGGACAAACTGAGGTAACGGAGTTAAAATGGAAAGGTTCCAGAAATTCCTTTTAGTAAAGGGTAAAAAATATTGACAAACAGAAAACTCAGTTAAATAGAGTCGAGAGAGCAGAATGGGGAGCTCACATGCCCTGGGATCATAGCAGAGCCCAACGGGAAAGAGACAGACCCCTCTTCCTTCCTGGCCAGGCCTCAGCCAATGGACAGCCATGGACGCCTTGTTTACTATAACCCTCCCAACTTCCTTGTGTCCTCTATAAAAGCGTTCTCCTTCCCTTGATGTGAGGCACTTGTACTGGCTCGCCATGGTTGCAGACCCTGAACTGCAATTCTCTGCTGATCCTGGATAAACCCATTTGTGCTGGGGACAATCTGGCCATCTATTTGTTTCAGGTCAACAAAAGAAACTTAGAAGAGAGCCAGGATGCACCAGAGAAGAGATCACTGCATTTTCCTGCCTCAGGCCAAGATCCAGACTAAGTTGGGTGACTCCCAGACACGCTGGCTAGTTAACTGTTGAGTTGGACAACATAGACCCAAAGGGGTAACAGTAACCAAACATGAAATAGTTATTAATTAAAAGAGTGACTGTTGTAATCAAAATTACCCACCATATAGAGCATTAGCCATGTGTCTAGCCCTATACATAGCACTGAACATATTTATTTAATCCTCAAACTATCCTATGAGGCTGGTGCAATTATTATCCCCACTTTATCCCCAGATGAAGAAACCAAGGTTTAGAGAAATTAAGTGATCTGCCCAAGGTCACACAAGTAGAAGTGATAGAACGTGAATAATTTGTAATTTTAGAGAATGTACACTTTCTAAAGGGAGAAGGAACATGGAGAAAAACAAGGCCTGATGGAGTGGATAAATTGGCCTCAAATTATCATTAAGTCAAGACGAAGGCATTCTACATTCCAATTTTGGGGCGTAAAGAAATGTTTTCTGAGAGAGCTCTTCAAAGCTTGAATGCTCTGTGAATTGTACAAAATATACAAAATTGCCTCTAACCAAAAATGTCAAGAATCTGCTATTTTAGAATAATCAATGTTATTTCCTCTCCGATTGGCCTGGAAGAACTCTCTAAGGCAACATTTCAACGACAAAGAGATTGTTCCTGAATGTGGCTGGAGAAAAGCCATCAACTGCAGGAGGAAGGGAAATATAGTGTTCTTTCCCTGAAGAATAAAAAAGTACTAAAACCTTCACAGGCAATACTATCCATTATGAGAGGTGCTGACAGGAAATACAGATGGAGTCTAGAGAGGAAAAGGGACTGAATCTAAGGTGACCTAATTCTGTGATGGTTTTATGGGCTGAACACTTCCATTCAGACAGTGAATATAACTAGACATCCCCAAACAGGTATTTACATGAGTGTGTGTTGTCACAGGTGAGAGAGTGATTACGTGAGCGGGTTGAGAAGAGCTGAGTGACGTGACAGGAAAGTGGAAACTGAGTGGCAAAGAATACCTGAGTAATAAGAGAGAATCAGTGGCTATTTCAGAGCATCAGGAAGCCAGAATAACGTTGACTTATAGCATTTTCTAGTTCGCAAAATACTTTAACTCCATTTGGTCCTCATTTACGAGCTATGTCTTATGATTTTTCTGAATATTACAGATAATGAAAATAAGCTTCACAGCAGCTAAAAGGTTTCCCAGGGTCTCAGAGCTTTTGACCACTGAGGCTGGGGCCCCTGACCCCAGAGCTGATACTTTCTGTCCCCTGAAGCCATGCCTGTCAATGTAAATGAAGAATCTGAGAAAAAATCATGTTGATTGATGAGACGTGGGTGTAAAGCAATGTCCACACATCAGGATCTTTAACAAGTGTCCCGAATGTTGGGAAGAAGAGTTAAATCGTAAAAATGGCCATGTACCTTACTACTGACAGCCCGGCTCCGATGTAACTGAGCAGTGGTTTTGACACCTCTTCTGCATCCGTTCCAAACCAGCCAAACCTGGAAATGGAAAGAGATCAAAGTAGATATTGTTGAACATGTGTTCATCACAGTGTTTAAGGCCATGGACCGGGGTCAGATTCCTGGATTGAAATCCTAGGTCCCTCACCTCCTACCTGTGACTTGGATAAGTTAACTCTCTTTATTGGGCCTCAATTTCCCATGTTTAAAACTGGGACAATTATGCCTCCAATTATACCTCACGTACAGGTTTCTTAGGATTAAATGAGCTAGTGTATGTAAAAGTACTTGTCTAAAAGAAAAGTCCTTCCCATTAAGACGAAGGAGGAAGGAAGGAAAAACAGAGTAAGTGGGTAACTGAATGCTGATTGGTTGACCGCTACTTTGTATAATACTTGAAATAGATTCAATAAGGGCTCGGTTAAAGATCCCTGCTCTTTGGCATCCCTCTAAATTCTTTTTTTTCCCCCATGTCTTGAGGTTGTAGTGATCGTCACCGACCATCACTGTGAACCACCCAGGGCCAGAGAAAGGAGGCAAGGATGGGAAAAAGGAAATAGCATGTGTAAAAAGCAGGGCGGGGAAGAGGAAAGGACAGGAAAGAATGTACTGGAACGTAGCTGGCTTTGTTATAACTGAGGTTGTTGCAGTGTTTTGAGCGGGAAGAGGGGCCCGGAAAGCAAGGTTAGAGTGAAAGCCCCCTTTCTATTTATTTTCCCAAACTCAACTTGCATGTTCATCTTAATGCTGACCGAGGGTGGCGCAGTCCCAAAGGATCTTCTCAGATGATGAAGCTGTTCCCAGGCTGCACCAGACAACAGGGCAGCTTCCGCCAGATACGGCGATAGAGCACTTGACACGTGGCCAGGGCAGCCGAGGAACTCGATGCTTAACTTTATCTCATTTTAATTAATTTAAATTTAAATACACATGGCCACATGTGGCTTGCGGTGACCCTATCTGGACAGCTCAGCTCTAGAGCTGCAGGTTGGCAAACTTTCCCTTTAAGGGCCAGTGGGTACATATTTTAGGCTTTGCGGGCTAGGTGGCCTCTTGCAACTACCCACCTCTACCATTATAGGGAACAAGCAGCCGCAGACACTCCTTAAACGGATGTGTTTGGCTGTGTTCCAATATCACTTTATTTACAAAAATGGCTGGGAAGCTGGACCAGGGTTTGCTCACACTGGCTCAGACCCCAGAGGGAAGAATATGGGCTTTAGAACCATGGCTGATTAGCTCTGTGAACTTCAGCAAGTCCCTCATCTTCTTTGTGTGCCAGTTCTCTTATAAGATAGCACTTACCTCATACAGTTGTGAAAATGAGATGGGAATAATGTATATAATATGTCCAGCAAATTGCCACACATAGAAAGGGAACATAAATATCAGCGTCCTTTCTCTCTCCCTGCTTTGTTCCCTAGAGACAATTCTTTACTTTATCTTGATCAGAGTGTCAGATCACTTCTTTAGAACTTAAGGGAAATAGTAATTCAAGGTAGCCTATGCTATGTGTATGCCTTACCAGTAGTGGCCTCTGTGAGGGTAGGAACCAAGCATTATTCCTCTCAGCTAGTCCCATGCTTAGCACTGGCCTCACACAGAGGGTGAGTGCAGAGAATCATAGTTGAAACACTTTGCTTTGTGTTACCTTGAGCTTGCCCAGCCGATTAAGGCATTAAATGATCCCCAGATTAAGATTCCAAGGCCCAGACCAATGGTTTTGATAATTGGGACAACCGCAATGTTTCCTGTAGATGAAATATACAGAAGAAAGGTGTTATTTCCAATACAGAAAACAAGTTTATCAATTGAATTAATTTTTATTTGAATTTCAACTGAAGCTCATGGGAGGGTTCCCTTTTCTCCACATCTTCACCAGCATTTATTGTTTGCAGGTTTTTTGATGATGGCCATTCTGACCGGTGTGAGGTGATACCCCATTGTAGTTTTTTTTTTTTTTTTAACATCTTTATTGGGGTATAATTGCTTTACAATGGTGTGTTAGTTTCTGCTTTATAACAAAGTGAATCAGTTATACATATACATATGTTTCCATATCTCTTCCCGCTTGCGTCTCCCTCCCTCCCACCCTCCCTATCCCACCCCTCCAGGCGGTCACAAAGCACCAAGCTGATCTCCCTGTGCTCTGCGGCTGCTTCCCACTAGCTATCTACCTTACGTTTGGTAGTGTGTATATGTCCATGCCTCTCTCTCGCTTTGTCACAGCTCACCCCTCATTGTAGTTTTGATTTGCGTTTTCAGTAGCCATGGAAGCACCCTAAATGTCCATCAACAGAGGAATGGATAAAGAAGATGTGGTACGTATATACAATGGAATATTACTCAGCCACGAAAAGGAAGGGAGTAATGCCATTTGCAGCAACGTGGATGGACCTAGAGATGATCGTACTGAGTGAAGTAAGTCACAGAGACAAATACCATATGCTATTGCTCACATGCGGAACCTACAAGAAGGCTACAAATAAACTTATCTGCAAAACAGAAATAGAGTCACAGATGTAGAAAATAAATTCATGGTTATCAGGGGGTAAGTGGGGGTGGAGGGATAAATCGGAAGAGTGGGATTGACGCATACACACTACTATATATAAAATAGATAACTAATAAGGACATACTGTACAGCACAGGGAACTCTACTCAGTTCTCTGTAATGATCTATATGGGAACAGAATCTTAAAAAAGAGTGGTTATATGTATATGTATAACTGATTCACTTTGCTGTACAGCAGAAACTAACACAACATTGTAAATCAACTACACCCCAATAAAAATTTTAAAAAATAGAACAAAATAAAGATTTAATAAAAATGAAAAAAAAAAGCTTATGGGATTTGGACGAACTTAGTAAAGCGCAATTCGTCATTTAAAAAATAAAACAGCCACATGTTTTGGCATTTAAACTCATGACTATGACTGCTAAAAGAGCCAGGCTTAGGGCAAAATCCTACAGAGAAAATGTTGAATTAGCTCCTTGCCTAACTGCACCAATGCTCTTCGTCCTTAGCATAGGTCTCTGTTTTATGTCTTTTTGCAGAAGCTGGTCAATGATAAAATCAGTAGTGACCATCCCCTACGACTCGAACCAGGGCCAACCGCTGGCAGATGTCCCTGTCCCAGTACAGCCCAGACTTTGCTCTCCCATGCTCACCCACTTGTCTTCTGGAGTCCTGCACCCAGTGCTTCGTGCTCAGGACTAAATTCATGGTTCGTCTTTCCAGTTCTTGATTGGCTGTCTGGTCTCAGTCAATCTCCTCTGGAAAGGTTCCCTCTCTTGGTTTCCAAGGTCTCTTCATCTCCCAGTTCCCTCCTGTTTCTCTCTTTCTCTGGCTTCTCTTTCTCATCACACCTTCCGGATTTAGACGCCCTCTGAATATTTTCCCTAGAACACACCCCTCCTCTTGCTATATTCTTCTTTGGGTACTTGACTAGTTTCATGGTTTCAGCTATCAGCTAGAGTCACATGCTCCCAGTGCTAGCCTGGACCTTCTCCAGAGTTTTAGTGCCGATAAGAAATTTCCTGGGCTTCCCTGGTGGCTCAGTGGTTAAGAATCCACCTGCCAATGCAGGGGACACGGGTTCGAGCCCTGGTCCGGGAAGATCCCACGTGCCGCGGAGCAGCTAAGCCCCTGCGCCACAACTACTGAGGCTGTGCTCTGAAGCCCGTGAGCCACAGCTACTGAAACCCACACGCCTAGAGCCCGTGCTCCGCAACAAGAGAAGCCACTGCAATGAGAAGCCTGGGCACCGCAATGAAGAGTAGCCCCCGCTCGCTACTACTAGAGAAAGCCTGCATGCACCAACGAAGACCCAACACAGCCAAAAATAAATAAATTTATAAAAAGAAAAAAAAAAA
This sequence comes from Leucopleurus acutus, assembly GCF_964270905.1. Taxonomy (NCBI): domain Eukaryota; kingdom Metazoa; phylum Chordata; class Mammalia; order Artiodactyla; family Delphinidae; genus Leucopleurus; species Leucopleurus acutus. Next base: position 154,945,663 of record NC_139146.1, read on the forward strand.
AAAGAAATTTCCAACACCAGGAACTTTCAGCTCAAAAGGTCCCAGCTGAATGCATTATTTTCCCTTTCGGACACGTTCTCTTCCCCGTTTTCCTCATCCAAGTCAATGACACCATCACTCTCCTAATCACTTACGAGAAAATCCCTACATTACCATTGGGTCCTCCCTTTCCTCTGCTCCCCACATTCAATCAGCTACTGTAACCTACAGCATCCCCGTCTGCAGCAGTTCTCAAACTAGACTCTAACCCACCGACTCCCAGTGGGACCTGCTGGGTGAATATAGATACTATGGTGGTTGTCAAGATCTGCAGGATGAATGGTTGCTTCCTCTGTTCCCCTCTCCCATTAGACATGACAATCATAAGCATACGAAGGTATAAGTGAGCTATAATAATTACAACTCCAGTGGAAATTTAAAAGTTAACTCTTTTGTCCTCCAACTCATCATCTTCACTACATCACTTAATTCTGTAGAGATTCAAATTAAGTAGTTACCTAATACATTTTTAACGTTTAAAAATTCATTTGCTTTTAATCAAATTGTCTCTAGAGAGCCTTGATAGTTGGGATTCTCTTTGCTAAAGAGAAGAAAACTCTCCTGGGGTGTATTTATAGTAATAGAAGAAAAGCATTCCTGATTGGCCAAGCAAAGGTGTAAATTCTAGTTATATAACTTCAGGCAACAGTGAGAAGGCAACAGAGGGAAGGTTTTTGTTTGCTTTTGTTTTTCTGCCAGTGCTTTTGAAATGATAATGTGTCTGTGTTTGTCTACTTTTAAGGACAAGTCTTAAAGATGATAGTAGTAGAAACGACTGTTTAATAAATATTTTCTGACAAACGTAATGGGAGAGAAAGAAAGAAAGACCAGAGCACTTAAACTAATATATGAGTTATGCTTGAACAGATAGTGAATGAAACATTTTTCCTATAATAATTTTATATAATTATACATATAATATGTAGTAATAATTTTACTATCACAATTATTTACCAGGAACTAAGAAAGAAATCATTAAAAGGAAAGAGTCAGGAAACGTACCAAAAATATTTATGGAGCATATAAATGAAAGAAACTAAATTGTTCATTTAGTTTCCTTCTACTATGAACCAGATTTATTTGGATCATAGCATAAAATGATTAAAGAATAAATTATATCAAATATTACCTGTTGCCCAAATGCAGCCCCCAACCATTGCAAAAGGCCAAAACTTAGGGCAATGTAATATCAGATTGACCACCAAGGCAACCAACCATATGGCAGCACAAAGTACCCACTGGAGAAACATTCCTGGAAAAAAAAAAACAAAAACTGGTGTCATTGGTTCAAACTGATCTAAGGAATTAGTGCGCTTAGGAATATCAATGAATTATTATAGTAATGGTCACAATTTATTGCATGCCTCTATGCCAGGCACTTTACATGTTTATTATATTTCTTGTAACTACTGTGCATCATAATTAACCCTAATTCAAAGACAGAAAATGAACCGGAGATGAAGCAACTTGTCCAAATAGCTAACAGTCTGTAAAACTGGAATTTAAACTCAACTGGACTCCACAGCTTGCTCTACACTGTGCATTCCGGCTTAACAGGGATCAAAAATTTTCTACCAAAGAATGCTGGCAAGACCAAGACTATATACTTTTATTCAGATGCTACACGTAGTGCCATTCCTCACCAAAGACAAGGCATTAAGAACTTCATAATAGCATGATAGTAATTTAAGCCTTTGGGGATCATTTTGGGATAAACATAAAGTCCTCTATGGCCATATGTAGGTCTCATGCACTTGGAGTTGAGTGTCTGCACTGAGTCAGACATTCCAGTCCTGAGAATTAGCCTTCTAGGTCAGGGCTACTCCCCTTCCTATGCTCTGTCAGTTACTTGAAGGTCACATGGTGATATGAGGTGTATCTGTACTTTTCTGAGGCTTAGAAGGAGGGTTTAGGGATTAAAAGGATACAGAAAACATCGACATTGGAAAAAATACTAAGGTAATTATAACTCAGTGTAGCACTTTTGACTCTACTGGAAAATTTTCCCTATTTCTATTCAATCTCATGGTGCAGGAGAGAAAAAAAGGCTGTTAACCTCTAAGACAAAAAAGTAAGAACACAGAGATGAAAGGAAACTTCATTTTACAAAAGAGAAACTGAGAACAAAAGAGTGGATAAGGTTTGTCTGGGATCACACAGTTCTTGTAGAACACCCAAAAGTCAGGTCCTCTAACCCTTAGTATGTTTTTTGTTATTTTTTTAGCACTTTTCATTCTTGTTCTAACTCCAAAAGGGAGAAGAAGAAAGGCTCTGGAGGGAAAGGATTTGTAACTCTATTGTCTTAGTGGTATAAAGACATAAGAAAAAAGGCTGAGATAAAGTTGAAAAAAAAAAAAGACATAAATTGAAGTGAAAACACAATGCCTCCCACCAGCCTTTCACCATAACATCCCCAATTTCTCCTCCTGGCTTTAACAGGAAAGGCAGGTAGATAAAAACAACTACTGCTTCTCCTTCCCTATAATTCACATTACAGTCAGTTCTACCATAATGTGACATGTGTGTTCCTAAACATCACCGTACTGTGTAAAATCATGTGATAAAGCCTGCAGAGCTTAGGGGGAAAATGGGGCTAAGGACACAACACTCAGAAACTCCATCAACAACTTATTAAGAAAAGATAGGAGCCTAAAAAGATGGTAGTGCAGTTTTACACTGGTTAAGTGGTTAAGACATTCACAAATGCTGCAATAAATATGGAACTTTACCTTAAAAAAGATCTGAAGTTGGCTTATGCAAATGGATGTCAGAAGTTCTGTAGCTTGTGAATTATTGGGAAGGTGGTGAATGAGGGTTTGAACACCAGATGTGTATGGGTGTGGTGTAACAGACCTGGTGGTTGTGTGAAGGGGTGTGTGTGAGCACACTTTGGGCATTGCTGTGCATCTTTGTTCATCTGGGTGCAGTTTTCTGTGTTCACCTAATGTTTGTCAGAGTCAACATTGCTCATAGGCAAACACAGATTTCGTGTTATGTGCAAATTGTTTTCTATTATATCAATTGTGGTGGCAATTTGTGTTTGCAAAACAAGTGTTATCAGTAGAGCTAACTTCCTTCTTTTCTAAACCTAACAGATATGGCTAAAAGGCTTTCCCCATCCTAGCTTTATGATGAAACACAATCTTAAGGTTATCCTATACTGACTAGCAGTCAGATAACATGGCATGGGCATTGTCAAATGATTTTTTTTAAGCTCTATTCATTTGGCTTCAGGTACAGCAAAATTCATTTTTATAGCCATCATTTTAGAAAGACAGAAAAAGTGAACTTCACATTTAAAATTAATTTAAGACTAACAATGAAGGAAACATAACTACCATCGCCAGTCTCATATTTTTTAAGTGGTACAAAGTTTGAGCCAAACAAAAGGATGGCTACAATAGAGGAGATGAAACCAGTGGTGAGGTCTGTTCCATTATTGCTCATGGCTCTGGTCCTGCCCGAGAGCAAGCTGGTTCACTTTCAACCTGGTGTACTTTTCAAGAGCTTCTGAAATAAAAGGAATAAAAATGAAACAATTAAAAAGTTGTGAATCTGTGAGCAAACTGTCATCAATACATGATACTTATTGAGTTTGTCAAAAGTACGGAAAGAGTCCTTCCAGAGAAAAAGTTAGGACATTATGAAATTATGTATTACATTCACACCCCATGTTCATTCATTCATTTTTTCATTTATGTTGGCAACAAATATTTTTTGATCACTGACCTACAAAACAAACAATAAAACAAGCAAAATTTGTCTTCGGAGCTTGAAAACCTAACTTCTTCCAAGACCTGGATACAATTTGTATGATATTGTAAAGAAATTCTTCTGTGTGGGTAGATTGTATCATGAAGATTTGTGGACCAGGATCCTGTTCAGTTCAATTGGTTGTTGTGACAAGTCAATGGCAGAGCACGGGTGAAGACTTTGAGACCTATCAGTGCCTTCTGAGCACAAGCTGTTCTACTATTTAACACGAGCTTAAGGGCACATTTAAGTTGTATTGTTGCTATATACTCAGGATCCCCTAGAGGTAAAGGCACTTTTCTTCAACAGTAGCACCACCTAGGTGTGTATTAGTTTAAATAGTTCATGAAATTATATTTGTGACTTTTGCAAAAACTGAACAGATAGAAGAATCTCCTAAAGATCTCTTTAACAATCTCTTGAAGGTGACCAAGATGGTGGAGAAGGAAGACCCTGAGCCTACCTCCTTCCAAAATCACAACTATTTACAAAGAAACTATCAATGAAAATGACCTGAAGGCTAGCAGAAAAGATCGTCTGCAACTAAAGATATAAAGAAGGAACCACAAGGTGATGGGAGGAGGGGTGAAGACACAGCAGAGTCGAGACCGACACCCATGGGTAGGTGACCACAAACAGTAGGATAATCACAATTGCAGAGATTTCCCCAAGGAGCGAGGGGTCTAAGCCCCACATTGGGCTCCCCAGACCGGGGATCCTGCACAGAGAAGATGAGTCCCCAGAACTTCTAGCTTTGAAGGTCAGTGAGACTTGCATTTGGGAAAACCAGAGGTCTGTAGGAAACAGAGCCTCTGCTCTTAGAGGGTGCACGCAAAATCTCACACACTCCAAGACCCAGGGCAGAGGCCGTAATATGAAAGGAGCCTGGGTCAGACCTCTTGCTGATCTTGGAGAGTCGCCTGGAGAGGCGGGAGGCAAGCAATTCTCACCCTGGGGTCACAGATGTTGGCAACAGCCATTTTCAGGAGCTCATGCTGCCACTAGGGCACTGGTGCTAGCAAGCACCATTTTGAAGTCCTCCCACTAGCCTATTAGCACTGGAATCTGGCCTCACCCAAAGGCCAGTTGTCACCAGTCCTGTGATGTCCGAGGCTAAGCAGAGACTAGTCCAACCCACTAGCAAACCAGCAGAAGCCATAGGTGGCCCCCCCTCCCCAGTCCCCAGTATCCGCAGAACCTGGTCCTGCCTATCAGCAGGCCAAGACTAGCTCCGGGACCCCCTGGCTTGCAGCCAGCCACCCCAGGACTTGATTCTGCATTAGGAGGTCATGGAGCTAGCGTTAGACCACTAGTACAGCATGTGAGATTTTGCATTCTCTCTTTAAGAGCGGAGTCTCTGCTTCCATACTTGGGCTGGCACTAGACACATGACCCCCTGGTGCACTTCAGCCAGCTGCATTAGGAGCTGGCCTCACCAACCAGTGAGTGGGCACCAGCCTTGGGACAACATGGTCCCCATAGCCAGCCATCCTGGGACTTGGCCCCTTCCACCAGTGGCCAGCAGCCTCTGCACTAGGCAGGGCCTGGCAATCAACTGGGCTGAGGGCCAGCCACACCTACCAGTGCACCCACAGTAGTTGGCCCTAACACAACAAAAGGACGCATGCAGCCCATATAAGAAGCACCCCTAGAGAATACATCTCTGGTGACCAGCGGGGAGTGTGCTGCTGGGATGAATAGGATGTCTACTACTTAAGACCACTTTTCCAAGATCAGAAAATATAACCAGCCTATCTAATACAGAGAAGAACAAAAACAAAGAACCAGAAAAATGAGGTGACAAAGGAATATTTTCAAAATGAAAAAACAAGATAAAACTCCACAAGAAATGCTAAGTGAAGTGAAGGTAAGCAATTTACCCAATAAAGAGTTTAGGTAATGATCAGAGAGATGCTCAACAAACTTGAGGAAAGAATGGATGAAACAGTGAGAATTTTAACAATGAGTTAGAAAATACAGAGAAGAACCAAAGAGAGGTGAAGAACACGATAACTGAAATAAAAAATACACTAGAAAAAAATAACAGTAGATTAGATGATATAGAGGAAGGGATCATCGAACTGGAAGACAAAACAGTGGAAATCACCCAAGCTAAACAGAAAACAGAAGTAAAACAAAGAAGGATAGCTTAAGAGACCCCTGGGACAACATCAAACACACTAACATTCACATTAAGGGGTGTAGGAATGAGAAGGGAGAGAAAAGGGGCAAAAAACATATTTAAAAAAATAATAGCTGATACACCATACTAACAAATTGAAGAATAAAAACCATATGATCATCTCAAAAGACGCAGAAAAAACTTTTGACAGAATTCAACACCCAATTATGATAAAAACTCTCCAGAAAGTGGGCATAGAGGGAACCTACCTCAACATACTAAAGGCCATATATGACAAACCCACAGCCAATATCATTCTCAATGGTGAAAAACTGAAAGCATTTCCTCTAAGATCAGGAACAAGACAAGGGTGCCCACTCTCACCACTATAATTCAACATAGTTTTGGAAGCCCTAGCCACGGCAATCAGAGAAGATAAAGAAATAAAAGAAATCCAAATCGCAAAGGAAGACGTAAAACTGCCGCTGTTTGCAGATGACATGATACTATACATAGAAAATCCTAAAGATGCCACCAGAAAACTATTAATCAATGAATTTGGTGAAGTTGCAGGATATAAAATTAATATACAGAAATCTCTTGCATTGCTATACACTAACAACAAAAGAACACAAAGAAAAATTAAGTAAACAATCCCATTTACTATCGTGTAAAAAGAATAAAATACCTAGGAATAAACCTACCTAAGGAGGCAAAAATACCCATATTCAGCAAACTATAAGATACTGATGAAAGAAATCAAAGATGACACAAGCTTTTATCTTTCTTGAGAAAAAAGAAAAAAGCTTGAGTTATCATGCTCCCTGATTTCATACTTCTAAGCTACAGTAATCAAAACAATATGGTACTGGCACCAAAACAGAAACATAGATCAATGGAAAAGAATAGAGACCCCGGAAATAAACCTACACACATACGGTCAATTAATCTATGACAAAGGAAGCAAGAATATACAATGGGGAAAATAAAGCCTCTTCGATAAACGGTGTTGGGTAAACTGGACAGCTACATGAAAAAGAGTCAGACTGGACTGCTTTCTCATACCATGTACAAAACTAAACTCAAAATGGATTAAGGACTTAAATGTGAGGCCTGAAACCATAAAATTCCTAGAAGAAAACATAGGCAGTTCACTGTTTGACACTGGCCTTAGCAATATTTTTTTGAATCTATCTCTCCAGACAAGGGAAACAAAAGCAAAAATAAAAAAACAAATGGGGGACTTCCCTGGTGGCGCAGTGGTTAAGAATCCGCCTGCTAACGCAGGGGACACGGGTTTGAGCCCTGGTCTGGGAAGATCCCACATGCCGCAGAGCAACTAAGCCTGTGCGCCACAACTACTGAGCCTCTGCTCTAGAGTCCACAAGCCACAACTATTGAGCCTGTGTGCCACAACTACTGAAGCCTGCACACCTAGAGCCCGTGCTCCATAACAAGAGAAACCAACGTAATTAGAAGCCTGCACACCACAACGAAGAGTAGCCCCTGTTTGCCGCAACAAGAGAAAGCCCGCACACAGCAACGAAGACCCAACGCAGCCAAAAATAAATAAATAAACAAATCTTTAAAAAACAAAAACAAATGGGACTACTCTAACTAAAAAGTGTTTGCACGGCATGGGAACTACCAATCAAATGAAAAGGCTGCCTACTAAATCAGAGAAGATATTTGTAAATGATATACCTCATAATAGGTTAATATCCAAAATATACAAAGGACTCATAAAACTCAATATCAAAAAACAAATAACCTAATTAAAAAATGGGCAGAGGATATGAATAGACATTTTTCCAAAGAAGACACACCCTTGGCCAACAGATACCTGAAAAGATTCTCAACAGCACTAATCATCAGAGAAATGCAAATCAGACCACAATGATATATCACCGCACACCTGTCAGAATAGCCATCATCAAAAAGTCTATAAATCACAAATGCTGGAGAGGGTATGGAGAAAGGGAACCCTTCTACACAGTTGGTGCGAATGTAAATTGGTGCAGCCACTATGGAGAACAGTATGGAGGTTCCTCAAAAAAACTAAAAGTAGAACTGCCATACCAACCAGAAAATCCACTTCTTGGTATCATTCTGAAGCAAAACTAAAACACTGATTCAAAATGATATATGCACACCTCTATTCATTACAGCATTGTTTACAACAGTCAAGATATGGTAGCATCCTAAGTGCCCAGCAAGAGATGAATGGATAAAGAAGATGTGATACACACACACACACACACACACACACACACACACACATATACATACACACACACACATGCATGCACACACACACACAACATGGAATATTACTCAGCCATAAAAATAAGGAAATCTTGCCACTTGTGAAAACATGGATGGACCTAGAAGCTATTATGCTAAGTGACATCAATCATATGGAGAAAAATAAATACCATATGATTTCACTAATATGTGGACTCTGAAAACCAAAACAAAGGAACAAACATAACAAAGAACAGAGTCATAGATACAGAGAACAATTAGGTGGTCACCAGAGGGGAACAGGGTCGGGGGATGAGTGAAATAGGTGAGAGAGTTAAGAGGGACAAACTTCCAGTTACAAAATAAATGAGTCCCAGGGATAAAGATGAAATGTGCAGTATGGGGAAAATTGTTAGTTATATTGTAATAACTTTGTATGGTGACAGATGGTAACTGGTCTTATTGTAGGCATCCTTTTGTAATGCATAGAAATATCGAGTCACTGTACTGTGCACCTGGAAATAACAGAGTGATGTAGGTCAAGTATACCTCAATTGAAAAAAAAAAATAGGTAGACACTGGGAGGAAATGTGTCAAAATGCTAAAATAGTTATCTCTGGAGGGTGGGGATTATGGGAGATAGCAAATTTTTACGTTACGCTTTTATGTGTTTCTGGTAGTCTGCAGTGAACATGTATTGCTCGTAATATGAAAACAAAGCAACAAATGTCATTAAAAATGAAATGAAAAAAACATATCTCTTAAATCCCTTCCAGATTAAGGCTCTTGAAAAATACCTTCAGGACTCCCCGACAGCACGAGATCAGCAGTTGTGTCTTGCGCAATACTATCAACCAGCCAGCAGAACAAAGGGGAACAGCTAGTCAGATGCTTGTGCAATCCGGTAGCCACTGGTCACATACGGGTAACTAACTTTTCATTAAAATTTAGTAAAAGAAGACAACTCAGCTCCTTCGCTAAGTTAACTACATTTCAGGTGCTCAATGGCTGCATACAATCGACAGCTACCACGCTGGACAGAGCAGGTTATACGTAGAACACGCCTATCATTGCAGAAAATTCTACTGGACAACACTGCTGAGCTTATTAAAAACTTCTAGCTTCCTAAAGGACCAAAACCCAAATAGCTAAGAACCAGACATTTTTCATAAGATAACATTTGGAAAAGCGTATTGAGCATAATTCACTTTTTTAGTTGTACAAGCTACATGAGAAAAAAATAACACAGTCATTTTTAACCCAGGAGGTAACCAGAGTCATGCCACAATACCACTGTGAAATCATTTTGCACATTGATCTTTTGATTCATTCACTTCTCTACATAAATCTTCTGGAATGGAATTTAAAATAATCTAGTGGGTTTTTTCCCCCAAATTTAATATTATAGTGATAACCTCTTGTGGATGTGTATTGAACAAAGTACACCTGAAATTACCTTTCCTTATTATTTTATTTTACAATGATAAATATTTACATTTAAGGTGTTTCATTTTTTTTTCACGTATTGTTCCTTATGGGTTCTTTGCAGAGAATTGTCAAATATACAACTACCTACAATATATCTTCTTTGGTATTATTAAACATAGTTTAACCCAAAACAGGAATAACTTCAAATTGATGAATAAATTTTAGCAAAAAAGATATCTATTTAAAATTTTGTGTGTTTTCTTAAAATAAAACAAAATGCTGTTAAGACAATGTCCTCCATGGGACCATAGTTGAGGAAGAGATGCTAAGACATTTAAACACTGACACAGTAACACTACTTCAATAACAATAATAATAGGCTTACTATTAGATGCAAAGCAAGTTTCAGCCCTGTGGCTTCCCTCAATAGCTTACGTGGGTTTTGCTCAAGGGTCAAGCTAGTGGATTGTTGCTAAAATACCAGAGCTGCAATAGGTCAGAGGGGCAGGAGGTATCCAGGAAGGATATCACAGGACTAAGGACATGTGATTAAGTCCAGCTAAGAAACTTATTTTGTTTCCATTTGAACTAAAATCAGCTAAGGAAAAAACCCCTCTATAAGCACATTGCGAAGAGAATGCCTACGCTTAAAAAAATTGCAACATGAGCAAAAGGATGTCTCCACTGAAGAATACTGACGACCCTAAACCTCTCAGATTTCCTTGAAAGAATAATCTGGTGTGCTAATCACGGTGCATACACTGCATTTTGACTGCTGAGTGAACATCAGCCAGTGTTACTTAGTTATTACCTGCAGATAAATGAAGTTTATTGCATGCCCCTCTGGTACATTTCAGAAAGTATGTGATCTAATTTCATTGTGGGTTGGCAATGTTTACCATCTTTAAGGAAGAATCTACCTCATTCTAAATCAATGAAGTTCTGTGGAAAGGAAAAAAATATCACTCTAGCACACACTAGACCCAGTTTTTTAAAATGCAAACCCGTTGAGTTAACAAGGCTCAAATTACTTTTGAATAAAATTTAAATTAACTTAATATACTTTAGACTAAAGTAGTTTTCACATGTGTAAGTATATGCTGATATATTGTTAAACTATATTCATTTATTTTTGTTCTAGTACTTTTGTTTCATTGAATAGTACTTCTCCCTTAAATCTCTCGTAGTAATTTAAACTTTTTCTTGTAAACCTCTCTCTACGGAGACCTTTTTGTTAGCGTTTAGTACGTGCTGATCAATATTGCTTGCTCCTCTTCACCTAAGATTCGGTTTTAGTTTCATGTTAATTTCCTCAAATCTCCTGGCAAGCTCCTCCGGTGTCTTGGCTAAAATTAGCAGTGCTTGAATCTACTTATTCTGAGCCTTGATTTTTTTATCAATCAGGAGCATGTTTTGAAAAATCATCAGACACACCCCCTGCTCGGGTTTCCTTGAGTTGCGGTCCCCGCAGCGCCCAGGGCCGGGGCTGAAATTCCCTGGGCTCTGCACCCGCGCGGCCGCCTCCCGCGCCGGTGCCCAGCCTGCACCCGCCTGATTCCCTCTGCGCCCGGCACCCGGCCAGTCTGGACTTACTGCGGGACCCTTACCTGTGCACCTGCAGGAGGGGAGGGCGGGACTCCGGCACCCACGTTCCCGCGCTAGTCCGGGCGCCGTTCCTTACCGCCGAGACGGTGACCGACGCACCTGGAGGGGGGAGGAACGGGGAGGACTTAGCAAAGGAGACCCGGGACCTGCCCGGAGCGGCAGGTTGGAAAACACCTTCTTCCAGCTGCTGGGCAGGGCACGGTCATGTGACTCCATGTGAAGTCACCAGGCCCTCTGTCAATCAACCAGCAAACTAGAGAGGCTTTTGTGTATTTTAGGAGATGATTGCTTAGGGAACTCTGAGCGTGCCACCCTCTCCAGATGTCCCAGAGCTTGGCATGATTTGTACCGTTTATGGATAAAAGGACAAGGAATTTCACACAGTCGTTAGAGATTATCTAAAGCTGAATTTTTTTTTTCATGGAACGTCAAGAAATTCATCTGAACCACTAATGTCACTAATTATCTCTTCGGACATCACAAGATTTCACTTGTAATCACTAATCCTTTATAAACGCCCCCAGACCGTTTATCTGTATATTTATTTGGTCTATTCTGAGGGTCAAGTGAGAACAGATCTTCTAGATGCTCAAGGCTGACTGCCTGTAACAGCCTCCAGGGGAGAGTTTCTGTCTTGTTTCGTTTTTTAAATACTAATACCTGAACCCCACACCAGACCAATTGAAATGGAATCTCTAGGGGTGTGGCTGGGACACTGTTCTCTTTTAAAACCTCCTCCAGGTGGGTCTAATGTGAAGCCAGGATTGAGAAGCCCCTTCTAGACCAGCAGTTGTGACATTTTACTGCTGGTAAGAATTACCTGGAGCGTGGATCAAGAAGCAGATTCCTGACAGCTCGATTTAGATTTTAAGAAACACTGCTCTAGTCCTCCACCGTCTGATATGTGGCCACTAGCAGCTTATAGCTATTTAAATTTAAGTTGGGATTAAAAATTCGGTAGTTCACTTGTACTTTTCAAGTGCTCAGCAGTCACTTGCAGATGATAGACCATCTCTATCCTGCAGAAAGGTCCATCCCAGACTGTCAGCCCTGGGGGTGCAGCTGTGACGTATGCAGAGTCCGCCCTCATGAAGATTCCAGAATAGCGAGGGACACAGATATGAACATGTAGGTTCAGAAAGAGGAAGTGCTGGGTTCTGTCCCGTCTAAGAGGTCAAGGAAGGCCTCTCTGAGGAAGTGACATTGCACACGGAGACATTGCAGTGGTTGGTAATGGTTGTGGAGTTACCACGAGAAAACAGAAGGAAAATCCGAAGGCGGAGGAAATCCCGGAAGGAAGTCCTGCTTTAAATATTATTCACATGCATAAGCTATAGTGTATTTAAGCAGGTGGGAAGGTAAAGTGTCATGTCATTTAAAGAATCAAAGAAGCTAAGGCTTTTCACTTCAGGGAGAGGCTTAATTTAGCAGTTCAGAAAAATTGTAAAGAAATAACTTCCTCTTTCACATATCCAGACCCACAGACCCACAGACACACACATAGACAAACTCTCTCTTCCAAAAATATGGAGCCTAAATGCAGCCTAGCACTGCTTCATTTTGTGATTGCAAGAGACCTCGGTGAACGGTCGTGTGGTTAGTTCTTGCTCCAGATTCATACTGAGAACCCGAGACTCCCACTGTTGTGAATTCCCTAAAGTCTAAATGGGAGCTGGGGTCTGAGTCAGGCTCGAGGACATTTATTATGGAATATCCCAGGGCAGGCTTTTTATCTCAGGCCACAGAGCCAGCTGAAATGTGGACGATCCTCTCTTACATGGAAGTTTTCCTTTCACACTGTTTCAGGTGCATGGATGATTGAACATACATGTCTGTGTTGGCAGGGTCTAGAAGATGTGGGTTAGCTTCACCTACTGGCCCTTTGTCTTTGGGAAAGTTATTTAATCTCCTTCAGCCTCAGTTTTCTTGTAGGTTAAATGCCAGTAATAAGATCTGTGGGGCTTCCCTGGTGGCGCAGTGGTTGAGAGTCCGCCTGCCGATGCAGGGGACACGGGTTCGTGCCCCGGTCCGGAAAGGTCCCGCATGCCGCGGAGCGGTTGGGCTCGTGAGCCATGGCCGCCGAGCCTGCGCGTCCGGAGCCTGTGCTCCGCAACCTTGTGAAATAAAAATTTGTATTTAATGGCAAGACAAGAAAAATTTAAACATAAAAAAGCCTTCTCTGACCTTCGGCCCCCTCTCTCCCGGCACTATGCATTGCGTATCCGCAGTATGCACCGGCCAGACCTCCCCCGTTTGTGGGAATACCTGCTCAACCACAACGAGCAACATTCTCCCAGCATTAACAAGACAGCTCCTTAAAAGACAACATTCCTTCCTGACCTTGTAGGGGATCACATGTCCCACCACGATGCCGATTAGATCTGGATCATCTGAACTGCCAGTAATATGTCACTTGATGTACAGCCCTCTGTCTGAAAACACTTAGAGAACTGTGCCTTGACTTCTAATGGGCACAGTAGTTCTTAGAGCTTTCTGAGATGCTCTTCCTGAATTATAATCCTCAAGACTGGCTTGAATAAAATTTTCCATTTCTTTCTTAGATCGACTAATCTTTCATTGGCACCCTTTCATGTCATCAAAAGATATAATGGATATAAAATTTATTAGGACTTCAGGTTTCCACTCTGACGCATGAAGATCTTGGAAACTGTCACTGCTGCCATCACAACAAGAGAAAAGCTGAACCAACTGAAAATCAACAATTCTCCTTACATCTACCAGAGAATTCAGGACAAATCACCTCCCTGAAAACTGAAGAAATAGGTGAATGAATTCAAGACAATCCCAGCTGACTAGGAACAAGAGCCAGTAATGGGTGGAGACACTTAATCTGTGATCTGTGAATAGCTGGAGACTGAGTGTGGACTTGATTGAGAATGGAAAACTCTGGGGGAGCAAGGACTCAGTCTTAGGGGAGCACCCACAATTCCCAGAGTTTTACCTTCAGGAGCCCCACAAGGCTGTCCCGTGAAGATCAGAGAAAAATTCTCTCTTGCCTCTGGCAAGGGGAGGGAGAAAGCTATCATTTTGAAGTCTACCCAAGGCTTCCTTTTCCTGAAACAAAGGCTAGCCCTCAAGGGAAACTTCAATATCAGAGCTCCATCTGACCTCCAGGGAGAACAATTAGATAACTTGTGCCTCTTCTACCCTGTCTCACATGAGGGGAAAAAAAGAACTGCTGCTTCCCACTTGGACATTTGAAGGTGCTGGAAGTTTGTCAAGCCTGTCATCACAACAAGGAAAAAGCTGAACAACTATTCTGAAGGTCATAGCCTGGGGATTCCTGCCGGATAAAAAGGGAGATTCAATTATAAGATTATAGAATGCCTCTCCTTCCCAATACCTTACGATCTATTAAAAGTTCGCCAGTACAATAACAGTGGATTACAACTGAGAGAGCTTCAGGACACAGACACCATTCAGAAAGGAGTTTCTAAGTAAACACAAGGACAGACAGCAGACAGAACAAAGGATGTTAAAGGAAAGTGGAACCTCTGACGCAGCAAACAGTAAACACAGCCCGACTCTTGGCCATGTTTACATAAAACCTCACACTAAAGACCTGCTTACCTCAGTTCCTATTATCTGATACATCATGTGTGGCTGGTAAATAATTAGAATGCTTGCTAAAAGGCAAGAAAAAAACACAGTCTGAAGAGATAAAACAAGCATCAGAACCAGACTCTGATATGGTAGAGGTTTCGGAATGATCAGACTGGGAATTTAAAGTACTTAAAATAATTAACATGATAAGATCGCTACTCGAGAAAGTTTACAACTTGCAAGAACAGATGTGTAATATAAGCAGAGAGATGAAAACTCTAAGAATCCGAAGAAGCTGCTGGAAAACAAAAACAATACAAAATGAAGAATGCTTTTCACAGCTGAGAAATAACCTATGAGCTTGAAGATATGTCAATAGAAACATCTCAAATTTAAGTGTAAAGAGAAAAAAGATTTTTTTTGAAAAAGGAACAATATTCGAGAGCTATGAAAAAATTACAAAAAAGTGTAAAATATAAGTAATGGGAATACCAGACAGTAAAGAGAGGAGGGAGAAGAATTATTTGAAGTAATAGTGGCTGAGAATTTTCCAGAATTGATGGCAGATACCAAACCAGAGACTTAAGAAGCTCAGAAAACACCAAACAGGATAAATACAAAAATATCTACATGTAGGTGTATCATATTCAAGTTGTAGAATATCAGACAAAAAAAAATATTGAAAGAAGCTGGAAGAAAAAATATACCTTACCTATGGCAAGGCAAGAATAGAATTACATCAGACTTCTCTCTTCAGAAACCATGCAAACAAGAAGAGTGGAATGAAGTATTTATAGTGCTGAAAGAAAAATCCACCAATGTGGAATTCTGTATCCAGTGTAATTATCCTTTGAAAGTGGAGAGGAAATAGACTTTCTCAGACAACAAAAACAGGAAATTTTTCATGAGTAGACCTGCCTTGGAAGAAATGTTAAAAGAAGTTCTTCATAGAGAAGAAAAATGATATAGTTAGAAACTTGGATCTACATGAAGAAAGGAAGAACGTGAGAAAAGGAATAAATGAAAGTAAAATTAAGACCTTATTTTTTATTCTTAATTCATCTAATAGGTCACTTCAAAATAATAATAGCAACAATAAGTTGGGTGATTATAGCTTATGGGTAAGTGAAATGAATGACAGCAATGCTATAAGGGACAGGAGGGAGGAACTGGGAATAGTTTATTATAAAGAACCTGCACTACCTGTGAAGAGGTATAGTGTTATATGAAAGCGGATTTAGAATAGTTATAAATGTTTACTGCATATTCTAGGGCAACCCTTAAAATCTTTTAAAAAGTATAATTAATATGCTGAGAGAGGAGAGAAAATAGAATCATATAAATCCCTGATTAAAACCAGAAAAAAGGAGGGAAGACAAAAAAAGAAAACAAAGCAGAAGGGCAACAAATAGAAAAAAGTATATGGTACATATTAATCCACCACTATCAATAATCACTTTAAATGTGAATTGTCTAAATACACCATTAAAAGATAAAGACTGACAGAGTGAGTAAAATATAGGACCCAATTACATGTTGTTTACAAGAAACCCACTTTAATTATAAAGACACAGATTAAAAACGGAGAAAGATACACAGTGCTAACACTAATTAGAAGAAAGTTGGAATGGCCATTTTAATTTCAGACAAAGCAGACTTCAGAACAAGGAAATTTTCAGGGATACATAATGATAAAGGGTCAACTCACCAAGAAGACACGACAGTCCTGTGTCTGAACCTCACAAACGAGCACCAAAGTACATGAGGCAAAACCAGGTAAAACTGCAGGGAGAAAGAGACATAAATGCACTCTTACACTTGCAGTTTCAGCACCCCTCTATTGGTAATGGGCAGATCCAGCAGGCATGAAATCAGTGAGGATACAGCTGAATCGAATAGCGCCATTATCATCTGGATCTGAAAGACAGTTGTGTATTTCATCCAATCACAAGGGACAACACATGAAACACTAACCTCGCATAGAAGCTCAGGAAGCTGAAACAAAATGTTAACCAGAATAGGCTACATTCTAGGCTGTACAACACATCTTAACACATTTAAAAGAATATGTGTCACACAAAGTATGCTCTCAGACCACAGTGAAATTAAACTAGAAATAAATAACAGAAAGATAGCTGGAAAATCCCCAAATATTGGAAATTACACAACACGCCTCTAAATAACTAAGGCATCAGAGAAGAGTTTTTGAAATAAAATTTATATTGAGCTAAAATGAAAATGAAAATACTGCTTATCAAGCTTATGGGATGCAGTGAAAGCAGTGCGCAGAAGGAAATTTATAGTATTTAATACACATATTAGAAAAGAAAGACCTAAGACCAGTAATCTCTTTTCCCATAATAGGAGACTAGAAACAGAAGAGCAAATTAGACGCAAAGTAAGCAGAAGAAAGAAAAAGAGTAGAAATCGATGAAATTCAAAACAGCAGAACAATAGAGAAAATAAAGGAAACATCTGTTTATTTGAAAAGAGCAATAAAATGTCTAAATCTCTAGCTAGGCTAACTGAAGAAAAAAAGATACAAATTACTATTATTAGACGTGAAAGGGAGGCCATCACTACTTATCCCACGGATGTTGAAAGGGTAATAAAGGAATATTGTGAACAGCGCTATGCTCACACACTTGATAAACTAGATGAACTGGACCAATCCCTAAAAGGACACAATGTGACAAAACTCATCTAGAGAGGAGCACACGGTCTGCATAGGCTTATATTAAATAAATTGAATCAATAATTAATAAGCTTTCAAAACAGAAAGCAACAGGCCCAGAATAATTTCACAGGTGAATTCTACCGACATTTAGGAAAGAAATGTATACCAATTATCTACACTCTTGCAGAAAAAAGAAACAAAAAAACCACTTCTTAACTCATTCTATGAGGCCAGCACTATCCTAATAATAAAACCAGATAAAGACATTACAAGAAAACTACAGACCAATATCTCTCACAAATATACATGCAAAATCCACAACAAGACATTAGCAAATAGAGGCCAACAGTATATAAAAAGAATTACACCCAATGACCAACTGAGATTTATCCCAGGTATGCAAGCCTCGTTCAACATTCAAAAGTCAATTAATATAACCCATCATATCAACAAGATAAAAAAGAAAAATCACACGATCATATCAATAGATGTAGAAAACACATTTGACAAAACCCAATACCCACTTAGAATAAAAATGCTCAGTAAACTAGAAATTGAGGAAGGGGAACTTCCTCAGTTTGATAAAGAACATCTATTAAAAACCCACAGTAAACATCGTACTTAATGGTGAGAGACTAAAAGCTTTCCCACTGAGATCAGGAATAAGGTAGAGATAGCCCCTCTCACAGCTGCTTTTCAATACTCTACTAGAAGTCCTAGCTAAAACAATTAGACAAGGAAAAGAAGTAAAAGTTACAGAGATTGGGAAGGAAAAAATAAAACTGTTTTTGTTCACAAATGATTTGACTGTATATATAGAAAATCCCAAAGAATTGCCAGAAAGAACTCCTGGAACTAGTAAGCAATTATAGCAAGGTTGCAAGATACAAGGTTAATAGATATGAGTCCTGGAACTAGTAAGCAATTATAGCAAGGTTGCAAGGTACAAGGTTAATAGATATAAGTCAATTGTTTTCTATATACCAGCAAAGGACAGTAAAACTTGAAGTTAAAAGTAAAATACTGTTTACATTAGCACTAAAAGTAAACTATTTAGTATAAATCTAACGAAATTTGTATAAGATCCATGTGAGGAAAACTACAAAATTATTTTGAGCAAAATCAGAGAACTAAATAAATGGAGAAACATTCCAAGTTCATGGATAGAAGAAAGTATGGTTAAGATGTCACTTCTCCTCAACTTGATCTGTAGATTGAATGCGATCCCAATCAAAATCCTAGAAACTTGCTTTGTGAATATTGATGAACTGATTCTAAAGTTTATACAAAAAGGGAAAAGACCCAGAATTACCAACACAATGTTGAAGAACAATAAAGAGAAGCACTACCCAACTTGAAGGCTTACTGGAAAGTACAATAATCAAGACAATGTGGTATTGGTGAAAGAATACACACATGTATCCATGGAACAGAATGGAGAGCCCCAAATAGACCCACATGTATAGAGTCAACTGCTTTCTGATAAAGAAACGAAGGCAATTTAATGGAGAAAGGACAGTATTTTAACAAATAGTGCTGGAATAACTAGACATCCATGTGCAAAACAAACTAAGCTAGATGCAGACCTTACACTTTTCACAACATTTTAACACATATCATACACTTAAATGTAAAATACGAAACTTTAAAACTTGTAAAAGATAGGATAGGAGAACATCTGAATGACTTTGGATCTGGTGATGAGCTTTAATATACAACACTAAAAGCACAATGAATGAAAGAAACAATTGATTAATTGAACTTACTAAAATTAAAAACTTCTCTGAGAAAGACATTAAGAGAATGAAAAGACAACCCTGATACGGGAGAAAACATTTGTAAAATACATATCAGATAAAGGACTCGTATCCAAAAACATACAAAGGACCCTTAAAATTCAACAGTAAGAAAACCAACTACACAGCTTAAAAAGTGGACTCAAGATCTGAACAGGTAGCTCATAAAAGTTTTAAAAGTGGCAAATAATCATATGAAAGGAGTCTCAACATCACGTCACTAGGCAATTACAAGTTAAAACATTTGCAAATTAAATCACACTTCAAAACCTACTAGAATGGCTCCAGTTCAAAAATCTGACAATTCCAAATTATGGAAACACCTTGGAACAATAGGAACTCTCTTTCATTGCAGGTGGGATTGCAAAATTGTGTGGTTACTTTGGAAGACAGTTAGGTGGTTTCTTACAAAGATAAACACAGTCTTACCATATAATCCAGCAATCATCCTTCCAGGTATTTACAAAAAATGAAGGGAAACTTATGTCTATACAAATGTTTCTAGCAGCTTTATTCATAATTGCTACAAACTGTGAGCAACTAAGACGCCCCTCGATAGGTGAGTGGCTAAACAAACGGCGGTACATCCATACAGTGGGATATTATTTACCAATAAAGGAAAGACTCAAACCACAAAAAGACGTGAAGGAGCTTTAAATGCATCTTTCTAAGTCAAAGAAGCCAGTCTGAAAAGGCTCCATACGGTATGATTACAGCTACATGACATCCTGGACAAAACAAAACTATGAAGACAGTAAAAAGATCGGTAGTTGTGAGAAGTTCAAGTGGGGCAGGGGAGGAATGAAGGTGTGAAGCACAGGGGATTAAGGGCAGTGAAACTATCTGTATGATAATGTAATGGTGGGTACTTGACATTATACATTTGTCAGAACCCATAGAACTAGCCTAAAGAGTGAACTCTAAACTACAGACTTTAGCTCATAAAAATGTTTCAGTATTGGTTTATCCATTGTATCAAAGGTACCACACTAATGCAAGATATTATTAACAGGGGAACTGTGAGAGAGGAGAGACAGGGTATATGGGAACTCTGTCCTGTCTGCTTAATTTTTATGTAAATCTAGAGATGTTCTAAAAAATAAAGTTGGAGGGGGGAGGGATAAATTAGGAGTTTGGGATTAACAGATACACACTACTATATATAAAATAGATAAATGACAAGGACCTTCTGTATAACACAGGGAAATATATTAAGTATCTTGGAATACCCTATAATGGAAAAGAATCTGAAAAAGAATATATACAGATACGTGTGTGTATATATATATATATATATATATATATATATATATATATATAAAAAACTGAATCACTGTTCTGTATACCTGAAGCATTGTAAATCAACTATACTTCAATACATAAGTAAATTTTAAAAAAATCTACAAAAGTATTAAGTTTGTGATTATTTTATGGCAATTACACTATTTCCTCAGCCAGGTAAATATATCAATCACATAAACATGATAAGGTATATACCTATATATATATTTTTCATTTGATTGTATTTTTCAACCATTCACTAAATAAGAGAAGTACTTATAAAGTGAAACATATCCTGAGAAGTACTATTTTATTCTTTCCTTTAGAATCAAAACCAATTATTTCCCATTTTGATCATTGAACAGATGTTTATCATTTTATGACTCTTTGGGGGTAAGTATGGCTGTAAGGGCTTTCCAAAATCTAGGCTACTCTCCCTCCCTCCAGTAGTTGCTAAATGATCGTATAGGATCCTACTGGGTGTGCTCTCCTGCTCCCAAATTTGAGGATTCTATACATAATGAGAAATTATGAATTGTGTGAAGGCAGAAAAAACCTGTTTATTCACTAGACAGTGTAATCATCCACTGTAGTCTTTAAAACAACTCTCCCTGGGTTCTTTGGAAAAGAAGGAATCAGTTTATCACAAATAATTTTCAAGAAGAGTTTTATTATATCCAGAAAGCAAACGAAATTTTCCAAGAATAACCTGACATTAGAGAAAAATACACTGTGATATTGAGAATTGATGAGGCAAAATGTTAAAAGTAAATGCTCCTGTCCTGGCCCAAAGTTTAGTTTTCATGTAACCTATTTCACAATAAAGTTTACCTCAATGGAAAATAAAACTATTACCTTTTGCTGACTTTTAAAAATAGGGTTCACAAAAAATTAGATCTTTATTCCTTAAAAAGTTTACAGTTCTCTAATGTACTGAACCAGGGGTAGTTTTAATCACCTACTCTGAGTTTAGGAGAACACTAACATTATTTACTTACTTTCGTTTGTTTATATTAATTTCATGAAGTCTTTGAAGCAGTGTAGAATGAGGACATAATAATAGGAATAAAAGTTAAAAAACAGAGAACTTAGAAGAAAATCAAGATGAAACAAAAGGTGCAGATTCTAAGGACCTGTATATTTGCTATATAAACTAGTGGCAAACTTTAGAGGCAGGTTTATAAAGTGCAGTCAGATCACAAAGGCCTATGTCAGGCATTTTTAAGGTACTATTAATTTTGCATCCTTACATCCTTAACATTCATGCATTCATCC
This sequence comes from Leucopleurus acutus, assembly GCF_964270905.1. Classification (NCBI taxonomy): domain Eukaryota; kingdom Metazoa; phylum Chordata; class Mammalia; order Artiodactyla; family Delphinidae; genus Leucopleurus; species Leucopleurus acutus. Next base: position 154,967,447 of record NC_139146.1, read on the forward strand.
AAGACATCTTTATGGCGGATGTACAGTAAACTGGGCAGTGTTATAGACACTGGGGACAGACAACAATCCCTATCCCAGCTCAGCTCTCAGCTATGAGGGCAGCCAGATCATAAGCAGTACATGTGGTCTATTAAATAGTAAGATGTATTAAGGAAAAAATAAAGGAGGGAGAAAGACAAATGTGTGTGGATGTGGGTGTGGTTTTATGTGGGGAGCTGTGTTTCTGGAAGGGTCATCAGGGAAGGCCTCCCAGAGAGGGAGACATTGAGGGATGGCTGGGGTGGGGGAGGGGAGAGGGAACAGTGAGGACAGAAGCCCTGAGGCCCATCTCAGGGCTCTGAGGAAGAGAAGGAGGTCACCGTGGGTGGACCTGGGGTGGTGAGAATGGGGTGAACAGGATGGGAGGGGCCTCGTAAGGCCTACAGGGGACTCTGGATTTTCCTCTGGGAAAGATGGGGAGCAGCTCAAGTCCTGTGATCACAGGAGATGTATTAGTTATCTATTGCTACGTAACAAATTATCCCAAATGCAATGCCTTGGGGGACACTGGACATCTGTCCTCTCTCACAGTTTCTGTGGGTCAGGAATTTGGGAGCATCTTGGGTGGGGTTCTCACTCAGAGTCTCCCCCAAAACTGCGTGGAGATGCTGGCCATGGTTCCAGGTATCTGAAGATGTGGATGGGCTGGAGGTGCCACCTCTGAGGAGGTTTGCTTATGGCCCAGGCACGTTGGCCCTCACTGCTTGGGGGGAGACCTCAGTTTCCCTTCACGGGCCTCATCAGAGGACTGCATGAGTATCCCCATGTCATGGTGTGGCTTCCCCACAGTGAGAACTCCAAGAAGGCAGAGGTGCCGTTGTCTTTTATGACCTGGCACCTGAAGTCACACACTGGGGCTTCTGCAGAATTCTGCTGGTTATACAGTCCATCCCTGACTCAGTGTGAGAGGGGACTGCATCGCGGTGCAGGTACCAAGCACTGAGGATCATCCAGGGCTGTCTTGAGGGTGGACCACCAGGGAAAAGAAAGGAGAGAATTCCTGGAACAATGTCCTTGTGTGGGTGCAAGCAGATGGGATCCTAGTGCAGAGCAGAGGGAGGCCTCCTTGTTGGATGCACAGGAAGGTCACACACAGGAACAAGTATACATGTGCAGCTTCAGGAGGTTGCAAAGATGTGCTGGAGGCTTGTGTACATTCCCTTCTGATTTTTTCCTAATTCTCTGTGAAGTAGAAAATAAGGTCATATGTTAAGAATGAGGACTGGGAAGGAGGTTGTGGAAATTCTTCAGTATTCTAAGTTTTTCAGTATCTTTCAAGTGATGCTGGTTGTTGTCACTAAGCGTTGCTCAGTCATACAACTAAGGAGAAAAAACACTTTATTGATCACTGTTGTATTATAAGAGGCACAGGCTGGGTTTTGGGAAAGCAAAAGAAAACCAAATATGTGTGTATTTCATTTTTAAAAGACTGATTTTCTTCCTCTTTGATCTCAAGAACGTTCTATGTTTATAGCATGGAAACGTTTAAGCTATCAACGTTTTTCTGTTTTGCAATTGGATTATTTCGTTACTTCTGCATATGGAAGAGGATATAATACAGATAATTAAGAGTAGACATTTAAAATATAAGAAATTTGAAAAATAAATAAAATAAAATATAAGAAATTGTCTTTTCTTAGCTCAATCAGCCTAAGACCACCAGAGACAAACCTGTGTCCCAACTAAGTCAGCTTTACTGACTCATTGCCATGTGGGAGACTGCACATCCAAGGAACCATGGGGAGTTTCACCAAAGAAAGGAAAAAAAAAGAGTTACTATGGGATTTTGCAAGAGTGGCCTTTAGGTGCAATGTAAATGAAGTGGTGTTTTGATGGGCTCCAAGAAAAGTCAGGCTGTGTGTAAAGGGGCCACCATCAATTCTGGCCTGTGAAGTAAACCCACAGTTATGTTTTCCTTGGAAACAAAGTTAACATAGATGTCAAATGCTGTGTCCAAGACCTGCTTGCTGAAACTCTGCACATGGACTGCCAATCAAGGCTGCTTCAGAGTATCACAATGATTAAACTCCTCCAGACCAGACTCTGGTGTTTTATCTTTACTGAAATAATGTCAAACAGAAATGTTTCTGATAGTTCGTGATTTCAGAGAATAAGAATTCTCAGTATGAAATCCATGGTCACCCCAAGAATTGGGCTGTTACTGCCTTTTATGGCTGCAGCTTGTATTTGGGAGAATTACTGTTTTCTGATAAATTCTCACCTGGCTTTACTTACAGTTCTGATTCTGGATTGACGAATGGTAAGGAAGATATTTACTCTCTACATTCAAACCAACCTTTAGGTTTTTACTCTATATTATTATAACATACTACAGCTCAAAATCTTGATGCATACGTCATTCTCCCTTCCTGGGTTATCTTGGTCAAGACACTTAAGGAGTTTGTACCTCATGTTTTAAATTCATAATATAAGGAGGTTGAAAGAAGTCCTCACCAGTTGGTTTATATAAAATTTGACCTCTTTTATTTTTAAAGCTGAAATTACAATGCCTCCTGCAGTATGTTTACAAGACCTCAGCATCCAAGTTCCCACAATTACGTCTGCCAGTCCCCAAAGGGGAAGCCTCCCAGGTGATCATGGGGCCCGTGTGACATTTTCATCTTCTTCTTTTCCTGTTCTAGTTTCCCTAGGTTACCAGCTACCAGCATCACAGTCGTCAGAAGAAGACCTCTTGCTGCCGTGACTGATGGATGTGGCACCGCCGCTGTGCTCATGATGCTGCAGCTCCTGAGGCGCTGGGCACCGTTAGTTCTAGAAGAAGCTCGGAGGAAGTCTCTCCTCACCATGATGTCCTCTGGGCCTTGAAGTGGTTCTGCTCCTGCTGGGTCTCTCAGCAGAGCAGCTTCTGCCTTCTGGGCTTCATCACCTGCACGTGATTCTCAATGCTTCAAACAAGCAAGCAAACAAAACAGAATCAAATAAACAAATCAACCAATAATAACAATAAACAAAGGATGTCAATATTCTCGGAGATGGAGTTCATCCTACCTTACATGGTGACTGATCAAACCACAACACCTGACTTCAGCCTACAGGTCACTGCAACTTTGTCACAGACAAAGGACTTGTCTTAAGTGTGTGTGGTCAAAGGGCTCATTTGTTGATTGTCTAAAAAGGAGGTAATTTAAACTCTCCATCTTTGGAGACCAAAAACTTCTCCTAGTATCACATTTAATTAAAAGTTTTGCTTGATTTTACTCATCAAAAATATAAAATCTCTTGAGCCCAGGGCTTAGCCATGATACCTGTCGTGTACATAATCTTTACCATGCCTGCCTGTGAACGTACATGGCCTCTCCACTTGCTTCTTGGTGTGAACGTGTGGTTTTTCTTCAACAGCGTTTCCAGTTGATGGATTCACAGGGTAAGAGGGAGGCAACACGACACCTGTGGTGGGAGGACAGTGGGGCAAGGTCAGGGGTGTGCTGATGGGTACTCTGACAAGAGCTGGCAGGCGCTTGGGGGGGGGCGGGTAGAAACAAGTCAGGAGAGAAGGTCACTAGTAGGGCCCTAAAATGAAGACTTCTGGATGGAGGATGATGATACTAATGATAAATAATAATTATGGAGTGTTTACCATAGGCAGGGACTGCATGAAGACCCTTCTCTGCATTATTTTGTTCAGTTCTTAGACCAACTGGGTGCGTTACACGCTATTATTACCTCCATCTGATGGGTGACGAGACTGAGCAAGGTTTGAAGGGTGATTTGCTCAGATCCACACGGCGCATCAGTGGTAGTGTTAGTTCTCAAGTCAAAATGTCTCTGATTTCAGTGATTTGGTTATTCATTTTTAGTATACTTTCTAAAGTATTATGAGATCCATGCCTCATTCTGACCGCTGTGAAGATACCTGAAATGTGCATTCAAGTATCTGAAACAGGTAAAAAACTATAATGTATCTATACACCTTGACATGTATGTTCAAAAGCTCACGTCTTACGACCACCTCTGAGTTGGTCACTCTGGCCAAAAGTGTGGGGCACTCTGGCCGGCCAGTCCTTGCTCATCCACTTCTCCTGTGTCTGTGAGTATGTCAGACGTAGCTGTACTCGAAACCTGGAGACTGTGATTAGAAGGGATATGAAAATACATTCTGAGAAGACAGCATAGTAGCTACCACAGTTCACGACATCGTTGCTGGTTCAAGCCTTTCTTTGATTCCAAGCAACAAGAAAAGCCATTTTTTGTCTGAGCCAGTTGAGTTATTTCCTCTTATTTGCCACCAAGAGTCCTGATCTCATCTCTGTTTTTCTTCTTAGGTGCTTATCTCCCTGCAGCATGCTGTTTACCAGATCGCCCTAGTTGGAGGTGTGGGGATCCTCTTCCATTTCTCCCTATTCCTCCTCTCCCTTTACCCAGGAGTGTGAGAATTATCCTCCATTTCTCCCTATCCCTCCCTCTCCATATCCAATCAGATATCCTATGGCAGTTCTAACTCTGAAATGTCTCTAAAACCAACTTCACTCTTCCACTCCTATGGTCACAGCCATTGTTCACGCCTTCATCATCTTTTGTTTGATTTCCCCCTTGGTTAGTTTTCTTACTTCTAGTCTTGTTTCTTTGCACTCTGCCCACCATCCTTCTGTGAAAGTGAAATGATCATGTCACTTCCCTGAATACATTTTTCTCTTGGACCCATTCCCAAGAAGTTAAGAACTTCCTGGTGACACGTTTGGGACCCTTGTGAACCCTTGCTGAGGATGCCTCACATGGTCCTCGTGCCCAGGTCTCAGCATCAGCTCCTACCTATGTATCCTGCTACTTGGCTACTGTGTTATCTTGTTATCTGGGTCCTATTCCTTTCAGGCATTGCTGTCCTGGCCCTAAACTCTAATCTCGTAATTAGGTGACTTTTATTGTCTCTTGGGATTCCTTGATATCCTGACTCCTTCTGTCTTTGGTACTTAACACGTTTCCAAACCTGATATTATCTATAAATGACTTAGGAAGCTTTTAAGAAGCACATAGTTCCTTGACTCAACCCAGATACACTGCATCAAAAATAGTTTTTGAAATGAACTCCTGGAGACACAGAGGCAGACAGTTTGTAGAAGTGGTCATTTGGCAGACACCAAGCTTGAGTGTGTTTGCTGTTGCCTGCTCTCGGGGTCCTCTGATGCCTCTTCTCTACACTGACTGAGTTTCTTCCTTTACCTACTTCAGAGACTCCTGATTGGCCGACCTGCCTTGGAGTCCCCTCAGTTTACATCCTGGTCATCTCTGCTCTGGACCCTCATGCCATCAGCCAAGAATCAGTTATTTCAACCTCTGAGCTCTCCTATAGTTATGTAGTCCCTTCATAATTCCACACCCTTGGATTTATTCTGTCTAGTCTTGCTTTATCATCCATACTTCAACCTCTAGTTCAAGTCTAAACTACTTTTCCCATCTGCTTTGGCCATGTCTCCAACCATAAATTCTCCTCCTCATTTAGGGGCCCCAAATACTAGGTAGACAGGTAGACAGATAGACAGATAGATAGGTAGACAGATAGTCACTAACCCTTTAAAATTATCCTAAAGGTTCCAGTTAGTGGTAAGGTGCAGCTGATGGGAAACTGTATACATCTCTCAAACTCCATATTCAATAAAATTACATTGTTTGAAATTGAATTTGAATATTTACACAGAAATCAGCAAATACTCAGAAAATCCTACTCCCCCCTCCAAGGGACTGGGAAACATTTCCCATCATACCACTATTTCCAGAGTTAGACCAAGCTGTGGGAGCCCTGGTGCCAACCTGCAGTACCTAATACAACACTTGCAGGTAAGACATGTGTACCATGAAAGCACAGGCGGACTGAGCCTGGACAGGTGGGTGGTTAGTGTTCTCTAGATCTTGAAAAGTAGCAAAGCGAACTCCTTATATTGCTCCAATCTGTTCACCTCCTAGACGATCCCTCTCAGCTAATGGCAATTACATTCACATGTCATTTAAGCAATCTGTACATCAAGTTCCTCGTCCATAAAATGGGGATGCTAATAACATTTATATCACAGGGTTGTTCTGAGGATTACATGAGCTGTGATTGGCAAAGGGCTTAGAATAATGTCTGGAATAGTTGTGATTCCCTGAAATAGTATGTGAGTGTTTAAATAATTGCTCAGAGTAAAACCTGTGGAGTCAGCCTTGCTCCGTTCATTCTCTCATATCCTAGATTCGAAACCCCAGGAAATCCTTTTACTTTGCCTTTTAAAATATACATCTGGATCTGACCTCATCTTGCCACCTCTCCTGTGACTACCACGTATCAGGGCTCCATCGTCCCAATCAGAGCTATTTTGATTGTCTGCAGATCCACCCCCCACCACAATCTGTTCCTGAAACAACAATCAGAGTGTTGATTTTCAGTCATTTTTAGACCGCATCCACTTCTCAACTGAAAACCCTCCAGGGCTCTCTAATTCCCTAGGGTAAAAGCCAGTGTCTTTACAATGGCCTTGGCTTTGCTCTGAGCTCTCCCGGGACATGATACCCTCTCAGTCTATCCAGTCTGGCCGTCCTAGCCATCCTAGAATGGAGGGGCAGTAGGGAGTACAGTAGGATTGTTAAAACAAGAACAGGGGAGAAGGAAGATGGACACAGTGAAGCAGTGAGGGCAGGCATGAAGGGCGGGGTTTAAGTTGTACAGAGAAAACAAGTAAGAGGTAGAGTAGGAGCAGGTCAGGAATTTTGTCCAAAGCAGATCAACTAAGAGCTTGATCTGTACCCAGTCCCTTGGAAATAGGCTTAGTATGAAGAAAGCAAGATAGCAGCCACAACTAGTACCTGCAGAGAACCTGGCAACCCTGAATGCCCCTGAGTCCTGGGTAGACATGGGTCAAGTGTGGTCTGGCTTTGTTGTGCAGTATCAGAGCTGGGGACCCTGTGCAAATCTGGACAAAAAAATATTTCCAAATCTGGTGGTATGTAGAATACACTCCACTAAGAATATTGACCTCCTCCTCTCCTAGAAAAGTGATGGGAGTTGAATGTTCCTTGGGAACACTGGGATGGGTTTAGGATGAGGGCAAAGGTTAACACAGCAAAGAACAAAACCGTGGCAACCAAGGCACTTGGGAGAATCAACCTTGATCCAGCTCATGGATAATCTTCCTTTTCCTTGAGACAGAGAGAACATAGACCAAGAACAAATATGCTGTGTCATCTTTAAGGTCTCATCTCGATAAGGTCGGGATTATAAACCAAACAAGCAGATAATCAAAAAGAAAACAAATATAAAAACATTGCACTAAGGAAAAGATCCCGCAACAAAGTCTACTGGGATTTCAGCACAGAATCAGGATGGGATCCTGTCTGTTTTCTTACAGACCAGCCTCATCTTCTGCCTTTTCTCCTCTTCTGGTACCGATCTCTGTCTATTGATCCTGTTCTGGTCTGTACATGTACATTTTAGGCTTTGTGTCTCATCCAGGAGCTTGCTGTTAGCTGCCAGTATCTAAGAGTCAATACCCCTATGATGACTTGGCTGTGACTTGTCCACTGGCTACTTGCTTTGCTTAGATCCCTATGCTTTAGGTCCCTGATGGTACAGTAGGCTCTAGTGTTGTAATCTTTCCGCTGCTGCCTCTTTGTCCCCTGCATCCAACCCATCCTGGTTTTCTCCAGACCACATCCTTGGGTTAACCCAGGTTACCCTCCGAGATACACCCACAGAGGTAGACTCTGTGCAAACACCTCAGGACAGGATAGAAAATTCCATCATAGCACATCCAGGTACCAGATAAAAGATTCTGGAGTGCTGACAAGGTCAAAGCTTGGTCTTGGAAAATTTGTTCCAACTGAGGGTTTAGGACTTGGTGATCGATCATTTCTACTCAGCAGCAGAGGCTGCTGGTTCCCCACAGAGTTTCCGTAGCCAGTGTGCCCTCCCCCAGCCACTCAGAGTAGAGGAGCTCAAGCTTCGAACTACTACAGCTTCCTCCAGAGAACTGCCCTCGCCTTTGGCTGAGAGGAGCTGCCCCTCCCAGAGAGGCTTGGGGCCTTACTCTCCCCTCCCCCATCAGCCCACCTAGATTAGATTTCAAATCTCACTTTTTGTGTAGGTGGAATTGGGGGGAATGATGCTTCCACCACATAATCACCAGGTAATGTGGTTATGAGTCTGTGACTTTGTGCTGATTGCGTGCTGTCAATTAAAATGATCCTTCTTCCGACCTATAAATAAAATCTACCTTGTGACTTGGAGATTTTTTTTGTCAATTCAAGCATTAGTAACTTTCTCTAACTCTGATTAGGGAATTATTTCCAGATGAGAGCTCTGATACATCTTCTTGGACAAGCTGTCAAACCCACACTTCATCAAAGGTGCCTCACCCCTGTGATGACTTGCATCTTTTGGAGGTAATAGATCTTTAGACTTATAAAAGAGAGGTAGGAGGTGGTGTGTGAGTTCCTCTCATCAAACTGCATTGATGTGACGCTCTAGAGAGAGGTATTGGATTCTGTTTCCATGGCAACTGCTTCACTGCTCAAGGGGAAAAACAGGACAGCAATTGAAGTCTGTATTAATAGCAGCTCTAAATATAATCAGTAATGTGTTGAAATCAAGTGAAAGGACCACAAAAAAGCAATAGGTAAAACTTACAACCATGCAGGGTGGGGTTGAAAAATGAGGTGTTGTACAAATATTATTGCAACTACAATACGCTTTAAGAATTACAGGAATGGGGGCTTCCCTGGTGGCACAGTGGTTAAGAATCCACCTGCTGATGCAGGAGACACGGTTTTGAACCCTGGTCCGGGAAGATCCCACATGCCGTGGAGCAACTAAGCCTGTGCACCACAACTATGGAGCCTGTGCTCTAGAGCCCGCGAGCCACAACTACTGAGCCCACGTGCCACAACTACTGAACCTGTGCCACAACTACTGAAGCCCACATGCCTAGAGCCTGTGCTCCACAACAAGAGAAGCCACTGCAATGAGAAGCCCGCGTACGGCAAGGAAGAGTAGCCCCCACTCGCTGCAACTGGAGAAAGCACGCACGCAGCAACGAAGACCCAATGCAGCCAAAAATAAAATAAATTCAAAAGACTAGACTTAAAAAAAAAAAGAGAATTACAGGAATGGTTGGTGACAAATATAGTTTTGAGGAGAATCAACTATTATTTTATTTGCCCATTCATTCAGGTGGATGAATCTGAATCTGTAGAATCCTGATCGTATGTCAGCCACGAGTAGGATCTGAAGGCACAGAGGTATGTCAGGACTCTCTCTTTCTTACAGGCTCTCATGGTTTTAGGCGGACAATAGAAAAAAACCTACTGTGATTATAACGATGCTTTATTCGTCTACCCAACACCATTCTAAGTGTTTCCCACCGTGTAGCAGTCAGGAGGTTAGGGATTTGTATGGGATTAATATCACACGCAGCTCCAGGGATAAGTCAAAGTCATTTACTATAGTTATTGGTTCAGCAGTGAACGGGTAACCAAGGTGTAAACCTATATGACATTCTTTCATCTATAGGGGTTGGCTTCTGCACGAAGCTCAGAAATCTTGTTTGGTGGCTGTGAGATGCTTCTAATTTTTTTTTCTCCTAGAGGTGAAAGAGGGGTCACGTAGAGTCTGTTGCTTCAGGAAGCCACCCACCTGGGGATCAGCCCGAGGAAGTCTGCCGTTGACAAGGGCACAGCCAAGAGAGTGACAGAGAATCATAGCCAGACGTGACCCAGCGACACTGAGGCCAGTTCTATCCCTGCCTGTTCCAGTGACACCAGCCAAGACCACTTTTTTTTGTGGATGCTTGAATTGGGTTTTTAGGTTTCCTGCTGCCTGGAAACAAAAGAAAAGCATGACACCAATGACAAATGACAATACCACGGAATAAGTAGAGTACTGGAAATAAGCAGAGGGGTTGACGTACAGAGGAAGAATAAATCAGGGAGAGAGAGGAGGGGACAACTGGCTCATCTGGCAGAAAGGAGTGCAGGAAAGATCAAAAAGGTCCTCTCTTGTGAGGGAGAGAATTCAGCGCTTCTGTCAGCGTAGCTCCCGACTGTTGCTGGAGAAACGGGCCTCTCCTAACCCAGGCTCTATGCCTGGGGGGATGCGCCATGGACCCAGAGGGGCTTGAGCCCAGGTGCCCTTCACTTACACTGCCCTTTGCGGGGGCCGGGTGGATGTGCTAGCCCCAGCTGCACATCAGCACCTTGCCCCCTGGATAGAGGTCACCCTCCAAAGCCTGGTGGTGTTTCTGGGCCGTGGGCAGGGGAGGGGTGCCAACAGCACTGCTTCTACTTTTCCTGACCTCCGGTGCGCAGCCCCTGGTGGACCCCATGGAGCACCTGGCCCTTACCTTTGACCCCAACGATGGATGCTGTTTCCTGCCCTCCTTCAGGCCTGCTCTGCACACTCACGGCCCAAGGTTGCCCAGCCACGTGCCCAGCCGTGTGAGGGAAAGGCGAAGGCAGACTTGGGGTCACCGTCTGTGACGATCCCCTCTCCTCAAACCCAGCGCCTCTGGCTTCGCGGACCCCACATGTGTCTCGGCCCGTGAGACCCCTGCCTTCTTCTCAGGCCCTTGTTGCCCTGGCCACAAGTTGGAAGATGCCCACGGGAGACTTCTGAGGTGACTCGAGTCCCCTGTGTGTATCCCTTTCTAGGGATTCCAGCTGCTGCAAACCATTTGTGCTGGCTCTCCAAGGCCTTCAAAGGATTGCTTATATGTGTTTACAACTTTTAAAGTTATTTTTGGTAGAAGATTTCATTCAGTATAAGCTACACTGTTGGGCCCAGGGCTCAAAATTGTACCCATTGAGTTTTAATTTCTATTATCATTTCTAAATGTTACTTTAAAATTTCTTTTAAATATGTGCTCAATCATTTTTAATCCCCTCTTATTGCATGCTCACTTTGTTGTCCCTTAAACATTATTTATATAGTATATACTAAATTTATCTTTGGTTTCTAATTCTAAAATTTCTCTCTTTTTTTGAATATTGGTGATTTCTGATAGTCATCTCATATAAACTGATATTCTTTTGTGGAAAATTTAAATTTGAGAATTGTTTCTTTTAGAGAACTTGCAAACAGTGGTTATATGTTTTTCCTTATTTGTCCTGAGCCTAGGTTTAAAGTACGAAGGTCTTTGAGAGTAATGGCCTCTGACACAATGCTGAAGCAGAAGTTACACATTTTATTCTTGAGTTGTGTTCTCTGTGGAAAACTTAGAAAAGTGATAAAATGTTTAGTGATGAACTTAGATTCACTAAGCTTCTCAGACAGTTAAAAGCTCCAGCTGTTGAAGTTCCATACTCATCTTTTAAATGTTTTAAAATTTATTTAAAAATTAATATATTTTAGAGGGAAAGTTATTCACCTGTTAGCTAAAATTCGACTAATTTTAAAGGATTTTCTTTTTCTTAAAGAAAAGGACAATGTCTTTTTTTCCAAGGTCCAATAAGTGAAAATAAGCTTTGGTTTGGTTTGAAACTTACGACAGATTGGTAGCTGAATTCTTCATCAAGCTAAAATGAATAATCTATAAAACTAATCAAAGTCTAGTTCTGCCACTTGGCAGATGGCAAATTTGGCCTGATTAGAATTGTCGTATTTGAGGCTGTGTGTAGGAGGGATCTGCTTAACTGTGTTGAGACCAGACAGGATGGGAAGAATTTGGGTCTGAAACCAGACATTATGTCTGGGAAGGTCCTAAGGTGGTGGCTGGGGAAGAGGGTGGAGAACAGACAGAGCTGAAAGCTCTTGGGGAGTCTGGCCTGGAAGATGGGATCCCAAACTCCCCTTGACGGCGAGATCCTAGAAGAAGGTCAACCCTCGTCTCCACAGCTACATCCAAACGAACTCGACAGTGCCTGTCACAAAGTACTTGCTGCAAGGATATTTTAAATGAAAAAAGCAAAAAGACTAATGTAGGAGTCTAAAGATACGGCAACAGACACCTCAGGCTCTGATAACCCCTTACAAGTGTCTGCATAGGAGGGAGAAACCTGCCTGGAGAAGGACTGTTTAAAACCATCCAACAGCTCGGTGACTCCTCCTGTGAGCTGTGAGCAAAAGGCGGTGGTCAACTCTGAATCTCTTTCTGGCCATGATAAGTAAACATTTCTAAGGTCTATTTTTCCCCACCACAGTGTCCTGGTAATGACTGAGTTAACTTCTTTTTGGTATGCTAAGGGCTTTTATTTATTAATTCATCTAATCCTCTCACCAACCCTCTGAGGTGTTACTATTAAGAAAAGTAAGATGGATATTAGAGTTTTATACTTCTGTCATCAGTCATTATTGTTCTGGTAATATTGTTCTGGGGGTCTAACCAGCTGGAAGATGTCAAATCACCCGAGGGGAAGTCCTTCCCGGTGTGATCCACACCGTAATACCTTGTATGACAAACGCCCCGTGATGTCAATTACATTGCTAAAGATCTCCTGACTGTAGCCTCCCAGCGGTTACCAGAGACTAATTTTAAATAAAGGCAAAAATCACTGAAGGTTTGAATCCAAAGTAGCCAGCAGAATGTACCTGATTATCTTTTTTTTTTTTTTGCGGTACACGGGCCTCTCACTGCTGCGGCCTCTCCCGTTGCGGAGCACAGGCTCTGGACGCCCAGGCTCAGCGGCCATGGCTCATGGGCCCAGCCGCTCCGCGGCATGTGGGATCTTCCCGGACCGGGGCACGAACCCGTGTCCCCTACATCGGCAGGCGGACTCTCAACCACTGCGCCACCAGGGAAGCCCGGGTAAGCGTAGCTTTGAGAAGACATGGGGTTTTCTTTGAAAGTACTTCTATTTAGACTAGGTGTCGTGGCATGGGTCAATAGGAGAAACGTCCTTAGCAGCGTGTCATCAGTGTCAGATAAAAGTGCACGTATCTCTACAACACATAACACAGAACGTGTAACTTCTTTATAAGGTTTTAAAGACAGATCTCAGCACTACTGAAGGAACCACCAACTTCTTGGTACCAATTAAACCCCTTTGTAACAAAATTTCAAAGCTTATCAGGCTAAGAGAGTTTCAGAAACAGGTCAGGCCAGCTTGGTCCCGCCCAGGCCTGCTGTTAGGATGGGTAGCAAGAGTACTAGCAAATTTCTCATGACGAGCAGGTCAGAGGTCAGACCCAAGAACCGAGGCTGAAGTCAGGATTATGATTCTAAGAGAGCTGTGGGTCCTACAGGTCAGGAGGATGGTGGGCAAGTGTTAGGGACCCTGGGGGCGGGTCTGGACAGCACAGACCAGGGATAGAGTATCCATCTGTGGGTCTATAGCCTATGTAACAAGTCTGGGTCAACCACAGCAAGGAAAAGCTTAATACTTAGGTCTTCAGTGACTGGAGCCCTTACGTGTTCCTCTGGTGGGTGAGCTTGTTCCCACGGTAGCAGCAAACAGTACACCTGACAGACATGGGGAAAGGAGAGTCCTTCCTACTGTCGGCCCTGGTCCTGGACTTCTCCCAGGTTGAAGGAGAAACAGCCTTTCCACACGTGGCTCTTTCCCTCGGAAGAACTGAAGGATTTAAAGATTATTTCCCTGACAGTAAAACCTAACGCGTGTCACTTGACTGTGAAAAGCTGTTAATTTGCCTCTGAAACTAGCCATTTAACCTTTAGAAGAGTGAATTATAACCCTGCACACTGGACATTTTTCAAACCATGGATTTCTGGGGCCCTCCTCACAGCAATTAAAGGAGAACCTCTGGGGAGCTGGATGGGACCTAGTCATCTATTCTTCAAAGTTTCAGTGATTTTGTTGTTCTTCAAGTTTTTAATTTAATTCTTGAATGACGAAAGTATCAGGACCTCTTCATTGTAAATAAAAAAGATGTGAAACATTGTTACTCTCTCACTCCCTTTCTGTATGGGGGTATAACGGCTATATCCACAATATAAAGAATATAAATGAATATTTGTTAAACAAATATTTGTTAAAATATTTGTTAAATAAAATAAAAATAAAATAAATAAAAATAAATAAAAAAATATTTGTTAAATAAATATTTGTTTACCCACCACCTCTTTCCGTTTTATTAAAGGATAAGATATATACGGAAAAGTGCACAAATAGTAAATGGATAGCCAAGGAATTAGTCCCAAATAAATATCATCTAGGTCAAGAAATAGAACATTAGGGAGTTCCCTGGTGGTCCAGTGATTACACTAACAAACGTAGTAAGGTAGATAGATAGTGGGAAGCAGCCGCATGGCACAGGGATATTGGCTCGGTGCTTTGTGACCGCCTGGAGGGGTGGGATAGGGAGGGTGGGACGGAGGGAGATGCAAGAGGGAAGACATATGGGAACATATGTATATGTATAACTGATTCACTTTGTTATAAAGCAGAAACTAACACACCATTGTAAAGCAATTATACCCCAATAAAGATGTTAAAAAAAAAAAAAAAAGACTCAGCTCTTTCACTGCAGGGGCCCAGGTTCAATCCCTGGTCAGGGAACTAAGATCCACAAGGTGCATGGCATGGCCAAAAAAAAAAAAAAAGAAAGAGAAATGGAACATTGCCACAAACCCATGTTACTTCTCCATAAAGATATAAAAAATTCCCGGTTATTTTAATGGGCCACACCATTGTCTTATTGTCTACCTTTACACCTTGTTTTGCTCATAGATCTATTTTTTAATGGAGAGAGAATACTTCAGGTATGAGGTAAGATTATCATATCAGTCTCTCTGAGCTAATAATATTCAGAGCAGTAACAAATATTTTGAGTGCTCCATGTGTCCTCACGTGGTGTATGTGAATATTATATCGTGACAACAAATTTTCAAACCGTGACTCACTCAAGGAATTCAGGCTTATTTTTCTAAAACTGAATGGAACTTCGCTCTGGAGCCCCATGATACCTGACGGGAGAAAATACCTTTCTGTTCAGTTTCAGCCGTGACCTTGAGCAACAGATGGGAATGGTTGCACATTCCAAAGTGTGGTGTGAGATCCCTGTGCCTGGGAAGGCGGCTGCTGTCTTGGGGAGCCTGAGTTTGCTGAGGCAGAGGATGTGACTGTGTCTGTTGGACCATTTGTCGGCGATACACACAGGCCCAAGTGAGAAAGCCAGCCTGCTGGTTATTTCAAATGCTTTCCAAGAAAAGGGCCTGAAGAAACAAGGTGATCTCCACAGAATAGTGGGCTGCCAGATTCCAAGGGGCTGAGCAGACATCGACAGCCAGCCAGAGAGGCCACGATCTTCAAAGTGACTGCACTTTCCCCCCTAGAGCGAACGCGCAGGCCCAGCGGCCATGGCTCACGGGCACAGCCGCTCTGCGGCATGTGGGATCCTCCCGGACCGGGGCGCGAACCCGTGTCCCCTGCATCGGCAGGCGGACTCTCAACCACTGCGCCACCAGGGAAGCCCTTGGCCATACTTTTTTGAGGAACAGCAAGCTGCCCGAGAGGGGAAATGCTGTAAACATAAAAGAAATGTGAACATCTCGACTACTACATAGAATCTAACTGTTGATTCGTTTCTGTGCGTGTATGTGTGTGTCTGCGGCTCAAAGGATGGAGAAATTTTAAAAAGTCGGACTACAGAAATTACGCCTGAATTTTTATCCAAAGCAGTTGAAAAGGGCTACTAGTGCCCAGAGTGGGTTTGAATAGGCAGTGGGAAGAATGATTCAAATTGTTTTCGATCTGCTGAGCCCCGTTTATCCAGTGTATTTGTAATATCAATATATTAGCTACACCCATGATTCCATAAGCTGGTTCCTAATTCTACCAGAGACCTTCCCCTTCGGCAGTGGTGACTCCCTGTCAGATGCCAGGGCTGGGAGAAGGGCCCCCAAGAAGTTCAGTGAGGTGTCAGGGGGCGAGAGGAGGAGTCCACCAAGTTTACTAAGCCAGACAACTCTTATCTACTTCCTAAGCATTTCGCCGCTAAAGAAACCTGCTCTGGAAACAGCTAGCAGAGTCTTCTGCTTAGTAGAACCTGGCCTCTGCCAAAGGATTACTTTTACTTTTTAAAGACTTCAGGTCAGTTACTCTTCTGAATACTGAAAATAGCAAGATAGTTTTACAAACTGGCTTGGTTATCGTTTCCTTTCAAAAAGTGAATATTTACTATCTAGAAGATAATTCTGGGCTCATGGAAGTGTGCTTTAAGAGTATTGCTACCATATGATCCAGCAATCCCACTCCTGGGCATATATCCGGAGGAAATCATGGTTTGAAAGGATACATGCACCCCAATGTTCATTGCAGTGCTGTTTACAAGAGCCAGGACATGGAAGCAACCTAAATGTCCATCAACAGTGAATGAATAAAGAAGATGTGGTACATATTTACAATGGAATACTATTCAGCCATAAAAAAGAATGAAATGATGCCATTTGCAGCAACATGGATGGACCTAGAGATTATCACACTAAGTGAAGTAAGTCAGAAAGAGGAAGACAAATATCATATGATATCACTTATGTGTGGCATCTAAAAAAAAATGATACAAATGAACTTATTTGCAAAACGGACTCACGGACTTAGAGAATGAATTTATGGTTACCAGGGAGGAAGGTGGTAGGGAGGGATAGATTGGGAGTTTGGAATTCACATATACACACTACGATATATAAAACAGACAACCAACAAGGACCTACTGTATAGCCCAGGGAACTCTACTCAATATTCTGTAATAACCTAAATGGGAAAAGAATTTGAAAAAGAATAGATACAGGTATATATATAACAATCACTTTGCTGTATACCTGAAACTAACACAACATTGTTAATCGTCTATTCTCCAATATAAAATAAAATTTAAAAAAAGAGTATTGGAGAACAAAGGAAATCAGTTTGATGCTTAAGTTCTCATGCAGTTTAGCCAGAATCTATGGGTGCTTCTGGGAAGAATGGTCTGAGTCTGAGAGCTACAGGAACAGTTCTAGTATAATTTTTGGTATTTGATCACTTGGAAGTTTATCCTTTCCTTCTACACGTATTCCAATGCCTTGATCTTTTCTGCATTGTTAAATATAGTCTTTTTACAAGTACACACCATACTCTAATTCCCACTCCCTGCCCCCACCCCCACATAACAACCTTCTCTTCCTGTGGGGAAAACATTCCCTGGCCCCTGCCTGCCTGCGTGCCTTCTAGACTCTATTTGCTGTGGAAGCAAAAACAATAAGTCTAAGTGAGACCCGGAGGTCATCAACCCCTGCCTTTGTGCCCGGACATGCAAGCCACCTAAAGCAATCACTAACCTGTTTTTAAAAGAAAGCTCCAATCAGGGAGAACCCACAACTTCTTTTTGTGAACCGTTGCACCGGGCAACGGCACACTATAAACGTCTCTTCCCACCGATGTGTGCTCTTATCGGCCTGTTCTTTTTTCTCCCTCATTTGCATTAACCCTTTCTTGCCTTTTTCTGAACTTCTGGGCCTTCTCTTCTCAGAAGCGGTGGGAGGCCAGTGTTACTCTGGACACAGCCAGGATGGAAAGGTAAGTCCCTGGCAACGTTGCTGCTCTAATCCCCGGTGGCTGGGATGGACAGAGAGGTGAATGCCTTCACCTCATGAGGTGTTTATTTCACTGCTGCTAAGCGAACACTCTCTAATGCTTTTTAACACCAAAAAGACTGACACTTCTGAGTCTGTTTCCATACAGGACACTAGAGGGCTCCCAGGAGTTAAAAATAAGTGGAAAAATACGGCATTTGCTTTTTTTTTTCCAGAATTTAAAATTAAAGTTTATTTTTTACAATATTAAAAAAAAAGAAACCCTTACACATCTTAAAAGTGGGTTGTCAGCAGCCAGTGAACAAGTACCCGTTTTGCTTTGCAATCAGGAGTTTTCAAGGGAGCTTTGAAAGCAGAGCTGAAATATTTGAAATGTGGAACACTCTTGACCATGAAATATGTTCTACTTACATGCCTCAGCCTTTAATAGTTCTTTGCATTAGAGTCAGGGATTGCATTCTTCCTGGGGCCAAGCACGGGGCCAGCTGTGTAAGTAAGGTTGCTTTTTACCAGTTCTTCTTTTTAATAATGTGAACAAGTAGAGCTAGAGGGCTTTTGGTTCTCTTCTTTCAGCTGACTTTGGTGAAAAGAAAAGGAATAAGAAACAGTTAGATGTGTGTTTTGTGTTTACGTGTGTGTGTGTTTCTATGTGTGTGTGTGTGTGTGACTGAATAAACGTAATTGCTTCCGAGATACATGGGCATGTATGCCTTTATATTATGAGAACCCTTAAAGTAAGATAATGGAATATATTATGAAGAAAAGACTGTACCATACGATTAAGAGAATATGTTTCTGAATTTGAATGTTAATACTTGGTGCTTCCGTCCAACTAGTTAAAGCAGGACTTTTAAAAATAAATAGAAGATAGCTACAGATTTCTATAACCTGTGGTTACTTTTCTTAAATTATTTCTGAATTTCAAAACGAAAAGCCTGGATTTGTCCAATTTTAATGCTTTTCCTTCAGGATCAAATTAAATGACTCTAGCTACAAGTTATAAAATAGTCTTGGATTTTGGTGGTTGGTTTTCACTAATTGAAACTGAATATCAAATCTATACATCTATCTTGTTTCTACTTCTTTTTAAACCTCACTTAAAAAATCATTTCGTGGTGATAGTGATGAAAGGAAAAGGTTCCGCGTTTTTCTTTCCTCTTGTGGAGGAACTGACCAAGTTTGAGACTGTGACTCAGTTCGCTCTGTTTCCATTCATTCCCAGGAACTAGCCAGACTTCTCCTCGGGGAGGCTGTCGGGGTTTAGAAGGTCTGTTGTGGCCAGTGTCAGAAGCCTGCCCGGCTCCATCACCGGCCCTTAACTTCCTCCTCGACCCACTGGAGACCACGTAGACACCCGAGTGGAGGCGACAGCTGCGTTCAGCAAACCATGCATCATGCCAGAAGGAGCCAACGGCAGACTTTAAACTCTGTGCAGCATGTGGACGAAGCTCAGAAATGAGCTGTCCGGACAAGCCAGGGCAACTCATAAACTGGTTCCTCTCCTCCCTGTGCGTCCCGAGGGTGCGGAAACTCTGGAGCAGCCGGCGACCCAGGACCAGGAGGAACCTCCTGCTGGGTACGGCCTGCGCCATCTACCTGGGCTTCCTGGTGAGCCAGGTGGGGCGCGCCTCTGCCCCGCACGGAGGGCGCGCGCGCAAGGGGCCGCACTGGAGCCGGGCCACCGCCGAGGCCCCCTTCCCTGAGATACCCCTGGACGGCACGCTGGCCCCTCCCGAGTCCCAGGGCAATGGGACCACGCTGCAGCCCAACGTGGTGTACATCACCTTGCGCTCCAAGCGCAGCAAGCCCGCCAGCATCCGTGGCACCGTGAAACCCAAGCGCAGGAAGAAGTATGCGGTGGCTTCTCAGGCCCCGGGACCCGGGACTTTGGTCGGACCGTCCCTTCGGCCTCAGGAAGCTGCCAGGGCAGCTGATGCTGAAGTGCCCGGGCACGTCCGGGGAGGAAACCTGGCCAAGGCTGGGGAGCGACCCTGGGGGTGGATGCAGGGTGTGGGAGCGCAAGGTGGGGACGCAGATGTGCAGCTGCCCCGGGCCGAGGGAAGCAACATCAGGATCTACAGCGAGAGCGCCCCGTCGTGGCTGAGCGGAGAAGACATCGGCCGGATGCGCCTGCTGGCCGACGGCACGGTGGCGGGTCTCCAGCCGGCCTGGCCCAGGAGCAGAGCGCGCCTGCTGGTGTTGCAGGGGACCGGCCGGCCCGCGGGGCCCGCCTGCGGCCCCAGGCCCTGCGGGCTGCTCAAGCAGCCTCTGGACATGAGCGAGGTGTTTGCCTTCCACCTGGACAGGATCCTGGGACTCAACCGGACCCTGCCTTCTGTGAGCAGGAAATCCGAGTTCATCCAAGGTAACCGTTTCCCGGGCTTCTTGTTTGCAGCTGTTGCATTGGGCTTGATTTTCTCTTTTCCCTCAGCCTCTTTTTCTAAATGATTTTCTCCACCCGCCTTTCCCATTTGGACAGCAGCAGCACGTCTTTCCATACGCTTGGCATCCTCGGTTTTCTCAGCTTTGGGAGGACACGAGAGTGCGCGGGCGATGCTGTGCTGCACACGCGAGAGAAGCCCCCCTGTGCAATCTGTGCTCTCCGTTTCCCTCGCCGCGCTTCCCGAAGGCTTATTACACCTGATGAAAGCCAGTGGCAACTGTGTGATCAGGAGAGAGAGCCGGGGTGGAGGCAGAGAGCTTGCTGACAGTCAGGCATATTAGTAACTGGGTTTGTATGGAAGTAAGTAGAATCCTGCGCACTGGAAGTTTTTAAAAATAAAGGCAAAGAGGGTTATTTTTCTTCGGCAGATGGAATCTTTTTAAGAGGCCCAGAGCCAGACCATGTTAGATTCAACCCCTTCATCTTTCACGATGGACGTAACCGCTTTAGTTTACAAAGAAAATGAGGCCAAAAGAGGTGATTTGTTCAGTGTATATACTGACCAGCCACGTGGTTTCTCCAAGTCCATGACTATGGTTTATTGAGCCTGAGTGCCGAGAGATGCCGTCAAGTGACAAACATCGTGGCAGGTTCCGGGGTGTGCAGCCTGCCGATTCAGCTGCAGGCGTCAGGGCTGGGGTGTGACAGTGCTCATGCCACAGAAAGGATTTTCTCTGAATCCTAAGGCTATTCCAGCGTTCCAACACAAAGTAGGGTGGGTCCTTGGCTGTGTTTGAAAGCAGAGTGATTCCAGAAGTTGCCACTCTGAACCCAGGCTGGTCCAAGAGGCTAAAATGGACCCCAAAGAGATTATAAGCTCAAAGGCTATTTCCTTACAAAACATAGCATTTCAGCCCAGTTCCCATGGAGTCTGGACTGGAATGGATTAAAGCCTTGGGAGTGGCCAAAAGCCAGACTGCATTTCAATGGCTTCAGGGGTATAATTTAGTCTTAGAATGGGTACTTCTTGAAGCACCACTGGTTTATTTAGAAAGACTTGGCATTCCCTACTCATCCTGGTTCATGGCTAAGTGCTGCAGATTCACAGGTGTGTTTCAATGCCTCAAATGCACAAAGTCTTCCACCAGTGTGATGCTGATGTGAGGAAGCCTCTCAGACATTCTATCAGATGGTGACACAAGTTCATTTCTAGAGGGTGCTCACTATTTGCTAAGCGCGATGCTGCCTGAGACGTAGAGTCTCTATACGTCTTGACTCCTGTGTTTCTCACAGCAGTACTAGGAGGTAGGTGCGATTCTTATCTCCACTTGGGAGATGAGAAAGCTGAGGCTTATTTAGGCAAAGTAACTGGCCTCATGTTAATGGTTAAGCTGGGTTTTGCGCCCAGGCCCAGTAAACTTCAAAACGTCAGCTCTTAGCCATTGGGCTTAGGTGACGCTACCACTTCTGTCCACCCTGGAGAGAGGGAGTATGCAGGTGGGCATGGAGAAGCAGGCACACACGGAGCCTCTCCTGGACCAAGCAGGGCAGAGGGTCCCCCTGGAAGGCTCTCTTGCCGTTCATTCATGTCATAAAGGCCCTGAGAAGAGGTGATGCGTGCTTGAATATATCCTGAGGCATGGTACTCTGATCTGTCCTTCCGGCTTCCCTGGGAGCTCCTGGACGGAAGTTGAGAGAGGAAAGTAGTGGTTAGGAGCCTGGGCTCTGGAGCTGGACCCCTGGGTTTGAATTTACCAACCTGTGACCCAGAAACGCTCATGTTCTCAGCTCTAAGTGACAACAGTACCCACCTCATGAGTTTGTCGCTAGTTAATACAGGGAACACACGTAGACCTGGTGCTTGACACACAGTAAATCTTCAATAAATACTGCTGTTGGTGTTACTACACGAAGCACATGAGGTTTCATGTTCACTGAGTTACTCATATAGCCTCCAAGCCTCACCTATCATTTCTTTTTTTTAATTGAAGTCTAGTTGATTTACAAGGCTGTGTTGTTTCAGGTGTACAGCAAAGTGATTCAGTTATACATATATATATTCTTTTACAGATTCTTTTCCATTATGGTTTATTACAAGATATTGAATATAGTTCCCTGTGCTACTCAGCAGGTCCTTGTTGTTTATCTATTTTATATATAGTAGTGTGAATCTGTTAATCCCAAATTCCTAATTCCTCCCCTTCCCCTTTGGTAACCAAGTTTGTTCTCTATGTCTGTGAGTCTGTTTCTGTTTTGTAAATAAATTCATTTGTACCATTTTTTTAGATTCCACATATAAGTGACATCATATGATATTTGTCTTTCTCTGTCTGACTTACTTCACTTAGTGTAGTAATCTCTAGGTCCATCCATATTGCTGCAAATGGCATTATTTCCTTCTTTTTTTGGCTGACTAATATTCCATTGTGTATATACCACATCTTCTTTATCCATTCATCTGTCAGTGGGCATTTAGGGTGCTCCCATGTCTGGGCTATTGTAAATAATGCTGCAATTAACACTGGGGTGCATGTATCTTTTCGAATTAGCGTTTTCTCTGGATACATATCATTTCTTCATGTGACAGGGCTAGGACTAAAACCTAGGTCTGCTGGCTTAAACTTTTTGGTGTCAGGATACCTCTTAGGTATTTAATTCTCTTCTCTGAATATCCAGCATCTTTGGGAATGAAGAAGGCAGTTGCATTAAATTTGAAGGAGGCCTTTATAATTCCAGTGTAGACTGGTGTTCCTCTCTCTTTGCAGAAGTAAGTGATGATGGAAAGAAGCCAACAAGGTTGTATTGACATGACTCTCAATATGATGAGTTAAATACCTAAGGCTGTATCTCAAGTAATACCAGAACTTTCTTTATTCTCTCTTCGATACTTTCTACTAGAATGTAGTTACTGAGAGTCATAAAATCAGACCAGTTTCCTCAGGAGGCTAGGACATGATTTATAGTCATGAGCACCCTACACAATATAATTCTACTCATGGAGACATTGTACTGATGCAAAGTACATAAATAGATCAGTTCTGGTCACGGTAGGGGATTAACAGTCTTAGGTTCTCGGTATCTCTCTTCACTCACCTACCTCTAGTCTTTTCCTGACTTGTGTCTTTCTTCCCTTGATTTCCACAGATGTGTGGATCTTCCCTCTAGGGTCCTCCTAGTCTTCTCTTGGTCCAAGCTTAGCTTTATTTGTGCCTCCCTAGGTACCTAAGGGGGTGATAGATCTTATCTTGTTACCCAGCATCTGTTTCTGGCTCATTCTATATCATTGCTGTATAATTATAATTGCTTATTTAATCATCTCTTCTTTCCCACTACGCTCTAGATCTGTGAAGGCAGAGACGTTTCCTGTCGTGTTCATCATTGAATGTCCAGATCCCAGTGGAGAGTCTGGCACATAGTAGTTGCTCAATAAATATTTTTGAATGAATGCAAGAATGCATTTTCGGTCTGTTTCACTGACTCCAAACAGTAAATCTGTACTTGCTTCTGGCTTCAAAAACTCAGGACAAGTGCTACCATTTTAGTCCCAAATCCAGGCTGGGATTTCTCCTTGAGATTCTTATAAATAACTCATTGAAAAGGTAAAGAAAAATATCCTTGGCAGCCTCTGTATTATGCAAATAATAAGGTTTATGGAGCTTATTCTTGTGAAGACCATCAACATATGGTCTGTGGCTTCACTCTGTAATGTAATTTGATAATGAATTTTCTATAGGAGGAAAAACAGAACTCAGCTTAGGTATGCATTTCTCTGATGATCTGGCTTGGTCTGGGAGGAGATCTTTTCATATTTGGGAGAGTGGATAGTCAGCCAGTCCTGTAAATAATCTGCCTTAAGTGTTGTTTCTGTTCTCTGACTTTTGATGAATGTTTGTGAAAATAAATTCATGCTTCGTACCAAGAACATCGCTCGTCTCTTGTGAGTCGAATATAGATGTTTGGCTTATCGCAGTTAATCTTTCAAAGAAACCTATGCAGGAGATACTTTCTTACCTCAATTTTGAGAAGAAAGAAAGATAAGAAGAAGGCAGCTCAAGGTCATACAATGAGTTAATTGTCCAGAAAGAATTCAAGCCCTTGTCTTGTAACTTCCAAGACTTTCCTCTTTATCAATCTGCTTTCCTCACCAAATCCTTTTGGGGGTCCTGAAGGTGTGTCTTCTTTCTCTATCACCACGACCTATTTGTATACCTGATTATCTAACACAACTAGACATTGATGACTTGTGTACTGCTGCACAGATATGGGCTATGGGAACCTCTTATTTCTCAAGGAGACAACAACCGTAACCATAGCAAGAGTAATATTGAATGTTACAATATACTGGCACTCTTTTAAGTACCATGCACCTATTATCTCAATAAATCCTCCTAAACTTTTATAAGGTGGGTACTCTACGAGAGGCCTTTTGTGGATGTGTAAGTAGAGCCCCAGTGTAATTAAATACCTCTGCTGAAAGTCATGTAAATTACCTGGCTGTAAAAAGGAGACACATGATGCAAAGGGAGATGTAAAAGAGTGTCAGAGGCTGTGACTGAATGATATGTCTGCCTCAGCCTCTCAGATGAACTTTCTGTTCATCCAGTCCAAAGACAAAAGGTCCCAATGATAAAGCTCATCTTCAGGTATTTATTTGTTTGTTTGTTTGTTTGTTTGTAAAACTGACACAGGTGATCCTATCGGCCCAGAGCCACTAGCTCAGCTTCCTCTGGGACAGGTTCTTGGTTGTATAACTTGAATTCTAGATGACTCCCCTTGAATCCAAAAATATATATATGAAATTAGCAGGTTTACTGGCCCTGAACTGTATCCTGGACCATTTTCTGACAGGTGTCACTCCAAAGATATCCCAGAAAATGGGAAGGTTGTACTTGGGGAAGGACAAGGTTGTAATTAGGTAGGGAGGGCCAGGAGGGTACCACCCTACAAAATCCAGCCATGACCACTAGACCAGAGTCTCATCCTATGCGTATCTGTGTGGGAAATACAAAAGTGAATTGAAATATAGCATCAAAGGCCTTGTAAAGAAATCCATGTTTGCAATAATGATGCATTTTTCAGTTGTAAACTTATAAAGAACCTAGTATTAGGCCTCACAGCGTGTCTATGCTGCATTTGTTGTCCTTTGACTATTGCATTACTTAACAATTCCACACAGCAGATAGTATTGATACTTAATATATGGGAATCCTGAGGCTCGGTGAGGTGTGAAATTTGCTCAAGGACGCATAGCTAGTGAGCAGTGGAAGTGGAATTTGTACGCAGTTCTGTCGGATACTAAAGTATTCTCACGTTGCTTCTCTTGGCCTACGTTACCTCTCAAATATAACTTGATGTAATCATGGGATAGTGACAACAATGTGCAAATTTTAACATGGTGATTTCTGATTTACCATTATGCCAACCTTTCTATTTAACTTCTTTTTTCAACTCAACCACTTAACATTGTTCATATTTTCACTCAAAGGAAGTATGGCCATACTACCCTGAACACGGCTACAAGGGCTGTTGTTGTTTAAATACAAGCCAATGCTTCCCAGATTTTCTCGTTTTACCGTAAACAATCGTGTATATGCAAATAAGACTGAATGTATTAGTATGTTTTCTGCCAAACCGTCATTACAAAAATCATCAATCATGATAGAGGTCACCAGATACTATGTGATACTGATACATTTAAATACTTTTTTAAACAAAATATTTAAAAATATGTATCTAAGACAAGACAAAGCAGACTATGTCTATGGAGAGAGCAGAAGAACCCCAGCCCCCCGTGATCTTCCACTGAGCACTTTGGCCAAGCTCCCCAGCAGTCTGCACAGAGATGCAAATGAATCCCAAGGGCTACCATTTTGGTAGCACTTAAGCATCGGACTGTTTTTCATGCCCAGCATGGGAGATGCATTACGTGTGCTTTATTTTTAGGATGCCGCTTTACGGCCATAGAGCTGTCAGACTGGATTAGGTAGCCTCGTTCCAGGAACGCTGTGTGTCAGGGCTGCTTGGATGACAAAGTGCAGGCCCCTCACCCACTTCCATTTAAATTCAGTGTAGATTCCAATGTGCTCACTGTTCTCTGACTTGTACTGCCTCGTCTCTTCAGAGCAGGAGAAATACAGTGGGTACTTTCCTCTCTCCTCTCGAGTCCATGCGAGCAGTGCTGTGAGCTGCACGCTGGTGGCATGGCTGCCAGAGCAGGGGAGTGGCAGCTGCACAATTCATGTTGTCCCAGGCTCTCAGGTAAGGACAGAGGCACTTTGCAGGGAGTTACGAGAATAACCCAGATGCCCTCACAACTTGGAAACACACTGACTTCAAAATCCTAGAAGCCCTGGACATGGGTGTAAACTTTCTTAAAATATTGACTCAGGAATATAGGAATCATGTCTTGTTTCTGAAAATTTGGATGGAGAGCACATTGTGTTCTTTATCAGAAAAGCCCTAAGGGTATTATTCTTTAGCGATCAAGTTGAGCTGGTCAACTAAATACATTCATAAGTGAACAAAAGTTTACTGAGCATGGGCTCCAAGCAGTGCTGGGCTTCACTCTTGTCTTGTTTGCTCACTACATACCTTCTTCGGTCAAGTGGGGGAACTGGGGAACCTTCTCTGCTGTGTCTCTGGAAGGTGTACCCAGATCTCACACGAGGCTGGGATAGAAGGGACAGTGGCTAGTAGTTGCCGCGGTGCTCACAGCCTGAGAGATGCATGTTCCTCAGCTCCATGCAATCTATTCCCTTCTACAGCACCATCTTTATCTTGTCTTCTTTTAAGAAATAGTTGTTGAGCACCTGCTCTGTGCCAGCCACGCTTCTAGTCCTTAGGGGCTACATCAGTGGACAAAAGAGTCAAGAATCCCTGTCCCCCTTGGAGCTGGTGCCGTAGGACCGTGTGACAGCTCAGTGGCCTGGAGGGACTCTTCTTATGGCCACTGATTTCAAGACTCGCTCAACACCAGCCTGAGCCCAAGGTCATGACCTTTCCATGGGGACTGAATCTGTTGCCATCTCTGGGTGGGTTTAAGGACAACACAGGTGCTGACCTCAGTTAATGGGCAAATACTGACGTTTCGGTCGAATTTGGTTGTCACTGACAGCATTTAGTTTCTACTTGTGACTCTAAACATGGGGAAGGAGCTGTATAGTTTCTAATTCAAAGAGCTTTGCAGTTCAGATTGTGGACTGGCATATCCGCTTGCTAGGGCTGCTATCACAAAATACCACAGATGGGCGGCTTAAACAGAAGACATTTATTTCTCACAGTTCTGGAGGCTGGAAGTCCAAGGTCAAGGTGTCGGCTGGTTTGGTTTCTTCCCAGGTCTCTCGCCTTGGCTTGACGATGGCCGCCTTCTCACTGTGTCCTCATAGGCTCCTTCCTCTGTGGTCCATCCCCCTCCTGTCTCTCAGTGTGTCCAAACTTCTTCTCATTAGGATACCAGTCAGATTGGATTAGGGCCACCGTAACAGCCTCATTTTAACTTAGTTGCCTCTTCAAAGGCCCTTTCTCCAAATGCAGTCACGTTCTGAGGTGCTGGGTGTGGGGTTTCAACGTATAAATTTGGGGGAATATAGTTTAGCTTCACAATGACTGTCAATCTAGACGCCCTGAATTTGAATCCTGGTTCTACTGTGTGACCTGGGTGAATTCACTTAATCTCTTTCTACCTTATTTCTTCGAGTGTAATGGTATTGATAACAGTACTGACCTCATCGAGTTGTGAGAATGCCGTGAGCCGGTACAGATAAAATATCTCCAACAGTGCCCCCCGCATAGGAACATGCAGTGATTGCTGTGTGTTATTTTCATTCAGTTTCTAAGCTGACTCAGCTCTTGGTGATCTATCGCCTTAGATTTCCTTAGTTTGTTTCTCTAGATTGATGTTCACGTGAGCTAAATACACAGGCACCTCAAATTGTCATGTAAAGAAAGCGCCTGGAGTGGGTGGTGGAGGGTCCCAGTCTCTCCCGTTTGTGGAGGGCGAATCGCTTTACATTCAGCATCTCACCAAACCGTGCAACAGCCCTGCACATCAGCTGTTCTCAGACAGGTTTCCTGTGGGGAAAGTGAGGCTTAGAGACTAGCATATGTCCAGGTCGTATGCAGTGGGACTGGGATGCATACGTGGGTGGCAGGGCCCGCCAGGCTCCCCTCATCACTGTCTGCACCATCATCATTATTCTCTCACATCACCTGGACCCTCGGTGGATGTGGCGGCGTAATCATGCGTCGCCATGGAAACCCACTGCCTCCGCGGCCTTTCCGTCTGATTCCCGAGTGCAGCCACGACGCCTTAACTGTCCCCCTTCTCATGACAGTGATTTGGCGTCAGGAGGAGCAAGGCAGTGGTGTCTCCACCACCCCTGTGCTCATCATTCCCGAGTCTCAGAGGATTATGGAGACGTGGTGGTGGATGGCAGAAGGAGGGTCTGGAAACCCCCCTGCCCCCACCTCTACCTCTCAAGTGTCTCAATCCTTCTTAACCCACTTAGAGTGAAGACAGTGACATCACTGCTTACGAGGAGGTCACACCAACCAAACGTTTGTTCAGGGCCCATTGACCATTGCTTAGAACCTAAGGGCTGAAGGTGAAAACTGGGGGGTTCTGAAAAATTCACTCATTCATTCCTCAACATTGTTGAATGCTTGCTTTGATGGGGACTTATGGCAGGAGCTGGAGAACCAAAGATGATTGGGAACCAGTCCCTGCTCTCACAGGGCTCCCAGCTTGAGGGCAAGAGACAGCTAACCAAACCTGTCCTACAAGAAGGGTAGGATCTGAAAGAGAAATTAAGGACACACTCCCATTTACCACTGCAACAAAAAGAAGAAATACCTAGAATAAACGTACCTAAGGAGACAAAAGACCTGTATGCAGAAAACTATAAGACACTGATGAAAGAAATTAAAGATGATACAAACAGATGGAGACATACACGATGTTCTTGGATTGGAAGCATCAACATTGTGAAAATGACTCTACCACCCAAAGCAATCTACAGATTCAATGCAATCCCTATCCAACTACCAATGGCATTTTTCACAGAACTAGAACAAAAAATTTCACAGTTTGTATGGAAACAAAAAAGACCCCGAATAGCCAAAGCAATCTTGAGAAAGAAAAATGGAGTTGGAGGAATTAGGCTCCAGGACTTCAGACTATATTACAAAGCTACAGTAATCAAGACAGTATGGTACTGGCACAAAAATAGAAATATAGATCAATGGAACAGGATAGAAAGCCCAGACATAAACCCACACACATATGGTCAGCTTATCTTTGACAAAGGAGGCAAGAATATACAATGGAGAAAAGACAGTCTCACCAATAAGTGGTGCTGGGAAAACTGGACAGCTACATATAAAAGAATGAAATTAGAACACTCCCTAACACCATACACGAAAATAAACTCAAAATGGATTAAAGACCTAAATGTAAGGCCAGACACTATAAAACTCTTAGAGGAAAACATAGGCAGAATACTCTTTGACATAAATCACAATAAGATCTTTTCTGACCCACCTCCTAGGATAATGAAAATAAAAACAGAAATAAACAAATGAGACCTAATTAAACTTAAAAGCTTTTGCACAGCAAAGGAAACCATAAACGAGACAAAAGCACAGCCCTCAGAATGGGAGAAAATATTTGCAAATGAAGCAACTAACAAGGGATTAATCTCAAAAATATACAAACAGCTCATGCAGCTCAGTATCAAAAAGAACAAGCAACCCAATCAAAAAATGGGCAGAAGACCTAAATAGACATTTCTCCAAAGAAGACATACAGGTGGCCACGAGTCACATGAAAAGGTGCTTGACATCACTAATTATTTGAGAAATGCAAATCAAAACTACAATGAGGTATCACCTCACACTGGTCAGAATGGCCATCAGAAAAATCTACAAACAGTAAATGCTGGAGAGGGTATGGAGAAAAGGGAACTCTGCTGCACTGCTGGTGGGAATGTAAATTGATACAGCCACTATGGGGAACAGTATGGAGGTTCCTTAAAAAACTAAAAATAGAATTACCATATGACCCAGCAATCCCACTACTGGGCATATACCCTGAGAAAACTATAATTCAAAAAGAGTCATGTACCCCAATGTTCACTGCAGCACTATTTCCAATAGCCAGGACATGGAAGCAACCTAAATGTCCATCAACAGATGAATGGATACAGAAGATGTGGCACATATATACAATGGAATATTACTCAGCCATAAAAAGAAATGAAATTGAGTTATTTGTAGTGAGGTGGATGGACCTATAGTCTGTCATACAGAGTGAAGTTAGTCAGAAAGATAGAAACAAATACCATATGCTAAAACATATATATGGAATCTAAAACAGAAGCAAAAAAAATGGTTCTGAAGAACCTAGGGGCAGGACAGGAATAAAGACACAGATGTAGAGAATGGACTTGAGGACATGGGGAGGGGGAAGGGTAAGCTGGGACGAAGTGAGAGAGTGGCATGGACATATATACACTACCAAATGTAAAATAGATAGCTAGTGGGAAGCAGCCGCATAGCACAGGGAGATCAGCTCGGTGCTTTGTGACCACATAGAGGGGTGGGATAGGGAGGGTGGGAGGGAGATGCAAGAGGGAGGGTATATGGGGATATATGTGTACGTATAGCTGATTCACTTTGTTATACAGCAGAAACTAACTCACCATTGTAAAGCAATTATACTCCAATAAAGATGTTTAAAAAAAAAAACAAAGACGGGTAGGGTAAAGACCTCCAGGAGATATGGTTAGGGAAGCCTGCAGGCACAGAGAGTGATGTGTGTGTATAGGGGGGTGGGTAGGGGGACTGCAGAAGGTTCTAGAAGCAGTAATGTCAGACTAGTTCTTCATAGTCACTGTGGGTGGGTACAGAAGGGTGGAGAGAACCCATGTGTGAGAAGCTTGTGAAGGGAGCGTGTGCGTGGAAACTGCAAACCGTTCTGGAAAAAGGAGAATAGGGGCTGGCGGTGGTGAGTGGAGAGTGGGTGGGATTATGTTATGGAAGGACATGGACTTCATCCCGCAGATAATGGGAAATCATTGAAGGGTCTGAAGAAGAGAGGTGATGTGATGAGCTTTCGACTGTAGGAAGCTCACTCCAGTCAGGAATTCATGGCTTCTTCATCTACCTTAATCAACATTAAATGGCCCAGGACCAGGTCCCCCTGACGTAACCAAGACTTTACTGGCAAAATGTTTGTGGAGTTTGGCAGTGACTCCATCATCACGACCCTCTGAAGTCAAGGTCGGTTCCTGTTTTTCTAAAGGGAATATTGAGACAGGAAGTGTCTGGGAGCTCCCATTTTTATAGCGGAAGTCCAGGGCAGGCCTAGAAAGCAGAAGTTCCCATCCATTAGTCAAAGGTTCAGAACAAAGAAGGACACTTTGTTTTTATTTATTTATTTTTAACATCTTTATTGGAGTATACTTGCTTTACAATGGTGTGTTAGTTTCTGCTTTATAACAAAGTGAATCAGCTATACATATACATATATCTCCATATCGCCTCCCTCTTGCATCTCCCCCCACCCTCCCTATCCCACCCCTCTAGGTGGTCACAAAGCACCGAGCTGACCTCCCTGTGCTATGCGGCTGCTTCCCACTAGCTATCTATTTTACGTTTGGTAGTGTATATATGTCCATGCCACTCTCTCACTTCGTCCCAGCTTACCCTTCCCCCTCCCCGTGTCCTCAAGTCCATTCTCTACGTCTGCGTCTTTATTCCTGTCCTGCCCCTAGGTTCATTAGAACCTTTTCTTTTTAGATTTCATATATATGTGTTAGCATATAGTATTTGTTTTTCTCTTTCTGACTTATTTCACTCTGTATGACAGTCCCTAGGTCCATCCACCTCACTACAAATAACTCAATTTCATTTCTTTTCATGGCTGAGTAATATTCCATTGTATATACGTGCCACATCTTCTTTAACCATTCATCCCTTGATGGACACGTAGGTTGCTTCCATGTCCTGGCTACTGTAAATAGTGCTGCAGTGAACATTGTGGTGCATGGCTCTTTCTGAATTATGGTTTTCTCAGGGTATAAGCCCAGTAGAGGGATTGCTGGGTCGTATGTTTTTAAAGTAGAGCTGATGGTTTGGGTTGTTTCAAGCGTCTGTGGCAGAGGGAAGTCACAAGTGCTTCATGCTTAGCTAACGCTTGAGGAAACGCGGAGACTATTTTAACTCAGCCCAACCTCGAGAAAACCAGTTAGTGAAACAGCTAGGAAAGTAACTAAATACATTTCTATTTTTGTTGGAAGAACGGTTTTCTAAATCACCCAGAAATTGGATTCCTAAGACAAGCCCTTGTATTGAGGATTTGGTTGGCTGCATGGAATCTACACGTGTAATATCTATGGAATTCTGCTTCTCTGCCACCTTCCCCTTTTAAAACCTAATAGAGGTTGATTCTTTCTGATATCTGACAGTGCCGTATTTTCAGTGTCCCTGGATCTCACACTTTTCACGCCTTGGGGAGCCCGTTGCCTCAGTCAGGGTGGCTGGAGGACTGGGCTGGAGTCCTGTGGAGGCCAGAGATGCAGCGTCAAGCGTAGGATCAACACTCGTGACTTGGTTTCCCACCCACGCGCTCAGCTCCTCTTCAGACATGGCTCTTCTCCTTGTTAATGGCCAGAGCTGCTCATTTCGCTGTGCTGGGGCCCGGCAGTTCTTCGATGCTTGGCTTGGCTCTGAGAGCTCAGCCTTCATTTTAGTCCTTCCTTCACTTGGTCCCTTTAAAACACTCTTCAACTGGCGGACACGCAACCTGATCGTCATTACACGCGTGCTTGTCTGCTTCCACTAAACTCCCAGCTGTGGCCCAGGCCTTGCCTGGGACTGGGATTTTGCAGGGGCTCTGTTTCTGGTATGCCTCACTCTGAATTCTTTCTATCCCAAACACAGGAACCAAATGCGTCCAGATATTGGGGGACAATGGTAAATATGTGCTTTGGGAATAAGTGCATTAACGATGTTTAAAAGCATCTTATCCTCCACATTTCCTCCCCGGCCAGACTGTCACAGAATCCTATTTCACCCTCCCTCACATTGACTGACTTGTCCGCATTCGCCATCCCTAAACCAAGAGATCTTACCTGCTTTTTCCACTTTCAATCGCAAGAACCCTACTGTGAGAGGCACAGTAGAAAAATAGAGCAGATAGTACTTAAGGGATCATTAACAAGACACCTGCTACCTGCTCAGCGGAGGTGCGCCCGCATCAACACTTGCTTTTAGATTAGTGAGCCGCAGCGTTCAAGTTTTCCTGCAATGCATTGGAAGTTGCAATGGAACATGACAATTTGTTTCCCATAACAAAGGTGAGCCTCACGGTTTGGCCGGTCTTTGTTTTCTTTAGAGGGTTTTGGAGTTATTTTTAATGAAGGTCTCTGAGCTGAACTGTCACTTTCTTTTTTGTCTTGTTCACGAGAAGCTTGGAACTTGGCCCATGTGATAAAATAGGCTTGTGATTTCAGAGCTCAGGATGTTTCTACTTGGTTTTGCCCAGTGATAGATGCAGACATTCACTGATAACTCCCCCTGTAGTTCAGCAAAACTGGTCCCTGGTTCAAGGTGAAGGGCACCTGATAAACCAGGGCAGAGGAGGTTGTGTAGAGCATTCATTCTTAGTGGATTTTCACGTTCATCTTCTCACAAGAATGTCTTCTTTGTGCTTTTGAATAAAGAACGACTTGGGAGAACATCAAAATTCAGGGGAGATATTCAGATTTTGGAAAAAAGAAGTTTTACTGGCAAGTCTCAGTTTTTTAAAAGACAGTTATATAACCGTTAATTCACATGAACACCCACATTTCTTTTAAAAGCCCACTTCCTCCCCATTCTGACAGGTAGAATTTTCTCTCTTCACCGTTAAGATTTCTCTAGAGAGCCCAGTACTGCCTCATGCTGACAAATCCAAATGCGAAGAGATGAATGCCCTTCATCTCTGAAACACTTCAGGTAAGTTGCTTTAACCTGTTTTCTGCTTTCAGAGGGTATTTTTCTGTCATCCCTTCAGATCTATCAAGGTTCATTTAATTCTGTTATCAGCCGTATTTTATACAAAGTGGAATACACCTCACAGAAGTTGCTCACAGCTCTGAGCTCTGGAACCAGCCTGGGCAACGTGCACTAATACTCTGCAAGACCTGCTGGCTGGAAGGAAGGGCGTCCAGCCTGGCTCAGCCTGAGAACTGCCTCTTACCCTGCTCTCTGGAAGCCCCTTTCCCTGCGGTGACTGACGCCAGGCATGGCAGGACAGAACGTGTTTCTGTGGCAGTCAGAATATTTTGCTGAGGGGAGATGCATGTGGAGGAAAACAGAGGATGTTAACTGAAAACCAATTATTCCTATCCGTTGAAAGCTCCCTGTGGCAGTTTGAGAACCATTTAATAGAAAATGTATCATTCAAAAAAAATTTTAAGACTTAAAGGAGAGACATGGCAAAGGACACACAATAAACCCATACACTCGATTAGGGATTGATTCACTGCAGTCTGTGGGTTTTGTGTGGTCCCTGAGCTACCAACGGCTTCCACAATTTTAAATGGTTGAAAAAATATCCAAATAACAATAATACTACTATGACACTTGAAAATTACAAAAAATGTAAATTCCAGGGTGTGTAATACAGTTTTATTGGAACATAGTCACCACCATTTGTTTATATTTTGTTTTGACTGCTTTCCTATCACAGTGGGGTTGAGTACTTGCTAGTTGACATTGTATGGCCCTCAAAGCCTGAAATACTCACCGTCTGCCCTTGACCAAGTTTGCTGACCACGGGGCTACATTATTGTATCACAGTTAAAGTGACACTGTTTAAGAATACTTAAGTGTAAGAGAAATGTTTGCAATGTAACATTTAGTGAAACAATTATGATAAACTCTATACATAAGGTGATTCCAAATAGTTTATTTTCCCTTGTGTCATTTTTGCCTCTTTTCCCTGCTGGAAATGTAAACTCTATGAAAGCCAAAAATCCCACAGAACAACAAACAACTGAAAACCTGGCATGTATGTCTGTATGCTTCAGGCCTAGAATAGTGCTTGAGACATAGTAGATGTTCAATAAACAAATAAGGGCTAGAAGGCTGATGAATTATGTGATTGTATAATGCACGCATATAAAAATAGTCATAGCAAAACCTTTCCAGGATATGCATATATGTTAGACACCAGGCTGAGAGCTTTAAACGTATGATCGTGTTTAACAAAGTTTGTTTTGGAAAGTACAGTATTGCCCACACTTTACAGAGGATGAAAGTGAGGTTTGAAAAGGTTACATAACTTGTCCAATGTTACAAAGCTAAGAAGTAGTAGGATCAGAATTCAAAAGGTCTGTTGGGTTCTAGAGTCTGAACTCTAACCGTAAGCTCTACTCCTTAAATTTCTAAAACCAATTTACTTTTTCATGTGTGAAAGAAAGGGATGGGAAAATACCAGATGTAAATATACAAATAACAGAACCGGTTACTAGGATAGGAGATTGTAGATGATTGCTGTTTTCTAGGCTAGACAGGTTTTTATGTTTGTTTATTTGTTTTTTGTATTGAAGTAGAGCGGATTACAATATTTTATTAGTTTCAGGTACAACATAGTGATTCAATATTTCTGTAGTTTTACATTCCATTTAAAGTTAGTAAAAATCACAGATATATTTTCCTGTACTGTATATCTTTGTTGTTTATTTGTTTTATACACAGTAGTTTGTGACTCTTAATCCTATAGCCTGTATCTCACCCCTCCCCACTTCCCTCTCCCCACTGGTAACCACTAGTTTTTTTTACTTGTATCTGTGAATCTGTTTCTGTTCTGTTATATACATTGGTTTGTTTCATATTTTTAGATTCCACATATAAGTGATGTAACATAGAATATTTGTCTTTCTCTGTCTGCCTTATTTCACTAAGCATCATACTCTCTAGGTCCATCCGTGTTGTTGCAAATGGCAAAATTTCCTTCTTTTTTATGGCTGAGTAATATTCCATTGTGTACATATACCACATCTTCTTTAACCACTCATCTGTTGATGAACACATAGGTTGCTTCCATATCTTGGCTATTGTAAATAGTGCTACAATGAACATTGGGGTGCATGTATCTTTTAGAATTAGTGTTTTTGTTTTCTTTGGAATATACCCAGAAGTGGAGTTGCTGGGTCATATAGTAGCTCTGTTTTTAGCTTTTTAAGGAAACTCCATACTGTTCTCCATAGTGGCTGCACCGATTTACAGTCCCACCAACTGTGGAGGAGGGCTCCCTTTTCTCTACATCCTCACCAACATTTGCTATTTGTAGTCTTTTTGATGTTGGCCATTCTGACAGGTGTGAGTTGATATCTCACTGTGGTTTGATTTGCATTTCTCTGAAAATTAGCAAGGTTGAGCATCATTTCATGACCTGTTGGCTGTGTGTAAGTCCTCTTTTGAAAAATGTCTATTCAGGTCTTCTGCCCATTTTTTAAGTGATCTTTGTGTTTCTTTTGATATTGAGTTGTATGAGCTATTTATATATGTTGGATATTTACCCCTTGTCAAACATATAATTGGCAAGTATTTTCTTCCATGTAGTAGGTTGTCTTTCCATTACTTTATGGTTTCCTTTGCTGTGTAAAATCTTTCAAGTTTAATTAGGTCCCATTTGTTTATTTTTGCTTTTATTTCTTTTGCCTTAGAAGACAGATTTAAAAAACATTGCTACAATTTATGTCAAAGAGTGTTCTGCCTGTGTTCTCTTCTACGAGTTTTATGGTTTCAGGTCTTACATTTAGGTCTTTAATGCATTTTCAGTTTATTTTTGTACATGATGTAAGGAAATGTCTAATCTCATTCTTTTACATGTAGCTGTCTAGCTTTCCCAGCACCAGTTATTGAAGAGACTGTCTTTTCTCCATTGTATTTTCTTGCCTCCTTTGCTGTAGATTAATTGACCAAAGGTGTGTGGGTTTACTTCTGGGCTCTCTATTCTGTTCCCATTGATATATGTGTCTGTTTTTGTGCCAGTACCATGCTGTTTTGATCATTGTAGCTTTGCAGTATTGTCTGAAGTCAGGGGGCATGATTCCTTCAGTTCCCTTCTTTTTTTCTCAGGATTGCTTTGGCAATTTGGGGTCTTTTGTGGTTTCATATAAATTTTAGAATTATTTGTTCTAGTTCGGTGAAAAGTGTCATGGGTATTTTGATAGAGATTGCATTAACTCTGTAGATGACTTTGGGTAGTATGGCCATTTTAACAATATTAATCCTTCCAATCCAAGAGCATGGGATAGCTTTCCATTTCTTTGTATAATTTCCAAAGTCCTTCATCAATGTCTTATAGTTTTCAGCAAATAGGTCTTTTACCTCCTTTGTTAAGTTTATTCCTAGATATTTTATTCTTTTTTATATGATTGTAAATGTGATTGTTTCCTTAATTTCTCTTTCTGAGAGTTCATTTTCAGTGTATAGAAAAGCAACAGATATCTGTATATTAATCTTATATCCTGCAACTTTACTGAATTCATTTATTAGTTCCAATAGTTTTTTTGGTGGAGACTTTAGTGTTTCCTATATATAGTATCATGTCTTCTTTTAGCTATACATTTTAATGTTATATTTCCTAAAATGAGTAGATTTACTCTTAATTACTTTTAAAATATGAGACAAATGTTTCTAAAGGGAAGGAAAAACAGCATAGAAGTTAACTGTTTCAATTGTTTATGTGCATAATTTCCTCATTTCTCTGAGGGCCTTGTGTACTGAGGAAACTGGCGCTTTGTCTGTCTTGTGTATTGATTTGTGTTGTTGAATTTCAGTGTTTTTCAACTCCCTTTGAATACTTCCCAGCCCTGAGAATGCGAAGTGCTAGCTGTGTATCAGTTTGTTCCAAAGACACTGAGTGATAGAGCCTCTTGGTGTTGATATTTAGAAGTCTGAAGTGCCCATATCTTTGAAAGCTGTGTTGTGTCTCTTACATGTATTTGGTTACACTGGTTTATGTGTGTCTCCCACTACATGATGGCCTGTTTTTACCTAGAATTTATTATTATTATTTTTTAAATTGGCATAGTATTTGGAGCATATACATTTAACATTATATTTATCTAATACCTAAGAAGATAATTGGGTCCCAGCAGCCCCAAATCATTTAGTACAGTAAAAGGAAATAAAAAGGAGAGAGATAACGATTAAGTTCTTTATATATGGTTCATGTTTCTTTGTCTATTTTTCTTTCAATTGTACATCAGTGACCGTGGCCTATTTTCCACAATCTAAACGACTCGCTACTGGCCCTGGCCTAAATTTCAAGGCTAAAAGGAGAAAGATTTTTCTTTTGAACAAAACTGGAATGTAGGTGATTAGAATGAGTAAGTGAATGCTATTAATATTATTAAGGTCATTGTAACACCACATTCAGGAGTGGTTAGAGGAGTGACTGTCCTTGCGTTAAAGACCAGAGATTAGAGCTCTACATGAAGGCAAATAAGCAAGGTGGGAAAATAAAAGTCTTTAACAAAAAACAGTTATAGATTGAGAACCTCTCAGGTCATTTGAAAGAGCTTTAAAAATGCCTGTGATGTGTCTTGACATTCCAGCCATAGTTTCAGAGGATTCGAATGCCCAGGCCTGTTAAGCATGAGTTAAATGGGAGTTTTCAGACCTTTGTGACTTAGTCATTTTTTTTTTTTCCCCAAGAGATCATTCTGATTTTTCAGTTACGAGCAAAGCTGCTCTTCATCATCTTTCAGTGACTTTATTTGACAGACATGGGAGCTTGAGAGGGAAGCTTTGGCTTTAAGCTTACAGTGTCATTGAATGTACAGTTCACCAAGGAAATTTCTACACTATCAAGAATGAGACAAAAACATTCGAGTGACAGATTTTTTTTGAAAAAATATTCTATGCCCAGGAAGTTGAAGAAATGACATTTGCTTAAATACACTTTGTGAGGTTTTATGTGAATAAATGACCCATTACCAGAAGTGCTGTTGTTTCTATCAGAAAAACAAACAAACAAACAAAACCCTCTTGCTTCCTTTTTCTTTCTTTGGAGATTATAGTGACTGGTGCGAAACATACAATTTCACTTTTAAATTTGCAACTTCTAAAAATTCTTTTTCTTCCTGACATCATAAT
Organism: Leucopleurus acutus; assembly: GCF_964270905.1. NCBI lineage: Eukaryota > Metazoa > Chordata > Mammalia > Artiodactyla > Delphinidae > Leucopleurus > Leucopleurus acutus. The sequence goes on from NC_139146.1 coordinate 155,006,471, forward strand.
ATGGCCTCAGAAAATCAGACAGTTGTTATTACAAATAGAGAGCCACTCCACTCAGACACTGAATAGGTAATTATAAATGTCTGGATTCTTTCCTTTTTCATGGTGGCTGCTTTTAGATGTGGAATAAAACCACATTAACCAGAGGACGTAGTTATTGGTGGTTAGTAGCCTGTTCCTGCCACATCTATAAAGTATCTTGTTTAAAAAAACCTTTTCTTTCCTTGTCTAACAATAACTTTCCATCTTATAAGACTGCTATCAGGAAGCATCACTGAGGTATAAAAATAGTAAATATTCAGAAGGGAAAGTGATCATAAATGTCATCTAATCAAACCCTCACATGTGACAGATGAGAGTGTGAAGCTGTGAAAGACTGAATGACATCCAAGAGGACACGCTGAGTCAGTAACATTCTAAAAGTGTTTTTTTTGTGTGTTTTTGGATTCTATAGATGGCCGCCCATGTCCTTTCATTCTCTGGGACTCATCCTTATCTCCAACGAGTAATGAGACCCACTCTTCTGTTAAGCTCACCTGGGGAACTTATCAGCAGTTGCTGAAACAGAAGTGCTGGCAGAATGGCCGCGTACCCAAACCTGAATGGGGCTGTACTGAAATACATCACCACGAATGGTCCAAGATGGCTCTCTTTGATTTCTTGTTACAGGTAAGTTCAATCAAGTAAGTGGTTATCTGAGACTGACGCAGAGTTACAGAAGTCTGCCACTAAGGAATTTCCTGTACCTTGGGGTTTTATGAAGCCAGAGTTTAAGTTCTATAAAGCTGTATTTGGCAAGCCCGGTATTCTATAAGGTTGTATTTGGCAAGCCTGGTACCACATCACGAGATGTTATATCCTTTTGGGAAATATTCAGAAATGTCCCTTGGCCCTCATATTAATTTCTGGATAAGTAATTCTTCAGTATTTTACTCATGGAATAGTCATACCCATCATAGATACAATTTACTGAGATAACCCATCAACAGCTCTTCAAGGTAGAGAGTCGTACCCGACTTGAGAGGTAAGTGAACCAAAGTTTTTTGAGGTTAAGTAACTCACCCAAGTTCTCACAACTACTAAAATCTGGGGCTTGGAATCCTGGGATCTGTTGACAGTAAAAGTGTCTGTTTTCTATTATTCCACACTCTTTCAATGGTCACTTGGCCACATACCTTACAGCCACCATTTCCTCTGGTTTTTTTCCAGTAATTCTTTGCAAATATGTCATTAAGATTAGACATTGGAGAATAATAAATATTGGCTATCTACATAACTGAGTGACTTGATGTTTTATAGGTTTTTTTAATAACTCTTACCTCCTTGTGATGAAGATCTCATGACTCTCCCTACCCCCTCATTCCAATTACTGTCTTCCCCTTCTTCCACCTTAGAAACACTGGTTTTCTGTTTTTGTATCGTTAATTCATATATTTGTGGCAATTTAGGACTGCCTTTCTACAAAAACATAGGAAGAAAACCAATAGTGCAGGTTGGGGTTTAGGAACTTCGAGAAGAAGAGATGATCTCTGGTGTCCGCGCCTCAGAGCGTGGTTCTCAGTGAGAGTTCTCAGTGAGAACTGAGCTGAGAGCAGGCCACTTGGTTTGGCAAGGAGTCGCCAAATACTGATGAAAAGGGCAGCTGTGAGACTCAGGCTGGGCTCCCTATATGTATAGCTTCATTATTCCATTTAATTAGCACACTATCTCTCTGAGATAAGTGCCCTCTCTCCATTGTACAGGTAGGGAAACTAAGGCATAAAGAAGTTCCTGTCAAGAACTGAGAAGGGTCTGAGGTCTTACCCTGCTTGCAAGTTAACAAGTTAGCCAGCCATAGATGCTATAGCAGAAGACAAGAGCCTCCCGGGTCAGCGACAAATGACTTCATCACTCACGTTCCTCTGCCCTCAGGTCCCACTGGGGCGATGTGGAGTCGCCCCACTGAATGCTACACCCAGTGGGGTTTTGTACCTACTGAGGAAACCTCCAGTCTTATAAGAGGCTGCTGACACAACTGCCCAACATTTGCCCCAGAAGGAGACATTATCTTTATTATCCTGGTCAGGAAACAAATCTGTCTTCCACCCCAGAGGGAGACACTCTTTGTATCTTCCAAGGCTGTTTGCTATACTGACATCCTTGAAGAGATAGTGCAGAAGAAAACTTGATATAAGATGTGCAGAAATGCCATGGAGAACTGTTTCTCAAGAGTTACCTCTCTTGTTTGGTGTTACTTAGCTAGTAAGTTCCCAAATAGAGATTTTAGCAGGTTTGGCTAACTGTATTTTTCATATTTTTAACTATTATTACATAACTACCAAGTTTTTCTTAGTTTAATGGAAGATGTTGGTATGATAACATGTAGTAGCAATACAGTGGAGAATGGAAGAAGATTGCTAGGGTGAAGTAGGTAAGGGTATTCACTATGGGGAGTGGTCAGCATAGATGTTGAAGGTCCTGAGGATGATGACCATGGTAGGGGGTGGGGGATGGAGAGGAGATTCATGAACCTTGTGGTGAAGTCTACGAGAAGGGATAGACCTTGAGGTTTGCAGCTGATGAACGGAAGAGCTAACCTATAATGATTAGATGGCAAACCCTGTTAGAAGTTGTCTCTGGTGACATTTGTTTTAATTTTGGAACCTTCAACTAAATCTCAACCTACCATCTGTCTTTATCATTCTCCTTTCTGTTAAGGGAAGCTCCAACTATCATTCAACCAATGAAGATATATTTGTGCGACATCTGCTGTGCATTAAACCATAGAAAACCACTGCAGGGGCAGTGAAGCAGTATGAGATGGTTATCCCAATGCTGCACGCCAAGTTTCATTTTTAAAACATTACTTAGGTAGGAAACTATACTGTATAAAACAAAAAGATAGATCCATGTAAGGATGGCTGGCCGAAAATAATATAAGTTCTTACTGTTATGCAGTCAAAAGAAGAAGAACCTTTTGCCATAAAATAGTGAAGGAGAAAGTTTGAGTGAGATCGTAGGCTGGGAATGATAAAGAGGTTGGGGAAACCATGAGAAAAAGAACATGGATTGGCAATGTTCCTATGATACTTAGTGCATCCTAAATACAGGCATACCTCAGAGAGATTTTGGGTTTGGTGTCAGACGACTACAACAAAGCCAATGTCACAATAAAGTGAATCACACAAATTTTTAGGTCTCCTAGTGCATATAAAAATTATGTTTATAGTATATTATAGTATATTATAATCTCTTAAGGATGCAATAGAGGGAGGAGTCTTTCTCATCCCCCATAATTCATGAGGATGAGACCTTTGCAAGACTTTAACCTGGAACCGTCCAAGGTAAGACACCAAGATTGGAGTTCCCAGTTTCGGCTCTGGTTAAAGCACTGAATCTAAAAGTCAGAAGTTAGTCTGACTGTTAAGAGTTCATTTGGTCACTGTTTACAAAAGTAGATCAAACTATATATACGAGGGTGGCATCTGTGAGAATGGATGTACATTTTTGACTCATCCAGCATTTATTTGTCCCAAAGTCACAGACAAAGGCTCATTTTCTCTAGATGTTGCAGTGTTTCACAATTCTACCAGTAATGTGTGAGAGTGTCTGCTTCCTTCTCTCTTACCAACTTTGGGAAGTGGAAAACTAATAAATGTTTTTGCTGATTTTATGGAGGATAATGGGGTCTTGTATATATTCAGGTCCTTCATTACAAGTGAGGTTGAGGATAACATATTTTCATACATTGATGATTTGTGTTTTTTTTCCTGTGAATTGCTTGTTCAAATCATTTATGTTTTTATTGCATTCCATAACTTTTTTCTTATTGACTTATAAAAACATTTTTATGTGATGAAAGTTAGCTATTATCCAACCCTAAATGTCTCAAATAATTTTTCTTACTTTGTTGTTTTTCTTTTGACTTTTTAAAAAATTTATTTATTTTTGGCCACATTGGGTCTTCATTGCTGCGCACGGGCTTTCTCTCTAGTTGGGGCGAGCGGGGGCTACTCTACGTTGCAGTGCGTGGGGTTCTCATTGCAGTGGCTTCTCTTGTTGCAGAGCATGGGCTCTAGGTGCACAGGATTCAGTAGTTGTGGCATGCGGGCTCAGTAGTTGTGGCTCGTGGGCTCTAGAGCGCAGGCTTAGTAGTTATGGCACATGGGCTTAGTTGCTCCGCAGCATGTGGGATCTTCGCGGACCAGGGCTCAAACCCGTGTCCCCTGCATTGGCAGGTGGATTCTTAACTACTGCACCACCAGGGAAGTCCTCTTTTGACTTTTCTAATAGATTTTACTCCAGAGAAATTTTACATTTTTTGTAAGATCTTATTTTATTTATTTTTTGCTTCTTATATTTAGCATCATACAATGTTTATAGAGAGATGTTTATTGAAAATGTTTACTGAGCAAATAAATGAATAAATGAACAAGCTTAGGCCATTTTTCATGAGTACCATAATAAATGGTTATTTTTTTATACAATAATGCTTCTCATCAATTACACTGAAATTTTTATTTTAAAGTCAAATATATGCCTTATTTAAATGGTGTTTGGGAATATGTTGGATTATATTGGGTGGATTTTGTGAGCAGTCTTAGAAAAGTTATGCCTGAAGCAAACTGAAATCACTTGCTCTGATGCTACGGCAAGGGCAAGGGAATACAGAGCACAGTTGTTAATTTTCTGTACACAACATTCTTTCTGTTTCACCCAATTAAAAAATCTACATTCCCAAAGGCTATGGCATTTTACTGGGTCTGTTAAATATGATAGAGGCACAAGTAACCTTTTATTCTTGAAGCGTGGGTATCTGAACTGAGTGGATAAAAATTCTCCCCCATTAGGATGACAAAGGGTAGTATTCTAGAGAGCATTTGAGTTTCCAAGATTTGGTCAAATTCCTTTCAAAAGATTAAATAAAATAACAGAAGAAGATTTAGGAGGTATAAAACTTGCTTTTTGACCTCAGATATAGTCTGTTTAACAGTTAGAAACTAAGATTCTGGAACCAGTCTGCTAAGTTTGAATTCCAATTGCCAATAACTAATTTCTGAACATTGAGAAGCTACTTAACCTCTCTTTGCCTTGGCTTCCTCATCTGAACTTAATGCGACAGATACCACATTAGTGCTTTTGGACTCTTTAACATTATAAGAAAGGCTATGTTTGGCTTCATAGGTGTTGTATTTAAATAATTTGCTTCACAAGCATTTGTTCTATTTTTCCTATGAGCATATGTTAGTACTTTTCATTTTACTTTATAAACAAAACTAGGAATTATAAGCATACGGGATACTGCTTACAGGGTTCGATTAAATTCAACCAACTTGGACTGAGGGATTTCTGTGTTCTAGTAGATAATTCCCACCCAATCTGTGGGCCTCAGGTATCATTTCAGATCTTGTGTCTTGGCTCTCGAATCTGACACGATGTCATCTCCAGGCCTGGGAACTGTTGTTATCTCATTTCTCAGTGTGATTCTTTCCCAGAAAAGATGGCCCCTTGGTTGACTCACACACCCAGCTCCATCTAGGAAGTTGGTAAAGTCTTCTCCTGCAGAAATTGACCCGTTAGATCATCCCTCCTACTAAGAAGTTAGGCTGACTCAAAACCTCGTGGAGATTAGGAAACCAGCACTATTTCAAAAGGCAAATAGTTTCACGTTTTATGGCCCTTACATGGAATGTACTTCTGCTGCTAAAAGTTCTCTGCAAGAACATGACAGGATGGAGAAAGTAAATACAAAGGCCCTGACCTTTGTCAGTCTGTCTTTTGGGCTTTGACATCTTTTCTCCGGTGGAGACCTTTTAGAGACCACATTCTCTCACTCCACAGAATTTAAGCTATTTATTTGATTTTTCAAGGATGCAACTTTGAAGATAAAGAGCTGCCACACCAACCCTAGTCCGTGACAGAGGTGTAGCTTACTGGCAACCTGGCCTCTACAGCAGGAAGGTATTTCTCTGGATCCTGGCCCACTTCCTGTTAAGGGTTCTCTGTGTCTCAAAGCATCTCCTTCCTGTGAAGAAGCACAGAGTTGCTCAGACGTCTGCTTCCAACTTCAAAGCCTTTAGAATTTTATGTATCCTTTCCACCTACTGTCTAGCATTTATTCTCAGAGCTTTCTGGCATGGATTACGCTAAAGCCTCTTTTGTGTAAAATGTGGGCGGGTTGACATAGGTCTTTGCTCTTGTATCTGTCGGAATCAAAGGAGAAATGTCTGGTCAAATACCTTATATTCATAAACCTCATATTGCCAAGTGACAACCACCTGAGCGTTTCTGGGTCAATTATAATGTAATTGTTAATCAAAGCACAGTCTGTTTTCCTTAATTACAGGTCATCTTTGCTTATTTCAACCCTTGCCATGGAATTTTTAGGCTGTGCTGAAATTGATTAGTGCCTGGTCAGTACACATCAGTCCTAAATCTTGTTGTATCCATAGCTGGACTGGAGAGATCAGGGATAAGAGGAAGCCTGTGTGATTCCATAAATAATCTTTTGAGACTCAAAGATTGTTTAATGCACTGTTTGAGCTAGCTTTTGGGATTGGCTTCGCCACTGATCCTATGCCATGGAAACACAGACGATTTGAAACCATCCTTGACTCTGCTGTTTTCCGGGAAAACAGGAGGTCTAAGCGTTGAATCTAGATAAATCTGCCAGGAGGTAAATAAGGAAACCGTGGAAAAAGCAACCCAACAGTATTGCCCTAGCAACAATGAGAGGACAAGCAACTATTTATCTGGCTCAATATATATGTGTTTTGTATGTAATTATTTTTTAAAGATTCATGGTTTGTTTTGCCCAAGGAAGTAGACTCAGAGAGATTTAAGGGAGAGCTGGTCCATAAGGATTCTATTAGTGACAGGCTCTTCCCAACCATATTCAAAATGTTTATGGACACAGATAACTAAGAGATAAACGGGACTTTTCACATTTGTTACTGATTATGGTCACATTGAATGGGACTGTTTGGGGTGATGGCTTTTCTGTGGCCCTTTCAGGGGAGTCTGTGAGGTCACAAAACTCAGAGTTTTTGCTTTTCTCTCTTTTTTACAATATTTACAAAATTTGCAATCATGGGTGAATCTGTTGGTGTCTTGGGATGAATCGAAGCTGGCCCCAGACTCTACCAAGAGTTGTTCTCCTTTCGTGGCCAATGGACTCATGTGAAAAGACCCATGGAATGAATGCCTGATGCACTTAAGAAAGTCCTTGATGAAGCAATAAAAACTGTCAATGTTCTTAAGTCTCTACCTGTAAGTGTACATCTTTTTAATATTTTGGGTGAGCAAGTGGAAAGTGTATGTAGAGCACTTCTATTGCTTCCCACAGTGCAGTGGTTGTCTTGAGGAAAACCACTTATACAATTGTTTGAATCAGGAGCTCAACTCATTGCTGTTTTTTCCTTTAACACCATTTTAACTTGCAAGAACAATTCCATTTCTCTTATTATATTTTTAGAGATACAGCAATTTCTTGTAAAAATATGTTATGTTAACATGTAATGGGTGTATCAGTGTTATTTTTAAATGAGTTGATATGGAACTACTCAAGTTTTTTCAGTTTTAATTTCTATATGATAAATAACCCACATAAAGGAGGATTTTGGGGGGCTTCAATACTTTTAAGCGTGCCAAAGGTTCTGAAATAAAAAAGTTTGAGAACTATGGCTCTAGGGTAATTTTTCTGAAATAAACTCACTTTTGCCTGTATAGTCTCTGGTAACTTCAGCGTTATGACATTTCTGTAATTCTAAGATTCTTTGATTTTGATTTTAACACTCTGAGCTTTTTACAAGATACTGGATCAGGAAAACATGGAGGTCTGGCCTGATTAGAGAGAGGTCTCTTAGTAGTTAGCTATCTGCATTAGACAGATTTCAGTAGGAACTGGCATTCATTCCTTCATTTTTTCCAACAGACATTTATTGAGTATTTGCATTGTGCAAATCGTGTTGTTGGTTGATGTGGAGGATACACAGTGAATCATACTTAGAGGCATTCGATTGGAATCTCTGTGAAAGCAGGAATCTTCTCTTCTCCATGTTGGGAGGCAGTGTGGAAAAGGCGGAAGTTGGTAGAAATCCACATCATTCTCTAGCTGTGTCTCCTTGGGCAGGTTACTTAGCCTCTCTGAGCCTTTTCTTTATTTGTAATGTGATACCTAACCTTTTGGTTTATTTTGATAATTAGTAACTGCATGATATAAAATGCTTTTGCAGTATCCTGGGATTTCATATCTAAGCTACATAAACGGCTTTACTTTATAGCTATTTGCCAACCCAGGGAGCATAGAAACAAATACATTTTCAAACAGGAAATTCTATACATGTGTGTAAAAATAATCTTTGTTTTTAAAGTCTAATTTAGTAAAGCAGAATTTGTTTATTTATTTTCTCTTTTTTTTCCCTTCTAGTTTTATTGAGGTATAATTGGCAAATATAATGCATATACTTAAAGTGTACAATGGGGTGATTTGATTCACATATATGTTGTGAAATCTTTACTGCAATCAAGCTAATTAACACCTCCGTCACCTCACAAAGTTACCGTGTGTGTGTGTGTGTGTGTGTGTGTGTGTGTGTGTGGTGAGAATGTGTAAGATCTACTCTGTTAGCAAATTTCAAGTGTACAATACAGTATTATTAAATATAGTCTGATCCTCAGAACTTATTCATCTTCTAACTGAAAGTTTGTTCTCTTTGACCAGCATCTTCCATCTTCCCGACTCCCCAGCTCCTGGCAATCTCCATTCTACTCTCAAGCAGCATTTATTTTTTAAAACCAGAAAATAATCAGTCTATCTTTCTTATAAAGAGAGCTGATTTCCATAAAAAATAAGTTTCAATAACTTTGGGGTATGTTACATTAGGTTGTGTTAATCATTGTTAAAGAAAAACTATTCCATGGTTCTTGTTAAAGATGGTAAATCAGCCTTTGTTCACGATCATCGAAATAGGTGTAGGGATCACTGCAGTGGGAGTTTACAGTGGGGAGAGAGATGGGGCTGAACCCAGAATACAGCAGTGCAGGTGGGAACGTATAGCCGGGGGGGCGGGACAGAGTAGGGGTCATGGGGTGAAAAATGGCTAAGAGCAAACATCCGGGGGAAGGGGAGTTCCACGTAAAGTGACCTAACCAGATTCTTGCTAAAGACAGGTGCTCAGACATCACCTTTGGGATGGTGGAAGCTGAGGACCCAGGTTAGGTATTGAGCGTGATCAGGTAGCTGTAAGGGTGAGGGCTCCTGGTTAAACTGACTTTGCAGGGTTCTTGCTAAAACTTGGTTTTTTAAGGAAGGGCGTGAAAAGCCTCGAAGAAAGTTCAGGAGCCTGACTTTGGTCAAGCACAGAATCTTTGTCAGCATAATCAGCATTGTGTTTTGCTATAGTCATTTAGTTTATCTTTACTCATTTTTGTCACTGTCCTGATAATAAAATACTACATAATAGAGGAAAATAAAACAGATAGAAATTCCATAAGAATGCTAAAAATGAATACACGTCAAGTCACGCAAGGGGAAAGCTTTGAATGAACTGCTCCCTGAGATGTAAATGTACATCATTTAAAAATGATTGGCAACCCTGTTTAATGTTAAATCATTAAAAATGCTGTTTCATTTCATTGAAAGTATTTTTAAGAAAGTGTACTTATATTAAGGTTATTTTATTGCTGTTTTAAATATTTGCTTCATATAAATCCATTCTATAAATCAGAATTCCATAAAATATTTACTGTTTTTCTTAGTCAAGTGCTCTTTGTAAATCTTTACAGGAAGGTGGGTGTGCCTTTGACAGGCTATTTTCACGCAGCTCTGCTTGTGCAAATTACAGAATGTGAATTTTCTTTCTCTAAAAATAGATTGTCACTTGCCTGGTGACAAGTGACTCTTTCCAGAGTCTTTCTGTGGCAGAATGATGTTTGACTTCTGGTATTTATTCAGAGGTACATGAATTCAAATACTGCATCTGTAGAAATAGATCCAAATGTATTATAGCGTTAAAAATAGTTTTACTTATATATAAAAAAACACTGTTAGTCTTTACTTATGATTCAGTAATGGGACAGAAACTGGAGCGTCTGCATGGAATTGGTATATACTGATAGTTATTTTTAAGTGTGGAATTCTGGAGGATAGGCGGTATAGAGCCATGACTGCTGTTTACAGAGGCCGAGGCACAGGGGAACCGATGCCCATAGTTAGATCTACGTACCGCAAACGATTTTTACTTTTCTCATCGTTCACCAGCTACTCTGCTGGTCACATTTGAATGCATACTCATCTAACAGGCTAGCTGCTGCCATGGTGGCACAGAAGAAAAATGAAACCTATTATTTCATGAGATGAGAGTTCCCTAGCTATGCAGGTGCAGACTGGTGAGAAGGGTGCTTTTGCTTTCGCTGTGTTGAGCTCCCAAGGTATGGGCCTAGGTCTGTGATCACAAGTACCATAGGGGCCGGGGTGCTTGTCTGAGGTCGCCCTTCTCTGTGATCTGGTAGAGATCCACACACCCACTAGACCACAGGGATCCAGATCTGGTTCCACTGACAACATGGCAACAGTGCGTTGATTGACATCAAGACAAATCCAAGTACGAGGATTTTCCAACGTGAGTGATTAGCTGGCAAGTAAGTCAGTCCATATGCTTGTGTTTCTCTTCCTAGGGTGGGGCTGACAATTCTCACTGTTTTTTTGCCGTTTTGAGATAAAATATGTACTGAAAGTTTTCTCTCCGTGCATTTTCTAAAAACAAAGGAGGTGTCAAGTGAGACCACTGGAATTCAAAGGAATCTTCCAGAAAACTGCAAATGACAATGCTATTGTTATTTCTGTCACATGTGCGTGTTGTTTTTCAAATGCCTCTTGCATGCAGAGTGTTCCATGGACTCCCCGTGGGCTGTGAGACTCCGTGGTCCACAGTTAGTGAAACTGAACCACGTAAAGACGCCAACCAGAAGCAAACGAGGACAGGCAGTCCTGTTCTTTGCTCCCTGCCCATCTTTCCCACTCCAACCACTGGATGCTGTTCTAAAAAGACCCACGTCTTACTCTGCCGGAATCATTGTGTTTATTTGAGTCTTCCCAAAGAAGACAATGTTTTGGAGGAGCTTTGTAAATAGCCAAATGCAAAGTGGACGCTCTCGGGAGAATTCTGTCCATGGTACACGTATGTCAAGTGCCTGCTCTGTACCAAGCGTCGGACGAGTTACTACAGTGAATTGTTCAATTCCACTCATTACATGTTTTATTGTGTAATTTAAACCTTCTTTATAAAATGCAGTTCTCTTTGTAAAGGGGCAGTTTTAATGTTTTAAATTTTATTTACATTTTTACATTTTCTTTATTTTTTATTTGAAGTATAGTTGATTTGCAATGACTCAGGTGTACAGCAAAGTGATTCAGTTTTTTTTTAAACATCTTTATTGGAGTGTAATTGCTTTACAATGGTGTGTTAGTTTCTGCTTTATAACAAAGTGAATCAGTTATACACATACATCTGTTCCCATATCTCTTCCCTCTTGCGTCTCCCTCCCTCCCACCCTCCCTATCCCACCCCACTAGGTGGTCACAAAGCACAGAGCTGATCTCCCTGTGCTATGCGGCTGCTTCCCACTAGCTATCTGTTTTACGTTTGGTAGTGTATATATGTCCATGCCACTCTCTCACTTTGTCACAGCTTACCCTTCCCCCTCCCCGTGTTCTCAAGTCCATTCTCTAGTAGGGCTGTGTCTTTATTCCTGTCTTACCCCTAGGTTCTTCAGTTTTACATATATATGTTCTTTTTTCAGGTTCTTTTCCCATTGAGGTTATTACAAAATATTGAGTATAGATCCTGGTGCTCTACAATAGGTTCTTGTTGTTTATCTATTTTATGCATAATAGCGTTTATATTTTAATCCCAAATTCCCAACGTATCCTTCCCTTCCTTTCCCCTTTGGTAACCGTAAGATTGTCCTCTGAGTCTGTGAGTCTGTTTCTGTTTTGTAAATAAGTTCATTTGTATCGTTTTTTTTAGATTCCACATATAAGTGGCATCATATGATATTTGTTTTTCTCTGTCTTACTTCGCTTAATACGATAATCTCTATTTTATCATCTTTTAACAAAGCAACAGGCCACATGGAATATGGGGCCCGGGGAGAGAAAAGGCAAAACCACTAGGTTTTTCATGGCAGACCATTTGAGAAGCATTGGTCTAACGTACCCTCAGGTTCTCTGAAGATGCCTTTGGATTTGCTACCTTCATGCCTTTGCATGTTTTTTAGCTCATACTTACTGCCTGTCTTTTAAAACCCAATTATAATATCCTCTCCTTCATGAATTTTCCCTGAACTCTTGCACTGAAGTTCTTTGTGTTTCTGCTGAAACCTGTGACCAGTACTTATTGCAAGTTGGGTCAGTTAACATTCTGCACAAATGTACTCATCTCTCTGCAGCACCGTGTTGGAGGATGCCCCTGAGAAACACAGGGTGATGGACATCTGGGTTGGAAGCCTGACTTTTGTCATGTGTCAGCTGAGGGACCTTGAGTCAGTCCTCATTCATCAAATGGGACTCTTGTTAGCACTTAGCTCTTAGGGTTGCTATGAGGATCGAATAATCCACGTAAAGAATTAAATGGACAATTCCTGGCACATACCAAACACTCAGTAAATGACTGCTGTTATGTTTTTCATTATTAATATTAGCAGCATGTTTAGAATATTTTTATTGCCTTTGTTCAGGCAATAAAATTAATCATTTAATTGCTTTACTTTGAGGAAAAAGAGATAAGAAGAAACTCCCACAGATCCACTCTTTGAAGACACAGGTAGAAAGGGTGGGGTGCAGAAGTATGGGGAGTGACTGGATTTCTGCAGGTTTTACTGGGCCTTAGAGAGCTAGTCAGGGCAGCTGAGACATCCTGGTTTGGGCTCTGTGCACATAACTTGAGTCACTCTTGTGATACTTTTTCTTACAGACAAAACTCACACTACCAAAAGGAAAATGGGATTAAAAAAAGAAACTTGAGAAGAAGGCAAGATATCTAAAAATATCCCCAACAACAAAATATTTGGCAGGAACACCTGAATTTTCTGAGTATAATTTTAGTTAGGTAAACATTGAAAAGATATATTTTCCTAAAAGAGGAAAGAGTCATTTTATAGAAACTCATCATTGGCAGGAATCTTCAGGTTCAGAAGATCAATTTTGCAAAAGATTTTCCTTGTTTTAAAGAGTAAGAAGATGTGAATTTGAACAAGTTGCAATAACGGTGATCAACACCTAACTGCTTAACTGACAAGATTTACCCCCAAATAGGTTTCTTTGTAGGATTATTATCTAAGAACATAGACATGTAGGTGGTAACTATGGTGCCTGATCATGTGACACTTAAATGTGTGGACTAAACAAGTACATATATTAAAACCATATTTATGGATATATAGATGTCTAGGATGTGCTTTATTGGGCCTTAAAAAGTGGGTACACTCTGCTCAGTGTAAGTGGAAGTATATTCAATATATAACTAAATTAAATGCCAAGCAAAATGGTGTTGAATTTAAGGGAGTGGATTATGGATTTGTGGTCAAATTATTTGGGGTATATTGAATGTCAATTTGAAAGGGAGACTATAAACAGAATTCTGGGAAGAGCTAGGAACAAGATTTAAGAGCTGCTTAAGCCCTTGCTAGACAAGGTTATCAATACAAAGACATAATTTACTATAGTTGGATGCTAAGAAAAACAAAGTAAAAACTCAGAGTATTTAAAGCCTTGCAACCTGATTCTCTCTCTGTAGGTGAACACACACACACCACACACACTCAACGTGTGTTAACATACCCACCAGGTACATGCACAGGTCTGATAAAAAGGAACGATAAACATCTTTGGAAGAGAAGTCAAGCTGAACGCACACACCCAGTTTAAATAACAAGGTCTGTGAGACTTGAAGGGCACAACAGTCTGACAGGGAAGTGGTGAAATCATCACAGACTGTTGAGTGATTCAAAATGAGATCAGACAAAACACTTTAAAAGTGCACTGTTCGAAACAGTCCAATGTTAGAAGATAGTAAAAAGAGGCCCTAAGTCGGTCTGTCCCATTTCTAACTTTCAATGCTTTCTTTTAGCTTAAAAATAGAAAAGTATAATATTTACAGAAGTACTAAAAGTTAGGCCTGAACGTTAAAGTGCTTGTTATTTAGCAATAGCATATATGATACTCGTGTCCTTGTTGTAGAAACAACAGAAATATTGCTATATGTCTTGGTCCTTTCCCGCTACTAGAAATCAAAAATGAAGAAAGAGCTTAGGGTTCAGAGCACCATTTAAGGACTGGCTGGTAGACCTGTCGTTAAAATTTAAGTTCTAAACACACATATCCAACACAACACACCTTGAGTTTGTAGCCAAAATGAAAGAGGATTAAGTTTTTCCCCCTGTATATAATGTCATTATAATTGGATAAAAACATGTGAAGATGATGGGAAAAGGACTCTTTGAGAATTATTAGCTAATGTATATAAAAAAGAGACATTGGAAAGTGACTGGCAATATAATTTTATAGACAAGCCCTCAAAAATAGTCAGCCCACTCTCAAAAATCCTCTCGAGTCCAATAAGCACACTCTTAAAACCCCACCCCCAAAGGGGGGACATCGGGTGAGAAGCATTCTCTAGAAGAGTTAATGTTACCTTCTCCCTGACCCCCTGATGGTAACTCAAAAACTGGTGAGCATATACAATCTCTCTGTATCATTTGGTTTCTCTTATAGTCAAAGGCAGTCAGGGTGCTACCAAAAATACATCAAATTGAGAAGAAAGGGCTCAGTACGTTTTTCTAATAGTTTCCAGCTTATGCTTTTTTTCATTTAACCTGCAGTCCTATGGTTGGGCATTCTTGCCCACCTTTGGGAAACTTTGAACCAGCCCCGGGAACTCACCATGCCCTGGAGTCAGCCGATGTGACGTTTTTGGATAAACCACCGGTTAGGTTCATGACCCTGTGGATCGGCTGCCTGGAGCCAGTTCTGCCAGAGCCCTCCCTGATCTGTAGACTGTTTCTCGACCAGCTCTGTACCCTCCGAACTGTCCAAGTGCTTGTGGTTCATGGGCCACCCCATCCCACGTAACTGCTTTTATATAAACCTCATAGAAAATTGGCCTATGCTAACTTCTCTTATAATTCCTGCTTCCCAAAGTGTGCTATTTGACACCAAGTCTACTTATCTGCAGAAAACAGAGAGGAGGGTCCTTTGTCCAGTTCTCAAAGTTTGCTGTGGTAGTGAGACAAGATTAAACCACTTCATTTTCCTCCGGAAGTAGTGCTGGTGGAGGGGTGCTGGCCATGGGTGACATTTGCCTTGGTGCCTGGCCCACTGCTAGGGGGTAGAAGATGTTACATAAACATCCGTTGCATGAATGAATGAAGAGTTGTTTCAAATTAGGCTCAATTTTGGTACTACTCTTTCTGCATCCGTTCCTTAGCAAGTGGCCACAGCCCCACAGGATCTGCAAAAACCCAGTAAGAAGAGGAAGGATGGGAGTTTAGTGACAAAAGAATAAAAACGACACTCTGTGTTGAGCCATCTTTTGAATTTTGAGCGTATGCACAATCTTCGACTAGCCTTAAACTATTCAACGTGACGTATTGGGGGGAAATCGTGGCATTTTGGAGACAAACACAACTGTGTCTGAATCTTAAATTTGTTACTTACCAATATTTAAGTAGCAGAGCGGATTATTTAACCCCTCTGAGGCTCAGTTTTCCTTCACTGAAATGGAGAAATTACCTTTTGCCTTGGAAGCTTTTTTCTGAGGTAAATCACTTCATATAGTGTGTGCGTTGTCTCAACTATAGTAATGACAGTTTTCTTTTTTTTTCTGAGTATCTTCTAGATGCCTGGGTCAGGGCTGGTGTGTATCCAGACGCTTTCATTAATCTTCCCACTAAATGCGCAAGGTGAATAGTTTCATTCCCATTATGCAGATAGTTAAACTGAGAGTCAGTAACGTAAAGGGATCTATACAAGGTCACAGAGCTGAAAAGTGTGAGAGAAGAGACTTGAGTTTAAATTTATCTAACTCCTGAGCCTAGGCTTTTCTTTAACCTGATTAATAAATATTATTTCTTCCCTTGCCCCAAAGAAATGGAAGTAACCCAATTCTCCCTTTCCTAGTTAATCTGTTTGCCCTCTTCTAGAGGGTAGGAGCCCTATTACCCACAGTAAACACCAATAGGCCCAACTGTTCTGCTCACTCTGGTTACTTATTTAAAATCTAACTCTGGGCTCCACACATAGTGTTCTTGGCTATCATTACTGGATCGCGCATCTTTTCAATAGATTTCTTCTCTGTTATTTCGCGTTAGACACTGCAATACTGAAATCCAGAGAGGTTAGGGGATGCAGTCAACTTATAGAGCCTCTGAGATCACTCAGGCTTTCTGGATGCGTCGAAGTACAATTGTTTCTATCTTCTGTCCCGAGTAGCATCAGAGCAGAGATTCTTCTGGCCACGCATCGGTGTATGATGTCAGTGGGAACTCTGAATATTAAGGGTGGAGATGCTTAGCTTGGATGACCTGCCTTTGGAGCTGTTAGCAGATCTGGCAACGCTTAGACCCATCGCTGAGTCAGAAGGATATGAACCTTGGACTTTAAGTGTTGCCTTTAATTAAATGGGCCTGGCCCCAATTAGATCCTGGCAAGTCAGCTGTTTAGAAAGCTCTCATTCTTTGGAAACCTTCCGACTTTCCCAAGTTTTGTTTTTACTCAGCATCTCAGAATTGTTTTTGTTTTCCCTTTTAAGATTTATAATCGCTTGGATATAAACTGCTGTGGGTTCCGACCTCGGAAGGAAGATGCCTGTGTACAGAGTGGACGGAGGGCGAAGTGCGACAACCAGGATGCCGTGGCTCTAGCCCACATTGTCCAGCGAAAGCAGGACCCAAGGCACTTGGTCTTTATAGACAACAAGGGTTTCTTTGACAGAAGCGAAGATAACTTGAACTTCAAACTGTTAGAAGGCATCCAAGAGTAAGTTTCTTGATGTAGTAACATCTGCAGGACATTACATTTCTCTTGAATAAGTAGTAAGGTCTGGAGAAGGCTCACATCCTGTGTCTGATCAATTTAGCCCTTAAAGAGAACCTGGGAATGGAAGCCCAGAGAAGGGAACCAAACCCAAGGGGAACGGAATAAGGGTGCCGCCAGGTTTTACCGTCACTGACCCGTGCAACCTACAAAGGTCCTACTGAGTTTCACCTCCATCATGTGGCTTGACCCTCACTGTGAAAATCCATGTGGGTGAGGTTGGAGTCATGTGGAGGTCTGTGGAATAGGAAGCAGCACAGCAGGGGTGAGCAGGTGGCAGGGGCTCCATTACCAGGGCACAGGACCGGGGAACTAACAGCCGAGCTGATATTGACAAGGCAGGATGTCCAAAGGCAGAATAAACTCAGTGACTTTGATCAGCGCATGGGAAGTCAGAGCCCGTCGGCCGAGTAGGACATGGTAGCCAAAGACAATGGCTGTTTAATTCAAGTAGGAGGGTTTCTGAGCATTTGAAGATCCTTCCATAGACATAGATTATGGGGAAAAGTATCTTGAGCTTACACTCAAGAAGTATTTGGAAATACAGGAAACTGAGACACTCCATAGTGGCAGGAACCTCACTGCAGAGTCTGAGCTATTCGCCCCCAACCATGGAGGTTGAGGCTACATTTCAGTGCTTCCCCCCAAAAAGCACACTGCATGGTCTTTGTACCTTAGTGAGAAATCAGGGTCACTAAGAAACTGGGGTGTGTGTCTGAACTTGAAGATAGAAGGGTGCTTCAGTGAAACAGTCAACCGGCCTTTTGTGAGGCTGAGTGACTGCTGGGGACACATGAGCGAGCCTAAAATTGAGGGTAGAAGCCAGGTCTTCCAAGTCCAAGTCCAGTAATTTTTCTGCAGTGACTCTTGGTGTTTCTGCTGTTCCTATTTCTCTTGTTAATAAAACTCTGAAGCATATTTCAACAATTCTTCCTAGCTCCATGAATTAGGTAATGTGGATTTTATGGTCTTTTGACACTAGAGACAATGAGAGTTTCAGGAGCCCCACTTTCATGAGTTTTTGTTGTGTCTTTCCCTGTTAATATTCATTCTTCACATCTGTTTGTGGACTGAAGGTAGAATATGTGGATTCTCTTAGATTCTCTCTTCTAAGTGTCTAAGTTCAGGAAATTTTATGTGTAGGAAAATTTACATACTAGAGACATCACTTACTGAGTTGGTATTACGGGGTCTTCTTTAAATCCCTGCATTTCCTCTTAGAATTAAGTGTATGCCTGGAGAATCCATCTATCCTATACATTCATAAAAATATGAATAACGTTTTATTTATGCTTTCAAAGAGGATTTAACCTTAAATGCATTATGAGGAGTAATGAGTTTAAAGTTAAATCTTCTTTGAATATGTAATTTACCCATTCAACAGCAAAAATGAAGACTTTGCTAAGCCAGATTTATGCATAGAATATTTCTATTAATCAGTGTAATGCAAAGTCAGGTAATTTTTTTGATTTTCCTTTATGCAAAGGATTAGTCGCTAAAGAGAGCCATGGTTTTAGCAGTTTCATCTCGTACATTCTGCCACAGCTAAATTAGTTCAAGGGCCATAGAATTTATAAATCATGGATTATTAGTACTTCATAGAGCAAAAATTCTTACTTAATTAGTACTATGGTCACTAAATTATATAGGACATGTCTTCGGGGAGCGCCGAGCATCTGATTAGCATCCTTTAAGCACGTCTAGCTCTGTGGCCTTTGGTCTCTCTGCAGCATCAGAAATGCTGGAGCACGTGGATTGCTGTATTCATGCTCCCTCAGTGCTCTCCCCAGCTTGCTCCACTGACTTTTGGAGAAGGTACTTAGAGGCCTGAAACTCCTGGCAGACTGTACTCTTGAAACAAGTATATGTTCTGTTTTAGTTTTTATATGTTCTGTTTTAGCTTTTAAGGAACAACTAAGTTTACTATTACACCCCAATATTTGTACTGTGCTTTCATCAGCATTTTAATGAAAGCTTGGAGAGAGGCCAAATTGGAGATTCAGCAAAACATTGCAGGTAATTTTGAACCAGAAATTTTACTAAGTCCTTCAGATAATGTATATGCTAGACCCCTGGCTTTACTCTTCCTAAATGAAGAGCGGAAATCGCAATGCACTCTCTTTAGGTAATTCAGCAAGGATCCTTCTAAACTGACCTCAGGTTTTCCAGAGAGATGCTTCATTGTGGAATGCCCTGGGTCTCAAACTTGAGTTTTGCTAAATTTATTTGAAAACAATTTAGGATTCCGGTTTAATAGAATGTTCCCAGATTCTTAGAAATCCTGAAGTATTATCTGAACCAAAGGCAGGTCTTTATTTAATTGGGCGTTTTGGAATGATTTCTTTCTTTTTACTATGGATTATTTCTCATCAAGTTCAGTTATGCGTCTTCTCCTCTAGAAGAGTACTCTACTGAAATTGTCAGCATTTTTCTTCTCATATTTCCTTGCATAAAACCTCATGTTGACACTTATGAGGTTACGATTCTACTTGACTGATTAAAGTGGTTTCTATGGGGGCAATGGAGCTTAAGATTGAGGAAAGTATTTTTCCAGGTTATCAGAATCCATTCTCATTCCATGCCTCTCTTTGTGTACATATTATAACCTTAAGTTAGACATGGGTATTTATGTCAAGTTCTCAATGGTGTAGAAGATGCAGTTCCCTTGAAACCTATTCTTCTAGTATGTAATTATTAAGAGATGTCAGCTTGACAGTGACAAAAAACGTTTTGATTCTCAAGGTATTATCTGATAGTGTGATTTCTGCCAGATTAATGAAGGGCAGAGCCATGGGGTAAGGCATAATATTTCCAAGCAATTACAAAGAATGAAATATCATTTTCTCTTTTTAGGTTTCCTGAATCTGCAGTTTCTGTTTTGAAGAGCCAGCACTTACGGCAGAAACTCCTTCAGTCTCTGTTTCTTGATAAAGTTTACTGGGAGAGTCAGGGAGGTAGACAAGGAATTGAGAAGCTTATCGATGTAGTTGAACAGAGAGCCAAAGTCCTGCTCACCTACATCACTGCACATGGAGCCAAAGTGTTACCTATGAATGAGTAGCAAAAGGTCTTGTGGCTAGAGTTCTACATATATTTATGCATTTTTGTTTTGGGGTCAAGTACACAAACCTCAAGTTCTTTTAGGGATGACGCAGTAGCGATGAATACACAAAATAAATGAATTTAATCAAGTATATATGATGAGCCTGAACACTATAAGCAGACTCTAAAAGCTTTTACAATTATACTGCTACAAAAGGTGTACATTTTCCTTCAACACCATGACCTGTGAGTCGCAACATCTGAGCACAGAATGGTTGCCATTATTATCCCAGCTAGCCGTGTTAAAATATCTGTCATGTCGGTTAGTGTGAATCAGACGTAGTGACTCCTTTAATAATTTGCTGCTCTGATGGGAACGGTTCTGGATGTCCTTCTGTTGCTAATTGTTAGAACATAGAGCAGTCTCAACACTATGCACAGGCAACTCTATGTTGGAAATTGGAGGCGTATGATCTGCAGAAAACTCAGAGCTTACAGTAATTCTTAGGCGAAATGGTGGTTTATTTGTAAAACCCCCAGTGTATATTCTATTGTACCTATAAATGATCAGCCAGCTCTGTGATCCTGAGCTCAAGAATCGCATTTTCCATTCCTTTTTAGAAAGGTATTTGTTGCCAGTATAGAAACCATCCATATCCGAAGATTTATACGTTAAGTAGTTTTGCTCTCTCAGTTTCGCTCCAACTTACATCTAGTGGCTTAGACATTCAGCAGTTATAAGGTATTTACACATGTGAAACTATACTTACAGAGTATCTTTTTGTTAAGTGGATGCTCTTTTTACACTTTTTGTCATCTTTACCAAGGATATACTAGAATTTCTGTATATTTCATTAATAACAGTGGGTTTCTTCTAATTTGTTCTGTGTAATTATATTTAAGCTGAATTAATTGATATTGTCCAGATATTGACCATAGGGCCAGATACTGAATGTGTTTAAATATATTTTTTGGCTTATTCTAATATGAAAAATATGAACAACATCAATTAAAACCCAACGCTGATCAATTCTCCTCAGTGAAAGCACATGACTAGAACTGAAACAGCCAAAATTGTTTAGGCTCAAATAATTCTCTCCAAACTCTACCAACTTTTTAATGAGGTAGAAGGACGTGAACACATAGTATTCCTGTGTTGAGTCTTCATGTCCTTGAAGGTGTCCACATAATGGTGTTTGATAGATGGTCACATAGAGATTTCAAATCCTGAACAAATCATTATTACCCTCCCCCCATCCCTTATTAAGAAGCTACTCTACTGACTTCTTCTTTCAGTTTAAAAATACAATTTAAGAACGTTTATAATGCATTCTATCCTCTGTTTTCTCAGTTCTGCATGTTATTCCTAAAGTGCACCCCATTTTCTGTGTTCTGATCGAGGGTCACTCAATATCACTGTAAATTAGAACTATTGAAGACATTTTGATAAAGGCTAGCATATCTATAGATTATAATTTACACCAATGAATGGGGCAGAATGTCAAAATAGCATGTTGAACACAAGAGAAGACAGACCAAGGGAAAAGGAATCATTCAATCATCTAATTATAACTTTTCTAGGGTCGCATTCAAGCCCTATTCTCAGCACCTTCCCTTGCTGGCGGACCCTTGGAGAGCTGGTCTTCAGACGTTCTTCTCTTCAGTGTCCCCTCTGTAGCCCTGAGTGCCTCCCCTGGTCCTACACATTCAGTGTACGCTTGGACCCTCATGAGTCTCCACTTCCGCCTGCTGGGTCTGGGCTTTTTAAGATCGCTTTATGTCTCAATAATCAGCACATTAATGAAAAATTGGCCTAACAGAAGCCTGGAGATCCAGACTCTACTTTAAAATAACTCTTTGTCAAGTTGCCTTATACCTGGTCTTATCCATGTGGCATATTTGCATTTTAAAATGCTTTTTATGGAATATACCATCTTATCCAAATTTGTGAAATCGATGCTGGGAATTCCATGGTCCTCAGAAGCGGCTTTAATTTTGCATCTCAAGCTACACCATTTTGGGGTAGCTTTGTCCTCCCACTTTGACCCTCCCACAGTGGGTCTGATTGTAAGGTCCAGGAACACACGTTTATTTTAGTCACCTTTGCTTTTCAACAATGTATTTTGTTTTGGAATCAGTGAATAATTCATGCTGTATTATTTTTGAATAATGGATGACTGAGGGCCAGGCTTTTCATTCTAATAAGTAATACTCTGCCCTTACTGGAACTAAGGGAACACTCTGTGCCTTTCAGGTATACTCACCATGCTGTGGTTTGGTTCACGTCGCACATTATGGGGTTTATTTGTAACCTGACAAATTTGAAATAGAGCAGTTTACCTGGGCAGACATACAAAAGCTTATTCTTCTGTGATTATTTTTTTAGCTGATATTATGAAAATAAATATCTAAAAAATGTATAATAAAAATATTAGAAATGAAAGATGTGTGCTTTTTATTCTGTAGGTGGTTTTTTTGTTGTTTTGTTTTTGTTTTTTTGTAGATGGGCTGCTTTTCAGAAGTGAAGTCTAGGAGAATGTTTGCTGCCTTCATTCATGATAAAAGAAACAACTGAACAGTCAAACATTATACTGGATTGTGTTTGTGTACGCATGTATTTGATATCATTAACAGTGATTTCCTGACTTCTCTTGGTGTACGTTTAGCATTGTTTTAGGTGGTATGAAAATTAGGTAACAGGTATCATAAACTAGAAGCAAACACTAATTTAGGGTTTTCTTTGCTTTGGGTGAGTCTTACCATTACGTTTAAAGTTTTCTTTATAGTCTTCATATTTATTAAGCTTATTAGGCACCTGGGGAGCTTATTAAAATATAAAGTGTTTTAGACTTATGCTCAAAATATTTATAATCCCTGAACTTGTGTAATAGCCTGTTTATACCATTGTACTTTTAAATACACATGAAATTACAGCTAATGACTAAAATAACCTAGTTGTAGATTCATCTACACACTGTCTTATGAAATTCTAATGTTTATCTTAGCACAGAACAACTAATGCCCATTTAGGGCACTAGTCTGAAAATATGATATGGAAACTGTACATGGGTCAAATAAAGATGATGAAGACCTTTCTCTAAAAACTAAATAGTGTCATCAAGAATTAAGAACTTTCATGAATGAAAGATGATTCGACTTGTCAGAGAAGTTTCCGGACACTTGGAAATAGCCAGAAGTGTTCTTTCAGTGCAAGGCTGGGCTTGATTTTTTATTGAATGGACTATTTAACAGTGCTCTAAAGCAGAGGTTAACTTGTCAATTTTTATCCCAGGGAGATGCAAATCATTTCTGTCTGGTGGAAGAGACAACCCTAATGGTTTTACAGTTTATTACCTTGTTGGACATTAACCAGTTTTTATATCTAGTCCAACAATCTTATCCTAACATAGCCTGTAAATATTTAGCTTTGAAATACTCTTTGAAATGGTCTTACCATCTTACTGGTTCCCTTGTTAGTTAATTATTTGAATAAAATCTCTGACATATGTTCATTTTACATTTGCATAGGAGTTGCAGTTCTACCTTTTTGAAAATTTTGCTTTAATAAATTTTTGACTGCAGAACCAAATAGTTGTAGTTTCTTGAGAGTCATGATTTTAAAATTTTGAAACTTTAACAACTTTCAAAACAGAGTCACATAATTTTACGAACTGAACGCTACCATTTGATCAACAGCTTAAGTTTATTTTCATTTAATCCTTTAATTTATTAAAAATTATTACTTGATCATCTACTTGAAAGGTCTGACCCAGTCGGGTTACTGGCAGACTTTGTTTTGTAGCCTAAAAATTCACATGGTATGTGAATGAAGTCACAGAAATCCTTTCTTACATCAGCGTTTCATATGGTTAAATTAGTTCAACATTTTTTTTCACCTTAGAAAGGTATCCTTTTACACTCATGTTTCCAAAGTGCATTTAATTTGTTGATAAAAATATGCACAATTTTGCACACATTCAGAAATCTCTATGCATCTTCTTTCTAAAAAAAGTAATGTGTATTTCTTAGCAGCACTTGTCAAGATTTCTAAGGCTTTTGAGACAAAGAGCTAAAAACAAAACAAACAGAAAAACCCTCCCTTGTCAGGGGCTTTTATCACATGCTGCAGAATAGCTAGCTGAGCTATATTTCAAAAGGCAAACTGGGCTGCAGGGAGTGGACCAGTAACTAAATGAGACCGAAACAGCTGTGATTTTGCAAAACGTGCCAACATTTTCTTTAGCTCTAGGACACGAGACATTATCTGGCTCATAAAGTACTCTATGTTATTGGCTCAACTTCTGTTTAGGAGAACAAGAGATCTTGTTCTGTATCCTCATTTCAGATCCTCAGGAGTATTACGAATTGAGGTCAACATTATTATTTTACCTTTTAGTACTTAAAAAATTAAACTGTGAGTCAGATATCTGCTCTAACTTGGTGAGAATACATTACAATGAAACTTGCAAGATTCAGGTCTTTCATAAGAGAATTTTTGAAATAATTTATAGCATCTCCTAGGAGAGAGTCAATCTTCCTCTTTCTTCATCAGGTAACAAGTGACAGTTAAAATATAAGACTTTCCCAAGACTTCTGGTGGCAATTGTGGCAGTACCATTTGTGTCATTTCCTTAGTCTTACTTTATTGTTAGTTGCAAGTAGAGATGAACTATGTTTAAAGAGGAGTGACATGGCAGCATCCAGAGCAGGGACTTCCTGATTAAGGACATAGATTCCTAATTAAATCTTGACTCTGTCCCAGGCTACCTACCAGCTGCTAGTAGTAACATGCCTTCAAGTTGTGACAACCAAAAATGTCTCCGGATATTGTCAACTATCCCCTGAAAGGCAAAATCATCCCCTGGTTCAAAACCACTGCTTTAGTCCATTGATAAAAGGCCCCCCCCCCCATAGAAGGTAAACCTTTAATTTTCTTTTGTCTTCTTACGTTCAGTTCATGAAGATGTTCTCTGTCAAATTCCTCATATTAGAATGGATTGCCATGTTGTATGACATCAATCAGAGCCCCAAGAGGTTTGATGGTTTGGGGGAAGGGATCTTGAAATAAGCCACAGGAGAGTCAGGAGGAAGAGATATCTTGGGCTCTGAAATACAAACTTTAGGTGAGGAATAAATCTAGGAGCACACGACAAATTAAACGTCCGCGCAAACATTTTGGAACGAGTGGTGGTAAAATTGCTTTACCTTCCTCTGCCCCCGAGGCCAGCATCTGTATCCTTTGAGAAGAAGACAGGTCTGTAAAGAAGGCATGCTCTCATCAGGACTCTAACAGCCCAGGGGACCACCCCCACCCCCCGACAGAAAGTCAAATATTGCGGAGGGTGTTTCCGTACAGCAGGAGGGAAGAGTAATGAAGTGCATTAGAGGGAATTGTTGGACCAGCATGCAGTTAGCAGCCAATGGGCAGAGCAGAATCACATGGGAAATCCAAGAAGAGGATGGAATATCAATAAAATAGACTACGTAACGTCACAGGAGCAAAGCGCCGTCGAATCTCCGTGGCTTGAAACCACAAATGTCAATTTCTCCTTCAAATGCCCATCCCGGCTTGGCAGGAAGGCTTTGTGCTTCCTAAACCCTGGGACCCGAGCAGATGAGCAGGCTGGAGGTATCCATCGCTGTGCCTGAATGAAGGGACGTTCTGAAGGGCCGGTATATCCAGTTACAAGTCATTGGACAAAAGCAGTCTGGAAAGGGATAACTTGAACTGCTTGGTGAATGAGTGGAGGGCCAAAGGTACAAGTGGTGGCTCAGATTATATCTGAGGCAAATACAGCCTATGTCTACTATTGTCCATTCAATAACCCTCTTCTGCTGGGGACCCCTCCCATCCCCATTTCACTTCCCCTCTGCCTGGGCCCCCAGGCCATAGTCGAGAGGTTAAGGGATGCATGTGTGACTTCCACTGGGCAAACACAGTCTCTTTATTCAGCTCTCTTTGCTATCATCATTGATTGGTTCAGAATTGAACACCTGACCGACTGGGTCAATCAGAAAACGTGCCTCAGCATTTTAGACCTGAAAAGGAGGAAGACCAGGACTAAAGTGATAATGGGCAATATTCTGGAGATCTTACTCAGACTTTACATGAGCTGGAGAAAGCTGATTACAGAGAAAGGAGGAAAGATGGAAGGGAACCCGCAGAGGAGCTGACAGCTGACAGGAGGGGCGGCTGGTGCCTGTGGTCCTGTTGCTGCCGTTGCCTTAGTTGCCATGGAGATGCCTTCCAGTTCTTGGTTTCCTTGAAATGGCTCAGTGTCCTTTATTAATTCACCTTTTTGCTTCAACTTAACTTGGGTTGGTTGTTTTTCTGATACTTGCAACCAACAGAAAACCTCTGATTGGTTTCTAAGGTAGTTAGGTCTTCTTCTAATACAAAGTTTAGAAAGCACGTCGTGAATTCTTCCTATGACAGATGAAGATGTCCGTGCTCTCAAGTGTTCTTCCCCCACTTCTTTCCTTCCCAAACCAACTTCTGAAATAGGTATCATCGTGCTCACATTGTTGATCTTCTTACTATTTACCTTCCGCCTTCCACCTGTCACAGGTGCTTTATTGCTTTGTGTGCATGGATTCCCTGTCCTCCATCAGTTACAGCTTCCTCATTCCTGACGTCTTTGTTTTTCCTCCTTCATCTCTTTGCTGACAGGTTTCTTCATCAAATGATGTTTACAGACTTACTCATGAGTTCTATATTCACAGAGACCTGCTCATTTGTGCATAACACTCTGTTTTATTGATGTGTTTAAACAACAGCCTGGTGATAGGAAATTTGGATTTCATATAATTTTTGTCGCTGGAAGTCTGTAGACATTGCAACCCTATCATTTGGCATTGAACATTACAGATAAGATTTCAGAGGCCAGCCTGCAGTTTTTTTTTTTTTTTTCAGTCTAACTTGTAGGTGATTTGCTTTTCCAGTTTTGATGCACACTGAATTCTTTCTTTATTCTTTAATTTTAATAAATTCTCAGGACATGTCTTAAAGTTGGTCATTCTATATCAAATTTTCCTGGAACACAACAAGAAATCAACATATTTATATTTTTCCTCATTTCAGAAATACTTTTACAATATATATTTGAATATTCTTTTAGTTCTATTTGTTCTGTTTTCAGGTAAGGAGATATTTATGATGTGTGTATGGAATCTGCCTCCGAATCAATTGTATTTTCCTTATTTGCTTACTTTTCTATATTTTTTTCCTTCACAAAAGGTACTATTTTCTCAAGGGTTTTCTTTACGTCTCTGACTTTATTTCAGGGGCATCTGTTCGTCTCTGACTTTATTTCAGGGGCATCTTTTCTACTTCTTACTGCTTCTCAGTGTTAATTCCACTAACGAATTTATCTTCAAATTTCCTTTTTAGAAAGCTCAGCTTTCATCTTTTGCTGCTTTTATTAACTCTTTATTGATTTTTAATTTTTTCATCCTTTTTAGTCAAACTAGTTTTTCAAAGGGTTTTAAAAATATCCTTCAAGACTGTAGGAAATAGTTTCTGAAACTATTCAAATTAAATTCAAATGAAATAAAGTTAAAAGTTTATTTCCTCAGTCACACTAGCAATATTTCAAATGCTCTGTAGTCACAGGTGTTTAATGGATACTCTATTATCATATCAGCTCAGATGGAGTGCATTTCCATCATTGTAGAAGGTCTGTTGGCCAGTGTTGCTGTAGAGCACAGGCTGCCTCTGTGTATTTTCATGTGCCGTCCTCAGCAGCAGCTGCTGTTCCCCGATTTCTCCCCCTCTACCTCATCTGTCAGGCAGCTCATCTAGGTTAGGGTTTTGGTCTCTGTCTTAGTCAGGTTGGGCTGCTGTAACAAAACACCACAGACTAGGTGGCTTCGACAACAGGAATTTACCTTTTACAGTACTGGAGATGGGAAGTTCAAGACCAAGGTGCCAGCAGGGCCAGTGTCTGGGGAGGGCTCTCTCCTTGGGTTCCAGACAACCACCTCTTTACTGTGTCTTCACATGGCCTTTTTGGGGTGTGCAGGTGGAGAGAAAGGAAGCAAGCTCTCAGATGTGTCTTCTTATAAGGGCACTAATCCCACCATGAGAGCTCCACCCTCACGACCTTGTCTAAACCTCTCAAAGACCCCATCTCCAAATACCATCACATTGAGGTTAGGGCTTCAATATATGAATTTTGGGGTGAGACAATTCGGTCTATAGAACTAGCCCTTCAAAGTTCACATCCTTCTTGCATATAAAATACATAAATTCCATGCAAACAGCCCCAAAAGTCTTAAACTGTTTCAGCATCATCTCTAAAGTTCAAAGTCTCATTTAAATACCATCTAAGTCACATCTGCAGGAGACTTGAGGTATGATTCATCCTGAAACAAGATTCCTCTCCAGCTCTGAACCTGGGAAACCACACAAGTTGTGGGCTTCCAATATACTGTGATGGGGCAAGTCAAGGATAAACGTTCCCATTCAGAAAGGGAAAAATAAGAAAGAAAGGAGGGGAGACAGTTTCCAAGTAAGTCCAAAACCTAGAAAGGCAACTCTCATTGGCTCTAAAGTCTTGAGAATAATCCTCTCTGGCTTGGTGTCCCACCTTTCAGGGTCATAACAGTGGCAGCGTCATCCCCACAGCTCTGCCCCTGTGGCTCTCTGAAAGCTCCTGCCCACATGACGTCTGGGATGGCAGCGGGTTTGGGGTATCCTGACCAAGTGAGAACTGAAGGAACTAGTTCTGTCCCTTGGGACTGTGGTGAGAGTATCAGCCCTGATGATCTCTGAATCACCCTCAGCATCATCCTTCTGTTTACTTGAGGAGTAGTGCACATTCATAACTGAAGAGATTTATGGTCCTGTCTTGTAGAATCATGCAGGCTGAGAAATCCCATGACCTGCAGTTAGTGAGTTTGACAGCATTT
Source organism: Leucopleurus acutus (assembly GCF_964270905.1). Lineage (NCBI taxonomy): Eukaryota > Metazoa > Chordata > Mammalia > Artiodactyla > Delphinidae > Leucopleurus > Leucopleurus acutus. Next base: position 155,035,491 of record NC_139146.1, read on the forward strand.
CTTCATTCTGTCCTGCTTTCTCTGTCTCTTTCATTTCAAAACAGCAGTGTCTTTGCTGGCATAATCCCATCTTCTCCTTCTTAGGTTTCTTAGAACACTATTGTTTATTTTCAAAGAAATCAACGCATTGCTTTCTGCTTTCGGTGATGGTCATCTTATAGCTTTATACTAGAGACATCATTCTTTCTCATTTGCCATCTTCTTTATTCATTTTAGTGGTTTCCAAAGAATAATTGTATGCCTTTCTCCCATTTCTCGTTCTTCAGAAGGAGAACCATGTGAGAAAAGATTCTGTTGGGGTAGACTGGCGAGTGTGTCAGGGAGGATGTGGAGAAGTGATCTAAAAGCTCTGGAAGTTACTTAGGCACAAGGGAATCAAGGAGTGAGGCAGGATGTGTCTAATTTTGAAGTGTTTTTCATACATAATTGTGGGTCATTATATATTTTAAGGTTCAAAGTGTGTTGACTAACCATTCTGAGAAAACTCATGACTATGGGAGATAACTTGAAAAGATATTCCAGAAACAGTATGTAAAACAGGCTGCTGTGGGCTTAGATGTGTTTTCTGCACCTGTAGTCATCACACCAGTAGTAGTCTTTAAAGGGAACTATGTCAACCAGAGAAGGTTCCCTGTGTTTGTATCACTGAGAAAGATTCAGAGCAACTGACGGTCACACACACACACACACACACACACACACACACCCCACACCACACACGTGGGGCAATAAATCCAGATAAAGAGCTAGATTGTTTTCTTTCTTTTGTTTCTTAATGAACAGGTTGATTTCTTTTCACAGTTGATTATAAACTGAGTGATTTACTATTATCAGAATTGAGACTTTGAACTCAGGTTGGGATGCCCCAAACCATGAGATTAAACCCACATCTCAGGACTTTCTGGACTAATTAGCTCTGAGCTGGTGGTGACTACAGAATTTATTTTAACTTGATTTCTTTAAAGTTTTATTGTTTTATTCATGTAATAAATATTTCTTGAGTGCCAACTGTGTGTCAGGCACTGCCTTAGATCTTGGGATCCAACAGAAGAAAATAAGGGAACACATTTTTCTTCAGCAGCTTCCATTTTCAAATCTTTGATCATGAAACTGTAAAATTTAATATATGTCTATATGTGGTATAATGGAAATCAGAGGCATTAGCTAATTTTTTTCATACATAAGAAAAACTAATTTTATATAGAGTTTTTTAAGCCTTTCCTTTCTGTTCTTCAAATGTTCCTACTAAAAAAAGAAATATTATTTTTTCAGATATATTTATGAATCAGGATCTCTTACATAATTTCTCAAATATCCTTCATGATAGCTCCAGCTAATGTATTTTATTATCAGGAATTGTGTTTTGTGCACTTAACGTTCTGTTCTTCTTCAATTTTATCTTTGGTAGAAAAACACTCCTCCTATAAATCCTGACAAGGACTCCAGGAAGAAAGTGCTTGGATATTTGCCAATCTTGGTAGTGTGCTTTCAGATCAAGGAAATGTTCTAAAATCAGTATTTAAATAGCATACTTGGCAAAGTGTTCTGCCCTGAAAGGAATGGATAACTTTTTTTTTTTTGAAGAGGAAGAGTAATGGGAACCAGACAGTGAAGTTCAAGAAGCCAGTCCCATAAGGCTACATCCCTTTGTTGCAGCATAATCCCCTTCAACTCCCTTCAACATCTCAGATCTCTTTCTCCACTATCAGCCGTCTTCTTCTCTTTCTATTTTGTTTTTAGTGAATTGCAGAATTGCAACCTTCTATTTTATTTTGTCTAAAAGCCTCTTCAGTGCAATATTTGTCTATCAGAATACTTTTCTGCCATATACCGCCATTTCATCTTTGTAAAATCTCCATTGGTTCTTCCCCTTTCTCACTAACATTGATTTATCCTCCTTCTCTGAGATGGAGAGACACAGCCTTTGATATTCTGTCCTATTCTCCTGTTTCCCTCAAAGCTCTATCCTTTTTCCCCCTACGTTGTTGCTCTTAAGAAATTTATAACTTTGTTTCTACTGCCTGGGTTGATGACAGCTAAATCAGCTTTGCCTTATGAATACTTCCACAAACTGTTTGCTTGTCTTATCTTTCAGCTCTTTAAAAGTTTCTTGAATAAGTACCGGACACCATTTAAATCAACTGAAAAGAGCATGAGATAAAGCAAAAGACAAATAATGGGAGAATGATACAGTTGGAGATCTGGTCATCATGTAGGCTCATTTGGTACAAATTTTTCATTTATATTTTGTGAGTTCTAGAGGGTTGTGGCATGAAACAGTATGGTAGATCTCCTAATTTAATCACAATAGCTACCCACCATGGCCATCATTAAAAAGTCTACAAACAGTAAATGCTCGAAAGGGTGTGGAGAAAAGGGAACCCTCCTACACTGTTGGTGGGAATGTAAATCAGTGCAGCCACTATGGAGAACAGTATGGAGGTTCCTTAAAAAACTAAAAATAGAGCTACCATATGATCTAGGAATCCCATACCTGGGCATATACCCAGACAAAACTATAATTCAAAAAGATACATGCACCCTAATGTTCACAGCAGTACTATTTACAATAGCCAAGATGTGGAAGCAACATAAGTGTCCATTGACAGATGAATGGATAAAGAAGATGTGGTACATATATACAATGGAATATTACTCATCCATAAAATAGAATGAAATAATGCCATTTGTGACAACATGGATGGACCTAGAGATTATCATACTAAGTGAAGTAAGTCAGACAAAGATAAATATCATATCACTTATATGTGGAATCTAAAAAATGATACAAATAAACTTATTTACAAAACAGAAACAAACTCACAGACATAGAAAACAAACTCATGATTACCAAAGGGAAAATGGAGGTGGGGGGATAAATTAGGAGTTTGGGATTAACATAGACACACTACTATATATAAAACAGATAACTAACAAGAACCTACTGTATAGCACAGGGAACTCTACTCAATATTCTGTAATAACCTATATGGAAAAGAACCTGGAAAAGAATGGATATATGTATATGTATAACTGAATCACTTTGCTGTACACCTGAAACTAACACAACATTGTAAATCAACTATACTCCAATATAAAATAAAAAAAAGATAGCTACCCATATCAGGTTCACACCATGAGGCTGGCATGGTGCGATACACTTCAAAAATAGTAAATACTTTAGTCCTCTAGACTCTGTCACATGAGATAAAGAAAGAATGGAGAAGTTAATAATTTGTCTAAGAACAACCAGGAAGTGACAAGCTAGTATTCATATCCAAATCCACCCAACTTCACAGCTTGTGCTTATGACAGACAATCGGGCCACACAGCCTTCCCAAGTTCATCCAAGGCCTCTCTCCACTCTGTCGCAGTGACTCACTTCCTTGAGAGAATTCGTATCTCTTATACACACCGAGATAAATTGCAGAAACCATGGCCAGGTGTTTAAGTGGAAACATTGACTAAGAGCCATCTAATCGAGAAGAGCGTCAGCCGCTCAAGTTTGCAATAGCCCCCACACGTCTGGTTCTACTCATGTGTGTGAAATGGTCATTGTCAGTGTTCCCCAAGATGGCTACCTACTCTTTAAAAGTGTTATCATCTGGGGCCATGAGTTCGGGCTTCCTGATTCCTAGGAGACAAAGAGAATTTCAACTCAGAGTTGCAATCTCAATCTATTTGCCGTGATGCTGAGTTACACAGAACTCGGGCACGTGTAAAATAAATACCTCTTTCTGTTCCAAGCCTTGATGAACATTTTTCTTGATGCATTTGGATTCCTCGGGTAAGAAAATCACAATGTAAAGCCATTCTTTACATTCGATGTTGTGAGCTTGAACAAAGGGCTGTGAGACCGCTATGGCGTGAAAGCTGCTGAAGTTCACAGAACAAAGGAGGATTAAGCCCCCTTAAAATCACAGCCTTCCACTTCATTTTACTTTGTGTTGTTATGTCGAAAATTGAATTTGCTAGTTTGCAAGTACATATAATAGCCAGTTAGGGCTTTGTTCAACTGATTAGTTAGTGTGTTTTGAAGCAAGAGATTGAAAAAACAATGAACAGATTTGAACTCATATAAAATCAGCTCTGTGCTGGGAAAGAATTTTTACTTTCACTGAGAGTCATATAAAAAAGTTTATTTTCATGACCCAAAAGTGATCCTTTGTAAAATTTTTGTTACCATTGCTATGATTGAAACATTTTTTTTTTTGCATTCCTGTTGCCAGTTGTATGAGTGACAACACTCTTAAAAATGGTGTTAAGTCCCCAATATATACTCAGCAATCCAGTATCTATCTGGTTGGCTTATATGAAGTCATTGAGGATTGTGGAAGATTGAGAGGTAAAAATAGACATCTTTCCCTTTAGATTGTGGAAGATGGAGAGGTAAACATAGACGTCTCTCCCTTTATCATCGTGAACAGTGTTTTAAGAACCTGGACTCTCCAGGCAGCCATGTATGTCATTGTGACCATGAAACAACATCAAAGCTCATGGCCAGTGAGATATCTGAGCACGCGATGCACAGAGTATTATGAAAGTCATGGCTCAGTCCAGTGTTTCAGGGGGAGATGAGGTGCTTTTTTAGAATACCACATTCTTTCTTATGAAGCTGATAGACTATCAAATCTGTTCCATCACCATATGTAAAAATGAGAAGCCATTCCCAAAGGACTGGTTAGTACAGGATCCATCTTACAAGAAGCTACTGTTGAAAAGTAAAACTCCCTAAATTCCTTCTATCAAGACTGCTGCATTGCACAGGGAGATCAGCTCGGTGCTTTGTGACCACCTAGAGGGGTGGGATAGGGAGGGTGGGAGGGAGACGTAAGGGGGAGGAGATATGGGGATATATGCATACGTATAGCTGATTCACTTTGTTATACAGCAGAAACTAACACAACATTGTAAAGCAATTAGATTCCAATAAAGATGTTAAAAAAAAAAGACATGCATTTGTACAGCATTGATTTATTTTTCCCTATGTCTTTCCCTATGACATTCCAAAAAGAGCTAGAAGCACCTGGTTTCACTTGCTCCCAGTTGAAGCTAGGAGTAGCAAAATGCTACACCTGTATTTCAAGATATAAAAATGCAAATGATGAACTCTTGGAAGCTGAATTTTGATCCACAGAAAACAAGAGACTAAGAAATAAGGTGATTCTTCTGAAAGTTTGGTATTGGATATAGGACCTCATGAAACAGAAAAAAATCAGTGAGTTATTCAGGACCAAGACAGTCGAAGTGTAAGGGGATGGATGAATGTGTGAGAGAGAAATGTCTTCAATGTCACAGCTACACAAAATCTTCACCAATGTTAATATTAGCTTTGGAGATTAAAACCAAATTATAAAATATATTTACCTTGTATCACATACAGATTCAATGCATTATATGATATATGGTTATACATACATATAATGTATATTTTCTGTCTACATATATTATATACATAGATATGTATATATTTAATACACATATATGCATAAAATATATACATTATAAAAATATATATGTGCATACACATAAATATTTATATAATGTATACACACATGCATTTATAATGTATAGTATGCATACATGTATTTACATTACATAATGCAGTAACCATTTAGTAACTGTGTGTAACTTGTTTCATAGTATATGTTCAGTCACATACACCTAAAGCTTGAAGTCCTTTGAAGGTCAAGATCTGCAGAAGTTCTTCAGTCAGTGTTAGTGAGCTATCACTCCTGGTAATTTCTGTTACATATTAACTAATTCTTTTAATAAATGTTTCCTGAATACCTGCCATATCCCAGGCCCAATAAGAAGTAGTGAACTAAACAGACATGGTTCTTGATTTTCTGAAGCTTATATTTAGGGCAGAATATATACAATAACATTGACAATTGCAGTGGAAGTTGTGAGAGGGGAGCTATGTTACAGATTAGGGCAGAAACGAGGGCCTCTATAGGAGGGGTGTGGGTGGGATCAGAGGATTGAGGGGCACTTACCCTGTGAACTGGAGAAAGAGTATCTCAGGCAGAAGCATCAGCACGTGGAGTGCAGCATTTCCACTCGGAGCTGGAGAAGTGCGCAGCGTCCTCCAGAAAACAAAGGAAAGCTAATTTGTCTAGAATGTAGTGAATGAGGGGGAGGTACAGAAGGTGATTGGTGAGACCACCACACCGGACCTAAGGCCTGCTAGGAGTTTGGATTTCATCACACATGCATTGAGGTCGCCCTGGGGTCCGTGTGGAATACAAGCAGGAGACAGGCAGTTTGGAGGGAGGGGGATAGAACAGAAGGCCACCAAGTAGCTCCAGTGAGAGACGACGGACATGATGGGGTGAGTGGAGATGGCAATTCAAGTGTATTTAGAGGGTGAAATCCACCTAATTGACTGTAAAGTTTTCAGGCATGACCACAGGGTTTCTAAGTTGAGCCATCAGGCTCATTATGGTGCCCTTAACTCAAATGGGAAAGATCAAGTGAGAAACAACTTTGATGAATGAAGACAAAAAGAATATTCTGTTTGACAGAAGTCACTGTGCATTCAGGTGGAGACGTCAAACGCAGATGAGAGGTGTGAGATGGGCAAGGTCTTTCAACACTGGTGCCGTTGACATTTTGGGCCAAGGTAATGTCCTGGAGACTGTATAATGTCTAGCAGCGTCTTTGGCCTCTGCCCACCAGTTGCCAGTGACACTCTTTCTTGCTGTGACAATCAGCCTGTCTCCAGACATCGCCAAATGTCCTCGGGGGTAAAACCTCCACCGATTGAGAACAACAGGCTTAGAAATTTAATTCAGGAATTGTTGAAGTGTAGATGAAATTCAAAATCAAAGAAAGCAGAAGAAATCACTTACGGGCTTTCAGTTCCTGCAAATTGAAAAAAAATGTTTTCTAATTATCAAAAAAAATGCAGAAACTCTCCCACTATGTTTGAAATGCTTGATAAGATCTAACTATCAAAATGTGTCACTGAGAACATAAAAAAAAGAAAATGCCCAGGCAACATGTCATATTATAATAATATAATTCATTATATTATTAGGATATAATAGGACTATTATATGATAAGGAAAATAAGAAGGGATGGAACTTAATAAACATGGAGCCGCTGATGCTGTGGCCTTGACCCTGGAGGTGGAGGGGTTAGTTACCACATGAAGAGAACATGGAACTTTAATTTTAACAAACATGTAGGTGCTGTACAAGGAAAAGATTCAGAACTCTGCGTGAAAAACATTCTTTCATAAAGTCTGGGCCGTAGAAACCTGAAGTTTTAGTGAAAGGTGGACATGAACTATCTACCCATCATCCAGCATTTGACAAGGAAGCTCTTATGTCTGGTGTCAGGAAAAAGTCTCCCTTTAGCAGTCTGAAGCTTGAACCTATGTCCCCTTCTGGTTTGGAGGCTAACTTTGCAGCACTGGAGAAGGCCAGAATTGCCAACCTGAGAAATTAATATAAAAGGTGGTCCTTGGGGTACTCTTAGGATGTACAGAAGAAGTAATGCAAAACTTCCTTGGAGGGTCATTCTCAGAACAAGTCAGCACATGAGACCCTGGGCAAAACCAAGCCGCTCTCAAAGAAGTGCAAAATTTTAAATTAAAATATGAAGAACTTATTTACCATGAAAGAAAAGTTTACAAGAATAACAAATAGGAGAATCATTGCTTTAATCAGTTGAAACAATAAATAACCTGAAGCCAACTATATAGCCAAACTATATAATAACCTGAAGCCAACTTTAATCAGCTGAAACAATAAATAACCCAAAGCCAATTAATAATGTGGAAAATGATTTAAAATATTAAATATATACCTATATGTATGTAAGAAGAACAAGAGGCCAGGGAAAAAAAAAGGACAGGATGCAATTCTTGAAATGACAGTTATAATAAGTGACTGCAAACGCAGTGGAAATCAGACAGTAGGCTCTTGCTCTACAGAAACTGAAGAAACTGGAAGATAGAGCTGAGGAAATATCACAGGTTACAGCTGAAAGATGACTTCTTTATGGAAGATAGCACAGAAAGGACCCACACGTATCTGTGAGGCATTCCAAAAAGACAGGACAGAGAGAAGAGAGAAGTGGCAATAACTGAAGAAGCAATGCTCACAAATTTCCAAAATCGATTCAAGACACAAATTCTCAAAGTGGAGAAAAACCGAAACATAAATCTCAAGGGAGATGAATGATACATTCAGCATAGGCACAGTGTAGGGAAACTGCAGAACACTGAAATGAAACAAAGTATCTTAAAAAGAGAGCTCATCTAGTAAAGGGAAGAGGGACAGATGGCAAGAGGTAGTAAGACCCGTCCTGGGTGAGCGCCAACAGTGAGAGAAGGCGGATCAAGGGCATCAGAACAGCCAAGGCACGGGAGCAACCCAGTGACCAGTAACAGAAAATGGGCTTCAGAAGGTGTGAGATATACAAGCACAATGGAATACTACTCAGCCATAAAGAAGAGTGAAATAACGCCATTTGCAGCAACATGGATGGACCTAGAGGTTATTGTACTAAGTGAAGTAATTCAGACAGAGAAAGACAAATTCCATATGATATCACTTATATGTGGAATCTAAAATATGGCACAAATTAATGTATATAGCAGAACAGACACAGACTCACAGACACAGAAAACAAATTTATGGCTACCAAAGGGGAGAGGGAGGGGGAGGTACAAATTAGGAGTTTGGAATTAACAGATTCAAACTGCAGTCCATAAAATAGATAAGCGACAAAGATTTACTGTAGAGCACAGGGAATTATACCCAATATCTTGTAATAACCTTTAATGAAATATAATCTGGAAAAAACTGAATCACTAGGATGTACCCCTGAAACTAGCACAATATTGTAAATCAACTATACTTCAATAAAAAAGAATATTTTGGAGATTAATATCTGAATAAGTTTGTTCCTGTGTGGTTTTGCTATTTACCACCTGCAAGTGGAAAGAGAGGAAAAACAGCCCACCTAAATATAACATTTTTCTTCTGGGCGCATAGAGCACCTAACACCAGGACTAAAGCTCTTCTGCTTCCGTATATATAATTTGATCTTGGGGCCTTCTCTCTATTTCAAATCAAATCAAATCAAAGATCCTCAGCTTCCACCCAAAATCTTTCACTTGGTGTTAAGACATGTAACTTGTCTGACTTTTTAAGTTCCCTTTTATTTTATTGATAAGGCATCAACTCTGTTGCATGAAAACATTTTTTTTCAGATTTTATCAAATTATAACAATCGAACATAGCCTTTACATTTATTTTTTATTTGAAATGTTCTTTGTATCCCAAAATATTTGGTAAATATTGCATGAGTAGTTGAAATGGGTATATTCTCTGAATCCTAGAAAATTTCATATGTGTCTCTTAATGTTACCTTTTAAAGTTAAAAAAAAAACTCCCAAAGACTTTCAGAATTTTGTTTTGTTTCCCACCATCAGCTAATAGTGTTTTGTTAGAAATTTCCTCTTCATATTTTTATTGATTTTTCCTTTAGTCTCACAAAGACTTTATTTTGTGTACTTTTTATTATGCCCTGGTGTTTGTAACATAAATATCATTGTTCTATTTTACTATATACTTATTTTTAACATTTCTATATTATATGACTTTAGATGAATCTCTCTAAGTAGCAAATAACTATGGTTTTATAATTCAGTTTGAGAGCCTTTGTTTTCAAGTAAGTCAATGTAGGTCATTTAATTTTATTGTCAAGATCACTGCTCTTGAGGGGTGGAGTCAAGATGGGGGAATAGGATGACACAGAATTTGTGTCTCTGCACAACTAGGGCACCAACCAGGCACTGGTGGGTGACCACGGACTCCTAAGGGGACGGGAGGAACCCCTAGCAACTGGATAGGACGTGGGGCGTGGGGCATGGTGGGAAGTGGGGGAGAGGAGAAGTGGAGGCGCAATGGGACTGGCGTCCCTGAGGGGCGGCTGGGGGAGGAGAGAAGTTCTTACATCCAGAGGGACCCACCCACTGTTAGGGGTCCAGTGGGGACAGGGGAGATGGGGGAGACGGTGGGGGAGGGTTTCAAAGAAATGGAAGGGAACAGGGCCAGCACTTTCCCTGTCCACTTGGGCACTGGTGAGCCTGTTGGGCTCCCAGCCTAATCCTCTGCTCTTGGAGCCTCCCTCCTGCTGCGCGGAGCCCAAGCTCTGCCCCTACACCCTACCAAGGGCCCCACCTCTACACTCAGAGACCTGCTCGGAGACACCCTTCAATGTGCTGGGCCCAAACCCCACCCACACTTAATAAAGGCCATATATAACAAATCCACAGCCAACATCATTCTCAATGCTGAAAAACTGAAACCATTTCCACTAAGATCAGGAACAAGACAAGGATGTCCACTCTCACCACTATTATTCAACATAGTTTTGGAAGCTTTAGCCACAGCAATCAGAAGAAAAAGAAATAAAAGGAATGCAAATTGGAAAAGAGAAGTAAGGCTGTCACTGTTTGCAGACGACATGATACTATAAATAGAGAATCCTAAAGATGCTACCAGAAACTACTAGAGCTAATCAATAAATTTGGTAAAGTAGCAGGATACAAAATTAATGCACAGAAATCTCTTGCATTCCAATACACTAATGATGAAAAATCTGAAAGAGAAATTAAGGAAACACTCCCATTAACCATTGCAACAAAAAGAATAAAATACCTAGGAATAAACCTACCTAAGGAGACAAAAGACCTGTATGCAGAAAACTATAAGACATTGATGAAAGAAATTAAAGATGATACAAACAGATGGAGAGACATACCATGTTCTTGGATTGGAAGAATCAACATTGTGAAAGTGACTCTACTACCCAAAGCAATCTACAGATTCAATGCAATCTCTATCAAACTTCCAATGGCATTTTTCACAGAGCTAGAACAAAAAATTTCACAATTTGTATGGAATCGCAAAAGACCCCAAATAGCCAAAGTAATCTTGAGAAAGAAAAATGGAGCTGGAGGAATCAGGCTCCCTGACTTCAGACTATACTACAAAGCTACATTAATCAAGACAGTATGGTACTGGCACAAAAACAGAAAGATAGATCAATGGAACAGGATAACAACTCAAATATAAACAATATTGATTTGCAATTTTCCTAATGACCCTTCCTAGCTGGAATTTGACTGAAGATTTCATGAACCTCAGAGCCTCACATACCAATCTCCCAGTGTATTCTATGAAAGAATATCCTTATTTGGCAAAGAGAAGAGTCAAACTTGAAAAAATAATTTTCTTTTTTATTTCTGGCCTTAAAAACAGAAACTCCTGGGGTTTTAATGAGAAAGCTCCTTTAACGTTAGTGGGGCTATTTTAGAGAAGTTCCCAGCAGAAAGCCTCAGGCTGTGCTCTGCTCTCTAACTAGTGCCTGTAAATATCTCACATGATGGTAGGTTTCTGGTCCTCAGAAAAATAAAGACCAAACTGTACAGTAAGTTTTAGATTTTTGTGTTTCGTATTAGGGGTTCTTGTTCTGTGTTTAGTGGATGATCAAACATCCCTGAGACACCACTTTGGTTTATGTTCTATATGCCATACCTTCCTTGACTTTTCTTGTTCTGCCACCTCTGATGACTTTCAATCAACCCAAAGACATGTATTTATTGCTGCCCTTCTTGCCTGCATCTTCTCTGTTACCCACCTAATAACTCAATGGCAGTAGAATTGACAAAAACCACAAAAAACATAACCGGAAAAGAATTGGGCTGGAGAAGATGGATGGAGGTGGGGACTAAAGGAAAATAAGTAAATCCTGCACAGGGACCCTTGGAATAGACTATGTCCTCTTGATGTATATGGGATCTGCTTTCCATATTATAAGAAGTGAGGAAATGTCAGTGCAGTATGGTGCGGAGAGCTGAGGACAGGAACAGGCCTTGTTTATGGCCCTGTTCTGGATGGACACCGCAGAGATTACAGCAATGGATAAAGTCAAGTCTCTACCACTGAGAAGTCTAGGATCTAGTGCGAGGTGGCCTCTCTAAAAACTAGGGCTAAAATATCAAGTGACTCCCTAATAAACATAATTAGGGACTAGGTATTACATACGAGCCAAACTATTAGTTACATTTGGGTCAAAATTTTACTTATGAAATGCCTCCTTGTTAAATGTTTTATTTTCTTTAAGTTTTTAGGTATATCTCCAGTCATTTCTCAGCCAAACTGGAGAAAATGAGGTTCCCCTTCAGTCCAGGGAGGAGGAGGTAGGGGTATGAAGAAGTAAAGCAATCACCCCTCCCGCCTCAGCTGCTGGGCATGTGCTCACAGCGGCCTCCATCCCCACACCCTGGAGCAGAGGTGAAGGGACAAGGCCACCTGTGCAATCTAGAACTTCTCCTTGCCTGGGGGAACAATGGTGACAGCCACCTCCTAGAACTCTTAAATCTGGGTCAGGATATTTGCCTGTCTGAGCTTACTAGCAGGAAATACAAGTTGTGCTTCTGTCGTGGCTCGTCCACACGTTCACTTGTCTCCGTGTGGGCTTTGAGCTCTCCCCCATCTCCAAACACAGAGGCTTGGTCTGCAACCTGGAACTTCACAGCCAAGCTGACATGAGTAATATCAGATCAGCATTAGTAAAGTGCTAAAGTCACAGTTAAATCCCATGCAACAGTTGGTCGGGAAGCATTTATTTACCACTTTTATAGACCATTGGATTTCCAAATGCTTCTGCAGAATTACTTTTCATTAGAACAAATTAATCACTTGGTAATTTTAGCTTTGATCCTCCATAACTTTGACACGTGTTTACGTTTTTTCTTTTGCTAAGGATTAACCCACTGCCTAAATCCAAGTCCTTTGAAAACATACCTAGACAAACTTGCTAAAAAGCAGCATTTGTGTGGCATTTCCTTCGATGTGTGCGGCCAGAGGAAACACAAGTCACCTTTCCTTTCAGGGGTATCTTTTGTAACAGCAAGGTCTCTCATTTAATTCCAGCCATTTGATATTGGATGAATTTCTATTGTTGCTTGTTACTCAAGGTAAATAATCTGTTTGGCAGATTAGAGTTTTGATCTACTCATATTAAAAAAAATATTTTATCTCAACGAATAGTGGGAAAACTTCTGCAACATTTCACGAAGCTGGAATTAAGTGGGGTGATTTTGCCCTAATTAGAGATCAGTTTGCTAGAATTTTACAATTCCAGGTGAGGAACTCATGGTAAAACGAACCCTAATAGACACTGTGGGCTGCCTTTCCTTCTCCACTGAGGTCAATGTAACCCAGCAACAGAATCATTGGTTCCTGCCATTCTTGTATGTCTCTCATTTTCTGTAATTTTCTTCATCTTTCATGACTGGATTTTTTCAGATAGCTCTGAACTTGGCGTGCTTTTTTTATTCTTTTTGGATAGCAGGGTGGACAGGCATCTGCTTCTGCAGTTGCTAACGTCAAATTTATTTGCCAAGAACAGAAGACAGGTTTCTCAACATTTTGCAAATAAATCCTTAAAAAAGAAAAGGATTTCATGGGAATGAGAATATTTTGCAGTTAAATACCATATGATATCACTTATATGTGGAATCTTAAAAAATGATACAAATGAACTTATTTACAAAACAGGCTTAGACTCATAGACATAGAAAACAATCTTATGGTTACCAAAGGGGAAAGGGGGGAGGAGGGATAAATTGAGAATTTGGGATTAACAGATACAGACAACTATGTATAAAATAGATAAACAACAAGGACCTGCAGTATAGCACAGGGAACTATATTCAGTACCTTGTAATAACTATAATGGGAAAGAATCTTAAGAAGAATATATATTTGTGTGTGTAAACATATAAAATTGGATCACTTGGCCGTACATCTAAAACTAACACAACTTTGTAAACCAACTATACTTCAATAAAAAAAGAAAGTATCCCTTAAAAAAATTAATGGAAAACTTGTTCAGTATTTTTGGAGATGAAAAATATTCATAAATCATACATTTGCTTCTTGGATGGGCATAAATCTCTGACTGTCTCACCTTCTCTACTCAGAGGTATCTGCATTAGATCTCGTAAAAATTTCAGAGTGATGGCCAAAACAATAACAGTTCAAGAATGCTTTTTCATTTAGTTTGCTATCACCAATCTCTGCAGGAAGTGAAGAGCACTTTATTTTTTTTAAAATTTTTTTAATTTTAATTTAATTTTATTTTTAACATCTTTATTGTAGTATAATTGCTTTACAATGGTGTGTTAGTTTCTGCTTTATAACAAAGTGAATCAGTTATACATATACATATATGCCCATATCCCCTCCCTCTTGCTTCTCCCTCCCACCCTCCCTATCCCACCCCTCTAGGTGGTCACAAAGCACCAAGCTGACCTCCCTGTGCTATGCGGCTGCTTCCCACTAGCTATCTATTTTACATTTGGTAGTGTGTATATGTCCTTGCGACTCTCTCACTTCATCCCAGCTTACCCTTCCCCCTCCCCGTGTCCTCAAGTCCATTCTCTACGTCTGCGTCTTTATTCCTGTCCTGCCCCTAGGTTCTTCATGACCTTTTTTTTTTTTTCTCTTAGATCCCATATATATGTGTTAGCGTACGGTATTTGTTCTTCTCTTTCTGACTTACTTCGCTCTGTATGACTAACGCACCTCTTGAGTACACATGCCTTCAGGGTTACTCACACTTTGTACTCATGTGGTCCTGTTGGGAGTTTCAGGAAGATAGATAAGGAGGTGCCTCCTGTTTGTAGGTGAAAAAAAAAAGACGTCATGTGCAGCCAATGCTTAAAACTCCGCTTACGTTTTCAAGAGGTGTCTATGGCCAAGCCTTCTTCTCACAGATTGTGGAAGATTGAAGAGGCTTGGGGCAAAGTCCCAGCAGGTTGTTCGATTTCTTTTATGTCTTATTTGTCGCTTCATGACATTGTGGATGCTTATTTTTACCTCGTTTCACCTCTAGAGAATGTTGCCAGGGGACACACTGAATGCTTGCTAGCATCCTCGGTGTCTTCTCTGTTTACCCATCTCCAGAGAAGCTTATGCAAACAACATGCTGATGTTTCATGATTTTAAATTCCAGGGGAGCAAATAAGCCCCTTTCTTAGAATGATACCAGGAGAAAAAAAATAGAAAATAAACCCAAATTAAATTTCACCAGTCATGGCCAAATTCTCATCTTTTGTAACTTTATTAGGAAATTTTATGAAAAGCCTCTTAGCCACTTTTATGTATAACTTTTTCCCCTTTTTAACAAAATATTGCTTCAAAATTCATAAAGGATAAGAAATCAAATGACTAGCTTTGACATGTTAAAGATGTATGGCTTTTACGTACTTTTAAAATGAACTATTCATAAATCCACTAACTGTAAGTTATAAATTGACTTTCCAAACAAGTTTCTCTTAAGTGGACATAGTTGCTGTACTAAATGTATTTCTACAAGCTGCCATAAATTATTTCTGAATTACTTATTGCTAAAAAATAAACGAACAGGTTTCCCCCCTTTCTCTCCACCTAAAACCACGTATTATTTAGTTAGACTTCAAAATATTGAACTTGACATGAATAATCTTGACACTGAAAAAGCTAACCCCAACTTAAATATTTATTTTCTCAATTCCTTAATGCAATATTCAATCAATAGCAGTTAATTTTAGTAAAATCACATTTGGACAATATATTGCAAGGAAATGGTTAATGTAAATCCAGAATTTTGATATGATAACATCAATATGTATTTTATACAAATGAATCAGCTCTATTTTTCTTGAGTTCTGAAGAACATAAGTTTCTAATTCTAGAGATGTTTTAAAGCTGAACTCAGTGGTAAAGGGCTGCTGAATCAATGCCATGCTGTGAGTTCTCTGCATGTGCCCTGTGGGGTGTAGACTTTGGTACAGTCTCATCTTGGGGTGAGAAGTGTGTGTTGCACGGGCTTGGGGGTAAGGAAGATTCTGGTTTCTAGAGACTGAAAATTTCCATAGAAAAAATATTAAGAATAACTTAGGGCTTCCCTGGCGGCGCAGTGGTTGAGAGTCTGCCTGCCGATGCAGGGGATGCAGGTTCGTGCCCCGGTCCAGGAGGATCCCATATGCCGCGGAGCAGCTGGGCCCGTGAGCCATGGCCGCTGAGCCTGCGCGTCCGGAGCCTGTGCTCCACAACGGGAGAGGCCACAACAGTGAGAGGCCCGTGTATGGCAAAAAAAAAAGAATAACTTAAAGTTTTCCGTTGTAACATATTTGCCCTAATGACTTTTATAAAATCATATTCCATTTTAAATATAATATAATTGCATTTAAACTTTGGGGAAGTGGAAAAAGAAAAAATCAGTCATAGCTGCACTGCTCTGATGTTAACCACTGTTAACATCTTGCTGCAGTTTACCCATTGTTTGTCATTTTCCATATTTTATGCTCCAAATTCCTTATTTGACACAGCTTTTTCAGGCAGATAATACTGAATTATCTATGGAGAACTTACTACAAGTACTTTACATACATTATCCCGTTACGTCTATACAACATTCCTGTGAGGCAGGGACTATTTATTACCTCTGTTTCACAGACAAAAGAAAATTGAGGAAGGCTTATGAAGGTTAATTAATTTGTCCAGGTCATACGGCTAGTAAATTGCTATGTCTGGCCTCAACTCAAGGAAGCGCCTAACTTTAGAGCTCTTGATTTAAATGTTATGCTATATTGTGTCTCTACAAAGTTGCTTTTGGTGGAATTTATGTAGATTGAAAATAAAATTATCTGACTATTGCCAGAAAAAATTTTTACCATGTTTCTCTGTTAAAGATACAAGTAATGGGCTCCAAGCTAATTTTGTAGATTGATTATATTGTTCAAATTTATTGGCCTAATTTTTCTTATCAAAATTATGGTTGGCAATAACTTTAAGGGATATTTGGCTCAGTAACTAACTGAATTACCTTTAATTTTGACTGAATTTTCCTTCCTCCCCTGTAGGTTCTCAATCCTTCCCTTTTCTGTTTTTTTTTTTTTTTTTTTTCCTGGACTGTGGTTACCTTACTTAATAAGTGAATATGTTTAGTGCTGCAAAGACACTTGCACACTGAAATTCGTATTTACTCTTTGGCTTTAAAAAGGGATCAAGGCAAAATTAATCACGCTTCCTTTTAAAATTTATTTCTGCAAGTGCAAAGCCACAATGGTGCTTGAGATTTCGGATTGTATAGAAAATGAAACTTGGAGAAAGGATGAGTGAATTGCAGGCAGGAAGGCATAACTTACAAAAAATCAGTCTGAATTTTTATTGCCCAGTTTCAAGGGCGTAAATCACTGTTGATGAAGAATGTGATTGTTTTTTGTGTAACTGTCTTTTTTATATCCAGAGCTAGACATTAGCAGCTGCCCAAGCAAACCCTTCAGTGCTCTTTTGAGCAAATTGAAATGCTGAGAATCAGGAGAGTTTGGGGAAGAAAGACGATTTAGAGATGGTTTAAGCAGCTGCACAGAATCTGAATGAGGTTTTGGCTTTTCCTACCAGATTATTTATTAGATAAAGAGTGATAATAGCAAAGGTTTGTCATATTCACATATCATAATGTACTCTAGGTCCTCAGAGTGAAACGCAGAGGGGAGAATTCCTCTCCTGGAGACAAAATCAGGAGCCCTCTCCTCCACACTGTCTGTAATCAGGGATGGAGAGCAAAGGAGAGTAAAAATTGGGACAACACTACCCCACATGTATTCTTGTGAGTTATACAGGCATCGTGGGGTAGTAGTGAATTGAAACCAGCACCATTTACAATAGGCAAGACATGGAAGCAACCTAAATGTCCATCGACAGATGAATGGATAAAGAAGATGTAGTATATTTATACAATGGAATATTACTCAGCCATAAAAAAGAATGAAATAATGCCATTTGCAGCAACATGGATGGACCTGGAGATGATCATACTAAGTGAAGTAACTCAGGCAGAGCAAGACAAATACCATATATGGTATTCCAGTTATATGTGGAATCTAAAATATGATACAAGTGGATTTATTTACAAAACAGAAATAGACTCACAAACATAGAAAACAAACTTATGGTTACCAAAGGGGAAAGGAGGAGGGAAGAATAAATTGCGAGTCTGGGATTGACATATGCACACTACTCTATATAAAATAGGTAATCAACAAGAGCCTAAGGTATAGCACAGGGAACTCTACTCAATATTTTGTAATAACCTATAAGGGAAAAGAATCTGAAAAAGAATGGATACGTGTATATGTATAACTGAATCACTTTGTTGTACACCTGAAATTAACACAACATTGTAAATTAACTATATTTCAATAAAAATTTCTTTTAAAAAAAGGAAGAAGAAAGAATAGGTACAATGGATACCTGGAGATGTCTGTCTCTGTCACTAATTAGAGTGTTAACTTAAGAGACAACTAACCTCTCTGGGTCTTAGTTTTCTCCTTTGAGCACTGTGAAAAGATTGGACTGGTTGACCCCTTCTCTTATCACATTCTTTGCAATTTCAGTAGCCTCATGATTCTTAATTGGTGTTGAGCACGTAGGAAGTCATTACATAGCTTCTGATTAAGTGGCTCTCGAATCAGATGTAGGTGAACCTGGGGGTGACCACATAATACAGGACAAAAAGGAATACAAGCTTCACATGATTGATGAATAATACGTAAGTGGTACTGAGGAAGGAAGGATTATACATGATACATTTCATATTTTAATGGACGGTGTTTGAACTGAACATGTTCCTTGATTTCCATGAGGACTTTAATGCCTGAGGTGACAGTCTTCAGAGTGAAACCAAATTCTTTTCTTTAATAATAATTTTTAAATTAAATTAAATTAAATCAAATTTTTATTGAAGTATAGTTGATTGAAAACACTGTTAATTTCAGATATATATATATATATATGGGGATATATATAAAAGAATATAATATATAAATATATAATATAAAAGAATATACATATATTCTTTTTCAGATTCTTTTCCATTATGGTTATTACAATAGTTCCCTGTGCTATACAGTAGGTCCTTGTTGGTTATCTATTTCATATACAGTAGTGTGTGCATGTTAATCCCAAACTCCTAATTTATCCCTCCCCCCTTTCCCCTTGGTAACCATAAGTTTGTTTTCTATGTCTGTGGGTCTGTTTCTCTTTTGTATATAAGTACATTTGTATCATTTGTTTTTTAGTTTCCACATATAATTGATGTCATATGATCAAATCACTGACTTCTGTAACATATCCATAAAATTAGATCTAAGTGGAATCTTGGCTTAAGTGACTCTTAACATGTAAGTTCTTCAACAGGTAGGGTAATGCTGTGGCTTGGATTGTGTCCTCCCCAAAACGTCTGTCGAAATCTGACTCTCCATCACCTGTGAATTTGATCCTACTTGAAAATAGAGTCTTTGTAGATTTAGTCAAGTTAAGGTCATGACGAGGGACCTTAATCCAATATGACTGATGTCCTTATTTGAAGATGGAAAATTGGGCACAGATGCAGAGACATAGGAAAACGCTATGAGAATGGAAGCAGAGGTTGGAAGGAAACACCTACAAGCCAAGGAACTGAGGATGCTCGGCTGTGACCCGAAGCTGGGAGCGGGGCACAGAGCAGATGTCCCCTCAGAGTCTTCAGAAGGAGCCAACCCTGCCGACAACTTGAGCTCAGACTTAGGGCCTCCAGGTTTGCAAGACAATGCATTTCTGTTGCATTAATCTACCCAGTGTGTGATCATTTGTTTTGGCAGCTCTAGGAAACCAGTAGAGGTAGGAAACTTATTCCAAGCCATTTAGTCCTGGATGATGAGACTAAAATAAATCCAAGTTGTAGAGAAAAAGTTTAGGTAGTCAGCTATTTCCTTCCTCACTGATGGAAACCAAGCTTCGAGAAACCTGAGGATTCTGGCCTTGAGATAAATGTTCTCACTAATCAGCAGAAAGGAAGCCTTTCTTCCTCCTAGGTTTAGAAGCTGTTCACAACTGCCCGCAGGGTCAACAGCTTGTGAACTTTGCGACTCTGCTTTCTACCATTCTAGTGAAAACAATTTCAAAGTTGAACTGTTTTAAGATGAAAAGGTAGGGATCACGCCTAGTATTCCAGATTCCGGTGTATATACGTGTGTTTATGAAGACAAAGAACAGCAGATCTCAGTGAGCTATCATGAGGCTCTTCGCGTGGCTGACTAGCTCTCACAGCAACCATATAACATTATTTGTCTATTGTACCAACATGTAAACTAATAGTAGTTATATGCTGTGCTCTCTGTCACCTCTTCCTCACCCACCTCCTCCCAAGGAAATCAGGGGAGCACCTTGGGGACACCAAATCTATCTAAATTGCTTAATAGTTAAAGACATGAAAGGGGTACATATTAATTGATCAGGTAAATGTTATACGCTTAAGTGCTAGCTAGCACTGTGCCACGTGTTTGAAGCGCTGTGCCAGATGCTTTAAACAAAATATCAAGGCATGATCCCTGCCTTCCGGGAACTTAAAATGCGGTAAAAATAGGGATCAAGAGTACAGACCCAGGGCTTCCCTGGTGACGCAGTGGTTGAGAGTCCGCCTGCCGATGCAGGGGACACGGGTTCGTGCCCCGGTCCGGGAAGATCCCACATGCCGCGGAGCGGCTGGGCCCGTGAGCCATGGCCGCTGAGCCTGCGCGTCCGGAGCCCGTGCTCCGCAACGGGAGAGGCCACAAGAGTGAGAGGCCCGCATACCGCAAAAAAAATAAATAAATAAAAGAGTACAGACCCAGGAGTCAGGGTGTCGTGGCTTTGGTCTGACCTCCATGCAAACTGTTTCAGAAACGTTGGGCAAATTACCCTCTCTCTGCTTCACTTCTTCGCTCATCAAATGATAGCAGCTACTACATATGCCAAAAGAGTTATTTAGGTTAAATCCTTATATAATAGTAAGTGTTTAATAAATACTGACTATTGTTATATTACTGACATTACTTTTGAAATTAGTTTGAGAAGTAACATTAACGAACACAACAATTTTAGAGAAGACTCTTAGGAATAAGTGCTAAGAAGCAAAACTCTACTGTGAAATATATCTATATCTGTATCTATATCTATAATATAAATATATGGAAAACGATATATAAATATATATACAGAATTCATTGCATGTTAGACTTCACTATTTTAATCTTGGTGACTGAGAAAGAGCCAGTATTACGGGCCAATAAAGGAGGGCTTAGCAGTAGGTTGGGTAGAGAAAACAGTCAGACCAAGTAATTTTTTTCATCAACTGGGTGGAAAGGAAAAACTAGCAAATTTCTTTTCTTAGAACTTTGTATTTGACTGAATGTTTTTAAAAGGATTTCTGTGAATGTCATTCTCATTGCTTAAAATGAATAGAATACTAAAGCTTACGTCACCAAATCTTAGTTGTGGTAGCAGAATAATGATCCCCTAAAGATATCCATCTCCTAACCCTTAAGTCCTATGAATATTTTACCTTCCAGGGCAAAAGGGACTTTGCAGAGATGATTATGTTAAGAATCTTGAGGTTGTCGAGAGAATGCTGGATTTTCCACATGGGCACAGTCTCACCATGGGTCATTAAGGGCAGAGAATCTTTCCCTACTGTGGTCAGAGGGAGACAGGACTCCAGAACAACAGTCAGAGAGGTTGCTGTCTTGGAAGACGGAGCAAGGAAGCCGTGAGCTGAGGCATGTGGGTGGTCTTTGGAAGCTGGAAAAGGCAAGACAATGGATGCTCTCCTAGAGCCTCCAGGATGAAATGCCGACATCTAGACTTTTGCTCACTGAGACCTGTGTCAGACTTTTAACCTGTAGAATTATACATAAGAAAATCGTGTTGTTTTAAGCCACTAAGTTTAAGATAATTTTTAACAATGGCAACAGAGATCTGAGCTATCAGGTACTGTACCCTATCAAAACAAGCTAGGAAGAGGACATTTTCAGCCTTTCCCTGCTGTCTCTTTAACTGCCTGTTGCTTTTTCCTTTGTTCCTTTAGTTGTTGTTGTTTTTAATTGTTAATATTTATTTTTATTGATAAAACTCTAGTGACGATATGGTCAACAGAACTACACCGCTCAACACTTTCTCCCTTTAGTTGTTTTTAAAAGGTGAGGGATAACTTCGTCTTCTGCACAAGATATAGTATCAGTGACTGAATATTACCCTCCTGCTTGATAAAACCAAAAACCAGAAACAACCACCCAAAAAACAGACAGTATGTAAAAAGTGTTTTCAAGACACTGGGCATCAGACTCAAAGCATAACGATCCCCGAAAAGAAAGCAAGTCCTATCATTTCCCCAGTTTACTGCCCCAGGTCACAGCAGGGAGAGGGGGGAGACCCAGGTGCAGCCCAGTGGATTACTGAGTTGAAGAGTTGGATGTGAGGGTTGATCTGGGGAGACCAAGGAGGCTGGAGTTCTCAGGACAGAGCCCTGGAGACTACAGAGCTGCACAGAGTTCGCTCCTTGGAGATCTAAAGAGTAGATTTTCCTTGGAGTCGTCATCAGAGCACTGGTCAGTGCAGGGGAAGAAATAACCATCCAAGCCTAAGGAAACAACCAACCAAAAGTGTCAGCAGGAACAGTGATTGGCACTTACACAGCCTGGGAATAGTTCCCGTTTCCAGTAGCCATGCTGGAAAAACTCATAATTCAAGATAGCTCCTGCCCAAGTACCAGGAAATTATTAGTCCTAGACTGAGTACCTCTCTGGAGCTGCCTAAACAATCAGAAAGGCAAGCTCAAAAAGCTTAAATTATTTCCAAGTCCTTAACTGAATCCTAGAATAAAGCCCCAAACAAGGCAAAATTTCACTTTTCTAAAATTTTTATTAAAGTGAATCTTACCAGGCATGCAAAGAAGTAAGAAAACATAATGCAGAGTGAAGAGAATAATCAGAAAATCAAAAATGACCTAGAACTGCCTCAGATGTAATAATTAGCAAAAAAGGACATTCAAATAGTTATAACTGTTTTCCATATGTTCAATGTGTTCAGTAGAGAAAGACTACATTCAAAATTTTAGAGGCTAAAGCTACAATGTATGACATTGGATGGAATTAACAATTTTCATCACAGAAGAAAAAACCAGTGAACTTAAAGCCATAGTAGCAGAAACTATACATAATGAAAAGCAGAGAGGAAAAATTAAATGAAAAGCATCAGTGGGTTGTAGGAAAATTTTAAGCAGGCTCATGTAATTCAGGTCCCTGATGGAGAGAAGTGGAGGGGCAGGAAAAACATCTGAAGAAATGATGGCCAAAATGTTTCCAAATTTGATGACAATTTTAATACTATAGGATCAGTTCATCCAAAGCATTTAAGGATTCTAAACGTTTATGCCTCTAGTAACAGACACATGAGGCTGAACAGATAGAACTGCAAGGGAAAGTAGAAGTGTCCTCAACTATGGTCAGAAATTTCAATACCCCTCTCTCAGTAAAGGACAGAACAAGAAGAGAAAACATTAACAAGAATGTAATAAAACTTAACCGCACTATTTCCAACCTGGTCTATTGGACATTTATAGAATACTCTACCCAACAAAAGAATAATATGCAGTTTTTTCAATTGCATGTGGAATATTTACCAAGATAACTCACATTCTCAGTCATAAAATAAATCCCAATCAAAACCTCAGCAGGTGATTTGTAAAAATTGGCAGGCTGATTCTAAAATTCATACAGAGGTACAAAGGATTTAGAATAGCCAAAACATTTTTTAAAGGAACAAATTTAAAGGACTAATCCTAACAGATATCAAGACCTTTAATAAAGCCACAGCAATCAAGTAATGTGGTATTGCCTTTAAGGTAGACTAATAGATCTATTAAAAGGATAGAGGTCCAGACATAGACTCACATGTATAGGGACAATGGATTTTTGACAAAGGCGAAAGTAATTCCATGGAAAAAGGATAGTCCTTTCAATAATTGATGCTGGAACAATTGAATATCTATATACAGAAACAAAAAACAAAATACATTGGTCCATACTATAGTATGGAAAAAGGAAAAAGGATAGTCCTTTCAATAATTGATGCTGGAACAATTGAATATCTATATACAAAAACAAACAAAAAAATACATTGGTCCATACTATATCTCACCGTATACAAAATTAACTTAAAATGGATTATAGGCCTAAATGTCAAACCTAACATGGTAATAATTCTAGATGTAAACATAGGAGAAAATCTTTGTGACCTTGTGTTAGGCAAAGGTATCTTAGATACATTACCAAAAGCGTAATCCACAAGGAGTAAATTGACAAATTGGACTTCATCAAAATTTTAAAAAATCTGCTCTTCCAAAGACACTCTTAAGAGAAAGAAAAGCCAAGCCATATACCAGGACTTGTATCCAGAATATATAAAGAACCCTCAGAACTCAATAAGTACAAAGAACCAAGCCATCAAAAATAGGCAAAAGATCTGGAGTCAATTCACAAAAGGAGATTTAAAAATGGCGAATAAGTACACACACAAAAATGCTCACTCATTAATATTAGGCAAATGGAAATTAAAACCACAATAGGATGTCACTACAGACTGTGCAAAAAGGACAAAAATGTAAAAGACTGACGACACCAAATGTGGGCAAGGATGTAGAGGAATACAGCACACATACACTGATGGCGAAAATGTAAAATGATACAACCACTTTACAGAACAATCTGGCAATATCTGTAATAATAAAACATATAGCTATCACATGATCTAGTCATTCTGTTCCTAGCCATTTATTCGAGAAAATTACCCAGATACTTGTACACAAGTATTCATAGCAGCTTGATTTGTAATAACCAGGGACAGGAAACCATCCAAATGTGTATCACATGTGAATAGATAAACAAGCAGTGGTACATCCATACAATAGAACATGAGTAAGTAAGAAAAAGTGACGACCTATTCATACATGTATCAGAATGGATGATTTCAAAATAACTCTGCTGAGGGAAAGAAGCCAGACAGAAAAGGAACATGTACGTTGTGACTTATATATAACTCTAGCTATATTCACAGTAACACACTAATTTATAGTAATCTAATCTGTACTAGTCTATAGTAACATAAAGCAGATTAGTGTTTGCCTGAGCGGGGGGAAGTGAGAAAGGGATGGCAAGTTTGGGAGCTGGATCTATGCGTCATTTTGGTTGTGGTGATGGGCTTCACCACGTGGACATATGTTACTCAGTATGGGCTGTGCGGATTAAATGCATTTGGACCTGCAAAGTTCTAAAAAGTATGTTAAAAAAGTAGATGCTTGCAATTCTTAAATATTAACATAGTGTCTAAATTAAAGTATTTCCTGTATCAGAGTTTTATCATTTTCAACTCAGTTTCTTACAATTAGAACCTTTCTTCTCATCTTCTGTTTTTTTGTTTTTTTGATCCTCTTCCTTTCAAGAGTTTTTTCCCCCCCTTTGGTTACTCTTTTTTTTTACTTCTCTCTTTATTCTTATTCTAAAAATGCAGCCCTACTGCTTCTCTTGCTACCACTAGGTTTCTTTGTCAGTGAAAGCAATGGATCTAATGAAGGGGAAAAGGTAAGCTTTTTCATAATTGTAGTCCTCTGGAGTTAATGCAAGAAACAGTGGAATAAATCACCAGATCCTACCTGTTCATAGATAGTATAACTGGGACTCTTATAAGGAAATAAAACAGCATTTTAGTTCTCAATTTATTCAGGAATATTAGAGGTGGGATGGGAAGTAAAGAGAATTGCAGTGTGTCAACTCAAATGATCCATTCTTAAGAATGTCTTTTCTTTCCAAAATAGAAAGGGGATATAGGCTAGAGAAATCTAAAGATGAAGCAAAATAGTTGTAATAATCCTCTCATCTAGGAAGCGCTATGATGGTGGCACAAAATAGTCCTGCAATTTTCTTTCCACTAAATGAAAGAGGAGGGAAGTGTAGAGACCAGCAGTGATTATTTAATACAGGTTAAGAGTAACTAGCATCAAATAGCATTTCATCCGT
This sequence comes from Leucopleurus acutus, assembly GCF_964270905.1. Lineage (NCBI taxonomy): Eukaryota > Metazoa > Chordata > Mammalia > Artiodactyla > Delphinidae > Leucopleurus > Leucopleurus acutus. The sequence goes on from NC_139146.1 coordinate 155,061,437, forward strand.
GCCCTGTAATAATACCTTTTATTCCTTGTATGTATCACCATACATATAAATAAAAATGTCTTCACATAAGTTTAGTTTCATAAACTATTTTGTAGGAAAAGTGTCCTGAAGACATAAGTACCATAGCAACAGCTAATGTTGGTTTTATTCAACCACAGTGAATCATACAAAATATATTAAAGGAAAGAAACAGAATCAATAGTTTTATCGATAGTCTACACTTTAAGAAATATGGACATGTCATTTTGCATAGCAACTCATGAATGTTTGTGGTCTATTGCTTTAGAATATTGTGATTTATTATTTCCTTATTGTTAATAAAATGATTTTTCTATGGAATTGCTTGTGGCCATTATAGCTTGAGCTGTGACCACAATTCTAGACAGTTTTGGCCATTATGTGGGTTAAGAACCTATAAAAATTGTTTCCATGTTGGGCCTTTTGTGTCTCCATGGAAACTCTCCATGAGTTAAGTGTTTATGAATGATTCGTGGTCCTTGATGAAGCAAACTTTCTATGAAACAAATGCCTTCACGAGCCATTTTTGTGTGTGTGAAAATTTCAGAATCTTTCCCCCTAAGATTCAGTGCCCAATTTACTTTTGCTGGTTTTAGTTCGTTCAGTTTAGTTACCAGTGTGCTTCTAATTTTTGTTTTATCTATTGCACTTGCAAATTCCTCTGTTTCTGCTTTCAAACAGTTCTGTGGTGGTAGTGAAAGGCTGCCAGGTCCTGTCTCAGAAGTGACTGTTCTCTTTCCGACATTTTATTCAGTGCAGAGTTGCAAATAGACAACCATGCTTTCAGTATCACATCTGGCTAAGAGGCTTCCCTATTTCTTAAATCATTCTTGGAACAGAATTAATTTTCCTTCCATTTTCTTTATAGCACAATTGTAATGACGCTAAGCAGACAGACATTCTTATTTAAGAGGCAAAGCCAAAGTATTTCCATCAAGTATTTAAAATATTAATTTCTTAAATTCATACTACTCATTTTTATCAGAATATTTTAAACTTATACTGTTATTAGCCTATATATTTAGAATTTTACCCAGGAATACAGAGGTATTCCAATGTTTTTGGTAATAGCATTCTAATTGCAGTACTTTAACACCCGTATTAGAGAATACTAGCACTACTAACTTAATATTTAAATAAACTTTAAAAAATGTATTTCCGGGCTTCCCTGCTGGCGCAGTGGTTGAGAGTCCGCCTGCCGATGCAGGGGACGCGGGTTCGTGCCCCGGTCCGGGAGGATCCCACATGCCGCGGAGCGGCTGGGCCCGTGAGCCATGGCCGCTGAGCCTGCGCGTCCGGAGCCTGTGCTCCGCAACGGGAGAGACCACAACAGTGAAAGGCCTGCGTACCGCAAAAACCAAAAACCAAAAACCAAAAACCAAACAAACAAACAAAAAATGTATTTCCACAGAGCTCTGGCCATACAGGCTACACTCTGTGAAAACTGTAGTCATCCTGGTGGAGGCGTGGGAAGGGTATTTTCCTGTTTTGACTTGTATTTCCCTGATAGCTGATGAGGTGACCATTTTTTCATATATTTCTTAACTGTTTGTATATCTTGTTTTGGAGAAATACCAATTTGGATTCTTTGCCTGGTTTTAATTGGGTTGTCATTTTATGGTTGAGTTAGACTTTTTAAAAAATTAATGAGGGTGGCTTCCCTAAAGCTATTTTTTAGCTGGTGAGTTTTAGCTGACTTAAAAGAAATGATTTCCACTCTTAATGTAGAGCCTGTTCTACTTAAACCTAATGGATAACATTGATTTTTATATAAAAGTATCAGTATCGTTTTATATTTATTTAAAAATCAATCATAGCAAAATGATTTCATTAAGCAGTACTTTTAAAACAATGCCATCTTCTCCCTCAAGGATAGCGTTTCTTGGGAAGAAACACATAGAGCATATTTTGGAAAGCAAGAACTGCTTATTGCTTGACAAACAGTAGGGCCTGATATCATGAAGACTTTTACAGTTCCAAGAAGACCTTGGACTTTAGACAATGACAATATTGTTTGAATAGAAGTCATTTTTTAAATGGCGCTAACTTTTTCCTACCCTGACTTGGTAATTTCCCCTGAATGTCTCTGTAGGAAAATTAACAGCGTTGTGAAAATCAGCTGCGTGTCTGAATCTTTAAAACGTGAAGCGGGCTGGATGTCACAGCAGGAAATAAAAATATTTTCTGCAAAACAGCAATATTCTAATCTATTGACCGTGCAGCTCCCTGGAAATACACGTTTGATTTTTAACACTCTTTGTAGAGTGGAAAAGTAAATTACAATACAAATGAAAATACTAGAAAAATGATTTAGAAAAAACATTATTAGTATATTTTTCCAGACAATTGTCAAAGGGTCTTCAAGAATTGTATCACTTGTAATTTGTAAAAAAAATTTTTAAATTATATTCTTGGCATTTTCATCATTTAAACAAATCTGTCTTTCACAATAAAAACACACATTAAAAAATTTCAACCACCACAAATTAATCTCTTTTTACTTTAAAAAATTAATACTTAAGGGGTAAAATTTTCCTTAAGTGTTTTACCTGCAAGTTTCCTGAGCACAGAGACTTGCCTTGTGGACCACAGAACCTGGCATATAATAAGTACATAATATATGTTTATTGGATGAGTGAATTAAAGCTATTTTTTAATTGGTGAGTTTTCACTGAATTAAAAAAATGATTTTCACCCTGCTCAAGTTCATCCTAGTACCTACCATTGATTTTATTTAAAGGTATCAGTATAATTGCAAACTTTATAAAGTAAAGGCCACCCCAAACTGGGGTTCCTTCGGTGCACGTGGTCTGCTTCAGCCCAAGAGGGACTGGAGTATTTAGAGCCACTAGGGATGGAGAGAGAAGGAAGGTTGGGGGGAGAGAGGGCTTTGGCAAGAGGGGTGAAGGGAGTGCCTCCCCTCCCCCCTGCCCCTCCATCTGGCAAGAGGGGCAGGTCTGGGGCAGGGGGCTGAAGAGGGTTCTCAACGGCTGGCCCTCCACAGTGAAGAGGCGGCTCCCTAGCTTGTCTGCAGGGCTCAGTGGTCCTAGGGTCCTTCCTGGTCCTTCTCGTAGCAGTGAACTTGGTCCCCGTTGTCAGCATATTCCTGACGGCCTCCTTGGGGCTGGCAGAGATCACTGTGCTCCGAACGGATGCAGACTCAGGGACCCAGAGGTTAGACACCAGGCCCTCCTCCTTGCTTTCCTTATTACACTTTTAAATAATAATGTTTTTTTCTTTTCCCTAAAGCAGGCTCCCTATTATGGCCAAGGATGTCTGTGAGTGTTACTGATGAAAGGAGGAATGAAACCCTTGGACATAGACTTCCCGCAGGGTTGCAGCTATTGAAGGATGGTCTGTGAGCCCTTTGCCCTTTAACCTCTCCCACCCTGCGAATTCCGGCTACACTCAGTGCCTGGCAGAGGTCACAGGCCTACCTCTCAGCAGCATTTGCCGGCAGTTCCTTTCAGATTCTTGGGAAAGAAAAGGAAGAGGAGATACATTCGCCTTTTACATTGTTTAGCCAATGATTTACAAAACAAACAAACATTGGTTACCACTGGAAAGATTGTTGCCAACTATGTTTGTCCCAGGACATCATTCCTTCCTGATGCTGGATATTTTTAGCCAATGCTAGATTAGCACTGCAGCCAAACTGTGTAACAATGACTCTACAAAGCCAGTGCTGAGATGTAACAAAAATGGAAAGCATTTGACTGGCAACAAACCAATTATTTCAACAATTTTCTTTTACTTATAAGAATGCAAGCAATCTTAGGCATGAGTTGGTATTTTTAGAATCCTTATTATAATAAGTTTCTTTCAGTTCTAGGCTCAATTAAGAAATTGAAATTATGTAGGAAAGAACAAGCATGACAACAAACCTCACTTCACCTTAATCATGACCATGAATGCATCGCTTTTTCCTCCCTAGAGAGAGAAATGCTGAGGGGAGATAATTAAATTCATTTGGAATTGAAAAGAAAATTGAGGAAGTAAAATATAAAAGAGATTTTGGGGGATAAAGGACCTTAGAGATGTAATCTAGCGATTACTCAGCTGTTCTTATTCTGCTCAGATATTTAAGCCCAGGAATGTTCATTTCACAAGAACATCCTGCACAAGAGACCAGGCAATAAATCTGAAAACTGAGTAACAAGTAAACTGTCACACATCTACCAAAGAGAAAATATGCAAAAAATAACCCCTCACTAAACACATGCCACAAACTCATGGTCAAACATGAAGAATTTCACTTAAACACTGACAGTCTTTCCTGCTATAGAATTAGCAAATTATCACTGCTCCAAGTGATGAGAAGTAGATGTTGTGACGGGGGGAAAGTCTTCTGGTTGGTCCTCAGCAACAGTAAATGATAGATGTTCTGTCTCTGACCTCGACTGACCAATTTTTAACATCTTGCATGATTGACTTTGTTATTCTCTCTTGCTCTCTCTGCCTTTGTCTCTCTCTCTGTCTCTTTCTCACACAAGCACATATACACACACACTGTGGTTTGTTTTTGTTCTTTATCTGAACCATTTGAGAGTAGGCTGCATATGCCACACTCCTTTATCTGTTGTGGCTTTCATGCGGAGCCATTGTCTCTGCTTTGAGCTTCTGCACGTAGGGCCATAGTGAACAAGTGTGATGCTTTAGGCTTCCGCATGGTTAAACCAGGTAGCCAGGCTAAAGCATCTTGTCTGGGTTTTATATTCCACATAGTTGCACAGAACTACTTAAAAGTCTAGTCTTTATAAAGGCAAAATGGTCTACTAAGGCATTTTGTAATGTTGTATCATGGTGTCTAAGAACTCTGACTACTGAATTTTTCTCATTTTCTCCCTGCAAGACTGGATCTCTCTCTCTCTCTCTCTCTCTCTCTCACACACACACACACACACACACACGAGTTTTTCTGGAAAGAACCTCAAAGTTCTATTGTTACCAAAATTCTTTCCATGAAGAATACATTTTGTTTTCCTCTTCAGAAATTTGCCTGCTTTACATGGAGAGGAACTGTTTTCTCTTGTTCTAAAAAACCGTCATGCATGGAAAATGCAAAACCTTGTTTGAAAGAGAAAGTGATTCTCTATTCAGTGGGAGAGAGGATGGCTTGTATAAGAATTTCTCATTGTTAGAAACAAATCCCCAAACAATGGCAAACTGCCTTGTCTTTCCTTGGGACTAAACCAATCAGGCTGGGTGGCAGGTATATACCGATGTCATTGCCCCTTTGCCCAAGAAGCAGTAGGAGCTGAAAATAAGTTTGACTTTTCTCCCGATGGTGAAACAAGGCCCCAGAGTTTCCAGAAAGGATAGACAGGAGGGCCTCCTTGACTCCCTAGGGAGAAGCCAGGGCACTCGCTCCAGCCCCCTGCAGGAGAGGCAGAAGCTGTCTCAGATCTGTGCTGGTCTCCGCCTACCATCTGGGACCAGTCCCGTTCTTGTCAGCCTTGTGCTTTAAAAACCAGGTCTTATTTCTTCTCTCCTTAAAACTGTTAGTAGTTTAATTGCTGTAAAAGATCTTTTCTTGACTATGTTTCTGACCTTTCTGTCGCTGTGCCCCAGTAAGCTTTTCTGAATTAACTCTCCTCTTCACCCTTGGCGGACACCTCAATGTGCTGGGTTTAGAGTCACATTTATAGTGTTTATTATGTGATATGATTGATATTATTGTCTTATGTGATATGATTGATATTAATATCTTGATATGATTACCTTAAGACTATTAACTGTTCTGGAATTTAATAGACTGTACATCCGATGAGAAAGGAAGAAAATCTGGGTTCTAATTTAGCTTCCATCATTCATGGTCTGATTTTGTAGACATCAGTTAGCCCCTGGGAGCCCATCTCTGTATCTGCAAAATGCACATGGGTTTGAACTGTGTGGGTCCACTTACTTGCTGATTTTTTCCAATAAATATGGCCTAGAGGTCTACACCAGACAACGCTGTCTGAATCAAGGGATGCAGAACCCCTGCTGCCGAGGCTGGCTGTGAAGTTATACTCAGATTTTTGACTGCATACAGGTTGGTGCCTCTTATCCTCGTGTTGTTCAGGGGTCAACTGTATTACTACCAACTCTAAAGCCTTCAGAGAACTTGAAAGAATAAAGCTTGTTAATAATGATAAGGTATTTGGGAATATGATGTTACGTAAACACGACTGAAATTTCCCTTGCTCATCCGTTATTTTGCAGTAGTCTAGAATAGATAGTCTTAAGTACAATGTACCGGGATATATAATTATTCTGCTATTTAAAAGATCTTTTTCCACAAAATATTAATCAATATATGAGTTGCCAAAACTTCTCTCAATGTATCACCTAACTATCTAGATATGTTTATTAGCCATGCTGGTCATTGAGAAAACTTTTGTAACTATATAACTATAACAAAGAGAAGGCTATTTGTTATAGATGGTGAAGAAATAGAGCAGAATAAAACTAGCATGTGTTTGCATCTAGTTTGTGCTACTCACTATCCTATGACTTAGACAATTTCTGTGTATTGCATATGCTATCAAAAGAGAGAACAGCATTCAAAAGCCTTAAGAAAAGAAACCATCAACAGAGTGAAAAGGCAACCTGTGAAATGAGAAAAAATATTTGCAAATCATATATCTGATAAGGGGTTAATAATCAAAATATATAAATAACTCATACAGCACAATAGCAAAAGACCAAATAAATCAATTAAAAATTCACAAAGAGGGCTTCCCTGGTGGCACAGTGGTTGAGAGTCCGCCTGCCGATGCAGGGGACGCGGGTTCGGGCCCCAGTCTGGGAAGATCCCACATGCCGCGGAGCGGCTGGGCCCGTGAGCCATGGCCACTGAGCCTGCGCATCCGGAGCCTGTGCTCCGCAACGGGAGAGGCCACAGCAGTGAGAGGCCCGTGTACCGCAAAAAAAAAAAAAAAAAAAAAAAAAAAAAAAAAAAATTCACAAAGAACCTAAATAGATATTTCTTAGAAGAAGATATGTGAAAGGCCAACAGATATATGAAAAAATGCTTAACGTCCACTAGTCACTAGGCAAATGAAGTCAAAACCACCATGGGATATCACCTCACACCTGTTAGAATGGCTGTCATCAAAAAGAAAAACAACAAGTGTTGGTAAAGCTGTGGAGGGAAGGGAACCCTTGTGCACTGGTGGGAATATAAATGGTGCAGCTACTATGGAAAACAGTACGGAAATTCCTCAAAAACTAAATATAGAGCCACCATATGATCTAGCAATTCCACTTCTAGGAGTACATCCAAAGGAAACAAAACACTAACTTGAAAAGATGTCTGTACCTCCTCGTTCAGAGCAGCATTCTCCATGATAGCCAATAAGAGAACTGGGATTCTGTAAAGTATTTGCTAAAACAATATGGGTTTCTTTGTGAGATCCTCACCATAGATCGGAAAAGACACTGTGAAATAAAAACATAATCCACCAATTCTACCATTTATAATTAATGTGTATCTGAGAGGAAAGGAGATGAATGTATGGTAATAAAGTGGTATCAGGTGATATCAGATGCTGCACTTATGGAGTCACAAAAGACACGTGGCTGATGACATTTGGGACTTGGGGTTATTATTTGCTTTTCACTATACCTTTATGAATCATTCATGTCTAATTACACAGATCAGCGGTAGGCAAGCTACCACACAATGCAAACCAAATCTGGCCTGCCTCCTCTTTTGTAAATAAAGTTTTATTTGAACTTGCCAGGCCCGCTAGCTGACCTGCTGTCTATGGCACTCCAGCGGCAGGGCTGGGTTCCTGTCACAGAGGCCACTGGGGTTACACAGTCTAAAATATTTTCTCCCTCTCCCTTTACGGGAAAGCATCCCAATGCCTGCAAAAAACCACAGGTAAAAATCGAAAAAACACAACAGCTCACCTCACCTCCCTTCTGTGTGGAAAAGAAATCAGTACTGATTCATTCCTGTTTATCTGGCTGTGTTTTAATTTTTATTGTTTTCATTATGTGCAAAAGTTGGGAATAACATTGTGTTTTCAACTTATCTATCTAGACATATGGGAGTATTTCTTTTTGAAAATATTACCAAAGTTAATGGTATTGTCTCCCTAAATTCTGTAAATTAAATCACATTACGAGTGACTAGCCACATTAGCAGTTGCTTTCTCAATTATTAAGCAAGGAAATATTTGAATATCTTACTAACATTTTAAGATTAAATAAAATGTTCTTTTTTTAGCTGAGTAGTTAATCTTTCTTATACTTTTAATTCTCTGGGAGTCAGATCTGGGGAAGTATAAATCTGCATTAGCATTATTCTCCATTTTTCTTTTCTTATTCTCTCTGTACACTTTCTTAAGAGCACATAGTATTGTTTTCAACAAGATCACAACATGTTCAAGATAAGTCAGTGTTGAGTTCCTGAGTAAAGGCTGTCTCTGAGGTCCTCACTAATTATAATTCTGCTCTAGAAATCGAAAATGTACTTATAAAGTTTTTGCTGGGTTGGTGCGAGATAGAATTACCCTTATCTGTTAAGTAAGGTGAATAGAGAGACTTAAGAAAGAAATTGTCCTCAATTAATGATTCGGAGCTTTCTGAGTGCCAGTTGATGGAAGTCTGAAAGTGTACCAGAGAGCAATGGGTAACATGTATCAAGGACAATTTAAGTGAATGGCTTTTGAGATTAAAGTGAAGCTCTAACAAAAGTACTCCAGAGAGAGACAGGAATTGGAATCTGTTCTCACACTGAGAAGGTCCTTTCACGGGACACTTCCCAGTACATCTGCACATCGATGCGTTCGGCATTGTCACGGGGAATTCACTGAGCCCCTTAGCACCTAGCGATCCTTGGCTACTTAAAAGAGAAAATGCTGGTGTGTGTCCTAAAAGGGATTGTTACCACCCTACTAATGATTCTGACTTCTAAATGAAATGCTGACTCATCAAAGTCTTTGCTTTACTTCCAAGGGTTGTAATATATTAAATATTATAAAAACTTAGAGTTGCAAGTATGGATAAAGATAGCTGTGTTTGAATATAAAATAAATTTTAAATAAAGCATGGACATTTTTTAGACTTTCTGACTTCATAGCAGTGCTGCTTTTGTTATTCTCATTTGTCACCTTAATCAAAATATCACAAATACTTAGATTTTACTCTTGGCACTAATATAGCCTATGGTAAGTTCATTGCTGACCTCAAAGTAGACAATTATTTTATTGGTGTTAAGTTTTCTTTAACAATGCATTTTATTTATTTGTTTGAATTGCTAATGCAAATAGACTTCAAAATTTAAAATAAATGATATGCTGTAAAATGTAAATCTCCCATCCAACTGCTGTCAGTTGGCTATGTAGTTACCTTTCCTGGATGCAATCACCGTCACCATTTTCTTCTGTGTCCTTCCAGACTTAGTCTGTGTATATGCAAGTATTAACTTATATATTGGTTTTTTAATAAAGCAAATAGTACCATGCTCTTCACATAGTTTGGAACTTTGCTATGTTACCTTAATAGGAAACCTTTGAGATTGTTTCCCATTAGCACTTTATTATTTGTAACAGCTTCATAAATATCCCGTTGCATGAATGTACCATAATATTTTTGACCAGCTCCCATACCAAAGTTTTGTCTAATTTTCTGGCTTTTTGTTTAACTTTTTGTGTGCAAAAGCGTATTTTGGGGGGTTTTCTTCCAGAATTTTAAGGATAACACTCGTCATCTTCTCACTTACGTGGTTTCTGACGAGAAGCAGCAGTAATTTTCATCATTGTTTCTCTGTATGTGGTGGGTCTTTCTCTCCTCTGCCTACTCTCAAAATTTCCTTTTTATCTTTTTCAGCAGTTTGAGTGTGATATGTCTCTGCATATGGCTTATGTGTTTTTATCCTGCTTTGGGTTCTCTTAACCTCTTGACCCTGAGTTTTGCTGTCTTTCATTATTTTAGGAACATTATGGCCATTATCTTTTCAAATATCGCTTCTGTCTTGTGCTCTGTCTGTTCTCTTTCTGAGTCTTCGATTACAAGTATGTAGATGATTTGATGTTGCCTGACAGCCCTCTGATGCTCTGTTCTCTTTGCTTTTATGCTTATTTTCTCTCTGTGCTTAAGTTTTGCTGATTTCTATTGACCCATCTTCAAGCTCATTGGTTCTTTCCTCAGCCAGGATAAGTCTATTACTGAACCTGTTGAAGGGAACTCCTCAGAGGATGTTAACTTAAGCCCCAGGGCTGCCAGGTGTCATTTTCTCTCCCGAAGGCATTTGCTTCTGAAGAGACAAGGGGGTGGCCAGGGGAGCACGGTTTGCCTTTCCCCGGGTGGCAGGGAGTAGGGATCCCCCCTCCAACCCCTCCTCCATGCCTGTCTCCTGCCCTGCCCCCAAGCTTTCACTTGTGTACCTGCTGGAAGTCTGTGGAAAAGGGTTTGTAAGTAAAGGCAAGTTCTTGTGTCTGGGGCTATCAGCAGTTTCATCATGTCATACTAGCCTATACTCAGTGTTCAGTAATTTATTAAAATGTTAGAAGATCCCTTCTTACCTTCTTGTCTGGTGGTCGTAGCATCTTCCTGTGTTCTGCCCTAGATGAGACAGTTCATACCGTCCCTCTCTCTCCTAGGGGCCCTGCCCCTTATTGGATTTCCAGTCTACTTGGTGTTACTTTGTGACATCAGCTCTTTGATAGGTTTAAGAAAATGTATGATTTTGTAGTTTTTCTGGCTTTTCCTTGTTGTTAAAATAAGAGAAGCCTTCTTTTCAGCTTTCCACAGCTTAGATCTGGGAAGAACTCTCTTATTAAATTTTTTTAAGATTTTATTTTTTTAGAGTAGTTTTAGGTTTATAAGCAAAATTGAGGGGGAAGGTACAGAGATTTTCCATGTACTCCTTACCCCCGCACAGGCATGGCCTCTCTCATTACCAACATCCCTGACCCAATGGTACAGTTGTTACAGTTGGTGAACCTACAGAAGCACATCATCATCTCCCAGGGCCCATGGTTCACGTCAGGTTCACTCTTAGTCTTGTATGTCCTGTGGCTTTGAACAAATGTATAATGACGTGCGTTCTTCATTTTAGTATCACACAGAGCAGTTTCACTGTCCTAAGAAATCCTCTGTGCTCTGTCTATTCATCTCTCCCCCTCACCCCCAAACCCTGGAAACCGCTGACCTTTTACTGTCCCTATAGTTTCACCTTTTCCAGAAGGTCATATAGCTGGAATCATATAATATGTAGCCTTTTTAGATTGGCTTCTTTCACTTTTGCTTTCACTTTCACTTCTTTCACATACAGTAATATGCATTTAAGTTTCCTCCATGTGTTTTTGTGGCTTGAGAGCTCATTTCTTTTTGGTGCTAAATAGTATTCCATTGTCTGCTGTACCACAGATTAATTATCTGTCCACCTACTGAAGGACATCTTGGTTGCTTCCAAGTCTGGGCAATGATGAATAAAGCTGCTGTAAACATCTATGTGCAGATGCTTTTGTGGGCATAAGTCTTCAGTCCCTTTGGGTGAGTAACAAAGGACATATTTCTTGGTATTATAGTGAAAGTATGTTTACTTTTGTAAAAAAACAACGAAAAAAACAGACCTGTAAACTGTCTTCCAGATTGGCTGTAGGTACCATTTGCATTCTCATCAGCAATGGATGAGAGTTCCTGTTGCTCCACATCCTCAGCAGCATTTGATGTTGTCAATGTTCTGGATTTGGGCCATGCTAATAATTGTGTAGTAGTACCTAATTTTTTAATTTGCATTTCCTTGATAACATTGGAGCATCTTTTTGTATGCTTATTTGCTATCAGTATATCTTCTCTGGTGAGATATCTGTTAAGGATTTTAGCCCAATTTTTAAGTGGGCTGTTTGCATCCTTACTGCTGGTGTTAAGAGTTCTTTGTATATTATGGATACAAGCTCTTTATCAGATGTGTCTTTTGAAAATGTTTTCTCACAGTTTGTAGCTTGTCTTCTCATTCTCTTGACCTTGTCTTTTGCAGAGCAGAAGTTTTAAAATTTTACTGAAGACCAGCTTATCATATATATCTTCATGGATCATGCTTTTGGTGTTATATTCTTATTATTTTTTTATTGTGAAATTTGAGGTCAGTGTATTTAGTCCCCAAAAGAAATGACTGTTGTGTTTTTATTGTAATCTTGAAAACTTTGTAAGCTGACGGAAGAGATTTAACATCTTATGATGTGAAGTCTTTCTCCTTAATGAAAACATGTGCCTTATAATTGTTCAAACTTCTTTTTGCATTCTTTAGTAGCATTTAAGTCTTTATTTATGTACATCTTGTAGGCTTCTTAAGTTTATTCCTAGATATTTTACTTTTTTTGTTTTATTTCAAATGAATTATGTCTTCCAACTGGCCGTTAGTTAGTGATGTGAAGATTATTGATTTCTGTATATTTAATTTTCCACTCAAATTTAGTAACTATTTTTACTGCTTATAATTCTTTTTCAGCTGATTCTTTTATTCTTTTCCCCTGGAAAACAATCATATAATCTAAATATCATGATAATATAAATTTCAAACTTCATATATCTTCTCTTCTCTGATCTAACTGCACTGACTAATACATTCAAAACAGTGTTAATTAAAATGAGGAAAAAGGATATATTTGTTTTAGTTTTGATTTCAGTTAAAATGCTGTTAATGTTTCCCAATTAAGCATGACTTATACAGGTAACTTAAATGTCAGATTATTGAGAATACTAGTAATTATGTTAGCTTCTTGGTAAATGCCCTTTAAATATGTATGAAGGGCATTTATATGACTTTTATTTATTGTTTCCTCAATTAATCTTCAAATTTATATAAATAGACATACTAACGTTTAACCATCCTTGAATTCTTAGAGTAAATAACAGTTCTTATGCTGTATTATTATTTTAATGTGCTTTTTGAATTCTATTTACTTTTATTTTTACATTCATAATCATTCAGTGAGAATGATTTTTACTCAGCTTTCCTTTCTGCTGTTGTTCTGGGTTCAGAATCCATATTATAATTATTTCCTAAGGAGTATTCGAGTTCTTTACATTCTTTTCCCCATTGTACTTTATTTTATTTTTTGAAGAGCATGAATTGCATTGTAGTTAATTTTACCTTACAAGTTTGGTAGAAATCCCTGTGAAACTGTTTGATCCTTTGAGTTTTGGAAAGAATAGCTTTATAGTGAAATTTTTTAGAGTGATTTGTCTGATAATATTGTATAAGTTTTCTGGGTTTAATTTTAATGTATATGTTCCCAGAAAATAATTTATTTTATACAAGTTCTCATTGTTATCAAGAAGAATGGTGAGCAAAATATTCTCTCATTGACCTCTCTCATGAGAGGTCTGCTAGGAACATGCATGGGATGGAGACAGGGTTTGGTGTTTAGTGGAGATCAATGTTTTCACACATAATTTATCCAACCCCGAAATATTCTGATTCAGTACATCTGGGTGGGGCCTGGATGTCTGTATTTTTAAATAGAGGTTTTAAAACACTGAAGGGCACCACTGCTTAGGATCACTGATCTGGGGGGTAAAGACTCTATAGAATGTCAAGCATCAGCTAGCACATGCGAAGTTTTGGAAGCCTGCCTGGTATCTTTGGATCACTCCACAGAGATCATTGCTTACTGCCCTCAAAGCCAGTCAGCACATAGAGCCCTCTCTGACATCTGATGGGCTCTGAAGTAACACAGGGAGACTTGTTGTCATAGAAAAAAATAGAAGCATATAGAGAAACAGAAACCCAGTATACCAAATATTTTATTGCATGTTCTTTGTCCCCATCTGAATAATTATTTATCTTGGTAAAATTGTTAATGTTGATACGTAGTCAGTTTATGAAATATAATTCAAGGGAGGCTATATTTTCATCACTCACTGAATTATACTTTAACCTGTTACTTCATCCTCAGAGTTTCGATTTGACAGATGCATGATTAAATGACTTGGGGTTCATGTTTATAACAACCTTGGGTTCTTACAAGATCTTTATGTAAACTCACATTTTGTTCCTGAACAAATTATTGGAAATAGAAACATATTTAATTTATTGTAATTGTACTTAGGATGAAAAATTTCTGGAATAGGGAGGAGTTTCTTTGAAAATATTTTAATTTTCTACAGGATTTGAAGACAACTCTTAGAAAGGAGTTACCATATAAGTCATACATACTTTTACCATCTAGATTAGCAGCTAAATATGTCAATGTTTCATATTCTTTTGTTGATGTAAAGTCCCTATGATATTACAAAGCCTTGGCTCTCAGCAGCTGGTTCTCCCAGCCATGTGGAAATCAGAGTTGACTTTGCCTGAAGATGAGGGCAGAGGTCCTTTGCTTTAAGCAAAACATGGTGCTGCTTTTGTAAGTCTCCAGATGACTCTGGTGTACAATGAAGTTTGGGAAGCACAACCGTTGAAAACATATAAATCAATTAAATAAGGGTTTTTGTTTTTACAAATAAATTTAATCATGTCTGTTATCCTTTATAAAAATGCACATTTATTCACTGGCTTCTGAGATCCAGGAGCTATTTCCGATATATTCGCATCCATTATATCAATAATTTCTTTTCAGACATGTGACTTGCTAGATTGAAAACAAACAAAAAAGCAATATTAGCCTCTCTTCTTTGGAAGGAAAGCAACATAGCGTCATGATGCTTAATTCTAAGGAAATAGCTTCAACAACCACTGTTTTAAAATGAAACAGGCCTTGTCACATTCCTTTTCTGAAATATCGCCCAAATTGTTTTGTTGTTGGTTTGGGGAGTAGTGAGGAAAGGAGGTGAGGAGAGGACAGAATTATTCTCTTTTCTTATTATAGGCCTTCTAATCTGTGCTATATGATGTCATCCAGAATGACTTAAAATATCCAAAGGCCCTCAGAAAGTTGAGAGGAACAGTTTTGCAATGCTGTGAGGAAATGGGGTCCCATTCCAGGTCCCAGATGCCTGGAACGTGAAAGTGTTGGGCGACCTTCAAGTTCTCCCCTCCCAGTGAGGTTGAACGCAGGTATCATGAGCTCATCTCAGGGATGGGGCTCAGAATGGTTATTCTTTTAAAGTCCTGCATGAGGTCTTCATGCTGCATTTGGTGCCGAAAAATTTCTTCTGAACAGTTTTTTTTAAACTTACAGTTGAACGGGAACAAAATGATACATAATATGTCAAAACTCTTAAAATTCCTGCTTTCTTCCTCAGGGCCAAAACCTCAGAGTATCATTGCAAAACTTCCTCTGGAATCCCAGGGCTCTTGGTGGAGTCGAGTCATTGAGCATTCACGATGAGGGAGGAAACTCTTCCTCAAGAGAGCCTGTGGGAACAAGAGTTGGGAAAGTGGGTACTCAAACTGATGTCTGTTCTTACTCCCTTTTCTGAGATTTAAAAAAGAAAAGGTCAACTTAGATATTGAGGAAAAAACAAAAACCAAACTCCTTTGCCTCCTGCATTATAAATCAAAGATCTAATTTAAAGAAGAAACTTAATAGAACATTTGATCCAAACACCTACCTAGAGAATTAAAGAACTCTCATTGTTTTTGTTTAATCTCTGATCATTTGACAGAGGTCTCAAGAGGCTAAATAAAAGATTCCATATTACATATTTGGAATAGTTAAATATATATCTAGCCAATTACATTCTCATTCTTGAGAATGATTTAGAGTTTAAACAGTTGTCTTTTTAGGTTTGACAGTTTTATAACAAGCTTTTGTAGTAGGTTGCCAACTTCGTTCTGTCATTCTCAGCCTCGTGCTGAAAGGGGAGGATTTTATGTCCTTTTCTGAAAGAGCAAAGTGCGAAGATCTCAATCTTCCCTCTCCAGTCATCCTCACAGTACAAGATCCATGACCTTTCCACAGCAGACACCAAATTCCCCCCTCTATACTTTTGGTTTGAGCTAGATTATTTTAAAATTAAAGATGAGGTTCAAACTAATATCCAGAGTGTCTTTGTTACTCCCAAATCCAATAGCTTTTATGTACAAAACATATTTATGTGATTTGATATGTTACGATTTTTTAATTGTCAACTCACAGCACCTGCTCATCAACAGGCTGGCCTTTCTGTTGCCTAAGAGCAGGTCCAGTTAGATATGAATAAAGATGTCTTAAAGCACTGAACCAAGGGATAGTACTCATCTAGACATAAACAGAAGAATTCAGTCATGTCACTCTTTTATT
Organism: Leucopleurus acutus; assembly: GCF_964270905.1. Taxonomy (NCBI): domain Eukaryota; kingdom Metazoa; phylum Chordata; class Mammalia; order Artiodactyla; family Delphinidae; genus Leucopleurus; species Leucopleurus acutus. The sequence goes on from NC_139146.1 coordinate 155,077,621, forward strand.
CAATTAATCCAGGACATGGTTTATGTGGTGATTAAATAAAAGTGGAAGTAAACACTGAAAAAGCTTAATATGTTAATATTCCTAAATCTTAGTTTACCTCTAAATATATCTGTGAGGATGAATTGGTCTTGACTTGCATTAAAATAAATGTTTTTAAAATTGTAATAGATAGCATACTGAAAATGAAAGTTAAATTTTTCTCCAAGCTTGCATCTCTGAAAATAGATATGTCTTTGACCAAGTCTATTTTTTAGTTTTTTTAAAAATCTCTTTTTCCTCACTTTGATGTATCTATGGGTTAATAAGAAAAGCCAACTTAAACCAAAACCAAAACCAAAAACTATTAACTTGATCTATCAATACCCTTATGAAACTTCAGAATTTTTGTTAAAAGTCATTTTATAACAGAAAAGAACAAACCTGACTCCATATTGGATCTATTCCTTTAGCTCTAAGCCTTGTGCTCTGTTGCCTGTGCTTAGTCCAGCTGGCTCTGCACCTTCGTAAAAGACTGTTGTCTATAGCCTGCAATATACAGGATAGTCTATTCTCAAGGCTCTGACCTTTAAAGGTATAACACTCTTCCATTCATATAGTGATAAAAAGTTGCAGAATGGAGGATAAACACTCCCTAACACCTTACACAAAAATAAACTCAAAATGGATTAAAGACCTAAATGTAAGGTCAGACACGATAAAAGTCTTAGAGGAAAACATAGGAAGAACGCTCTATGAAATAAATCACAGCAAGATCCTTTTTGATCCACCTCCTAGAGTAATGGAAATGAAAACAAAAATAAACAATTGGGACCTAATTAAATTTAAAAGCTTTTGCACAACAATGGAAACCATAAACAAGATGAAAAGACAACTCTCAGAATGGGAGAAAATATTTGCAAATGAAGCAACTGACAAAGGATTAATGTCCAAAATATACAAGGAATTCATGCAGCTCAATATCAGAAAAACAAAAAACCCAATCCAAAAATGAGACCTAAATCGACATTTCTCCAAAGAAGATATACAGATTGCCAACAAACACATGAAAGGGTGTTCAACATTACTAATCATTAGAGAAATGCAAATCAAAACTACATTGAGGTATCACCTCACACCAGTCAGAGTGGCCATCATCAAAAAAATCTGCAAACAATAAATGCTGGAGAGGGTGTGGAGAAAAGGGAACCCTCTTGCACTGTTCCTTGGAATGTAAATTGATACAGTCACTATGCAGAACAGTATGGAGGTTCCTTAATAAACTAAAAATAGAACTACCATATGACCCAGCAATCCCACTACTGGGCATATATCCTGAGAAAACCATAGTTCAAAAAGAGTCATGTACCACAATGTTCATTGTAGCTCTATTTACAATAGCCAGGACATGGAAGCAACCTAAGTGTCCATTGACAGATAAATGGATAAAGAAGATGTGGCACATATATACAAGGGAATATTACTCAGCCATAAAAAGAAACGAGGGCTTCTCTGGTGGTGCAATCGTTGAGAGTCTGCCTGCCGATGCAGGGAACACGGGTTCGTGCCCTGGTCCGGGAAGATCACACATGCCGCTGAGTGGCTGGGCCCGTGAGCCATGGCCACTGAGCCTGCGCGTCCGGAGCCTGTGCTCCGCAACGGGAGAGGCCACAATAGTGAGAGGCCCACGTACTGCAAAAAAAAAAAAGAAAAAAACCAAATTGAGTTATTTGTAGTGAGGTGGATGGACATAGAGTCTGTCATACGGAGTGAAATAAGTCAGAAAGAGAAAAGCAAATACCATATGCTAACACATGTATATGGAATCTAAAAAAAAAAAAAAAATGAAGAACCTAGGGGCATGACAGGAATAAAGAGGCAGTTGTAGAGAATGGACTTGAGGGCACGGGGAGTGGAAAGTGTAAGCTGGGACGAAGTGAGAGAGACATGGACACATATATACTACCAAATGTAAAACAGATAGCTAGTGGGAAGCAGCTGCATGGCACAGGGAGATCAGCTCGGTGCTTTGTGACCTTCTAGAGGGGTGGGATATGGAGGGTGGGAGGGAGATGCAAGAGGGAGGAGATATGGGGATATATGTTTATGTATAGCTGATTCACTTTGTTATACAGCTGAAACTAACACACAGTTGTAAAGCAATTATACTGCAATAGAGATATTAAAAAAAAAGAAATGGTAATAAAAATATTAATGAGCAATACTAATGATTATACCTGCCTGGAATATTGGTATCAAATATTAAGCTTATATTCTCCATCCTGCATAAAAATGTAAATTCTCCTTCCTGTGGGGAAACACAACTCCTTAGATTTCTCAGTTCTACCTTAAAAAGCCCTAGCCCTCTGAGACAAGGAAATGTTAGGACACAAAGACAGGCCCTGTTTGCTTTCATTTTTCCTGGAAGCATTTGACTCTTCACATATTATGAGAGATCTGCAATAATTTGGACTAGGTCCCTAGGTTAAGTCCCAAGGTGCCACAAAGACTGGAGAACTCTTTTCCTAGCTATTTACATTCCCAAACCTGTGAAATCCAGAACTTGGCAACATCTCTAGGTCACAAAAGCTGGAGACATTCAGTGTTTATTTGGCCCTTGGAAAGATGTATTTGCATTCCAAAAGTTCAGGGTGAGAATCCAGGATTCTTGCCATCACTTCTCAAAGGAGCAAAAGTTATATGATTTTTCTCCTTCTCCTTTCAAAATAAGAGGCAGATAACTGTCTCTCTACTGGATATAAACAGAGAAAATGCACTGTTCTCCATTCCTTTGTGGATACAGACTGAAGTGTATATGGGTAGGACATTTTACCTGACTTTCCTTGTGTCACCCGTAGGGTAAGAATCAAGGTGTTAAGGACCACAATGTCATGTTTTGCTTTTTAAGTGAAAAATGATAGTCTGTCTTTGATACTTTTACCTCATTTCCACATCCAGGATAAAATTACTAAATATCAATATTAAAAATTCATCACTAAAAACAAGGTCAGGCCTCTGGTGTTATGCATTGTCTCTACCTCACCAGGTGATGTTGGGGGTATCTCCATGAAGCCTAAGTGTGGCATCTCTTGCTCCAGAGATTTATGAAGATTAAAGTTATTTGCCTTGAGTATACTCAATATACAATGACTGATCAGCTCCAGGACACCACAGTAAACACTCCTGGTGGGAAGGAGAAGGATGCAAGTCACATGGTCAACCTGTCCATATGAAGATGACATCCTGCAGGACAACAGATCGAGGGCCCTCTGCCCTCCCACCCTTATCACACTCATATATTGGGTTCTGAATGTTAACTGCTTGCCATACTTATTGTTATTCTCTCCATATTCTCTGGACAGTGTGTTATCTGTAGAACAGACTTCCACCCCTGTGAGCTACAGCCTTCCCTGTCCATTGCTGGATGCAGTTAACAGTTAATTGAATAAGTGTGATTAAATCTCACTCAGGAAGTACTTACTGGAACTAACCCTGAGCAAAGATTCACAGCTGGATTAGGTACCCATGGAATTCCCCTTCTTCTCCCAAATGTCTAATTTTTCACTGTTTGAATTTTTCAAACTGTATTATACTGCCTGAAATTTACTTTTTATATTATGGGTAAACTTTTAACAGTAGTAATAAAAATACAGTAATTCTCATCTCTACATACGTACATACAAAGTGCTAATCTGAAAAATGAAACACATTTCGAATATCCCCTTAAAGGCATCAGATGAAAGATGAGGCTGAACTAAATCAAAGATGCAGTCAAGTTGAACAGAAATACAACTCTTGGAAACCAAATTAGAAGATTTCTATCAAGTTTTATTCTGATTGAAAACTCTAACTTAAGGAAGAGTGCTATCCACCTCAACTTTTCTTTCAAATGAAGCACAATGTACTTGCATGCACAGTGGGTATATATATTTAAACAGTATCTCAATACTCACACAATATGTATTCATAACAGGATATAATGCATCTTGGTTTGATACAGCATTACTTAAACTCTTGTGCTCAGATGAAATGCTTTCTGATAAGACCACAAATGTTATATTTAAAATTAACCTCAAATAAAAATAGAATGTGTGAACACAAAAGTCAAGTGGAATTTATTCCCCACTCCCTCTCTTATCTGTTTCTCCTTAACCTCCTCCTTTCTTTTCTTCCTTCTGTTTGTTGATGGAAGAGAGAATTTTTATTCTAATGCGTCCATGTTCTCAACAAATATTCATTGAGTACTTGCTATACAGCATTTCTAATTCTATAATATTCTAAGCTTTGGGAAAATATTTCATAAGTATTGAACTAAAAAAACTATTTTTTGAGTTTGTAGTGCATTCATGGAATTCTAAAATCCAAATGATATAACAAAGGCATGCATTTAGATATTCATCACCCCTGTCCCTGGCTGCCCTGTATTGATTGAACTCCTTTAGGAAACATGTTTTATATGTTCCTGTGTAAACTTCCAGCGTTTCTTTATGTACATATAGGCAAATATAAATATGTATCATTATCTCCCTAAATGAAAGATATGACACTGTTATGTACCTTGACTATGTTTTTGTTGTTTCACTTAACTATGTATCCTAGAGAATTTTCCCTATCAGGGTATTAAAAACCCTCTTCAATTTTTTTTTTAAATCTTCACATGTGTAACTACCCCATAGCTTATTTAATCAGCCCCCTTTAGATGGATATGACTAGTTGTCACATGGCTAATAGAAAAGTACTGCAAGAAAATAACTTTCTATGTAAAAATCACTTTAGGTGTTTCTGTAGGGTAAATTCCCATTAAAAAAATTGCTGGATAAAAGTATTTTCAATTTTGTTAGGTTTTATCAAATTGCCCTCTACATGGGTTGTGGTATTTTATACTCCCATCAGAAATGAATGAAAGTGTTTCTTTTTTCATATAACCCCACCAACAGACTGTATTGTCAAACATTTTGAATTTTGATGAATATTATAGGTAAAAAATGTTATAGTATTTTAATTAAGATTTCATCTATGGTGAATGAGGTTGCACATCTTTTATTTCTCCAGAAATATTTTTATTTGATTTTCAATGAACTGTTCATGTCTTTGATTAGTTTTCTGTTGAGTTGTTGGCTCTTTTCATGATTTCTAGGTATTTCCATATTTGGGAAATTACACTTTGCCTCCCACAAAGTTTCTCTTTATTTCTAGGTTGGTCACTTGTCTTTCTTTTGCTTATGATAGCTTTGTGATTAGTTTTCCTTTTAGTGGCATTGAAACAACAACAACAACAACAAAACCTCTCTGATAATTTTATCACTTATTTTAAAGGGTTCTGCATTATCAATGATGGTTACAAAGGCCTTCTTTGTCCACCCTAATGTTACCGAAAATGCATCCATATTTATTTGTAATACCTTTATGATTTCATGCTTTGAAGTTATTTTATTTTTGTTCTATTGTTAACTAATCTTGGATTTTCCAATTGACATCCATATCATCTGCAAAGAGTATTAATTTTACTTTATTCTTTTGTACTTTTAAACTTCTGATAAAAATAAATTTCTGCCCTAATTGCAACGACTCTAGCTCCTGGATCATTATTCGCAGTGGTGGTGAGCCAACTCCTTCCTGCTCTCCGTGTTGCTTTCCCATGTGGCGCTGGTCCCCGGGCTTAACCTGTTTGTGGGCACCCATGACCCTAAGTGTGTGCTAGTGACTATTTCACTAATTTTGATTTTGGGTGTTTTTCCTTTGTAAGTAAAAATTAGTATAAAATTCATCAAATGCCATTTCGGCATGCAGGAAAGTGATCATGTGAATTTTTTCACGTTAGATCTATAAAGAGAATTAAACATAATGATAGATATTTTTAATATTCAACTATCTTTTATTTTTTTTGCCTGGAATAAATCCCACTTGTTCTTGACGCATGGTTATTTTAATGTGCTGCTAGATGGGTTTGCTACTATTTGATTTAAGATTTTCTTAAGTATTGAAAATTGGTCAGCTTTTTTTTTTTTAGTGATTTGTCTTTTTATGATTTTTTAAATGTTTTAATATCAATATAACTCACACTTTATTAAAATAATTTATGATCTTAATGTGCTGTAGAATAGTTTAACTTGAATTATTTGTTTTAAAGTTTAGAAAAATTGTCTGTGAAACTATCAAAGTCTAGTGTTTTTTATTTTAGGAGATAGCTCTTTTATATATAACTTAGATTTTTTGTGTTTTAGGATTTATGTAGATTCTGTGGTCAACTTTGGTAAATTGTATTTTCCTTTGAAAATGCTTATTTCATCCAGATTTCAAATTTGTTACACTTGTAATTAGGAAAGTAGTCTTTTAATATTTTTAAACTACTTAAGAAATAAGCTTCCAAGTTTACTTCTTGAGATCTATTTTCTTGTGCACTAGCTATCTTTCTTCTTTTATTCTTGATTATAATAGCTAAGGTTGAATTATTTTATTGATTTAAAAAAACGAGCTTTGCTTTTGATTACTTTTATTGTTTTATTTTAACTAATTAATTATTTTGTTATTGGTTCTAATCTGCTCCCTTTTTCATATTTCAACTCATTCATTTTGCTTTTATTTCAATTATTATTCATTTCTTTTTCTTTATGGTTTATATCTGATATATACAGTATCGTCATTATCATTACTTTCTTGATTTTTTTAAGTTTTCGTTTACAGCTCTTTGATCTAAAAGATTTTTTATGTCAAGATTTTAACTTTCAAAACTTAAAACTATTTCCAAGTGGAAGGATTTTTGTTTCTTATTTTGTATTAATTTCTGGATTCAGTATATTATGATCAGGGAATTCTTCTTGTATTACTTCTACATTTTTGGATTTATGAGGTCTTTTTATGACCTAACATATGATCTTATTTTATGCACCTGACATGGGTCCCTGTGCTTATTTTCAATGAACATATGTGCATACATGCATCAGACTTACTTTTAAAAAAATATATTGTGCAGGCGTTCATTATTCTTAATTGTGTTTTTATACTTTTACGCTGTCTTTGATTGGCTAGTGAATTTTTAAAAAGAGTGTGTCATATAATAAGTATCTTACACCATTTAACACAACTGAAGGGTTGTTCATATTTTTGTATCTTTCTTTCCCTTTTCTTAACATAGTTGCAATATCATGCAGATATTGAACTGGAGGACTTCCAGAGTGTTTTAACTGAATCACAGTTTGTTAGTCAAAGGTCAAGAACGGTCTCATTGTCAAAGGGCAGATTCTGGCGGGCACTCCTGACACAATGTTGCATTGGTAATTTCAACACCAGTTCCTGCTTCATGAACACCCTGCCTCCCTCTAATGAAACTTGTGAAAAGTTTAGCAGTTCTTTTGTTATTCCTTGAAACGAACATAATAGTTGGAATTGATCAAAGTTACTGCCATAGCGCCCTATTGATACGGAATGTGACTCCTGTCTGCTTGGGGTCAAATTCCCTCCATTCCAAAGACGTGTGTGGCACTCTTTCCCCACAAAGAAGTCTTTTCCACAATTCATTACATCTCCTTGTCTTTGTGTGAGTGGGTACACGCACAGTGAAAGCTCAGAAAGATGAAGGGGATGTCGGAGAAAAATGATGACTCCGATCTCACACGAGATGCATGTATTCTCCTCAAGTTAAAGATACAAACATAACAAACATGCCCAGAGGTCCCTGTCCTGTGAAAGAAGAAAGAAAGAAAGGTCCTTTGGGTGTTTTTTCTATGTCAAATCTTGTGCTTATTTAGAAACATTGGAGAGTTACTATTGCTTATTTGAAGCAAACTCATTTGATTTTGAAAAATGAACAAAGAATTTTAAAATACTTAAGAAAAAATTTTAAAACCTTGTGCTTATGAATGAATAATAGTAATTGAAAACGCTTTAGTAACTCAATAACAAAATGTGAAGATAACTTAGAGGTAAAATTCACAGAAGGGAAATATATCTGGCTTATAATCATACAAATCTAATATAACCTTGAAATGGTGTCTCATGTCCCTGTATAATATTGTTGAAGTTATTTATTCGAAAGACAATATTCAGTGATGGTAATGGTGTGGTGCAAAGGGCATTATGATAGACTGCCCATAGGATGCAACCCATTTGTGAAGAAATTTGGGTATGAATGTAATGCCAAAATACTGTGGCCCAACAAATCACTTCTCATGTCCAAAGGAAATACTTAGAGATTAGTACAAATCTTCATACACAAATATGGTCATTGAAATATTATTTATGACAAAGACATTCAACCCTCTTCCTGGACACAAACTAAATGTCCAAATATAGCGGTAAAAGTTAAATAAATTGTAGCATATTGATAATATAGGAGATTATGCAGTCATATAAAATTAGTAATTTTGAAGGAAATTTAGAAGCATGGAAAAATACAGCATAACATCATGTAAAATGAAGGCTAACAGCATACTTCTATTGCACCTTTATCTTTATATATAGACACAAAGCATGAAGCAATATTTTAAGGAACACGTTCTCACACACACACACACAAACTAATATTTTTGGAAGTAAAACTCCAGAATGTTAACAGTAGATATTACTATATGATAAGATTATATGCTTTAAATTTTGCCTTTATATTTTAAGTATTTTCCACAGATTTTTCACTTAGTATATATAGCTAAAATTTCTAACAGTACATTTTTATTGGGGTGGGTTATTAAACTTCTTATTATCTCTAATTTTAGTTCATCATCAATCATTTTTGCAGGATTATCAAATAAGCCAATAATCACTTTATTGAACTCAATTTTGTAATACAGAGTTTCAAGGATCAGTCCCAGATTCACACATCTAGCTTTCCATCTCTGCCCTTCTTTCCTGGTGATTATTTCCAAACTCCATGCATCAAGAGTGGAGTTGGGGGGCTTCCCTGGTGGCGCAGTGGTTGAGAGTCCGCCTGCCGATGCAGGGGATGTGGGTTCGTGCCCCGGTCCAGGAGGATCCCACATGCCGCGGAGCAGCTGGGCCCGTGAGCCATGGCTGCTGAGCCTGCACGTCCGGAGCCTGTGCTCCGCAGCGGGAGAGGCCACAGCAGTGAGAGGCCCGTGTACCGCAAAAAAAAAAAAAAAAAAAAAAAGAGTGGAGTTGGAAAGAAAAATTATTCTGTGTCCCTCCATAAAGTTTAAGTAGCCATATTGCTGAAAAGTGGAGAATAAAGAAAAAAATTTTAAAGTAATAATAAGCAGCGATCACAAAAAACAGTACTAGGTACATTAACTGCAATGAAATGTATACAGAGAAGGATTTAATCTTCAAATGTACCTTTGACTAAAAGTGTACATTGAAAATTAAAAGTGGAACTATATATAAAATAGATAACTAATAAGGACCTACTGTATAGCACAGGGAACTCTACTCAATACTCTGTAACGACCTATATGGAAAAAGAATCTAAAAAGGAGTGGATATGTGTATATATATAACTGATTCACTTTGCTGTACACCTGAAACTAACACACATTGTAAATCAACTATACTCCAATTAAAAAAAAAAAAAGAAAATTAAGTGGAGATCTTCATTATTATGGGATCGTCTAACCAAAGTGTTATCGTGGTGAGAATTTTCTCTTCAGTTTATTAAAATCAAAACTACTCAGGGATTTCCTTGGTGGCGCAGTGGTTGAGAGTCCGCCTGCCGTTGCAGAGGACGCGGGTTTGTGCCCCGGTCCAGGAGCAGCTGGGCCCGTGAGCCATGGCCGCTGAGCCTGCGCGTCCAGAGCCTGTGCTCCGCAACGGGAGAGGTCACAACAGTGAGAGGCCCGCGTACCGCAAAAAAACCCCCAAAAAACAAAAAACTACTCAGAAGGTGTGTTAGGGCTGGTACTTTCGCCATTTCAATTTGCAGTGTTTGGTGGACGGTAATGCAGCTTCATTAGCGTCGTGTTGTTGGACTGAATGATTATGTCAAGACAGCACAGGAGATCTCCTTGACAGTCCCAAGTAGAAACAGCCTGAAACTTTCAAGTCACCTGGGAACCATCTGTGAAATGACCCTGGAAATGATCAATCAGCCTACCTGATTTTTGATCTACCACAAAAACTGAGGAGGTGGACGGGTATACCAAATAGTTTTGCAGATGCAGCACACACATGCCTGATTTAATCCTCCTCCCAAAATATTGGGAAATATAGAAGAGCATCCCACTAGCTGGATCTAAGTACCCGCTTTTGTAGTATTGGCAAATTTCACTTCAATCTCCTTCAGTTCTAGAACTTCAGTAATAGGTTAACATTTTTTAGCCATAATATTTAAATTTAAAATATCTTTTCAAAGTTAGTATATATATATATATATATATATATATATATGCTTTTACAAGAATAGTAGTAAAGATGCCTATGTATTCATGTGCCTCTGTTTTAACATTTAGCAGGTGTTATTTCTGATATATCTGTGTTAATTCCCCCTTTTTTTTCCTCAGAAATAAAAACACTGGGCCTTGTCTATAATTACAAGACAAGGTATATTTTCTTATGCACACGAAGTGTTATGCAAAAATGAGTAATAATTCTAAAACTTTATCAGATAAGTATTAAAAGGGCAATATTCCTTAAAACTGACATTTGGGAACTGTCAGACTTAAAAGACATTTTTGAATCAAGTGCATTTCTTAAATTGTCCAGATTGGTTTGGTGTGATAGAAACCCAGTTCACATTTACATATGCTACCAACTCATTGTGAATTTCTCTGATTTGGAACTAAAATAGTGGTAAAAAATGCTCATCTGATTAGTTATTATTTATCTCTTATAACACTAAAGTTATATCAGCTGCTGTACAAAGCACATTATAATATTCCTCCAAGCTTCTACTTTTGAAACAATCTTTGTTTAATCTAGGGATTGAGATAATTAGATGTTTCTAAGTTGTCTCATTTATCACGCAAGAATATAGTCATAGAATCTCAAGAAGACAATAGCTAGCCCTATATAAATTCTTCACCATCTAATCTCCAAAAATGAAATTCCCCTTCCTAAGAAAAACTCTTGCCATTTCAAAACTTGGTACGCTGGATTGTAATAAAGAATCTGACTCCATTATTGATGTTTGACTGACAAGAGCTTTTGAACCCATCATTTACCTTCCTCTTTTGCCCTACATCTGAACAAGCTGATAAGAAAATGCAGGTTTTTTCTCCTTTGGCACCAGCAGTAAATTTGAACCCTGCAAGTCCTGATCTGCCAGCAGGACTGCTCACTCCAGCCCCACTGCCTAATTCCAACCAAAGGTAAACCCTTCTCCTTTCCCTGCAATTTCTAAAGCCATTTTCAGACCTGTTTGGGAGCTTGCACTGCATTCCCCAGAAAGCCGCATTCTGTGGGCAATAAACCTTCTCATACCCTCTTAGCGCGTGTGTAGTGATGCAACAGCCACATCTGAACCACATTTTGAGTGGGATCCATCCTGCTTCTGTGAACTGATCATGGCATAGAATTCAGTGGGGTACACTCAGCTGAATTTAATAAGAGATCCCAGAAAGAATTCTGATTCCTCTTTCATAAAATGAAGATTTAAGTATTTGAAATTCATGACTGTGTCTCTGATTCTTCCTCAATCTGCTTATGTCCAGTTTGTTTTGTCATCCTCAAGATCTGATAGACAATTACTCCTGAGCATTTGACCTAAGCCTCGAACTTCTCTTGTTCAGGGAATAATTCATAAAGCTTCCTTATCTTTCCTGTAACTTTCCACTCCAAGTGTTCGCCTTGACACAGCTGGTAACTCATCTTCTGTGTTGATCTGTCTCTTCAATGGTTTATCTTCTGTCTTCCATTCTCTCATTGCTGGTGTACCTCTCAGAATCACAGTTGATTCTCTGTACCCCACCTCCTTCATCCTGCTCTGAAGAGGTAACTGAGTGCCAGGTTCAAGGCCTGCTCATTTTTCCCCACAGAATGAGTAAATTGGGTCATGTGCTGAACTATAGCACCATACTGAGCTCCATGTGGCTCTGAGCTGGACATAATTTTTGATACGAACCTAGACCTACCCAGACGGAGGATTAACAGACTAACTGCAGTGCAGGAGGAAATGCCATTTTCTTCTCTGAGCTCTTCCACTAGGGACTTCAGCTTTGTCTCTTTGTATGACTCCTGGAAATAAGCCTAGGCTGTGGGACCATAAGATGCTTGGTTGCAGTCGTGGAACTGAAACCTTGAAACTGCCTCTCCTACTTTGAAATCTAGCTTTGTCCAGCCCTGATTGCTGTCTCTGGAATAGCAGTCTATGTGCTTTCGATCAGCTGCCATTTCACAGCCCTCATCAGCTCATGAACTGTATCTCTTCTGCAGCATGATCTGTGGACCACAGGTGCCAAATGAGATTCCTTCTGTGTGGACCCATATTTTCTATACGTTCCCAGCCTTACACAGAACCTACTTTAGTCAATCTTGACTCCAGTTCTTCCTGTCTTGAAGAGGTCTGAGTAAACTTAAGGAATTCCTAGAATCCTGATTAAGATTCATCTCTCAGATCCAGTGATATGAAGCCATTATCTTTCTTTCATGTCACTTTGTTGGGTCACCTGGCTGAGTCTTTGCTGGGAAAACTTCAATGCTTGTTTCTTTAGGCCTTTCCCCTCTATGGCTGCTCAGAGTTCAAGTTCTGGGAATTCCAGCTTCCTGGAGAGTGAATCCCTGGCTTTCAGTGTTCTAAGAACCCAGAGGGAGAAACAATAGAGTTTCAGAATTTATCATTCAGTTCTCATATGTTTATTTAATCCCCCATTTCTGGTTTGTGCTCATCCTTTCAACAGATTTCTCCAAATCTATGGATCTTCTGTTTTCTCTTGGCCATATATCAACCATGTAGTCTTCCTGGGCTAGGGAATGGAATGTCCTATGGAGAGGTGGGATGGAAAAGGGATCTAGGTATCTAGATACTTATTAAACAGCTTTCAATGCATCATCTTTATTTCAATATTCCCTTTACCCCAAGTTACAGAGATATTTGGTCCTATCAGGACCCTAGCCAAATGATGATTTTCAAGTGAGGATTGGGTTGGATCTGTGATCCATATGCTTTCCAGCTTCCAAAAAAATGTTGTTGATATATTCTTCTCCTTTTCACATACTTTGAGGTATGCTTTTTTTTTAATCTTTTAATTGGAGTTTTAATGTCATTTCCGGATGCGCCAAAATTAGACATATACATTCAATCCACTGTCTTTACCTGGCCATCTACTTCTTTGACTGCTATTCTTAACTTGTGTCCTCATTTGGAGTCCACAGAAATATCCAAGACTAATATTCCTCATGACCCGAGATTACAATGATCTCAGAGACTTATTTATATATGATGGGGAATATGATGTCTACCTCAAGCCTTACATTGACCTTGGAAGAAGAAACAACCATTTATGATTCCTGTCAAACTTGGAGCTCGTGAGGAAGTTCACAGTTCTGGATTGAAGTACAATCTCAAAATCAGTTGTTAGTTTGGGTGACTCTGGGACCAGCTACAGGGTAGCTGTTATGGATGGAAGATTTGTGTCCTCCCAAAATTCATATATTGAAACCCTAACTCCCAGTGTTATGGTATGTGGCAGTGGGGTCTTTGGGAGGTAATTAGAGTTAGATTAGGTCACAAGGGTGGGCTCCTCATGATGGAATTAGTGGCCTCATAAGAAGAAGAAGAAACAGAAATTTCTCTCCCTCTTTGTGTGCACACATGGGGGAAAGGCCATGAGAGGCCAGAGGGAGAAGGCAACTCTGTAAGCCAGGAAGAGAGCTCTCACCTGGAACCAAATCTGCTGGCATCCTGATGTTGGACATGTCAGCCTCAAACACTGGGAAAAACAAACTCTGTTCTTTAATCCACCCCATCTGTAGCTTTTTATTATGACTGCCAGCACTGCCAGTCAAGACAGGAATAATAAAATACGTCCTTATGGCATTTCCTAGTGTTTCTAGCTCTTTGGCTGAAATTGCCACGCTAGACTTTAAGAGGTAAGCACTAAACCATGAGAAGCATCTAGATATTAATTTTAATTAAAACTCATACTCTGAAAGCTGTGTGGGCTTGAGAGAAAAGTAGAGAAATGAAAACCTTTTTGTCCTGACTCTCCAAGCTACAGACATTTTACTGGAGTCATGGGGCTGAATCTTTTTTTCTTTATTAAGTTATAATTGACAAAATTGTAAGGTATTTAAAGTGTACAATGTAATAATTTGACATACATATACAGTGTAAAAGGATTCCTCTCATTGACTTAATTAACACCTCCATCACCTCACGTAATTACCTTTTTTTTTTTTGGTGAGAACACTTAAGTTCTATTCTCTTAGCAAATTTCAATTATATGATACAGTGTTATCAACGAGAGTCACGATGTTATACATCAAATGCTCAGACCTTATTCACCTTATAACTGAAACTTTGTAACCTTTCACCAACCCCTCTTTATTTCTCCCACCCCCCTGGCCCTTGGTAACCGCTTTTATACACTCTGCTTCTATGAGTTAGACTTCAGTTTTAGCTTCCATATATAAGCGAGATAAGGAGGTATCTGTCTTTCTCTGCCTGGCTTATTTCACTGAGCATAGTGCCCTTCAGTTTCATTCATGCTGTCACAAACAACAGGATTTCCTTCCTTTTTAAGGTTGAATGATATTTGAGAAAGAAAAGGAAATCACACTTTCTTTATCCATCTATCTATTGATTTTTACTTAGGTTGTTTCCATACCTTAGCTGCTACAAATAATGCTGCAGTGAATGTGGGAGCACAGACATATTTTGAGATAATGAATTTGTTTCAGTTGGATATATACCCAGAAGAGAAGAAAACCAATCCTAAAATTTATATGGAACCATGAAAGACCCCAAATAGCCAAAGTAATCTTGAGAAAGAAGACAAAGCTGGAGGCACCACACTTCCTGATTTCAAACTATATTACAAAGCTATTGTAACTAAAACAGTATGATATTGACATAAAAACAGATAGATGGAAAAGAAGAGACCCCAGAAATAAACAATGCCTATATGGTCAATTAATTCTTAACAAAGGAGCCAAAAATATACAATAGAAAAGAATAGTCTCTTTAATAAATGGTTTTGGGAAAACTGGACAGCCACATGCAGAATAATGAAATTAGACTACTATTTTACACTATACACAATAATTAACCCAAAATGCATTAAAGACTGGAACATAAGACATGAAACTATAAAGAAGAAAACATAAAGAGTAAGCTCCTTGATTGATATGGGTCTTGGTGATATATATTTTTTATTTGACAACAACAGCAAAGGAAACAAAAACAAAAATAAATAAGTGGGACTACATCAACCTAAAAAGCTTCTGCACAGCAGAGGAAACCACCAATAAAAAGAAAAGGAAACTTATGGAATGGGAAAATAATATTTATAAACCACATATCCAATAAGGGGTTAATATCCAAAATATATAAGAAACTCATACAACTTAATAGGAAAAAAACCCCTAAATATCCAAGTTAAAAATATGTGGTGGAGCTAAGCAGACATTTTCCCAAAGAACCCATACAAATGGCCAACAGGTACATGAAAAAGTGCTCAACATCACTAATCATCATGAAAATGTCAATTAAAACCACAAGGAGGTATCACCTTACACCTGTCAGAATGGCTATTATCAAAAAGACAATAATAACAAGTGTTGAAGATACGGACAAAAGGGAACCCTAGTGCACTGTTGGTGGGAATTTAAATTGGTGTAGCCACTGTGGACAACAGTTAGGACTTGCTCAAGAAATTAAAAATAAGACTACCATATGATCTAGCAGTCCCACTCATGGGTATCTACACAAAGGAAAGGGGATAAATAATTTTAATGAGGAGCTGATAAAAGTCATCAAGCAAACTCTTTATCTGTGGCAAATATTGACCACTGCATGAATGCTAGGAGAAGGACTTTTGCTACAAAAGGGTGCATATTCAACTATCATACCCTCCTCATGGAGTTGTACTAAAGAGCTGCGTCACTGAAAAGAATGGCTTGAAAGAAATGAGAGGCTGAAACCAGAAGAAAGTGAGTCACAGAGTGAGTGATAATAAAGTGAAACCCATCCAATGTAAACCGTTCTGATAAGCGCTTTAGACTTGACAGGAAACCAGGAAGGGAAGTTGCTTAAATAGGAGGTGAACAGACTAGGGAAGGGTTATTTTTTCCAGGACGAGAAATATGAGTTTGTTTTTAAAAGGAAGAGAAAGAGCCAAGAGTGAAGGGAAGTAGAAGGTAAAGTAAGTGGACGTAATTAAGAAAGAAAATTCTCAGAGCAGACGGGAAGGGAGGGGAAAGGATTAGCTTTGGACACAAGTAGGAATAGAGTGAAAAGAGATAAACAGATTAGCTCGATGTGGAGGGGAGGGAATTTGAAGGAATTCATACCTCAGAGTATTTTCTTCTTTCAACTGGAGACTTAGCTATCTGTTAGGAATTTAGATTAAATAAATTAAACACAAAACTGTGACAACTGATATGGAATGGGCAAGTGATGTAAGTAAAGTTAAATATATCGTAGAGCAGCACTGATGGACAAGCCAAGAGTCTGAACTTTGCAGACCATGCAAGCACTCTGCGGGCTAACCTGAACATTTGTTCACCATTTTTGTGGGTTTGGTGCTGAGTTTCCACTTAGAGTGCTATTTATGATATTTCTAATGATATAAATTAGAAATTTATTTATGAATTTCTAATGATAAATTAGAAATTCAGTGATGAACTAGTATTATGAGGGTGATTGGTTTGGTTAGTATTAAAATCATTATGCAGCGATGTAGTATAATGGAAAGCAACTGGAATTTGAAATAGATAAATCTATGTTTCAACGTTGGCTATGCTGTTTGCAGCGTGATCTTGAGCATGCTGCGTACTCTCTGAAGCTCAATCTTTTTGCAAGTATAAAATGAAAGTAATGATGGGATTAAGTGAGATACTGTATTTTATTATATTATTATTATCTTTGTTGTTGCTATAACCTAGTGAAAAATAAGCTTGCATGTGATCTAAATGTAACTCCTCAGTGGAAAAAGTATGAAAGACATATTGTCAGAAGACCACGTGGGTTAGGAAAGATAACTATGAAAAATTGTTGCTTCCCAAGATGGTCAAATCACAAGATCTTCTGACAGTGTGTCTTTCATACTCTTTCTATTGAGAGGTTAGGTTTATATCCTATGCACTTAGAGGACTTATATTCCATGTCATAGAGGAGATGCAGCCTCCACCTTGATCACTGGCACACTCCCTCTGGAGTCCTGAACTGTAACACGAATAGTTCTGCTGGCATGAGGTCACCATGCCATCAGGAAGTTCAGACTCTCCATCTGAAGAGATGTCATGGGAAAGCTATGAGACTCTATGAAGAGAGAGATGGATGACCCGCCCCCAAGCTGACCCATTTTCACTTACAATCTACCTGCAGTTTCATGGGAGACTCTGAGCCACACCTGCCCAGACAAGTTATTTATGGATTCCTAGCAGAAAAAAATCATGAGAAATAATAGCATTATTATTGTTTTATGACACTAAGTATTGGGGAGATTTGTTTTACAGCGTTAGTAACTGATAGGATAATGTTTCCGTTTATTTCTTAAAAGGTTTCCTCAAAAAATGGGAAGATTCCATTTGTTGTCACATTACATTTATTGTCTTCACAAAGAGATATTTAATTTCTCGAGATGACATTATTTTTCTCCTCATATTTATGGCTAGAAACTTATTTTCTTTGATATGTGAGGGTTATGATACTTACTTTTCCCCCTCTTCCTTATTTCCGTCTCTTTTGGGAGAAATGGATCGAGTGACAGCAAGAGAAACATGCCTTCCTTTCTGGGTCAGTACGGTTACCAGAATCAGCATCTTCCTTCAGCATAAGGTTACTTGAAGTTACCTTTATACTTTTATAATGTATTTTCAAAGTATTTCAATATTTCTATCATTTGGAGATGATCTGTAAACCTCATTATTTTGATCTAATTTTCATATGTAGTTGAGTCTTCATGTATTTTGCAGTGTGGTTTCTCTGCATTTTCATATGGCCAGTGGCCTTTTCGCATATGCTAATATAGCTCTTATTTGCAAACTCACCTCCTTTGGTCAAAATTCTTAAAGCACCTAGTCTCGCTGGTTATTTATTTATTGAGCCAAATTATGATGATGATGATGAGAATGACTGTGATAATGATGTGAATTCTTCTCTCTTTCTTTTCTTCTTTTCCTTGTTCTTGTTTAAGGATCTCAATTTCCTTGTTTTCCAGTTTTGTTCAGTGTTAAAGGAGTTACCTATAATTAAAATATCTTTATTCTTTTTGTATATTGTAAAATCCATAGTCTTAATTAGCCTAAGGAAATATGTATCATCAAGAAACAAAAGAAAACTTCTTCTAGTTTCTCAGGTGTCCCCTGCTTCCTTACCAAAAGCGGTTGCAGGATGAACTTGTGAAAGGGCTGGAATTCGCCTTTGGCATTCCCAGAGGGTACACCCCTTTTCTTTCTCCCTATCTGGATGTCAGCTCCTCCCCACACCCCTCCCAGGTCTCAGGACCCAAATGTTCTCTTTCCTAAAATCATAGAAAAGCTTCCTCTTAAATCATTAATTCACCCTGAACTGTAAATGACTATTAATGGCAACACTTAATCCCTACATAAATACTTTCTTTTAAATGGCAGAACAGCTAAAGTAATAAAGACCTCATTGTAGATTTACCAGTGGGTGGTAAATGTTTCTGAAGGTGGCACTAGTTCTTTTTAATGGCGCTGAAATAACACTTGTAGGTGATCACTGGAGAGATGAGTTTGTTTGTTTCAAACACATATACTGACATTTACTTATAGAATCACTTTTATTCAGATTTGGGTCTACCTAGGCTTGTTCAGCTCCAGATAAAAGAGAGAATGTTTCTGATATCTTCACACTATTGCTTTTCAACCTATGGGATTTTCTTAAATACAGGAAATATTCTTCATGCAAGCCATGGCGTAAAATACAGTTTAAGTCCTCAGTGAACCTCTTGCGGCTTCTCTTTGTGAAAGCAGGAAGTCAGCATTAGTATGTAGGACAGGAAACATGCATTTCTTATACTGTACATAAATTAGGTCATTTTCACTGTAGTCACGTGTCTTAAAGAATATTCTATTTCCAGAGTGTTAGAGAGAACATAAATTACACTGTGGAATCTATTCTCTGTTCTTATGAGTTCTGCTCCTTGAGCATTGCTTCACCCAGATGCTGAATACGTGAAAACAGCACGGTTACAGTCTGGTTCACTGTTGCTGGAATCACAGTGGCTGTGATTCTACTTTGTGGACCACTTGGAAGCCAGACATATGTCAATGGATACAGAATTGTGGTCCTCTTTAGTTAGTTTCATCTATTGGTTCAGTTAGTATCAACAATTTTTCCAGGATACTACTGAGGGCAACATGATTATTTTTTCATGTTTAATTCCAGCCCATGTGGTAAGACAGTTGCCGATAACTTGGTGTTTACTGGCAGAATGCATCTCCTTGTTTATTGTATTCTATTGCAAGCATTTTGCCATTGTGCTTGGTATATTATTTGAACAATATTTTTAACAATATTTGTTACATAAATATTACTCTGTCATCGAATACAGGGATCGGAATCCCCATTCCGCCATTCCGAGTTGTGTGGCATCCCTCAGAGTGCTCATCTGAAAAATGGTGGTGAGGATAATAGTTTCCACCCATTAGGGTGGATTGAAAGTTACTACAGGGAAAGCACTTTTAAAAAGTGTCAGCATATCAATAGTAAATGTTGCCTTTAGTCACTCATTTTGCCCAGAGATAGCTCCTACCCTTCTGGCCATCCCAGCAGAATGTAACAGAGCGGTGGTTCTTACCTTGGCTTTGTGCAGAAAAACTTGGAAGGCTGTGGTTCCAAGCCTGGGTTCGCACAATGAGTGTGTTTGACTTAATTGGTTTGGGGTAGAGATTTATAAAGGCACCCCAACTGTATCTTAAAGTGCAGCCCCAGCTGAAGAAATACTGGACTCGATGTGGTAAATAAAGGCATTTCTACCACTAAATCTTATGGCTTTTCCTCCATATATCTGGAAATTGGCAATAATTTATCAAAATCACTCTGCTTAGGTTTACAATTCCTTTTATGCTAGATGAAATCCAGATATTGATAGATAGTATCTTTATAATCTTAACACTGTTAAGGCCTGGATTAACGTCTCTTTTGCCCAGGGTGTGTGAGCTGTTAAATATGCTGTTGTAGGGCCATCTTTGGCCCTACATGAACACATGAACACCCTACATGAACACCCTGACTAATGATGAATTTTACACACGTATATTTTCTAGAAGTGATGATTGCGTCTTTTCAAACTTCCTTTTTAGGAAGTACTTCTTTGATTTGGTATCAGGGAACAGAATGGCTAATACTCAGAATAGACATATGTTTTGCTGTAGGAATTCCTTAAGCATGATGTCGGCAACTGACAAGATGAAAAATGGTCCTGTGATTCATTTCCAGTCTCAGGCTTATAGACCCACTTAAATGTTTTGAAAGGCCCTCCCACATCCTGTGATTGTACTAAATCAGAACTGGAAAGATCTCAACACTCTGAACTTGATCCAAGGGTTAAGATAGCATACTCTTTATTTTCTTTTTCATAACACACTTAATGCTATAAAAATAAAGTTTATGAAGAAGTATTAAGTATGCTTAACACGCTCATTTGAGCTTCAAACCTGTTATACTCCGTTATAAATTAACTCCTCAAGTAAAAAAAAGATGACGTATACCCCACACATGCCCTTAAATATCAAGCACATGGGATGAAAAAATATACCCTCGGATTCTTGGAACCATTTGCAATTCCAGACCATTTTGGGCCAGTCGTTAACATCTTCTGTGCTTTGATGCCTTGTAAAGTTATTCTCAAGCAACGCTCTGTGACTCGGAGTCAGGGGACCAGGCCAGTGGAACTTCTCAGTGTGAAGTGTTTCTATGGCATAGAGAGGTCTCTATTGTCCTTCAATATGGACTTGGAGAGCAACACCGAGAAAAGTCAGATGGGAAACTCATGTCAATCCCATTCAGAAAACATGACTCTTTCCTTAGATTCAACATAAGCTTTATATCAAGAAAGAATGCAAGGTCACTAAAGAACAACAATCTCACTTGAAATGTATAAACAATAGTGTAAGGGCCCACAAAAACTGTTCAACTGAAACATTAGCTAGCTGTTCTTAGCGAAAAGGGGGTAGCCTTGACATTTGCAGATAGCTGACTGTCCTATATTCAAATATCAGATTTTATTTTTAGACACAGATTTATGACTGTAATATTCATTATGCTTTTATTCATCCCACAAATATGGATAGAGTCCCTACCAGGTGTCAAGCATCATGATAGGAGTTGGGACCTAGTAGAAACAAGACTACTGCTTGTGTTTCATCATGGAGTCTATCAGGGGCATAGAGAAGCTTCATATATATATATATATATATATACACACACACGTGTATGTGTATAGCAATACAGCCCTTATGGGCAGGTCCACCCAAATCTGGAGGAATACAAATACGCATATAGAACTTAATATATGTGAGATGCTATTCTAAATGTCTACACAGAATAGCTCATTTCATCTTACAACAGTCTGTGAGCTGGACTCTGTTAATAGCCTTCTTTGACATTTCAGAGAAATGAAGCACAGGGAGGTTAAGCCACTTGCCTAGGATCACCCAGCTAACAACTGTCAGAGCTGAGGTTCTCTTCTTTCCAGATAGTCTGGCTCCTGTTTTACATTTTGAGCTATATTATGGGCCAGTATTACAATGATTAAACACTCATTAATTTTTTTAAGAGAAAGAACATTAGTTCAAGCAATTCTAATACAATAATGCTTTGGTGTTCATTATCTGAGGCAAAAGTACAAGTTGAGGAGAGAAAAGAACAGCAAGAAAACTTGAAGGAGAATCAACAGAGGGAAGACAGAAAGTGCTACCTTACATGCTATGCCTTAACACTCAAAATATCTTTAGAAACATTAGTTTTATATTTTCAAATAAAAAAATTAATAGTCATTGTGGAAAATTTGTAAGTATAGAAATGTAAAAAGAAAACAGTCATCGATCTCACTATCCAAAGAGAACATCTGACTTATGTCTCTATTCCTTTTCTGTGTGTATGGTTTACAAACATAATTATGATAATGCGATAGTGATTATGAACCAAATTTGTATCCTATTTATTGCATCTATTACCATAATGTGAACATATCTCATGGCATAAAAATTTCTTCCTAAACCTTATTTTCAAAAGCAGCGTCCCATTTCACCTCTTGAGAAGAGCATTCTCTTCCATACCATTCATTGACACCGGTGTTACTGGAACATGATATTTACCTGAGCCAGACTGGTGGTTTGGGACTTATGTCCTTTGTATCTTTAACACGTAGGGAAGGGTGGTCTGGAAAAACTTAACTTACTGCTCAGCAATTATATAAACTATCTGTATCCAGAGAGGAGTCCAAATTTCTCCAAATAAGTGACCACTCTCTTAGAGAGGTAATCTTCTCAATGGCGGTGGGTGAATATTTATTCTTTGTAATATTACGACGCTACTTCCCAGTGATGGAACCCAGTGTCAGCTCCTGAACAAATGAGATCAATGTGTTAAATCACAAGTTCTTCTGATTCCCAGGGCATGTCACCCTAAATCTTCATGTTCATTTATTTCACCAGCATTTCATACCCCAGCGCATGATTTATTTGGTATGATTCCAATGTATTGTCGGAGAAAATAACAAAGGATGCACTGTATATAATTATCTGGGAGACTAAGCCTTTGACAGGGGAACTACTCATTTAAAGGTGGGTGGCAAAGGCTGTCAGTCACCAGGGAATGCCTGAAAGCATTGGTTTGGTCCTAAATGAGTCTTTAAAGAAGCCTTCTGTAAAACAAATAATTACAGAGGTTGTATAGTTTAAATCCCAAATTCTGCTACCAAAGCAAGGCTCTTGTGTATTATTGGGTATTTTTATTTCTTAAGGAGAGAGAAAAGTAAAAAGACAGTGAGAGAAGAAAATGCAATTTCTCCAAAAAACCACCACCACCTCTACCACCAACAACAAAAATAAACCCCCCAAATGCAATTACAATAGAAGAGCTGACAAAGTTGTAGGGAGAACGTAAAAGAGGGAACAAGGAGGTGCAATGCAGGAAGAAAGTCACATGGTGAGCAGTACGTGGAAATTCTACTTAGTGGTAGTGATTGAATGAATGATGTCACCTGACCTACTGTGTGGTTCAGAGGACTGAAGGCTGAATTCAGGTACTTTCATTAGGGATTGGACTACCTTGAAACATGGCATATATTTATTTTCCTGTCTTAGAGCAAAAGAGCAGAAAAGAAGAAAATCCACTTTACCTATTAAGGTCCTTATCAGAATGACATGTGCATTGGACAATGGTATAAAAATAATTTTAACAATAGTAATGAGGTCTTTTATTTGTTTTATGATGAGTATTTCTTTTTGTGATATTCTTGAATCTCATTTCTATCCTTTTTATCTCTTTATGATTAGTACTTCTATCATGAGTTAAAAAAACAACAGCTATTTATTAGTAACATATGGAAAATCCCATAACAGAGCACAGTTACTGAGTGATTACAATGTGTTCAGCACGCATCTAAGAGGCTAAAGTAAATTTTCATAGTTAATTCTCACAAATATTCACAAGTTAACTGGTGGCGTTCTACCATCTTCCAGGTAGAGAAACTGAGCTACAGAGAGGTCATTTACTCAGTGTTGGTATACAGGCTTATTCCAGAAGTTATTCTCTTACCCTCTTAACATTTACATTAAGTAGAAAAAAAAAAAAGCCAGGAATAAGTGGGATTTAAAAGCATATTTTATAATTTAAAAAAATATTTCCAACATTGATTCAACTAATATTCATCAATCTCCTTCTCATCTCAAGGTAGCAGGATATACTGGTACCATCACGATGAAGGATACACACAGTATCTGCCACATGGGACGTAGGATCTAAAAGATTATTAAATACAAATCATTGATCCATTTTCCATGCATGACAATCACAAATCTGGGGGATTTTACAACTTAACTAATACTATCAGGTTCAATACCTTAAAACATATACTCATTGGCTTTGGGAGGCTCTTATTCCAAACTTTGCTTCGCTAAAAATGTTGACTGTGTTATTCGGCAAGTTGCATCTTCTTTTTACTTCACATACGTCAACCACAAAATCATGGTAATACCTACCAGAGAGGCAGGAGAAAATGATGACAAGTTTCAGTAGAGTTCTCAGCTCTGCGGTAGGGCGAGGAAGACAAACGCAAAACCCTTTTTGGCCACCTTGAATAATTATTACACCAGAGAGTCTAATCCTTGAACTCAAGTTAATAAGGGGAAGCGACCCCAAACAGCCTAATTTGAAAGGTTACAGGTTGAAGCAGAAATAGGGCATCAGGAATAGCAGGCATATTGTGAAATAAACTTTTGCTCTGGGGGTACTTGTTTGTTTTCCTAAGGATGTTGAAATAATGGGTTGAAACCGTGGAGACAGAGTGATGCATTGGAGAAGCTGTTTGCACGTGAGGCCAGAAGTGAAATGATGAAGCTACAAACACACTGAAAAGGGGGCCAAAAGGGAAGGGAATAACTATGGCTCCAGAGGAAAGTTTCCTGAGCCAGAGTTTTTCCCAGCATTCTATCTTCTTTTTAGGTTGAAAATGGGAGTCTGCTTTCAAGTTGTTTAGCTGTGTTTCACATGCTTGCGATTTCTGGAGCCGTAATAAGTGTCCTAGGGATGGCTTAATTGTCCTAGTTTACATCAGAAAGTAGTTAACATCATCAAGGTGGTCAGGAGAGGTCTTCTTAGGTCCATAAAATCCGTGCTGGTATTTTTTTCACTTTATCTGCATCAGTTTTTTCTTCAGGCTGTGCTTTCTTAGAATTAACTTAGAGATGAGAAATCATGCCTTAAATTCGTAGGTCTTCCTCTTTCTCTCCCCCCTCCCTCTTTTTGCATATAACGATCCCCTGTTTGAACAGGATTTTCCTCCTTTGAAATATCCACTTTAAAATCTAAATTTGTAAATTTCCTCAACTTCTACAACTCAACTTGATGGTAGTAGAAAACGTATTCATGTGTCTAAATAGACAGAAATTACTATTTTGTTTGTTCATAACATAAAATAATGATTTCATTAAAAAGACCGTCTTTTTCTCAGGAGGTGGATAGCATCAGCGTCACCTACTAACTGGTTAAAAATGCATATTCCCAGGTGTTACTCTAGACCTGCTAAATGAGAAACTCCATAGGTGGAGCGCAGGAATACACATTCTAACCAGCTCTTCATGTGATTTTAATGCAAACTCAAGTGTGAGAAGTACTAGTTTATATCATTTCCACTCACACCCGCTTGGCCAGACTCAGTCATGTGATCCCACCTGGACGCAAGGTGTGAGGGCAGACGTGCCTGGAACAGCTCTTCTCTTCTTCACACACACGTACCCAACTTTGTCCAGAATCCTTAGCAAACAAGCAGCCACCTCTCGTTAGCACTAATCTTTTAGAAGAAAAGGTGTATTATGAGAAAAGAAGTTTAAAAAGATACTGGAAATACTGGATTTGCCCAGCAGTCAACTCCATTTTCTTCATTTTTATTGTTTAAATCTAAAATATAGTGACAATTTGTGGGCACTGTGCACTAAGTTTTAACCAAAAGCCTTGATAGAGGAAAAACGGTTTCAGTGAACAGTATTATTCTGACAGCAGGAGACCTGGATTTTATTTTATTTCTGTCAATTACTAACTGAGTGATCTACGAAAAGTGGTAACTATTTTTTTTAAGAAATTCAAATGAAAATAAAGCCTTGACTATTGAGGTTACTGTGAGACGACTGTTTAACGTTTTTTAATGTTAATATTTTGTGATTATAATTAAATTCAATAATTAAATGAATATGTATTAGGTTCTTTATTTTATGCTTTTCAAGGTAGTTCCCAGGAATTAAAAAATTTAGTAACAGAGGAATTAAATACTGAAAACTATGTGCTATTCTTCTCTTTTCATAAATTTCATGTGTTTCAACTTAAAAGAAATTTTTTAACTATCAGAATAAATAATTCACAATTTAGGACTCTTCCTAGTGGTATTATTATGAGGTAGACCATATAGGATTTATTAATCACGTCTTAAGTTTTTCCTCATTACTGAGGATATGGTAATCAATAGGAATAACAGAAAGTTATTCCAGGCACCAAGGAAACAATAACTGTTTATTATTCAAACAATGTTCTGGAAGCAAAGTACCTGAGAACAGGATCGATTAAATGAATGAAACACAAAGTTCCAAATGTTAAGGGGGGTAGTTTAGATATGACACAAAGAGCATCTCTCTAACAACTCCCTAGAGTATTGTGTCTAACAATTGTTTTTGACTTACACATCTATCAGAAATGTCATTCATGTAACCACCAGTGTAGCTGAAGAGAAATAAAAAGTTATCTCTGAAAAGTGGTATCAGTGAGTCAAGCAGGTACTGATTGTATGTGGAGTTTTCAAACCTTCTGCACGTGTTAAAGTAGAAAAGAAATCAGTCCAATTTGTAAAAGAAAAAAATAAATGTAAAAGAATTCTGTTCGTGTGTGTGAAAAAGCAAGATAAACAAAATGTATTTGACAGGAAAAATACAGCTTCAATTAAATATTAAAATATATATCTTCAATTAAAGAATAAGAAGAAAAATCAACTGTACTCCAATAAAAATTTTCAAAAAAAGAATAAGAAGAAAATATTCTTGTGTCTTTTAAAAGGAATAAACACCTAAGATAAATGGAGCTTTTTGTCCTCTATCCTTAACTCCCTGACAACCCCACCTGATTCAGAGCACTTCCTAGAGCTCTTGGCCTATTTTCAGGAGCTGGGCATCTGCCTTCTCTGTTCTATAACAACAGCAGTCTGTGTCCTCTTGTAGGCTCTTCAAATGAATCGCGAAGAGTTTAGTTTGTTAGTGCAAAGACAGCCTTTTCTACATAGGACCAAGTCAGGTGATGCATATGAGGGGTCTCATGCAAGGCCTTGCTTTTGTAGTTGTGAGAATCTAAGGAGAGAAGCGTCACCCCGTAGCGGACCCTACGTGCAGGGCACTGTTAGCTCTTCCACCAACTCCCTGGCCTGGGCTGAGTCTTTTCCACTCAAAACAACTGTGACTAGCTCCCCTCTGACTGAAAACCCCCTCTGTGCCTGGAAAATGCCCATCAAGAGGCTGCTTCAAACGCTTTCTGGAAGAAAGTGCACTAATACATGAAAAACAGCTTTGGTCTTCAGCATATTCTAAGTAATTAAAAACATGGTAACTGTAAATTCAGGTATGCAGCTCACAGGATGCATGAAAGCTTTCCAGGCTTCGGTCTCTTAAAGAAATTGGGAAGGACTGTAAATCTGTGATCAGAGTCCCCTCTAAATAACCAAATTAAGTTCTCTTGAATGATTAAGAACAATATTCTTAAACGATATGATCCAAAGTGAGCTTAAGACTTACTTTAAAAAAATAGACAAAGGGCTTCCCTGGTGGCGCAGTGGTTGAGAGTCCGCCTGCCGATGCAGGGACACGGGTTCGTGCCCTGGTCCGGGAAGATCCCACATGCCGTGGAGCAGATGGGCCCGTGAGCCATGGCCGCTAAGCTTGTGCGTCTGGAGCCTGTGCTCTGCAACGGGAGAGGCCACAACAGTGAGAGGCCCGTGTACCACAAAAAAAACCCCCAAAAAACAAACAAAAAAAGACAAAAAAAGAAAATAAAATCTGGAAATAAAATTTAAATTATTTACCAAATTACATGATGTACCAAAATATGTTATACGATGCCAGTGAAGGCTGCACATTACTC
Organism: Leucopleurus acutus; assembly: GCF_964270905.1. Taxonomy (NCBI): domain Eukaryota; kingdom Metazoa; phylum Chordata; class Mammalia; order Artiodactyla; family Delphinidae; genus Leucopleurus; species Leucopleurus acutus. Next base: position 155,105,510 of record NC_139146.1, read on the forward strand.
CTCCTTCACTAAAAGTTAATTCTTGTAGAGGAGACAAATTTAACAATTATCAAGCTGAGAGTTCTTATTTTTTCCCTAAATGATTGGTATATGTTAATATCTTGGTGTTCTCAAACTGAATAGATGCATTTTTCATGATAAAGGACCTTGTAAAATTTGGCACTTTATTAATGCTATTTGAGGTGATCAAAACCAAGTCCCCCAATTTTAAAACAACATTTAAACTATAGTCTATAGTGACAATGCAGTCTTTAATATTAGTGAATGAACATTTTAAATTCTTTTATCTGCTGACAGCAGTGACCAATGCTTATATTTTCTACATTTATTACTTTCCTTGAAATGAATGATGTCATTTCCTATGCTTAATTTTTCTAAAGGTAGAGTTGCTTATAGTGGAGGAATGCTTGTTGGCACTGATTTTCTAAGAGCTTAGCGATGGTTGAAGATTCCGCCTGCATTGGGTCATTTGTTCATGTCTCCATGGTAACAGCTTGGCTTGCATGGGAACCACATACAGCCACAGAGGTGCAGTGGTATGAACAAACCTCACGCAGCGTTTCTGGGGTTGTCAAGCTAGTTTATATCGTTCAGGCATTTTCTACTGTATTATATAATGTTTCACCTAGAGATTCCCAGTGCTGTCCCATTTAAGGCTCCCATATTCACTCTTCTCCCTTAAAACAGCCATGAGTCATTGTCCCCCTAAGAAAACTGGACCTCAGCACCAAAGGAAATGCCACATTCTCGTTCCTACTCTCCTAGTGCCCGGTAAAGCTTCTATCAAAGGATGTCTAGTATTTACTGAATCTGTCTCTCTTGCTTATTTTTTCCCAGTTTTATTGAGATGTAATTGACAGGCATTGCTGTATAAGTTTAAGGTGTTATCTTGCTTATTAACTTACTATATCTTTTCCTTCACATAGACTCATGTGGCCTGTGCCCTGAGACTTTAGGTCTTATTCATCTCTGTATATTCAGCTCCCTGCCCCAAACCTAGCACATGTAGTCATTTATTTAACAACTCTGTGTTAAGTGCCTCCTCAGGGGTAGACCAGAGTGCGCTTTAAGAACTCATTAGTTGTGTGATTATGGGCACTCATTTTCCCACTCTTTGCCTCCTTTGTCTCATCTGTAAAATGAGTGTAATGTAGCATCTATCTCGCAAGGTTGTTGTGAGGATTATATTGTCAATACGTGAAAAGCGCACAAAGTAAGTTGTGCACAAAATCCATAAGTGGAAGCTATTATTATTACTAGTATGAGCCCGGCGCTACTCTGGCGCTATCTGGTGATAAGTGGTAAACAACCATAGCAAGAGTGGAGGGAGACCAGTTGAAACAAGTAGCAGATAATCCAGGCGTATTCTGATTGTAATCAGGGTTTCGCAGACAGTGAAACAGGGCACTGTCGTAGAGAATTTCTTGGGAGCGAGGGCCTAATTTACAGGGTAATCAAACAAGGCCATTCTGAGGAGGTAAAGTCTGAGTTGATACCTGAATTACAGAAAGAAACCAGGTATGGAAAATCTGAATTGAAAACAAGCTTTGTACAGATAAAAAAATAGAAAGAAGTTCCGCATGGGTGCATATTAAAAAATGTTTATTTGAATAAATTCCTGGAAGATTGAATGCATCGTCCTATTTTAACGTATTCAAATGCAAACCCCAAAGAGATTCTTGCATTTATCCAAACATTTGGTTTATATTTTCTAGAGTCAAATGCTGTGGTCTATTAAAATTTAAAAATGCTCGTTTTTCAATTTCTGAATCTGGACTATGTAAATTGGTGTAGAATCATTGTTCTTTCCTGTATATTTTAAAGCGAATATTGGCTAACACTTATTGAATGTTTTTCGAAAAATGTTCTAAGCTCATATCAATACAGTGAATTCTCAGAACAAACTTCTGAGTATAGCTCTCCATGTAGGATGGATGGTTACACCCCAAAACTTGAAGTAACTTGTCCAAGCTCTCAAAGAGAATAAGGATGGACTGACCTTAACTAACTTGCCTTAACAGCAGTATAAACCTGTCCCTTTGGCAAATTTAGACAAAACTTACTCTTTTTGGCTTTATATATTTGAATGGTTATTTATTAAAATTTGGTGTTATGTGTACTTACGTTCACAGACGGACACACTGTTTTGTAATTTCCTTACAGACAAGGTCACCGGCATGTATTTAGCATCACGTTGTTAAACACTTGAGGATTGGTGCCCCTGGTCCCAAGGGTTCCCTGAGAGCCTTCGGAACCCTCTACATGGATGGAGGGATCAGAGCTCAAGCCCTGGCTGGAGGCTGATGGACTCTCCCTCTGTGTTGTCAAGTGGCAGGGCTGCAGCTGACCAAGGCGACCACCATTCTGTTTCTCTACTGCGTCAGATTCAAAACTGATGAACCCAGGATGGGGCTCATCAAGTTCACAAGAAAAGGTTCTCTGCTTTCTTTGTTGGTCTCGGAAGATAAATATTTCTCGTGGCACCTCTGACGTGGCTATGCGTCTGTGTAGGTCAGCAGTAAATAGATGGGGTTGATGGATGGAAATGGCAAACCGACAGGACAGACTCACTCAAAGCCCACTGTGGAGGGCCCATGAATCTCTCCATCGTATTTGGTTAATGGTCAATCTGACACTTTTCCCACCCAAACATATATCTAGAACAACTAATATCGATTCTCCTCTAGGGACGTATCAGGCAAGGATGGCTGCATTTGATTTGAAAGGGGCAAGGAAGAAGCTCGGTGAAAACAGAGTGACATTGTGTGACTCTTAGGTGAGGCTAGCAGGACAACTGCTTGTGACCAGGAGAGCTCATGTCTGAGTGGCGGGAAGCAAATGTGCGTGGTCCTCTTACGTTCTGTTGTCATTTTTTTCTTTCCAGAATATCAGTGACCTTTGCTCCCAATCTAAGAATTTAACTTAGTAGAGTACATTATATTTGTAAACTTGGGGCAGTAATGGCAAAGCAAAACAACACAGCAACAACAAGACAATAGCACCTCCTGGTCCTTACGTGATAGCTGAACTCGATAGCATTTGTGAAGATGTCTGGCCCAAAGGAAGTAACACAATGGTTGACGAACACCATCATGGTGGATGCTGTTAGTTGAGGACTTATTATGAACGCCTACTATTTGTTGAGTTTCACCAGGATTTTTTTTTTTAAATTTATGTGCTTTCTATAGATTTTCTCTAATACAGTCATAACAAACTGGTAAGCAAAGTCAGTTTCCCATCTTACAGTCAATGGAATTGAGGTTTAGAGAAATTAAATTAATTGAACTAAGTTATATAAGCAGGAGGTGAGAAATCAGACCCAGGGCCCAAGGTCATTCTTTTACGTCTCATTGTAAATATTTAACGTACAAAGAGTGAGATTCTTATTAATAAAAGGGCAAAACGTGGAGGAGCAAATGCATGGGAACTAAAGTATGAATAGGCTAAAGCTTCATTTTCTATTAATCCACATTTTTCCTTCTCTTGATGCTATTTCTGCCTTAAATGTGAGTAAGCAGTCTCACCTGGATGCTGAAATTCACATGCTTAAAGTTTCAGCCTTAGGACTTGAGGGATTTGAATTCTTCCCATAAATTGTAGGGAAACATCAAGACTTTAAAAATGATGCCTTGTATTATCTTTCACAGTCCCCAATTACAATAATACATTCATCAAATGAAAAACCATTGAAAAAGAAAATGACAGGCTTACATGTTCTTAGTACCGAACTCATAGCGTTTAGCAAGACAATGATTACCTTTAAGAGAGTTATGATACTTATAGACGCAGTGTTCAGCATAACTACTGTTGGCTATTAAATTTGGATATTCTTGAGTTCTGTTATAAAATAAAACACTTCCGGAAATTGTCAAGACCTAAAAAGATTCATGCTATGCTATCCACAGTATGGGTTTTCCAGAATTAATGAGGAAGTGTGAACTTCTCGGTTTGTTGTTCTGATACAGCTGAGGGAAAATGCTGTCATACAATGAATGGGCACTCAGCCAGCAGGCCGCTTCTGAATAAAAACACTTAACATTGTGCCACAGCATATGAAAAACAGCTTATAAGACACCAGTCTAGAACTTGTTGAACTAAAGGAAACAGAGGATGTGATATTTTTTGGTTACATCCCAACTTAGAAACAAATGTCTCTGTTTTGGTCACCAGAATAATACCTAAAAATAGTCTTGATACTTGTGGTCTGTTGCTGTGTCACTTTTCCCCTTGGGCATCAGCTAGCACTGCATCACATAAAATAAGGTATTTAAAACATAAGCCTTCACGATAGAGTATTGTCAGCCTTAAGATACTCTTGTTTATGGGCCTTGGAAAGGGATTATTTCAGCCAACTCAAGTACTTACTGAAATGGGAGTAAATAAAAAGAAAAGAAAACATTCTGGAGGCACTTGACAAGAAAAGTGCACAAAATCTGAACATAATTAGGAGTCAACACTATTTAGTCTCTTCTCTGTGCAGAAACAGTGCAAATGAGCCCAGTGTTATTCGAGAGTGATAACTTCCCTACTCAGAAAAGAAGTGGCATTGTTAATCAACTGTGCTCCAATAGGAGATAAAAATTTCAAAAGAGATATTAAAAAATAAACAATTATTTAAACCTTTGGGGGACAAAAGAAGTGGCATATATTTTGTTTGTTTGTTTTTGTTTTTCTGTTTTGTTTTGTTTTTTTTGCGGTACGCGGGCCTCTCACTGCCGTGGCCTCTCCCGTTGCGGAGCACAGGCTCCGGACGCGCAGGCTCAGTGGCCATGGCTCACGGGCCCAGCCGCTCCGCGGCATGTGGGATCTTCCCGGACCGGGGCACGAACCCGTGTCCCCTGCATCGGCAGGCGGACTCTCAACCACTGCGCCACCAGGGAAGCTCCGTGGCATACTTTTTGAAAAAACTGGCTTTACAAAAGGGATACACTTTTTGGAAATGACAATGTAACTGCTACCACCAGTATCTTGCTACAAACTGTTTAAATCCTATCTAGTAATTTTCTATGGAAAGTCAAAACAATGAATAGGGTGTGAAAAAGAGAAACTCAACAACTGACTAACAAACACCTTTTTAAATTATATCTAAGAGATACACACAACAAATCGTTTTAGTGGTCATGGTAGAAATGGTAATGTTTTTGGAAACACTGTAGTCCTCTGGGAATGTTGAGGGGGACTCTTACAAAGGAGGGAACAAGTAATGAAACTTAATGGGTAAATCAAAGTTTTCCAGGCAGAAAAGGAAGATGGACATTTCAGTCTGAAGCCCTCCAAGAGTCAAGTCTGCAGAATGTGAGACTTGGGTTATGCGTTGTGTGACTATGGTACAAAATTGTGGGTTAAGGATGAAGAAATAAATTGAAAAGTTTAGTTGGGATTTATTTTCCTGTTAACAGTGAAAACAAATTCAGTCTCAAGTACCTTTGACTGAAAGACATGAAAATTTAGGGTTAGATAAATGTGATTGAAAATTTAGGGTTTAGATGAATGTATGCTTTCTGTCTCTCCTCAGTTTGGGGCCTTTCTTCATTAGCACGACTCAGTTTCTCATCTGCTTTGCTCAGCCCTGCTCCTTCTCTGCTGGGTTCATGCTTCACTAGATGCTCTCCTCATTCTGGGTAGGCTTTCTAACCCATATCCTTCCCAGTTCAAATCTGGAGAAAAGGAGGGCAAAGCTCTCTCTGGCCACTCCCATGCTTGACCTGTGATTCACTCTGGTTGGGTTGGCTTGGTCAGTCTCCCCTTCCTGATCTCACAGTGCTCTGTACCATTGACAACAGTGTGGTTCTCCTGCAGCCCTGCAGCTGAGAGTGGAGCCCCACTGGGAGAACGCAGGGGACATGGGTCATGGCAGCTATGAAACAACGGAGGTCCACTCTAGTCCGTGCCTTTGGCCACCTAATGTCCAAACACGAGTCACTCTTAAAGTCCTTATTCCCAGTTACTATACCTATAACTGAGCCGAAGCTCATTCTGCTTGGCTCATAACAGGTCAATATATCCAGAGACAAGGTGCTGGGACAAGGAATAGAAACTTTATTCAGAAAGCCCACAGACGAAGAAGATGGTGGACTAGTGTCCCAAAGACCCATCTTGCCCAGGTTTGGATGCTAGTTCCTTTTATAGAGCAAAGAGGGGATGGTGAGGAGGAAACGCAAAAAAAAAAAAAAAAAAAATTCCACAGTGGTTGCAAATCTTTCCTGGTTCCAGCCAGACTCTGGGAGGGAAGTGTTAATTTCTTCCTTCCTGCAGTCATTCACAGGTGCGTGGGCCTCGTCAGCATGTTTCCTGTGAGTTAAACAAAGGTATTTTACCTCTGGCCTGGGAGTCAGTGTTCTCCGGAGATGGGCCATTGTGTGTGCTTTAAGGTGTAGGCAACATCCTTTTAATGATTAACTTGTAGAAAAACAATAGAATGCAAAGGCTAAAGCAAAAGAAACAGATCCAGTGTGGAGTCAGGTTGTTCTTTCCTGCTACATATTCAGCTCTGAGTCTCTGCCTCTGGTTGATATCGGTTCCATCCATCAGGTCTGGATGCAGTTCCTCGTGGTCCAGCAAACCAACAGAGGTGTAACTCCTTCCAACAGCTTATCATATGCAAAACACAATTATAGAGAATAAAAATATTTGTAATAAAACGTCTACTGGATGGGGCAAATGAGAAATAAAATACAGCGGCCAAGCGTCCATACCATGTATAATAAAAATAGCAGGATTTGTTGCCTTGTTTGTTCCGGTGCTAGAAAGAGTTCTTTTGTCAGCAGATCTGCATTCGTTGCCCTGATTTTGTTCTTCTGGGCATTTTCCCTTATTCTTTTGTCCTCAGTGCTCATACAGGAGATGGGTACGTGGGGTGTGTCCCATCCCTTAGGAATTTGGGATATGCTTTAGTGATTGTAATTGTAACCTGTTGTGTTCCAATGTTGATGAGCCAACTTTCTTAAAGGTTAACTGGGCTTTCAATCTCTGTGTTCCAGACAATTCCATGGGCTAGTACTAAAACCCAGATATCTCCTCAAGCCAGCATTTGTATTAGAACGAGACCCCATATTTTTCTCCTAATGCCTTCCAGCCACCTTGCTCTGTCCATGGCCTTCATCCAAGTTATTGAAGCTGAATCCAGCCTCTGTACCCTGACACTGAATTAAATCTCAGAGACAGAGTTTTGGGTGAAGTAGAAAAGAATAGTTTCATTGCTTTGCCAGGCAAAGGGGGCCACAGTGGGCTAATGCCCTATGGCATTAAAACTGTGTGTTTTAGACCTGGAGCAGTTAGTGAGGTGTTTTATAGGAATGGTTCAAAGAGGGCGTGGTCAGCTCATGGACATCTTTCTGACTGGTTGGTGATGAGGTCATCGGGAGTTGGCATCATCAACCTTCTGGTTCCACCAGTCTGGGGTCTAAGTGCTTGTGGGCAGCCTCCAGTTAAATTCTCTACCTGGTAGGGGTTATAGTATCTGCAAAACAGCTCAAAGGTATTGTTCTGTGTATCCCTTGAGGGGGAACCAGGACCCTGCCCCAAGGCTGCACTATTGTTTCCGGACTGTTCCTCCCTTGCCTCTGCATCCCCCCCTTTCCCTGATTAGCAACTGTTTGAACCTGCCTGTTGGAACTCAGAGAAGGTCATAGAGACTGAATGAAGCCTATTTCCTATAATCAAAGAAACGGGGGACACAGAAGGCCTTTGTGCCCAGGAACCCCACAGGTCCTGCTTAGGATCATTATCTAAACTTTGCTTCTGCCTTGCGGTAACTTAACACATTGACATTGACCAGGGGAGATAGACCACTTTGATTCTAGTTCCCAGGTACACACATGTGGTATCTTTGAGGCCAGGTCATCACCCTCCTTTTCTAAATAATTTAAAATAGCAGCTTCTTAGGAGGAGACTGATGAAAACGGCTTCTCACAGGTTTTAATATTATTTCCTGCTATTGTTCCTACTTCCTTGTTTTTGTTGGCAATAACTTTAGTTTGGAGGAGAGAATTCAGCTTTCTAATCTTTCAAATTTCTCAGCGACCTTGAATGGGTTTCAGGCAAGAAAGGTACTTCTTAGCTAAGACAGTTTGTTTTTCCTGTCTGCACGCAGATGAACTAATTTCAACATAAGCTAGTCTTTTTATTATAAAACTTACAGAGGTCTGTAAGAACAAGAATCACACTGCAAAATCCTACGTTTTTCATATCAAGACCAGAAATGCTGTTGCCTCGTTAAGGATAAGTTCTGAACACAAAGCTAAGACAGGTGTAAATTGACTTATTTTTAACCTTTGTAACCAAATTACAAATATTATTGTGTCCCTGACACAGATTCATGAGAGTCCTGCCCTCTCCTTGATTATGAACTTGGTGTCTGTCGTTTATAATGTTCTGTTCTTAGTGCCAGCTTGTTCTATCTCCTGATGTCAAGTGAGAGGAAACACAATCCAAAGTGTTTAACCACAAAGGGAGAGTGTTGACTCTCAGCTGAAAAGTCCAGGGCCTGCTGCGTCTTGGGGGACATTCACAGGATTGGGTTTTCCTCTGTTCGAGTTTTAGATTCAGGTCTCCTGTGTTGACACCTTTTTCAGGGAGTGTGCTGGTTTGTATTGTGTTGATTTTGCTAGGCTGGAAGGACAGAGCTGTTCCCTCTGTGATTCCGGATTAGGTCTTCCCACAAGTGAAACCGAGCAAGACTTGGAGAGTGGAAATGAAGCTGTAGACCCTGGCCTCTGAGGGTCAGTGCAGGAGGCCAAGTGATGACGTAGCTTGCATGTGTTGACAGCTGTCTTACCTTGCTGATCTGGGGCAACCATGTGCCTGCAGCTCTCCCAGCACCTGCAGCACCTGGTCCTCCAGCTTCTCTGGGTCCAGTAAAGCCTATGTCAGCCCGTTGTCAGGAAGTACATCAGTTCCTTCAGTAGGGCAGCCATGAAGTCAAGGTTGAGGAGGTGGAAGATGTGCTCAGGCTCTAGTGTGCCCTCATGTGGTCCAGTTTATTTTTGTGGGTTCCAGTTTTCTCTCATTCTCCCCCCAGTTGATGCCCAGTGTTTCTTCTTGAATGTCAGTTTCAACGCTGTCACCAGACACAGAGGCAATGTCCTTCTGTGGATTTCTTCAGCAGCCTTCACAGTTGAATGAGGTCTTATCTTAGTAATAAATCCCTTATTCTATATAGCTTATTGTTGTTCTGTTTCCCTAGCCAAACCCTAACTAATACAGAGAGATTCTCTTTTTGTCTTCACAATATGGCAAGACTAACTTCAACTGACATCCTCCCAAGTTCAAGTCTACAGGAAAATGTTTATGTCTCTTTTGAGTCCTGAGATCCTTTCTTATTGGATCACCTTGGGTCATCTGGTCATTTCCTATCAAGCTTTGTGACCAGGATGGCTAAGCCTGGTTCATATGTCCACCCTTGACTTAATCACTGTTGTCCAGGGAATTCGGTATATTTATTGGCCAATCCTGAGTCACATGCTCTTATTCTAAAAAAGTGGCTGCACTGGGTGAGAAGGGGTTGATTTCCAAAAGAGTCCAAGCTGTTGCTATGAGAGAGAGGATACAGGTTGTTCATTGCAAGGTGGCCTGTAACCCATGGAGGCCTTGCAAGTCTGGACATATTATATGGTAATGGATAGTCACTGGGATTTCTAGAAGTAGGTCAATGCCACAATCCAGTGGACCTCTAACTCTTCAGTTCTGAGGACAACATTTCATGAGATTTTATTTTCTCATCCTAGTATTGTGTCCGCAACATAGTAGTTGTTAAACAAGTCATCAGGTTGTTGAATAATATGACCTCTGTTTTGAAAAGATGGTCAGATACTGTGTAGGTATAGACAAGTGGGCAGTAATTGAGCAGGAATGATGGACTTGTCTGGACAGAAAATACGGATGAAAAGAGAATGGCAGAACGTTTAAGGGCAAAGGAAGAAGTGATGATAAAAGAGATTGAAAAACAGCAGTAAAAATGGATAAAGAAACTGGAGTAAGTCTGTTTTGTGATCTGATTAGACCAGCAAGCTGAAGAAAAAATTGAATGTTTATACGATGAAGGAATTTTTAAATGCATTCATGGCTGTGCTTCACTCTGAGTAAATAAATGAGAAATGGATTTTTCTATAGGAAGGAAATAGGTTTGGATTAACAATCAAACATAAGAGGACATTATTTTAGTTGAAAATAAAAACAACTTTAAAGACAGGAACTGAGTAAAAAGTAATCCGTTCTTAGGAAAAAGAGCTCTATGAAGATTAGATAATTTATCAAACTTTATTGCCGGATGCCCATATGAGTCTAATTTTGAGTACTGGAACATCAACATTTAACATTTAACATTACACATGACATTTGAGAACACTCCAACTTTGTTATTTACTTTTAAGTGTTTCTTAACAAGAAACACATGTATTATAAATAAATTTGCTATTCTTCTGTCACTTCTGAGTTTTAGAATTCATCTTCTTGAATCAGTTGCTGAGTGTTCATGTAACCCGGGCCAACACCTACACAGAGAACCTCAGTGAAAATCGGGTCTTGTGGTCTGTCCTGCAGCTTCTCAGGAAGATGGCATGAAGTCGTGTCAACAGTTTTATTGTCTAATTGTTAGGGATATAGTGAGCTACGTTCTCATGGCTTGACTCTATAATTATAGACATGAAAAAGCAAATCATGTCGTGATTGGCTCAGGAGTTTCAGCCATAAAATTGACACTTGTCAAGTATCAATTATAAAATTCAAAGCTTTATGTAGATATTAGTGGTATTATTTTGTCCTTAGAACATCAGAAGACATGCAATAACAATTACTGCCATACCACATATACTTTAAATCCTATTAGTAAGATAATATCTGCCTCAGTAATAATAGTATTTTTCTATCCTTTCTTCTTTTTCCCAGGGTATTATAACTTACCAACTCACAGAATTTTTATTTTTGAGTAATTTTTTTAAAAAGCTGACAACATAAAAAAAAACCTCACCGAGATAAAGCACAATTCAAAGAAAAGGTAAACTGCTAGTTAGGGATCATCCGTGAACTGGGATAGTGTTAGTGAGATATTTCAGTGCTAAGACATCACAGCAAGTACAACGACTCATGTTTTTCTTCACATAAGATTTCCAAGTCAGTCCTTTTAACACACATGTAAAACGAAAACTCTGATGCTATGAAGACAAAATTCAAAAACTGAACAGTTTGTAAAGCAAAAGTAGTCAACAAAATTTGAACTCTCACCGACTTGGCTTTTGAGATTAAAAAAGTCATTGACCTTTATAAACTTTTATAAGTCTTTGGAAAAATAATAAAAATGGGAACCCTACATTACAAAAATGATATAAATGACTCAAAGCCACACTCAGATCTGATTCTATGATTAAGCAATAACACAAAAATGAACTAAGCCTTCAACTTAGAATAGCTCAGAAAAAACTTATAAAGTCACATCCTCTCTGCCTTTTCCTCAAAATTGAAGAGAGGAAAAAGGGAAAAAGGTAGGAAGATAGGACCTATTATATGTGAATTAAAAGAAACAAGAAATTATAGCAGAACTGCAAAGGAAACATAACAATTGAGTCTTTGGGAAAAAATTGGAAAGTTAAATTTCTGCAAAAGTAATCATGAAATACCAATTTATCAAGAGAAAAGGGGAATACGACAACATATAAGTAGGAGATTAAAATTATAATACATTACCCTATACTCCTCAATGTTAACACACTTGAAATTTTCTATGAAATAAATGATATTTTGGAAGATAATAAACTTCTAAAAGTATACCAAGAAATAGGAAATGAAAAGTACATATGGAAAAATTATTTCCACATAAAACTCTAAATAGAAACAGATGACATTACAAATGTACAAGGAACAGATTCAATATTTCCATGCCAAATCTTGTAGTCAAGAGTATAGAAAAGAATGGAAAGCTATCCCGTTCAGCCTTGGAAGGTAATGGAGCTCTGAAAGCAATCATTCTTATGACTGCAAAAGTGAAAATTCGAAATAAAACCCTAGCAGATTGCATAAAACAGACGATGAAGAAAATGACACTCTTTTCAAGTACTTTTATTCCATGAGAGGAATAAATACTAGAAACAGGTGACGTAACACATTTGTATGCCCAATAAGAAAAAAAGCACCCATTTCAGAAGAGGCTAAAAACATCTTTGATCACATTCAATGCCTCCTACTGTCAAAGCTCTTGGAAAATGAAGACTAGAAAGTTCCTTCTTTGATTCCAGTCTCTTTCCAGTGTCCACACTTAGCCACCTGCTTTTATGGTTCCTCCATGTAGTCTGTCATCACCAGTCTGTATTGCAAACATCCCACTGCGCCCTTACATTTTATTTTTCTGGTTCACTTTCTCTCCTAATCCCCGGGATGAGCGTTGTTTGATTAATACAGGTCTTCAATCCATTTCTCCTGCTACTGTATTATTTTCCACCTTCTCCACCATCACTTACCTTTTGGTCTAGGTTTAGCTTGCAGGTGACTCATCATACTCACTCCCTTGTAAACAGGTTCATCTGCTTTATTACTCCCTTACTCTCTTGTAATAATTGCCAATACCCCAACCTCGATTAATCCAACTACCTATACCGTACTTGCAACCTAATAGCTGAGTACAGAAGAAGTGTAACTAGTTTCAGTCTAAGTTAACCACAAGCCTCAAAACACACTCGACCTATCTGATACTCCTACTTGCTGCCTGGATCTTCTTTCCTCAAAGTTACCCCTGCTCCTCTGGCGAGCCTCACTCTCAGAAGATGACTTAGCTTTATAATTCATGGATTGATTAGAGGCAGGATATCAGAACCTCTTCTTGACTCATCTGAAAGTATAAAAACGTAGCGGTGTTTGTACTCATGATGTTGCATTCTGCTCAGTAAAATGGGAGATGGATCCCTCTCCAACCTGGCCAACTCCTCCACCCGTGTTTTGTCACTTTCACACACACAGTCGAACACGTTTCTTCCTTCTACTTGTTAAGATGGAGGTGCCCCTGCTCTAATCACAGGTGGACACATCTGTTCACCTTGATCCTATCTCTTGGTCCTTCTCTGGGACCCATCCACCTGTCTTGACTGTGCAACAAGTTTCTCCCCCACACTTGGTTCACGCCAACTGGTATACAGTCAGACCCTCAGAGTGTTTCCTAACCTTCTGTGTTCAAAGAGCGACCATAATCACAACAAAAACAATAAAACGTTGACCCCATGTTCATTTAGTTTCCTGTACTCTTCTCAGCAACACTGTAAGTCATTGTTCTCACTCACTGCATCATGTCACTACCTCCGCTTCATTGCCTCTGTCTTCCTCAAAAGATTTTTTTCAATATATATTGTTTGAGAAGGCAATGCATGACGTGGCACAAGGTTTAAGCAGTGCAGAATGTCACACAGTTCCAAGTGATCTCCAATATTTAGGTCTCTCTTTCTCGAAGTGACTTTTCTGCTTGATTTTTGCCCGAATTGTGGCACACTTTGCTCTGTCACCTAATTGATCACTGAAGTCTCACGTGGGAGTGACACAAAAAATTCCTCATTCCTTTGAATAACTTCGCGGCTTGCTCTCACACAGATGCCGCTCTGAAAATCTTCGTAATTATATTTTTATGGCATGTGTTTATAGAATAAACTTTTAAAAGTGGAATTATCAAATCTAAGTAGGGATATGTGTATTTACAATTTTATAGATGTTGTGAAATTGTCTTCCAGAGGGCTGTACCAACTTGTGTTCATACCAACTCACCTTGAGAGTGAATGTTTCCCCATGCCCTTGCTAATACAGTGTATTAGAGGATTTTTGCTTTGCACTAAAAGCATTAATTGAAAACTTGATATCCCAATACCATTTTTAATAACAGCTTTATTTCGGTATAATTGATACACAAAGAAATGCACTTGTTTAAGGCATGTATTTCGGTGAGTTTGGACATATGCAAGCAGTCATGATACCATCATCACAATCGAGGTAATAACCATGTTCAACTCCTCCCAAAGTCTCCTTGTATGTGTGTGTGTGGTAATAACACTGAACATCAGATCTACCCACTTAACAAATTTTGAGGTGCACAAAACTATGTTGTTAACTACAGGCCCCATGTTGTAATGCAGATGGAGTTGTCCAACATGCAAAAAGTTCAGTTATGCAGTTAGAATATAAATTCTAATTTACACTGATTTTGTTCTGATTGAGACTGATCATCAAAACTGTAAATGCTTTGCATCTTTTTCCTCTAAATTCACATCTTTGCACAGATTTTTTTATTGGGTTGTTGATAATTTTCCATTGATTTGCGTGGGCAGTGCATCTATTAAGAAAATTAGCTGTTGGCATTATTTTTCTTTTCTTGCATTTGTATATATTGTGAAATGGTGACATCATATTCTCCCTTCAGATGTCCCTGAACCTAACTCACCAGGAACTTTCTTTCTGCTTTGTTATCCCTCATACTGATTCATTTTTACATATTATTTACAGATCCATATTTGTATCTTTTAGAATTATGTTAAATTTAGTCAAAATCAGTAATTTTTGGATGTATTGTGGATCAAATAGACATATACAATACCAAATGATCAGACTGAAAGAGAGAAACAGGTTTGTGTAGTTAAATATTTTAAATGTATAAAACAACAGAAAGGAAATATTTCTTTACAGTTGTATCAACTGAGGGCTATTCTATCCTTAAGAATATTCTTTCATGGAAATCGAAAATCAAGCAAGGCAGGAAAAATGTCTTCAGAAGTCTAGGGTCTACTAAGAGACAAGCGCCTTTATCATTTTTAAGATTTAGTGAAGGATTTGCTTCTTTGGCGCAGTCTCTTTCCTGGCTAGCAAAGCTATTTCCTCTTCTTCACTCGTGCTGCTTTAGTTAATCTGGACCAGTTGCAAAGGATTGATTTTCTGGGGAAAGAAATGAGCTGTTTTGCTCTGTAAACACTTTCTGTGGGTGCTTGGACACATGAGGAGATGAATGAACAAATGGAAGATCTTTCCTAACACTGCTAGTTTACCAAGAGCAAACAGGAGATGAAAGCATCTTTGTTTTGATTTCCAACTTTTCTTCAGAGGAAATGCCCAGCCGTGACTGTTCATTGTTTATGAAAGTCTCAAGCAATTAGTTTTTTGTCAGAGCTGTTGATGGTTTCTTGAAAGGGAAATGTGAGAAAAAAGAAACGTAGCTAAGAGACAGAAATACTGTATTGGGGCTATATAGTTGGATTTAAATCTACAAATCTCCAATACCATTCCATTCTCCTCTGGCAAAAATTTGGGCAATATCTACCTTATCAATTTTTGCTGCAATCACTGTCTACTCTGTTTGTTTTTCACTAGATTTCCCTCCAATGCTAAGAAATATATTAAACTGACATTATATATATTTTAATTTCCTCATGTTAAATCCTTTGCTACAACCCCTGGCTATAATTCTGGTTTTGTATCAGTACTCTGTCTCAACATAGGAACACTGGGCATTGAATTCTTTTCAATTCAACAAATATTTATCAAGGATAAACTTTAAATCAAAAGTAATGGTACTCGTGTATGCCGTACTAGGGCATTTGGACTGTATTCTGTAGATTAATGGAGACTTTGTAGGTACTTAAGCAGTGGAGTAAAATAATGGTATCTCTATCAGCGTTCTGATAACAATGTACATAGTGTTTTTGAGAGGACTGTTAGGAGGTAACTATGGGTGACATAATCAGGTCTGTTAGAAGGAGAGATTCAGGAAACATTTGCAAGATAAACATGGCAAGTTTGGTGGCTGGTTGCTTGGGGCCTTGAGGAAAGAGACAGTCAGTTGTGTGTCTGTGGTGAGGAGGGGGGCATGTCACCAGGACAGGACAGAGACAGCAAGAGGAGGAGAGGGTTTAGATGAGATAGGAGCACGTGACCGGAAACTAGATCTGGGGTTTGTGAGCACTTAGGTGAGATGTGAAGTTTTGTGTCACAATGAAAGTGCGTTTTCATGCATCTCACCCACTTTTTCTCTGTTCTATTTTATGTCTTAGTTAGGAAGACTTCAAACCAATATTATTCTTTCCCTCATGCAGATAAATAGGAAGCCTGTAATGATATCTAGAGGTCTTTGTCTTTAAATTTTCATGTGTTCCTCCATTTCCAAATGGACCAGCAGCAAACACATTTGCTTGTTTGATAAGTTACCTTGTGTTACTCCTTTACAGTTCTAAGTTCCAAGGAAACAAACTACATCATTGCCAAGACTTCAATAGGCACGAAGCAAAGTCAACGTAAGCAGTCAAGGTCAATGTTAGGAGGGCAACATTATAAAACAAACATGATTTTAGTTTGTTAATTGACAACTCTAGCATTCTGTTACTTTGCGTGTTTTATTTCCAAAGAAACCCCTATACAATTTTATGTTTTCTGGGATCTTAAAACCCACTAGAATAAACACTGAGATAATGCTAAAGACTTAGGACTTCCAATACATTTTAATCTGAATTTTGAAATGTAAAATAAAAGTATGGTATATCACTCACAAGCAGAATTTGTAATAAGTTTTCAATCCTTTTTCAATGTTAAAAGAATGAATGTTCATTTAATAAATTTGTGAATATGTATAAACAACAAATTGAGAATTCAAAAAGGAAAAGGTATATTATTATTACACTTTCTTATTAATTTATTAAAAATACTTAAAACATTTTCTATTAGTAGTAATAGACAGTGAAATTATAAATTATATAATATTTTTGTTTTTACAAATATTATATGATATCACTTATATGTGGAATCTAAAAAATAGTACAAATGAACTTATTTACAAAATAGACTCACAGACACAGGAAACAAACTTACGGTTACCAAAGGGGAAGGGGGGGGAGGGATAAATTGAGAGTAGGGGATTAACAGATGCACACTGCTGTATATGAAATAGATAAGCAGCAAGGATTTAATGTATAGCACAGGAAACTATATTCAATATTTTGTAATAAACTAAAATGGAATAAAATTTTTAAAAAGAATATAAATATAAACATATATATGTATAACCGAATCACTTTGCTGTACACCTGAAACTAACACAATATTGGAAATCAACTATGCTTCAATTAAAAAATATATTTTTTCTTTATAAACGTTTGCACAGTTCTTAAAGACCCAGAAAGTAACTCCACATTTTAGAAGATGTAAATCTGTTTTATTTTTACTGCTCTAGATGGGGAAACAAAAATCATTAGGAAACATCTGGTCTCTGAAGAAGCAGAAATTCCACAGAAAATCTCAATTGGCCTATTTCATAACTATTTCTTTAGAGAAAATTGGAACTACCATAATCCTTGGGAAACAACCCAGTGAAAGTGTAGCTTTCCATTTCTTGAGAATGCCTGAGTATGTTTATTGTTCACTGATGACCAAATTAAAGTGGCAGTCAACCCTCCAAAAGATGGCAAGATGATGCAGTTTTTTTTTAAACATCTTTATTGGAGTATAATTGCTTTACAACGGTGTGTTAGTTTCTGCTTTATAACAAAGTGAATCAGTTATACATATACATACGTTCCCATATCTCTTCCCTCTTGCATCTCCCTCCCTCCCACCCTCCCTATCCCACTCCTCTAGGTGGTCACAAAGCACTGAGCTGATCTCCCTGTGCTATGCAGCTGCTTCCTACTAGCTAGCTATTTTACGTTTGGTAGTGTATATACGTCCATGCCACTCTCTCACTTCATTGCAGCTTACCCTTCCCCCTCCCCGTGTCCTCAAGTCCATTCTCTAGTAGGTCTGTGTCTTTATTCCCATCTTACCCCTAGGTTCTTCATGACCTTTTTTTTCTTTTTCTTAGATTCCATATATATGTGTTAGTGTATGGTATTTGTTTTTCTCCTTCTGACTCACTTCACTCTGTATGACAGACTCTAGGTCCATCCATCTCACTACAAATATCTCAATTTCATTTCTTTTATGGCTGAGTAATATTCCATTGTATATATGTGCCACACCTTCTTTATCCATTTGTCTGTCAATGGACACTTAGGTTGCTTCCATGTCCTGGCTATTGTAAATAGAGCTGCAGTGAACATTCTGGTACATGACCCTTTTTGAATTATGGTTTTCTCAGGGTATATGCCCAGTAGTGGGTTTGCTGGGTCGTATGGTAGTTCTATTTTTAGTTTTATAAGGAACTTCCATACTGTTCTCCATAGTGGCTGTATCAGATTACATTCCCACCAGCAGTGCAAGAGGGTTCCCTTTTCTCCACACCCTCTCCAGCATTTATTGTTTCTAGATTTTTTGATGATGGCCATTCTGACCGGTGTGAGATGATATCTCATTGTAGTTTTGATTTGCATTTCTCTAATGATCAATGATGTTGAGCATTCTTTCATGTGTTTGTTGGCAGTCTGTATATCTTCTCTGGAGAAATGTCTATTTAGGTCTTCTGCTCATTATTCCAAGACGATGTAAGAGCCAAGACTGTATGTCCCAGAAACATTTGGGGGAAGAACTGGTCCTTTGGTATCTCTAGAACTTTCAGTCTTATTACCCCCGCATTAAGAATCAGCATTTGAATTCATATCTTTTTTCCAATCTTTGCTGCCCTCTAGTGACTGATAGTACACTTCTTTTTCTGCTTAAACCTACTTAATCTATATCTAATTAATGTTCTAATTATTGTGCTGAACTAAATATTTATGGGTAGCCAATGTTTTAAGATTAGCAGTGTTTAGGTAAAACATCAACCTTACCTTAAGGTTAATCCCAGTAGTCTCCCAGTATAAACTGGCTGGGTTACCCACCATAACTAACATGATTGTTCAGAAGAGAAGTTATATTCCAAGTTATTAAAATAGCAGCAGTGAAAGTGTAATTTGGCATACTATTTTGGGTATAGTGGCACTATAACTGTACTTAACAGACTCATACAAAATTTTCACATCTTAAGACAAGTAATGCCATATTAGATACAATTAGTACCTAAAAAGTAACTGAAAAATATAAACTAAAATAAACATAAGTATTTATACAAAGATATTCGTAACTTAATACAAATAATAACACAAAATTAAGACTAAGAGTATATCATGTGGCCAATATTGAGAAATTCTTATAGAAGTGTGTTGTGTATGGATGTATATATATATATATACACACACACATATCTACATATGTATGTATACAGATATATATACATACATATCTAATAAAATTTTGTCATCATGTTGCTATTTAAAATTGAAAATATACGGATTATATAATTGCATGATACTCTCAACCATATAGAATAAGGAATTTAAAGTATAAAATACAGTAGTTAGTATATAAAAATGAAGAACAATAAATTAAGAAAGGGGTTTTACCACTTATAAATGAAAAGTGAATTTGTATTTGTGTGTGTGTACTGATTTGTTTTTACTGTATGAATGAATAATTTGCATGAAAAATAGAGGAAGTGGCATGTGTATGCATGATAGGGCTTGGTGAAATACTGTCAAATATTTCCATTTCACCTTGCTTGGATCACAGCTGAGGTGCAGAGATTTAGAGTGCTGGGCTGAATTTCCCCTTAGCTATTATGAAAAATTCATGGCCTCAGGCAAGATTTCAATCATTGTCACATTTCTAAAGGTGAAAAATAAAAAGCCCACCTTTATGCACATGAATACTCCCAAATGGTAACATCTATACCGTGATGCCTACAATGATTTAATGAAAAAGGGGAAAAAAGCTCATCTTTGGTGACTTGTAAAACTTTTAATTGGTTCTACTATAAAAATTTTTCTACTTAAATTCAGAAGTCATTACTGAATTCATAACACCACTAAACTTGTCATAAAATTCTAAAGCCAAATGGATGAATAGAACCATTCTGTTTTACCTTTTTAAACTCTCACATTCACTGTTCTAGTTTCCCCTCCTGGAAATTCTCATCTACGACTCATTTATCTCCTTCTCCTTTCCACTCGGGGTGGGCATTACCCCCAGTCTTGTCCTCTGTCTTTCTGTTTCCATCTCTATACTCTTACTCCCTCAAGCCTTAATGATCTCCACATAGATACCTCTAACTCAGTCTCTGCAACCCTGACGGCTTTCTTAATTCCCATTCTGCATTCACAGCACATGGGCCCTTGGTCCTTTCACTGTCAACTCCAGCACACGTGCAAAGTTAAGTTCCTCTTAAGCAAATTGGAAGGGTGTTGGAGATTGTTGAGTTTAACTTCCCCACTTTTAAGCTAAAGAAAGTGAGTTTTATTTTTCTGTTTTTACTTTGTTTTTAATTGAAGATTTACAATGGTATGTTAGTTTCAGGTGTACAACAAAGTGATTCAGATATATATATATATATATATTCTTTTTTTTACATTCTCTTCCATTATAGGTTATTACAAGATATAGTATTGAATATAGTTCCCTGTGCTCTACAGTAGGTCCTTGTTGATTATCTATTTTATATATAGTAGGATGTATATTTTAATCTCAAACTTCTAATTTATCTCTCCTCCTCTCTTCCCCCTTTGGTAAACTGAAGTTGGTTTTCTATGTCTATTTCTGCTTCGTAAATAAGTTCATTTGTATCATTTTTTTAGATTCCACATTTAAGCGATATAATACAATATTTGCCCTTCTTTGTCTGACTTACTTAGTGTGATAAAGAAGATATGGTACATATATACAATGGAATATTACTCAGCCATAAAAAAAGAATGAAATGATGCCATTTACAGCAACATGGATGGACCTAGAGAAAGTGAGTTTCAGAAGTAAATTTACTAGACCAAGTTCACAAAGTAACTGGGATGGAATGAGGATTAGAAATCATGTTGTCTGACTGCCAATCAGTCCAACATACTTCCTACTGTACCAAGCCCCTCATTCCCCAGCTAATTTCAGATTTCCTCTCCTATATGATTTTTTCCAAAATTCTCTTCTGTCACACAGGCATGAAATCATAGGATCATTTAAAGTTTCTTCTTCTTTGCTCCAAAGTTGAGTCATTCTGTTCCATCCTATTAATCCATTGATTCCTCTTTGCAATAACATCTGTACCTGCCCCTGTCTTTTTTTTATTATTATTATCTGCTTAGTAATATTTATTGGTGCTGATATAATTTTTAGTCATGATGAAAAGGAAATCATGAAAGAGAAAAGTAGCTATTTTTAAAACGTACATTCCATAACTTCTTGTTTAGTTTTACTTCTTTTAAAAATCTAAATCTAGGCAGGTGGGAAGAATTGGGAGATTGGGATTGACATATACACACTACTATGTATAAAATAGATAACTAATGAGAACCCACTGTATAGCACAGGGAACTCTACTCGGTGCTCTCTGACGACCTAAATGGGAAGGAAATCCAAAAAAGAGGGGGTATATGTATACGTATGGCTGACTCACTTCGCTGTACAGCAGAAACTGACACAGCGGTGTAAAGCAACTATACTCCAATAAAAAAAATCTAAATCTAAGGGATATTCCTTACTGTCCCCATCTTAGTCTGTTTGGGCTTCTGTAAAAAAGACACCATAGACTGATTGGCTTATAGAGTCTGCCAGCACCATGACCTTGAACTTCCAGCCTCCAGAACTGTGAAGAATAAATTCCTGTTGTTTAAGTACCCCTTTCTTAAAAAAAAAAAAAAAGAAAATCATCACATGACTCTATGTCAAGGAGTTCTGCAAGGCTTATAACAAAAAATAGTAGATCATATCTACATTTACTTCTCATCCTAGAATTCTGTCCCAAGAGGTAGTTTTGAATATTTTACCTGTGGCTTCTGAGATTCACCTCCATGTTTCTAAAAAATAGGCTGATAGTATTACTTCGTGATTTTCCATCTTTTAAAGTTATAATAACTCTTTATACATTTCCTTAGAAGATAAGAATGTATTTCTTTAAAATGTTAACCTCATCCCTTTCTGATCACATTAATGTAATTATTTAAGTTTTTGGTAAAATAAACATTTGGCATTTTCGTTATTGTGTTTATATAAATGTTATTCACACCAGAGTCACATAACTGCACTGTGGTTACTTCTTTCTGGTGCAACTTTTGGTTTTCTTGGGGATTAGTACTAGTTAGTTTTATTTTGGTTTAAGTTTTCTATGTACCTATTGCCATGTTTCATCTGCAGACACTTGGAGAGAAGGGTAACTCCTTCCTTCAACCCGCTGATCAAATCAGATAATTTATCAATTTTGCTTTATTCTTGGAGAGTTTCTCCCTGGACCCGCTCTGTGCAGCCCTGATCTAGGTTCTCTAGAACAGCTGCTCTGCCCCTTCTCCTGGGCTTTCCATTCGCTGTCATTGTGGGAGCTTTATACACTTCTGTCTTCTTTTAGACCTGCCATCACAATTCCAAGTTTCCCGTTTCTTGGTAATTCTTTCATTTTAATGAAGTTCATCTTTTTGTAGTTTCTTGAGAAGTGTATGGGAGATGATTTATTTTAAAAGAACTTGCCTAAATGAAAATGTTTTATTCTACCTTTCTCATTTGGCTGAAAGTTTGTCTGGCTTCAAAATTTAGATTGAAAATCATTTTTTACAGAATATAGTAGGCACGAATGCTTTTTCTTTCAGCTTCAAAGTTGCTGTTCAGATGCCAGATACTATTCTGATTGCCTGTTCTCTCTGAATCTCACTTCCCTGAAGTTTTACTGTGTTGTGCTTTGCTGTGAAAATCTTTCTCCCATTTTGGAAGATACTAATCAGTCTTTTTAATCTGTAAATCCAGACATTTAAATTCTGGGTGTTTTCTTATTTCTTTCTATATAATTTCCTTTCTTTCAATTTCTTCTGTGTCTCTTCCTGGGACTGTATTATTTGACTGTTTGAACTTTAGGATTAAACCTCTATAATTTTACCTATTCTTATGTATTTCCCATTTTGCTTTTTGGTTATATTGATACCTTCTGGAAGATTCCCTCATCTTTATATTTCAACCTTTCTATTTAATTTTATTTCTGCTACTGTATTTTTAATTTCCAAGAGTTTAATTATGTGAAAGCCTCTCTCCCATTTTAACATAGTATTCTCAGTATTCTCATTTTATGGATGCATGATATACTTCTATCTCTCTAAGGCTGTTGCTTATAGGGTGTCTTTGATTGCTTTCTGCCATCCCCTGCACTGCTCTGGTTCTTCTGCATTGCTTATTTTCTTTTTCCTCTGTATTTCTAGTTAGTGGCATGGATTTCCTGAGATTTAAGAGTAGGGCCCTAGAAATAGATTAGAAGCTTTGTATGCAATTTCAGGTCTTATTGACCAGTGGAATTCTTGTAATATCCTTAGGAATGTAGTTGTTTTTATTGTCACTACCTCTTTCTGTTGAGTGTTTTCTCTGAACCACTGAGGTTCCAAAGAGATGAACCCCCTAGGGTTCCACCTGTGAGAGAGGCCTTGTTACTAAAGTTGTGGAAAAGTGGGGGAAGTATTTTATGGATCTCACTGTTCAGTGTGTAGACCTTCCTGGAATTCCCTTAATTTTCATATGGCCTCCTACCGTTGACTGTGTCTGGTGTCTCTGGGTCCAAGTCTGTCCGGAGAATAATCTTCCATTTTCTGTTGGGTCAGGACATTGTTAGGATTTGACTTTTCTTGTTTAAAATTAGAGGGAATGCAAAGGTCTAACGCTTCTTATGGAAAGTTTCAACCCATCTCTGAGCCGTCTGCCTGTTCTACACCTCAGCGTTCAGAGAGTCTTCCCTGGATTCCAGAGCTTGATTCACGAGCATCTTGACCCCTCACCCTTGCATCTTGCAGGCACCGTCTCTCTCCTTCCTCTAGCCTTCATTTTCTGCTTTTATATCTTCCAATTTTTCTTTGCATCTCAATTTTGTTGTCCCCATTTCTTGCCTTCCTTTTGTAGTGTTATACCTTTTACACATTTCTGTACTGAATTTTGTGGAATTGTAGGAGGAAATGAGAGTGGATTCTACACGATTCACCAAAATTCGTTTCCTCTCTTGTTTAATCCCATTGCCATTGCCTTAGATCACACATTAATCACTTACTGCTGGGATAATTAAATTGGTTCCTGACCAGCTAGTTTCCTTCTTCAAGTTCCTTTCTTCAACTTGTACGTCTGGGTAACTGCCACCAAAGACAACTCTAAGATCTCACTCTGATTGTATCACTTGCGTGCTCAGAAAACTGCAGCTATTCTGAAATATCTAAATAGTAATTTTTCCACCCATCCATAATCTACCCAAATTTCCAGACTTATCTTCTACCATGCTTCTATATAAACACTTTTCTTTCATGTAAGTAACTTTTCTTTTTGTCTTCAAAATGTGCATCTGTCTTCCCACTGTTTTAAGAAAAACCTATTCTTCCTCTTCATTTAATCTTACTTAGTCTTCTCACCTCCTCCAAGAAGTCTTCTTCTTGACTCCGCCAACAGAAAAAAAATTTCTTTATGCCAGTTTTATACTCTATTCCTTTCATTACAGCATCTGTAACACTTAGTTTTTATATTTTTATCTTTCTCTATTAGACTCTAAGCTGCATTGAAGGCAAAGATCAGAACATATTTCTTGTTGTAGATCTCTTTTCAATAAATATTGAGCACCTACTGTGTGACACATCCTGTACTGAAAATCTCCTTCAGGCTTTCCTTAGGCAAAGGCAGACAAAGGCATGTGGGCAGTAGTTTCAGAAAGAAGGAAAGCTGAGAATGGGATCCCAGTGGTCAGCTGGAGTTCAGAAAGCAGACTTGAATTTCTAGAGGATGAATGAAGACAAGAGTCATCTGAAGTCATACAGAAAATGAAAATAAGGACCCAATTCTATGAGTGGTCTCCACAAGTAGGTGATGAATAAGGACATTTCCTCCTTGTTAGTCAAGGCACGAGAGGTCAAAGGTGGACTAGAGTGAGAATGACTTGATATAATTAGTGATGTTGAACATCTTTTCCTCTTGGCAATCTGTATGTTTTCTTTGGAGAAATGTCTAATTAGATCTTCTGCCCATTTTGTGATTGGGTTGTTTGGTTTTTTTTTGATATTGAGTTTGGTTTTTTTTTGATATTGGTTTTTTTTTAAACATATTTTAATGTTTTTTGATATGAGCTCTTTGTATATGTCGGTTGCATCATTTGCAAATATTTTCTCCGAGTCTGTAGGATGGCTTTTTGTTTTGTCTATAGTTTCCTTTGCTGTGCAAAAGCTTTTAAGTTTAATTAGGTTCCATTTGTTTATTTTTGTTTTTGTTTCCTTTACTCTAGGAGACAGATCCAAAATATATTGCTGAGATTTATGTCAAAGAATGTTCTGCTTAGGATTTTCTCTAGGAGTTTTACAGTATCCCGTCTTACTTTTAGGTGTCTAATCCATTTTGAGTTTATTTTTGTGTATGGTGTTAGAGAATGTTCTAATTTCAATGAGGTATCATTTCACACTGGTCAGAATGGCCATCATCAAAAAGTCTACAAATATTGTAATAAATGCTGGAGAGGGTGTGGAGAAAAGGACACCCCCCTACATTGTTGGTGGGAATGTAAATTGGTACAGTCACTATGGAGAACAGTATGGAGATTCCTTAAAAAAACTAAAAGTAGGGCTACCACATGATCCTGCAATCCGACTCCTAGGCATCTATCTGGAGAAAAGCATAATTCAAAAAGGTACATGCACCCCCACTACAGGACATGTACAATAGCCAGGACATGGAAGCAACCTAAATGCCCATCGATAGAGGAATGGATGAAGAAGATGTGGTACATATACACAATGGAATATTACTCAGCCACAAAAAATAATGAAATAATGCCATTTGCAGAAACGTGGTTGGACCTAGAGATTATCACACTAAGTGAAGTAAGTCAGGCAGAGAAAGACAAATATCATATGATATCACTTATATGTGGAAGTTAGAAAAACGATATAAACTTATATACAAAACAGAAGTAGACTCAAAAACATAGAAAACAAACTTACGGTTACCAAAGAGGAAGTGGGGAGAGGGATAAATTAGGAGGTTGGGATTAACATGTACATGTTGCTATATATAAAATAGGTAACAAACAGGGGCCTACTGTATAGCACAGGGAACTGTACTCGATATTTTATAATAATATATAAGGGAAAAGAATCTGAAAAATAATAGATATGATGTATGTATAACTGAAACACTTTGCTGTACACCTGAAACTAACACAACATTGTAAATTAACTATACTCTGATAAAAAAAAAAAGAATGACTTGATATAGAATTAAGTTGAGTTACTGAAGGGAGCTTTGACATCCTTTATCTCAGACAGGGTAGGTCCTCACATGCTCTAGCCTTTGCAGGACGGAGCCACTGCGAGTTAATGAAACATGGAGCTGTGAAAGACTAGATCCCTCTACACTTCACAGGAAGCTTTTTGACTCCAGGATGTGACTATCACTGTCATTCCAAGGAAGAGTTCTTTCTATATTCTTCTCCTAATGATTTTCAAGGGCAGAGTCCACGTGCTTAAGAAGGTTACTTTGCTTCTCGTTAGCTTTTAAATTAAGTTTATGTGGTAAAGCAGTTGTTCCTTATGCCTAATCACAGCAGTCTTGCTTTATTTATTCGAATTATGAAGAGCTTTAGATTTCTATATTATTCAGCCTCACACTGACTACGATTTTGTAAGTTATAGTCTTTTATGAATTAAAAAACCCTACCCATCTAGAAATTGTTGGAGTGTAGGGACCATGGTTAATCATCTTTTTAGCATATTTAGCGTATTGGAAATTTTAATCTGAAGAGTAATGGGGAAAATAGTAGGTTTAGCATCTAAATGTATAGGTTTGTGTATCAACAATTCTATTGACTAATTTTGTGACTTTGGTCAACTACCTACACTCTTAGGGTCTCAGTTTTCTCATTTGTTATTGCAAGAGAGTTTCCCTTGCAAATAGATGGTTGTGAGGATTAAACAAGAAGTATATGAAAATCCTTTGTGATCACTAAAGCACTTCAACCGCAGAGATTTTGGGTATTAATTGAAATGAACAAATGTACGAAAGCGCTCTGGTTGACTCCTGTCAGTTATTTTTCTCCCGTAACTGTACAGAAGACTCTTTCCTGCTTTATTAATGAAGATGTCATATGAGACAATGATTAAGAAGATTGACATATTATCCTTCCCACAAAATTCCAATTATGTCCCTGACAGTATGCCTAAAATACTCTTAGTTTCAATTTTTCCAACTAAGTTTTGAGTCTTCAATAGACACATGTTACCATAAAAAAGCAGCATAGAGGAGGTGACTTAATAATGCATGAACAGCCAGTTATATATTTGTATGGAATAACATAGCAGCAGAAAGTATAACCTAAAGAAAAAAGTGCTAAGAAAGATAGGAGAATAAAAAGACCTATGCTTCTCCAGAGTAAAGATACACTGTGACTCTGGGGATAAAGAAGAAGTGGTATTTTGAACACATGGATTCCTTTCACTCACTGCCTTGCTTAGTTTCCTTCCCAACTTCAGTTTAATGGGTAACTAGGCATTCTCCCTCTCTCGATATTTTTATTGCATTGACAGCTCTAGACTGATACACATGTTAAGGCTTCTTTGAAAACGTGGTAAGAATAGTTACCTACTGCCTGTGAATCCTTGGCAAGCCCTCAGAAGGACTATTTGTAGTAGACATTTTCCTAGTTTTGCCCTGTAATGATGTGTAGTAATGGTTAAACTACCTCTTAATGAATTAAACAAAATAAAGTTTACCAAAATTAACCAAGTGGAAATAAACATGAATACATCCCATGATTCTATTTATTTCATTATTTATGCTATGTAATTTATTATTTTTGAAATATACGTAAAAGCCCCCTAATTTTCAATCCTTTCTGAGAGGCACAGGGAATAAAATCGTAGTCATTCTTGGATTCTGACCTGCTCCCTTGCTCACACTTTCAATATGCATTGAATGAAGTACGTACTATATATCATGTCTAGTATGTAGTTATCTTTAATATACAAGTCAACTCTCATATAGTCAGCACCTGTTAAATGCAAAATACTCTGCTAGGAAAAGTCTGGGCAACTGTGTATGGGAGGTAGGTAAGGGTAGGGGAATGCTTAGATTTCTTTTTCCAATATTTTTCTTTAGTGCATACCATGTGCCTGACCTTTTACTGGATACCCAGGCTATAATGTTAAAAAAATCTCTGCTTTCGTGCAGCTCACATTATAGGGCAGAGACAGACAATACGCAGGAAAAGGAAGCATAGTATGATGGATGGTGTGAGTGCTACAGGGGCAAAGAAAATAGGCAAGCAGACAGGGAGTGCAGGGTGAGATCTGTGATCCCAAACACAGTCGACAAGGAGGGCTGCTCTGAGAAGATGAGGCAGGATGAAAACTCTAGGAGGTGAAGGAGCCAGCCATGAGGACGTCTGAAGGAAGACCGTTTCAGGCAGAGTGGACAGCAAGTGCAAATGTCCTGAGGCCAGAGCGTGCCCCAGATTCGTGGCTTAGCAAAGTGGCGAACGTGGCCGAAGCAGAGCTGGAGAGAAAAAGAATAACGGGAGGGATAGCAAAGAGAAAAGGGGAGAGTGGATGTGCTAAGTCCTTTAGGCATCACCGTGCCTCCCAGGTAAAAGTGCCCCCAACACCAGCGTCCTGACTCTAAACCCATGGACTCTTCCTCCTTTCCTCTTTCTCCATCCCACCCACCACCCGTGCTCAGAGGACCCAAGCGTGAAACAGACCCCTTCTCTTCTTCCCCACTGACGCTCCTCTAAGCCACAGGACTTCCCACTGGACATGACCATGAGACCTCTGCTTCAACTGCTACCCACCCACCCAATTCCTTCTCCATTCAGCAGCCACGTGATCTTCATGAAAATGTAGATCTGGTTATTCTACTCATAAAAAAAGCCCTCTCAAGGCCTCCAATCACACAGATTAAAATCATGACTCACTCTATGGCCTCTTTCTCTGACCCGCCAAGAGCATTTCTGCCGCCGGGCCTCTGTGGGCCCCGTCCCTTTATCCAAGTTGTTCTGCCTCCTCATTTTACCATGACATTTAGTTTTTAATTTAAGATTAAAAAGAGAGCCCTTCAGTAATACCCAGTCTCAAGTAACTATCCATCCATTGGCACATCACTCACTTTAAATCTCTGGCCTGGGGGCTTCCCTGGTGGCGCAGTGGTTGAGAATCTGCCTGCCAATGCAGGGGACACGGTTCGAGCCCTGGTCCGGGAAGATCCCACATGCCGCGGAGCCACTAAGCCCGTGCGCCACAACTACTGAGCCTGCACTCTAGATCCCGTGAGCCACAACTACTGAGCCCATGAGCCACAACTACTGAGCCTGCGCGTCTGGAGCCTGTGCTCCACAGCGGGAGAGGCCGCGATAGTGAGAGGCCCGCACACCGCGATGAAGAGTGGCCCCCGCTTGCCCCAACTAGAGAAAGCCCTCGCACAGCAACGAAGACCCAACACAGCCAAAAAAAAAAAAACAAAAAAACTCTGTCCTGCCCTGATACTCTTTGTGGGTGGCTCTTTTGTTAATTTTTTTCTTTTTCTGTGATGTATTGATATTTCCAGTTCTCACACTAATCTCTGCTGCTTGGGGTATTCTATTTCACTTTGATAAACTACCCTGAAGCTGGTGTCATTTAAAAACAGACTCACAGACATAGAGGACAGACGGGTGGTTGCCAAGTGGGAGGGACGTGGGGGAAGGGATGGATTGAGAGTTTGGGGTTAGCAGATGCAAACGATTATATATAGGATGGATAACCACCAAGGTCCTCCTGTAGAGCACCGGGAACTATATTCAATATCCTGTGATACACCATAATGGAAAAGAATATGAACAAGAAAGCATGTACATGTATAACTGAATCACCGTGCTGCACAGCAGAAATTAACACAGTGTTGTGAACCAACTATACTTCAATAAAATAAATTTAATAATTAAAGGATGGTTTGGTGGCAAGTCAGTGAGAAGTCTCCTCAGAGCAAATTAAATAGAAGTCATTTAAATTTTTTTCCCAAATAATGAGAATCCTGACGGTGCCCGATTCTGTTGCAGGACTCAGAGAGTCAGAGCCAGTGTTTCTCGTCCTTTCCATCAGAGCTGCAGGAGAGCAGCCTCAGCTCTAGAAACCAAGGTAGGAAGAACTAATAACTGTATTATTAGTTTACAGTTTGAAAAGCTACATATATATATAAAATATTTAAAGAGAAGTGGATATGTATTCATTGAATAGAAGTTTTATTGGATAACTGCTTGCATATCAATGTATTGTTTCTTTAATTTAATGCTATAAAATGTGCTCTCATTTACAGGTCAGATAGCTGTTGCTTTCATTTAATCTCTAAGTCTTGATTTTTCAACCCTGCAGAAAATATGTCTTAAAAAATTCCTTTCCAGGGGTAAGAGTATAATTAGTGTAAGAACAATTCATCCTAATGACAAGCTGACACCAGTTAAGAAGAAAAACTTGAGAGACATCTCAGACAAATTTATGTCCCTTTTGGTTTAAAACCATCAGTCCTGACACACTCATCTTGCACTCACCATTCCTTCCATGGAGTTATTTATTGCATTTATGAAGAGCTTTTTCCTCTACTCACCCAATTTCATCTCCTTTGGCTCGGTGACTGTCAGTCATGGTTCATACTTGTCTATCTGAAGGTATCAAGCCTGGTCAGGTTTGATTTGGTAAGAACGTCATTTCCTGTTTTCCCACCTCACACAAATATTGACAACTGGAAAATAATGAACGGCTAATGCACTTTCAGGCAATTCTGAATTCAAAGACCTTTACATTCTAACTGATTAATTGTCCCCCAAAGCCAAGTGGATTTGGATTTGCAGACTTACAGTTTTTAGGCTTCTGATTTGCCTTTTCTTCTTTTTCTTTTCTATTAAATGTGCTTTATAGTAGCAAATATCATTGCTCCACATACATGTCAACAAAAATCTGCAAGGCGAAAGGCAAGATGTGCTAAATGGGGATTGACTTCCGCTCTGTAGTTAAAAGCAGTTATACTTTATATTCTCTAAAGGGAAGGGATGACATTTGATTTAGTGACCTAAATGGATGAAGCTGAGGCAGCCCATTCCTGGCATTTCATGGCTGACTTGAATAGGGCAGGGATTCTAGAAGTTTCCGGTTAGCAGTGTGGGACTAAGAAGTGCTGAGTCAGTGAGAAAAGGCAGAGCCCAAGTGGGACTGAAAAGACAGGGGTGTGCAGGGCTTTATAGTCGGAAGCAAATGGCTGGAACCACGGGTTCCAACAGTATGTACCAGCTCTCACTCGCAGAAGCCCAAACCATCAGAAGTCACAGGTTGAGATCACATGGGCCACCCTGCAGTGGAGACCAGAGGGGATCCTGCTCGTCACCGTGGGTTTCTGGTTCCCACTGAAGGAACTTCTTGTGAACATCTCAGAGTTTGTACAAGTGTGGCCTTCTCACTCGTGGAGAGATGGCTGTACCATTGAGGGGATATTCCAACATGCAGGCATCTCTAAGGGGCAAAATACTTAGAGCCTATTTTCCCAATGTTGCTTTAAACTCTCATTACCTGAGAGCACGCAGTTCTTCAGAGCAGGTGACATGGTCCTGGATGAGAAATTCTCTTTGCTCCCATGGAAACTCCAAGTCCACTGAACTTAGAAAGCTGGGTGCAGTGAAACTTCTCGTAGGAGTATAGTAAAATAAATCACCATAGGTCCAATTTTGCATCATAAAACTATAACAAATATTTAAATGCCAATTTGGTAAGCATGTCATAAACACACTACAAAATAATTTGATATCAAATGATTGCAACGAAGAAATAAAATTTGTGACCAATAGATTTACGAAAGAAGGGAGACCCATAAAACCAGCATAATTTATTGTAGGAGTTTGAAATGCCATGATTAAAAAGCTCTAAAGTGGGAAGCAGTGTGCTGAATATTTTCCGTAACTATGCCATTAAAATACAAGCTTTCGTTAAAAAAAAGAAAAGAAAGCGAGATGGGTACAATTACAGAAACGTGGACAACCTATAAAGCCTGACTTGCCCTAGCCCTGCCTGTCCCCCTCACTTTTCAAACACGCCTGTTACAAAGAAGGGTGTGAAGACAGGAATCTATGTTTCTTACTTATATAGATGAAAGTTTGTAATGCTTATAACAGGCTAAGGATTTATGTTACAAATTGTGAAAGTGTCAATTCTAGGGTTCCTTTATCCTCACACTGCAGAATGTTTGGGTAAGGAGCATTTCACTGTAGAACAATAAAAAAAATGAATTAAATGGCCACGGGTGGTGAGTTTGCTCCTCTGTTTTTCTCTTTGTTTCTAGTATTTTTGCTACTTGTTAATAATTCCCAGAGGGGAAAAAAAGGAAAGCACTATGTTTGCTCTTAGGGCATTTATGTAGTAAGATTTGAGAGCTGCTAACCAGGTGACCATGTAGTTTATCATATAAACCAATTCACTCTGAGAACAAAAAAGGAATCACACAACAAGAGGCTTCAACTGAGTCTCTCTTTGGCACAATGGGGTGTGTTCTTACCCTTTAGCTTTCTGATGACCTCTGTAGAAATGATCAGCATACCAATATGAGTTTCTTATAGAGGAATAACTCACGGTCTTTCAAATTTACTCAGGGCGCTGTATTCTCCGACTCCATCCCACCCAATGCCTAGGTTTAATACTCCAGTTGAAATTTTTTGTGGGTGAGAATATGAAAAGACTCCAAGAAGTTTTGTAACTCATTATGGACCTTAAATATCCACACCACACAAGTCCTCCTTTCATTAAATTGACTGTTGAAGGAAAGAAGACACGGAGGAAAGAGGGCTAGGAAGGAAGAACAATGGAAAGCAGTCAAGTTTCCGCCAAGTCATAAAAGAATCCAAGTACTATTATCTGGTTCAGGCAGAAAGCATAAAAAGTCTGGCCAAATACAGAGATTACGTCTTCTCTTGGGGAGACAAAACCGCGGTGGTAACTCAGCACGAACATTCCTTAAAATGGTGCCTTTTTCTTTCCAGATGGTGGAAGCCTCCAAATTTTGGTTCTGAGCCACTAGAGGGCAATCGAGCCCTGGGGAGAAAACAGACTTTAATAAAGAACACTCCCTCGTGCCCCCATCCCGCCCCCAGATAAATCGCACACCATTGAAAGGGAAGGAAAGACAGAAGTCACCGGGAGAATCGGGATGGAAGAAAACATGTTAGAGCCCTAAGACACTTCTCCTTTAAGTACTGAAGTGCAGGAATAAAGGAAGGATCGTTTCAACATATCCCGAAAAGAACTGAAATGGAAGTTCTCACATTTTACAGAACGAGAGAGGGACTGCAACAATTCTTTAAGTTGAGAATTATAAGAATCCCTCCTCCATCCTTTTTGGGGCAAATGGTCAATTACAGAAAATGGATTTTTGAAAGGCAAAGAAAAGGAGAAAATAGAGTGAATTGGGCTGTAATCATAGATTTTCAATCACCTAGCTCTTATATTTTGAACTCTTTCCTCTGGTACTTTTTGTTATGATAATGAGTCTATGTATGGGACTTAAATGATTGAACCTTTCCTCTCCCCACCTTTTTGCCTTTTCCTCCCGATGGAGGGTTCAAAGACTGGTAATGATGGTGACTGAGTTTCTACTGTTTTAGGTGTTTTTCAAAAATTCACCACATAAAACAAGATGAGATTATATATCTTAACAAAAATGCTTTATTTCCCTTTTTGCTCTGACCCCCACAAAAGGAACAAGTCATTTTTGTGACTGATATGTTCTACTGTATCATCCTTTAAATTCAGAAATTTCTCAGTTTCTAAATGTATTCTTAGTATCAAGGCATCTGTTTTTTAGTACGGCATATGCTCAAGAGAGTTATAGAGGTGACATTTTGTTCAGGTTTAGAAAGGAATCTGGTGAAAAGACTTGCCCTGTTAGGGAGAAATTCAGTTTCTATCATTAGTACTTAGACTGTATATGTTTGCATGTTTTATTCGCCCGTTACTTAAAAATCAAGACACTCATTACTTAAAAATCAAGACACCACTGAAAAAAAAAATGTGTTGCTAGATTTTTCCAGAGTATGTTTCAAATTTACGAAGAAAACAGAGTAGAAAGGAATTTGTCTATATGCATCGGTGCTTTAAGTAATAGTTGTATTCTGCAAAAGATGTTTGTCGATTGTTTTCTAAATGGAATCATATTTTTTTACTTGACTTACATGAAAACTTCAGAGATGCTTTAGCTGTATTATTTGTCAGTGATTTCTAACATTTAGCTTTGAGGTTGTTTCTCTGTCTGGAAAGCAAACAACCCCAAAACACTCCCATGCACCAAACAGTTATTATTTAATAAAAGAACTCTGGAAATTTACTTTCAAATTGAAAAACCACTTGGCAATATGAAAAAGTAATCCTAATTTATCTCTTTTGTGAAATGTAGGCTTCCATTCTGAGTTTTCTGGAAACAGTTTCTACCCCTTCTTTATACATTTTGGTCAAGGATCATACTGACCGAACATGTCTAAAGTATTACTATATATAAATGGTATCCTTAATACAATAGCACAGGTAATACTCTCATTTCTCCTTTAAAGAATACTTAAGAGCTATATTTTCCAAGAGTTCCGAACAATTTCATAGTTCTATTTCTATTTAAATGAGGGAAATTTCTAAGGGAAAGATATTTTCTGCATTATCCATTCAATGACTGTCAGACGGATTCTGTTACTTTTCCCTAGTAAGTAGACATTTATTGTTGAAATAATTTTACCAGGAAAGCAAACGCTGTTGTTCAATACTACCTTTTCTGGGACTGAGATATTTGGGGTTTGGAAGAACAATCTTCAAAGTTAGTGTATTTGTTTCACTTTTCTAAAATAGCAACCTATTGCCTGAGAAAATGAAGGCAGAGCATCAAGTCTGTTGGGAGAAATAGAAAATGTACAAAAGAAATTTAACAGTCAAATAACATATCTATTTAGATAAAATTGCCTTAAACATACAGCTCTTACAGTTTTCAAATGTCAATCTAATTTTCTTTGAAAAATGAAACTAAGATTTTATGAATTTAAAGCTGTAGCACAGTAGCTCATGTATTTACTATATTCAGACCAAAGGTATCAGGTATTGAGTAGAATCATCATAGTATTAAAGCCAAACCAATCATGATCCAAAGTCTTCTTTCTCCCTTTACCTAGGTGGCCTCAAAGATGCTATGAGAGTGTGTGTGTGTGTGTGTGTTGGATGTGAGATTCCCTAGAAAATTAACTCAAAGGAAGATGAGTAATAATATATTTATTCATGTGATAGGTCATTAGTTAGATATAATTTTTTATCACTATGCTTATTATTTCTACAAGTAAAAATCCTATTGACATATAACATACAATATTGTATTTGTGCAATTCAAGGAGTTTTTATTATGTTGCTTTATGCTGAGGGGGTACAAACTTTTTAAAATATATTTATATTGTACACATAAGAGTTTCAATTTCATTGGGAATAGCAATACATTCAAGCTGAGAGAAAAATTAAGGCCATAGAGATGATCATTATGACTGCTGTACTTAGCATTGTTCTCAGGGCTTTATAAGTGAAGACCTTCTTTAACAGCTTCATAAGGTACTGACACTATCCTCATTTTACAGATGAGTAAACTGAGGAACAGAGAGGTTAATTAAATTATCCAAGACAACACAGCTAATTAGTGGAGAAGCCAGAGGCCAGACCTCGTCACTGTGGCCCCAGACCTTACACTCTTCATCACAGCACTGCACTGCTTCTTCTTGTGTGATTAAATGCCAGAAGGAGCTGTTCCAACCCTCAAGTTCATGGGCTTTCATCAAAGTCATAGCAGTAATATTCATTATTGTAGTGGTTAACCAGGTGATTCAATATTTGGGTGAACAATTCATATCACCCTCCTTTCATGCCCATATTTTAATTGGCATTCAATTAAATTAATTGCTTAGTGTTTATGTTTTTTTAAATTGAATCTAATTTAAAAATTCTCAAGTTTCTCACATCTATCCATTTTGAGAAAGATATAATATTGTCTGGCGTTTTAACTAGATAGATTACAAACACAATTTTTATTGTGGTTATAAAAAAGAGGAAAAGCTTTTTAGCTTTCACTGACAGAAAAATCCAGAAGAAACAGTCTTTACTTCTGCCTACCCATTAATCAAAAAGAAGGTAAAGCTAGACCTTTTCGATTATTTAAGTCCCTGACTGACTTAGATAACATGATAGTGGACTTTTTCATTGCTTAATCGGATTTTGGGGATCTCAAAGTTCAACATGATGAAATCACTCATTCAAAAACTTCCATCAACAATACAAAGTATTATTTGGTATAGTCGCTGAGAACAAGCATTTGAAAAGCATAATTCAATGGAAGGTCCTCCAGTAGAATCTTGCCAGGGGCCATCATAATGGCTGGCATGACATTCACCTTGGTAACGGACTTCTCCCATTTTCCAATAATTTACACATTTAATAAAATGTGTATTGAGCTTCTATTATTATTACATGCCAGCCGCTCTGTCATATTTCATGAGGTATTGTGTCCTTATAATCTCTCTCTCTCTCTCTCTCTCTCTCTCTCTCTCTCACACACACACACACACACACACACACACCGTCCCTGTCCTTATGGAGCTTGTGTTGAAGGGAGAAGATAGAAAATTAAGCAAATAAGTAACTAAGGTAATTATCAGTTTTGAAAAGTGCTAGATGATTCTCTGGTGGTCCAGTGGTTAGGACTCCACACTTTCACTTCTGAGGGTGCCGGTTCGATCCCTGGTTAAGGAACTGAGATTCCCCAAGCCGCATGGCACAGCCAAAAAAAAAAAAAAAAAGAGAAGCGCTAGGAAAGAAACTTATAGGTGCTGTAATAGGGAAAAGCTGGAGGACGGGGGGCTGGATGGACCTCCAGGGAAGGTCTCCATGAGGGTTTAGTGAGTATATTCAACCTATCCAATGTATATATTTCTATTTTATTATTATTTGGTTGCATGATAGCTTTCAAGTAAATTCAGAACTTTAATGAAGGTAGCAGGATTTAAATAATACATAGCAGCAGTTGCTACCTGCCAAAATAATGATATAGATATAAATGCATATGAAGTTTGGAACTACAAAAAAAAAGTAATTTGTAAACCTGTTTCTACTTCAGTGTAGATCATCTCAATTATATGACCAGCAGGTACCCATATTAAAATCCTGCAAATCCAGAGTGTTGACTCCTAGTAACCTCTAGGTGTTTGCACTGATCTACATAAAGAGAAAAGAAGTGAAGTAAAGTCTGAAACGGAGTGCAGGGGATTTGTGCAAGCTCATTCCAAATACCTGTAAATGTGCCTTGAGCAATGCTAAGATTTCAGATGAAAAGCATATATTGTATGTGCTTTAGGGTCATTAGGCAGAGTAAACGCTGGACTGTTTACCGCAGTGCTGGCTGTTGCTGCAGTACAGCGATTTACCAGCTTTCTTCATGTTCAGTTAGAAGTTTCTAGAGCACAGAAGTTATCAAATTCCCCACAGAGGCTGAAAAGGAGAGCAAAGAAACAGAGTCAAACTCCTACCATGTTTGGCTAAGTCATTAATTTTAACTGCATTGCAATCTGAGGTCTGTTACAAAAGGACCAGAGAATAAGAGAAATGGTAAAATAGTAAGAACTAGTTAAAAAGTAGCATTCCTGTGACATGCAGGGGTTAACTGGAATGAATATCATTTACGAAGGCTAGGCTGCTTCTGGGGAAAAAACTAGAGAAACATTTTTGACAGTATATTATATATGATAAAGAGCATTGGATAATAAAATAACTAACCTTCTAGGGGTTTGACAACATGCATACTTCAGTTATGTTGCAAAGTTGAAAAAACATTCCAGTGATCAAATTAGGACTCAACGATTTTTATTAATCATTAAGAAAATATAATTATTTACCTGGGAGACTCTCTTCATTCAAAAGAAACTGCAAAAACATTCTGATTTGCTTTATGGAAAGTCTGTGAAAGTAGAGGGTAGAAAGCATGTCTTCAATAAATTTCATATTCATTTCTGTTTTGCCCTTCAGGCCTCTGACTACCGGGTAACGGTTATTATCTCCTTTTTACCCAGGCATTCAAAGATCCTGTTGACGTCTGGAAGATAGCTTATGTATAAACATCATTTTTAAAATGTCAATCCACTAAAAGGCATAGCCTTACAAATGGTAAAAAAAAAAAAAAAGGAATAATCTTACAATTATTGACGTAAAGAAATGGATAAAATAATAATGTATAATACCTATCTAACTGATAGAAAAAAATAAAGACAAAGATATATTATCCACTTGGTAGGCAGCTGAGCACATTTCCTAATGTGTTAACATAACCATAAGGCAATATGAGTTCTAGGTTAAATTACAAAACAAGTAAACTCTGAGTGTTTCTCTGTATTAGTCATTTATTGCAGCATACCAAATGACCATAGACTCATTGGCTAAAAGCAACACACATGCCTGTCTCATAGTTTCTGTGGATTAGGAACGTGGGCATGAGGCAGCTGGGCCCTCTGCCCCAGGGGGCCAAGGAGGCCACCACCAAGGTGTCGAGCAGGGTTAAGTTCTCATCTGAATCCTGGACTGGGGATGGGCCTGCAGCCTTGCTTACTTTCAGGGCTGTTGGTAGGGTCTGGTTTCTTGACGGCTGTGAGACTGAGGGCCTGAATTACTGATGGCCCCTAGCTGGAGATCACCTTCAGTTCCTTGCTAACTGGATGTCTTCAACATGGCAAATTGCCTCTTCAAACCAGTAAGAGAGAGAGAGCCTGCTAGCAAGGCAGAGGTCGCTGTCTTGCGTAACTTAACCACAGACACGGTACCCCTCCATCTCTGACATAACTCTGTTGCTTAGTAGCAAGTCGTAGGTCCCACAACACTCAAGAGAGGATATTACACAGGTATAATGCCAGCGGGTGAGAGGCATCAGTGGGGGCCGTCTTAGAAGATGTTTTCTCCAAGTTCCTTTCTTGCATTCATCGCTTCTCTGCTTCCCGGTTTCTGCACATGCTGAATCTTTATAGAGAAAAAACCAAAAAACTAAAAACTAGCCACATAATTCCTACTAAGAAATGAGTAATTCTATTTCCTCTGGTTTTAAAACGTATAATACCTCTTCTACAGAGAACATGAGGTATTA
Organism: Leucopleurus acutus; assembly: GCF_964270905.1. Taxonomy (NCBI): domain Eukaryota; kingdom Metazoa; phylum Chordata; class Mammalia; order Artiodactyla; family Delphinidae; genus Leucopleurus; species Leucopleurus acutus. Next base: position 155,144,609 of record NC_139146.1, read on the forward strand.
TACATTTTACTGATAATATATGCAGTGGAAAAAACCACAGAAAATATAAAGTAGAAGGGATTGTCAGGATGACACGGAAGAAAAATGGAATGCATTTTTACTTGCTACGTAGGCTCCATACAGTGTTCCTGGCGCCCTGAGATTTTGGCTTTGATCATCCTCCAGGACGTTTTAAAGCAGTAAGAAAAAAGGACTGTTTACATAGTTCTCCATGTCTTTGAATAAAATGTGTACCATTCTTCAAGGGAAACAAAATCCCTCCTAGTATTTATCCTAAAATAATGTGTTTTTGTTTGGTTTGCTTTTTAATGGGACTTTATGCGAAGGAAACCTAGATAAGTCATCAAAAATTTTTCAACAAATGAATATATCAGTTCTGATCGGCTCTCTTTGGTATTTTCTTCCTAACGAAATCCAGAGCCTATTTTAAACACATAACTTACAGGAGAGTAATTCTGTAGAGGCCAATATAACAAGGTCCAGTTAAGTTTTTCATGGCTCAGCTTGAGCCTGAAAATAATTGAACCTATGCAGATTTCGAGTCTTCTAAATAACTCTACTGTTCTTAGCTGGGTTTTGATAATGTTCCATCAATAGACAGTTGGATGCTTTACTCTGTAAACTAGGCCAAGTGTGCAGGTCTCCAGTGTGACAGTTAGGGGTGAATTCACTTGTTTTGAGGATCACATGAAGGGCGTAAAGTTGACACTCTTTGAAGAAAATAAAAGAAATAACAGTATACCTTGATTTGTTTTCCTGGAAAAGGCAATGGATACGCTAAATAAATTAATCTGCAATGGAAAAAAAAAAACAAACCAAAAAAAAAACCAAATTAATCTGCAATGGTAAAATTTGCGGTGTGGTAACACGTGACCGCTGGCTAGAAGTAAGTCATAGGTCTGTTATCTTATGTGTGGCTACATATGGAAGACATGACACATCAGGGGCCTCTAGGTCATAAAGCCTTCTCAGGAGGGCTTGTCTGCTCACAAAGGCTCCTTTGCTTGAGGATAATTTGATGGCATCAGCTACTTTCTAATCTATTATACTTGTCACTCTAGGGGAAACAGAGGGAACAGAAAAAGAAATAGTGTCTTTTTGAGTGTCAGAATTTGCTTCTTAGACACTAAATTACTGATAGTAACAGAATGGGAGCAGGATTATAGCAGCTGACATTTAACTTCAATATAATAACTTTCAATATAAACTCAATATAATCGATAAGTATTTTGTCTTTGATTAATATTCTTTTGGTTAATATTTACTCAAGGTAGAAAGGTCAACATTTTGTAGTCTTCTGAAAGAGCTGTAAGTAGAATGGCATGGTGTGTGCTTTTTATTATGAATTAAGGAGAAAATTAATAACAGGATTTCAAGGAAGCTGAAGTGTGCAGATGTCATTTTTATGTTGATTCTAAATTTATGTAGAAAATGGATGGACTGGATTAGTCTGTTATTTTGATTAAATTCGATATTTCTTTTTGTTTTTAAACATTGTCAGCACCATGACTTTTACCAACAAATATTTGCTGAGTATCTCCTTTGTGAAGATAACTACTATAGGTCCCAGAATCCAGTTTTACTTAAATAAAAAGAATCCAGTTGGAGAATCAGGCTATGAATAATAAACACTACATATTTATATTAAATGTACATCATAATATATATTAATAAATCATAAATGTCGAATGAGATGACGTGATAAGTGACCTTGAACGTGATGATGAGAGCTGAAGTAAAGTCAATGTGGACTGAAGAGGCCAGGGTCTCAGTTAGTTCCCTGAAAAGCTATCTAGACACAATCTATGTCATAAACAGGCCATTAAAATTACATGGAAAATAGGAAAAGAAGTAGGAAGAAAGAGAATCCATCTGTCCTATTCCCTGACTGTTCTCTATAGCCTCAAGTTATGGATTATTATTGGAGTGAGTGTTCTACAAATAGCATTGTAATATGTTGGTTTAAAAACTGTCTCTCCATTATGAAGAGCCATTTGTAATTCCAAAAGCGTGTCAGAAACACGTTACTGCTCCGGAAACAACACACATTCTCTTTTGCTATGAATCAAGACTGCACAAATAGAAACCAATAATACAACAGGGCTGAATAAGGGGGCAATACTTTACAGCTTGGTTATATTTTTGCTGCACTGTTTGGATTTGGGAATAAAGAGATATGATTAAAGAAGTCTGCAGCACAGCAGCTTTTACTGGCAGAATGTGAATTGATTTCGTGCATACTGTGCAGTCAAATGGTACGGGGATGAATGTTTCTCGATTTTGAGAAGCTTTCATATGGCCTGGGAACCCAAATACAAACAGAGGAAACAGTACAAGCATACATAAGGGATAGTCTAGTGGGAATATTTCTAGCTGGTTATGAAGAGTATCACCAGGGCATGGGTGATCTTCTAAAAGTGAGGACCAAGAAGACGTTCAAGAAAGCATCCAAACTGGACCCTTTTGCCACCAAATCATTTGAAAATACATCAACTGCTTACTACGCTCATTACGTGGGCAACAAAGCTCCTATTATCTTATTCTAATTCAATCACATTAATGTAACATTTGCATAGTACTTTATCATAAGTAACTACCATTTTATTTTACTTGATTCTTTTAAGAATCATTTGAAGTAGGTACGTAGTTTTTGATCAATGATAAAAATAAGTAATAAAAGTAAAAGTTGAATAAATTATTATCAAATGCTTTTCTTCTGTAGGAAAATTATGTTTGGCTTTATCTGTTTTATTTCTGGAAGGGAACTGGCTTACATTGTTAGTTCAAGGTGGTTTCTCTGGTGAGAAACGATTGTTTGCTTGGTTGTTCCGAGGTACACTTTTCTTTCTCGCCCAACCCATGACTCCTCAGACCACATCAGGTGGATTTACCTGACTGGAAGGGGTTGATGAGGGAGACTTCATAACCTCATTAGCTTCTAGTAAAGCTTGGGAGGTAAGTAGTCACCGTCAGCCCCCATCAGAATAAGAGAGAAGAAGTTACAGCTATTTACCTAATGCTATTCTGCACCCAGCGGGAGAATAAAAATAAATGTTCTCATTTTAAATTGCCTGAGGAAAAAGCCCAAAGCATTACCAACCTGGTATTACATTTTCATGAGGTCATAACTATTAGAACCTCAGGTCCCTGCAAAGCATGGTTCAGTAGTTTATACTGGTTTCTCATAGAAATAATGTCAAATTATAAAACTTCAAGATAGTCTCAGTATATTTTAATACATTGAGCAATGCTATTGATACCATAAAGAGATGAAGAGCATTGATTTAGGTGAAAATAGCAAAATAATTTAATGTGTGAAACCTGATTAAACAATTAAAAGGAAAATTATTTTATTCAACTTCATATGCCTGTTGAGTTTTGTAGATAAAGAGAGAATTGATATATATTTGTGATTATGGTAAAAGATATCTATGATAATGGTTGGGAAATAAACAGAAGGCTAAGATGCGTCAGGGTTCACGCTGGAATATTTCGAATGCTCACTAAATAATTCAATAGATTCATGAGATTACGGATAGCATGTATGACTTTAAAGGGAAATAAATATTTCATCTGGGGTGAAGTAACATACACAGGTAGTAAGTTTTATCATCTTTCTAACAAATCTTACCCTTCTGGATCCCAACTGTTTTATTAGTGCAAGTGAAACCATATACTTGACTTAAGGAGTTTGAGTACCTTTTCTATTGTATGTTTCCTGTTTTATGGGAGGTTTCTTTTTTTCCTACATCTCAAATTTATGTTTTGTTTTTGAGTTGGTAAAACTCTTCCACTTTGCCAATTAATCTTTGAGATTGTCATAGATAAAGTTTTCAGTCATTCCAGAAAATATTTAATTTGCTCATTCATGGCTAGAACCTATTTTGTTGTTTAATACTTGCCCCAATACAGATCCTGTATCGTTAGACTGCGTTTCTTGGGTCCATGTATCTTCTCTTTCCTATCAGGCTTTCTTTGAATATATTTAGGAAGTGGAGTTTAATGTTGTTAAATTCAGATGGTAGGTTCTGATGCTCAGCTCGCGGTTATGATGGGGAAGTAGCCACTCCGGCTCTTTTCCATAGCAGAAGGAGAAGAGGAAAGTCCCTACACATATCTAGTTCCACTTCAGTCCTACCTTCAGTGTCGTGACATATTAATGATATTTGTTGCTGCAAATGGACACTATATGGTAGTCATTACTGAGGTTTAATTAAAAAGAGATCAAAAGGATTCATACAGACTTAGGGCTGAATGGTTGGAAATTCCATATCATATCAAAGAAAGAATGTTTTCCCCAGAACTTTAAAAATACTTTGAAAATCAATGGTAAAGTTATGGTGCACATCAGAAAGAGAGAGAAACTGGTGAATGGTTTTTGATAATTATCCCAGGGGTGATAGACTTTGACCTCTGACTTCAATTTAAAAATACTTGATTAGTTTTTTAAGGAACCCCACTTCTGGGCATATCTGGAGGAAACCAGAATTAAAAAAAAAATGTACCCTCAAGGTTCATTGTAGCACTATTTACAATAGCCAAGACATGGAAGCAACCTAAGTGTCCATTGACAGGTGAATGGATAAAGAAGATGTGGTATATATATATACAATGGAATGTTATGCAGCCATAAGAAAGAATAAAATAATATAATTTGCAGCAATATGGATGGACCTAGAGATTGTCATACTAAGTGAAGTAAACCAGACATAGAAAGACAAATATCATATGATATGACTTATATGTAGAATCTAAAAAAAAAAAAAGATACAAATGAACTTACATACAAACCAGAAATAGATCCACAGACATAGAAAACCAACTTACAGTTATTAAAGGGGAAGAGGGGGGAGGGATAAATCAGGAGATTGGGATTTGCATATACACACTACCATATATAAAATAGATAACCAACAAGGGCCTACTGTATAGCACAGGAAACTCTACTCAATTTCTTGTAATAACCTATAAGGGAAAAGAATCTGAAAAAGAATATGTGTGTGTGTGTGTGTGTGTGTGTGTGTGTGTGTGTGTGTGTATAACTGAATCACTTTGCTGTACACCTGAAACGAACACAACATTGTAAATCAACTATACTTCAGTTTAAAAAAAACCCCAAAAGTTGATTAGTTGCTTAGCTGAAATTGTCTGCTCCTTAAGCCGTAACTTTGATTCTGCATCTGTGAGAGACCCCAAGGTTATAGCCCTCGGGGACCTCACACTTGAAAATTGTCTTTCTATGCTCACCACAATGCTGATCTCCAGAAGGACAGTGTTTGCCGTTGGTAGGATCCGGGAGGTCGAATAATGGAATGTGGTTTCAGAACTTGTTATAGACAGCCAAATCTGTGGCCAAAGCGAAGGCCAAGGTTTCCACAGATGAAAGGTAATTCAGCCTCAGCTCTCATCCCACTTCCCCTCAGGAAAAATCTGCCAATCGAGCTGTTTTGGTGTAAAACAGGATGTCAGGCTAATTTTGTCTTTTATTTCTTGTGCTACTTCTTTGTCCAGCTCAGCAATCTGATGTTCCTATTTATGCGTAAGACTGCAGTTCAGAGTGAGGAAATGACAGGCTTATCAAAAAGACAGAATATTCACTTGGAAATACAGGAAAAGTCATTCTAATCTAGTCCTTCAATCCTTCTTGTTTCCTTCCATAGAAATAAAATTTTTATCAAGGCATATGGCCTTCAAGCTTAAAGAGGACATTTTTCATCCTCTCATGTTTCTTAGGTGCAGCCTGATGACTGGGTTCTAGCCAGTGGGGTGTAAGAGGATGTGATCCATGGCAGCTTCTCGGGGCATCCTCTCAGAAACACTGGAGGAGACTTTTTGCCCTGTGTCTGCCTTTTTCCATCCTGTGGTTTGAAATGAGGAGTTTAAGGCTGGCTGCCCCAGAATGTGTCACTTTGGCATGTGGATATTCCAAGCTGAAGAGAACTGGACCCCAGAAGTCTCAGGAAGAGATTTTTACCTCCTTCTTAGCTGCCTAAAAGAATTTAACCAGGGGGCCTGTACCAGGAAGAGGACTATTACAGGAGATAACTTCTTATATCATGAAGGCCTACCTGCCTGGCACAGCAAACATCTGTTTACCAAATATTTGCTCTTCTCATCTTCCTGTGAACTGTCTCCCTCGCCTTTGAAGCCCCAGACCCCTGCCCCTTTTCCTTAGCTCAGGATGTTGTATAAACCTCAGCTGCCTGAGTGGTTGGCATGGAGGACTCCCATTTGTACATAACTTAAATTTGTTCCTTTCTCCTGTTCATATGCCTTAAGTCAATTTACTTGTTAGGCCAGAAATTAACCTAGAAGGGAAGAAGGGAAAATTCTACCTTCCCAACATGGACATGGACGTGGGGGCTGGTGCTCTGTTTGGACTGTGCTCCTGAGGGCCACACCTAGAAATGGGAAGGGAAAGTCAGGTGTGTGTCTGAGGTCTTTGTAGAGCTGTTTTGTTGGCTTTGTAGGACTGCTCTGCCCACCCTGAAATTGAAAATCCAGACTTAAACAAGAGGGGTAGTTAAACTTATGACCTGTTAAGGTTATTGTATTTTGAATCTTCTGTTATTCACAGCTGAAACTAACCTTAAGATTAGTTTCTAAACTAATTAGATTAGTTTAGTTAAGATTAGTTTAATCTTAGTTAAGATTAGTTTAATCTTTAAGTTAAGATTAGTTAATTAGTTTAGATTAGTTAAGCTAAACTAATCTAAACTTAAAGATTAGTTAATCTTTAAGTTAAGATTAGTTTAATCTTTAAACTAATTAAGATTAGTTTCTAAACTAATTAGATTAATTAGATTAGTTTCTAAAACTTTAGAATTAGTTTGCCTTAAAGTTATTATTTTGTTTTAAAAATTGTGTTTAAAAGTTTTGTTTTAAAGTAACTAATAGTTTAAAACAGTTTGGTTTTTTATTTGTGTGCTCCAATTGGTCAGGCATAATTAAATAAAGCCATAAATACTCATAGACTTTTTTAAAATTACAGTTTGAAAGCCTACTATAAAGACACTACAGAGCTTTAAGAAATGTTCTGGCAATACATGTATTTTCAAAGGCAGAGATTTATTAAAATATGACATAAATCTAGCTTCTGTGTAGTAGTTTAATGCAATTATACACGCCTGACAACGGTCCCTACAAAATTGCTATCAATAAGAATTTTAAAAATACTGTTTAATTCAATTAAACATTTTTACTTACAGTAAGGATTTTTATTTGGAATCCTAAAATTCTCTAATATGGATAACAGCGCTTAACTAGCAGTGTCCAAATAAAAGTTTTAAATAGCTTGCATGAACTACAAACTAGAAAGAATTGCATTCTAGTATGTTGGTTTTGCTAATTTAATTTTAGTCAATAAGTACTCTGTTCAGCAAACAAAAAAGGGTGTATGGACTGAATATTTTTGTCCCCCTAAAATTCATGTGTTGAAGCTCATCATACCGCAATATGGTGGTATTTGGAAGTGGGGACTTTGGAAAGAATTAATTTAGAGTTAGATCAGGTCATGAGGGTGGGGTCTTCATGGTGGGATTAATGGCCTTATATAAAGGGGAAGACAGAGATGTCTCTCTTTTCCTACATGCACACCCTGAGGAAAGGCCATGTGGTGACACAGAGAGAAGGTGGCCATCTGCAAGCCAGGAAGAGGGTCCTCACCAGAAACCAACCATGCTGATACCCTGATCTCAGAATTCCAGCCTCTAGAACTCTGAGAAATGAATGTCTGTTGCTTAACCCACCCAGTTTATATCATTTTGTGATGGTAGCCTAAGCAGACTAAGACAGTGGACTATTTGATAATAACCCACGTCACCATTACAGGTTAGTGGGAATTCTGAGTCATCTTAGTGGGACTGTTGCCTTTACTCCGACAGTTCTCGTTGGCAGATGGTAGTCTACATTACTTGCTGAATTTTTCTCCAGGGTGTTGCAGGCAATCATTGGGTTGTATACAGTACCATTACTGCCAAGTACTCCTGTTTCAGAAGACTTTCTCAGGTATTGACCTTTCTGTGATATCTGGGTTACTGTGTGCTGTAATTCATTTCTCTAAACATTCTTCTAAGTTCTTTCCCCGTAACTTTAGGCATTAAGGATGACTGGGCTTCCTCAGTCAGCCCCCTCCAGCCCTTCCACGGGATGTCTCTGCTTTGTCTTCTTCTTCCCCAGCCTTCTTCCTACCTTTGCAGAATCCTCTGGAAATCTGAGGATTTTAAGCGTATTCCACCGAATATTCAGTTGTTAATAAAAGTTATAAAAGTAAGTTTCTACATTTCTCTAATAATTAGTGATGCTGAGCATCTTGTCATGTGTTTGTTAGCCAACTGTATGTCTTCTTTGGAGAAATGTCTATTTAGGTCTTCTGCCCATTTTTTGATTGGGTTGTTTGTTTTATTGATATTGAGCTGCATGAGCTGTTTATATATTTTGGAGATTAATCCTTTGTTCATTGCTTTGTTTGCAAATATTTTCTCCCATTCTGTGGGCTGTCTTTTCATCTTGTTTATGGTTTCCTTTGCTGTGCAAAAGCTTTTAAGTTCAATTAGGTCCCATTTTCTTATTTTTGTTTTTATTTTCATTACTCTAGGAGGTGGGGCATAAAAGATCTTGCTGTGATTTTTGTCAAAGAGTGTTTTTCCTGTGTTTTCCTCTAAGAGTTTTATAGTGTCCAGTCTTACATTTACGCCTTTAATACATTTTAAGTTTATTTCTGTGTATGGTGTTAGATAGTGTTCTAACAAACACTGGTCAGAATGACCATTCTCAAAAAATCTACAAACAATAAATGCTGGAGAGGGTGTGGAGAAGAGCGAACCCTTTTGCACTGTTGGTGGGAATGTAAATTGATACAGCCACTGTGGAGAACAGTATGGAGGTTCCTCAAAAAACTACAAATAGAACTACCATATGACCCAGCAATCCCACTACTGGGCATATACCCTGAGAAAACCATCATTCAAAATGACACATGTACCCCAATATTCATTGCAGCACTATTTACAATAGCCAGGACATGGAGGCAACCTAAATGCCCATTGCCAGATGAATGGATAAAGAAGATGTGGTCTATATATATATAATGGAATATAACTCAGCCATAAAAAGAAATGAAATTGGGTCATTTGTAGAGATGTGGATGGACCTAGAGTCTGTCATACAGAGTGAAGTAAGTCAGAAAGAGAAAAACAAATATCGTATATCAACACATATATGTGGAATCTAGAGAAATGGTACAGGTCAACATATTTGCAGGTCAGGAATAGAAACACAGACATAAATAACAGATGTATGGATACGGGGCTGGGGGATGAATTGGTAGATTAGGTTTGATATAAATACACTACCATGTGTAAAATAGATAGCTAGTGGGAAACTACTGAATAGCACAGGGAGCTCAGCTCAGCGCTCTGTGATGACCTAGATGGGTTGGATGGGGGGAGGGAGGTCCAATAGGGAGGGGATATATGTGTGTGTATAGCTGATTCACTTCATTGTACAGTAGAAACTAACACAACATTGTAAAGCAATTATACCCCAATAAAAAAAAGATATTTAAATAGTGAGAGAAAAAAAAGTTTCTGCAAATGAGTTTAGTATTATTTCTTAAAATTCTGGTTATCTGATGCCACATGGACATACTTCATGATAATAATTTTAAAATACAGCTTTTATAACATGGAAGAGATTTTCAATTTTTTTGTGATTAGCTAATCTCATAATTTGTTATGAAAAATAAATTGAAGGAAACAGAAAAATGGAGGGCTCTTCCTTTGAAGATGGTTTTCTGTGCTTGAAACCAAGTCCATATTCTATTTAGGGTTCAGATAGCTGGTCTGTTTTTGCTTTTAGTTATGAACACATCATGAGTTAGATGATAGCTTTGCACTGGCAAGCATGACACAGCCAGGCCTGCTAGTCTGTCTTGCTCAGTAAGAGAAAAGCTGAAGAAAAAATAATGAGCTATCCTTCCCTTCCCTACACGTCACACGCATTCCACCATACCTCCTCTGCTGGCCTCTAAGGAGGCTCCGTGCTTCCAGCCTAGGAAGTACCATCTTTGGGGAGGAAGGGCCAGGGAGGGAGAATGTGGCTTTACTCTGGACAGGAGCTTTGTGTTATTAAAGATCTGAGCTCTAATGTCAGATTTAGGCTGCTCTTGTTGGCGTGTAACTAACAACTTGTTGGGATGAAGCTGGGAGGTTGGGTCCTCTGGTAGTTTCAGGACCAGACTGTTGAGGACCAAGGTAGGATCGTGGTTGTCCTGAAGGAACTGAAATGCTGTCTTCTTTAGTGGCATCTATCTCAAGAGAAAGGATGCCTCAACATTTGAAAACTTTGTACCCTGGCTGACTCCTTATGTTTAGTTTTTCTTTTTGTCCATATATCCAGTGAATAGGTCACTTCATTTTTCAGACCCATGCATTAAGTAGAGCTCCATTCTACTAAACCATGCACATGACTAAAGTGAGATCAGGACTGAATGTGCATCATAATCCACACGAAAATCTATCTGACAAATTATATCAAAGCCCTTTTGTGGCTATTTCTATATAAACAAAGTAGGGAACATTTTATATAATAAACTATCCTAGATAATATTTCTTTTGTAGATAAAGAAAATTTGGAAGAAAACAAAAATGGGGGTGGTGGAGACAGCTTACATGATTTTTTTCTCTCTCTCCACCATTTTCTTGTTGATTGTGTCACCCCCGTCCAATTTGAATCTTTGCAAATGTGACCACAGTTTTCACAGCCCATCATAACATTTTTGGTAATACATAGTTGAGAATATTTTTCTAGTTCTTAAAGATACAATTAGCAATCCCTTTTAATAGTCTTATTTTGTTAATATATGACATAGAATCCTTTCATTTTCTAAGCAAATGTTACAAATTAAACTGCTCTGATGTCTTTAAATATAATTTGCTATAAATTAAACAAACTAGTCATAGAAAAGCAAAAGAGAGTGTTTCCAGTGATTATTTTTATACTTCAGAAAAATCAAACAACTTGCCAATCCATATATAAGATTATATTTATTTTACATTTTCCTTACACAAATCCATGTGTAAATAACTTTAAAGGAATATTGACCTTGTAATGGTTGATTGCTGTTTACTTAAATGGCCAATTTGACTAAGTAAATAGTTTATCCAATGTGCTGTGACATCACCCATGACACAAGATTCTAAATACTTTTCTCCAAAGTTAATTTGGTTGGATCCACTGACAATAATGTTAATTGAACGTTTGGCAGATATCCAGAAAAATAATTGTAGTTAACTAGACTGAAAAGAAAAATGCATATGAAATATTACAAAACATGATTCTTTTATTCATATTGAAACAAACATTTTTCTAAATGTAGGAACAAATATAATCCTAACTATAAATTAGATATTACACCATAAAATAACATCATTGAATCATATTTTTAAAAAACCTCTGATGTACCATAGTCTTTATCTAACTCAGGGATCAACAATGTTTGTTTGTTTTTCTTAAGAACTGGATAGTAAAGATTTTAGACAGTAGGAGGCAATTCAGACTCTGTCAGGACTGCAGGAGTCTCTCCTTGTAACTCAAAAGCAGCCATAGACAATATGTACATGAATTCCTGCACTGAAACTTGAATTTTGTGTATTTTTCACATGCCACAAAATAATATTTTGATTTTTTTTAACCATTTAAGAAGGCAAAATCCATTTTTAGCTTATGAGCCATAAAAGAGATGTTAGGCAGACTTGACCTATATCCATAGTTTGCTGACTCCTGATGTAAATTATATGCTAGTTTTTATCAGTTTTTCTTACAATGATATACTCTCTGGAAATGTGTCATTTTTCTTTTAATTTTTTTCCAAAGCCACATGATTGATTTCATACCATATTCAAAAGCAGGTTTACATCGTATACTACAAGACCCATGTAATATGCAAGTTTTATAAAGTATATTACTGGATTTCTCAACATGAAAAGATCATTCATATTTCCTATGGCATTCTTTTGTCATAGCATTGTTTTCAAAATTAAGTGAAGCCCTGACTGATTTGGCACCTACTCTAATGTATGGAAAGTGTATATTTGAAGAGACCATTGAGACAGTGTGTCCACACGTTAAAAGGTCCATATTACACAGCAATTTAAGGAAAGGGAAGTTGGTTGACACTGGTGAAGAAACCGAGACAAATTATAATTAAAATATTTGAAAATTAGTTTTCTACATTTTACAACTTTTATTATAAGAAGTGATACCAAGAGTTTCTGATGACAAAATTTAGTTCTCAATGTATGGCTAAAATCAAGGAGGAAATAAGTCTATCTATTGGAAATGAAAATTGAAACTTTCAAGAGCCCACTGCTCAAAATAGTTTACCAGTAGTGTTGGGAAATTTGATATCCCAAATAGAAGTTTCTGTGGGAAAATATTTGTGCTTACTTGGCTTCTTTGTTTCTTTTTGCATCCATGCCGTTCAGTGTGGGAGGAGAGCTCTGTAAGCAAGGTGAATATAATTCAGATGGAATCCAGTCTTGGAAAGGCTACAAACCTGGGGCCTCCAGTGGTTTCTACAGATTCTCACCTGGTGAGAAATCTATTCAGGAATTTGTTCCTGCCCAAGGTCATAAACTACAAACAATCTGCTCTACACATTACTTTAGCTTATTTTAGTAAAGCTCTAGAAATTAGGGTCTAATAAGTCTTAGGGCTAAATGATTCCAACAGATAAAGTAATCTGTGTGGATGGCCGGTTGTAGGAAGGAGTGTAACTTTTAATTTAGGGAACCAATCGTTATTCCAGATCATCGCAAGTCATTAAAAAACATGGACACGCAATCACATGCATGAGAGCCCATGTTTATAGAACAAATGACCAGCTTCAGCTTGGTCACCTGCTGTGGACTGAACTGTGTCCCCTCCAACTTTGTGTGCTGAAGCCCTAACTCCTAACATGGTGGCATCTGGCGATGAAGATGCAGCCTTTGCAAGGTAACTAGGTTTGATGATGCCTTGCGGTTGAGGTCCTCATGATGGGTAGCGCCCTTATAAAGAGGGACACTAGAGGGGTCTCTGTCCCTCTCTCCACCCTGTCAGGACACGGCAAGAAGGTGGTCATCTGCAAGCCAGGAAGAGTGTCTTCACCAGAGACCAACCTCATTGACACCCTGATCCTGGACTTTCCAGCCTCCAGAACTGTGAGAAATAAATGTCTGTTGTCTAAGCCACCCAGTCTATGGTATTTTGTTATGGTAGCCTGAGCTAAGACATCATCTCGTTCAGATTGCACAGGTAAGAAACAGATTTAGTTATAAGTTTCAACGTACCTCAAAAAAAGGAATTGCAGAACTCAGAGTTCTTGTTTATTCCCATTCTTATGCCTGTCTGTAGTTTTGGTCAATGGGAGTGACTTTCTCAAAACAAGTCCTTCTGCCCAGTATGAGGTGTTCACCTACATATAGGGTATATATGAGGCACCTAAAAATATGATACATTAGAAGCTTATTTCACTGAAGTTTTGTGTACATTACAAATAAAATGATTTGTTTTCATATTGTTCTCAAGAGATATTGGTACCTGCTTTAATTTTCTACTTACACCTTGCTACTTGCTTTCAATATGATGTACAATGTAAGAAACAGTGAAATGAATACAGTCATCCCTTAGTACCTGGGGGGTGGGTGGTTGGTTCCAGGACCCGCTTTGGATACCAAAATCTGTGGATGCTCAAGCCCCATAGTCAGCCCTACATATCTGTGTTTCTGCATCCTTGGAGTCAACCAACTGCAGATTCCGTAGTAATGTATGCATTTATTGGAAAAAATCCATGTGTAAGTGGATCCAAACAGTTCAAACCCATGTTGTTCAAAGATCTACTGTAATTAGTTCTACTTTGTTTATAACACTAAAAATTAAATGTATTCCTATAAGTTATAGCAAATGGTTATGCTTTTTGAAGGGAACTTACACAAAAATTAAAAATGACTTGTTTTGTCATAAGTGAAGACTGTCAATTGAGCTAAGTACCTGGCTTTACAAGAAAAGGTATTATTTCCAATTCTATTAAAATGACATTTTAAATGCAAGAGATCAGTTTAGCCTAGCAGAAATGTATTGGGTAACTACTATTTGCTGTGCACTGGATAAATATTATTATTGTCTGTTTTACTCTGTTGTTATTGTCTACATGAATTTCATACAGAACTTAACTTTTTGGAAATATTGATATGTTATGTATATGGTTTTGGTTTGTTCTTTAGAAGTAGGTTTGGAAGGAAACAGAAGTGATCAAAACTTGACTTGCTTTTCCCAAAGTGAATATATGATGAAGTTACATTATTTGTATGGATTGTTTTAGATAATCTAAGCTAACTGGTGATACGGTGTCTCAAAAAATACTACTAACATTTAATGGCATGGGAAAATAATCTTACATTGTTAAATAAAAAATGGTGCAAAAGCACATGCAGTTATTTTTATTTTCTGATTTTCTAGACTGAATGTATATAACTGTTTTATACAGCAATGCCACCAATATGTATTTTTAAAAATGGATCATCTGGGCAATCCTCAAGTCATGCACAAAATACATGGTGGCTGGAGTACATTTTCCCATGGAAATAATATTATTCATGGTTTTGCTTTCCAGGACTTCCATAAAAGCCCAGAAAGCCTTTAATTTATATATGTTTTATGCTGTAGACTGGCATTGTCCAAAATAACTTCTTGCAATGATGGAATTGTTCTTCTTTCTATGCTGTCCAATGAAATGGGGATAGTGCAACTGAATAATTGAATTTTTAATTTTAATTAACTTTAAGTTTACATAGAAAAACAATAGTAGTATAAAATATTTTTCCATTAAACAAAACTTTATTGTTTTGGAGGGACGACATTCCACTGTTACCTTTGCATTGCGTGGGATATTATTTTGTTGGAACGTGCATGTGTTAGATGAGTGCATTGTTTCCATTATTACACATAAATATATCTCCCATCTAGTTGTAGCTGATGGATTGAATCAGTTCAAAAGAATTTTTTCTCTTAATGTAACATTGTTATGTGGGGTTCTTTTGATATTTTATGCAGACAGCATGAATTTTAGGAATATCTATGTAAATTAGAATCGGTATTTTAATTGAAATACTTGAAATTTTGATTATAATTTAATTAAATCGCTTTGCTAATTAAAAATAATAAGTATGGACATAATTTTAAATTAAAAATTAAGGCATACTATTGGTGTATAATTGAGTAGACATACAGAAGTTAGTAGTACTGCCAGACAGTATAGAAAAAAAGAGACTGAATAAAGTTAGTTTGCAAACTTCACAGTGAAAACCATCAGCAATTTGTTGTGGCAGAGCGAAATTAAAAATGTGATTGCCATAAAAAAATTAATAGGATAAAGTGTACAACATATTTCAGCAGATGCATACTAAATTTGGTAAGTTGTTTTCTTTCAATGGTCAAAAATAATCAACAAGATTAGTCTCTTGAAATCGGAATTGCAAAACACTTAAAAATCTTTTTTAAGAGCCAAGCTTAATTTTGTTAAACTATAAAATTATTTGAATACTTGCATTAAAAAAAGAAACTAACTTTTAGATAGATGATAAAGAATATATTTCAGTTATGGAAATTCTATTAGAAAATTATGAGGAAAACATTAAAAAGAATTTTAGAAAAAAATAAAGATCTTTAAGCTACCAAACAGTTGTCTTTAGAATACAAAAACTTTCTATCAATACCAAATATCAATCCTTTCAATATTTAGAAAATTTTAAGTATTTTGCTTCACTTTTCGATGTCAAACATAAGACATTGTCTGATTAATATTTTGTGCACATTTTGTCTCAAAAGACTTCCAAAATTTTAAAGAAATGCTATCAGTTTGAAGCCCCAAATATTAAATTGTGACATATATACTTAAAAATATTATATATTTGTTAAAAAAGAATTTCCCACTAGTATGAGAAAGTTTCAATCATGGTAGATGATGCTCTAGCTATGTTAGATAAAAAATCAAATTTTAAAGTAAAAGATTGATATTTCCCTTATTGTTTTATTCAACTGTCTGATAGATATTGAAAATATTTGCAAAAAAATTAATCACGGTGTCCTGAAGCGGATTCTATAAAATGTGTCCAGATAGAGTGGTTAGAATCATTTATTACCTACAAAATGTGGGAGAAATAGAAGACCGTGGGTATGGTGGTCTTTGTTGTTGCTAAGGCTTGTTGGTTTGGTCATGGGAGAGATTTACGAAGATGTAGTGTATTATTACTCAGGATCAAGAGTTTCCTAAACAAAAGGGATGTTGCCAAATATTCAATAATCAAAAACAAAATGAGTGTGATTGTCCTTTTTTCACCAATATGTACTGTATATGAAAGAGATCAGTATGAAACCCCAAGGGAAAGAAAAACTTAGTTGTGACTCTGCTTGACAGGTTATGAAACTTCAATTGAAATTAAAATTTTCCATGGTATAAATCAATAATAATTATATTATACATTTTCCAGCATGAATAAAAAAATTTAATTGTTATTAATAGGGTTATGTAAATATGCAAACACTACAAGAGACATTTGAAGAAAAATTTATTGATATTAATAAACTTAGAGTTGCCCTTCAATTTATGCAATTCCCTTTTGTGTTCTATGTTAATAATACTGAATTGACACAAGAATTTTTTAATTTACTTGGACAGACTTGTTTCAACTTGATGTTGAATCAATTCTAAAAAAGACAAACAAGTTTTGTCAATTTGGAAGATAACATTAAAAGAAATGATTTGTACTTAATTCAGCATTAGAATAACTATTAAAACTATTAGAATTATCAAAAATATTAGAAAAACTATAAAAGTATTATATTATTTCTATAAATGTTTGAAGTATGTTGAGCCTCTGAATTTATTAATACAGATCAAGTAGTTCTGATAAAAATTGAACACTCAAATTGAGATGTGCTGTCAGTATAAAATGCATATTAGACTTTGATGTCTTCGTATGAATTTGTACCATGTAATATATCTCATTAATCAATTTTATTTTGATTAAATATTGAAATGATACTATTCCAGATATATTGGGTTAAACACACGTATCATTAAAATTAATTTCTCCTGTTTTGTTTTCTTTTTTAAGTGTGGGTATTAGGAAATGTAAATGTGGTTTGCATAGGTTTGTATTGGACAGAACTACTCTAGACACTCAACCATCATGAATAAAATGTGTTATGGGAAAATGTACCTAAGATTCTAGGTTTCCATGGCAGCAAATTGTTTTCCTTTTTCTCGTTCACTTGAAAACTCTTCAAAGGCAAGAAATATATCCATGTTGCTGCAAGCGGCAAAACTTTTATTCTTTTACGTGGCTGTGTTAGTTATGACTAATATTCCATGTTCCAATAGCTTCCATGTCTTGGCTATTGTAAATTGTGCTGCTATGAGCATTGGGGTGCATGTATCTTTTTGAATTAAAGTTTTTGTTTTTTTCAGATATATACACAGGAGTGGAATTTCTGGGTCATATAGTAGTTTTATTTTTAGTTTTCTGAGCAACCTCCATACTGATTTCCATAGTGACTGCACCAAATTACATTTACACAAAAGGCGTGGGAGGGTTCCCCTTTCTCCACACCCCCTCTGAAATTTGTTATTTGTGTTCTTTTTTATGGTGACCATCCTGACAGGTGTGAGGTAATATCTCCTTGTGGTTTTGATTTGCATGTCCCTGATGATTAGCAATGTTGAGCATCTTTTCATGTGCCTCTTGGCCATCTGCATTTCTCCTTTGGAGAAATGTCTATTCAGTTCTTCTGCCCAGTTTTTAATCGGGTTGTTTGTTTTTTTGGATATTGAGTTGTATGAGCTGTTTACATATGTTGTATATTAATCCTTTATCCATCAGATCATTTGCAAACACTTTCTCCCACTTGGTAGGTTGTCTTTTCATTTTGTTGATGGTTTCCTTTGCTGTGCAAAAGCCTTTACATTTACTTAGGTTCAGTTTGTTTGTTTTTGCTTTTATGTCCTTTAGGATCCAAAAAATGTTGCTGCAACTTATGTCAAAGAGCGTTCTGCCTTTGTTTTCCTCTAAGAGTTTTGTAGTATCCGGTCTTACATTTAGGTCTTTAATCCATTTTGAGTTTATTTTTGTGTATGGTGTTAGAGAATGTCCTAATTTCATTCTTGTACATGTAGCTGTCCAGTTTTCTCAGCACCACTTATTGCAGAGACTGTCTTCTCTCCATTGTATAGTCTTGCCTTCTCTGTCTTAGATTAATTGGCCATCAGTGCAGGGGTGTATTTCTGGGCGAAGATGCAGTTTTGTAGACGTAGTCTACATGAAGAGATCTTCCTGTGTGGTGCTGCAGCTTGGGATCTGCCCCTTCAACTGCTCTTCCATCTGTGAAATCACCTCCCAAGGACGAATGTTCTGACTAGGCTGCCCATATGTCCCCGTTTGCTCGGGAGAATTCTACTGTAGATTTTCGGTGGTCCTAAAGAACTCATATTCAGCCATGGGTGAGAGAAGCATTCCTGCCCTAGGGTTATGGAGACGGCCAAACACTTGACACCTGGCCCTGGGCACACGAGATTGACAGTGGTTCATCGGTCTCATGCGCTCACAGCCCGGGGAAGAGGACATTGCACGCAGTGCAGGGCCACACAGGACTTGACTTGGGGACAAAGTGAATGACAGGGGACTCGAGGCGGTAAGCTCTCCAGGAGGTAGAAGGAGCCCTGGTTCTGGTGGAAGGATGTGGCTGAATTGTTTGAATAATTCTGCAGCCTGCCACTCAGGCACAAGCAGAAACCACCCCTGTTCCCCCAAAAGGGACCTTGTTTGCCAGGGGGACCTGGTGCACAGGAGCTGAGTAGACAGAGGGACTTGGGGGGAGGGCCCTGGAGGCCTTCTGTCCAACTTTATCAGATGTCAAGGCATCAGGTCACAGGGAGCCTTCATTTTAGGCCTTTTACCACGGCCCCTCCCCCATCAACAATATCCCGTCTCGGACTGTACATTATAAGGTGATTCTAGCTATGATGGGCATTCATAAATTTCATTGATTTCTCAGCCCAAGGTGGGAAAAAATGAGATCTCCACATCTCTGATGTTACTTCTCTAGTTTCTAAAGCAAGTGCATATGGATATGTCGGTTTGGGAATGTTTACTTTCTACAGTTGCAAAAAATAAATAATGCATTACACATCTCCTTCCACTATTCCTGGCCTTTGATGATCATCCTGCCTCTTTCTAATATACACCAATTCCGTCCCTTTTAGACTTTAAGCAAAAAGGCACAGATGCACTCTGTTGATAATAATATTCTTGCTAGACATAAGTACCTGGAAAAGCTTCATTTATATTTCAATAGCACTTTGAGATTTAAATAATCAGTTGGGCTTTCTGTCCTTAGACTTTAAAATGGGGTCACAGAGGATTCTCTTCTGGAAAGAGGTGAGGGAGGTGAGAAGAGGATGAGTAGGGGTGTGGGTATGCACACTTAGGCTCACCCTCTTTCTCCTTCTGTCAGCAGGGATCACCCTCCAGACCATCAGTTAGGAAAATAAGGCAGCTCAAACTGCCCTGAGCTAAATGGGTCATAAATGGAGAGAAACCGGGAAACATAGTATTTCGGAAGAGTCTTAGTCCTATAGGTGCAAGAAGAAGTGAAAGGTCCTGACCTACAGACCATGGAAGAGAATGCGAGTTCCTGCTTGGGAGTCACCAGAATACGGGAGAACATTTTTAACTGATTGTACATAAACTGGCAAGTCACGAATCTGAAAGGTCTCTTGGGTTCTGTTCCTGCCCTAATTACAAGGCTTCTTCTTTAGAAATTTAATTGTTTCCACATTTGAAACAAAGTAATAGTATTGTAGTCTTAGAATATTTGGATGTGAACTTGGTATCATATCTTCTTACTAGTATTTTATGTATTTCTATTTTCCATAGAATTATACATAGGTTTTAGTGTATTCAGAAAAGAAAACACCTGGTCTGCTAAATATTTTTAGTAGCATTTTAACCATGGAAAGAAACCAAGACTTCCTTCACCACTGACATACTCAGCCGACAAGTTCCCAAGCATGAATAATTCCAGTTCTCCGGGAAGGCCATGCCTGTGCATACCCGCCACCTACATAGTGTAGACAAGCATTCTATGGGAAAACTGCAAGAGACAGCAGCTTATTACAGTTATAAAGTAGGGAGACTTAACGTGTCTTTTCAACTTAAGAACGACTTGAATGTTTCAAGGTTAGGTGATCTGGAAGACAAAGATATCTTTGAAAAAGCAAATGAAGAGAACAGTAGAAAGAAACAAGTTTGGGAATGAAAATTAAGATCGATTTCAAGCCATTTATTTAATTCATACTAAGTATCAAATACCATCGTACACACCGTGCTTATTAACTCACTTAATGCTCATAAAATTCCTATAGAGTACGAACTATTGTTATCTTTATTTTATGGTTGAGGAATTGCAGTTAAGATAAAGTTGGAGAGCAGAGTTCCATAAGGATGGGTGTTTGGGTGATTAGAAAGGGTGGGTGGCTCAATACATACTAAGAAGGTTAATTTTAGTTTTTACCCATAAGCATATTTAAAAATCACTTTTATTTCAGACAACATACTGTTTAGGTACTTTTGAAATGTATGGAACAATTACTATTATGAAATATTCCCTAATGTGTAGAACATTTTAACAGTGTTATAGAGATACTGATGCAAAGGACTAGCTCTGACCCATCTTCCAAAGTTTCTTCATGCAAATCATGATTTTTGCCAAGAGTGGTTCAAAAACATCAAACCATTGTGAATTTAGGACAGCCAGCCAGGAGAGTCAGTGAATAACATTTTAAAATTTGTGTAGTTAGAGAATATTCTTAGACTTAAGGGAATATCCTGCTATTAAAGAGTTTGACTTTAAATATTTTAATATAGTTATTTACTTATTTTGTTTTTCACTGTCCTCACCTCATGAAAGAACTAAGATCATCATACTTTAAATTATCTCATTTTTCTTTCACTTTAAACTCAACCCATAATCTTTTCTAGAAAATGCATTAGACTGTACGATTCTTAATTAAGAAAAGATATGCTATTAGTAGGGCAGGTATGACTTTGGCTTTTTAATTTTACTCGTGTTGTTGCAAGTATATAGAAATATTTAGTGCAAAATATTATATATTATGTTGACCATGTACCCTGGTGCTTATTGTTTGAATTGCCATTTATATTAATTTAAAGAAAATTAATTGATTAGTTTATTTCACAACTTAATTTGAAGACAGTTTTACTAACAAAGCTAAAGATTTATAGCATCCACTGCAACCAAATTAGAGGGAAGGAAGGAAGGAAGGAGGGAAGGAGGGAAGGAAGGAAGGAAGGAGGGAAGGAGGGAAGGAGGGAAGGAAGGAAGGAAGGAAGGAGGGAAGGAAGGAAGGCGGGAAGAAGGGAAGGAGGGAAGGAAGGAAGGAAGGAAGGAAGGAGGGAAGGAAGGAAGGAAGGAGGGAAGGAGGGAAGGAAGGAAGGAAGGAGGGAAGGAGGGAAGGAGGGAAGGAAGGAAGGAAGGAAGGAAGGAGGGAAGGAAGGAAGGCGGGAAGAAGGGAAGGAAGGAAGGAGGGAAGGAGGGAAGGAAGGAAGGAAGGAAGGAAGGAGGGAAGGAAGGAAGGAGGGAAGGAGGGAAGGAAGGAAGGAAGGAAGGAGGGAAGGAAGGAAGGAAGGAGGGAGGGAAGGAGGGAGGGAGGAAGGGGGGAAAGAGAAGCTGCTTAGGAAGTGAGCAAAGCAGAGCAAGCAGTTAGGAAGGAAACAGGAGGCCCAGAGGCCTCAGTGCCAGTCGAGAAGGGAGTGCATTTCACTAAAATTGTGTTTGGAGAGACATTCACAGTAATTCAGTCTGGTCCCAAGCAGTTTATCTTCAGGATGAGTGTAAAGGAACTGGAGATAACATGATAAAGAAATGGTCGAGTCAGGATTTCTTTTTCCCCAACATACTTAAAATCTGTGGAAACTCACTCAAACCCCATCATGAGTCATCAAGACCAGAAATTAAAGAAGCCTTGATTTATTATCTAATCTCAAAATACACAGTACCTTCCAGATGAAAAGAAAGGCCTATTAATCAGTTTCAGAAGGCTAACTCAACATTTATGGTAATAGGGCTTGGCATGACATTTTTGTGTTATCAGATCTGTGCAATTATCTGAACAGTTTGGAGATGCTATAGAAAATATTATTTTTTCTGAATTGTCAAATAGGAAGAAAGTGAAAACTTTTTTTCTTGAATGTTTTTTTATTGAAGTATTTGTTGATTTATGAAAGTGAAAATTCTTAAGATATTTTCAAAATTCTTTACCCTCTACAAATGTCAATCAAGTGATATTTCTGAGGATAGAATACACAGAAGTTTCTAGGACTTGCGTCTTAAACGCTGGATTCCCAACAAGCTCCCACAAGGCACTAACACTCCCACTCTGTCTCCAATGCTTTAAACAAGTCTGTGCTTAGTGGGCCACATCTGGCTTGCCACCTGATTTTTTTATAAATAAACCTTTATCCTAACACAGCCAAGCTCACTTGTTTACCGATTGTCTGTGGCTACTTTTGCACGAAAAAGGTAGAAGTGAGTAACTGTAATGAGGCCACATGGTCTGCAAAGCCTAAAATATTTACTACCTGTCCCTTTGCAGTAAAAAGTTTGCCCAACCCTTGCTAAGTTGTTGGGTTTTTTTTTTTCCTCCCTAGCATAGTATCACTGAGCAGTAGATACTCATTGCTGGACACAGATGAAACATTTCCCAGTAGGATCTGGACCGCTCCTCCTGGTCTAGAGATGTTGTCCTGCACACAAGGAGGAAGCAACAAAGAAAGGAAAGAAGAGAGGGAGGGAGAAGGGAGAGATGCAGGAAGACAGGACAGAAGAGAATTGTGTTGGTCCAGGTTACCCAAGAAACAGCCTCTGAGATGGAGATGCAGTTTCAGGCAGTTCACTGAGGACGGGTCTCAGTAACACCAGTGAGGGTGTGAGAGGTCCAAGGCTGGGGGCAGGTAGAAGGTGAGCTGCAATGCACAGCTTCCATCCCCACCACCACGGCCACTCCATGAGATGCCCACTGGGCCGGCACTGGAGCTGTCATGATGCCGGCAAGGTGATGTCCGCTGGCCTGGTCGTTCCGTCTACTTGGTTGTTTCATACCGCAGGGCTGGATACCCTCTGGGCAGTGATGCAAGGTCTTCACCGGTCAAGATCCTCATGCATCTTCCTCATTTTTCCTTTCCTCAGTATTCTCATCTGCTCCTAGGCCCCTGTCCAGTTAGTCAAGCCATTAACCAGCACCTCTGAGTCAATGTATGTTTCCTGCAGTCAACGTATGTTTTTCCTGTCTACAAAGTGGATGACCAGGTGAAACGATTAAAGCCCCTTCGGTGGGCTTCTCCTCACTCTTGTCTTTCATGGCCATGGTGCAGCCACAGTCCATTTTCGATTTTTACTCACATACCGAGCCAACTCATTCCCTGATCCAGCTCAGACTTTTAGGTCCCATCATGTGGCTATAAGGATACCTACGTGGGTGAGCCGAGGCAGAGGCACTGGGGCAGTGAGTGACGGCGGAGGAAAGGGTTTGGACCAATTGCTCCTGCAGGCTTCGTGCACTTTCTAGCTCTGCCTGGTCAGGATGTAAATGTTCTATCTTCTGATAAGCGCTGCTGAGTCTGCCTGGCCTTATAACGTTGCAGGTGTCACAGAACCCAGCTCCTTGGGGCCATGCTGGCTGCACAGTCTCTTGATGGCTAATGATCAGCTGCTCTGTTTCCATCAAAACCCAGAAGCAGGGCAAGAGCTGATTTTTAAATGATGTATAATCCTGTGCTATAGCTCGCTGGGCTTGCTAAAGAATCCTAAGTATCTAATTGTGATTCTCCTCTGCTCTGACCTCTACATGACGTCTTTTTCCCTCACAGGTACCTGAAACCATATTTTCTTCCATGTCCTCTGGCCAAGCAGGAGGTCAGCTTGCCCCACAGCCAGGTCAAGTGAAGAGCCCCTTCTTGTTCTGAGTTCACTAAAGGACAACAGACTCCCCTGTCATTCAGTAAATGGGTCACAAAGGACAAAAGACTTCCCTGTCGCTCAGTAAATGGGTCACAAGCTGAAGATGACCACCCGGTACTGTACTTTATTTTTCAAGGTAGAAGTAGGATATGCGGTGACTAGTCCTTTACTTCGTAGTGGATGTCTGGGTGTGTCCAGACCACTAGACCCATAAAACTGCACTGATGTGTAGGTCTTTGCATCATTATATGTTTTATCTTCCAGCCTCTGGAGTGCACCTGTCTTATCAATACCTTTTACCTTTGGCTACTCTTTGCTCATGCAGTCTGATTGGCATGATGTCATTCACGTATCATATGCCAATATAATGTAAGTATAGTGGATATATATGGACCATTGTATAATGGACCAATGCAGTATTTTGAAGAATGCCCAGATACATGGCAAAATCTCATATGTATCCATATGTAGTTTTTTCACTAAGATGTTTTTATTTTTACTTGCAAAACAGGTAAGAAATTATATAAATGATACTTTTCTAACATTTAAAAAATGTTTTAGTTTAATTTCATTAAAATAAAACAATATTTTACATAGACCCTATTGAATCCAATATGAACTGTAGTTAGAGACATCCTTTGACTCTGTAAGAAGGCCCATCCCTGGGCCCAGCATCTCGAAGGCTCACTTGCCCCAGGAGGAGTCTGCATGGTCCTGGGCTGTACCCACACAGATACCACCTTCCCCCCATCCCCCAGATCCCCACTCCAGCTTCTGAGATCTTGGAATTTCCTACCCCAACAGCCTGAGCACATTCTTGGACACTGGGGCTCCTTCCCTGGATCTGTCTTCCTAGGCCTCACTCTCCTTTGTCCCTTGAAAGGATTAAAAGTTAGGTATTTTCAAGAGGACCTTCAAGATGACAGAGGAGTAAGACGTGATCACCTTCCTCCTCACAGATACATCAGAAATACATCTACATGTGGAACAACTCCTACAGAACACCTACTGAACGCTGGCAGAAGACCTCAGACCTCCCAAAAGGCAAGAAACCCCCCACGTACCTGGGTAGGGCAAAAGAAAAAAGAATAAACAGAGACAAAAAGATAGGGATGGGACCTGCACCAGTGGGAAGGAGCTGTGAAGGAGGAAAGGTTTCCACACACTAGAAGCCCCTTCACGGGCGGAGACTGTGGGTGGCGGAGGGAGAAGCTTCAGAGCTGTGGAGGAGAGCACAGCAACCGGGGTGCGGAGGGCAAAACGGAGAGATTCCCGTACAGAGGATCGGTGCCGACCGGCACTCACCAGCCCGAGAGGCTTGTCTGCTCACCCGCCGGGGTGGGCGGGGCTGGGAGCTGAGGCTCGGGCTTCGGTTGGAGCGCAGGGAGAGGACTATACTACTCAAAACAATTTACAGATTCAAAGTAATCCCTATCAAACTACCAGTGGCAGTTTTCACAGAACTAGAACAAAAAAATTCACAATTTGTATGGAAACACAAAAGACCCCGAAGAGGCAAAGCAATCTTGAGAAAGAAAAACAGAGCTGGAGGAATCAGGCTCCCTGACTTCAGACTATACTACAAACCTACAATAATCAAGACAGTATGGTACGGGCACAAAAACAGAAATATAAATCAATGGAAGAGGACAGAAAGCCCAGAGATATACCCACACACATATGGTCACCTTATCTTTGATAAAAGAGGCAAGAATATACAATGGAGAAATGACAGTCTCTTCAATAAGTGGTGCTGGGAAAACTGGATAGCTACATGTAAAAGAATGAAATTAAAACTCTCCCTAACACCATACACAAAAATAAACTCAAAATGGATTAAAGACCTAAATGTAAGGTCAGACACGATAAAACTCTTAGAGGAAAACAGGCAGAAGGCTCTATGACATAAATCACAGCAAGATCCTTTTTGACCCACCTCCTAGAGAATTGGAAATAAAAACAAAAATAAACAAATGGGACCTAAATGAAACTTAATGGCTTTTGCACAGCAAAAGAAACCATAAAGCAGTCGAAAAGACAACCATTAGAATGGGAGAAAGTATTTACAAACAGAGCAACTGAGAAAAGAAAATCTCCAAAATATACAAGCAACTCATGCAGCTCAATATCAAAAAAACAAACAACCCAGTCCATAAATGGGCAGAAGACCTAACAAAGAAGATATACACATTGCCAACAAACACATGAAAGGATGCTCAACATCACTAATCATTAGAGAAATGCAAATCAAAACTACAATGAGGTATCACGTCACACCAGTCAGAATGGCCATCATCAAAAAATCTACAAACAATAAATGCTGGAGAGGGTGTTGAGAAAAGGGAACCCTCTTGCACTATTGGTGGGAATGTAAATTGATACAGCCACTATGGAGAACAGTATGGATGTTCCTTACAAAACAAAAATAGAACTACCATACGACCCAGCAATCCCACTACTGGCCATGTACCCTGAGAAAACCATAATTCAAAAAGAGTCATGTACCACAATGTTCACTGCACACTATTTACAATAGCCAGGACATGGAAGCAACCTAAGTGTCCATAATTGAATGAATGGATAAAGAAGGTGTGGCACATATATCAACAGAATATTTCTCAGCCATAAAAAGAAATGGAATTGAGCTATTTGTAGTGAGGTGGATGGACTTAGAGTCTGTCCTACAGAGTGAAGTAAGTCAGAAAGAAGAAAACAAATACCATATGCTAACACACATATATGGAATCTAAAAAAAAAAAAGGTTCTGAAGAACCTAGGGGCAGGACAGGAATAGAGACGCAAACGTAGAGAATGGACTTGAGGACACGGGGAGGGGGAAGGGTAAGCTGGGACGAAGTGAGAGAGTTACATTTACGTATATACACTACCAAATGTAAAATAGATAGCTAGTGGGAAGCAGCCGCATCGCACAGGGAGATCAGCTCAGTGCTTTGTGACCACCTAGAGGGGTGGATAGGGAGGGTGGGAGGGAGATGCAAGAGGGAGGAGATATGGGGATATATGTATACGTATAGCTGATTCACTTTGTTATTTAGAAGAAACTAACACAACATTGTAAAGCAAGTTTACTCCAATAAAGATGTTAAAAAAAAATAGGTATTTTCTTTATAGTAGAATTGTTCAAAACAGACCAAAAAAAATACTTAAGGGGATTTGTATTTGATTTCCAGCTGTGAGGAGAGAGATCTGTTTATATGAAACTGTAGTGGAGAAGCCTATTCCAATTTTTCAGTTTCAGGAAAAGTTTCCCTTCTCCTTTTTGGAAGCAGAATGTCATTTACTGCTTGACTGAACATCTGGGTTCCAGACGCCCCTGCAAACGCCTCACTGTTTTCCCGGAGAAGGTCGACACCTATTCTGACCCCGTCCCTATGAAATAGAAACAAAGATAAGAGAGCCAATGTGTGTTGACTGGAATGGATAATTTGCATATATAATATATATAATATGCATTATATACATATATTCTATAATTTATATATAAATTATGATCACACTCGTTCTTTAGAAATTTAAACATTATATTTTATAATTGTATGGTAGTTTTTAAACACAGAGAACTCCTTTTTGGGTTGCTTTGAGTAGTTTCTTTCATAGAAACATGCACAAGGATTTTTATAAATATGCTTCAATGTTGACCATGGCGATGCTGACTGCAGATGACTTGCTTCTGTGTTTTGTTTTGTTTTGTGTTTTACCCAATATGATTTATTCTCTACTATACTTTGTTAAAGAGTTCAGTGATTTGCACTCAGATGTTATATAGCCAAGAGGCAACCAAGTGTAATACAAAGAATTGGTGTAAAGTCTTTGCACTGAAGGCCATACAAAGTCTCTTGCTTCAGGGAAATAAGAATGAAAATAAACAAAAAAGAACAAATAGCTCCCTAAGCTCCAGAATCTCAATAAACAATAACACCAACAGTTAGTGAAATTGTAGGTGTTAACATATCACGGAAAACAGATCTTGTGCAAATATTAAAATTAACACCCAGGACATTTTGTATAGATTATTTTTATTATAAACAGTAAAATATATGTCATGTCTCAACTACAAACCTTTCATGTTGAAAGGATCTCTAACATGAGCTGTTTTCATATTATGAAGGGAAGAAGTTTAGGAACTCACAGTGGAAACAATCCAACAGCGATGAACTCTAGTGATCAAAGACATTCTCTTTCAGCTAATGTAGAGCAAGGACAATTCTAAATTACAGAGAGAATGTCCCAGCGGTGGGTATGATGGGACAAGCCAACCTTCCAGACCAAAAGGCACTCACAGCTAGGGACGAAACGAACTCCGAACCAAAGCAGCCGAGGTGGAGCTGGTTCCTTGAAAGCAGTGGTTACTGTTCAGCTTGAGCAGCCCAGGGACAAAGGAAACACCGAGCAGAAAAACCTTCCCTTCTCTTCAAACCCACCACTCCCGCTCCGTGGACTGGCCGCCCTCATCACTGCTGTGGTCAAGCACGTGGAAGGCAGGTCGGTTCCAGTTCGGAGCTGTCATCTCCCTACGCAAAGCTGCCACGTGGATGATCCAGACTTAGTATTTTTCCTGAGAGCCACCTGCCATACATCTTCAGGAGGTGACCTTGACCGTATACTTCCAGACCACTTCCTGACTAGGCTCCATTCGAGACAGACACTAACCGTGCCATTCCTCACAGGGCCAAATAGTTTTCCTCGGTCGACTCCTGCGTCCCCTCGCCAAGCCAAGAGGACCTCGAGCATCTCCACTGCTGGACTTGGATGGGAGCGTGAGGGAATGTGCAGGGAGTCAGGCTTCTTCACTCCAGAAACCACTGGGCCCACGTCAGTGTGGCGCTGGGCTTCATGAGCCCAATTGGATTTTCTGGACTTCTTCCTGCATTGAGTCTCCTGGTATTGAACAGGAACCTGCAGAGGAATGGACTGGGATGCCCGCGGGATGTCCTGACAGCATCGCTGCGAGCAGTGTCGTGGGACAGACCTCTTCCTTACCACCCGGCTACCTCACTCCTCTACTGGTGGCAGTGCCTATAGCTGGATCTAGGTTCTCAGAGGGCAGAGATGTTCAGACAAGCACTTGAGTTGGGCTCTGGAAGGATACGTCGGCATAGGAGAGAATCCAGGGTCTCCAAGCTGTTTTTCTGTTCAGGCAAACATCCTGAGGGACATTTAAGCAGAGGAGTTCCTTCTTCTAGTTTGCCTGGAGAAGTGGGAAAACTGTTGCTGTTACAGTCCTCACAGGACTTTAGAACAGAGCTGTGTCATTAAGCAAGGTGAATGCTTATCTTGCCTAACATGCCGGGAACCTTCACCCCACCATGGCAGAGTTCCAAACAGCTCATTTCATTCTAGGTCATTCATACTTTCAGGTGGCATATTTCCCTTTCCCGTTGTTGCTGACTCCAAATACCTGTCAGCAAGTTTCTCCTCCTTCTTGCCTATTCTTCACTCTTATGATGGCACAGTTCATAGAAGTTGGGGAATTGGAAGATGCTTTGAAAACATGGTCACAGAGGCACTGCTGAAATGATTCACAGGAAGAGGTGGCCACTTGGAAGAAAGGACCTTATGGGTGATACACTGGTTTTCAACAACGTGTTTAGAGAACTCTTGACATGGACTGGGTGTCAACCCAGTGAACACAATGTTTTGATTTAGTTTATTTTTAATGTTTATGCTTCAGTATTTTTTGCACCACTCTTCCAGAAGGTGTAATTATAGGAGACAAGGAGCTCTATTTGAAAGAATGTGATATATTCCTTACAATTTGAGACGAAACTATGCAATTATTCTCAGTTATTTAAATTTAAGGATTTGTTCCCTTGAAGCCTGAGGACCCATCTGTGCCTGAGTCGCATTTCCCTGATGTTAAATGCTGTAGCACTCAATATTGGCAACTTTGCAACTGCACAAGTTATACTCAAATTATAGCAGTTTGCATTAGCTGGAAACTTAAAGCCATCTTTATATTCCTTGGGTTTTCCTAAGCTTGGCTCCTAAATCTGACATGTGCATCCAACAAAGTCACCTTGTCTGTTTTGTGAGATGGCCTATCCCCCGATTAGTCTTGATTCCTGAGATCTAACTCCTAAAATCACCTGGAGACCAGTTCGTATGCATCCTGAGCAGAAGGTAAACAACATCAAGATGTGATATGACAGCAATACTCTATTCATGTTCTTCATGTCAGAACAATTTTTAATATCTGGACAAAACCAAAACAAACCAAACAAAAAAATTCCAAACAGAGAAATCCTACCCTCACTCTAAGGCAACTCAGGACAGATGATTTTCTTAATGGAAACCAAGCTCCCAATTCTCCCTCTTGTCTGTTCCATGAAGATTATCTGTCAGTAAGTTGGAGTTTAGCTACTGGTCCAAATATGTGGCTATATGGTGGCCCAAGTGTGGTCATGGGGACAAATAAGAATGATCATCAATGTATGCTGCTTTTAGTTTTCTCCCTTTTCCCTATTCCTGGTATGCAAAAATATATTTTTCTATTATTATTTGGAAAGAAGATAGCAACTACTTCACCTAGATGCTTGTAATTTCTCAAGCAAAATGTTCCATTTCTTCCTTATTCTCTTCCAGCTTTATCTAATGAGATTTTTAGAATATGTTGTTGACTGGGAAAAAAATGCAGAACCTTAAAGTTGAGACACGTTTTGTTTGACCTGCAAAACTGAGGACTTAAGCCCAGGATGCAGCCTCTCAGACTAGCTCGGAGGGACCGCTCCGAAGAGGTCAGGGAGGATCCAGGATATATAGGAGTTTTTGCAACAAAGACCAGGTAGTCAGAACATCAAAATATGACTGTTTAAAGAAAACCAGACATCTCAAGTTAAGGAACTTAGTGCTTTTCTATGTACGGGAAGATGCAAGTGTCTGGGCTCACTGAAATCATTCCTTTGATGTGCACCTCAGCTACCTGGGGCCAGTGTCCTGTGCTTTCTTGTCCTGAGTCTCCTCGGGGTGCACCCTGTGTGTGTTTGGGGCGGCGTGGGGTACTTTAGTGGCTGATGGCTTGATGGTGGGCATCTTGTTACCGTCCTGAGTTCCTTCAGGGCTCACCGTTGGGGTGACTATAATGTGATAGCTTGGTGGCTGCAACATCCTTTGTTTACTGATATATGGCAGCAACATTGTTTCATTGACAATGTTCATTTCTTACATCTCCCCTCCCTGCCTTTTCTCCTGAGGAGAACTTTGGAAAGCTAATATATCCAAGTCCATCAACCCCAGTCTTTTGTTTTCTTAAATGATTCAATACTCCCAGCTCGATAATGTTATTAAGGTTTCTACTATACTATATTTCACCTTTTTCTGGGATTTTATCTATTTTCTGTTTTCTATTCCAAGATAGTCTATTCTTTTTCCTTTTAAGATTGAATTATTTGTGTTTATTCATTGTAAGTGAGAATTCTGCAAGACCTTGAAAGGTGGCAGGGGCCCTGATGAGCTCTTCCATTCGCATTGTGTCTGTCTTTATCTCTGAGTGCACTACTTTATAACTACAGAGTGAGAGTAATGCAAATAATCTCTGTCCATTGAAATGCAAATGGTGTCAGATGGAATGCAATTAGTTATTGCCCTGAGAATATTGACTAGTTCTGCCAGTTGCTCATCCCTTTGTAAATTCATTTCCACATTCCTTATCTGATTATAAATGTGGGCTACTTTATCAGTTCTCTTTTTAACCATGTGGCAGTTTTCTCTTTTCTGTATTAATTAATTAAAGAGCAACAATTATTAATTCAATGAAATTTTAGACACATGTTAAATTTCTTTTTTTGGTTTGAGGAAAAAAGATTTATTTTGTATTTCAAACAAATTATACTTGCTAATTTATGAAGCAAAATTTTTCCTAACAATTTAAGGTTTCTCACATTTTATTTCTGTAGAAAACTTTATAGTTTTAGAACCACTTTCCCAGATATTTTTACATTTTAGTCTCTTAGCAACCCTTGGCATAGAGAACTAGGCAGGAGTTATATTGTACTTATTTTACAACAGAGGAAACAGAGGCATTTAGGAAGTTTAAGAAAATTGCCTTGGGATGTAGGACTCTGGACTAAACCCTGAACTAGAATCCAGGGCAATTTTTTTTTTTCTTTATAAAGTGGAATGTGACACATGTTAAATTTGAATTTGTATGAGATTCATGATTTTGCCTTTTTTGGAGAATTATTCTTTACGATCCTTTTCCAAGGCTTCAAGCTGGTTCTCTAGACACTTACCTAGCTCATTTGGACAAAACTCTATTCCAGTCCTCTCTGCTGGAGTTCACCAGAGGCCACACCTCCCCCTGTGCTCAGCTGCTCACAGGTCCCAGGAGCAGCTTTAAGCAGAGGTGGCAGACGGCTTGGAGCTGGGAGTGATGAGAGATGAGCTGTCTTCAGGTTGCCTGTATCTCAGAACCCTTTCCTCCTTGACTGGGTTTAACAAGCTCTCCTGGTGCTAGACTATATTTCAAAGGCAGATGACTAATAGCCCCACAAGAAAAGTGTACCGTATCTGAATAATGTATAACATTATAATGTCTAATAGTTTTATAACAATAAAAACTATTGTCCAATCCTTAATTTAAAAGAAAGTTGCATCAGTTGTGAGGCTGGGGTAGTTGTGCATAGAACACAAATCTGAAAAGACTCTTAAGAGAAGATTATAGGGTCAGATTCCATGTCTGGATATATTTCCATGTCTTGGGTGGAATGATTAAGTCATCTTTTAAACACGTCTTGTTCAGTCTTCTTTTTTTGCTTGAAGGTTTAATTAAACATCACCTATTTCTGTCATAGCAACATCTATATAGATAACATGAGGCCAATAGAATTGAATAGGATTCTGAAAGTCAAACTAGTCTCTATCTCCCTGGTATTGTCACCACACTAAGAAGCCAAAAGGAGAAGAAACATGGTATCAGGAGCAATTTATTTTGTACATCTCACATTGTACAGTTTGTAATAGGTTTATGGAAAAGTCAGGTTGTCCTTCATTTATTTATTTATTGGACATTTGTTTCCTTTTATCAACATAGATGTCAGTTTCTTTTTTCTTTTCTTTATACAGCAGGTTCTTATTAGTCATCAATTTTATAGACATCAGTGTATACATGTCAATCCCAATCTCCCAATTCATCCCACCATACCCCCGCTGCTTTCCCCCCTTGGTGTCCATATGTTCATTCTCTTCATCTGTGTCTCAATTTCTGCCCTGCAAACCGGTTCCTCTGTACCATTTTTCTAGGTTCCTCATATATGCGTTAATATACGATATTTGTTTTTCTCTTTCTGACTTACTTCACTCTGTATGACAGTCTCTAGATACATCCACTTCTCAACAAATGACCCAGTTTTGTTCCTTTTTATGGCTGAGTGATATTCCGTTGTATATATGTACCACATCTTCTTTATTCATTCGTCTGTTGATGGGCATTTAGGTTGCTTCCATCACCTGGCTATTGTAAATAGTGCTGCAGTGAACATTGAGTTGCATGTGTCTTTTTGAATTATGGTTTTCTCTGGGTATATGTCCAGTAGTGGGATTGCTGGATCGTATGGTAATTTTATTTTTAGTTTTTTAAGTAACCTCTATACTGCTCTCCATAGTGGCTGTATCAATTTACATTCCACCAACAGTGCAAGAGGGTTCCCTTTCCTCCACAGCCTCTCCAGCATTTGTTGTTTGTAGATTTTCTGATGATGGCCATTCTAACTGGTGTGAGGTGATACCTCATTGTAGTTTTCATTTGTATTTCTCTAATGATTAGTGATGTTGAGCAGCTTTTCATGTGCTTCTTGGCCATCTGTATGTCTTCTTTGGAGAAATGTCTATTTAGGTCTTCTACCTATTTTTGGATTGGGTTGTTTGTTTTTTTAATATTGAGCTGCATGAGCTGTTTATATATTTTGGAGATTAATCCTTTGTCCGTTGATTCGTTTGCAAATATTTTCTCCCATTCTGAGGGTTGTCTTTTCGTCTTGTTTATGGTTTGCTTTGCTGTGCAAAAGCTTTGAAGTTTCATTAGGTCCCAATTTTTTATTTTTGTTTTTATTTCCATTACTCTAGGAGGTGGATCAAAAAAGATCTTTCTGTGATTTATGTCAAAGAGCGTTCTTCCTATGTTTTCGTCTAGGAGTTTTATAGTGTCCAGTCTTACATTTAGGTCTTTAATCCATTTTGAGTTTATTTTTGTGTATGATGTTAGGGAGTGTTCTAATTTCATTCTTTTACACATAGCTATGCAGTTTTCCCAGCACAACTTATTGAAGAGACTGTCTTTTCTCCATTGTATATCCTTGCCTTCATTGTCATAGATTAGTTGACCATAGGTGTGTGGGTTTATCTCTGGGCTTTCTATCTTGTTCCATTGATCTATGTTTCTGTTTTTCTGCCAGTACAATATTGTCTTGATTACTGTAGCTTTATAGTATAGTCTGAAGTCAGTGAGTCTGATTCCTCCAGCTCCACTTTTTTCCCTCAAGACTGCTTTGGCTATTCGGGGTCTTTTGTGTCTCCATACACATTTTAAGATGATTTGTTCTAGTTCCATAAAAAATGCCATTGGTAATTTGATAGGGATTGCATTGAATCTGTAGATTGCTTTGGATAGTATAGTCATTTTCACAATACTGATTCTTCCAATCCAAGAACATGGTATATCTCTCCATCTGTTGGTATCATCTTTAATTTCTTTCATCAGTGTCTTATAGTTTTCTGCATAGAGGTCTTTTATCTCCTTAGGTACGTTTATTCTTAGGTATTTTATTCTTTTTGTTGCAGTGGTAAATAGGAGTGTTTCCTTAATTGCTCTTTCAGATTTTTCATCATTAGTGTATAGGAATGCAAGAGATTTCTGTGCATTAATTTTGTATACTGCAACTTTACCAGATTCATTGATTAGCTCTAGTAGTTTTCTGGTGGCATCTTTAGGATTCTCTATGTATAGTATCATGTCATCTGCGAACAGTGACAGCTTTACTTCTTCTTTTCCAATTTGTATTCCTTTTATTTCTTTTTCTTCTCTGATTGCCGTGGCTAGGGCTTCCAAAACTATGTTAAATAAGAGTGGTGAGAGTGGACGTCCTTGTCCTTTACCTGATCTTAGAGGAAATGCTTTCAGTTTTTCACCATTGAGAATGACATTTGCTGTGGGTTTGTTGTATATGGCCTTTATTATGTTGAGGTAGGTTCCCTCTATGCCCACTTTCTGGAGAGATTTTTAAATCATAAATGGGTGTTGAATTTTGTCAAAAGCTTTTTCTGCATCTCTTGAGATGATCATATGGTTTTTATTCTTCAATTTGTTAATATGGTGTATCACATTGGCTGAATTGTGTATAGTGAAGAATCCTTGCATCCCTGGGATAAATCCCACTTGATCATGGTACATGATCCTTTTCATGTGTTGTTGGATTCTGTTTGCCAGTATTTTGTTGAGGATTTTTGCATCTATATTCATCAGTGATATTGGTCTGTAATTTTCTTTTTTTGTAGTGTTTTTGTCTGGTTTTGGTATCAGGGTGATGGTGGCCTCATAGAATGAGTTTGGGAGTGTTCCTTCCCTTGCAAATTTTTGGAAGAGTTTGAGAAGGATGGGTGTTAGCTGTTCTCTAAATGTTTGATAGAATTCACCTGTGAAGCCATCTGGTCCTGGACTTTTGTTTGTTGGAAGAATTCTAATCACAGTTTCAATTTCATTACTTGTGATTTGTCTGTTCATATTTTCTATTTTTTCCTGGTTCAGTATTGGAAGGTTATACCTTTCTAAGAATTTGTCCATTTCTTCAAGGTTGTCCATTTTATTGGCATAGAGTTGCTTGTAGTAGTCTCTTAGGAGGCTTTGTATTTCTGTGGTGTTTGTTGTAACTTCTCCTCTTTCATTTCTAATTTTATTGATTTGAGTCCTCTCCCTCTTATTCTTGATGAGTCTGGCTAATGGTTTATCAATTTTGTTTATCTTCTCAAAGAACCAGCTTTTAATTTTATTGATATTTGCTATTGTTTTCTTTGTTTCTATTTCTTTTATTTCTGCTCTGATCTTTCCTTCTGCTAACTTTGGGTTTTGTTTGTTCTTTTTTCTCTAGTTCCTTTAGGTGTAAGGTTAGATTGTTTATTTGAGATTTTTCTTGTTTCTTGAGGTAGGCTTGTATAGCTATAAACTTCCTTCTTAGAACTTCTTTTGCTGCCTCCCACAGGTTTTGGATCATCGTGTTTTCATTGTCATTTGTCTCCAGGTATTTTCTGATTTCCTCTTTAATTTCTTCAGTGATCTCTTGGTTATTTAGTAACGTATTGTTTAGCCTCCACTTGTTTGTGTTTTTTACGTTTTTTCCCCCGTATTTCATTGCTAATCTCATAGCATTGTGGTCATACAAAATATAGCATGCATGTGTGTGTTTGGAAGACCAAAATCACCTTTTATAACAGTTTTTTATCTTTTTTTTTTTTTTTTTGGTACATGGACCCCTCACTGTTGTGGCCTCTCCCGTTGCGGAGCACAGACTCCGGACGCGCAGGCTCAGTGGCCATGGCTCATGGGCCCAGCCACTCTGCGGCATGTGGGATCCTCCTGGACCGGGGCACGAACCCATGTCCCCTGCATCAGCAGGCAGACTCTCAACCACTACGCCACCAGGGAAGCCCTATAGCAGTCTTTTAAATTATGGTTATCCAGTTTTCATGTAAAATAAACACTGAGAATGAGAATAGCTTCCATGTATATGACATGACTTTCTACTATAACTTTAAGTTCATAATAAATTATTGATCTACAGAATAATTATTTTCATTTGTCAATGTATGAGTGTTTTTCTCATAGCTTTTAAGCTGCAGAAACACTAAAGTTCACTGTCAAACTGATGAATAAATGACAATGAGTAAATTGACCCATTCTCTAATTAATTTTAAACATAAATGACTTTAATTTTATTTTGGGGGGTGACTGGGTATATAGATCTAAAGGCAGAATCAAACCCCAGATTCATTTTATAAAATGAAGCTTTTTAAGTAGATGTTAAGGAGACCCTAAAGGTGGAAATACTCAGTGTTTGTCAATTTCTATTGATGTTGGTTTTCATGGTCAAATAAATGCCCTGCAAATATCATGATGTGAGCCTATTTTACAATGTCCCATGAAGAATATCATGGTTTAATTTTTGGCAATTTTTGCATGAATGAAGTTTTGATTTTGTTAGTTCACATATTTCTTCTTTATGCAATAGCCCTTCCCAGTCCCACAGAGGATATATCTTCTTACATGTCAATTCTTCCAACCTTGATGGGATATTAAAATGCTTGGGTAATTAAAAATTGTGTTTGGGACAAACATATTTATTTTAAAGCTCTAAAACCAAATAAGGAGAACATACTTCCTCTTTTTTCTCCCTTAATTTCCCCTGTGATCTTTCTCCTTTGAATATTTTAACTCCATTATTTAGTTCTACTTTGCATTCTCATAAATGTCATGGTAATATTCTGTATTTAGGTGTCCATCTACTTACGTTACTGTGGTGTCAATGAATTGATCACAAGAATCCAATAGGGAAATGCATTATTTACATATGAGAAATCAAAAGCAATCTTGATTTTTTAACACAGTTTTAAATTTCTCTTATTTATGGGATCATCTTCCTATTCATCTCTAATGATAGAAGAATCCTTTTCGGCTAACAGAGATGTTGTGTTGTTCTAGTAAAGGACATGCTTATGTTATGATTATTGAACTTGTGTCAAACAATAAAATGAAAATACATACAGCTGAGATTTTGAAGCACTGGGGGATTTACAGCATGCTATCCTTTGAGCATTGCTGCATTTAAGGACCCAAGGTTTATACATAAAGAGGGATGAAAACAGAGTAATCCTCAAAATATTTCATTCTCTGTGAAATCTGTATGTGAGGAGATAAGAAGCAACAACAGAAAGGTTGTTTGAATGCTTTTGATGCCCTTGACATTTTGCCAAATATCAAGAGGCTCAAGAACGTTAGAACAAAGGCTGTTCTTGTTTTCAGAGTTTGAACGATACGATCGAAGCAGCAGTGTAACTCTGCAGTCTGGAAAAAACCACTTTTTTTTTTCCAAATGAACTCTTCATTAGCAGGATTCACCAGATAGGGCCATAACTTTTGTGGGATTCCCTCCCACCATGAGTCACCAAACATTGCCTTAGGCCTCTTTAACCCTAAGAAAAATATACAGCCTTGAGTTGAAGCACTAGTTTTGGTCAAATACAGTAAAGGCAATATATTGGCAAGGTATACAAAACAGCGGCTTCACAGTGTGCTCTGTGAGAGGACAGAAGGCTTTTCCAAAATTACAGATCATTTGAAATATGCATAGAATATGAACCCAGGTTTCCTCTCCACGGGAGAATCCTTGATCTTCTAGCATCTTGTGTGGTACGAGCTTAAAAAGGTATTTAAAGTACGGGGATACTTTTTTGTTTATCCTCTAAATGAGGGATCTTTTATTAGCTTCTCTTTTTCAAATGAGAGAATGTAGGCAGGGGAGGTCTTGGTCAGTTGTGAAAGGTGATAGATCCCCGGGTATGACTCTATCCAAAGCCAGGGTCCTATTTGCCTCTTTGAGGTGAAGCTCTGTGTTTTAATACTTGCAAGGTTAGTTCTGGGAGCACAGGAACTCTCTTTTCTACCCATGGTGCCAATTAAAAGTTAATTTCTTTTAACGGACTCCATATAAAAATGCAGATCACCTTCTCAGCTTATATTTTGGAAATTGGTCCTTCAAGTGTGAATGACTTGAATCTTTGGTCATAGAGTCTTAGAGATGAATATCTTCTATCCAGAATTTTTTAAAATTAGTTTTTATTGGAGTAGAGCTGATTTACAATTGTTGTGTTAGTTTCAGGTGTACAGCAAAGTGAATCAGTTATACAAGTATATATCCATTCGTTTTTAGATTCTTTTCCCATATAGGTCATTACAGAGTATTTAGTAGAGTTCCCTGTGCTTTACAGTGGGTCCTTATTAGTTTTCTATTGTCATACTGAGTGAAGTAAGTCAGACAGAGAAAGACAAATATCATATGATTTGCTTATATGTGGAATCTTCCAGAAATTTTGACCCTACCAAGTAGCCATTTCTGGTCTCATTTTAGATCATGATCCCTTTCCTTGAGCTAATTTTGTTTTCTTATAAACTCTCTGAGTTTTTATTTTTAGGTAAATCAATTAATTGTGTTATTTAAAGAACAAAGTTTTTCAGTCAGATGGCCTTGGACCCTCTTCCTAGCTTTCAAACTACTTGCATAAAATTTCAATTAATATTTGTAAGAACAAGTTGTCCAAATGGCCCTCCTTCAAGGAATTTGGACTGAGGATGATCAATCATCTTTCCCACACCTCATCCATGGTCACTCTGAGGGTCATCAGTTTACCAGCCATCAGACGTTTAGAAGATAATGGCCATAAAAGGGCACATGTGAGTCATTTATATTGGCCATGCCCGAAAGTGAAGTGGCTGGAAGTTAGTCATATGGCCACATCGAATGACAGAAGAGACTGGGAAATGAAATCTAGATGTGTGAACAAAAAGGAAGATAAAACCCCGGAACCTGGTAGTCAGCTAGCAATGTCTACCATAAAGAAATACGCTTGCTCTTTTTTTTAAACATGTCGTTATAAAATTAACACAAAAATATAGTCTCATGAATAATCCAAATAGTACAGATGAATGTTAAAGCTCTCTTTGATCACTCCCAAACTTTCCTCTAGTTCTCCTCCAGGCATAACTGCAGTGAAAGGTTTAATTGTCAATTCTTGCAGATTCAATTCTCTTTAATATAACAGACAGAAAGGGAATCTAGGTCAAATGATGTATGGAGAAGTTGGTGTAAAAACAGCAATCACACAATGCTCACTACCTGCATCCCCTCTTCCAAGAGCTTGGTACCTATTAACTCATTAAATCATAACAGACCATCTATTAGTAAGTACCATTGTTATCATCCTTGTTTTACAAATGAACAAAGGGAGACACAGGAAGCTTAACCCACTATTCCAGCTCAGGGATTAGTGCCCTGTAGACTGACATTGAACTGTGTGCCATTTTCCTTCAGAGTCTGTGTGCTTTACCATACACCTCACTGTCTCTGCCCGAAATGATGCAGGATGAACTCCAGCCTGCATTACTGGATGCAGGATGAACTCCAGTAATAAAGGCTGGAATTACCCTCCCATTGGACAAAATGTGGAATAATTGTTTGCAGACATGGCACAGTAGACAGTGCAGGCCTGTGATCCTTCAGAGAAGAGAAACAAATAAACTAAGTCTTAAAACTGCCTTAGGTTACTGGCTGGAGACATTTTTGTACTGACACAGACAAGGGGGTCCAAACAGAGCACACTGTTCTCAGGACCTCTATGAAACATAGATCAGAGTTCAGGGAGGCTGAAATAGTTAGAATCTGTGGGGCAGAGTATCAGGAAGAGGAAAACTACTAACAGGAAGATTTCCAGAAAGCCACATAGAAAGTTCTGCTGAGTCTTTGAGTCTACACATGTGTACAGTACAACCTCAAAAAAGAGTTCCAGAGAGAGAACAGTTACCAGAGACCATTAAAGAGAGAATCGTCCCAACTCTCCCAGGAGCAAGAATCATTCCTGTTTCCACCAGCCAGAGCGGAAGGGAATTTTGGATATATGGAGGCTTTAGCACAGACCCCCAGAAGACCTGCCTTACTGAGGCTAAAGAAGCCAGAAAGAGTACTGGAGGTCTACCCTTTAAAAACACTTAAAAAAAGTGATTCACAGAGAAAACAAATACTAACATGTGGAATATAAGCCCGACAATATCAGGTCTTACATTAAATCTGAGTAGAATAAATACTCCAATTAAAAGAAAAAACAAGCAACAACAAAAAATAAACTTCTAAGAGACAACAGATCTGTAAGGTACTTTATCACCTGTGAGAGCAAAGTCCAAAACTCTTTAAAAGAACAAACAAATTCTAGCGCTCAGTAACATAACATTTACAGGGTCAAACAGGCAATCCAAAAATTCCTAGACTGGATGAAAATATGACCCATAATTATGAGAAAATGTTCAATCTATAGCAACAGAAGTAGAGATGGCAGAGATGATGTAATTTGTGATGAAGAGCATTAAACCTGTTGCTGTAAATGGACTCAGTATGCTCAAAGACTTACAGGAAAAAACAAGCAGTGAGAAGAAAAGGGATAAATATATTAAAAAAGAAACAAATAGAATTATTGAGTTGAAAGTCATCATCTGAAATAAAAATTTGACTGGATGAGATTAACAGCTAATTTAATACTACGGGAGAAAATATTCTTAAACCTGAAGACAGCCTTAAAAACCATCCAAAATGAAGAGGCCGGGGGAAAATAAAGACTGAAAGTAGATTAACAGAGCCTCAGCACCTCCTGGGAAATATAAAACTATCTAATAAAAATGTAATTTGAGCCCCAGAAGGAAAAGTTATGGGAAAAATTAGTTGAAGAAATAATAAATAAATGATTTCCAAATTTGATGAAAACTATAAACCTACTAAGGCAAAAGTGTAAGGAATTACAAGCAGTATAAATACAAATCGAACAATACCAAAGCATATTAAAATCAGCTTGCTGAGTGCAAATGATATAGAGAAATCTTAAAGTCTGCCAGAGAAAAATGATATATTGCTATAGAGGGATACACATAAACATAACAGATTTCCCATCAGGAGCTATGCAACCCAGAAAACAGGGAGATGGATTTTTAAAGCACTGAAAAAGAAAACCCTCAAAAACCTGTCAATTTAGATATATGCAGTGAAAATATCTTTCCAAAAATTAAGGGGAAATAAAGACTATTTCAGAGAAAATTTTCAGAAATATAAAAGCTAAGAGAATTTATTATTAACATATCTTCACTACAAGGAATGTGAAAGAAAATTCTTCAGTGACAAAGACCATGGTGCCAGATAGACATTTAGATCTACAAGAAGAAATGTAGAGGTCCAAAAATAGTTAAAATAAAGATGAATATAAAGGGTGTTTTTTATTATCTTTATATACTCATGAAGATCATTGATCTTCAAAAGCAAAAATAGTAGCCATGCATTTTGAGGTTAAAACGTAGATAAAAGTTAAATTTATAACTAAAATAGTATAAAATGCAAGTTAAACCACATTGTCATACTATTTCACACTGATGGGAATGGCAGCATTCTAAAATAGTGATATGAAAATACATCAAAGATGTTGGAATGTATCGGCTGACTTATACATGATTACAGAGTTGTATTATAGAAGCTTGTAGCGCCCCCAAACCAGTCAAAGCCACGCCTGGACTTCTGACTTACAGAAACTACAAGAAAATAAATGTATGCTGCTTCAGGCTGCTAACTTTGTAGTCATATTGTTACACAGTGATGGGTAACTGGTGCAGACTTGGGACAAAGAAGCAGGTCACCAACCATGTCCGGTCTCCCCTGGAGCTGTCAGACCTTGCTGGTGAGAATGGAAAATTGTACGACCATTTTGGGAAACATTCTACTCTTAGTCATTTTCTCAAGATAAATGAAAAAATACACCACACAGTGTCTTGCACACAACCAAATGTCCATTGGCAGATGAATGATGGATAGACAAACCACGGCGTATCTTGTGAAATACAACTCAGCAATAAAATGGAGCAGAGGGTCAGCACATGTAATGAAAGCATTAGACTGAGTGAAAGAAGCCAGTCACAAAATGTATGATTCCATCTATGGAAAGCTCTAGAATAAAGATCAGTCTTTTATACTGGAAAACAATTCAGTGGTTGCCTGGAGTCTGGAGTGGAGCGTGTAGTCTAGAAATGAACAAAAGAAAACATTTTGGGTGATAAAATATTCTAGTATCTTGATGGCTGTTGTGGTGAAGCCACTGTATCCACTTGTCAAAATATATGAAACTGTGCACTAAAGGTAGATGTAATTTATAGTGGAAATTTTACATAAGCAAATTTAATATGAAAAAGAAGGAGAAACTAGGTAAAAGTCAGAAGGCTTCCGTGATAGTTTTTGTGTTGCCACTTCCTCTTAGAAAAACCTGGGGAAGTTTCTCGACCACTAAGCCTTGGTTCCCTAGAAGGAGAGTAGTAAGAACTTCCTTGCCCATAACATAGGGTTAATTAATATGCATCATCTGAGGTAACTTAAATTGTAAATTCTTGTAAAAAGACAGTTTTTAATGATTTCTTCCTCCATTTTCCTGGCCCTCAAGTCACTCTTACAACTTCTGAACTGAGTCAAGAATGTATTCTATTAGAGAAAAAGCAAATTTAGATTCTCTGTGTTTATTGACAACCTCCAATACAGTGTTATGTACACACACAAACCTGTGAGATTTGAGATTCAGAATAATCAAGTATATGTTTTGAGAATCAGACAAATGGACTTTGAGGTCGATTGATTTATTCAGCTTTTGAACTCTAGCATTTATACACACAGTGATTCACAATGGCTTTAGCAGAAAGAGAATTTTAACAGTACACTTGAGTATTTTTCTCTCTTTTACTGTATAATATAAGAATTGATAATCAATCATTCCAAAAAATAAGATATAAACACCACGTTCAGATTTGCTACAATAAAAAAGTGAACATATGGCCACCGTTGACACAATGAAAAATGTGATCAGAGGCAAACATGAACCTGCTTCTATTTCTTCGTTCTGTTTTGTTTTAGGTTTGGGACCTGTGCCCTGCGCTTCTCCCGAGGTGAAGCTGAGGAAGGAAGCGTAGGCAGGGCTCTGTGGAAGGAGGTGAGTACATCTACAGAATGGGCTAGGCTCCCCTGAGAACAGTCCTGATTGCTCTACTGCCAAAGGTTAGCCTAATACATCATTCAGAAAGGGTCATTGTAGCCTTCTTATAGTTAAGAAGGATCACGTTTGGTCAAAGGCCTCTAGGACTTCTATTAAGTTTCCACATGTCTTGGCAATATCTTTGGCATAACCCCAATTGTGGCTAACTGTAACCCAGTTTTATGAGTCTAGACATTGGGATGAAATAGCATCCACAGACCCTCTGAACTGCTTCCTCTGTTCTATCAGGTATGAGTGCACTTTCTCGGCCAGGTTTGCGTTTGATGGTTTCTAAGAACCACCGTCTAAGAGTGAGATCATCCCTGAAACAGCCACTGCCAGAGGAAGGTGGGAGACCCATGGTGGCCTGACAATTATTCTTTCCAATTCTACGTTAGGAGATTACACAGGGAATGTCTGCATCTCTAAATATTTGTCTAGTGAAAGGAAATTCATGAACCTCTTCTCTTTCCTCAAATGACCCATAATTAGGGTTTTGTCAGAAATCAATAAAGCCAAAAATAAATACAGAACTGTTAATGCATTGCATTACCCATATTAAGAGAAAGTTATTACTGCAAAGAAATTGTGCATATAGAGATAAGAAAAGTAAAATTTGTAATATAGGGTTCAAAGTAATGGATGTTTAACAGCATTTCCTGAGACCAACAGACAGATCTTGAAGAGCTCCTATAGTCTGTGGGACTGGGTAGCTTTCACTTTACCTACTGCTCTCTTAATATTGCACACATCGAGTCTTCTTGAGAGAAAAAAGTCATGATAGAGAACAATTATAAGTTTTATTTCAGAGGAAGCAAACAAGAACAATGTGTGGGGAAATTACCTTGAAAGTTAGGTACTGAGATTAGTGAGTAGCATAGTGTAGTAAAGCAAAACCCTAGAGCAGAGGGGAAAATATGGCTTCTAGTTTTAAGTATATGTTAAGTAGCTTGTTGACATTTGGTTTAAGTTGACA
Organism: Leucopleurus acutus; assembly: GCF_964270905.1. Lineage (NCBI taxonomy): Eukaryota > Metazoa > Chordata > Mammalia > Artiodactyla > Delphinidae > Leucopleurus > Leucopleurus acutus. The sequence continues at coordinate 155,189,484 of NC_139146.1, forward strand.
TCTCCCTTACAAGATATAGGGATGATATGTGACAGCTTTGAAGCCTATATCATAGGGGTCTGTATGTAACAAAACACATCTGTAACTCTATCTTGAAGGTATACACATATTTATATATCTCAAGGGCCACTAAAAGTAAATATTCAAAAAAACCTTGCCCCGTCTATGACTTATTAATACCTCTTTTGGTAAATAACTCTACCATCCGTCTAGTCATCTATCCAAAAGTATGGGAATCCTACATAATCCCTTATTTACTTTAACATCCACTTTAATTGTATTTTGACAGAGCCACAGTGCGAATCTGACAGGCCAGCATGTGGGGTTGGGCAACATTGTCTCCTTTGAGGTTCTCAAGCTATTCTGGATCAACTAGCCTTTTAAATTTTGTAGCTTATTAACCCCAATATTCATTGCAACAGTATTTACAATAGCCAAGACATGGAAGCAACCTAAAAGTCCATCCACAGATGAACGGATAAAGATGATATGGTATACACACACACACACACACACACACACACACACACACACATACACACACACACACAATGGAATACTACTCAGCCATAAAAATAAATGAAATAATGTCATTTGCAGCAACATGGATGGACCTAGAGGTTATCACACTAAGTGAAGTAAGTCAGACAGAGGGAGACAAATATTATATGATATCACTTATATGTGGCATCTAAAAAATAATACAAATGAACTTATTTGCAAAACAGAAACAGATGGCAGCACAAGGATATGGTGCCCCTCCCTGCCCTGCCCCAGAGCTCACATACAGGGGGCTAAAGGATCCTCTTAGTGGCAACTCAGACCCATCCTGTTAATTCCTCACGTTGTATAAAATGAAAGTTAAAAGACAACCTAAGGACTAGGAGAAAATATTTGCAAATGATGCTACTGACAAGGGATTTATTTCCAAAACATACAAACAGCTCATGCAGCTTAATATCTAAAAAACAAACAACCCAATCAAAAATGGGCAGAAGACCTAAACAGACATTTCTCCAGAGAAAACGTACAGATGGCCAACAGGCACATGAAAAGATGCTCAACATCTCTAATTATTGGAGAAATGCAAATCAAAACTACAGTGAAGTATCACCTCACACTGGTCAGAATGGCCATGATCAAAAAATCTACAAACAATAAACGCTGGAGAAGATGTGGAGAAAAGGGAACCCTCTTGCACTGTTGATGGGAATGTAAATTGATACAGCCACTATGGAGAACAGTACGGGGGTTCCTCAAAAGACTAAAAATAGAACTACCATATGATCCAGGAAACCTACTCCTGGGCATATATCCAGGCAAAACTCTAATTTGGAAAGATACATGCACCCCAGTGTTCACTGCAGCACTATTTACAATAGCCAAGACATGGAAACAACCTAAATGTCCATTGACAGAGGAATAAAGAAGATGTGGTACATATATACAATAGAATATTACTCACCCATAAAAAGAATGAAGTAATGCCATTTGCAGCAACATGGATGGACCTAGAGATTATCGTACTAAGTGAAGTAAGTCAGATGGAGGAAGACACATATTATATGATATCACTTATATGTGGCATCTAAAAAATAATACAAATGAACTTGTTTACAAAACAGAAATGGACTCACAAACATAGAAAACAAACTTATGGTTACCGAAGGGGAAGGAGGGGAGAGAGATAAATTAGGAATTTGGGATTCACAGATATACACGACTATATACAAAATAGATAACCAGCAAGGACCTACTGTATAGCACAGGGAACTCTACTCAATATCTTATAATAGCCTATAATGGAAAAGAATCTAAAAAAGATATATATGTATGTATAAATGAGTCACTTTGCTGTACACCTGAAACTAACACAACATTGTAAGTGGACTGTACTTCAATTAAGAAAAAGAGTAAATTACAAGCTGAGCCCATTCATGAATGCATCTGGGACTCAGAGCCTACTGAAGAAGGATCGGAATATGGTACACTTTGGATTTCAGACGCGTTTGATTGACAGGGGCGCCAAATGGAAGCTGAACTGAAGGGAGAAAGAAGAGGTTGGGTGAAAGTTAACTCGAGTAAGTGAAAGCCTTGGTGCTGTGTGTCATAGTGAGAGGTGGGACCAGAAGGGTGCGAGGAGTTTGGGTCCCAGATTTAATACACTCGTGGCCCAACCAACCTGCCCACTCCTGCCGTGGGCAGAGTGTGGGCTGAGCAGGACCATGGTGACCCACAAGGGCTGAGGCAGAGGCAGCAAAAGACCGGAGCTGCGCTCTCACTGGCGTATTTCATCCCCATCTGTTCTCTCATGGACCTCCGGATGAGGGTTGGCTGCACGTGGGAACACAACTGACTTCCTTTGAACAGGCAGAACCCCACACCTTTGTGCTTCCTGGCAAGTGAGGACTCGGGGGCAGCAATTGCCCTTCAGCGTCTCTTGAACGCTGGCTCCCAGTTTTATTTCTACTGACTCAGCAGTTTAGACGCTTATCTCAAATGGATTTTTTTCAAAAGACCTCTAACTGATATAATGTCCTTCAGTGTTGTCCAGTCCAAACCATTCTCAACTCTGCTGCCAGAGTCCTTTCTAAATTGAAAATCTCATCACTTTACTTCCGTGCTTTAATTTCTTTAATGGCACTCCCAGACTTATGAAATACAATGAAATTTCTTTCCAAAAGCCATAGAACCTGTCTAGCAATGACTCTTGCAATTCTCTTTCATGAATTTAATATATTTATACTTGAATATGTATATATGTGTATGTAGGTGTATATATAATATATGAATACATATACAGTATTGAACATAAATAGTCAAATATATATACACATACATACATAGTCATTTTACAAATACATTCTGAGGAACTGTTGTATTTTTCATTAAAGAAACTTACATTTCGAAGGGCAAGAATGAATAATAAACAAACCATTCCCTACAAAATAGCAAATTAATAAAATAAGTAGTATAACTAAAGGGGATATGGAATAGAGTGACTGAAGCATGGAGAGGGAATAAGGGCTGCTTCAGGTAGGGTGGTGAGGGGACACCTTCCAGACGAAGTGATATCTGAGCTAAGACTTGAACGGATCAATTTACACAAACAGCCGGGGTAAAAGAAGTCCCAGGAGAGAAGAACAAGTGTAAAGACTGCATCTCCTCCTCAAGACAGCAAAGGCCAGAGTAGCTGGAACATTGCTGGGAGTGGGTAGAGAGGACTGGTTTAAGGTAAAGTTTTAAAAGTCAACAGAGCCAGATAGTGTATAATAACAGCTATTCTATTAGCAAGAAGGGCAACAACATAATATTACCATATAACATACACAATGGACCAAACATTATTTCAAGCAAACATTAGCTAATTTATTTCTAATCCTACGTCTATGACAAAGGTACTATTATTAATCACTATTTTGCAAATTAGGACACTGAACAAGGAGAAAATAAATGGCTCAGGCAAGATCATATAGAAAAATGTATAGCTAGTAAGTGGCGGGATCTGTTACTAACACAAGTGGTCTGGCTTTAGAATCTAATCACCATTCCTATTATATATGGAGGAATCTGTCAGATTGAATAAGTATTTTAATTGCTTCTAAGTGCAATGGGGAGCTAACACAGAGTATTAAGCAAGGGAGGTAAGAGTTACCCTTTAAAAAGATTCCTCTAGACACTTTGTGGGTTTTTTTGAAAGGCAGTACTTACAAAACAAGAGGCAAAAGAGATCAGTTAAAGTACAAATGCAGTCATCTGGCCAAGAGATTATCGTGATTTGGGCAAAGAGATAGCAGATGAGCTAATGAGAATTCCACCAGTTCCAATGGATCTTAAAGATGGAGGCAAAAGATTTATTGATCGATAACAAGTAGAGATTATGAAATAAGCCTCTCAAGGAAGACTTAATTTTGGCTCATTGGCTGTGTGGATGGTGATCCCGTTAATGTCAGATGGGAGGGAAGTATGATGGGAAGAGTAGGATATAGAGGATTTTTCTCGGGAAATGTTAAGCGTGGCTTGAGTATTCGGTATCCAAGTGGAGATTTAAGGAGACAGCTGAAAATAAGTATTGGGTGCTCAGGGCGAGGTTGGAGCTGAAGGTATAAATCTGGGCATCATCAGTATACGGGTAACACATAAAGCTAAGGGGCCAAATGAGTTCATCGCCTTGAGAAAGAACACAGTCGGCATTCTGGTTTATTTGTTATATCCCGAAATTCCTTGACGTCTCAAGGTTTTGGACCTTTGCAGGCAGTTAGGTAATAATTTTCTCTGAAAAAAATATATCTCATCTCGAGTCTTCGATCTCTAGTAAAGCTTTTTTTCTGATTATTTACGAAGTGTTAGGGACTACTGGAAATGTTTATTCCTTCTTTTCTTCCATCCATCCATCCATCCATCCATCCAACAGGCTTATGTTGGGTTATGTTAGCTAACCTGTGCTATGGAGTTTGAAAAGCATTTGGGGCTGCATAGTAAATACAAAGTACTATGTCCCTGTCCTTTGGAATTTTGTTGTCTGCATACATTGTTTAAGGCCATATTTTTCCAGCTTTGATCTGAAACATAGTGGATCATTAAAACAATTTAATAGATCGGCATGAAAAAAAGTAATAGAAAAAATAGAAAATATCAGAGTGTATCATGCATAACAATAATTACTGCTCTGTGAATCATTTCCCCCCCAATGTATGTGTCTGTCTACTAGGTTGAGAAATAATGTGTATTTTTTTTATTATGGAGAATTCAAAACATTCTTTCAAATATTTGAAAGCCACGTATATGTCTCTCTCCCCACTTGACTTAACTGTGGAGGAAGGAACCAGATTTTTTATGAATCTTTTTACCTCTGAATCATCAGAACATAGCTCCTGATGTAGGCTGGGCTAGCAATAATATTTGTGGGAAAGGTAGTAGGAGGGAGAGAAGTCACAGAAAGGGGACATCTGAAGGAGGCAGCACAAACGCTTCGGTGGAAGTGGGTTTCTGCTGTCACGAGCGGTTAGCCAAGCCCTGGGATTCCCTGCATTTCACTGGGAAGACAAGTGTCAAGTGACTCCAGAAGCAGCCGTATCATAGTCACTAATTGTACCACAGAATGAAGGAACACCAGGGTATCAATTTAAAGGAAATACATTTTAATGTCCTGTCCTGTGTTCGTTGTTATCAAAGACTGAATTTTTGATCAACACCAATTCCCTTTCTGCATTGAAAAATAAATAAATATTAAACGGTTGTTCCTTGGTTTATCTCTAATTAATTGATGTGAACTTTTATCCTCTGGACCAATGTGCATCTCCGATCTCTCTGATCTGTAGATATCTTCTACATCCTTGGCAATAATTCATATTCTTAGGAGAAAGAAGTCTACGGGTGAATGGAATGCTTGATCTCAGAAAATGGAAAAGAATTCAAGCTCTGGTTAGTTTATGATAAGGACATTCCTTTGCTGGGGAGAATGGTAAAAGCTTTTATCTTGATTTAGTCCTTGCTTTCCATCCTTTCATTAAATCCAAATTTCAAGTAATAGGCCATAAATATGCATTTAAAAAATTTATTCTTTTTCTGCATAAAATATTTATTTCCTAGGTCCTGTGAACTGGAACGGTGTTTGTTCACATGTGCTTAAATTTAAAACACCAAATCTGAAGATGCAGAAAAATATGTGGAACTGCTCTGTTTTGCCTAGTGACTATTTTCTAAAGAACTTTTATAGCAAAATGTACTTATTATTTTCACAGTATTTATAGAAAAGAAGGTTAGAGGGGAAAAAATTCTGAATATATGAGTGTCTTGATAATGTTTTGTTTAAGGAGGGAAGGAGGAAAGAAGGGGAAGGAGGAAGAGAGTGTGAGAGAAAGAGGAGGTAGGGTGAGAGCTATGAAGGAGGCTTCTGACATCTATGTGTTGCCATGGGAACAGCATCCCACTTCTTCCAAAGCAACAGCAATAATAATGAAGTTTACCTGGAAACAGAAATAGAAAGCCCCCTAAAGAAGCCTGGTCCTACTTCAGCACAATATATTCCTGGGAAAGGATTCATATTAACTTCCAGAATTTAAAATACTTTTTACCTAATTAGAGAACAACATAATTATTCGTTAAAAATCGAATTATCAGCTTCCGCAAGCACAGCAGCAGTGACGATGCGGCATATGCACGCAGTGGGGAAGAAACTGTATTCCCAGAGATTCTTTCCCAGAAGAAGAAATCTTTTCTCTTGGCTAAAAACCCATAGGGCAGGAGGAGAACTCGGTGAACTGCACGTCTGAGATGAAGTAGGGGTGGGAGGTTTCAGATACACAGAAATTAGAGTGAACGCCCTTACCCTCCTTGCCCACCCACACATTTTCTGTGTGGTTACGTCACATGCCTGGCATACAGGAAGCACTCAATAAGTGTTAGATGCTATGTTGAATGGATTGAAATGGATGACCTGGTGCAACACCCTAGAAGGTGGACACAGGAGTGTGGTGGGCACAGCGATGCGCTCCCAAAGATATCCACATCCTCATGCCAGGACCCAGGATAGGACTTGTTATACCTCAAAGGGGAATTAAGGTTTGTCATGGGATTAATCAGCTGATTTTAAAATAGAGACGTTACCCTGGGTTAATGTCGGGGCCCAGTACTTCGTCCCAAGGCTCCTTCAAACCAGAGGAAGAGTTAGGGGAGGAAGTTAGTGATGTGACGTGACAGTGCACCATTCCTCACTTTTCAGATGAAGGAAGGACCGGAAGTGCAGGGCCAGCAGACTCTCTTAGAGGCTCCAGAAAATGACACAGCCCAGTGACATATTGATTGTATCCCAGTGAGACCTGCTTCAGACTTTTGACCTACAGAACTGTAAGATAACACACTTTGTGTGCATCTAAGACACTAAAGCTGTGGTCAATTGTTATAGCAAAATAGAAAACTATTCGTGAGTAAGATTACAGAAATCTGCAGAAATGATTTTGTTAGTGATGTTCAGGCAAAATTGAAACAGATCTCGGGACTGGAGACATCTCATTGAAAATTTCACATTCTTAAAGGTACAGGAAAACTTTAAAAATTCAGATCATGTGTGTTTATTTACTGTCAGGGTTAAAAATCTGTATTTAAATCAGTGCACCCTGTCATCAGCTCCTACTCTGTCCCCTCCTCCACTGTCTGTCCTCACTGCCACCTCACAGCTATGTCTGCATACGCACATGTGTGTACTGCATCACACACATGCACACACACACACACATTATGGCATTTTAAATTGTATGTACGTTAGGTACTTTTCAAATTTTTCATACTTGACTATACTTGTGACACATCACAACACTAACAAATTATTTATTTCTTGAAATTCTCTGTTTCTTTCACATCCCAAACACCATGCTTTCCATTTTTTCTCTTCCTCTCTCAGCACTCCTTCTTATTTTTTCTTTCATCTTCCTTAACATTTTTATTGTTACAGGGAATAGAGACTCTCAGTAATTCAAGCGCTAGTGACAGGGTAAGCTTTAAATATGTAAGAAGCAATAAGAGAAGTTGGAAAGCATGGAAATCTTAGCAACCAGGGTAGGAACTTCCTGCACAAGAAGGCTGCACAAGCCACTGGACCAACCTCACTCAGCAGGAGGCAGTCAACAAAAGCAGGAGAAACTATGACCCTGCAGCCTGCTGAATGAAGACCATAAACACAGTGGGTTAGACAAAATGAAATGACATAGAAATACGCTGCAGATAATGGAGCAAGGTAAAATCCCACAATACCAAATAAGTGAAGAGGAAATTAGCAAGCTACCTGACAAAGAATTCAGAGTAATGATAATAAAGATGATCCAAGATCTAGAAAGGAATGGAGAAAATACAAGAAATATTTTAAAAGGATCTAGAAGAACTAAAGAACAAACCATCAGTGATAACACAACTGAAATGAAAAATACACTAGAAGGAATCAACAGCAGAATAACTGAGGCAGAAGAAAGAAGAAGTGAGCTGGATGATAGAAAGGTAGAAATAACTGCTAAGGAACAGAATAAAGGGAAAAGAATGGAAAGAATTGAGGACAGTCTCAGAGACCTCTCGGAAACATCAAACGCACCAACATTCGAATCATAGGGGTCCCAGAAGAAGAAGAGAAAGGGAAAGGTCCTGAGAAGATACCTAAAGAGACTATAGTTGAAAACTTCCTTAACATGGGAAAAGAAATAGTCAATCAAATCCAGGAAGCACAGAGAGTTCCATACAGGATAAACCCAAGGAGAAACACACTGAGACACATATTAATCTAACTAACAAAAATTAAATACAAAAAAAATATTAAAAGCAGCAAGGGAAAAGCAACAAACAAGGGAGTACCCATAAAGTTATCAGCTGATTTTTCAGGAGAAATTTTGCAGGTCAGAAGGATTGGCAGACATATTTAAAGTGATGAAAGGGAAAAACCTAAACCAAGATTACTCTGCTCAGTGAGGATCTCATTTAGAATTGACAGAGAAATCAAACCCTTCACAGACAAGAAAAAGCTAAGAGAATTCAGCACCACAATACCAGCCTTACAACAAATGCTAAAGGAACTTCTCTAGGTGTGAAAAACAAGAAAAGAAAAAGACCTACAAGAACAAACCCAAAACAATTAAGAAAATGGTAATAGGGACATACATATATAATTACCTTAAATGTAAATGGATTAAATGCTCCAACCAAAAGACACAGACTAGCTGAATGGATACAAAAATAAGACCTGTATATATGCTGTCTACAAGAGACCTACTTCAATCTAGGGACCATACAGACTAAAAGTGAGGGGATAGAAAAAGAATTTCCATGCAAATGCAAATCAAAAGAAAGCTGGAGTAGCAATATTCATATCAGATAAAATAGACTGTGAAATAAAGACTATTACAAGAGACAAGGAAGAACACTACATATTGATCAAGGGATCAATCCAAGAAGAAGATAGAACAATTGTAAATATTTATGCACCCAACATAGGATCACCTCAATACATAAGGCAAATGCTAACAGCCATAACATGGACATCGAGAGTAACACAATCATAGTAGGGGACTTTAGCACCGCACTTAAACCAACTGACAGATCATCCAAACAGGAAATAAATGAGGAAACACAAGCTTTAAATGACACAATAGACCAAACAGACTTAATTGGCATTTATATGACATTCCACCTGAAACTGGTAGAATAAACTTTCTTCTCAAGTGCTCATGGAACATTCTCCAGGATAGATCACATCTTGGGTCACAAATCGAGCCTCAGTAAATTTAAGAAAATTGAAATTGTATCAAGCATCTTTTCCAACCCCAACATTATGAGATTAGAAATCAATTACAGAACAAAAAAACTGCAAAAAATACAAACGCATGGAGGCTAAACTACACACTACTAAATAACCTAGAGATCACTGAAGAAATTAAAGAGGAAATTCAAAAATCCCTAGAAACAAATGACAATGAAAACACAACTACCCAAAACCTATGGGATCCAGCAAAAGCAGTTCCAAGATGGAAGTTTATAACAATACAATCCTACCACAAGAAACAAGAAAAATCTCAAACAAACAACATAAACTTACACCCAAAGGAACTCGAGAAAGAAGAACAAACAAAACCCAAATTTAGTAGAAGGAAAGAAATCATAAAGATCAGAGTAGAAATAAATGAAATAGTAATGAAGAAAACAATAGCAAAGATCAATAAAACTAAAAGCTGGTTCTTTGAGAAGATAAACAAATTTGATAAACCTTTAGCCAGACTCATCAAGAAAAAAAGGAAGAGGACTCAAATCAGTAAAATTAGAAATGAAAAAGGAGAAGTTACAACTGACACCATAGAAATACAAAGGATCATAAGAGAATAATACAAGCAACTATATGCCAATAAAATGGACAATCTAGAGGAAATGGACAAATTCTTAGAAAAGTACAACCTTCCAAGACTGAACTAGAAGAAATAGAAAATATGAACAGACAAATCGCAAGTAATGAAATTGAAACTGTAATTAAAAATCTTCCAATAAACAAAAGTGTAGGACCAGATGGCTTCACAGGTGAATTCTATCAAACATTTAGAGAAAAGCTAGCACTTATCCTTCTCAAACACTTACAAAAAATTGCAGAGTGTGGAACACTGCCTGACTCATTCTATGAGGCCACCATCTCCCTGATACCAAAACCAGACAAAGATAACACAAAAAAAGAAAATTACAGGCCAATATCACTGATGAACATAGATGTAAAAATCCTCAACAAAATACTGGCAAACAGAATCCAATAGCACATTAAAAGGATCATATGCCATGACAAAGTGGGGTTTATCCCAGGGATTCAAGGATTCTTCAATATATGCAATCAATCAATGTGATACACCATACACAAAAATAAACTCAGAATGGATTAAAGACCAAAATGTAAGGCCAGACACTATAAAACTCTTAGAGGAAAACATAGGCAGAACACTCTATGACGTAAATCACAGCAACATCTTTTTTGACCCACCTCCTAGATTAATGAAAATTAAAACAGAAATAAACAAATGGGATCTAATTAAACTTAAAATCTTTTGCACAGCAAAGGAAACCATAAACAAGATGAAAAGACAACCTTCAGAATGAGAGAAAATATTTGCAGTTGAAACAACTGACAAAGGATTAATCTCCAAAATATACAAGCAACTCATGCAGCTCAATATCAAAACAACCCAAACAACCCAATCAAAAATGGGCAGAAGACCTAAATAGACATTTCTCCAAAGAAGATATACAGATGATCAACAAACACATGAAAAGATGGTCAACATCACTAATTATTAGAGAAATGCAAATCAAAACTACAATTAGGTATCACCTCACACCAGTCAGAATGGCCATCATAAAAAAATCTGCAAACAATACATGCTGGAAAGGGTGTGGAGAAAAGGGAACCCTCATACACTATTGGTGGGAATGTAAATTGATACAGTCATTATGGAAAACAGTATGGAGGTTCCTTAAAAAACTAAAAACATGATGCCACAATCCCACTCCTGGGCATACACCCTGAGAAAACCATAATTCAAAAAAACACATGCATTCCAATGTTCACAGCAGCACTGTTTACAGTTGCTGCAAATGGCATTATCTTGTTCTTTTTATGGCTGAGTAATATTCCATTGTGTATATGTACCACATCTTCTTTATCCATTCCTCTTCTTGATGGACATTTAGGTTGTTTCCATGTGTTGGCTATTGTAAAAATAGTGCTGCAATGAATATTGGGGTGTATCTTTTCAAATTATAGTTTTCTCCAGATATATGCCCAGGAGTGGGATGGCAGGATCATACAGTACTTCTATTTTTAGTTTTTGGAGGAACCTCCATACTGTTTTCCACAGTAGCTGCACCAACTTACATTCCCAGAGAGGTTAATGTTAATAACATACTTTATGATATTTTGCACTATAAAATATAGAACTCTAAAACTTAACAAATAGCCCCAGGAACCATTTCCCTCATATCTAACAAGGGGAATTTTCCAACTTCCTCCTCACACACACTGGCAGAAGATGAAACTGAAAGTGATTTAACTACAGGTGCATATATTTGGCATAAAATCTCTTCCTTTGAACATGACAGAATCTAGCAAAATCTAGCGCTAATGTAATTGTGTGCCTGAATTTTTGAATGCTATTCTTTCAAATAAAAATTATATACATGAAAACTGACCCAACAATCTTTAAAAACCCATGTCAGCTTCTACAATTCCATGTAGACCTTTCTGAAGCCTGCATGACACCTTATTTTTGGTGATACACAGGGAAAATTATGCTATTTGGAGCCTGCAAAGATTATATCAGAAGATAACTGCAGAGAGTCAGCAGTTTGAGATAGGTAGGAGATGAATTGTATTCAGAAAGAAAAGCTTGGTAGAGAATTTTTGCACTGTTGTATAGAATTGATTCAGAGAAATATTATCTTTTGTTTGCTATTAAGATTTGTCAGACCTGAATCCACAAAGCATATTGATTTGTTGTCAGTAAATTGCATATGCTGGATGGATCTGTTTATGTCACTATTGTATGAAGCTTATTTCATTCTGCTTGCTTGGGGCTCAGCAAAGAAGCTCAGATTTACCACCCCACCGTTACCAAGTAATTCCTTCATCCATTTGGAAGTTGATTCCTACAGGACAGAGGAAATTATCTCATAAATATGGCCCCTGACTTTAGCAATTTTGTTGTGATATACCCTGAAAATTATTTTCTTTCTTAACTTCCACTACTGATGCTTACCTGTTTGAGTACACTCTTCTATCTGTCTTAGGAGATGAGATATGGGTCATGTTTAATTTCTTAGCTGCTAATTTTACTTTCTTTACACTGTATTTGACTATCTAAAAGGCCCAGAATAGAAGCTACATATGGTAGCTCTGCAGTACTGGCTGAACATCTGCAACAGCTCATGCGGTATTTCACATGTACCGAGTAAATTTCTTCCATAAGTAGGACAATGTTGTATCGCTCTCCCATTAGGTTGAGTTGAATATTTATGCTTTTATATTATAAGTTGCACAGTATGTTCTGTGGTATGGGAAACAAGAAGAGCAAGAGGGTGACAAAAATATTTTCTTGAGTTTTGAGCTCGGATGGAAATACTTTCAGGGAAATCAGGGTACTTATTACAGAGGAAAAGAAGTGTTCCAGTGGAGAGAGAAAAAGAGGAGGAAGAAATTCAGTGATGCAGCCCTGAGTTTGCAGAAGTGTGTACCTACCAGGAGGGCAGCAACAGTGCATTCTTCCCTCCTCTTCTTCCTTCTCCTTCTCCATCTCCTCCACAGAGGACAGGTTACTTTGAGCATTTTCTTGGGTAATTAGTCACATGTGCTCACATATGTCTATTCAATTCAGGAATTGCATTTACCTATGAATAGCTTACCTGGAATTGTATGGCTTTCCCTTATTTCACTCATTGTGAGTTTCTCCAAGGACCTGAGCCCTTCAGTAAGACCTAGATGTCTAAAATTCTCCTTTGTAACAAGGTATCCAACTCTGATTGATTCTCTTCATGGACAATCTGAAATTCTTCTGAACCTTTTTTTCCTCATCAAAATTTTCTTATGACTTCTTTTACAGATAACATGAATTCTGATAGGTAATACACTCAAATACAATCCCAAACTATTTTGCTCACACTGTGTGTTTGAGAGTTTTGGGGCTTCCAAATGTCCATTTTAAAAAATGATGGCATCATTATCCCAGTTCTTCTGAGCTATCTCCCATGGAATAATTTTTATTCTACCTATCTGGCTTATATCCTTGCAAGTAATAAGTATTGAAATTTTTTGTCAAATAGATATTAAATTTGTTAGTTTTTCTTTTGCTTTAAAAACTTCTTTGAGATTTACATCTTATTCACAGAGTGCTTTCCTATGTGCTAGGCTCTGTTTTAGGCAGTGGAATATAGAAATGGACAAAATCTGAACTCTTTAACTTTCTGTGTGTGTGTGTGTGTGTGTGTGTGTGTGTGTGTGTACGCAGAGGGAGGGCAGGCAGTCCTAAGTCAATGAATCAAACAATAAGATAGTTTCCAAGAGTGCTAAGTGCCAAGAAAGAAAGCCGGGCAATTTCCCAGAGCATGACTGGGTTGGAGGAAGATTAACTCAATGGGGCAGTCAAAGAAGGCTTGTTTGAGGAGCTGTTACCTGAGCTAAGGCCTGACTGATACAAAGGAGTTGAGGATGTGAACATCCTCATGTGGGAGGATCATTCATGTTGAATGAAGGACAAGAGCAGGAACCCTACAGAAGGAAGATGAAGAAGGCCAATGTGGATGACATGTAGGAAACAGGGCAGAGTGGCAAGAATTGAGTTATATGACGCACCGGTCAGATCACATTTGGTCTTGTAGGTCCTACATGATTGCATTTCAGGAGTCTTCCCTGATCCTAGGTGAGATAGGATTCCATTGGTTGGTTGAAGGCAGGGAGATATAAGATCATATTTAGTACACGTATTCCTCTGTGAAGAAAGGGTACTCGTTAGAGAGCTTTATTCATTGAGTCCCTAGTCACAAGCAGAAAAATCCAGCTTTCTGGTTTACTCAAAAAGTGATTCTTGGGTCAGCGTATTAATGAGCCCAGAGAATCATTGGCTTCAGACTCAAGGTTCTGGGCAGTTGTCTCTGGTTTGTTGAGGTTCTGCAAGAAGAGAAGCTAGGGAAGTTTGTGTCTTGTGATTTCAGCCTCTATAGCAGGAAGCAAGCTTTGCGTGGCACATTCTTTGAGTGTAAAAAAAGGCTCATATGTCGGACAGCTAATAAGGTGACGAGTATCCACCCAAGAGGCTAGTGCAGAGATCTAGGTGAATGGCCATTTTGGCTTGGACCAGCGTGGGAGAAGTAAAGACAAATCTTGGGATTCTAAATTATTTGGAAGTGGAGTCGACAGGAATTTCTTTTGGCGTAGATGTGGGGCATGCAGAGGGAAAGAAAGCATCAAGTGTAATTCCTAGGTTTGGGCCTTAAGAACCCAGGTGGATGGTGTTGGCAGTAACTGAGAATGAGGAACCAGGCCGGAAGTGGGTGCATATCTGGTCAGAAAATCAAGATACTCCTGGGTTATTTTATATTTGAAGCAGCCATGAGACATTACCTGGTGATGCTAAGTTTAATTAATTATAGAGCTTTGGGGCAAGGTCAAGGGTAGAGATATAAACATAGCCTCACAGCCCTTTAGTCCCTTTTCCCAGTAAGCTTTTAGGTTTATTGCAGCCATTCTAGACTTTTAAGTACTTGCTTTAATAGTGCCAATTACCTTTTCACTCAACAAATTGAAATATCTCTGCAAAATGGCATGTGGTATGAAGTGAAAACTCACCTGCCGAGCTTCCCTGGCCCCTGTAGTCTGACTGAGCCTGGTACCTTCACACTGCTCCCTATTTTCCATTGCTTCCCAGCAGAGAAACAACCACTGTGATGATTAAGCCAGCGTGCTCACTGGTTATCCCATACTCATTGTGAATTTTCTGATTCTGATATTTTTTATTGTTGTTATTCTCCCAACTTAGAAACATTATAGTAGAATGTTCAAGAGAACTCTGCAGCATGACAGGCCAGAAGTGGCTCTGAGACTCTCCAGTTACTGCCTACCTGATCTAGGATGCATTAAAAGTCTGCAGTTCTCATCTGTGATGGGAAGACCAGATTCCATGGGGATAAGACGACAATGTTTATTCCTTGGGGCTGTGGTGAGAACGAAGTGAGAGCAGGTTTATAAATGCTTGACACACCCTGCAGATACTCAATAGATGATAACTTTAATTAGTATTGTTCATCTTTCCCTTCCATTTCCAAATGCAAAAAATTCAGCCTTCAAGAAAAAAATCCATCCTTCAAGGACAAGCTCAGGAAGCTTCTGCGGGGCTCCTCAGCCTAGTCAAGGCCGTCATGGAAAGCAATGCCTACAAAGATTTACTTAACAAAGGGTATCTTGACTATCCAAGCACAAAACACAGCGTCAACTCCCTGAGGCTGGGGCCAGGTCTAAGCGTATTCTTCTGCAGCTCCATAGACTGAGGTCTGAAGGCTCATTCCCACTCCCCTCTGCATCTGAGCCACTTTCCTAGCTTCTCCGTGCTTACTCAATCTCTGTGCTCATGGAGGAGGTCCCAGCTCCCCAGAACTTGTGGCTGCATATGCCCCTGCCTTGTTCTGATTTATGACCGCCCTAGCTCCACAGGAGTTTGTAGGTCACATGAATTGTGACCCTTAATTTGTACCCCTTCAACTTAATTTAAATTCCCTAGAACGAGAATGTTTGGCCTAACCTTTATGATTTCCCTCGGTTGGCTGTCCAGCTGCAGCCGGGATGCAAAATGAGGCTGCTTGGTATATTGGGCTGCCACCTTCCTGGAAGTTAGAGGCAGGACAATTTAAGCTAGAAGGGTTTGGGGGCACAGCCAGCAAAGTAATTTGTTGTCCAGGGTACTTTATAAGGAGGAGAAGGCCACTCCAGCTAACTCAGGTTGTAAGGGATTTAACTGAAAGGATACAAAGGAAGAATAAAGGTGCAGGCCATAAAATACTGGGTCACGTAGGAGCTGGCAAATCTCATTGCTGTCTCAAGCTGATTCTGCAGGCCTCTGTTTTCCTCTCTGCAGGCTGGCTTATTTACACACTCAAGAATATGAACTGCTCATTCAACATAGGCAGACATGTCATCCATGGAGCTGTGCTAGGTTTTCTCTGCTTATGCAAGGGATGAGGTGTCCATAATGTCGTCTGTCCTTGGTTTTTCTCCATTGACTAGACATCTCGACACAGCAGTTTCCTCACGTCTCCTGAGCCCACCACACTCGTTGCCCTGGTGACCTCACCCAGCCCCTGTACGTTCCGACAAACCCTTAGCTTATATTTCCCGTGGGCCCCAGGCCATATACTCAGTTGCCTACTTGATATCCTGACTTGAATTACTTTTTTATTCTTCTTTCTTCAGTAAAGTGGATAAACGTACATATACATATTTTTTGTTTGTTTTTAATTTTTATAGACTTGTAAAGGTGACTTTCCGTTTACAGCTATTACAAAATACTGGCTCTATTCCCCGTGCTGTACAATACACCCTTGAGCCCAGGTTACACCCAACAGTGTGTGCGTCTCCCTCCCGACCTCATTATTGTCCCTCCCCCCCCCCTCACGGGTGGCCACCAGTTTCTTCTCTGTATCTGTGAGTCCTTCTCTCTTTTGTTATATTCACTAGTTTGTTGTATTTTTTAGATTCCACATGTAAGTGATATCATACAGTATTTGTCTTTCTCCAAGTCCATCTACGTTGCTTCAGATGATAACAGTTCATTCTTTCTTATGGCTGGCAATAGTCCATTGTATACATGTCCCTCGTCTTCTTTATCCATTCAGCTGGTTTGGGACACTTAGGTGGCTTCCATGTCTTGACTATTATAAATAGTGAACATTGGGATGCATCATCTTTTCAAATTAGTGTTTTTGTTTCCTCAGTTATATGCCCAGGAGGGAATTGCTGGGTCCTATGGTAGCTCTATTTTTAGTTTTTTGAGGAATCTCCACACTGTTTTCCACAGTGGCTGCGCCAGTTTACATTCCCACCTACAGTGCATTGACTCGGATTGTAATTCTCAACTCAAACTGGACACGTCTCAAACGTTAGTTCTGATCTCACCTCCCTTTCCAAACCTCTTCTGACCACAGTCTGTCTAGTCTCAGTTGAGAGCAACTTTTTTTCTACTTCCTCAGGCCAGAAGACTTGACGCTACCTCCCACTCCTTCCTCTGCCTCATACCTTGTGGGAGACATAAACACTTATCACCTCACTGTTAAAATATGTCCAGGATCTAATTACCTCTGTCCCATGTCATTTTCACCCGAGTTACTTCACCAGACTTCTCACCAGTGTCCCAGCTTCACCTCTGGATCCCTCTATAATCTCCCATCAGTAGATTTCCCAGAGTGATCCTGTAACACATCACTCAGACTGCAAACCCAGCTGCTCAAAAACCTCCTTTGGCTTCTCCTTCAAAGTAGAAGCAATGTCTTTACAATCTTCTGTAAGAACCACAAGCTATCCCTCTGCCCTTTACTCCCGACTTTCTCTCTCACTGTTCACCCTCCTTCCTTCTTGTTCTTCTCTTGCTTCACTGGCCTCTTTGCTGTCCTCTGACACGCGGGGCAAGACCTCGCCTCAGGGCATCTGCATGCACTCTTCCTTCTGCCTGGAAGTTCCTTTCCCACAATATCTACATCCTTCTCCATTCAAGCTTTCACTAAAGGTCACCCTCTCAGCCTGCACTCCTCTCCCTACTTTATTTTATTCCAAAGCACTTACCAGGGTTTCACATGTGTCATTCTTATTGATTGATTGATTCTGCCCCCTCCAGTGGAAGGTAAACTCCACAGAGGCAGGTTTCCGATGGATCCATTCATCACCATGTCCTCAGCACCTAGAAAAATGCCTGGTAGTTGGTAGGAACTGGATAACGTATGCGGAGTATGTTATAATATAACATAAGGGAATGCATTTATGAACAAAGGGGGAGGTAGGCAATATTTCATGTTCTTGTTTGGTTGTTCTATGGGGTGTTCATGGAAGAGAGTCTTTCTCACGCACCTGGAGTATGTGAGGCATTTTGTATTTTCTGATTATTTCGTATCATCTGCTCCATGTTGTACACGATATTCTCCCCATCTTGTCAATAAGGACACTGGAATTCAGAGAGTGAAAGGAACACACCCAACGTAGGCTTGTGACATGTACCCTGCTGCTGGCATTAGGATTTCTGTCTACAGTCTTAGGGAGAACATTTCTGTTTCTCAGGAATAACCAGCACTTCCTTCCTCTTACCCTTGCAAAAATAGCAGCAGGAAAAATACCTATGGATTTTACTTCCTTTTGCAGTAAACAATTGAAAATAAACATTCTCACAATAGGTAATAGACTTTGAAGTAGAGAACCCCCTGTTGCTATTGCATTCCTTCTCTAAGAGCCATTAGTGGCCTTTTACCCTTTTCTCTAAATATTTCTCATCAGGCCCTGCCCTGCCCATCTCTTCTCTCCAAACTTACCTCTCTTCCCGGTCTAGCCATTTCCTGCTTAAAACTCCATATATTCTTGGGTTCTTAGGTCACAAAAACAATATTTTTCTCTAATGTTTCTGAGAATATTAATTGTAGGTTTTCCAAAACTTCTTCTGCTCTGCACCAAACACGGTGTCTCTTTCCTCTGAGGTTGTTCCTTTTCTTTCCTGTTTGGTTTCTATCTTTAATGTCACCAAGTCTTCTTGGTTCTTCACCGGCTGTACCTTCCTGTTAAAGAGTAAATAGCTCTGGGTGCATGAGTGGGGCTTAACGGTGAAGCACACCAAAGGGCGACCCACTTCCAACTGTGGACGGGTCTTCCCTCTGATCCCTCCATTCTCCCTGTAGTCTTCTGCCTGGTGGGGGCACTGGGCAAACAAGAGCGTGGAGGAGACTGGGGGTCTCGTCCCACAGTCTGTAGACTTCCCTTACTCCACGGTTGTTGGCTCGTCACCTTAGCTCTCCTTGGGCTGTGCCCCTAGGTCTGCAGGAATAATTGCTTGCTGTACAGAGAGGGCTGTGGTCCTGGTCAACCCTCCAGCCTCCAACTTGCCCCCCACTTCCATTCCACGAACTCCTCCCCTCACCCTTTTCAAAAGTACGTCTCCGGGCTTCCCTGGGGGCGCAGTGGTTGAGAATCTGCCTGCTAATGCAGGGGACACGGGTTCGAGCCCTGGTCTGGGACGATCCCACATGCCGCGGAGCAACTAGGCCCGCGAGCCACAACCACTGAGCCTGCGCATCTGGAGCCTGTGCTCCGCAGCAAGAGAGGCCGCGATAGTGAGAGGCCCGCGCACCGCGATGAAGAGTGGCCCCCGCTCGCCGCAACTAGAGAAAGTCCTCGCACAGAAACGAAGACGCAACACAGCAAAAATACATAAATTAATTAAGAAACTCCTACCCCCAACATCTAAAATAAAAAGTACGTCTCCAAGGTCTGAGTCTTTCCGAGGTTCTGTGGCCCAAATCAGGTTAAATTCTTGCAGTTTTCTTCCCAGGCAGGAAAAGGGCAGAACGTTCTGTATTCTCCCAAGCCATTTACCTTGGGTAAATTCTTCAACCTTTCAGGGCCCTCTTCCCTGTAACTTGTGGATAATATAGTGTCTATTGCATGGGGCTATTACAACGATGAAGGCATTGATGAAAACACCTGGCACGTGACAGATGCTAGATAAATGTTTGGGTTCATCGTGCACGTTCAATCTTTCCAAAATCTGCTGGTATCTCCCAGCTACTGTCCTCCCCTCTTCCATTCTTTTGTCCTTATGGATTTAAATATTTGTCTTTACTCCCTATAAACAATTTAATAACGTTTTGAAAGCAAGTTGATATAAATGCACATGTTTAATAATTTATAATTAACTCCATCTCACCAATGGAACCTCCTAAATCTATCCCCCTTTTACCTATGACACTGAATCTCTGTTCTGATGATCTGCCTGACACTCGCCAGCCTCTAGGATACGGCGTGCTCTCAGTCCCCTTCCTAGGGACCAGGGTCCTGTTACTGAACCCCAGCCAGACAACTGGTGGAGAGGCATTGCTGATTGCAACCACTTGCTTCTTAGGCTCTGCAAGTCCCCTGTGATCCGGGTCACCTTCTCTGTGTCCAACCTAAAGAGACACCTCTACTTTTTTCTTTTTGGTTACGCGGGCCTCTCACTCTTATGGCCTCTCCCGTTGCGGAGCACAGGCTCCGGACGCGCAGGCTCAGCGGCCATGGCTCACGGGCCCAGCTGCTCCGCGGCATGTGGGATCTTCCCGGACCGGGGCACGAACCCGCGTCCCCTGCATCGGCAGGCGGACTCTCAACCACTGCGCCACCAGGGAAGCCCAAGACACCTCTACTTTTACACGTGGGAATTTTCAATGCTCGTGGGTCCTCCTCAGATCTACTAATCACTACAGTGTTGCTTGTTTTATCACCTTTTGGATTCTTCCCAGTTTTGGACTCAGCCATGCCTAGGTGTGACCTAAGATATGATACCTCTTCCTTTGTAACCTTTCCTTTCTTCATATTTATGCATTCTCACTTCCCATTTTCACTTTTCTCCTTTTTCTCTTATTCATTTTCTTCTCAGAAAGTTGAAATAGCACTTTTAATAACTTTTTAAAATATGACTTGATAGCATAGGTTGACAGATGTATTTATATTATATGCACTAGAAATAAGTTTGAGTGGCTAAGTACACAGGAAATAATCAGCAATGCGTTATTGTTGAGGGAGATGTGAATGTTTTCTCATTACTATAAGAAGAGACATTTTAACTTTTTATTGTCTATTAGCAAAACACTCCTATTTCACCCTAGCTGCACATTAAGCTTCATATTCCAAAATGAGAAACAGTAATAGGATTTTATTCATAGTTTACTACAATGAAAGTGAGTCTGTGAAAATGTCATTTTCGTAATTACTCTCTCCCCTACTGCCATGACTATTAAATTAAGAAATACACAAATATTTATTTAGAAATCTTGTGAATATGAGAACTTTAAGATTGTACTATATTTGCTCTTCCCTCCTATGGGCTTTTGGGAAACATAGCCATTCTGAAATGGACAAAATGACCTGAAATTTACTAAATGCACATAAAATATTTAGTAAGGTAAGCTACCGAGTACTAGAGAGGAGCAGAAATTAGCTTGTGCTGATATTAACCATGGAGTCTACTAGGTCTGCAATGGGAAGGCCACTTGCTAAACTGTCACCTACTAATTAGAATACAAGGGCGGTTGTTTTCTGGTTGTTCACGCTTGCTTACACGAGTGTACACAATTGTGCCAGTTCTGCTCCGTCTGTGATGGGCAAGGTGGCTTGTTCACCGTGCAGAGGTCAACAGGCTTTCCTTTGCAGAGCTTGGATAAAGCAGAAACCAACTTCTAGGAATGTATGTCTTGGGGAAAAGGAGGGGAGAAGTGAAAGAAGGAAGGAAGAAGGAAAGAAGGAAGGGAGGGAGGGAAATTTGCCAGAACTAGTTCTCATGCCAGCATCTGCTCCCACCTCAAGTGCTGAGTCACTGCTGAGTGCAAGCAGTCAATTTGCTAACATCATGTCTACTCATGCAGACTACGGGGTCAGAGATTGCCATCTAAACATGACAATCATGTAGGAAGTCAAACAGATCAAGCACTGCTTCTAATTTGAGTGTATACTAATCATTGGCTTTGTACATGCATATGCACCATCAAAATGACAGGAATAGTTTGTAGAGACTTAGTATTTTCTAATCATTTAAACTTAAATAGTTTTTAGAGATTTAGTATTTTATAATACTTTAAATGTAATTTAAAATGTAAACGATATATTAAAGTGAAGGTAGGGACCCATTATGCTTTCATTTTATTGTCTGCCTGATCTTGGAGAGACAGATACATTTTCTCATGTCTAACCCAGTTACCTTTTGAATTCACATTTTATGCTCCATTCTACTATAGCAACTCGACAGTTTTATAATTTCATTGTATTAATCATTTTTTTGAGAAAATTAAGTGCTCAAGAGTATAAAATTCAAATATTCTTATTTTTTTCTCCTATATATCTTTGTTTGCTGCTTCAGGAACTCTTCTTTCTCTGCTCTAGAGAAAAATATAACTTCTTTAATAAATAATTCTTTGCAAAGCATTTGATAGGAGACCATTTTGAGTTAGTGAACCCTGTAAAATTACAGGTTTATGAATGTTTTCCGTCCTGTTAATGAAATTCAAGGCTCCTTGAAAAATGACACTTTTCAAAATTAAAAAATACATCTTATATCAAAATATTATATCCGTCTCTCTCTTTCAAACACGCCAGGTTTAGGAGTCATACAGCTCAAGGTAAAGATGCCGCTCTCTGAGCCAGTTAGAGATTACAGGGAAGTGAGTTAGTTCTGGCATTTCATCAAAATGACTATAGCTTCCCTGCAAATGTGTAGAGTGTGGTCGATGGAAAGAGACACATTTAATTTGTTTTTATCCTCTAAGGCTCAGAAGAGACAAGCCAAAAAGCCTTAAACGCTTTTCCTATTTTTAAGATTGATTTGAATGCCATAAAATATGTAGTGTTCAGAGCTGTTTAGAGCACAGTGACGTCGGAGGCAAGTGAGGCTCTGACTCCCATCCCTAGATGAGATTTATTGTTTTGTTCTTTGAAACTGTGCACCCAACGGTACTCTAAACGCTAGCTCGGTTTGCCAATCTGTGGTCCACAGGTGAGCTCTCACTTTTAGATGTGTCTCTTTGGGACCACATTTTAAAATACGTAAGCCACAATTTTTAATTTTTCTTAAAACAGATCAGAAGCTCTGTCTGAACACAGATGCATACGCCCCACCTGGACTAACGGGCTGGAGCGGAGGAGGGCTGCTTCCTTTCAATGCTCTTCGTGCAAAGTTTTGTTTCCGTTACGCTGCCTGGACCCGTTGCCATTTAAGTTTGCAAAACTTGCTTTGGATCTGGGGCAGCTGCTACCCTATGCGGCACCAGATTATGATGTAGGAGAGGTGATTCCTTATAGAGAGCATAAACTGGATTTCAGTCTCCTCTCATTCCGTCAGCTGAATGGCCTTGTGCAGTAGCCAAGCTGCCCAAGCTTATCCGGAATATACACACAGAGCCAGCGGCATCGAGATAAAATGGGGCTTCTGCACTGATTTGGAGGTTGAGTGAGCAAAAGAGCATAGCTGGCTCAGCACAAGTCAATCATCATTATTTGGAAGAAAAGATAAAAGAACAAGACCTGGGAGGTCACTGCTTTGCTTTAAAGGGACAGCAGCATCGCTGATCCATACAAGACACCTCTGACTCCTGTCCTATAAGTGAAGCTTTCATAGATTCTCAATGTTACCTTTTTCAAAAGCTCAAATCCAGGAGCTTTCCTCGTGGCTCAGTGGTTAAGAATCCTCCTGCCAATGCAGAGGACATGGGTTCCAGCCCTGGTCTTGGAAGATCCATCATGCTGCGGAGCAACTAAGCCCGTGCACCACAACTACTGAGCCCGCAAGCCACAACTACTGAGCCCTTGCACCACAACTACTGAAGCCCGTGTGCCTAGAGCCCATACTCCACAACAAGAGAAGCCACTGCAGTGAGAAGCCCACACACGGCAACAAAGAGTAGCCCTGCTCGCCGCAACTAGAGAAAACCTGCGCTCAGCAACGAAGACCCAACGCAGCCAAAAATAAATAAATAAATAAATAAATAAATAAATAAGCTCAAACCCAGTTCCTTATTTTACAATTTGAACCTTTTTATGAGTGCCTGAGCCTCACGATGCTGGGAGTGGCATGCTGATGGTTTATGCTCCGTTTTTAAAGCCAGTTCTGAGTGGAGACATTTGAAAATCAAATTCATAAAACAAAGTTCATCTTGGCATGTTTAGGCATTTATAAATGTCATAGCTAGGGAAGGAGAGGACAGGCCTTTCCTTTTGCAATTGTGAGGCACAGCTGAGGAGTCCCCCCATGTGATGGCATCGTGGTGAAACCTTGCAACCTTCCCAGCTCTTCCCTAGTGGTTGCTTTCATGCAGAGCTTTGAGACAGGCTTGCAGGAGCAAACTTTGCCTGTGCTTTGCTTACTGACTGTTCTACACAAACACCTGGCATTGATCTAGCAAACAAAGGGGCACCTGTAAATACTGGAGATGATGTCCTGTGAAGGATAAACTTGTAGGGATATTTAGGGGAAAAAAAAAGAATTAAGCTGAGTTTTCTATGGTGACTAATCCATAAATGCTTTTAGAGAGAAAAGCTTAGTATTCAGGTGCCTGCAGAGAGGCACTGGGCAAAGTTCCTCATGTTCTACAGGCAGGGGATCTAGGCCAGTTATTTACAAGACCCTTTAGCTTGTACAGAGCATGAGAAATATTTGTAAGCCAGTGTTATTCTTGCAGCAGACACTCAGGACAGCAGGGAAGGAGTGGTCTGCATTTTGTTGAGGGTGTGTTATTCTCAGTAACCCTGGATTGGCTTTGCCTAAGATCATTGGCAAGAAGAAGGGAGAAAATGTAGGCAGAAAACAGTCCATCAGGTCTATGACGGTTCTGAACTGAACCCAGGGTCAGACAATCAGAGAGATGAATGACGTTCAAATGTTTACCGTTATTGGTTTTTCTTGGTGTTATTAGCCCCAGACTACTCAGAAGTAAACCCAACAAACTGGCAGTGCAGCTACCCAGGCCGGCCTCCCAGTGAGCCATGCCAGGGGTTTTCTGAGCCTCTGGGCTGGAGGATGCAGCTTGGGGAAGACGGACTGCAGAGTTTTCCATTTTAACACCCCTCCTACACTCCCCATTCAATATTTCATAGATTGGGGTTGACAAGCAAAGTTATCTGCAGAATGCAGTCAGATAGTCACATAGGATCCGTCAAGGTAATGACTCCCTTAGGAGTTTTTGGAAAAAGAATATTTCAAACCTGACATTTAAAAACACTGTAGGTTTCAGCCCGTCTACCATCCTCCGCGTTGCAGAGGCCAGGATCCAAATGCTATGCCATATGCTAAAATCCCACAGACACAAGAGAGAATTGAGGTGCATCTGACACTGCTGGAGCTCCCTCTTCAAACAGTCCTGGACGTCGCAGGCAGGGAGAAAGAGAACTCATTTTCTGTTAAATCAAGCATCCTCATCGAACCAGCTGGACATGCATTGCGTCGACATGTCAGGAGTGACGGAGCATTCTGCAGTGGTCGGGAGATACATAACTAGCAGGGAAAGCACGGAACATTCACTGCCTGGTGTTTGCCTGCCATGCAAAATTTTTCCATTTGAAACACTTCCTGAGTTTGGCTAGGTTTGGATGCTAACTTACGGTTAGAATATATATTTTAAAAACATACCTTTTCCCCTAGTGAAAATAATGGCTCTTCCTGGTACATCACTCCTACAGAGGGTGAAGCTGCGAATTAAATGTGTGTCTTGGTTCTCATGCCCCCTTAGGGTAGCTTACCTTCAGTATGGGGCATCCTCTTTCTCTGTGCTCACACCAACTCACGAGGGAAATTCTGAAATTCAGCATCAAAAAAATAGGTATCTCAGAGTCTCCATCTTGGTCCTCTCCCTTTGCTTGATTCATGTAGTTTTAGCACCATCCTTGTTAGGATTTCCCAAATCCATTTTTTTGCCTCTTGACTCTCAAAGTCTCTGCTCTCCAAGAACATATCCTGTAACTTTACCTGCGTGATTTTTCATACACTTCTCTTTTCTATGACTTCATTCAGCTTCTGTGAACTCATGACTGGATTACTCAGCTTTGTCCTTTTAAAATTTTTATTGAAATATAATTGACTTACAATGTTGTGTTAGTTTCTGGTATACAGCAAAGTGATTCAGTTATATATAAATGTGTGTATATTATATATATTCTTTTTTACATTATCTTCCATTATAGGTTATTACAAGATCTTGAGTAGAGTTCCCTGTGCTATACAGTAGGTCCTTGTTGTTTATCTATTTTATATATAGTAGCGTGTATGTGTTAATCTCAAACTCCTAATTCATTCCTCCACCCCCTCCCCTTTGGTAACTGTAAGTTTGTTTTCTATGTCTGTGAGTCTGTTTCTGTTTTGCAAATAAGTTCATTTGATGATTTTTTTAGTTTCCATATATAAGTGGTATCATATGATATTTTTCTCCTTCTGACTTACTTCACTTAGTACAATAATCTCTAGGTCCACACATGTTGCTGCAAATGGCATTATTTCATTCCTTTTTATGGCTGAGTAATATTCCATTGCATATATGTGCCACATCTTTATCCATTCATCTGTCCATGGACATTTAGGTTCCTTCCATGTCTTGGCTATTGTGAATAGTGCTGCTATGAACATTAGGGTGCATGTCTCTTTTCAAATTATGGTTTTCTCCAGATACATGCCAAGAAGTGGGATTGTTGAATAATGTGGTAGTTCTATTTTTAGTTTTAAGGGACCTCCATAATGTTCTCCATAGTGGCTGTATCAATTTACATTCCCACCAACAGTGTAGGAGGGTTCCCTTTTCTCCACACCCTCTCCAGCATTTATTATTTGTAGATTTTTTGATGATGGCCATTCTGACCAGTGTGAGGTGATATCTCATGGCATTTTAATTTGCATTTCTCTAATAATTAGTCATGTTGAGCATCTTTTCATGTGCCTGTTCGCCATCTGTATGTCTTCTTTGGAAAAATATCTGTTTAGATCTTCTGCCCATTTTTGATTGGGTTGTTTGTTTGTTTGTTTTTTGATACTGAGTTGTATGAGCAGTTTGTATATTTTATAGATTAAACCTTTGTTGGTCACATTGTTTGCAAATATTTTCTCCCATTCTGCGTGTTGTCTTTTTTTGTTTATGGTCAGCTGTTTTAAATGTATTCTTTATGTTCAAGGTTTTTACCTTTACTAGTCTATTTTTACTAGAGCCTAAGGTGTACAGCCGCTGTACTGATTCAAGGTATCATAGCACTTGACTATTGGGCACTTGTCATTGATCAGATCAAATAGAAATGCCTATTTTCAGACATCAAGTCATTTTAGCTTACTACTTTACTTTCTAACTACATGTGTTAGCTTTTGTATTGGTTGTCAGGATGTCCCCTTCAGGAAAGCCAACACTTCTGCTTTTCTCATGTGCCACTCCTGCTGACACTACACTCAAGTTTTCTTTTGTGTCTCAGAAAGCCTAGGAACTATTTCTGTTCTTCCATTTTTCTATCTCTCATTCTCCTCCCTTCTCTCTCCCACCAGCTCTCTCAATGCATATTTAAAGGTGGTGCTTTACAAAGAGATCATTAAGGAAAAGCTTGCAGTGGGTGAATAAAAAAAGGTCTCAAGAAGCTTATATACCAAAACACTTTTAGGCTACCTCTTGTCACAAAGTGTGTGATCGTACACTTGGATCCCTCCACACCATCTGCCACAGTAGACTCTCAGTTTGCTAATTTAAGATTTCACTCTTTTGTAGTTTCTTTTAAGAATCCATGGTCAAAACAAGGTTCTCAATTCAAAATCAAGCTATTATTACAGTGGGTGACGTAGTTTAAGGAAACGGTACCACACACCTAATCACTTTTAGTGGAAAGATAATTAAAGGAAGATGGTGTTTTAGGATAGAAGTTGAAAGATTGATATTTCATATAATTTCTCAGGGTCGGTGAACAGAGAGAGATCCAGTTGCCGCCTGAATGGCAGTAACTTCCAGCTGAGGGGTGCCTGTGTATTTGGGGACAGGGTTAGAATTCAGGCAATATTCAGGGAGGCTATCCAGAGGCACAGGCAAAGAATGCGTTTGCAAAGGATGCACGAAAAAAACAGGAGGGAACACCCACCTCAAAGGATTCGGAGGGGGCCTGGGAGGTGAGCTTGTGCTGTGCTTGAGGGGATATTTGGTCAGGTGGGGTGGTGGGCTTTTCCAGGACGCGAGTGATGCATACAAAGCAAAGTGGGGGAGGGCACTCGGGAACTGCACGAGGCAGGATGCCAGAACCAATGATTTTAAGGAGGACAGTGACTTGATCAGACTGGAGTTTCAGAAAAATCAATCTGGCAGCAAAGTAGACTGGATTAGTGAGTCTCTGACTATGTGCTGGAAGAATATAGTGTAATCGAAGCTGCTCAAACCAAATAACAGTGGTTTACTTAGTGGGAAAATTGGTAGTTTTCTCAACTATAAGATTTTCTCCCATATTTTCTTTTCATTTAAAAAAACTCTATTTTTTCTTGCCTACAAAAACCACAGATAACAAAAATGAATAAGACAAGTGGTATTGATTTGACAAAAATAAATAACTGTATTAACTGAAACATCCATTTATGCTCAGTTTTTTTTTCCATCAAGAGCAAACATTTACCATTTTATTTTTATTTATCATTTTTTTTACATCTTTATAAGAGTATAATTGCTTTACAATGGTGTGTTAGGTTCTGCTTTATAACAAAGTGAATCAGTTATACATATACATATGTTCCCATATCTCTTCCCTCTTGCATCTCCCTCCCTCCCACCCTCCCTATCCCACCCCTCTAGGTGGTCACAAAGCACCAAGCTGATCTCACTGGGCTATGTGGCTGCTTCCTACTAGCTATCTATTTTACGTTTGGTAGTGTATATATGTCCATGCCACTCTCTCACTTTGTCACAGCTTACCCTTCCCCCTCCCCATATCCTCAAGTCCATTCTCTAGTAGGTCTGTGTCTTTATTCCTGTCTTACCCCTAGGCTCTTCATGACATTTTTTTTTCTTAGATTCCATATATAAGTGTTAGCATACGGCATTTGTCTTTCTCTTTCTGACTTACTTTACTCTGTATGACAGACTCTAGGTCCATCCACCTCACTACAAATAACTCAATTTCGTTTCTTTTAATGGCTGAGTAATATTCCATTGTATATATATGCCACATCTTCTTTATCCATTCATCCGGTGATGGACACTTAGGTTGTTTCCATCTCCTGGCTATTATAAATAGAGCTGCAATGACCATTGTTCTACATGACTCTTTTTGAATTTTGGTTTTCTCAGGGTATATGCACAGTAGTGGGATTGCTGGGTCATATGGTAGCTCTATTTGTAGTTTTTTAAGGAACCTCCATAGTGTTCTCCATAGTGGCTGTACCAATTCACATTCCCACCAGCAGTGCAAGAGTGTTCCCTTTTCTCCACACCCTCTCCAGCATTTATTGTTTCTAGATTTTTTGATGATGGCCATTCTGACTGGTGTGAGATGATATCTCATTGTAGTTTTGATTTGCATTTCTCTAATGATGTTGTGCATTCTTTCATGTGTTTGTTGTCAGTCTGTATATCTTCTTTGCAGAAATGTCTATTTACGTCTTCTGCCCATTTTTGGATTGGGTTGTTTGTTTTTTTAATATTGAGCTGCATGAGCTGCTTGTAAACTTTGGAGATTAATCCTTTGTCAGTTGCTTCATTTGCAAATACTTTCTCCCATTCTGAGGGTTGTCTTTTGGTCTTGTTTATGGTTTCCTTTGCTGTGCAAAAGCTTTGAAGTTTCATTAGGTCCCATTTGTTTATTTTTGTTTTTATTTCCATTTCTCTAGGAGGTGGGTCAAAAAGGATCTTGTTCTGATTTATGTCATAGAGTGTTCTGCCTACGTTTTCCTCTAAGAGTTTGATAGTTTCTGGCCTTACATTTAGGTCTTTAATCCATTTTGAGCTTATTTTTGTGTATTGTGTTAGGGAGTGTCCTAATCTCATACTTTTCCATGTAGCTGTCCAGTTTTCTCAGCACCACTTACTGAAGAGGCTGTTCTTTCTCCACTGTACATGCCTGCCTCCTTTATCAAAGATAAGGTGACCATATGTGCGTGGGTTTATCTCTGGGCTTTCTATCCTGTTCCATTGATTTACATTTCTGTTTTTGTGCCAGTACCATACTGTCTTGATTACTGTAGCTTGTAGTATAGTCTGAAGTCAGGGAGCCTGATTCCTCCAACTCCGTTTTTCGTTCTCAAGATTGCTTTGGCTATCCAGGGGCTTTTGTGTTTCCATACAAATTGTGAAAATTTTGGTTCTAGTTCTGTGAACAATGCCAGTGGTAGTTTGATAGGGATTGCATTGAATCTGTAGATTGCTTTGAGTAGTAGAGTCATTTTCACAATGTTGATTCTTCCAATCCAAGAACATGGTATATCTCTCCATCTATTTGTATCATCTTTAATTTCTTTCATCAGTGTCTTATAGTTTTCTGCATGCAGGTCTTTTGTCTCCTTAGGTAGGTTTATTCCTACATGTTTTATTCTTTTTGTTGCAATGGTAAATGGGGGTGTTTTCTTGGTTTCACTTTCAGATTTTTCATCATTAGTGTATAGGAATGCCAGAGATTTCTGTGCATTAATTTTGTATCCTGCTACTTTACCAAATTCATTGATTAGCTCTAGTAGTTTTCTGGTAGCATCTTTAGGATTCTCTATGTATAGTATCATGTCCTCTGCAAACAGTGACTGCTTTACTTCTTTTCCAATTTGGATACTTTTTATTTCCTTTTCTTCTCTGATTGCTGTGGCTAAAACTTCCAAACCTATGTTGAATAAGAGTGGTGAGAGTGGGCAACCTTGTCTTGTTCCTGATCTTAGTGGAAATGCTTTCAGTTTTTCACCATTGAGGACGATGTTGGCTGTGGGTTTTTCATATATGGCCTTTATTATGTTGAGGAAAGTTCCCCCTATGCCTACTCTCTGGTGGGTTTTTATCATAAATGGGTGTTGAATTTTGTCGAAAGCTTTCTCTGCATCTATTGAGATGACCATATGGTTTTTCTCCTTCAATTTGTTAATATGGTGTATCACATTGATTGATTTGCATATATTGAAGAATCCTTGCATTCCTGAAAGAAACCTCACCTGATCGTGGTGTATGAGCCTCTTAATGTGCTGTTGGATTCTACTTGCTAATATTTTGTTGAGGATGTTTGCATCTATGTTCATCAGTGATATTGGCCTGTAGTTTTCTTTCTTTGCGACATCTTTGTCTGGTTTTGGTATCAGGGTGATGGTGGCCTTATAGAATGAGTTTGAGAGTGTTCCTTCCTCTGCTATATTTTGGACGAGTTTGAGAAGGATAGGTGTTAGCTCTTCTCTAAATGTTTGATAGAATTCGCCTGTGAAGCCATCTGGTCCTGGGCTTTTGTTTGTTGGAAGATTTTTAATCACAGTTTCAATTTCAGTGCTTGTGATTGGTCTGTTCATATTTTCTATTTCTTCCTGATTCAGTCTTGGCAGGTTGTGCATTTCTAAGATGTTGTCCATTTCTTCCAGTTTGTCCATTTTATTGGCATACAGTTTCTTGTAGTAATCTCTCATGATCTTTTGTATTTCTGCAGTGTCAGTTTTTACTTCTCCTTTTTCATTACTAATTCTATTGATTTGAGTCTTCTCCCTTTTTTTCTTGATGAGTCTGGCTAATGGTTTATCAATTTTGTTTATCTTCTCAAAGAATCATCTTTTAGTTTTATTGATCTTTGCTATTGTTTCCTTCATTTCTTTTCCATTTATTTCTGATGTGATCTTTATGATTTCTTTCCTTCTGCTAGCTTTGGGTTTTTTTTGTTCTTCTTTCTCTAATTGCTTTAGCTGCAAAGTTAGGTTGTTTATTCGAGATGTTTCCTGTTTCTTAAGGTAGGATTGTATTGCTTTAAATTCCTTCTTAGAACTGCTTTTGTTGCATCCCATATGTTTTTGGTCATCGTGTCTCCATTGTCATTTGTTTATAGGTATTTTTTGATTTCCCCTTTGATTTCTTCAGTGATCACTTCGGTATTAAGTAGTGTATTGTTTAGCCTCCATGTGTTTGTATTTTTTACAGATCTTTTCCTGTAATTAATATCTAGTCTCATAACATTGTGGTCGGAAAAGATACTTGACACAATTTCAATGTTCTTAAATTTACCAAGGCTTGATTTGTGACCCAAGATATGGTCTATCCTGGAGAATTTTCCATGAGCACTTGAGAAAAATGTGTATTCTGTTGTTTTTCGATGGAATGTCCTATAAATATCAATTAAGCCCATCTTGTTTAATGTATCATTTAAAGCTTGTGTTCCCTTATTTATTTTCATTTTGGATGATATTTCCATTGGTGAAAGTGGGGTGTTAAAGTCCCCTACTATGAATGTGTTACTGTCCATTTCCCCTTTTATGGCAAATATGGTTAGTATTTGCCTTATGTATTGAGGTGCTCCTATGTTGGGTGCATAAATATTTACAATTGTTATATCTTCTTCTTGGATCGATCCCTTGATCATTATGTAGTGTCCTTTGTGTCTTCTAATAGTCTTTATTTTAAAGTCTATTTTATCTGATATGAGAATTGCTACTCCAGCTTTCTTTTGGTTTCCATTTGTATGGAATATCTTTTTCCATCCCCTCACTTTCAGTCCATATGTGTCTGTAGGTCTGAAGTAGGTCTCTTGTAGACAGAATATATATGGGTCTTGTTTATCTATCCATTCAGCCAGTCTACATCTTTTCGTTGGAGCATTTAATCCATTCACATTTAAGGTAATTATCGAAATGTATGTTCCTTTTCCCATTTTCTTAATTGTTTTGGGTTTGTTATTGTAGGTCTTTTCCTTCTCCTGTGTTTCCTGCCTAGAGAAGTACCTTTAGCGTTTGTTGTAAAGCTGGTTTGGTGCTGCTGAATTCTCTTAGCTTTTGCTTGTCTGTAAAGGTTTTAATTTCTCCATCAAATCTGAATGAGATCCTTGCTGGGTAGAGTAATCTTGGTTGCAGGTTTTTCTCCTTTATCACTTTAAATATGTCCTGCCACTCCCTTCTGGCTTGCAGAGTTTCTGCTGAAAGATCAGCTGTAAACCTTATGGGGACTCCCTTGTGTGTTATTTGTTGTTTTTCCCTTGCTGCTTTCAGTATTTTTTCTTTGCATTTAAGTTTTGATAGTTCGATTAATATGTGTCTTGGCCTGTTTCACCTTGGATTTATCCTGTATGGGACTCTCTGTGCTTCCTGGACTTGATAAACTATTTCCTTTCCCATATTAGGCAAGTTTTCAACTATAATCTCTTCAAATATTTTCTCAGTCCCTTTCTTTTTCTCTTCTTCTTCTGGGACCCCTAAAATAAGGCTGCAGCAGCAGCTTTAGCGTCTCATGCCCGCCTCTGCGTGTAGGTCGCCTGAGGGCGTCTGTTCTTCGCTCCGACAGGACGGGGTTAAAGGAGCCGCTGACTCGGGGGCTCTGGCTCACTCAGGCCGGGGGGGGGGGGGGGGAGGGAGGGGCGCGGAGGGCGGGGCGGGCCTGCGGCGTCAGAGGCGGCGTGACGTTGCGCCAGCGTGAGGCGCGCTGTGCGTTCTCCCGGGGAAGTTGTCCCTGGATCCCGGGACCCTGGCAGTGGCGGGCTGCACAGGCTCCCGGGAGGGGTGTGGACAGTGACCTGTGCTCGCACACAGGCCCCTTGGTGGCGGCAGCAGCAGCCTTAGCGTCTCATGCCCGTCTCTGGGGTCCGCGCTTTTAGCTGCGGCTCGCGCCCGTCTCTGGAGCTCCTTTAAGCAGCGCTCTGAATCCCCTCTCCTCGCGCACCAGGAAACAAAGAGGGAAGAAAAAGTCTCTTGCCTCTTCGGCAGGTCCAGACTCTTTCCCGGACTCCCTCCCGGCTAGCCGTGGCGCACTAGCCCCTGCAGGCTGTGTTCACGCCGCCAACCCCAGTCCTCTCCCTGCGCTCCGACCGAAGCCGGAGCCTCAGCTCGCAGCCCCGCCCGCCCCGGCGGGGGAGCAGACAAGCCTCTCGGGCTGGTGAGTGCTGGTCGGCACCGATCCTCTGCGGGAATCTCTGCGCTTTGCCCTCCGCAGCCCTGTGGCTGCGCTCTCCTCCGCGGCGCCGAAGCTCCCCCCTCCGCCACCCGCCGTTTCCGCCCGCGAAGGGGCTCCTGGTGTGTGGAAACCATTCCTCCTTCACAGCTCCCTCCCAGAGAGGCAGGTCCCATGCCGATTCTTTTCTCTCTGTTTTTTCTTTTTCCTTTTGCCCTACCCAGGTACGTGCGGGGTTTCTTGCCGTTTGGGAGGTCTGAGGTCCTCTGCCAGCGTTCAGTAGGTGTTCTGTAGGAGTTGTTCCGCGTGTAGATGTATTTCTGGTGTATCTGTGGGGAGGAAGGTGATCTCCGTCGCCTACTTTTCCGCCATCTTCCCCTCACAATCCCTATGCTAACTTTTAACTTAAGTTTTTACAAACATACTGTCAGTTTTTTAAAAATTTTATTTATTCATTTGTTTGTTTAATGGAAAGCAATTTTATTTCAAATGGTGTTTTTTTTAATTGAGGTATAATTGACATATAACTTTATAGTATATAATATAATGTACAGGTGTACAACATAATGATTCAGTGTTTGTATCTATTGCCAAATGATCTGTTGTTGTGTTTTCATATTTTATGAGTTAAAATAGTATACTTTTTCTTATAAAAAATTCCCTAGTTTATATGCTGAAATAAATCTGTTTCATGAGATCCATGAAATAAGAAATAGCATCCAATGTTGTGTTAATTTCTGCTGTACAGAAAAGTGATTCAGTTATGCATATATATATATATTATTTTTCATATTCGTTTCCATGATGGTTTATCACAGGATATTGAATGTAGCTCCCTGTCTGTACAGTAGGACCTTGGTGGTTATCCATCCTATATGCACTAGTTTGCATCTGCTAACCCCAAACTCTCAATACTTCCCTCCCCATCCCCTCCCACTTGGCAGCCACCAGTCTGTTCTCTATGTCTGTGAGTCTGTTTCTGTTTCGTAGATAAGTTCATCTGTGTCATATTTTAGATTCCACATATAAGTGATATCATATGGTATTTGTCTTTCAACTATACTTCAATACAATAAAGTAAAAACGAAAACAAAAGAGCATCCAGATTCCCTCAGCCCAAATGAGATTCTCTTGGTCTCTCGGCATCTCCCTCGCTTTGCTCCCAGCTCCAGTCCCAGGAGGTGGTGTCTTCAAGTCACCTCGCAGGTGTCTCAGCTCCAAGCTCACGTGTCCCCTGCCTCCGCCCTCTTGGAGGCACCAGCTAAGATAAGAGCAGCTCTCAGGAAGAGGAAGGCATGGAGTGAGTCTGCTTCCTACCCACCCTGAGGGCTGGATGCCGAGGGCGCCGGCGGGTTCCACGGTGGGTCCCGGGCGGATCCAGCTGTGTTGGGTCAGCATCCCCCCTTAATAATTCTGCACGGGTCTGACCCTCCTGCCCTCACTCGTGCTCCCCAATAAACTACCTGAACACAAATTGTGTCTCAGCCTCCACTCGTGAGGATAAACCCTCTCCCTTAAGGATGATCTCTCTTTTGCACTGAATATGCGAACCATTAGGGGAAGGAAATAGTCCCAGACGGGCAAGGGAACCTTTCAGAAGGCTGTTGCCATGATCAGGACAAATATGATGAGGGGACTGGTCTTACCTAATGTAACACCAGCTGGGATGGAACACATGCACTGGTCACAGCGAGACCAATAATGTCATGTTTGTGCTTTTTCAGATTCACACATCGTGAACATTTTAGGGTTTTTGTCGTTGTTGTTTTACAATTCTCTCTCTTTTTCTTTGCCCATGATTCTGTTTTTTAACATCTAAAACAGGTCAAAGCAAGTTCTGGTGTTGGCATTCTGGTTAACGGTGACCTTTAGGGAGCAGTGGGTGGTTTACTGACCGGAGGAGGCATGACCCCAATCGCATTTTAATATCTGTATTTATGCAAAGTATGGAGGGCAGGGATTATTTTCATCTTAGATGTGAGGAAACTGAGTCATGCAAAGGGTGAGTGGTTTTTTAAGGTCAAATAGCAAGCCAGGGATAGACCTGACAAAGACTTTGCCACAGATCCTAAAAAAGAAATATATTTTTTTCTATGAACCTACCAAAACTAAGCTACTTTCTAATTGCTTAGCTGAAGTTTGTGTGTGGTAGACTCTGAAAGAGGTCACTAAATAATACCAGCTTCCCCACTGGAGTTCTGAACCAAGTAAGAACCGCAGATGTAGAGAACGGACTTGAGGACACGGGGAAGGGGAAGAAGGGGAAGATGGGACGAAGTGAGAGAGTGGCATGGACACATATACACTACCAAACGTAAAATAGATAGCTAGTGGGAAGCAGCCGCATAGCACAGGGAGGTCAGCTTGGTGCTTTGTGACCACCTAGAGGGGTGGGATAGGGAGGGTGGGAGGGAGGGAGACACAAGAGGGAGGAGATATGGGGATGTAGGTATATGTATAGCTGATTCACTTCGTTATACAGCAGAAAGCAACACAACAATGTAAAGCAATTATACTCCATGTTAAAAAAGAAAGAAAAAGAAATAAGCTAGAGAATTGGCAGATGCAAG
Source organism: Leucopleurus acutus (assembly GCF_964270905.1). Lineage (NCBI taxonomy): Eukaryota > Metazoa > Chordata > Mammalia > Artiodactyla > Delphinidae > Leucopleurus > Leucopleurus acutus. Next base: position 155,225,873 of record NC_139146.1, read on the forward strand.
CCAAAATATCTCTATTTCTGATGAAGCTGAAATTCATGAGTGTAGGTTTATTCGTTTAACTCCAGAACTAGAAAGACCTGACCACTTAATAGCCCTAGCTGAACGCCAGCTGGTCTGTGTGGAAAGGAAAGAGGGAGGGTCTGAGCATCACACCCCAAGATTCTCTTTCAAAAGCTCATTAATAAGATTAAGACAGAATGTTCCCTGCCCCCTACTGCTGGCTAGACTCTTAGAAACTAAAGTATTTCTTATATAAAATCAAGTATTTTTCCGTTTTTGATAAATCATAATATTTGATGGTAAAGTGTGAATCATCTAATAGGAACGAATTAAAAACTTCAGGCTGTGAGTTGCATCAAGATGTTTATGTGCTGCTTTTTATTGCATTATGCTATTAGAAGAGGTAATCTAATATCTGACTCTAATATCAGATAATCTAATATCTGTGTGACTCTCTCTTTTGCCTACGTAGAAATATTTACCTCCTACGTCAAACCTCTGCATCCCTACAATTCCTGTTTCCAAGAGAAGCAGATGTCTCTCTTACCATAACCTGAATCTCATTCTCTCCCAATGGTAGAAGCTTTGTTCATCAATTGTTGGTTTTTGACAAAAAGACACATTTAAAGTTTTCCCATCTTAAATAAACAAGCAACACACACACACACACACACACACACAATTATTGACCAACATGTTTATCTACCCATCCTCTTTCTTGTCTCCTTTGCGGGAAAGCTGCTAAAAAGACAGGTCAGTCTAAAGTTACACATTCCTACTTAATTCTGGCTTTTTTCACTACCCAACAAGTACACACTTTACTTCTTAAACTAACCCCTGACTGTTTTCCTTACTGTTTCTCAACTTTGCTTCACAGCCCCGAGTAAGGACTGACTTCCCAGACGTTCCATGCTGGGTCATGCCTTCGTACCTTTGCACGTGGAGATCCTTCTCTACCTAGTGTAGTCTCACCTTTAAAAGAAGAGTCACCCTAAGCTACATGTACTGGTTTACATTCCTTTCTCAGCCAAGTGACTGACTCACATGTGTGCCCCTTTAGAACTCTCTCTATGATTTCTATACTTTTACATCTGTTAATTCTGTCTTGTTGAATCTGCCACGTGAACTTGGGAAAAATGTGTATTCTGCTGTCCTGGAATGAAGTGGTCCATTAATGTCCAGTGATGGATGGTGTTGTTGAGGTCAGCTGTGTCCTCACTGATTTTCTTCCTGCTGAATCTGTCCATTGCTGAGAGAGGGGTGTTAGAAATTCTTCAACTATATAGTGGATTCATCTATTTCAGCCTGCATTTCTATCAGTTTTTGCTTCATGTATTTTGATGCTCTGTTGTGAGGCATATATATGTTAAGGATTTCTCTGTCCTGTTGGAGAACTGACCCCTTTATCACTACCTCATGCCACTCTTTATCCCTGACAACTTTCCGTGCTTTGAAGCCTCTTCAGTTTTCTGTCGATTAATATTATCATGGTATATTTTCCTCCAGCCATTTACTTTTAGTCTCTATGTGTCTTTACATATAAATTGGTTTCTTGCAGCAACTTAAAGTTGGGTCTCACGTTTTGACTCTGATAATCTCTGTCTTTTTTTTTTTTTTTTTTTTGCGGTACGCGGACCTCTCACTGTTGTGGCCTTTCCCGTCGCGGAGCACAGGCTCCGGACGCACAGGCTCGGCGGCCATGGCTCACGGGCCCAGCCGCTCCGCGGCATGTGGGATCTTCCCGGACCAGGGCACGAACCCGTGTCCCCTGCATTGGCAGGTGGACTCTCAACCACTGCGCCACCAGGGAAGCCCCTAATCTCTGTCTTTTAATTGGTGCATTTAGACCACTGACATTCAAAGTGATTATTGTTATAGTTGGATTTACATCTACCATATTTGTTACTGCTTTCTATTTGTTGCCCTTACTCTTTGTTTCTACATTTGTCTACCTTTTTTTGTGCTTTTTGAGCATTTTATATGAGTACATTTTCTCTTCTTTCTTAGCTTAATCACTTATAGTTCTCTTTTAGTGGTTGCCCTAGAATGCAGTATACATTTATAACTAATCCAAGTCCATTTTTAAATAACACTGTATCAAGTGTTGCTATGAATAACACTATGCTAAGTTTGAGGACCTTAAAATGACAAAATAATGGTGATTCTTCTCTCCCATCCCTGGTATCATTGCAGTCACCGATTTCCACTCATATAAGCATACACAATTGAATATATTGTTGTCATTACTACTTTGAACAAACTATTATCTGTTAGATCAATTAAGAAAAAATAAAAGCTTTCCTTTTACCTTCACTTTTATTTCTCAGATGCTTTTCTTTTCTTTATGTAGCTGTTAGTTTCTGACCTATATCATTTTACTTCTCTCTGAAGAACCTCTTTTAACATTTCTTGCAAGGCAGATCTACTGGCGACAAGTTCTCTCAGTTTTTGTTTGTCAATTTTTATTTTCCCTTCACTTTTAAAGGTTAATTACACTGGATGCAGAATTCTGGGTTGCTGGGCTTTTCTCAGTGCTTTAAATATTTCACTCCACTCCCTTCTTGCTTGCATGGTTCCTAAGGCAAACTTGGATGTAATTATTATCTTTGCCCCTCTCTATGTAAAGTGGTTTTCCCTCTGATTTCTTTCAGGATCTTTCTTTAGCTTTAATTCTCTGTAGTCTGAAAATGGCATGCCCAGGTATAGTTTTGTTTTGTTTTGTTTTGATATTTGTCCTGTTTGGCATTCTCTGAGCTTCCTGGATCTGTGGTTTGGTTCCTGACTTTATTTTGGGGAAATTTTGTCATTATTTTTCAAACATTTCTTCAGTTCCTTTCTCTCTTCTTTTGGAAGATCCTTTATGCTTATGATATACCTTTTGTACTTGTCCCATAGTTCTCAGATATTCTGGTTTTTTTTTTTTTCGAGTCATTTTTCTCTTTGTTCGTTTTGAGGATTCCTTTCACATATCCTCGAGCTCAGAGATTCTCTCCTCAGCCATGTCCTGTGTCCTAATGAGCCCATTGGAGGCATTTAACATTTTTGTTACAGTGTTTTTGATCTCTAGCATTTCTTACTGGTTCCTTCTTAGTATTTCCATCTCTCTCCCTACATCACATGTATCTTCTTGCATGCTGTCTACTTTACCCATTAGCATCTTTAGCATATTAACCACTGTTATTTTAATTACCTGGTCCAATAATTCCAACATCCCTGCCTTATCTGAGTCTGGTTCTGATGCTTACTCTATCCCTTCAAATTGTATATATTTTTTTGCCTTTTGGTATGCTCTGTAATTTTTCCTGATAGCTGGACTTAATGTACTCAGTGGAGGGAGCTTCTATAAACAGACCTTTAGTTTTTTGGGGGGTGAGATGTGGAGAGAGTAAATAAATTGAAGGTTAAAATAAAGCTGCTTTTTCCTTCAAAAATGGATTTGAAAAAACTGGGTAAATTTGATGTATGTAAAGAGATATGGTTTAAGAGATAAAGAAAATTATGAAGCAAGGGAGAAAAAGTCTTAGGATCTATTAAAATGATAAAGTGCCGATGGAATGTTATGATTGTCTTGTGGGAAAATGAAGAAAAATAAACACAGAGTTTCTACAATAACTTCATCAGTTTGATAAGCAAAACATTCTTTCCATAATATAGTTAAGAATTCTCTTCTGAAACTATTTTAAAGATTTTTTGAGAGATATTTTGCTATAGGGAAATGAACACAGATTTTTGAGGAGACTTTTATTCAGCCCCCTAACTTACTAATTGTATCAGTTTGGGCAAACTATATTTTTCTCCCTAAACTGATTTCTAGATATAGCAATACATGTGCTAATTGATAATTAGTAAATTGCAGTTACTTTAGAACATTGTATACTACAAGTACTTATGATAGCATTAACACACACACACACACACACACACACACACACACACACACACTTGTGGATGCTTCCCATTTGTGTCTCCAGTTTGGTCCTTTCCCTGAGGTCCAAGACAGTAGTACCGACTCCCTAACGATTCCAGTCATCAGGAAATGAGCATGCCTAGAAGCAAACTCTGTTGCCCTCTGCAATTTGAAACATCAAGTTCATAGCCGGATACATTTTATCAGTGAATCAGGTCTGAGCATCTGTGAGTTTGAGACTAAAAACTAGCGTGAAAATAGAGGACAAGCATTGTGTAAACAATTAATAATGCAGGTGTAAGTCGAGCTGGAGAACGAAGGTGTAGAATTTTTGGCTGTGGAAGAGTTGGGAGTGTCGGCACGTGCATGTGATGCGTGCGTTGGCAAGTTAGCCGAAGCACAGGCACGGTAACAACCATTAGCTGAAGTCTGGCTTTTACTGACCCAAGTTGCTATTTGATCAAATTACTGTTTGCAGTGCTCTTTATTTAAGAACATCTTAATATCAAGCATTAAGTGTTTTGAGTGTTAGTATAAAAGGAACACCTGGTAACCCTCTGTGAACCACTCTTGCTTGTGTCAGTTGTCTGGCTGGGTCTCAGTGCAATGGTGATTGGGGTGATAATAGTAGCATTCTTGTCCTACTTCTTATTCAAATGGGAGTACTTTTAACATCAGCATTTAGAAGATATTCATTGCAGTGATTTTTTATGTGTCTATTACCTTTATCAAGTCAACCATTATCTTTGTAAAAAACTACTTATTTATCAAAAATTCACCTACCTACACTGGAAAAATGTAGCAGATAAAACAATTTTTTTCAATAACACAAGTTTTTTCAATAACAGAAAGTGGAATGAATATTTTTCTTATTGAAACACTTATGTAATCACTGCCTAAGAGACTAAAATGAGATGAATTCATGATTCATCTGCAACACATAAACTAGTAAGAAAAATGCCTTTGGTTTAAAAAGGGTGAACATTTTTGATGAGAAAAGGCATAAGCCCCTGAAATAAAATATTTTGCAATTTTAATTAGAGTTCTATCACAGTAAATCTTTTAGTTGCCATTTTCATATTTGCATATATATTTCAGGCTTATGAATATATTCAGAATAATCCCTCAAAGAATCTTACAGTCTGAATAAGGCTTTCATATTTACGACCCCAGATTACTTAAATATTAATTAACTCTAAGATTAAATATAGCAACATCATACGGTTATTCTTGACAAAAAACTAAATTCAGTTAAATTCAAGTTTATATTGTTAATTCTTGTCTGAAATTTATCCTCCCTCTTAGAAAAACTTTATATTATACAAATATAATTTAGTTTTTAATTTATTAAAATTATTTACATAACTAAAGTAATTTAAAGTATTTTAAATTTAAAATATTATCATAAGAAAATTAAAATTAATCTGACACTTCTTTACTCTGTCACCTTGGATAAATTAATCGACCTTTTGGTGCTTCAGTTTTCTTTTCTGTAAAATGGAGATATTGATAATGCCCCACTCAAGGAGAGGTATTGTGAGAATTTCAATGTGTTAGTATAGCAAAAACTCTTGGAACCATGCCAGACATATGGCAGACATTCTGTACACTTTGATTCTCATAGCTGTCATCATCGTTGCCATAATGTCTTGAAATAGCTGATAAATCATGATTATTCTAGTATCTCAACTATAGTTTCTATTAAAGTTTTAATGAAACATCATATACGGTTGTCATAGAAACAACAATTTGAATTTGTTGCCTTCAATGAGGAAAATTTCAAGCATTATTATTTTTTTTTACAGTTAAAAATAAAACAAGGGAGCCACATGGGACAAGAGATTTCCTAACAAGACTAGAATGGCATCTGGTGTCTTTACCAGCTGTGACTCCATAATACCTAAGGTAAGCACACTCACATTCCTATACGCTTCATGACTGGCGACCCTATTATTTATCCTCTGCTAGGCTTCTTGTGGGAAAAATGCTCAAGTTCTCATTGCCATAACAACGGGCTAGTCTCCCTAAAACAAGATATGCTCTGAGTCAAAGTAAAATTGTTTCCATGGTAACTGCTACATATTTAAGTATGGCAGCCTGGTTTTTAATCAGTAAAATTGTCCTTTGTCAAAAAGCAAGCACATATTGTTACTAAAATAATTATGTATATTTTGGGGGTACGGCTAATGAACAAAGTAAACTAGATTCTCTCAAAAATAAAAAACAAAATTGATTAACCCTTTTCAATAGTTACAGTTTCTTGTTCATGAAATAAAAATCTGTACCATATATACATGAGTCAATCCATAGCATATCTGTATATTGAATATAAAATGCTTCTATTTCTTACATTTTGACCACATTTAAATAAAATACAATCCTCATCACTGAAAACGAAAATGTCCGTGATCCAAATCTCTTTCATCCTTTACTTCTCTTTCATAAACAATAATGTCCAACCATGTTGAATATGCCTTAAGTCTCATACTGATTTCTTTTATCCTATTTTGTTTCAGATAATTTCTTAATGCAGTAAGGGAAATAAACATTACTTTCCCATCAAATAAAGCAGATCCACTGGTTATTCCCTTCATTCTCATGTACTTACTTTCCTTTTCTTTTTCTTTCTTTCTTTCTTTCCTTTTCTTTCTTTCTTTCTCTTCCTTCCTTCCTCTTTCTTCCTTCCTTTCTTCCTTCCTCCCTTCCTTCCTTCCTTCCTTCCTTCCTTCCTTCCTTTCTTTTTTCTTTCTTTCTTTCTTCCCTCTCCCTCCCCACTCCCTCTTCTTCTTCTCCTTCACTTGCTTTCTGATGGTTCTTAATGTGGGAGTGGAAAGGGTGAAGCTGTGGCTAACCTTCTGGGAATTGAGATTGGGGGTGGTTGCCATAGTTACATCATCTGTCAGGTAGAAAACAAATGGAAGACAGTCTCATTTAAATTATATTCTAGAGAACTCTAATTTCTCATGTATCATTGTGGCCATGGCCAGATTCTTTGTATTTAGATAGACTGGATTAAAATCCTGCTCTGTGGTTTTTTTAGCTGTATGATTTTGGGCTTAAATTTCCTCATTCATAAAATGAAGTTAAAATGCTTGCATCATGGGTCATTGCAGGAATTAGATGCAACAGTGCATGCAGAAGCCTTAACACACACAACATGCCAAGTGCGTAGAATGCACTGCATTGCTAATAGCAGCTGTTATTTTTATCATTATCTTCAGTCTGACCCGAATACTAACAGAGAGTGGAAAAGGTACTAGTATTAGCATATATACAGCTTCTCAACAGTAAGTTTTGTTTCATGTTTTAATATTATTTTTAAAATATAAAGATTTATATAACATATAATTATATAATATACATTATATGGTAATATAATAAAAGAATTTTTCAGCAGTCTGAGATCAAAATTAAAATACTTGAGGTAATTTAAGTTTATCTTAATGACTCATGCCTTTTCATTTTAAGACAAACTGAGTCCATATTTAACTTTTCTTTCACAATACCAAAGGCATCCAGCAGATCAGGTACCTTCAGACTGAGATAAGTCTCAGATTTTCTAGGACAGTCTTGAATTTAAGTATCCTGTTTCATTGTTCCCATAGGTATAGCTGTACCTGTCAGGCACTGTGTCCTGATTTGGGGGTAAAATATATTGTCAGTATAAATGCAAGACTTGAACTATCCCTGACTTTGACAGGTAATTGCAGTCGAGATTCCAGGGCTCAGAGAGCAGACGGCATCTCAGCAGGGTCACTGTGCTGCCACAAAACTTGCTGGCATAGTCCCATGACGCCCGCCTACCTGACAAGAAGCTTCAGAGGACAGCAGGAGACTGTTCACCTTTTTGTTAGTTTCTACGAAAAGGGCAAAAAGGTAGGTCATCAACGACTTAAGTAATTGAAAGCCCAATCTCAGTTATATGGTTCAGTATTTTTTAATTATATAAAGTATAGTTGAAGTATAGTTGATTTACAATGTTGTGTTAGTTTCAGGTGTACAGCAAAGTGATTCAGATATATATATATGTGTGTGTGTGTGTGTGTGTGTATTCTTTTCAGGTTTTTTTCCATATGGTGGTTATTACATTAAAAGATTATTACAAGATATTGAATATAGTTCCCTGTGTTATACAGTAGGTCCTTGTTGTTTATCTATTTTATATTATATATAGTAGTGTGTGATTAACAGATACACACTACTGTGTATGGTTCAATTTTAACACCTACTATTAAGTCTGGATTGCAAATCATTTCAGCGATTGCAGTGTAAAATAGCATAAAGGATGGCCCTCTCTCTGTGATTTGCTGCTTATCCTGAGAGAAGAATGAAAAATCAGAACCATCAGTCCTTTCTGATCTCCTGGTTGAAATCTAAATCTCTCATTTCACTGCCCATGTAAGAAATATGCCAAGGAGAGTTGAGACCACATTCCTTCTTCTTCTGAATCCTGAGCTTCTCACTTTCAAGGAATCTTCCATTTCTCACCTCTCTTCCAACTCTGTTTTTGGAAAATTATTTGAGATTTATCTGTATGTCAAGGTTTTCAAGAGATTTGCAGGGGCCTTCCCTGGTGGCGCAGTGGTTGGGAGTCCGCCTGCCGATGCGGGGGACACAGGTTCGTGCCCCGGTCCGGGAAGATCCTATAAGCTGTGGAGCGGCTGGGCCTGTGAGCCGTAGCCGCTGGACCTGTGCGTCTGGAGCCTGTGCTCCGTAGCAGGAGAGGCCGCAGCAGTGAGAGGCCTGCGTACCGGAAAAAAAAAAAAAGAGTTTTGCAGGAAGATGAGGTAAAGAACAGATAAGATCAAAGGTGCTTGACATTTTAGCGTAGAAAAGAAAGCATTTGGACAGAGAAAGACTTTGTGACCTGGAAGGAAAGTCAGAGTTCTTGGGTATGCATAGATAGATTACAGGAGAACATGTGAAATAAGTCTTCAGTCAGTAAAACAAGTTACCTGGTGTATTCGTTTAGGGCCGCAGTAACAGCTTACCACAAACTTCAAGACTTAAAACAATAGAAATCTACCGTCTCACAGTGCTGGAAGCTAAAATTCTGAAATCGAGGCAGTAGCAGGACCACGCCCTCTAAGAAGCTTCTATGGGAGGACCTGTCCTGGCCTCCTCTTAGCCTCTGATGATGATGGTGATGCTTGGCCTTTCCTTGGCTTGAGGAGACATCATTCCAGTCCCTGCCTCTGTGTTCATATGGACTTGTCTGTGCTGCTTCTTTTCTTATAAGGACACCGGTGGCGTTGGATTAGGGCCACCCTAATCCAGTCTAACTTCATCTTAATTAGTTACATCTGCAAACAGCCCTATGTCCAAATGAGGTCGCATTCTGAGGTTCTGGGAGGGTAAAGAATTTGGTGCGGGGGAACTATACAGCTCAGGATGTCTGATTTTCTTTTCCCTATCACCACATCTTACCCCCATGGTAAAATTTTGCAAAGACCTGGAGATGTTTGCAGAGTACAAGTCGAAGACCGGGACTTAGCCTGCATCAGAGAGTGATGTGCAGAGAGAAGGACAACTCCCATTGTTTTCTTACTCTTTCAAGATTCATTTGGACTGCAAACATATAGAACCACAGTGTGACTGTGTAACGGTGGACTGGCTGTCAGACTTGGTAGATGAACAGAAATAAATACAGTTACCTCCAAGAAGCTCAATTCTATTTCACAAGATGCATGATGAGTGGAAGCAGCGCGGGCTTGAAGTAGAGACTCAGTTTAGGGTTCTGGTTGGCAAGTTGCTTGTCTAAGAATTTTCATGGATAAATAAGGATACGATTTACCTCATTGAATTATTGTGAATATGAAGTAGATTACATTCAGGCAAGGCATCCAGTCCAGCAATCCCCATGGTAGTTCCTTTCCCCTTCTTTTTATATGATCGTATTGATGCACTGGTGGGCTCCAATGTCAGAGTCTCTGCCTCTTGCTAAGTTGACTTTTACATGAATCCAGTCCAGCTCAGAACCTCGACCTGCCTCTTCTAACCACGTGGGAAGACAGGGAGAGAAAGAATCTACCTTATACTCTTTCATGCTCTTTTTCTTCATAGAAACAGCTCTTCATTTAGAAAAGAAAAATGTATAAACTACTCTTTTAAGATTAATTTGGACTCAACTGGCTTGATCAAGCCTGAATCAAACGTGTTATACCAGCCAAGTAGCTCCCTGCCTTGTAAGGCTCCAAATAGCTGTTCTGCTAGATTAAGCAGAGTGTTCTTTACATCTGTTTGCATATGAGCAGGTGTTTATACTGAGGGTCTGCCCCAAGCCTTAGCGTTTAGCTGCATTAAAGTGCAGCTTCTTCATCTATCCTTCGTGTCCTATTGCTCACACTGAATTTCAGAAGCCAAGTGTGGAACAGCCCTGCTATAATCACGCTGCTGAGTGGGAGGCCAAAGCAGTACATGTAAGTAAATCTGGTAAACAGTGTTTAAAATTAGTATGTGACAACTCCCATTGTTTTCTTTTTCATGCCTTCCCTTGGGCATTAATTAAATACAGCATTTTCCAGCATTTTCTCTTGCAGAATCATTTCCTCCTCTGTATTAAAATATTCAGACTGAATGCAACAGACTGCAATATTAAATTCTAATGACTATTTCTGAAATAGCAGGGAGTTGGGTCAAACACAGTCTATAATAGATGTCGGCAAAATGGAAATATTTTTCCATTAACATGCAGATGAGTTAAGTTTGTGGGAAAGTTTCGTTTTCCCAAATGGGGAGTTAAAATTAGGGTGTGTTGCTACTACCCCTGGAAATTTCTTTTTTCTCTCTTTCCTTCCTCCCTTCCTTCTTTCCTTCCTTCCTTTTTTCTTCCTCCCCTGCTTTCCTTTCCTTTCTTTTCTTTGTTTTTTCTTTTCTTTTCTTTGATTTCTTTCACCCTTTCCACCCTCCCTCCTTTCCCCTCTCTCTGTTTCTTGAATGTAGATAGTTGAATTCTGCAGCTATATTGATGGTTTGTGCCTTCTCCTTCTATCATGTATAGAATAAATAGCAATAACTAAAATAATCTAATGCATATTAGACTTGGAATGAAAAATCTGCCTCATTTTTGTTACTATAAAGAACACTTTGTTTTATAAAAAGATACTGTTATTAATAGAAACAACGAACTATTTCTATGGATTGATTTTTAAATCTGCCTGAAAATGTTGTTTAATTAATGTTTACTTCACAAGTAACTTTTTTTATGCAAACAAATTTTATGGCAATCAGTCCTTGACCTAAAATCTCTCTGAAACACTTATGTCTAGAAATAATTACTAAATGGCTGGTTTTATCTATTCACCCACTTATTCTTTTAGAAAATATTTTCTAACTGTCTGCCATGTGCAAAACACCCTGACACACTGCTTCATGCTGTAGAGGCTGCAAAGACAGCTGCTTATTTTCATGGATTTTAAATCTTCTAGTGGATACAATGTGCTAGCGTATACTCTGTAATTCAGGTATGAAAGCGTCCACGTTTAGAAGAAGTGAACGCATGAGAAGCTTAAAAAAGTGCAGAGAAGATTTCTAGAATATGAGTATTTGGCACAAATATTAAGAAAGAGAATTTTTGAAAAAAATCTCTAAGGCAAATTATAGATTTGTAGCAATAAAAAGACCCACAAATCTGCATGACCTCAACATAGAGAAATATTAGTAGACTGAGTTTCAATTTAATGGCTGGCTGCGTGTGTACTGTCTCTACCTCTGTGTTGTTCTGGGGAGTGGAAACAGGTACTGGGTTACTGAAGTATGTTCTTTTACACTGATTATGAATTTATCTTTCGAAAAGAAATGAAGTGGGACTGAAACTGAAATAATGTTTATTCTGTCATGGTAGTTTAGTCTGCCACTCTAAAGAGATTTATTTGCCAGATAATAACTCTCTCATCAAGAATCCATTTAACTAAAAAAACAAACACTCTTTCTTCTGGTGTCATTCCTATGTCTTTAGGAAATTGGTTCTGGTAAACCAGAGTTGTCTAGTACAGAAAGTGTTCCAAAAACCTGGAGGGTACTCTGACTGTCTTGGGGTCCACACTAGAGTATAATTCTAACGATACTACGTGGACCAAGATGAAGTGACACCTCTCTGGAAAGAGTCACACACAAACCCACCAACTCCTAGAGTCACCAACAAATAAGGACTGGTAATTTTTTATGCTATGATAATTTCAGATGAAAAATATTAATAACTTTTCTATCCCTTTCCTGTTACCATCCTCACATATGCATTTCTTGAACCATATTTGTCCTCCTGGAGGGCACAGTCACTGATGCCCATGTTGCATATGTTGGCTATATTAAAAGCAGTCCCTAGACTGAGAATGAATCCTTAGTTTAGGCATAGCTGGACCATGTTACCTTTAGTAATGATATGAGGTGATAATAATGGCAACGTAAGTTTAAAGAGTGGTTTGCTATTTATAGATATTTTCTCACTGAATTCTCTTAGCCATAAGATGTAGGTTAGGTGCATTGTTTTGCTATATCATACCTGTAAAGACAGGAAAACAAGATCTTGTATCAGCTGCCCAGTCATCAAACCAGTAATAGAACTGGATTTGAAAGAAGATCTTACCTCTCCAAGTACTGAACTTTCCCCATGACATCACACTCTTTTCCTCCGACCCATGACATACTGTAATTATATTTTTAAATGTTTTGAGTCAGTACAAGAATTAGACCAATACAGATGAATAAAAAGTAACTTAGATTTTTTTAAGGAACCTCCATACTGTTCTCCATAGTGGCTGTATCAATTTACATTCCCACCAACCGTGTAGGAGGGTTTCCTTCTCTCCACACCCTCTCCAGCATTTATTGTTTGTAGATTTTTTGATGATGGCCATTCTGACCAGTGTGAGGTGATACCTCATTGTAGTTTTGATTCACATTTCTCTAATAATTAGTGATGTTGAGCATCTTTTCAGTGGTGACCTAAATGGGAAGGAAATCCAAAAAGAAGGGGATGTATACATATAGCTGATTCACTTTGCTGTGCAGCAGAAACTAACACAACATTGTAAACCAACTATACTCCAATAAAAATTAATAAAAAAAATAACCAGAATAAGAGCAGTAACAAAAATAGCAACTTTGAGCTACAATTATATCATTGGAAAAGTTGCATTGTTCTTTTGGTTATAAAATGGTGATATTTCGGAAAGAAGGGGAAAAAATTTCCTTAACCTTTTCCTAATTGCAAGGCTGTAGCTGGATACATATAGTTTTTGCTGGGTGCTCTCATGCTCTTTGAGCAGAGGGATTTTACATTACGTATTTTTATATTCCTCACAGTACTTAAACAAGGACATTTATAAGTGCACAATATATACTCGTTAAATGAAATGGGACCCGTTTATTTCTACGTTATGTGTGCTGAATAGTCGACATGGCCTCAATTTCTCCCATTTTTCCTGTCTGTCTCTTATTATTAGGCATAATTTTCATAATTTTGGATGCTTTTGTTAAAAAAGTGATATTTCTATTATTGATGAAAATCGTATGGCTGTTTTATTTTGCGTAGTCTTAGCATTCATTTCCAACAGTCGTGACCAGACTTAACACCTGCTTCTTCTGCACAATGTATAGGTTACAAAGCTTTCCCATTTTACAGCTATGTTCCAATAATGAAGCTTGAGAAATTAGCTAGTATTAGGTGACTTATCCAAGCTTATTCTACATGTAAGATATGATTTTAAAAAGCCCTGGAGCTTCTACTACATTACATAAGTCCCTGGACCATGTAACATTTCTCTGATGCTTAATTCTTTAACTGGTCAAAGAGCTGTGCTTTTGAATGAAAGATCATGCTGTTTTGTGATGCTCGGTATTTGTAGTGAATGCACATATGCACATATTGTTGCCAGCATATCTTTGGATAAACATTATTTTAATTGGACCAAGGTACACCTTGATTTTACTAGGGACTGGGTACACACTGGCTGTTTAAAAGTTAATGTAGGGCTTCCCTGGTGGCGCAGTGGTTGAGAGTCCGCCTGCCGATGCAGGGGACGCGGATTGGTGACCCGGTCCGGGAGGATCCCACATGCCGCGGAGCTGCTGGGCCCGTGAGCCATGGGTGCTGAGCCTGCGCGTCTGGAGCCTGTGCTCCACAACGGGAGAGGCCACAGCAGTGAAAGGCCCGCGTACCGCAAAAAAAAAAAAAAAAAGTTAATGTAAAAAGAATCACCAGTACTGTAGTTTCTAATTTTCCACATGAATAGTTATAATATTTTGAACTAAGCTACTTGGCAAAATATTTCATTGGAAACATTTCTTCTTCTTAATCATGATAAGAAGGCAGATTATGTTCTTAATGAGAAACAGGTTGATATGTTTGGATGACATTCACTAAACTATATAATTTAGACAATCTTACCTTGTATGATCTACTTAAACATTAGAAGAAATTTTAAGCTATGTTACAGGACTCAATATAATAAAAAGATTCCAGATACCAATTACTTGCAGCATCTTGTAAATGTGTTAGAATCATTAAATATAAATATATTTGCTTGAGTAGCATTTGGATTTATTTTATTTCAATTAAAAAGACATCTCTAATTAATTTTTTAGTACAAGAGAAAAAATTGTGTTGGGGGATTCATTTCAAGCATACAACTATTATTTAATGTGTTCTATACCAAAAAAAGTATGTATTTTGTTTTTTTCTAACATGTGAAAACTGTAATGTTTGACTGACCCATTTTCTCCTAAATATCAGTAATATTTCTCAGGTATATCCAGGAAATATTTAATCCACATCATCTCACTTTCAGTGAATAATCAACAAATAAAAAGTATCACTATTGTTTAATGAAATGTCATGGAGAAAAAAGGAGTGATATTCTTAAAAAACATAACTATCTGAATCTTACTGGGGGCGTTCCTGGGAATCTGGGTGGACCACACTGCTTTTTGTCTTAGACTCAGGGCACAGTCATAGAGAAGGAAAATGAATAAAGGTCAAGGAGAAGGAAAATGAGTAAAGGTCAAGGAGTTTAAGTCAGACTTAAAGTGCAAAAGTGGAAATACACCATGGTGAAAATCACATTGAAATCTCCCAAGATGTGCAGCATAATACTCAAAGTTATGAATCAAGATCTATTTAAATTTTTTTAAACTTCTGTTAGCCCCTATAATTGCCTTACATGTGTTAGCATGGAAATATTAACCAAGGTTTGGTTCCTGGAGAATTCCCAGTGTGATATGAATATATATTGGGAAACATGGGCAGGGCGTAATGCCTGTAGTTATGTCAGAGTTTTACTTATATAAGTAAAGACCCGAATTAGCATCAGAGAATAAATGTTCATTATATTAAATTGAAAATCTATCACCTTGGAGGCCACTATCTCTGGTTTGGTTCTAATTAAATATGTTCTTGCACTGGGCTTAATAACTCTTGCTGAATTTTCTGATCAATCCAAACAATAGATTAAACAATTGCATAGGGAAAAAGCCTAATTTGTTTCTAGCATTTAATGAACAAGGATATGGGTGATTAAATAAATTTCTCACATTTTAGTGAGTTGCTTGGTTACATTCCGATGCCCTTGCCATGGCCTAAATATTATCGTGGGCCAATCACAGATGAGCAGGTCTATACCTTCTGGTTCCACACAGGGCATCTTACAGCCCATAGAAAAGGGTTTCCTTTGTGTGTGTGTATACAGTCGCTCATAAAAGAGTGACTCTTTTAAGAAATTATGGAATTACTATTTCAAAGGAATCCTAAAACCCATTAATTTATTCACCAATTTATTGACAGCCTGCTACATGAAAGACAATGTGGTAGATCCTGGGTTCTATGGAAGCAAATGAGATAAATACAGTTTTTGCCTTTAAAGAGTTTTCAATATATTTAAAAGGATGAACAGTGAAGAAGTATAGGAAACTCAGGATAGGGTCCTATGAGAGTGTATAGCAACTAAAAATAGACCTTATTCTTGGTTGGGAAATCAGGAAATAATTCTACAAATTGACACTTGAAAGATGACTAGGAAACTACTATGGGAAATATGGGAAAAGATTTCTAAGCAGAGAGACAAGCAAGATGCATAGTGTGATGTGTATTCCAAGAATTAAATAGGTGAGTGTGATTGGCTGGCACAAAGAATGAGGGATAGAACGAAATGAAGAGCTAAGATGCTTACAATGTAAAGAAAATAGAGTAAAAGAAAATGCAGTAACTGAGGATTTCTTATATATCATATGATGAATATGTAATAAATAACAAACATAGATATACTTGTTGACCAGAATGGTTATGCATTATTATTTAATTGACACTTTGAAATATGAGACTACCAGTAACTTAAATTCCTAGCCCCTACAACTGAAAACAATCCTTTACTTAAAAGAATTTACTTTGATCATATTTTCTAATATCCTTCCAGCTATTTCCATCCAGTCAGAATTTCTGTTGCACGTTTTGAAAGTGTAACTGAACACTTCAACAAGTAGCTAAAAAAATATATAGTGATACAGCAAGCAGGGAAGAAATAAATCTAAGTCATTTTCACCCATCCAGTCACCCACTGGACACTGGAATATGAGTTATAGGTAGAAAAGCAGAAGAAATATAGGTTGCACCATTGGGTGTTAAAAAAGAAATATGAAGGCAACAGAATAACTGGTCTTAGGACTCTTTTATAATTATCAGCTCCTTTCCCTCTTCCAATTTTTCCCTTTCCTTCTCCCTGTCAATCCTGCAG
Organism: Leucopleurus acutus; assembly: GCF_964270905.1. NCBI lineage: Eukaryota > Metazoa > Chordata > Mammalia > Artiodactyla > Delphinidae > Leucopleurus > Leucopleurus acutus. Next base: position 155,242,505 of record NC_139146.1, read on the forward strand.
GGCAACTACATTACAGTCACAAATAAACATGTAACCAAAGGCAGCCTAAGTAGAATTGCAGGTAAGATCAAGGAGTAATACATTATGTAAGTTCCAGAAAGGCATTATCCCCCCATTATCTCAGTGGCAAACCGTTTTCCTTTGGAATAATTATAAGTTAGTGTTCGTCATCATGCCCACTGTTTGCTGGGCATGCCAAGGCAGAGTGCTGAGCAGAACCCTTACTCCGTGGGCCAGGAGAGGTAGCAGAGTGTCAATGAGGCAAAAGAGCGCACTTTGGGGAGGGAGGGGCCGTGGGGATTAGAGCTGAAAGAAGATTACAGCGGAAAGCAGAATCTTCTTCACTCAAGTGGGGTGACAGGTCTGGGGCAAACTGCTAAATGTGAGACGCAGGGGTTGTATGACTTATAAGTGCTTTGGAAAAGTGTGTTGCGCTAGCTATCACCAAGGAATGTATTATAGTTACCCTTCCGCAGTCAGCGACTGTAAAACTTGATAACATTTATGAAGCACCTCCTTTTAAGCATTAGAAACTGGCGGTATAAGGATATGATCCTTCAGAGAAGGAAAATATATAAGAGGTATGTGCTGCACTGTCACCCCAGCATTTTGCCTGGAGCACTTTTCAAAGTTTGACGCACGGAAGCGGAGCTGGAACAGAGAGCGGCAGACTTTCTGGGAAGAGGAAGCAGAGATCAGATGTCAGCGTTGCTGAGGTGTCTGGGTTTATGGGACAAGGTACTAAAGTGGAGCTAGCTCTGCAGGAAAAAGCTTGGGAGTCTGCAAAGGTGTTTCCTTGAGTCTTTGGCCAAATACTAAGCTGTATGTATGGAGAGTGAGACTCCATGAGGCCTGGAAGGAAGAAAACAAAAATAAAAAGCCCACAAGAACTCTTCAGAGAGCTCTGAGCTGAATAAAGAGCTCATAAGACAAACCGTGCTGGGGAGCCAGAATGGAGAGATCTTGGGGAACATTTCAAATATTCAAGTGAGACTCCAGAAAGACCATCTTTTGTGAGTAGGCTACTTCAGTCTTAGGGTAAGAGTTACTTTAGACTTGACCTTACAAAGCTTAAAACAAAAGCTTCCTTGTTTTAAAGTTATCTATAAGACATTTTTATTTTGACAATAAAGTTATAAATAGTTTGTGTATATTTCTCACTAGTTAAATCACGTTACAGTTAATTATCTAATGTAGATAGTCCTTTCCTGTATGATTTCACTAAAAAACAAAATAAACGCCTTATTTTCAATAGATAAAAGGCAATTTATATCACATCATAGACAACCATTTTAGTAAAAATGAAAATCAAGCACACGTTTTGTTGAGCTCTTCAACAGAATTATCCTTCAATCCCGATTTCTCTATATGATTAAATAATGCAAGTTCAATTTTTTCAGTTTTCATATAAACCATTAAAAAGTCATCAGTAAATACATTAACTGCTAGAATAAAACTCTACATTCTCTAATAGGAGAAACAGACTCTCAACAAAGTAGCATCCACAAGTCAATCATATGATGAAAAATAACAGACATACAAAGAAGCAAGAAAATATGATCTATAACTAAAAGAAAAATACAGTTGACAGAAACAAACACAGAGATGACAAAGATGTTGAAATAGCTGTTAAAACAATTTCAATAATTTAAAGGAAAAGATGTACATAATGGACAAAGAATTGGGGGATGCCATTAGAGATATAGACACAATAACAAAGAACGAAATGTAAATTTTAAAACTACAAACAATGTATGAGTTCAAAAATTACTAGGTAGGCTTAACAGAAGTTTGGACATTGAAGAAAAGATCAGGTAACTTGAAGACTGATCAATAGACGCTATTGAAATTGCAACACTGAGTGAAAAAGAAAGAAAAGCTTCAGTAACTTGTGGAACAATGTCAAGTAGTGGTCCACAATTAAGTAACTGGCGTCCCAGAAGGAGATGAGAGGGAAGTTGAGAAACAAAAATTATGTGAAGATATGATTTCCAAAATGTCTCCAAATTTAATGAAAAATATGCTCAATATCTCCTGAACAGGATTGAAGAAGAAAGGGCACTCATGTACATCAAAGTCAAGTTGCTGGAAATGAAAAGTAAAGGGAATTGCTTCAAAAATAATAAAATATCTAGGAATACATCTAACCAAGGAGGTAAAAGATCTGTACATGGACAACTATAAAATACTGATGAAAGAGATTGAAGACAAAAATAAATGGAAAGATAGACCATGTTTATGAATTGGAAGAACTTGTATTATTAAAATGTTCATACTAGGGCTTCCCTGGTGGCGCAGTGGTTGAGAGTCTGCCTGCTGATGCAGGGGACACGGGTTCATGCCCCGGTCCTGGAAGATCCCACATGCCATGGAGTGGCTAGGCCCGTGAGCCATGGCCACTGAGCCTGTGCGTCCAGAGCCTGTGATCCACAACGGGAGAGGCCACAACAGTGAGAGGCCCGCGTACCACAAAAAAAAAAAAAAAAGTTTATACTACTGAAAGTAATCTACAAATTCAATGCAATCCCTATGAAAATTCCAGTGACAGTTTTCACAGAAATAGAACAACAATCCTAAAATTCATATAGAACCACAAAAGATCTGAAAAGCTAAAGTAATTCTGAGCAAAAAGCAGAAAGCTGGAGGCAACGTGATCTCTGATTTCAATTTATATTGCAAAGCAATGGTAATCAAAACAGTATGGTACTGGCATAAAAAAAAACACATAGATCTATGGAACAGAATAGACAGCCCAGAAAAGGACACATACATATATATGGTCAGTTAATTTACAATGAAGGAGTCAAGAATATATAATGGGGAAAGGACATACTCTTCAGTAAATAGTGTTGGGAAAACTGGACAGCCACATCCAAAAGAGTAAAACTGTACTACTATCTTACACCATACACAAAAATCAACTCAAAATTTATCAAGGACTTGAATATAAAACCTGAAACCATAAAAATCCTAGAAGAAAACATAAGAAAAAAACTCCTTGACATTGGTCTGGGTGATTTCTTTTTTTTTTTTTTTTGATTTGACAACACAAGCAAAAGCAACAAAAACAAAAATAAACAAGTGGGACTACATCAAAGCAAAAGGCTTCTGCAAAAGAAACCATCAACCAAATGCAAAGACAACCTACAGAATGTGAGGCAATTTGCAAATTATATATCTGGTTAGGGACTACTATCCAAAATACATAAACTCATACAACTCAATAGCACGATGCATAATAACTTCATTAAAACATGGTAAAGAATGCCAGTGCACATTTTTCCAAAGAAGACATGCAAATGACCAACAGGTACATGAAAAGGTGCTCAGCATCACTAATCATCAGGGAAATGCAAATCAAAACCATAATGAGATATCACCTCATACCTGTTATGATGGCTTTTAGCCTAAAGTCAAACTGTACCAAGGATATGGAAAAAATGGAACGCTTACATAGTTGATGTTAATTGGTAAGTTGGTGCAGCCATTATGGAAAACAGTATGGAGGTTCCTCAAATAGTTAAAAATGAAACAATTATGTGGTCCAACAATCTCACATCTGAAATGAAATGAAAGAAATGAAATCTGGATCTCAAAGGGATATCTGCACTCCCATGTTTATTGCAGCATTATTTACAATATCCAATCTATGGAAACAACCTAAATAGTTATCACAAATGAATAAAGAAAATGTGGTGTATGTGTAGAATGGAATACTATTCAGCCATACAAAAGAAGGGAATTTTGCCACTTACCACAACAGAGATGAACCTGGAAGAAATTGTGCTAGGTGAAATAAGCCAGAAACAGAAGTACTGCATGATTTTAGTTGTATTTGGAATCTAAAAGAATTGAACTTATAATAATGAGAAGGGTAGAATGGTGTTATCAGGAGCTGAGCCATGGGAGAAATGGGGAGATATTGGCCAAAGAGTACCAACTTTCAGTTATAAGACAAATTGTTCTGTTGATCTAGTGTACAGATGATGGCTATAGTCAACAGCAATATATTGTATACTTGAAGTTTAATAAGAGAGTAGACGTAATATGTTCTCAACAGAAACACAAAGGTAACTATGTGAGGTGATGAATATGCTAATTAAATTGATTGTGATGATCACCTCACATTTAATAATGTGTACCAAAACATCACCTTGTACATGTTAAATATATACAATTTTCCTTTGTCAATCATACCACAATAAAGCTGGAAAACATTACATATAAAGACACTCGGATTAAAAACAAAAGGATGGAAAATAGATATAACATGTACCCTAGTAAGAAAACAACTGGAGTAGCTTTAGTAATATCAGATAAAAGCGAGTGCAAGGAAATAACTATTACCAGATACAAAGAGTGACATTTTATAGTGGTAAAATTTTATTATGAAGTCATAAAGTACATTGAAGAAAGGCTAAGAAGTACTTCAAGGATACAAGAGAAAAAATAGAATATTTTGTTTCTTTTTTCATTTCAATAACCACAATCATTTCTTAAAGTACCTATATCTATAATTGCATATCAGTTTTAGTAACTACCATGGCTTTCTTCTGGATTTTTATGATTATGGCAAGCTTCTTGGGTATCTGCATAAGATCATTCTCTGTTCTTCCTTGCTTCAGAACTCTGATTTTGTTTGCAGAGTAATATGGCTCATCCCAGAGGACAGATTATGGTTAGTCTATGTCAATCATAGCAATACTTTTCCATTTTTCTAATGATGGGAAGAGATATGGGCCTTGGGTTTAATGTGATTAATGAAATCACCTCAGTGTCTACACATATATCATAGTTTATTTTTATGAAGTAAACACAGAAAATAAATTAAAGCAGTTATAATTTGTAAGTTAGTAAGTTAATTTAGGTTAGTTATTTAGTAAGTTATTTCAGCTGGTAATTTAAATGCTGTAAAATAGATGTATGCCTGTGTTATAGTAACACTGAGGAGAGGCATCCGATTTAGTCTTTCTGAGACTGAGAGGGGGAAATCCTTAAAGTATTGTTTCCAGTGACACTTTATCAATACCTTCATTTTGTAGAAAATTATTTAGTGGAAAATGCCCCAAATTTGCACTAGATCGTTACTATCCCATAGAACAGTGTCTGTGATGATGAGAATGTTCTACACTTACACATGAGGCTAATAAGCATTTTAATTGTGGCTAGTGTGACTGAAAACCTAAAATTTTAACTCTAATTAATGTAATTTATATAGCAACGTGAGGCTAGTAACTACCATGCTAACAGTGAAGTTCTAGAAGAGGAAAAGAGCATGGAAAAGGACATATAAGTTTGAGCTTTATTGATCTAAATGTATGCAATAAGATGCTTTGGGAAAAGAGGGTCATTCTTCAAGTTATAGAAGATCATAAAGCTAAGCAAGAGAGTTTGAACTTTCAAATTCTAAAGGCAATGGGCTCATGAAAATCTTTTGAGAAAGGAAGGCTAAAGGCTAATTTACATTACAAACACCATTATGACAGCAGATGTGACAGGGATTGAAGGGGAAGACCAGAGACAGTCATCACTTAGAAGATTGACCCATGTGATGCCTTAGGAGGGTGGGGACCAAAGCAGAGGTAGAGAAAGAGAGATGGAGAGACAGAAATTCCCCCTCTGCACACACACATGGAGAGAGAGAGAGGAACAGCATATATTCAGTTGTTATGTGAAAGGCAAAACTGACCAGAGTAGGGAAGATACTGAATGTGATTTGTCATGGAGGACATTACTCAGGGTGACCAGGTTTGGTTCAGAGGAAGATGTGTTTAATTTTGCCTAGTTGAGGTTGGGATGGATCTGAACGTTGAAAGAGCTGACATCTTACAACATGGATGAGCACACCTCGGTCTTCTTGGCTGGCTCTGAGAAGGGTTGGAGCACCCCAGGCTCATTCTCACTCTTCTCCCCGCATTTTCCAATCTGTGATCTTAGCTACCTCATGGCTTCACAGGTTACCTCCATCCTGATAACTCCACTGATCTTCAAACTCACATGTTTGCTGCCTACTTGACATTCTAACTGGATGTATGATATGCACTTCCCATTTAATATGGAAAATAAAATTCTTGATGACTAACACTCACCATATCCCTCCAGGAAACAGCATTTCCCCAGGTGCTCAGACTCAAAACCTGGGGCTCATCCTTGATTCCTTCCATTTCTTAACCCCCTGTATCCAAGTTATTAGCAAGACATTTCAGCTCTGTTCAAAAATATCTTCAGTACTTGTTCATTTTTCTACATCCTCACTGATACATCCCAATTCCAAGAAACACCAGTTATTTTTTCTTTTTCTAAAAATTTATTTTATTGAAGTTTAGTTGATTTACAATGTTGTGTTGATTTCTACTGTACAGCAAAGCAATTCAGTTATACTTGTATATATATTCATTTTCATATTCCTTTCCATTATGGTTTATCACAAGACATTGAATATAGTTTTCCTGTGCTATACAGTGGGTCCTTGTTGTTTATCTATTTTATATACAGTCGTGTGCATCTGCTAATCCCAAACTCCTAATTTATATCTCCCCCTTTCCCCTTTAGTAGCCATAAGTTTGGTCTCTGTGTCTGTTAGTCTATTTCTGATTTGTAGATAAGTTCATTTGTATCATGTTTCAGATTCCACATATAAGTGATATCACAGGATATTTGTCTTTGTCCGACTTACTTCACTTAGCACGATAATCTCTAGGTCCACTCATGTTGCTGCAAATGGCATTATTTCATTCTTTTGTGTGGCTGAGTAATATTCCATTGTATATATATGTATCACATCTTCTTTATCCATTCCTCTGTCAATGGACATTTAGGTGGCTTCCATGTCTTGGTTATTGTAAATAGTGCTGCAATGAACATTGAGATGCACGTATCGTTTTGAATTAGACTTTTCTCCAGATATATGCCCAGGAGTGGGATTACTAGATCATATGGTAGTTCTATTTTTAGTTTTTTAAGGAACGTCCATACTGTTCTCCATAGCGGCTGTACAAATTTACATTCCCACCTACAGTGTAGGAGGGTACCCTTTTCTCCACACCCTCTCCAGCATTTGTTATTTGTAGACTTTTTTTTTTTGTGTGGTACGCAAGCCTCTCACTGTTGTGGCCTCTCCCGTTGTGGAGCACAGGCTCCGGACGCGCAGGCTCAGCGGCCATGGCTCACAGGCCCAGCCGCTCTGCGGCATGTGGGATCTTCCCGGACCGGGGCACGAACCCGTGTCCCCTGCATCGGCAGGCGGACTCTCAACCACTGCGCCAACAGGGAAGCCCTTCCCTTCTTTTTTTAATTAATTAGTTAATTTATGGCTGCGTTGGGTCTTTGTTACTGCTTACGGGCTTTCTCTAGTTGTGGAGAGCGGGGGCTACTCTTTGTTGCGATGCACGGGCTTCTCATTGCGGTGGCTTCTCTTTTTGAGGAGAACAGGCTCTAGGTGTGCGGGCTTCAGTAGTTGTGGCTCGTGGGCTCTAGAGTGCAGGCTCAGTAGTTGCAGCTCACGGACTTAGTTGCTCCACAGCATGTGAGTTCTTCCTGGACCAGGGCTTGAACCCGTGTCCCCTAGCATTGGCAGGCGGATTCTTAACCGCTGCACCACCAGGGAAGTCCCTCAATGTTCCCTTCTTCATCTTTCTTTTAAATATCATTAAATTAGGTGGTAGTGATCATTCAAGTACCTATTTTTCTGTTCCAGGAAAGAGCAAGTCTTGTCCCAGTGTAAATCAATACAACTAACTTAGCTCCTGGAGGGCAGTCCTCTTTGCCTTGTTTTAAAGTATTAAGGAAGCTTTACTATTGACTCTATGAGCTACAAATACTGATCTAGAGGGTCATTGAAGAGACAGATTTGGAATTCAGGGCAGGGAAGTAATGAAAAGAAGGCTTTGGGAATTATTGATATACCTAGGTCAGGTGGTCCCAAACTTGTGCCATTACCAGAGTCATCTTGAGTAGTTTTTAAAAATATAAAGATCCCAGAATCCTTTCACCAGATATTGTAATTCAGTGGATCTGGGTCAGGAACTGAGAATTTATATTTTTATATAATCAGTAGGGGTTTCTAATAAAATAATACAGGTGTGGAAACCACTTTTGGACATGGTATTGGAACTCGTGAATGTGTACTGAGTGAGGACTGAATTCAGAATCCTGTAGAATTCAAATATTTGTCAGGAGATGAATCAATGTTTTCCAAATGTGTAGACCTGGGTGTGAAGGCAAAGAGAGAAAATTGACGGTGGACAAAGTGATACTTCAAGATCTAGGGACAGCTGGCTACTATTATTTTAGACTGGGAGGGGGATGTTTACACATTAAGGGGATTTGGGTTTGGAGAGAGAGAGAGAGCAGGGGAGAGATATTCACTGTACAGGAGAAAGAATGAAGAATTTATACAAAAGTCTGGAGGTAGTTAAAGACTAACTGAGGCATAACTGTATTTATTCAGGGGCTACCATGTGGCAGCAAATATAGTTACTATTTTCCTTTACAGAAACTCTGCAAGGTGTTATTTTTCCCATTAACTAATGAGAAGCTGGATATTTAAAATCCTTAAATAAATTACCCATGTTCAAGCAGCTAATAAATAGTATGGATAGAAATTAGATGCGGATTTGCCTCGCTTTTCCTTTCCCTGCCCTTTCACTGCTGAACAATGTTTAGAATTAAGAGAATGAGGGAAGTTAATGAATATTTGGGAAGAGGGACACTTCTTCAGAAACTCAGGAGAAAGAAGAATGCATAAGAATGAGGAAAACTCTACAGGGTAGGGTCAGGGAGGTTGGGAATTTAAGGAAAACAGCAAAACTTTTGCATAGCCATCAGGGAGAGATAAGCAAGAGACTTGACCAAATATAAGTAAAGGCATAGTTTGCCAGTATTCTGAGGCACATTTCTAGGAAAACAATCCAAATTTTGAATGATTTTTCAAGTACTTCTGTAGTTAAATATGAATACACATTTCTAAATGCAATTAGTCCCATATTTTCCGTTATTTGAAAATACAGTCCTTGAACAGTGAGCCCAAAGAGATATACATGATCTTAAAAAGTAGATTCTTTCCTTAAAATGGAATAAATTTAAGTAAGCCAAATCACACTTTACAATCATTGGAGAAGCTGATTATGTAGCAATATTTTCTTGGGCATCACTTCATAAAACAAAAGAAAAAAAGTCTTATAATCTAAGTAATCGCCATTTAATGCATTTTTATAAATATGGATTTTTCTATAGTGAGCATGTATTTCTTTTGAAGCAGGTCGTACCTGCCATGGAAAATGTTACCTAAAAGGAAGCTTTTTAACTACAGATTTTTGAGTGTGTTTACATATTGATTTTTCATTCATATTTGTAGTATACAGAAGCAAAGAAAATAATATAAAATTATATATGTATATATTTGACCTCTGAAATGTCATGAAAATGGCATTTTTGATAGAAAAATTGCAGCACATATTTTTGGATATAATTTTCATTCAACCACATGAAAGCTGTAGAAATCTATTCCACTTGAAAATTAATTATTCTTGTCTTCAATATTGCCTTTGACAAGGTAAGAAACAGTTGGATTCATTCTAATTTGCTTCAAGTAGCGGTAATTAGAGAGGGTGTGAGGAACAGCTCTCCATTCAATTCTCTCCAATTACTATTAGGCATATAATAAACCTCTTAGAAAAGCAAATTCTCTGAGTTCATTAACCCTTATCCCCCTCTGGACCTATAATGTAACATGTTTCTCTCTCTGTCTCTCTCTCTTCCAGTTTCATTTAAAGGGAAATATATTACTGAGGAGCCATTAGAGATTTTTATGGGAGACCATTTTTGAAGGCTTTTTAAGGTTAAAATGTGGAGCTAACTAGAATTCTCCGAAGATTTTCACAAGTTTTGTTATCATGTCATATCTACCCCATCTTGTGTTAGTAGAGTGGCATTCTGTATACATATTCATTCTTGAGGAATTTAATTTGGTTTCTGTTCAGTGGTCAAGCCTATTGAGATGAGCTTGAACTGATTATTCTCCCTACCACTTTGGTGACCAGTTTTGGGCTGTGTGCATATGTGAGGAATGTGTCTTGAACACCTACTTCCTCTTCACCACACCTGCCCAGGAGCAGTCCAAGCTCTGTGATGCTTTACTAGACTTCTCCACACGCTGACCAGGTGTCAGTAGCCAATCCTTACTGAGTTTTAGTTTCACCTTACAGCAGTGTGATGGTTCACTATTTTATCCAAACTTAGGTGTTAGGAGAGTCACAGTGTGTTTCCACAGTCTTCTTGTGACTAACTAATCTCTAGAAATGGCAAAAGTCCACAAGTAAGAACTGAAGAGGCAGAGAATAGGGCTGGGTTTTGGAGAGGCTGGGAACCAGGCTTCAGACTCCAATATGTATGATCTTACACAACAGTAGACTTTTGGAAGGGCTCTTACATTCCTTTCTGTAATCAGGTAATCATAGTTGGCATAGTTGGCATAGTTGGCAGAATAGTGATCTCCAAAGATGTCGGTGCACTAGTTCCTGGTACCTGGGAATATGTTAACTTACACAGCAAAAGGGAATTTGAAGAAGTAATTAATGTTGTGTACCTTAAAGCAGGGAAATTAACCTGCATTATTGGCATGGGCTCAATCTAATCACACAAGCCTTTAAAAGCAGAGGACACTCTTCAGCTGGAAGAAGAAGGCAGAGGAGAGATACAGCGGAGAGGGGTTCTAAGCATAAAAGGGATTATTTGTTTATTTATTTATTTAGACTGCACCGGGTCTTAGTTGTGGCAGGCAGGATCATTTAGTTGTGGCATGTGGGATCTAGTTCTCTGACCAGGGATCGAACCCAGGCCCGCTACATTGAGAGTGTGGAGTCTTACCCACTGGACCACCAGGGAAGCCCCATTTTTTTTTCTTTTTTTAAAAAATTTTATTGGAGTACAGTTGGCTTACAATGTTGCATTAGTTTCAATTGTGTAGCAAAATAAATCAGTTATACATATACATATATAAACTCTTTTCTTCTTTTAGATTCTTTTCCCATATAGGCCATTACAGAGTATTGAGTAGAGTTCCCTGTGCTATACAACAGGTTCTTATTAGTTATCTATTTTATGTATAGTAGTGTGTATATGTCAATTCCAATCTCCCAATTTATCCCTCCCCCCCATATCCCCCGGTAACCATAAGTTTGTTTTCTACATCTGTGACTCTACTTCTGTTTCATAAATAAGTTCATTTGTACCCTTTTCTTTAGATTCCACATATGAGCAATATCATATGATATTTGTCTTTCTGTGTCTGACTTCCATCACTCAGTATGACAATCTCTAGGTCCATCCATGTTGCTGCAAAAGGCATTATTTTGTTCTTTTTTATGGCTGAGTAATATTCCTTTGTATATATGTACCACATCTTCTTTATCCATCCTCTGTTGATGGACATTTAGGTTGTTGCTTCCATGTCCTAGCTCTTGTAAATAGTACTGCTATGAACATTGGGGTGCATGTATATTTTCAAATTATGGTTTTCTCTGGATATATGCCCAGGAGTGGGGTTACTGGATTATATAGTAGCTCTATTTTTAGTTTTTTAAGGAATCTCCATACTGTTCTCCATAGTGGCTGCACCAACTTACATTCCCACCACAGTGTAAGAGGGTTCCCTTTTCTCCACACCCTCTCCAGCATTTATTGTTTGTAGACTTTTTGATGATGGCCATTCTGACTGGTCTGAGGTGATACCTCATTGTAGTTTTGATTTGCATTTCTCTAATGATTAGTGATGTTGAGCATGTTTTCACATGCTTTCTGGCCATCTGTATGTCTTCTTTGAAAAAATGTCTATTTAGAGCTTCTGCCCATTTTTTATTGGGTTCTTGTTTTTTTGATATTGAGCTGCATGAGCTCTTTGTATATTTTGGAGATTAATCCCTTGTCGATTGTTTCATTTGCAGATATTTTCTCCCATTCTGAGGGTTGTCTTTTTGTTTTGTTTATGGTTTCCATTGCTATGCAAAAGCTTTTAAGTTTAATTACATCCCATTTGTTTATTTTTGTTTTTATTTTCATTACTCTAGGAGGTGGACCAAAAAATATCTTGATGCGATTTATGCCAAAGAGTGTTCTGCCTATGTATTTGACACATTGTTGCTGGCTCACTTGTGGGAGAGGATGGGGGAGAAGTGTCTTCCAGGAGCTGAGGTGGGCCTTGAACTGAAAGTCAGAAATAAACTAGGACCACAGTCCCACAACCACAAGAATTGGATTTTGCCAACAACCTGCAGGATCCAGGGAAGGGATTCTCCTGTGGATCCTCTCCATAAGAACCCAGCTGGAAAACACTCTGATTCTAGACTGGTGATCCCAGATCAGGGGATCCCACTGAGCCAACCCAGACCCTGACCTACAGATTGTGATAAAATCAATGTGTGGTGTTTAAAGCTACTTAATCTGTGCAATTTGTGTAGCAAAAAATAGAAAATTAATACAGTAGTTAATATCCTTAATAATTCTGAAGTCAAGTTTGGCTGATTTTATATAAACAAAATGATGATAATGATTCCTTGAAGCAAAACTTTCCCTTAACCACATCAAAATTTGATTTTGTTTTTCTGTTTCATGTTTACTAAACTAACCTAAACGTTTACCTGTGATCAACATTAGCTATGGGCGACATCTGCCAGTCTTCAGTTTGTGGGGAAGTAATCTCACTTATATTATCTCAAGTTGTTATAAAACTTGAGGAATGGGGATGGAGTACCTTGCTGTCTCATGATCAGAGCAGGTTTCATAAATAAATACCAAAATGTGGTTAAACGTGTGCTTTGTTTAATGTTGGGACATCTGGGTTCTTCAGTGACTGACTCACAACAGCTAGTGTCCTTGAGCAAATTCCTGATCTCTCAGGATGTCAGTGGCATTATCTGTAAAAGAGGAGAATTCATGAAAACGCTCTGCACGACCTTTGCCAGCCCTGAGAGTCCATGGTTCTTTCTGGGAACAGGGCAACAAGGGACAGCTGGGGGCTGGCAATGGGACATGGAAAGGGGGTGACTGTCCTGAATTCACTTTTCTCAGAGAGCTATCAATGGATGAAAAGAGGGGCTTCCCTGGTGGCGCAGTGGTTGAGAGTCTGCCTGCTGATGCAGGGGACACGGGTTCATATCCCGGTCCGGGAAGATGCCACATGCCGTGGAGCGGCTGGGCCCGTGAGCCATGGCCGCTGAGCCTGCGCGTCCGGAGCCTGATGGGAGAGGCCACAACAGTGAGAGGCCCGCGTACCGCAAAAAAAAAAAAAAAAAAAAAAAAGGATGAAAAGAATAACAACAAAGTGTTTTCCCCTTCTACCTCCAGATGTTTTCCATCTGGGATTAGGTTTTAATTCCCTTGGACTAGCCAGGTGCTCATCAACTATCCTGTTGTCTGTCCTGAACTACACATCCCTCCATATGCTGTTTATTCCACCTTTGTGATTTGAAAAATGCTTAACATTTGCTTAAAAGAACCAAAGCAGATGCAAGTTTTGATATTTCCTTCTGTTAGTTATACCTTATTCCCAAATCAGTGAAATTTGTCCTTTATTTTTCTATCTCAACATTGTTTTTAAAATCTTTTGGAAAAAAAAAAGAAAGGAAAAAGAGCAAACAAAAGAACATTTGCATTTACTGGCCGCTCCAGCATGCTGGAACCCCTCATCCTTTTTCATGCTGCTCAAGTGTTTGGTTGACATCTGTCCTCCTGTCTCCTTGACTAACCTGTGAGCTCATTGTGTGGCAAAGACTTTATTCCTTCAACAATTTGGGGTATACACTAGTTAGTTAAATATTCGTTTCATACCTAAATGTGAAACCCAGTAAATATTTGCAATAAACAAGGTTCTCAGAAAAACCCACAACTGGTATATTGACAACATAATTTTCATCGAAAAATCAATGTAGTTTCTTTCTTTCTTTTATCTTTTTTTTTCGTTAAAGTTCCACTTTGTAGACAACAATATTGCCAGCTTTCTACTGGATTGGAGCAATAAGTTGGGATTTTCCCAAGACATAGATCAAGAAAATTATGTATCATTGCAGACCATTTATTTTTATGGAAAATATTCACTACTCACATGGATTTTATATTAGTATATTTTAGCTACTACTTGAGTAGTTTGCAATTAGATGAAGATTGAGCATATTTGTATAACTGGATGAAACAGAAGAAGCAACATAACAATGAACACATCTGAGTTTCACCTACCTCTTATCCTCTGTGAAATCTCAAAAGTCATTTAGAGGAAGATATCAAGATGTCCATGACACCACAAAGGAGATCATCCATTTCAACACAATCAAACCACTCTTCAAATGCCTTTGTGTTTGAGAAATAAAGTTGATGAAAAGAAAGTCTTTCCCGCAAGTAAACTATAAAACCAGAACAAGCCTTCTCCCACTTCCAAGGTTAATGAAATACTACTGCTGTAGGGGACTATAAAGAGGCTTAAGGTCAAAACAATCAAAAGAATCGCTTATGATTAATTTAATTGCTTTCCCTGTAGCTACTTGGCATAATAATATTTTTCTTAAAATGTGTGAAATATTATTGCCTAACAGTATCATTCTTAGGAGGCTCTGCACACTTTTTTTTTTTAATAAGGAGCAATTTCCCTTTAATTAGTGCTAAGAAGAATTACCTACATTTTAGAATTGATTCATGATGAATCAGTCATATTTTCTAAAGACTTTTATTTTGCGTAAAAGGTAAAAAAAAAGTATGAACCTCAGATAATTCCAACTTCATCTGATATGCACCCTCATCAAGTTAGTGAACCTAGCTCTTTTGAATCCATAAAAGTACTCCCACTTCAGTTTCTATTACTTTTCTGCATATTTGAAAATTAATACTTTTTTTTATGGCTACCTACTGCTGAACTAATTTCCTTTCCAATTATGTTTGTCAATTTCATTCTGTTTCTATCCCACTGGAGAGTGACTCATTGGGCTGTCATTTAACAAGCTTCATGTCCTTCAGTGCAGTCCCAGTGTGGCTATGTGAACACGGATACAAAAGCACACCCATTTTAAATCTGTATCCTGTTGCAAAGCAATGGTTATTTCTAGAATTCGGAAATTTTGTCACTTCCAAATTCTTGCTCCAGTTGGATTTTGAACGACTAGGCATATTACTAAAAGGGTTGTGGTTTTTGCTTTAGAAATGAAGTCTCCCTACTTGTCTAATTTCTCTGTGGTCCTTTTCTGCTCAACTTCAGTTAATATCATTATATTCTTATATAATTATAATGCAAGCAATCTGACTGCCAGAAGTGACTGTGTCAGCATTTTCATTATAAACATTTAGTCTCAAAGACATGTAATAAATCAACCAAAAAATGATATTCAGTGATACACCTTAGAATGCAAATTCTCACACCAAAAGAAAGTTGTCTGGCTATTCTTATACAGAAATATAAATAACGCTTTACTATGGTTGTTTTAAATACCCAGGTCAGCTTATGTTTAAGAAAGACAGTGACTTTTATACTATTTCTCATAGGAGACTGTTCTTTTTTTTATTTCTAAAAGGCATCATCAGGTATTTTTGTTATCATAATATACAATTTTCTTTTTGGGGGGCACCCTAAGTCACATTCATAGCTTTCATGTCTTTTCAATAGAATTCACTTGCAAATATTTGGGGAGCATTCTAAATGTAATATATAAAACTACAACTAAAATGTGCTGTAAACCAAAAGTGCAGGTTTGTTTTACGAATTGGTCTTCATGTCACTCACGCAAAATTTTGAACGTATTGTGACTGATATAAATTGCCCCATTTAAACTTCATACGAAATGCTTAAAATTCTCTGATTATTTTTGATATACATTTAACTTAAAACAATGCACAAATCTCAACTGGTTATTACTAGGAGATTTGACAATGGTGTATATCCCATAAACACCCCCATTACAAGATTAAGAACATTTCTACCCCTTCAGCAAGTCTCCTGATGCCCCTTCCCAGTTAATTCTATTCTCTAGTGCCCCTTCAATGACTTTGCTATTAAAGAATTTTTTACTTATTTCTAAGTAATAAAATAAAATTTTATTAAAGAATATTTTTAGTAAAGAATAATTTTGTCACTTTTAAAATTTCATATAAATTTCATATAAATAAAATCATGTAGTGAGCACTCTTTTGTCTCTAGCTTTTCTCACTCAGCAAGTTGTGTTTATCATTCTTTTTCTGTATTAGTGAATATTATCCTTTTCTTTATATAACATGTCCATCTCTGAAGTCAAAATGAATAAAAGCAAAAATAAACAAATGGGACATAATTAAACTTAAAAGCTTATGCACAGCAAAGGAAACCATTGACAAAAGAAAAAGACAACCTACTGAATGGAAGAAAATATTTGTAAATTATTTTAAATTCATACTGTTAATGGTCGGAGAACATAACTGTGTGATTTTGGTCATTTTTTTTAAATATCTTTATTGGAGTATAACTGCTTTACAATGGTGTGTTAGTTTCTGCTATATAACAAAGTGAATCAGCTATATGTATACATATATCCCCATATCCCCTCCCTCTTGTGTCTACCTCCCATCCTCCCTATCCACACCTTTAGGTCAACACAAAGCACCAAACTGATGTACCTGTGCTATGTGGCTGCTTCCCACTAGCTAGCTATTTTACGTTTAGTAGTGTACATATGTCAGTGCTACACTCTCACTTTGTCCTAGCTTACCCTTCCCCCTCCCCATGTACTCAAGTCCATTCTCTACATCTATGTCTTTATTCCTGTCCTGCCCCTAGGTTCTTCAGAACCATTTTTTCCCCCTTAGATTCCATATATATATGTTAGCATATGGTATTTGTTTTATTCTTTCTGACATATTTCACTCTGTATCACAGACTGTAGGTCCATCCACCTCAATACAAATAACTCAATTTCATTTCTTTTTATGGCTGAGTCATATTGCATTGTATATATGTGCCACATTTTCTTTATCAGTTCATCTGTCGATGGACACTTAGGTTGCTTCCATGTCCTGGCTATTGTAAATAGAGCTGCAATGAACATTGTGGTACATGACTCTTTTTGAATTATGGTTTTCTCAGGTTATACGCCCAGTAGTGGGATTGCTGGGTCGTATGGTAGTTCTGTTTTTAGTTTTATAAGGAACTTCCATACTGTTCTCCATAGTGGCTGTATCAGATTACATTCCCACCAACAGTGCAAGAGGGTTCCCTTTTCTCCACACCCTCTCCAGCATTTACTGTTTGTAGATTTTTTGATGATGGCCATTCTGACTGGTGTGAGGTGATACCTCACAGTAGTTTTGATTTGCATTCCCCTAATGATTAGTGATGTTGAGCATCCTTACATGTGTTTGTTGGCAATCTGTATATCTCCTTTGGAGAAATGTCTTTTTAGGTCTTCTGCCCATTTTTGGATTGGTTTGTTTGTTTTTTTGGTATTGAGATGCATGAGCTGCTTGTACATTTTGGAGATTAATCCTTTGCAGTTGATTCATTTGCAAATATTTTCTCCCATTCTTTTCATCTCCTTTATGGTTTCCTTTGCTGTGCAAAAGCTTTTAAGTTTCATTAGGTCCCATTTGTTTATTTTTCTTTTTATTTCCATTTCTCTAGGAGGTGGGTCAAAAAGGATCTTGCTGTGATTTATGTCATAGAATGTCCTGCCTATGTTTTCCCCTAAGAGTTTAATAGTGTCTGGCCTTACATTTCGGTCCTTAATCCATTTTTAGTTTATTTTTGTGTATGGTGTTAGGGAGTGTTCTAATTTCATTCTTCTACATGTAGCTGTCCAGTGTTCCAAGTACCACTTATTGAAGAGGCTGTCTTTTCTCCATTGTATATTCCTGCCTCCTTTATCAAAGATAAGGTGACCATATGTGCATAGGTATATCTCTGGGGTTTATATCCTGTTCCACTGATCTATATTTCTGTTTTTGTGCCAGTTCCATACTGTCTTGATTACTGTAGCTTTGTAATATAGTCTGAAGTCAGGGAGCCTGATTCCTCCAGCTCCATTTTTCTTTCTCAAGATTGCTTTGGCTATTCGGGGTATTTTGTGTTTCCATACAAATTGTGGAATTTTTTGTTCCAGTTCTGTGAGAAATGCCATTGGTAACTTGATGGGTACTGCATTGAATCTGTAGATTGCTTTGGGTAGTATAGTCATTTTCACAATGTTGACTCTTCCAATCCAAGAACATGGTATATCTCTCCATCTGTTTGTATCCTCTTTAATTTCGTTCATCAGTGTCTTATAGTTTTCTGCATACAGGTCTTTTGTCTCCTTAGGTAGGCTTATTCCTCGGTATTTTATTCTTTTTGCTGCAATGGTAAATGGGAGTGTTTCCTTAATTACTCTTTCAGATTTTTCATCATTAGTGTATAGGAATGCAAGAGATTTCTGTGCATTATTTTTGTATCTTGCTACTTTGCCAAATTCATTGATTAGCTCTAGTAGTTTTCTGGTAACATCTTTAGGATTCTCTGTGTATAGTATCATGTCATCTGCAAACAGTGACAGCTTTACTTCTTCTTTTCTGATTTGTATTCCTTTTATTTCTTTTTCATTTCTGATTGCTGTGGCTAAATCTTCCAAAACTATGTTGAATAATAGTGGTGAGAGTGGGCAACCTTTTCTTGTTCCTGATCTTAGTGGAAATGGTTTCAGTTTTCCACCATTGAGAATGATGTTGGCTGTGGGTTTGTTATATATGACCTTTACTACATTGAGGTAAGTTCCCTCTATGCCTATTTTCTGGAGCGTTTTTATCATAAATTGGTGTTGAATTTTGTCAAAAGCTTTTTGTGCATCCATTGAGATTATCATATGGTTTTTATCCTTCAGTTTGTTAATATGGTATATCACATTGATTGATTTGTGTATTTTGAAGAATCCTTGCATTCCTGAGATAAACCCCACTTGATCATGGTGTATGATCCATTTAATGTGCTGTTGGATTCTGGTTGCTAGTATTTTGTTCAAGATTTTTGCATCTATGTTCATCAGTGATATTGGACTATAGTTTACTTTTTTTGTAACATCTTTGTCTGATTTTGGTATCAGAATGATAATGGCCTCGTAGAAAGAGTTTGGGAGTGTTCCCCTCTCTGTTATATTTTGGAAGACTTTGAGAAGAATAGGTGTTAGTTCTTCTCTAAATGTTTGATATAATTTGCCTGTGAATCCATCTGGTCCTGGGCTTTTGTTTGTTGGAAGATTTTTAATCACAGTTTTAATTTCAGTGCTTGTGATTGGTCTGTTCATATTTTCTATTTCTTCCTGGTTCAGTCTCGGAAGGTTGTGCTTTTCTAAGAATTTGTCCATTTCTTCCGGGTTGTCCATTTTATTGGCATACAGTTGCTTGTAGTAATCTCTCATGATCCTTTGTATTTCTGCAGTGTCAGCTGTTACTTCTTCTTTTTCATTTATAATTCTGTTGATTTGAGTGTTCTCCCTTTCTTTCTTGATGAGTCTGGCTAACAGTTTAGCAATTTTGTTTATCTTCCCAAAGAACCAGCTTTTATTTTTATTGATCTTTGCTATCATTTCCTCCATTTCTTTTTCATTTGTTTCTGATCTGATCTTTATGATTTCTTTCCTTCTGCTAACTTTGGGGTTTTTTGGTTCTTCTTTCTCTAACTGCTTTAGGTGCTAAGTTAGATTGTTAATTTGAGATTTTTCTTGTTTCTTGAGGTAGGATTGTATTGCTATAAACTTCTCTCTTAGAACTGCTTTTGCTGCATCCCATAGGTTTTGGGCCATCCTGTTTCCATTGTCATTTCTTTCCAGGTATCTTTTGATTTCCTGTTTGATTTCTTCAGTGATCTCTTGGTTATTTAGTAGTGTATTGTTTAGCCTTCATGTGTTTGTCTTTTTTACAGTTCTTTTTCCTGTAATTGATATCTAGTCTCATACTGTTGTAGTCAGAAAAAGTCCTTTATACGATTTCAATTTTCTTAAATTTACCGAGGCTTGATTTGTGACCCAAGATATGAACTATCCTGGAGAGTGTTCCATGAGCACTTGAGAAGATAATGTATTCTGTTGTTTTTGCATGGAATGTCCTATAAATATCAATTAAGTCCATCTTGTTTAACGTATCATTTAAAGCTTGTGTTTCCTTATTTATTTTCATTTTGGTTGATCTATCCATTGGTGAAAGTAGGGTGTTATATTATTGTGTTAGTGTCAACTTCCCTTTTTATGGCTGTTAGCATATGCCTTATGTATTGAGGTGCTCCTATGTTGGGTGCATAAGTATTTTACAATTGTTATTTCTTCTTCTTGGATTGATCCCTTCATCATTATATAGTGTCCTTCTTTGTCTCTAGTAATAGTCTTTATTTTAAAGTCTATTTTGTCTGATATGAGAATTGCTAATCCAGCTTTCTTTTGATTTTGATGTGCATGGAATATCTTTTTCCATCCTTCATTTTAGTTTGTATGTGTCCCTAGGTTTGAAGTGGGTATCTTGTTGACAGCATATATACGGGTTTGTGTTTGTATCCATTCAGCCAGTCTATGTCTTTCAGTTGGAGCATTTTATCCATTTACATTTAAGGTAATTATCGATATGTATGTTCCTATTACCATTTTTTTTTTTTTTTTTTTTTGTGGTACACGGGCCTCTCACTGCTGTGGCCTCTCCTGTTGTGGAGCACAGGCTCCGGATGTGCAGGCTCAGCGGCCATGGCTCACGGGCCCAGCCGCTCCGTGGCATGTGGGATCTTCCCAGACCGGGGCACGAACCCATGTCCCCTGCATCGGCAGGCGGACTCTCAACCACTGCGCCACCAGGGAAGCCCCCTATTATCATTTTCTTAATTGTTTTGGGTTTGTTATTGTAGGTCTTTTGCTTCTCTTGTGCGTCGTCCCTAGAGAAATTCCTTTAGCATCTGTTGTAAAGCTGGTCTAGAGGTGTTGAATTCTCTTAACTTTTGCTTGTCTGTTAAGGGTTTAATTTCTCTGCCGAATCTGAATGAAATCCTTGCTGGGTAGAGTAATCTTGGTTGTAGGTTTTTCCCTTTCATCACTTTTTTTTTTTTTTTTTGCGGTACGCGGGCCTCTCACTGTTGTGGCCTCTCCCGTTGTGGAGCACAGGCTCCGGACGCGCAGGCCCAGCGGCCACGGCCCACGGGCCCAGCCGCTCCGCGGCACGTGGGATCCTCCCGGACCGGGGCACGAACCCGTGTCCACTGCATCGGCAGGCGGACTCTCAACCACCGCGCCACCAGGGAAGCCCTCCCTTTCATCACTTTTAATGTGCCCTACCACTCCCTTCTGGATTGCGGGGTTTCTGCTGAAAGATCAGCTTTTAACGTCATGGGGATTCTCTTGTGTGTTATTTGTTGCTTTTCCCTTGCTGCTTTTAGTGTTTTTTCTTTGTATTTAATTTTTGAATAGTTTGATTAATATGTATCTTGGCGTGTTTCTCCTTGGGTTTATCCTGTATTGGACTCTCTGCACTTCCTGGACTTGATTACCTATTTCCTTTTCCATGTTAGGGAAGTTCTCAACTATAATTTCTTCAAATACTTTCTCAGTCCCTTTCTTTTTTTCCCTTCCTCTGGGACCCCTATAATACGAATGTTGGTGCATTTAATGTTGTCCCAAAGGTCTCAGAGACTGCCCTCAATTCTTTTCATTCTTTTTTTCTTTATTCTGCTCTGCACTATTTATTTCCACTATTTTATCTTGCAGGTCACTTATGCATTCTTCTGCCTCAGTTGTTCTGCTATTGATTTCTTCTAGAGAATTTTTAATTTAATTTATTGTGCTGTTCATCATTGTTTGTTTGCTCTTAAGTTCTTCTAGGTCCTTGTTAAACACTTCTTGTATTCTCTCCATTCTATTTCCAAGATTTTGAGTCATCTTTACTATCATTACTCTGAATTCTTTTTCAGGTAGACTGCCTATTTCCTCTTCATTTGTTTGGTCTGGTGGGTTTTTACTTTGATCCTTCATCTGCTGTATATTTCTCGGTCTTCTTACTTTGTTTAAATGACTGTGTTTGGGGTCTCCTTTTCACAGGCTGCAGGTTCATAGTTTCCTGATTTTTTTGGTGTCTGCCCCCAGTGGGTAAGTTTGGTTCAGTGGGTTGTGTAGGCTTCCTGGTGGAGGGGACTGGTGCCTGTGTTCTGGTGGATGAGGCTGGATCTTGTCTTTCTGGTGGGCAGGACTGCAGGCAGTGGTGTGTTTTCTGTTGTCTGTGAACTTAGTATGATTTTAGGCAGCCTCTCTGCTAATGGATGGGGTTGTGTTCCTGTCTTGCTAGTTGTTTGGCATGGTGTGTCCAGCACTGGAGCTTGCCGGTCGTTGAGTGGAGCTGGGTCTTAGCGTTGAGATGGAGATCTCTGGGAGAGCTCTCACCGATTGATATTATGTGGGCCCAGGAGGTCGCTGGTGGTCCAACGCCCTGAACTCGGCTCTCCCACCTGCAGAGGCTCAGGCCTGAAACCCCACCAGAGAACCAAGACCATGTCAGCTGACCCTGTCAGCTACACGGCTTCCAAAATGCGTCCTTCTGGCTGGTGTGGTTTGTGCCAATGAGACCAAGTTTGGTTCAGAAACAAAGGAAAGCTTTATTCTCAGATGAAAGAATGGAGAAGTGTGAGCTCAAGCTCTAGAGCACATGCTTTCCCAACAGGCTGTGGGCTGGTCTGCTTTGTAGGGATCTCTGATTTTGGTCCTTTTAATTTTAATTTAAATAATTTTACTGCAATGTGTTTTATGGTCCAATATTGGTAAATATTTTATACAAATTGGAAAGAAATATTTATGCTCCATATTTTGGTTGCTATATTCTACAACTATAAATTAGGTCAACTTGGTTAATAGTATTCAATATTTCTTTATCTTTAGTACATTTTGTCTGGGTGTACTATCACCTTCTGAGGGAGATATATGAAAATATTTCACTTTCAACATGGATTCTTTTAAATTTCTCCCTGAAGTTTATTATTAAATTAAATAATAAACTTAATTCATTATTAAGTTTATTATTAAAATAATAAACGTTTTGAGTAAAAGCTTTTAAGAGAGGGTTGTTTAACACTAAACTGCTTTTAAAAGATTAAAAATGATGGCATCGGGCTTCCCTGGTGGCGCAGTGGTTGAGAATCTGCCTGCTAATGCAGGGGACATGGGTTCGAGCCCTGGTCTGTGAAGATCCCACATGCCGCGGAGCAACTAGGCCCATGAGCCACAACTACTGAGCCTGCGCACCTGGAGCCTGTGCTCCGCAACAAGAGAGGCCGCGATAGTGAGAGGTCTACGCACCGCGATGAAGAGTGGCCCCCACTTGCCACAACTAGAGAAAGCCCTTGCACAGAAACGAAGACCCAACACAGCAAAAATAAAAGAAGAAATAAATAAATAAACTCCTACCCCCAACATCTTCTTTAAAAAAAAATGATGGCAACTTATAAACAAATACATTTGTCAGCTTTTCTACTTTCATTTTATTGCATAATCATTTGTGACTCCATATGATGTTCTGCCTGTCCTCTGCTTGTGAGGCCATTGTTGTTGGTTGGGTTTTTCAACATGCACTCGAAACCCCTTCAACCTAAGTCCAAAACCCTTTTCCTGCAGAGACTGGGAAGCTTAAAACTGCATTTCTTAGGCCCTCTTGTAGCTAGAATTCCCACTGAGACTTAGATTCTGCTACTGGAATCCAAGGTACACTTGGATTTGGAACTGAGTCATGTGTGGAGAGACGCAGGGTGTGAGGAACTATTTTGCTGCTGGGAAACAGTAGAAGTGTTACTGTTCTGGAGTAGACAAGTATAAAGCCAGCCTCCAAATTTAGCAAGCAGCTTCCTGATCCAGTGGTTCTGAAGCCAATAATTTCTAATTTAATAGCTGGCACAGGTGGCTGCTTTCTTGGCAGCAAACTTTGACATTGCAAATTACTCCTGATAACTCATTTTAGTATCTATAATATCTTTAGCCCTTCTAAAGAATCTGTAACATTTTACTATTTTTAAAAATAACCAGAATGGATTCTATTCTATTTAACAAGATCCTGACCATTCTAGGCCATTTAGAATTTCTTTTCTATGCAACTAGTTAGTAGTTAAATGATACTAACAAAATTATACTGAACTGGAATGCCTTGGAGACATTTCTAAAATGCTGACCAGGAGAGGAATAAAAGTGAAAAAGAAAACAAGGGATCTTAAATTTCATGGAAATGATATGAATTCAACATATTGGTTTGTATATCAATAGATTTATATAGCATTCTATAACAAAGGTAGTAAAAATAGGAAAAATCAGGAAAGGTGAAATACTACCCTTGTTTTAATTGATGAAACATCTTCCCTTCATTGGGTATCTGAAACAGCTATTGTATGCCTGAGAGATTAAATAATATATTTTGCCTGCTAAAATGATACAGAATAAAAACAGAAGGGAGATGTTAAAAGTTAAGGAACTCAAACACAGTTATGGACCAGACAAGTCTGAAAACCAGGCCTGCTGAGTGATTCTCCTGGGAAACTGATGTTCTCTTTACCCAACATTACTGTAAACCCCAGAAATGTGCTACGGTTATTTTTCACGTTTATTTGCTGGTAGAATCTAGGTCACTAAGAGATGTACAGATTGTTAGAAAATGGGACGCCATCCCTCTGTGTTTCCTCTTACTTTATATAAAACTCTCCATGAATTGCCATGAACCATGTATGTTGCTCTCTTTTCACCACTCGTGTTATTATCTCATTATGTCACCCCAGCAGATGGATATACAGTAAGTCCCCTACATACGAACAAGTTCTATTCCAAGAGCGTGTTCATAAGTCCAATTTGTTTGAAGTCCAACAAAGTTAGCCTAGGTACCCAATAACACAATCAGCTATACAGTACTGTACTGTAATAGGTTTATAATACTTTTCACACAAAAAATACATAACAAACACAAAAATAACACATTTTTAATCTTACAGTACAGTACCTTGAAAAGTACAGCAGTACAGTGCAACAACTGGCATACAGGGGCTGGCATGGAGTGAACAGGCAAGAATAGTTACTGACTGCAGGAGGGAGAGGAGGTGGGAGATGGTAGAGCTGAAACATCGTCAACAATAGGAGATGGAGGGCCAGCTGCAATTTCACTCACATCTTACGTGATTGGACATGTGAACTCACGTTCGCATCTTTGAAATTTCACAACTTGAATGTTCGCACGTAGGGGACTTACTGACTTCAAATGGGCAAACTATTAAAATTCTTTCCCAGTTGTAAGATAACAAATTTGAATTTGATATTTCTCAAAATTTATCAATGTTCTCTATGGACTGCCATATTTTCTATATTATTAACTTTTATTAAATATCAGCGTTCTATTTGCACTTTCTGCTTCCTTCTTTGAATACATTTGTACTCAAGCTAAATCATGTTTTGTTGGGGTCATTAACATTTACGATTATCTTTAATGTTCTAGATTTCTATATAGTCTATAGTTTCTTGAGCTGGCCTTGGTATTTTGCATTTTTCTGTACAACCTATATTAATTTTTAAAGTCTCCAATTCATTGTATTGAGATTATTCAGAAGAATCTCATGATATTTAAATTCTCTACTCTACAATTGAATGTCATTGTGCATACCTTATTTTACTTATCACTTTGTCTTTTTTTTCCTTAACCAGTTTTGGTTTTATATTTGTCTTTTAAATAAACTTTATTGATCTCCTCTATTGATCTCTGTTACATAATGGATCCTTGATGATCTCAATTCTCAGGAATAAATTCTACAGGGGAGGAAGCTTTGTTATATTAGGTGTCAAACCACAGAACCCACAATTCTTTTAAGGAGGCAAGTCATTGATAACTTGCCCTATTTCTTATGTAATTATTAGACTTCAGTTTCCTACAGCTGTGATTTAGGTCACTGATTCATTTTCAAAAAAAATTTAGAATTTTATATCTATTAACTATAATTATGAACATTATTAACTTATTATAAAAGTCCTCTGTATCGTTGTAGTCCCATTTTCATTTCCAGTTTTGTTTATATTTTTATTGTGTATCCTAGAGAGTTGTCTGTGTTTCTGGTTTTCAAAAATTAATTCTAGCTTTTATTTACACATTATATTATTTTTTGAATACCACCTCATTAGTTTTTGAGTTAGTTTATAATCTTTTATTTCTCTTTTGTCCTTTTTGTTATTATTATTGTTGTCATTATTATCATATAACCCATTCAAAGATTGTTTGAAACATTTCCAAAATATTTAGATGTTTAGAAGAGTTTAGACTTTAGCAGAGGAATGGGAGGGTTTTCCATGGATTCTCTCAGAAAGATAAGTTTTCATCGTATCCTTTGTTCAGTAACTATTTAAATGGCTTTTACCGAATGTTTGGGTGCTACCTGTGTAAACCCCCCCCCCCCCCCCCAGGCATCTCTGATGAGATGAAAATCCTGTGATTTTACCAAAAGATCTGCCTGGAGGACAGATTGCAATCATATTCAATTACTGGTGAATGTGTTAGATGCACTGGGTTCCCTGACCCTATGAGAGACGATAAGGAATCACAATCTTGCAGGGAAACCCTGAGTCTTTATTTTATCACATTTCCCCAGGTGATTTGGTTGCACAGCCAGACACCCTTCCCACTGCCTCAAAACAGCAAAGTGTTTTGCTTATAATATGTAGACCTTTCTGTGGGATGAATGGAGCTTAACTACTTGGTAATCATATGCAAAATGGAGTTTTGAAAGTTTCATTGCTAATCTAAGGCATTGGATGAAGCCCCAAAAGGTTCAGAGTTTTGATTCATTACATTTTCTGGTAACAAGTATCTGGTAAGTCCTTGTCTAATCACAGAAAGAAAAACTGGAGACTGCGACTAATACATACACACTATTATATAAAAAATAATCAACAAGGACCTACTGTATAACACGGGGAACTCTACTTAGTACTCTGTAATAACCAATATGGGAAAAGAACCTGAAGAAGAATACATATATGTATATGTATAACTGAATCACTTTGCTCTACACCTGAAACTAACACAATATTGTAAATCAACCCTACTCCAATACAAAATAAAAATTAAAAAAAAAAAAACAGTGCTGCAAGGAACACCTTTGTAACTAAAAAAGAATTATAATAATAAAAAAATAAATAAGAAAAATGGGTTTTGAACATGTTAACCTGAAAACAAAATGCATTTTAAATTTGTGAAGAGAAAACTTTTTCTTTAATATATGTGTTGAATTTTAAATGTCTCCACTTTCAAGTCCTTTTTTAGAAATGATTTTGGCTTTGTTAGCAGTGCGCCAGTCGTAACTATAGGAGTGTAAGATTTGAAAGACATTTGAGAGAATCATTCATTTTCTGCCAAACTCTTAATAACCCGTGCTATTTTCAGTGGTCGTGATCTCCACCTCAGAGTCCTAGGGAAGTGATGGGTTTATTCTTGAAGGATGGGTGTCACTTTCTGTTGATGATACTGATGAGATTCGACCCAGTGGCCAGTGGCCTTGCTCCTGCTGGCAGAAGTGGCACTGCTGATTAAATGTCCTCCAGAGGTGCCCGTGAATTAAGCCACATTCTGGGACCACTGATCGTTGCAACTCTCCTTCTTCCACACTGCATCTGTGATGTTGGGGAGCTCAAACACATTTTGTAGTTTCCAATTTCTTTGATGCAGAATTTGGGGAAGAGTATGAGAATCATATATAACACAAATCATACTCACATTTAAAAATCCCAGCTTTCCTCTGTGATCTGGTGGGCATTTATCACATGTTTGATGAGCTGACGCCTTTTGAACACCCTTCCAATGGGACGCCATGAGTCCTGCGTCCCCAAGTCAGAAGGTAGAATGCTCTCTCCCAGCCCTCCTTTGGTCTGTGTGACCTGGGCTCTGTCCATCAAAAGTGCTGTGAGACTTTCTAGGTGGGTAGGTGGGTACCTACTGTGTAGAATCTGTCCTTTGGTGGGGATTGTAGTAGAGTTTGGGGAACATCTTATTAGTCTCAAAGGGGTGAGCTGCAATACTTGTGCTCAGCAGCAGTGGAGGTGATGACGCTCTCCCTGAAGCAACCCTCGCCCGGTGGTGGTTTGCTGGTCTCCAGCTGGGCTTGACTCTCAGCCTCCTTAGAGAGCCTCTGAGCTTCCTGATACCCTTCAGTCACTTATTAAATGTTATTCGGGATGGATTCTCATCTCGGCAGCCAAGAACTCTGAACTGGCACCTTCTCTCACACTTGCTGACCACATTCCAGATATTTTGGGTTTCTTTCTGTCGTTTCAAAAACCACCATTTTGTCCCCACCTCAGGCATTTCATTTTAAGTTCCTTCTGCCTCAAATACGGATGCCCTCAGAGTCAGCTCTTCCCATGCTTAGGACTCTGATCTAACCAACCTTTCAAAGACATCAGCCTCACCACTCTTTCTTCTCCCATCCTGTGATTCCCATTACCTTCCTTGTTTATTTATTTTTTTTTAGTTTATATTTTTAAAACCTCCCTTGTTTAGCTGGTTGGTGTGTGGGTGTTTTTTTCATGTCTCCCTCACAGCTTGAGGACAGGACCCTTTTCAGTTTTGTTTACTGAAGTATTTTCAGAATCTGGAGTAGAGCCTGGCAAAGAGTTGGCATTCACTCGTTATGAACGAATGAATGAATGAATATGCCTAATGTATTATTTCACTTTCAAGAGCTCGTTGAGGACAGTATTAAGAATCCTAGATTTGTATTTTGGCCTGGTAGAAGAAAGAATTGAGAAACTCAAGGAGAATTGAGCTGGAGGTAGGAAGAGAGAATATCAAGTATACATTCCTAGCTGCTATGTACTCAGAGCCTCGTAAGGAACTGCAAGGGATAAAAGAAAATCTAAGAAATTTAAGGTATCCCTGCCATTTTAATGTTCTGGAATAGTTAGGGAAGAAGGGTTTGTGGAAATGGAAAAGGAAAAGAGAGAATAATGTGAGTGATGTCATCCTGAAGTGGCTGGAAATAAGTTTCCCTAAGAGCTTACACTGCTCTGAGTGAAAAATTTGAAGCCATTCTTTGGGGATAAGTTCTTCATGAAGTGAAGAAATAATGGTTTAGGATTTATGTTCTAAAGTTCATTCCTCTGAAACAGGTGATGAAACACTAATATTTTTTGAGAGAATATTGGTCGCTGTAAGCTTTAATGTGTAGGAGCGGAGTCCTAGTTAATTCCTAATACTGACAAACTTCCAAATTATACCTCTTCAATCACTTTTCTAATTAGTGGGTAGACACCAGGCAGCACATGATCACCCAGATTTTAATTGTCAGGCAGTGCTCTCTCCGGTTCCTCCATATGTTCTAACCAAAAAAAAGAGCAATTATGCCAAGATAGCAACTATAGTTTTGATGATTGAGGCTAATTGGGTAACCGAGCATGATTCAGTTCTATTGCTTATCCAGTCGGAACATAATTACGATTACATTTTCCACTACCCCATAAGCATATTTATTTCTCTTCTCTCCAAAAAATTTTAGTGTGTAATGTAAATAAGTAAATAAAAAAATAAGTAAACAAAGTTTCTCTCTCCAGGGGATGCACAGATTACGTTTTACTTCCCTGAAAAGATAGTCAGAAACTATTATGACATGCTGAGTGAATAAGTACTCATATACCTACATAATAGAATTCATACGGGATCTCATAATAATAACAAGGGGCATTTATTGAGCTTGTATTATACTCAGGGAACTCTTACCAGGGCTTTACATGTATAAACACACTTAATCCTCACAGCTATCTTATGAGAATACCTTCTTTGTTATTCCCATGTTATTTTTGAGAAAAGCAATTTTTTGGAAGGTCAAATGAGAGGCTCAAGTTTAAACAATGAATAAGTGACAGGGCCAGGATTTTCACCCAGAAACACTGCCACCAAGTTTGTGTCCTTAACCACTGGGCGATACTGCCTTGACAGTGGGAACAGTGGGGATTTTGAGCCTGTCCCATTCCGATTTGGGACTTGGAGAATATTCCTCAACCTCTCTCAATTTAAAATCTTCATCCATAATAAAGAAGTAAAAAATAAATCAGTAAATAAATGACAGTCACAAAACCAGTCCATAATACCTACTGAAAAGGGCTGTCATGTTGTTTGAAAGTATCAATAATATGACATGTCAAAGCACCCAGCATCCTGATCGGGACATACTGTACCCCGGTCATCGGTCCTTACTCATCTTCCTGTGTTAGAAAATCGTATGCCTAAACCAGGGGTACCTTGTCTTGCTATTTTCTCCATTTTGCAGCTTGAACGGGAGAGGCTTCGTTGGGGCCGACCCCACCACTCCTGCTGCCGATACACACCAGAGCGGATGTGACTGCTGGGCCAGCACATGCAGTGGGAATTGTTTCCTCCTAGTCTAGAAACCTTCATGGCATCACTGCCAACGTTGTGGTTGGCCTCTGTTACCGTGAATGTTTCCTTCTTTTCCCATTGGCTGATTTCTAAATGTAATATTTTAAAAAAGAGCTCCTTCTGCCTGGTGTAGCTGTTTCTTAATGTTATTGGGTGGAATTATCTGTCTCCAAAAGGCCACGTTTGGGTCTTTCCTTTTTTTTTCCCTCCCCCCATCCTCCGTCCTCCTTTTCTTCCTTCCTTCCTTCCTTCCTTCCTTCCTTCCTTCCTTCCTTCCTTCCTTCCTTCCTTCCTTCCTTCTTTCCTTCCTTCTCTCCTTTTTCTTTCTTTTATTTTTTTCTTGGTGCACAATTTTCTTTTAATTTTTCAGTTTCAGGCTTTTAGATGATAATGCATTTCAAGTATAAAAGCAGACTTCTTAAAGTACTATCATTTTATCATTTTCATGAACGTACAAAAAGCCTTCCCTTGAAGGTCCCTTTAGTTTCACAAATAAAATCATCTGAAACCTCCCCATAGGGATCTTTTTCCTCTTTGATTCATATTATTGGAAGCAATCTGCAGAACTGAAAATATTTCTCCAAATCAAGATTCATAATATTCTGAGAAGTGATTCCAAAGCATTCGATTAGAAAACCCTATAGTCTTGGATTATCATTCTTTCCCAGTTATTGGAATTACTACTGATCGCTGTGGCTTACTCCCATTCTTAATACTTAAGTTTAGATCACATCATTAAAAATACTATTAATAGCTGACCACACCAAGTTACCGAGGGGACCAGAAACTGAGGCCATTTCAATAAACCTAACACTGATAAAGACTGGCCGGTATGGGTTCTGGTGGGACATAAAGTAGTGTGTCTCCTACCTGCTATCATTTCCAGTGAGATGTCTGGGGCTTGAATTGTCTAGACAGAGCAAACTTTTTGTATACAGGTAGAGCCAGTGTGACCAAAGGAGGGATGAGAAACTATGCATGACCCTTTTCTTGTGTTGCTTACATCCCCTCGATCCCACTTCCTTTTTTTTTTTTTTTAAGTCTTTATTGAATTTGTTACAATACTGCTTCTGTTTTATGTTTTGGTTTTTTGGCGGCCAGGCACGTGGCATCCTAGCTCCCCTACCAGGGATCAAAGCCACATCCCCAGCATTGGAAGACCAAGTCTTAACCACTGGACCACCAGGGAAGTCCCCAATACCATTTCCTTAACCAACCGAGAGAAATATACTTGGATTAATAATTAAGTTGTTGATCTCCAAATAGGATTAAATAAGTAACTAGTCAAAGATGGCATGTCACGGGTTATTTTGTCGAGAAAACATTATTTCTTACTAGAAGGCTGATAACGTGTACGAAGATAACGTGTAAGAATAAGGAACATTAGAAGCAAGTGGAGCATTTGGAGCCAAGATACCGCACTGTGAGAGGAGACGGCAGAAACAGAAGAGTACAGGTGATACTGGAGTACTGAAGAGGTAGTGGCGCAACAGAAGTAGGGGAATGTGTTAAAAGGAGAATGAGTTGCATCTATGTCTGAGGTTATTCCTGGACCATCTATGCTCTTTCATACTTTTATTTTTGTACCCTTTGGCCAATATCACACTATCGGAAGACTATAGGGTAAAATAAGTACTGAAATGAGGTAATTCAAGTCCTCTAACATATTTATCTTGTCATTTGTCTGGTCAGATGTTTTGACTGGTCCTTTGTCTTTTTACTCTTGATTTGTATACATATTCTGGAAAACAGTATTTTGTTACACACATTGCAAATATTTCATTCTTACCCTTGACCTGCCTATTCATTTTTTAAATGACACCTTCAGAGAAGGAGAATATTTACCTTTGAGAAAGTCCAGTTTATCAATTTTGTTCTTTTCTGGTTCTTTTGTTTTTTTATTTTTAAAAAAGTTTTTTACAGTAGGTCCTTTTTGGTTATCCATTTTAAATACAGCAGTGTGTACATGTCAATCACGAAGTCCCTAACTATCCCTCCCCGTAACCCTTGCCCCTGGTAACCATAAGTTCATTCTCTAAGACTGTGAGTTTGTTTCTGTTTCGTAAATAAGTTCATTTATATCTTTTTTTTTTTAGATTCCACATATAAACAATGTCATATGATATTTGTCTTTGTCTGGCTTACTTCACTTAGTATGATAATCTCTAGGTCCATCCATGTTGCTGCAAATGGCATTATTTTGTTCCTTTTTTTATGGCTGAGTAGTATTCCATTGTATATATGTACCACATCTTCTTTATCCATTCCTCTGTCGATGGGCATTTAGGTTGCTTCCATGTCCTGGCTATTGTAAATAGTGCTGCAATGAACATTGGGGTGCATGTATCTTTTTGAATTATGATTTTCTCCAGATATATATGCCCAGTAGTGGGATTGCTGGATCATATGGTAGTTCTATTTTTAATTTTTTAAGGAACCTCCATACTGTTCTCCATAGTGGCTGCACCAATTTACATATTGGCCAAAAAGTTCATTCAAGTTTTTCCATAACATCTTATGGAAAAACTCGAACAGACTTTTTGGCCAGCCCAATATATTCCCAACAACATTGTAGGAGGGTTCCCTTTTCTGGTTCTTTGGTGCTTTTTGTGTGTACCTAAGAAATCTTTGCTTCCCTTAATGGCTTAAATATACTCTCCGTGACATCTTTTTGACATTTTTTAGTTTTAGCTTTTGCATTTAGGCCTACAATCCAAACTGAATCAGGTACTTACTGAAGAAATAAGAAACCATATGTCAACATAACCCTTTTAACAAGAATATGCATAGCAACCTTATTCATAATGACCTTACAACGGAAACCAAATTACTAGGAAAAGAAATGGATAGACAAATCATATTAGATTCACACAATACAATTCTACCAGGCAATAAAAAACAATAAACTACTCACAACTGGGATGAATCTCATAACCATTGTCTTGCATGAAAGAAGCAAAAGAATACATTTCTATGATTCCACGGGTATGAAGCCCGAGAACAAACAGAATTATCTTAGGGTAATAGAAATCAGAACATGGTGAACTCTGATCTTGAGGTGATGATAGTCAGGTTTCTACTGACTCGTAATAAGCAGGAGTTATATCTAGTTTTGGATGGTGGTTACATGGTGCACATAATTGTCAAAACCCATCAAAATGACACTTGAAGTCTGTGCATTTCATTTTACCTGCCTGTACATCAATAATTATTAAAAATAGTTAGAAGGATGATTAAAGAAATCATGGAATTTTATCTTTCATAAATAATGTGGATGTGCCCCTCAGAGCTGGACTGTCTGCAAACTGTAGCTATGTTCAGTGGCCATAGCAACCTACGTACAAATCACTGGAGCAGTGTTACCTTAACTTGAACTAACACACAAGTAACCACTTAACAACAACCAATATTTCTTTTTTCGTGTGCTTATTTTGTTTTATACACTTTTCAGATATTATTTCAATTAATTGATCATTAGAGGTGAGCAGTCATTTTCATTATCCAGTGAGCATGCTGCTTTTTTTTCCGCCTCTGGCTAAGGAGGTCAGTAATGTGAATCTATGAGTTTAAAAAGGTGAAAATTCATCAAAGCTGATATGTGTATGGAGAGAGGGTACAAGAGAAAAATATCCCTAAACTAGTAAACTGTTAACACTAGATTGTTGTCATGGCCAAGGCTAGCTCTAGGCAAAAGTTTTAATGAAGGAGTTTATCTTTGGCATCCCATGAATACTTCTTATTATTTTTCTTAATAGAAATCACATCACTTTCACTGTTGTCTGAAACATTGCGTTTCACCACATGGGACTGACTCTCCCTGAAGCTCCTTGAGTCTCCTTCTGTGTCCAGCTCTAGTTTGCTGTGCTTATACGCACGTTGCTTGCACTAAATCATTTCTTCATTTAATGTCAGAGGTGCTGAGATACAGATGCTAATTAACTTCTCTGAAACCAGACAGTTTATAAAGAAAAGATTCAGCTTTAGAGTCAATGCACTGTGGCACCAGAGCCTGCCCCCTTGTGAAACCGCACAGCTCAGATTGGGACTCAAACCCACTGTTTTTTAATTGAGATCCTACACCCGGTCTCAGGACTAAATGAAGCTCAGGTTCTTGATGTCTCATAGCAGAAGGAATTCAGCAAGAGGCAAAGTGATAGGTAAGAAGTGGGTGTATTTAGAGAGATACACATTCCATAGACAGAATGTGGTCTGTCACAAAAGGCAAGAGCAGCCTTGGGAGAAACATACCCCACAGACAGAGCATGGGCCATCTCAGAAGGTGAGAGGCCCAGAAATATGGCGTGGCTAGTTTTTTATGGACTGGGTATTTTCATAGGTTAGTGAATGGGAGGATTATTCTAACTATTTTGGAGAAGGGGTGGAGATTTCCAGGAATTGGGCCACTGCCCTCTTTTTGTCCTTTTACGGTTAGAACTGTCCTGGCACCTGTGGATGTGTCATTTAACTAATGTATTACAGTGAGCGTACAGTGAGGCTCCAGGTCCACTGGAAATTCAGTCTTCCACCATCTTGGACCTAGGAGGTTGTAGCCAGTTTATGTCTTATCCTCAAAAACGATGTCATTCTTTTAAAGGTTGTGCCCTGCCCTCTTCCATCCTGTTTCACTTGGTCACAACACCCTGTGCCTTTTCCTTGCCTCCCTTAGTTTTTATATTTTTTGCCTCTACAACGTAGGGGCGTAATATGTAAACTGGCCCTTATTACACTTGCATTTCTACCAAAGTGTTCTCTACGACACTGAGACACCAACCAGCTGGCAGAGAAGGTGGTTTTATTCATCATCCATGCTCTTTAATACAACGTATTCATAGACAACCTTTTTCCCTAATCATTCATTCAACAAGTTTACTAAGCACATACTCTAGACTTGAAACCCAAGTTGACCCTGTGAGTTCAGATCCTACAGAAGGACACACCTGGAAAATAGTCCCAAATTTCAGACGTCTCAGGAGGGATACTACTCTATAATGCCCCTTTGGTAGTGTTGCTGTTCTCCCGAAATATCTCGGTCTTGTTATCTTAAACATTGGTGCAGTCAACTCTATTCTCCACAAATTAGAATTCCAAGCCATGAAGATTAAAACACAGAGCCACCGATGGATCAGAATAGGATGTGAAATAAAAATGCCCAAGTACTTTCTGCATCTATTCTTATGTGTACTGATTTCAGCTATAAGCTGCTGTAACAAGCTACCGCAAAATTACTGGCTTAAAAAAGAAAATTATTATCATACAGTTTCGGAGAGCCAAAGTCTGAAATGGGTTTCACTAAGTGAAAACACAGGTGTTGGCAGAACTCCCTTCTTTCTGGAGGCGCCAGGGGAGAATTGCTACCTCACATTCTCCAGCTTCTGGAAGCTGCCTGCACTCTTGGCTCATGGGCTCTTCTCCATTTAAAAGCCAGTAGAACAGAGCATCTTCAGACTCCCCGCTGACTCTGACCCTCTGCTTCTCTGACTTCGTTGGGCCCACGTGGATAATCCAGAATTATCTTTCCATTTTCAGATCCTTCATTGAATCACATCTGCAGGGTCCTTTTTGCCATGGAAGGTAACAATCCTAGGGTCTAGGGATTAGGACATGGTCATCTTGAAAGGGTAGACACTTCCCGGTGACCACATTATAGGAAAATGTTCTTACAGTTTTGCATTCCATAAAAACTCTCTGTACTGGAAACGTAGCTCTCCACAAAACCGTGTATTCAATAGCCAAGATATGTGTTAGTTTCTGAAGTCAGTTACTTTTAGACTCCCCAGAATGTCTCAGGAGGAAAAAACATTCTTAGCTGGCACAGAAATCACTCCGCAGAATGTCTAGATAATAGATACATATTTTTAATAGTCTCTTAGTGTCTTCTTTCCCTCTCCCTTTCCAGCCCTTTTTTTCTCTCTTTTCCAATCCCATCTCTCTTTCACACATGCATGCACACACAGCTAAATCTTCTCTACTTATTATTGCCAGCAAATGCACAATGATAAAGAAAAAATCTAGTTCAGAAATATATTTCACTTGGTCTTAAATAGAAAGCACTCAAACAAGAAGAAAAACTATTTAAAATGTCCAAGGGATTGCTTGAGGGGTGTGAAACCTCCTTCCCAGGAGAAATAATCTCATGGTTGAAGCTAAATTTATGGCAGGAATTTGATGGGTTGGCTCCTTCTTCCACTGCCTTTGGGGCAAAATTCGATGAGCTGGGCTTGGCAGATGACTCATAAGGCAGGAATTCACATGGAACTTGCTCCTGAGAGGGGAGGAAAAAAATCTCTCATTAACCGCTGCTTTGGAAAGTTTCCTTGAGCTATAGCCCTGGTGGATGTTGCATTTAGGATCGTTAACTACCTGAGGTGAAAACACAGTCCATGCGAGGTAGCGGTTCCTCCATATGTGGGTTGCAAATGGACTCGCTGTTTACAATGGCTGCATTTGCTTGAGAACAAAGTTAAGTAGTGATGAGTCAACTATGGAAGCCTCTTCCTCTAAAAGTGCAGGACAATTAGAATAACATCAATTTCCAAATTTGAAAATCACTCAAAAATACACATTTATCCAATTCAACACATTTCCAGGTATATTATTGAGAAGGATGAGCAGACAAAATGATAAATTTAGATTTCCAAACCCAATCCTTAGAAGCTGTGTGACTTTGCTTAATAAGTTATTTAACCGCACTGCATTTCAGTTTCTTTACTTTTAAAGTGGGGATAAAAACTGCCTAGCCTCTATTTCAGTGATATAATGAGGATTACTATAACCTGTAAGCATACCTTGGAAAACACCTGGTATCAACTCAGTAATAAAATTCTGTATCAGCTTTATTAAATATTCATACTTGTGAAGTGTTTTTTACCATGTCTGGCACACAAGTTTGTTAATTATTACCAAATATTAATACAAGATATGAAATTGTAACAAATGAAGCTGCAGATTTTTAGTCCTTTTTGTCAACTTTGGAATAATCAATATCCATTTACAGTGGACCATTGAATGAGTTATGCCTCTTAGCAGAGATTATTTTGAAAGTTTAGAATTTCATATATATGAAATTGGAAAGTATATATTCTCTTGTATCCAGCTCCTTTTACTCAGCATCATATTTCTGACTTTTTTCATCCAGCAGAATGTTGCTGATGTTTCATTAGTTTGTCCCTTTTCATAGCTGAGTAGTATTCCATCGTATCACATTTATATTATGCTTACCTACTTCCTTGTTGATCAACATTTGAGTTTCTTTTAGTTTTTAGCTATTATAGATAAAGTCGCTATGTACATTTGTATATAAGTCTTTGTGTGGCCACAAGTTTTCCTTTCTCTTGGATAAATACCTAGGAGTGAAATTTCTGTGTCATACACAAAGGTATGTTTACATCTATGAGAAACCGCCCAACTGTTTTGTAAAGTGTCTGTATCATATTTCCTCACCAGCAATGTAGGTGTTCTGTATAACTGACAACTTTCATTCTCTCAATTTTTAATTTTAGCCATCTGTGTAAGTGTACAGTTGTATTTCATTGAAGGTTTATCTTACTTTTCCAACTAAGGATGTTAAACATCTTTTCTATGATTATTGACATTTCATGTATCTTAAGAAGTGTCCTTAAAATTTACTAATTTTTAAAATTGCATTACTCATTATTATTGAACTGTAAAAATTCTTTTTATATTCTACATACAAGTGCTTTCTCATATGTACATATATAAATATATATATACACATAAATATATTCTATTTTGTGGTTTGCATTTTTATATCATTAATCATGTCTTTAGAAGGTTCTTTTTTATAAAGTTCAGTTTATTTATTTATTTTCTCCTTTTTTGGTTCATACTTCTCATATCCCATCTAAGAAATCTTTAGTTACCTATTGCTTAAATTTTGTTTTCATTTTTTTCTAGAGATTTTATAAGTATAACTTTTACACTTAGCTCTATGGCTTATTTCAAGAAAATTTTCAGGCATGATATGAATGAACATTAGGTTTATATTTTCAGTAGAGATATCCTGTTGTTGAAGTCTCATTTCTTGAAACAATTTCCCTTTCCCTTTGAATTACCTTGACCCACTTGTCAGAAGTCAACTGGTCATATTTATGTTTATTAATGAACTTTCAGTTCTGTTGATCTATATGTCTCTTTGTCAAATTTATACAATCTTGATTATTATAGCATTACTATAAGTCTTGAAATAGGTAATGTAATTTTTCCACCTTTGTTTTTACTTGTCAAGATTGCTTTGGCTATTCTAGGTCATTTGCATTTCCATGTGAATTTTATAACTGCAAAATTTACAAGAACATTTGCTTGAATGTTCATTGCATTTGTGTTGCATTTATAGCTCAACTTAGGGTAAATTGACATTTTAACAATATTGAGTTTATTACTCATGATTATGGTTTATCTCTCCGTTTACTTAGATGCTCTTTTATTTCCTTCAGCAAAGTTTTGTAGATTTGTACTTACTTTGTTAAATACTCCTAAGCATTTCATGTTTTTGGATGTTATTTTTAATTGAATTGGATTTTTGAATTTTATTTAGATTCTTTTTTTTGCTCTCATATAGCAATTTCTGTGTATTGATCTTATACCTTATGGCCTTGATAAATGTATATTTATTATTTTTAGTACTTCTTTCATGGGTATCTTAAGATTTTCTACATGATAAAATCATGCGCTTATGAAAAAGACCATTTTTAATGTCTTTTGGCCTGTCTTATTGCACTGGCCAGGACCTTTTGTATGATCATGATGATCAGTGGCACGTGTGACATCTTAGCCTCGTTTCCAATCTTTGGGGGAAAGCGTTCAGTCTTCCATCATGAAGTACGATGCTAGCTGTAATTTTTCTGTTGATATCGTTAATCATGTTGAGGGAAGTGCTTCCTTGTCTAGTTTGCCCTGGGTTTTATCATGAATAATAACTTCTGCAAAACAATTTTTTTACATTTATTTAGATGATCATGTGCTTTCCCCCACTTTATTTTGTTGTTAGACTGAATGGCATGGATTGATTTTTCTGAATATGTTAAACCAACCTAGCATATCTGGGGTAAACCTGGCATTGTCACTCTACTTTACCCTTTTTATATATGACTAGAATCTATTTGTGACAAGTTTTAAAAGAATTTTGTGTGTATGTTCAAGAAGGATATTGGCCCACAGTTTTATTTTCTTGTAATATCACATTGGTTTTATTTTTTTATCAGACAGAGAAGGAGAGAAGAAATATTCCTAGAAATAGAAAGAATCCAAGATTGTGCAATATATTATCTTAAAATTACCACATTGTACAAAGCTTTTACGTGTCTTTCTCACTAGATTTAACTGACTAACTCAGGAGTAGAATTCTGTTAATCCTCTCATAGCTTAGTTGAATGCCTCGTTACTAATTTGGTAGAATAGATTATAGTTTGGCAAATATAAATTCTTCTTCTATGTAAAGGGTATACTTTCCTGCCCACTGAAAGTGGGATTGATCAGATGATTTGCCTTGATCAATGGGATGCAGAGGAAGTGATGGTACTGTGGTCCAGTTTAAGTGTAGGCCTTAAGAAGAGTTGCCCTTTTCTGCTTACTCATTTGAATGTTTCCAACCCTTGCCTTGGGGGAACATGCCTTGGATGACTGCTGCTACTCCTCCAGCCTAAGCCCAGAATGAGACACAGGGAACAGACCTGAATCTGACTTGCATCTGAAAGCAGAGCTGTCCCAAATAACATGAAGACTGTGAATAAGGAATGAGCATTGCTTTATGCCACTGATATGTTTGTGGTTGCTTGTGTGCAGAAAAGCTGGCACATACTTAC
The DNA here is from genome assembly GCF_964270905.1 of Leucopleurus acutus. NCBI lineage: Eukaryota > Metazoa > Chordata > Mammalia > Artiodactyla > Delphinidae > Leucopleurus > Leucopleurus acutus. The sequence goes on from NC_139146.1 coordinate 155,282,707, forward strand.
CTACATTAAAAATGAGCACATGTAGAGATAGAGGTTCTGACTTATGGTTACTGCTAAGTAACGTCCATTGGAGCAACTCTCTCCTAGACAATACCTCTAAGCTGAGAAAATATATAAAAAGGATAATTGCATAAAGCACTGGAGAGCAGCCAACAGCAAGCAGATACTGGAGGGTGGGAGGCCAAAACTTGGGATAAAGGAATAGCATATCGTGAATTTTCTGGATTTTTTTAGTGCTTTTGTCTTGAGACTAGACAGCTGTCAGTGCCATGGGGAGTGACTAGAACCCAGATAAGACAACCAGAGGAAAGTGGGAAAGGCAGCTCTCACAGGTGGAGAGTGAAGGGGAATATCTCATGAGAGAGCTAAAAGAGAGATCACCAGATTCTGTGCTTGAAAGCTACCCAAATCTGTGATTGAGCCCCAAACTCTACATGTACAGAGCATTTTATAAGAAGCTCGCCTGGGAGAAAAAGGATTGAACTAAAATTTCATACTCTGGGGTTTGAAAATGACTAAATTAACTACTTGCTAATACCAAAAATCTATACTCTTCAGAAGAACAAAAAGGAAACCAGAATCTCTGAAGCCTATTATTCATAGGTCTTAGCTAGAATAAGGAAAAATCACTAAACATAGGAAGAAACTGGAAAATCTGCTCCAACGTCAAGGGGAAAGGTGATCAGTGGAGATTGACCGAGATGTTGGAAGTAGCAGACAAGAATAATAAAGTAACTGCTATAACTATACTCAAGGACATAAAGGAAATATGATCATAATAAATGAAAGTATATGAATGCTCAACAAATAAACAGGCTCTTCTAAAAATAACAAAATGAAAATTTTAGAACTGAAAGTATAATATCTGAATATACGTGTACACACACACACAGACACACTGGCTGGGTTTATCAACAATTTGGAAATACAAAAAGAAAGACTTAGTAAAATTGAAGATAGGTGAGTAGAAAATTTTTTTAAAAGGAAAAAGAAGTTAAAGAGATATAAAAAAAGAGCCTAAGGAACTGGTGGGACAAGCAATAAGCTTCAACATGTGTGTAATTAGGATTCCAGAAAAAAGAAAGTGGGAAAAAATATTTTAAAAAAATGATGGCTGAAAAGTTTCCTAATTTGATGAAAGACATAAATATTTATATTCAAGACGTTCAGCAAACTGCAAGTATGGTAATAAAGAAAACCACATCACATTTAAATTATTGAAAATGAAAGATAAAGGGACAATGGTGATAATAACCATAGAAAATCATATATTACACTCAGGGGAACAATTATTTGAAATACCATTGACTGCATCAGAAATAATGAAAACCAGAAGGTAGTGGAAAATAACTTTAAAATACTGAAACAAAAACCTGTCAATTCAAAATTCTATTTCTAACAAATACATCTTTCAAGAATGAAGGTACAATAACAATACTTTCAGATCATCTTAGTCTTGATTCTACAATTTTCTTTACTGTAGTGACATGCCTATCACTTTTATTATAATAATTACCACATTCAGCTATGTCTTCTGTTGACACTTCAGACCCTACTTATTTCTACTCTTCATGTGGGGGAAACATCCTCAGGAAGACATTTGACTACACCTCAAACGTGGGCAATTTAAGAGAGTGGAGCTCTTCTTAAGCCATCAGGGAATGATGGGGTCATAAACTCAGTTGACCAACATATGGGAGGGCTCAATATCAGAGTTCACAGAAAGGAGTTACTGTGGATTTCGAAGCTTCCTCTGGATCAGTGCTTCATGTTTGCCTTCTTTTTATTTGTAGTGAGCACTTAGAAAGTCATTTTTATCTTTTTAAGTGTAGTGTATTAACACATTCCGTATTCAGGTAGAAGTGATATTTTTAAAAATTTCAGGACTTTTGATTACACCTGTACCTTCTGTGGCATGAATAATTTATTTGCAAGTGATGCCTAGAATAACTTCTCAACCTCAGGACCAGTCTATTAGACTATATGGAATGTGGAGCATTGTACTTTTCAATCCATTGGTGTGACTTCTCGAGGGACAGTAAAATACTGCAGTAAAAATGGCTGTTATGTTTCTGCTTCCTAATCTGTTACTTGCCTTCAGCACTGTCACCTAGATTCTAATTAGGTCTTTGTGGAGGGTTCTGTTCCTTCGAGACAGATCGTTTTATTTTCTCCGGCCTGTTAACTATCACCAAGTAGACATGAAGGATGACTTTGTCCTCCTTCTCTCAGACCTACTTTCCTTTCACATCTTAGAAAATAATATTTTTGTTTTTGTCATTTGTTATCTGGTACTGCTGGTAGTTATACGCCTGGGGATGTCTGTGTTATTAATGGGTGTGGTTCATCCTGCTTTCTCATTGTATCCTGTTAACATCACAAATTATTCCTTTAAAAAGAGGAAAGCAATTTCTCCTGTTATGCAGTTTTCTCGGAGTGGCTGGTTTGAGTTTACAGTACTGAAAAAGAGAAATAAATATACATTAATGTAAAAGTTTGTGGGTCTGTTTGACCATATGAAACTGTACGCTGAGGCAGAAGTTCATGCAGCATGACCAGTACTCTCAGAGGTGGTGATATAAGTTTAGTATTGTTGACTCTATTCCTAGTTCAACAACTTACTCGACTTCCAAGAGTGACTAAAAAGCTATTTATACAGCTTTATGCAACTGTATTAAATATAATAATACCTAATGTAGTGAATAATACTGAGTTCAACTTTCATACTTAAATAATACTGAGTTCAACTTTCATACTTTGTCATAAAGAAGAAAACCTATAGATTTGGAAGATAAATAACAAAAAATTTCACTTGGGCAATTTTATCTGTCATTAATAACATGTGTAGTATGAAAAAGCTAGGTTTATATCACCCAGCTACGTTCTCTTACCACCACCATAACCAAATCAGAATAAAGGATGTTATTCCACTTAAAATATTTTATGACATTTTTTATATCATAAAAGGTGAGGCACATTTTCAAATGGGGAAGTTTCAAGTGAGAGAGACTTGCAGACTTCCTCTAATATTAATACTTATCCATACTTATTTTTAGAAATGATACATGTTTCTTGATAAGCAATCATCTCACTGGGTTTCTGAGGTTACCACTTGCTACGTTTGACTTAGGCTACAATTTCCTGTCTAGGCTCCCTTTACGTTAAGCCACATGGAACTGTTAGCTATAATTAAAATTTATTCTGGATGCATCGTCACATAGCAGGCCAGAGGGGTGGGTGTTGTAGAGTCTGCTGCTATCTCTTTTGCCTCTAGGACGTCTGAACCCTAATGTTGTGTGTCATGGTCGATACAGAATGCTGTTTTCCAGAGTCAAACCCCAGGAAAAATATTTTTACTTCCACTTTCTTTTCTTTTCCTGCCCTCCCTTCTGAATTGAGATCTCCTTTGCAAACTATTTTTATAACTTTCCATCTTTCAAAACATGCAGTCCCTGTGCTGTCAAAATTTTCAAAACCTGGGGTGATAATTTCTACAATCTTCAGAAATCTCTGAAACGTTCCCTGAGAAATATGTCACTTGCTCAATCCTGAAACAAAACTCATCTCAAAACAAGTCCCTTGTTAGAGGAATTTGAAAATAAAAGTGATTCACTCCCCTTGACTATTCGCAGCTCTTCCATCCTACAAAATGCCTCAAAAATGTTAAAATTTTAAAAATATGTTAAGATTGGAGCCTCTTTAAATGTAAGATCTTGAAAACTGAACGGAGATTACGTATTAGTCAGATTATAATGTACTTTCTCAGTATGAATTTGAGTAATTTTTAAAAATATTAATTAAATAGTTTATGTCATTTTCCACTGAAAAAATGTTCCAATCAATCAGTCAATCGAATGTTGTTTCATTTTAAGGAGCCAGGATCCTATGACTCACAGGTATTTTATTCTGTCTATCCAGAATGTTAAATATATCCTTAGTCTATATTGGAATGAAACGCTTCTAGTTTATCTATTTGCTTCTATGACTGAGTCAAAGCAAGAACATTTCTGCTAAGATGAGTGCCAGTCTGCTCCCACGTGCTTCAAAAATTCCACAGCTAGCATTCAATTACAGGAAAGTTCCAGTGAAAAAGAAAAGTGACTCCACTCTAAGGGGTAGGAAATACTCTTGGTCACTGACACTTTCTTTCTTAAACTTAAAATTAAAATAACACTGTCTTGCACAGAAAATAAAAATTTTAAAATTTACTAAAAGGCAAAAAAGGGAGAGTCATTCAATTTCATGTAGAACAGAAATAATATCCTGCTGATTCATTTCATACAGTACCTAACCCAATGAAACACGCAAGTTGCTGACAATTTACTGATGTTGGCAATGGTATTCTAACAATTAAACCTTTTTCCATTTGTTCAAAATAGTTGCATTATGTGTCTCTCTGAGAAAATGCTATTGCATCATGGCAGTAATGAAAAGAGGTGAGCACAGGTTCTCATTAGAAATAGCTCTGCTCCCATTTAGCTCTAAAATTTTAGTTCAAGTAGCTAAGAGATAGATGACTAAGCGCATCAGACAAGTGATCCTGACAAGCCAATGACCAGCGCAGCCTGAGACTTAGGCCGTCTCTGAGATCCACCCCTTTAGGTAAGACATTTCCCAAGATTGGGATATTTTAGTGGCAGGATAAGGCTAGGCAACTCCCTAATATGAACCGGAGAATCACTAATATTGAAATACTAACTTTGTAATATTGCAAATCCAATATAACTCCTTGGGGTGTATTAGCTTGAACAAATCACATCCTGTGCTTCTATTTCACCTCCTCCCATTTTTCTTTAAGAATAAGTGGATCGTGAACCCAGAGGGCTGAGATTTTTTGTGTGTGTGTGACTCTACTACTAGAAAAATGATAGCTGATAATAGTATTAAATAAATATCTATAAGGGGCCAGCCACTGTGCTAAGTTCTTTAAATACACTGTTATATTTAATCCCCAAAACCATCCTGGTGTGTCCTCAGTGCCCAGAACAGTGCCTGTCATGAGGTAGGCACTCAATAAACACTCAGTAATGAGCCTGCAATTGTGTGAAGGAGAGATTATCACCCTAGTCTACAGATGAAGGCACTGGGTTGAGAAAATGGAGTAACTTGCCCAGTTTTATATCACCAGCAAGAAGCAGGGGCAGACTATGGCAAACAGTATGGAGGTTCCTCAAAAAACTAAAAATAGCATTGCCGTATGATCTGGCAATTCCACTCCTGGGCATATATCCAGAGAAAACTACAATTCAAAGATACATGCACCCCAGTGTTCACTGCAGCACTATTCACAATGGCCAAGACATGGAAGCAACCTAAATGTCCATCAGCAGATGAATGGATAAAGATGTGGTGTATATATACAATGGAACATTACTCAGCCATAAAAAGAATGAAATATTCCATTTGCAGCAACATGGATGGACCTGGAGATTTATCATACAGAGTGAAGTAAATCAGACAAAGACTAATACTATATGATATCACTTACAGGTGGAATCTAAAATATGACACAAATGAACTTATCTACAAAACAGAAACCGACTCACAGACATAGAGAACAGACCTGTGGTTGCCAAGGAGGGGAGTGGGGTGGGGGAGGGACAGACTGGGAGTTTGGGGTCAGCAGATGCAAGCTATTCTATAAAGAATGGATAAACAACAAGGTCCTGCTGTACACCACAGGGAAATATATTCAATATCCCGTGGTAAACCATCATGGAAAAGAATATGAAAAATAATATATATGAATAAGTGAATCAGTTTGCTGTATAGCAGAAATTAACACAGCATTGTAACTCAACTATACGTCAATAAAATGAAAAAAAAAAAAGAAACAAGCAGAGGCAGGATTGGAAGACACAGATCTATCTGATTGGCTCCAAAGTTCCCATTCTGGTCCTCCATACACATACCTTGACCTCAGTTCTCTGGACCTCAGTTTATTATTAGGAAAATAAAAATAATTACCAAGTGACCTTTAAGGTCCTTTCCAAATTAAATATAAACATATTTAAGAAATCCTTGACTAACCTTTGAAAATGTAACATCAAACACAGCCTTGAGAAGTAGAAACAGATACTGAGAGTTGATCTGATGGTTTTCACCTTGAAAGGTTGGCAGTTCTGCTGGATTTAGGGCTGAGTGTGACAAGGGAGCCTTGGGTATCTCCTGCCGTAGGTTTATACACTCTCTTATCTGTAGTTCTGATATCTAAGCAATCTGAAAACCAGAACTTCTTAAACTCATTGGGCTGCGAATTCTGCCCTGACGTGAACTGATTTGGCTGGGGCTACTAACCTGAACTGACGTGAGACAGTGTCTGGTGTTTATTTACCACACTTGTGAACCTTCACTTGCTTCACTGCCAAAATATGAATGTATTTGGCCACGAGGTGCCGTTCCTGTTCCGTGAGGTGAAGGGAGGCTAGGACGTAAGCACCTTATACAACTTATGCAACGTATACTTGTCATGTCCGGACGAGAGGTTTGGGGATGAGGATGGGCTTGTTCATGCCCCAGCCACTAAAGCTGTGCTCTGTGAGCGAAGAGAGAGCCAGGGACATGCAAACTTTAAGTTTTAAGAAGGTGCTGGTTTTAGGATGTCCAGGCACCCACAGTAGAAATGGGCTTCCTTATGTGTGTAAAGGAAGGCCACCAGAAATCACAAAATAGTTCAGACAGAAGTACTACCATACGCCCTTCGTGATAAAGTCTGGCATTTTGGAGGCAGAGTTCACAGTGGAATCCTGGGAGTGACAAGGTCATTGTAGCACCTGCTACAACAGTGCACCTGTAGTGACCCAGACCAGTCCATACAAACCCAGCTTCTCTTTGACATGGCTACATTCTGTTTCTAACTTTTATCTGTAGGTTTCCCCATTCCTGTCCTAGTTTTAGAGCGATAGGAACATATCAAGGTAGCAGAAGAAGAAGAGAGAGAAAAACCACAACCTTGAACCTATATGCGATCTCCTGGTTTTAACAGTTTTCTTACTGACATTATCCTATTGAGTGTTCACAGAGAAGAAAGGAGAGAAGGAAGGGAAGAGGTTCCCATGGCTCCATTTAACAGATGGCAAGACTTATGGTCCCAGAGGCTAAGTGACTGGTCATTGTCACACAGCTATTTAGTGAAAGTTGACTCCAGGTTCTTAGCAAAGTGAATTTTCCACTGATGTGACAATGACTCTGCAACTTATCTTTTGTCATTTGACTGAGCTACCCCTAGGATATTTTTCTTTTCTAATAGATGTTATATAAACACCATGCCCAGTATTCCACAAATATCATGGCAACAAATAAGAGAAAATTATATAAAATATTGCAGTATGACTCACAAGATTTCCTGATTGCATCTCCAAATGTTTTCCCTAGTCTATTCAAGATACAGGACAAAGTTCCTAAAATGACACTTAAGATTCCTATACATCTTTGAGAATTTGGAGACTGGCCAGACATTCATTTTTACATGGCTGGAACCAATGCTGGCCTTGTGAAGTGGGTCACAGCATGCTCCTGAGATGTCTTAAAGATGCTGAGGACTTTGACATCCGTGACCAGAGCTGGTTCCTGTACAGTGTCTGACTTCAGTGGGCCCTTGCCAGCCTTTGCTTGTGGATTCACACGGCAGTCCAGAGTCCTAAGCAATTACTTGCCTATGCTTCAGAGCCCCGCATGGTTAGCTCCTTTGAATCTTCCTTTATAAAGCATTAGCCTTCCTCCTTGTTTGTCTTTAACTGACAATACAGAAATGCAACAATTTCTGTATCTTTCTGCTCAAGAATTATGTCCTCCCCAAATTCCTGTGTTGAAGCCCCTAACCCCCAATGTGCTGGTGTTTGGAGACGGGTCATCTGGTAGGTAATTGGGTTTGGATGGGGTTATGGGGGTGGGATCTTCATGATGGGCTTAATGACCCAAGAAGAAGAGGCACTGCAGAGCTTGCTGTCTTTTTTCTCTGCACCATGTGAGGACACAGCAGGAAGGTGGCCATCTACAAGCCGGGAAGAGGGTCCTCCCCAGAGACCAACAATGCTGTCACTCTGATCTTAGACTCTCAGCCTCCAGAACTGTGAGAAAGGAATTGTCTGTTGTTTAAGCTGCCCATTCTGTGGCATTTTATTATAGCAGCTCAAGCTCACTGAGACAGGGTAGTTACAGCATTGTAACTCCCATCTCACTAGAGACATCAACTATAATTAATGCCTCTATATGCTTCAAGACTGGAGATATGTTAGACTAAGTTATTTGTTAAGTACTTAACTCTAGTTTAATAGCATGCATTTCCTAGATATAAGATGAAAATAACACGTGGTGGGTGGAAAATGAGCATATTACTGAGTTGAACATGCAAGAAATTTAGCTGAGAGTCCACAGTCTTTAGTGAGTGTCAAGTTGTAGAAGGAAAACTAACTTTTCTCTAAAAGTGTTTTGGATGTTTCCAAGTTATGTATTCTCTCTTGGGATAGATGTTCAGTCAGTTAAAAGCCCAACTTCCTCTCCAGCTGTTTTCCTTCTCCTGTGCTTCCTAAGATGGCATCTGAATCTGGGTAGCTCGCTCTATCTCATTGCCATTGAGGGAGGGGTCCTTCAGTCTGCTTCGGAGGAGATGCATGCCCTGGTTTTGCATCATCACTGAGTGCCTTGTGTACCTTTGTTGCTAATGTCTCGGCAGGTGGACTGTTGCATCTACTCTGAGTACAGTCGGGGTCTGTTGGCGAGTCCTTGCTGACTTTGCCCCTCTTCAGTTTTCCCTGAGGCTTTACCACCTGCATCGTGGCCCATGCACTGCCCTCACAGACAATCCCACTACAGGCATCTGTCTCTCAATTCCACAAAAGTCCTCCTAGAGGGCATAGGTCAAACCTGCCTTCATTCTGCTTGGTGTGAGGGGATACTGATTAAACCCTTGCAAAGAAGTACCAAGAAAGGGGAGATAATTTGAAATGGTGTGGCTATGACTATTGAAAACACAGTATGATGATAGCCACACGTAGTTTTCATAATGCTGAAACGCACAGTGTAAACTCTAGTGCAATGAAGTAAATATTATGTAAAACTTAGGACTTTCCTTGTGGATGTGTGTTTTATTAGATATTAATGAATATTTTCCTTTTACCAAGTGACTGTTACAACAAACCTCAAAACTAAAATAGCATCAGAAACATATGTTTGGGTATCCCCTTGTCACCTGTGTTTCATAAGCCCTAAGCAATTCTAAGGAGGCTCAAACAATCCTTTTCTTTAAAATATCATAAGCTGAAGTCTTTTATTTTGAGTTATATTGTTCCACTGGATCTACTTTGCCCTGAAAATTATAAATAAAAATGTCTAGAGTCTTAAAACAATTCTTTATTTAGGAATTTTCCCTAAATATGAAAATAATGATTATAATTGAAATGATATCTACTTTGTTAACATGAGGCCAATGTCTTCAGTTGTGCTTGTGTTCTGATTTTCTTCATTTTCTTTTCTTGGTTTCCAGTTCCTTAGATAAACATTACATAAGTTCCCCATCCTAATTATATTTTAAGAGTAATCTTCATTTTCCCTATATCTTTTAATTGGATTTTGATCAATATCATACCCTTTAAAAGTATCTGATTTTAATAACGACAACAAGACCAGCAAAAATCTTTGCCTCAACAGGAAAATACTAGCGCTGAGGCACAAATCCTGCGACTCTCCTGTCAATCTTTGAAGATGAGGAAGCTTCCACTCTGAGATATTAGGTGAACGATCCATTGTCAATCAGATACTAGAAGAAATAGGATTCTTAATTCTAGGTTTCATAACTCTTGGTCCAGTGCTGTTGCTTTATAATCCTAAGATCAATTTTAAATGTAAACTTAGAGATATTAATAAATCCTTTTCAGAATGATAGTGCAATGTTTCTAGATTTGGAAATTGCCATACATTACAATTCATCCCATTCACTGTGTGTTGAGTGTGTGTTGTATGTCAGAACCTGTGCAAAGCACTTGTCATAGAAGAGCTCATTTACTTCTAAGAGCAACCTGGTAATAGTGTCATTGCTGTTATGATTTCTATTCGATGAACAATAGGAGGCTCAGATAGGTAAAGTCACACGCCCACAGTTGCATTGTTGGTGAGTGACGCGGCAGAATTTGAACCCAGACTGATGGCTTCCCGAACACAATGAATTTCCCTTGGGAGGCTGAAATTAGCCACAGCTGCCCCACTTGTTTGTTTTGATGCTAGAAAACTGGGAATTTTGCAATTTACCCTGTTCCTTTTCTATACTGCTTATTAAATAAACAGCACCATAATTGTGACTCATCTCTACCAAATTCAGTGATTTTCTGGAACGATTTTTCCATGCCAAACTTCTGGCTCTATATTGCTTTCCTGCTTTTTACTTCCCACTGCCCCTTTTTTCTACCATTCTCTTGTTTTAATATATTTTATCGTGTGCTGTATGTATCGTTACACACATTTTTATGTATACATGTATATGTACTGTATGCATCCTTACAAATCTCTTTATAACCTTTTGTGACACAAAGTAGGGCACAAATAGAAAACAAATAAATAAATGACTCAACCTCAAATCGCTTTACAGAAAATCTAGAGTAATGCAGGTTAATTTTTCATGAATATGGCGCAAACTGTGAGCAAACCAGAAACAAATATTGAAAGAGCCCCAGTATACCCAATCACAAGCTCTGCAGGATGGAAAGTGTAAGCAGGGTTTATTGGAAGAGGAACTGGGCAGTCCAGGGTCACTCACAGAGGTTCACTGCAGCAGGATGAGCTAGATAATTACTGTCTCACAACAGCATAAATTAGATAGACATGACTTTTTGATGACTTCTCTGTTTTTTCTTTCATATTATTCCAATAAGAATTTTATTTTTTTAATTGAAGTATAGTTAATTTACAATGTTGTGTTAGTTTCAAGTGTACAGCAAAGTGATTTGGTTTTATCCTTTTTCAGATTCTTTTCCATCATAGGTTATTATAAGATATTGAGTAGAATTCCCTGGGCTATACATTAGGTCTTTGTTGGTTATCTATTATATATATAGTAGTGTGTATGTGTTAACCCCAGACTTCTAATTTATTTCCCCCCGCTCCCCTGTTTTTTGGACTACAGCAAGTTTTATATCAGAAACCCAAATAAAAAACACTGGTTGACTCAAGTAAACAAATCCATTGAAACTGTTCACTGTGTTGTAAACAACGAACTATGCCAAATAAACATTGCATTTTCCTGTTGTGAGAGATCTCGTGTGGGCACTGTCTCAATTTCTGATCTTAATAATTTGGAACCACTGGCAAATATCCTTATAAATATAGAATGGCAGATTAAATTATTACATGGGTGTAACTATGCCAGAATCGTAAAAACACATCCCATGTTTTATTATAAAGAAACAGCCCATGAAATATATTTTACTGCCACCTGCAGATGTTTAAGAAGAAAATAACTTTCCAATATTTTATTTACCAAACGATGCTAAAAATGGTTTTCATCAACTGTATTATTCTATTTAATTTTGTTCTTGCTAAGATCCTATCTAAAACAACAAGGTGAATAATAAACTCTTCATGGTGAGATTAACCTCTCCTGATTCCCATTATGAGATATCCAAACGTAATTTTATTCTTCATCTGAATAATTGATATATTTTTAGAACATCTGGGTAAATTCGGAAATTCAGCAGTATTCATTAGGCTAAACTACTTTGTTGCTGTTTGTTTCTTAAATTCTCTAAACCAAAAAGCAAATTTAAGCCCTACGATCCTAGGTTTCTGTGTAGAAATTGCTTTAGTTCAAATTCTATTAAAAATATGTATAGGGCTTCCCTGGTGGCGCAGTGGTTGGGAGTCCGCCTGCCGATGCAGGGGACGCGGGTTCGTGCCCCGGTCCGGGAAGATCCCACATGCCGCGGAGCGGCTGGGCCCGTGAGCCATGGCCGCTGAGCCTGCGCGTCCGGAGCCTGTGCTCCGCGACGGGAGAGGCCACAACAGCGAGAGGCCCGCGTACCGCAAAAAAAAAAATGTATAAAGGATGACTTTATAACTTTGAAAACATATATTTCAGTTTGAAAATGCCATGGTAATTAAATTGAAATTGACTAAGTCAGACACCATTATATATTTGCTAGGACTTCGATTTTTGTCAGGAGAAGAATGAATACGCTTTATTATTCAGATGCCTCCACCATGTTTAAACCCATCGCTGTGGAAAGAGACACAACCAAAGCAGTTGTCTGTTCCCTCCAAATGCAGCAGAGAATTCAATAACTTCCAGAGTAGGCAGGATTAGACACTCAGTGTCAAATGAGTTGCCCAAAGCCTGAGGCACAATTGCCCAATTCTGTGCTACAGATTTTGTTTTAAATGTTCTACTTCAGAATACTAAAAGGCAGAAATATGTAAAATATGCAAACATTTTCATTTGCAAGTTACAGTAACAACATAGGAGATAAACAGATTCTATTTAATACAGTAGCATTACCAGTTGAACTCAACTCACTAAAGACACAATCTTTATTAATAACTTAATCAGAATTTATTATCCCAAACAAATTTCCAAACATAGTACTTATTTCTAATCAGTGAGAAAATGTTGCTGACCTTTTCCCCTTTACTAATTGGACACTCTGCCCTCTCATTTCGATTACGCCAACAGACCACACTAGTCGGTGAGTAAAAACCAATTCTGCAGTTAAACCTTTAGCAGTGCTGGCCCAGGAGCATGCTTAAAAATACTGCATTAGAACTATCTTGACCGTCATAACTTCAGGGCAATTTAGGAACTACCTTCAGCTCAGCTCCAATCTGAAAATTAGGCTTCTTGCCAAAACGTTAAATTTTAGAAATTTTACCCACCAGCAGAACATGGGTCAGAAAACGGAGGCAACAGAGAGAGAAAGCAAGTATACACACAAAAGGGAGGTTCTGGGCTTCTCTGGTGGCGCAGTGGTTGAGAGTCCACCTGCCGATGCAGGGGACACGGGTTCGTGCCCCGGTCCGGGAAGATCCGGGAAGATTCCACATGCCACGGGGCGGCTGGGCCCGTGAGCCATGGCCGATGAGCCTGCGTGTCCAGAGCCTGTGCTCCGCAACGGGAGAGACCACAGCAGTGAGAGGCCCGTGTACCGCAAAAAAAAAAAAAAAAAAAAAAAAAAAGGGAGGTTCCTGTAGGCTGTTGACCTTAGCCCAATACAAATACCATTTGCAAATATCATGATAGAGTATGATTTTTTTTCCTGACACTCATCACTCTTTTATTTACTCATTTTTAAAGGGACACAAAACAAACTTTTAAAGAACTGTAAAATGCCTAATTTTGAATCTTTCCATTCAAAATATGTGAAATATATCTTGAGAAGCCTTAACGAGTATAGCTTGGTGGGTCTGAATTAACTCTGTACTTTTTAGAACTTTTTGCCCAGGATTAGCTTGAGTTCTAGTTAGGGGAAGAAGGTGTAAATATGCCATTTTTATTCTTTAATCAGTTTCTTGGTAGCAACTATCCCTCCTCCTGCATATGCAATAGGCTGAATTTGTGCAGACACCACACCTGCATCTAGAGGGGCACCAGCCCTGTGCAGGGAGGAGGTAGAAATCAGAGTAAGTAGATGGTCTCCTGGAATGGATGTTCATTTGCAGAAACGGCGGGAACGTGTCTATCGTCTTCTCGCAGCCTCGGGAGGGAACGAGGGGAAAGAGGGCTGTAAATGTGCCCCTGGACACAAGGGCAAGGAGCAAATAAATAAAAAAGGAACTTGTACTCTTCTTGCTTAATTAGTTCCAAATCCCTAGGACATTTATCACATCCCTAGCCATGCGATAAATATAGGACAGTGAAAAGAAAGTGCTGGAAAGTTTAGCAGAGCACAGCATCAGCTATTATTAATCTGATGAACTTTTCGCTTGTAACCTTTGAAAGTACAGTTACCATAAAGTGAAGCATGCATGGGGAAAAAATTCCTGTAGAAGACATTTCTAGGATTTTAAACTGTATAAGGATGGGCAACATTAAGCAAAAATTTAAAGCCCTGTTAAATTTTTCATGGTTAAGAATTGTTAATGAACTGTATAACAGTTAGATTGACACACATCGGGTTACTTTTTAAAACACATCAAATATGTGCTCCTGAACATGTTTTGAAAATTGTATTTTTAAGATCCTTTGCTATATTGAGGAACTCTATAGAAATCACTTTTTTAAGGTACTGGTATTCCTATTCACTTAGTTTCTTTTCAACCTCTAACTCTAATTTTGTTATTTATTTACATAAGGTAAGTGCTTATAACATTTGTATGAGCAAAATATATTCTAACTATACTATTTGCAGTGTTTATGGAAAAATAAAACTTGTTCAAAAATCCCTGGAAGATTTCTGCTTCTGGATGAGATGAAGTATTTGGGACCAGATTTACCATTCTCCCATGAATAGGTACAAAAATAAACATGATAGATGACACATCTGTGCCCATATATGGGACAACAGACAGCATGACTGTGATCCCTGAGATAAGGGACAAATGAGGCAGGTCTAGAGTTGCCCCAGCTTTCTGGCTGAACCACAGGCAGGAGGAGAAAACAAAGTGCAACGTAATGGTCTCACTGAGTGAAAGAGACAGAGGACGGAGCTCAGGGAGGGTGATGTGGCTGTAATTTGAGGACACCGTCTCAGAGAGATTGGAGCTCTGCAGAGAGAGAGATCCCCCAAATCTGTGCAAGGGTCCCCTTGAGCTGGTTGCTAAATACCAAGCAAAACTGCGGGAGGTCAGGTAGAGTGTTCAGGGAACTGTAAAGTGAACAATTCCCAGAGCTCGTTCAGGTCTGTGAGATGCTCAAGTCTGACACTGACTTTGGAGTCCTAATCAAACATCAGGGAATCCCTGAATACACCTAACAAGAGTTACACCTTACTAGTGTGGGAATCCCACTCTTCTAAGAGGTTCCCAATGGTCCACACCTCCTGGGACTTATGCTCTCTTCCTTAAGTGTGAGCAGAGCATAGTGACTTGCTTATAATTAGTAAAATACAGCAGAAGTGATGAGATCTAATGTCTGAGATTAGATTAAAAGAAGATACTGGTTTATGTCTTAATGCCTTCTCTCTTGACGGCTTGCACTGGTGGAAGCCAGCTGACATATTGTGAGCTGCACTATGGACAGGACCATGTGGCAAGGAAGTAGGGACATCTCCAGCCTGCAGCTCATGAACCATTAAGTCTTGTGAACAACAACTCAAGTGTTCCAGGAAGAGAGTCAGCATTGCAGTGACTGCAAACCTGGGTGACACCTGATTACAGCCTCAGGAGAGACTAGGAGCCAGGAGAACTCATGCCCAGATTGCTGTCCAACAGGCACTGTGGGATAATAAATGCATGTTTTGGGTGTTTTTTTTTTAACTTTTGTGCTTTGGGATAATTTGTTATACAGCATTAGATAACTACCTGGAAGTGGGGAGCTACCATAATAAATATCTGAATAAAGATAATTAACACAAGGGCCAAACTAGCCTTAGAGTAAAAGCTATTACAGACTGTTAGCAGAGCTTAAAACACGCCTTCAAAATCTCAAGCTGATTAGCAATAATGTATACATTAGCAGATTAAAGTCCAACTTTCTAAAAGGAAGGCAACGGAAGCTGGCATTCAACAATGTAAAATTCACAGTATCCAACTTCCAATCAAGAATTACTATTGATATATGAGAACAGAGGAAAATGTGACTTGTTAAAGGGAGAAACAGATCCCTAAATAATAACGATAGAATTAATAGACAGGACTTTAAAACAACTATGACAAATATTCTTAAGGATTTAAAGGAAAACATGAACACCCTGAGAGAAATTAAAGCTATGTATGAAAGAACTAAATAGAACATTTCGAGCTTTGTATAGTTCATGCACTATATAAACTTAAAATTTTACTGAATGGCTTGGCTACTGCAGAAAAGATCTATGAATCTGAAGACACAGAAATAAATTTCTTCTGTGACTATACTAGGGAAAAATATAGAAAGACTAAAAAAATATCTAAATAGTGCCTTTGAGATCTGTGATCCTTCCTCAATGTTTTAATTAGCTGTCAGCAAAACAAAAACAGTCTAACATCTGTGTAATTAGAGTCCCAGAAAGAAAGATAAAAGTTAAATAAATAATGGCCAAAATTTTTCCAAATTTGGTAAATACTAAATATATTCACTTCCAAAAACTCAGTGAGTCCCAACTGGCTAAACATCAATAAACTAAAAATACCTAGGCACATCATAATCAAATTGTTAAATAACAGCAATGAATGAAAAACCTCTTATACAAGTCAGAGCAAAAGGTAAATTATTTAGAGAGAGACAAAGATAACACAAGCTGAAAATAATGAAATCTCACTGTCAAAATGCAAAAAGAAAAATCTATCATCCTAAAATTCTATACTAAGCAAACGTGTATCAAAAATAAAGGCAAAATACAGATTTTTCAAACAAACCAAAGCAGAGAGAACTTGTCACCAGCTGACTTGCACTACAGGCCGTATTAAAGAAAGTCCTTCAGTTGGCAGGACAGTGGTACCAGATGGAAACTTGGATTTCCTGAAAGTAATGGTGTTGGGAATGGTAAGTATGTGAGTAAATACAATGCTGCGTCAACACAATTCTCTCATTTTTAATTTCTATAAAAGATAAATAACAGAAAATGTACTGTGGAGCTTGTAACATACCTGTAACATATGCTATAAATCCTATATATGAAAACCAAAGCACAAAGGATTGGTGGGGAATGTAATTACATTGTTGTTAAGATTGTTTTTTACATTTTCCCTGAAGTGACATAACATTAACTGAAGGCAGAGTGTGATAAAATGCATACAGAAAACCTTAGAACAACCATTAAAAATGAAATATAGGGCTTCCCTGGTGGTGCAGTGGTTGGGAGTCCGCCTGCCGATGCAGGGGACGTGGGTTCGTGCCCCGGTCCGGGAGGATCCCACATGCCGCGGAGCGGCTGGGCCCGTGAGCCGTGGCTGCTGGGCCTGTGCGTCCGGGGCCTGTGCTCCGCAACGGGAGGGGCCGCGGCGGTGGGAGGCCCGCGTACCGCAAAAAAAAGAAAAAAAAAAAAGAAATATAAAGTTACTGCTGTTAGACAATAGAGAACATAGGAGGAAAAAAAAACAATAAGAAGTCAAGGAAAGAAGAAAAGAGGCAATTGCCTCTTTAGTAGAGGTACAAATGCAAATAGTAGAGGTACAAATGTAATAGTAGAGGTACAAATGCAATAGTAGAGGTACAAATGCAAAATGAATAATGAAGGAATAGATTTTAACTCAACAATATTCTTAATTAAATTAAAGGAAATGAAATAAAGACTGTAATTAAAAGGGAGAGATTATCCCACTGAACAAAACAGGGAGACCCAATTATATGACCTACAAGAAATGCATTTCAAATGTTAACACGGATAGGTGTTATAATGAATACAAAATAAATATAAATATGTTTTACATAATATACCACTGCTAATAAGAAAATAGGCATAACTACATAAATATCGGAGAAAGTAGACTCTAGGAAAAGGAATTATACTTGAAAAAAAGATTACAAAATAATAAAGTGGAAAATTCATTAAGAAGATGTTACAACCTCAAATGTATATGCCCATACGAACAAAAGCCCAAGACGCAGGGGGGCAGCTGCTGACTGAACTACAAAGCAAATAGCAAAAGCCACAATCATACGTGGGCAGTTCAACACTTCTCCCACAGTAGTCGATAAAGACTTGATCAAGAGTATTAAGCAATGTCAGTTACTTGACATCTGTGAGATTTTTTTATTCAGCACCGGCAGAATAAACATCCTTCCCAACAGCATATGGACCGTTCATCAAAATAGACCTTATGCTGGGTTATAAGACATGTCTTAATAAATTAAAAGGACTGAAACTATAAATACTGTAATTTGCATGTAACAGAATTAAATTTTAAATTGACGGCAGAAATGCATCTAGAAAATTTCCAGATGCTTGAACATTAATCAGAGCATTTCTACAAAACCATGATCAAGGAAAATTCACAAAGCTTTTAAAAATATTCCTATTTGAATAAAAATAAACATAATATGTCAAAATTTGTGAGATACAGCTCATGCGATGCTTAGAAAGAAATTTAAGGTTTTAAATAATTATATTAGAACAAAGAAAGGTCTAAAGTAATTTGTATTAACACCTAAAGAAGTGAGGAAAAGAAAAGAAAACAAATTCAAGGCTAATAGAACACAAGTAAATAATAAGAGAAATCAATATAATCAAAGGATTTTTCCAAAGGTCAGGAGATAATAAACTTCTGTCTAGACTGATAGAAAACAAAAGAGTGAAGACACAAATTATCAAAAGGAGGAATGAAAGAGAGAGCTCCAGATTTTACAGATATTAAGACAATAAGGGGATACTATGAACAATTTTGTGCCCATAAATTTGACAATTACATAAAATTTAAAAATTATTAGAAAGACACAAATTACCAGAAATGATTCATCGCTAAATACAAGGTAATTAATATATTATGGAAAAATAGTGAAAAATTCCAATCATTTTTGGTATAAATACCTATGGTTGATTACCATACCCCTGAGTTAATATTTTAAGACTGTATTTATTACTAACTTTCTAGGAAGAATAATGGGTATGCTGTTGTGTACATAGCTGGTGCTTAACATCATTACTGATTAAGGATTGTAGGATACAACCATTATGGGATTCCAATACACGGCCAGTAGAATGGTGCCAAGGAGAAGCCTGCATACCATGCACTGGAATACGAGGCAGGGAAGAACTGCAGCTCCCACACGTAGCCGGTGGAAGGTGCAAGCACAACCACTCTGGAAAACAACTTGGCAACATATGCTCACCACACAATCCAGCCATTCCACTCCTAGGTATTTACCCAGTTGAAATGACAAACATACGCTTGCACATATGTTGCAGCCCAGAATTGGAAACCAGCAGGTGAATAGATGAACTGTTTTATCCATATTAACCCCAACATGGAAACAAGCCAAATATCCATCAGTCTTGTACGGATACACAAACTGTGGTACACGCAGTGGAATACTGCTCGTGAATAAAAAGAAGATAAACTACTGATACACACAACCAGCACAAATCTCAAAAACATGCTGAGACACAGAAGGATGACACAAAAGGGGCGTAATTTTGTTTACGTGAAATTCTACCACATGTAAAACTAATCTATAGTGACAGAGAGAAGGTCAAGCTCACCCGGAGCCAGGGTGGCAGGGTGGGGACATTTACTACCTAAAGGCATGAGGGAAGTGGTCTGCATCTTGATTGTGGTGTATCCAGTGTCAAAACCTGTAAATCTGTACACTCAAAATACACGCATTTTATAAAGATTTCCTCAATGGAATGGAGTAAAACATATTTTTTTAAAAAGAAACACATTCTTGGAAGATTTTTCTCAGTATTCAAATGTTTTGATATGACAAAAAATAATTTATAAACTTTAATACTATGAAATCTACACTCTAGAGATAAAATCACAAAACCTAAATCTATTTGAGTTTACACTATATCAGATGCAAGGACCAGCATGTTTCCTTTGCCATAGTCAAACATCATACAGAAAATTGAAATTTTGATAAATATGAACTTCTCTTCTGCCCAAAAAGAAGCAAGGAAAAAGAAAGGAAAAGGAGTGAGAGAAAATGAGCGAAAAAAAAAAGAAATCAAGTTGTATTATATGGTTACAGTATCTGCCATAGATAATACACTGCTCAAAAATTCCTGAACTGGGAGATAAGAAAAGAGATCATTGCGCAGGTCAGTGGACTGAGGGAAAATATTGATTTTCAGACTACCTGGGACCCATACTTGAAAATACCTGTATCAGGCTCATATATCCCTTTGGGGTAGAGTCTGCAAAGATAGAATCGCTTACTCAGAGGAAGAGGGAGTCACACGCAGCATACTTATTCAGCCTAATAGAGAAATTCGGAGCAGAGCTCTCCACGTGGCTTACACGTGTGATGCAGAGATGGAGGTGATCCACGGAGATTTGAAAATAAACATGGCAACTTCTGTTTCTGTTGTTTTACCTAATTTTTTCAAGTAAGCTTTTCAACGATTAACATGTTGATTGGAGATTCTCATTTATCGCAATTTCAGTACGATTGGTGTTAAGTGGGTCGCCATGGTAACCACCACTTCCAAAAGGTTTATACTTTCCCGTTTCTTGTTTTTCGTTTTTTTTTTTTTTTTTTTTTCCCCCAGGCTGGGCTCTGTAAGCACTTACCTTTCACTGTGGGGAAACAGTCAATGATTCTGCCATTGCATTATGAGGGGGATAGTTTTTCTAGCCTTAAAAAAAAAAAGGAAGGGAATTTTTTTTTCAGATGCAAAGGTTTTCCTTAATACAGCACACCCTCAAAAGCCAAACACAGCCCTTTGAGCCAGGATGCCAGATGCTGGCTCACACACGGTGGTGACTGTTTGGTGGAAGTGCCTCCCCACCCCCACCCCCCCAGGGATTTCTAAGTATTTCCCTGGGGCTTGCTCTGGCATCCCAGCGAGGGACTCTGTCTTTTCACCCCGATGAACAAGGAATGGCCTGTACAGGGACTTACTGCACAAGAAAACACGAAGAATGAGCTCATTCTAAAGAATTACAAACTTTTCAGCAAGTCCAAATATATGTTTTAAATGGCAGTGAATTATTAGGTTATTATCTGTACAAATCTCCACAAAATTCCACTTGCTACCTTTGCTTACTTTGAATAGCAATTAGAGCTCTTCAGTGTGTCAGCACCCTGACTTTGGAGTTTCTAGAAAGAAATCAGTTAGTAGAATCAGAAAAAGCACATTTTTGTGTTCCATAGCTGTTTACTTAAATGCACATTGCAGTTTTCAGAAGTGGTTTTTCCCTCGTTGCCTGTATTTGCATAATGTTTATTGCCAAAAAGCTTATTCAAGAGTCATGAAAGTTTGAAGTTTGGGGTGTGTGCTTTAATCAAGGCTGTGGTTTCTGCATCTGGAATTATGTGGTTGTTCCGAAAAGTCTAATTTGGTGTATAGTTTTCTATAACTTTTTACCAGTAAGTTATTTCCAAAAAAAAAATAAAGAACACAGGTTTTGGAATAACACTACTTTCAATTTGTAGTGTATATGCACTCATGGACTATTTGCTTATTTGAACTGATGTATCCAATTATGTATATGATGGTTACATAATTGGAATATGATTTTTCTGCAGAAGGCTGATGTCATCTTTTCAAGCAGAGGAAGTAAGATATTTGGAACTATGAATAAAGGACATTTTATTCCTGGCTCTTCATTTATTCTCTGGAAATTCTTAGACTCACATACAGTTTCCATTTCCATCTGTAATCCAAAATGCTGGTGGAGCAGTAATATTGTTCATCAGATCTGAAAGAGTTTATCTCACATTATTTTGAATCTCTGAAAATGAAAACACAATTCAGGGTTTTAAATACCCCCTTCTGATTTCCAAGCCATCTATTCTTACATATATAGAGAATTCAACTGCTGTTTCCTTTTTAAATATTTTCATTTATTTTTATTTAAAAAGATACAAATCTTACATTACAGTGTATTGATAATAAATGTATAAAATTAGAATTACATACATTTGCCTAAATATATGTCATCCTTTTTTTCCTGAATCTGGAGAATGGAGTAATGCACTCCACAGTTCTCACAGTTTTTCATCAAATTCTCTCCTCTCCACAAGGGAATGGATCTTCTGTTGGTTATGCAGTATTTGAGCTGGTGCCCGGGTCTGCACAGTCTGTCAGAAAGAAAGCTGATTGACCATATTTTAAGAAGAAATTTTCCTTTTTATAAACGATGCAAAGATTAGTGATTATAAGTAACAATTTTAACCTTTATTTTTACTTTTAGAATCATCAGGTCAATATCTGGTAAATTTTCTTTAATTTCCCTGTTGACTATAACCTTCAGGAAATATTTCAGTAGAGATCGTAGTCATATTCTATAAGGTTTTCATTCTGTATCTGTTTACTTTGTTCAAAATGACCTGGAAAATTAAAAGAAAATTATCATCTATATGATTTCTTACTTCCAAAAGTAAGAACTATTTTTGAATCCAAAATCCATGAAGACACACACAGTCTCCACCATTTTTGTCTCATACGGAATTATATTCTGGAGTTACTAAGCCATCCCAAATTTCAACTGCCACATAACGTCCTTCTTACTCTTCATCTAAGTCAGTCAATCACCAAATATTTATTCTGTGCACACATATATTCAAAGTTTTAAGCTAGGCTTTGAGAATATACTTAGTTTGACTTTAAGTGAACAAATACAAATTTCTACCAATATATACTTTTCTATAAAAAATGTAATCTCAAAGTAGCAAGTAAAGAGTCTAGGGTGGGAGATTCCTAAAAGATATCTCTGTAAATTACAGTAATTTTCTTTTCTTTTGGAAAAGAGACCAAATCAGAAACTCAACTTTGCAATGAATAGATACAGTTTTTACTTAAATTTTACAATAAGTGGTAAGGAGATATTTCTAACCTCTCTTTACAAATAAAGGATAATGGCAACTTTAATGCTTTGCAATCACTACCGACAACTTCTTTTTACCTAAATGCTCTCATTCATTACGTTTGGAAGTTGAAGCCCATGTTTTTAATTAAAGTTAACTAAAGTTTTATTCATCTATTTCTTTTTTAATTTCCAAAATTATCGTGGATGGGTAGAAAGGGTTTTGATAAGCAGATAATGGAGGATAATAATCCGCTGAAGAAATATACCACTCTGAGCCCTCATACCTTCTCCCAAGTTGCCTCTTCATTGCTTGCTGCTAATTCTCATGGCTCTCTAGGTGTTCAGTCCTCTTCAATCCTGACACTAAAACAGTTGTTCTATATAATATAAAAAGGAAAACTGCTTCACAGAACCTGAGAGAGGGTGTGGCTGGTAGTAGGCATCGTACAGCAGTGACAGCAGTTATTGGCAAGGACTGTTATTATTCGAATATCAGCTCCACACTTACGCACACCTTCCCTTCCCTTCAACTTCCCTTAGAGTCACTAATGCTCTGTGTGAAACCCAGTTCCTGGGACCAAACTCCCTCTGTTTCTCTCTCAAGAGTGATTTTCCTCTTGGGACCCGCATTCTCTGCCATTAACACTTGACTCTGTTACCAAGTGATTCCCAGGTTTTCAGGCACATCTGTGGACACGTGAGGCCCTGATGAGAATAGAATTCATTGATTTTGTCTGGGATGGTCTTTTGCTTCATTGTTTTAAAAATTACTAGGGCTTTATCTTCCTATTTTTAGTAGTGATATGTGTTTTCATTAGCGGCTGCAGTCTTCTTTGGCGTATTCTTAGGTAATAGATTATAGTCTTATCTTACAAGGCTTATCTTGACTCTGAAATATATCTGAACTTCATCTTATTACCATCATTTACTAAATAAATCATCTTCCCCAGAATCACCTGGGGAGCTTTTAAAGCTACTGATGCCCCGGCCCTCACTGGAGTTAGGGCTGGATATTTTTTGTGTTTCCCAGGGGATCCCAATATAAAGCCGGCATCAACTACCATTGAAATAACACTAGTCAGTCTGTCGTGGGCAAGATGCCAACCCCTGGCATGCCATTCACCTTCCTTAGGGCAATCACTTAAGGTCAATAAATCCATATCACATTGATTGATCATTCGCCAAACTGGAATCCCTGTGCTGACCGAAGAGCCAAAGATAAAACAAAGCATGGTTTCTAGTGACAGCAGAAAGAATATTCTCAATGTTTCCACAGGAATAAAGTTTTCTGCCTTCACCCCCCCCCCAATATACACGCTCACCCAAATTTATTTTTCTGTATTTAATTGTGTGCCTTCTAAGGGCGAGCAACATCATTTCAGATGATTTGTTTATCATCCACTGCTTTAATAATACTGTTTGCATACGAACTATTTTATGGCTGACAAATACAGTTTAAAGGTTTGGGAGGATGAAACCCAGATACCACTGGACTCTGGCCCCATGTGTACTGATTAGATGGTGGAAGCAACTATAGTTGACAGCAGCGTCTTTCCAAAGATAACGTCAGAAATCATTTCCCTAACAGATGAGTAATAAAACAGAGAGCTTTGGTTAGACTCTCTGCCAAATGTTTGCAACACTAAAGCTCTGTGGGTCTAATTTAAGTCATATGCAGTCCAGACCTGACTGTCCCGTGTGGTCATCGCTAGCCACATGTAGATATTTACGTCAATTAAAATTAAATATAACTTAAAAACTCATTTTCTCAGTTGCATCGCCAGACTTCAAATGCTCATTAGGCACACGTGGCTGGTGGCCCAATATTGGACAATGCAGAATTACAAAACTTTATAAAACGTTTCCATCATTATAAAATGCTATATTAGACAGTTCTGGTCTAGATAGTTTTTTTTTTTTTTGCGGTACGTGGGCCTCTCACTGTTGTGGCCTCTCCCGTTGCGGAGCACAGGCTCCAGACGCGCAGGCTCAGCGGCCACGGCTCAGGGGCCCAGCCGCTCCGCGGCATGTGGGATCTTCCCGGACCGGGGCACGAACCCGTGTCCCTGCATCGGCAGGCGGACTCTCAACCACTGCGCCACCAGGGAAGCCCCTAGTTAGTTTTTTAAAAGCGCTCAGTAAAATGAGTAGGAGAGCAAGAGGAAGATTCACGTGGAAGACCCGATCATCCATTTCACGTTACACTATATGCAAGAAGTATGGAGTCCATGATAATTCCTGACATTTTTAATTGCTGTCGTTTATATTCCTTCTGATGGAATTTCCTAGAACATAGCTACTACATGTACTGCATTTAACCATGAAAGAATCACTGAAAAATGGCAAAATCTGCTAACAGGAAGGAGGTACATACCTTTTGAATTGACCTGTGTTATCTACAACTTACTGTTGTTGATTTCAATTTTGTTAAAATCGTCTGCTCCCAAGTTGGCAGAAGGCATAGCTCAGGAGGTGACAAACCACTTCTGCTAGATCCGACTCATAAGGAAGAGGCGATAGTAAACATTTAAAATCTATTTACATCGTGCCTGAGTGTCCAATTAGTCTGTGTGCAGGCATTTGAAATACGGCTGCTCTTTGCTCAGAAGCAGTGCCGTTGTCTGCAGAGTTGCTCACAACTGGACGCCGGCTCAGGGCTTGGGCGGTGGTAAATAGCAGGGCATGTCTGATAAAGACTGAGCAATGACTGTCCAATTAGAGCTTCAGTGAGTCACTTCCCATACACATCAGTGGCCGCCCATGAGAGATTCATGGTTGTTTATCTTGTTTTTTTAACAAATTTCAACCAAAACAAAATCCACGGACATAGGCTGAGCCAAAGGAGACTGAATTTGAAATAAGATGACAGTGATATCTATCAGGTAATCCTTCCAAGTGAAGCACATGCCCACCCTGAGGTTTGTAGGTAGCAGAGGGTTTTAGCTTACCTCTCCCTTTTTATTCAACCACCTTGTTGGGAAGCTGCTGATCAGCGTTGCAAAAATGTACGAAATGCGAAAGCAATGGCTCATCTTCACCCCTAATTCCTGTGATTCTGCCAGCCCACTGAAAATTCCAAGAGACTAAAAACTAGATGAATCACTCTTTCATCTTTGCTCTACAATCAAAGCATGCAGGCAGCAGTGGGCCTAAGTACCATTTTAAAGAAAGGAGGGTGAGTGGGAGGCTGATAGCTCACGGAGGGTGAAGCAGTCTTCAGAGGTGCACCTGTCAACAGAATCCATTTCGAACTGTACTTGCAGACACTATATAGATGGTGTAGCCAGTACCAAGGGAGGTGTGATTCACAGTGGGTGATGGAAAATCATCTCTAAAAAGTATCCGTTCTTCTCTTTGATATGCATTTTGTGCAGGATCCAACCAGCGTGGGCATTTTATAATTGTTGTGCACTCATTATTTAATTATGTTGTGTACTTCCAGAGTTTACCAAAGGACTTTATGATGTATTCAGAATGTTTTACAGGGAAGGACATTTTGATTTGTTCTAGTTTATTGTCAGTAAAGAAAAAAATTTACATTACAAATAAATTTCTGTACATAATGGGAGGAATAAGCAAACAGAGGCCAAGGCAGAATAGCGTGGGTATCTTTCGAGTTAGCTTTAATTGTGCTATTACAAAAAATAACCTGGATCGACCTTCAAGATGGCAGAGGAGTAAGACGTGGAGATCACCTTCCTTCCAACAAATGCATCAAAACTACATCTACATGTGGAACAACTCCTACAGAACACCTACTGAACGCTGGCAGAAGACCTCAGACTTCCCAAAAGGCAAGAAACTCCCCACGTCCCTGGGTAGGGCAAAAGAAAAAAGAATAAACAGAGACAAAAGAATAGGAATGGGCCCTGCACCAGTAGGAGGGAGCTGTGAAGGAGGAAAGGTGTCCACACACTAGAAGCCCCTTCGCGGGCGGAGACTGCGGGTGGCGGAGGGGGAAAGCTTCGGAGCCGCGGAGGAGAGCGCAGCAACAGGGGTGCGGAGGGCAAAGCGCAGAGATTCCCGCACAGAGGATTGGTGCCGATCGGCACTCACCAGCCCGAGAGGCTTGTCTGCTCCTCCGCCGGGGCGGGCAGGGCTGGGAGCTGAGGCTCGGGCTTCGGTCGGAGCGCAGGGAGAGGACTGGGGTTGGCGGCGTGAACACACCCTGCAGGGGGTTGGTGTGCCACGGCTGGCCGGGAGGGAGTCCAGGGAAAAGTCTGGACCTGCCGAAGAGGCAAGAGACTTTTTCTTACCTCTTTCTTTCCTGGTGGCGAGGAGAGGGGATTAAGAGCGCCGCTTAAAGGAGCTCCAGAGATGGGCGCGAGCTGCGGCTAAAAGCGCGGACCCCAGAGATGGGCATGAGATGCTCAGGCTGCTGCTGCCGCCGCCAAGAAGCCTGTGTGCGAGCACAGGTCACTCTCCACACCCCCCTTCCCGGGAGCCTGTGCAGCCCGCCACTGCCAGGGTCCCAGGATCCAGGGACAACTTCCCCGGGAGAATGCACGGCGTGCCTCACGCTGGCGCAACGTCACGCCGGCCTCTGCCGCCGCAGGCTGGCCCAGCAACCATGCCCCTCCCTCCCCCCGGCCTGAGTGAGCCAGAGCCCCCGAATCAGCGGCTCCATTAACCCCGTCCTGTCTGAGCGAAGAACAGACGCCCTCCTGCGACCTGCAGGCAGAAGCGGGGCCAAATCCGAAGCTGAGTCCCGGGACCTGTGCGAACAAAGAGAAAGGGAAATCTCTCCCAGCAGCCTCAGGAGCAGCGGATTAAAGCTCCACCATCAACTTGATGTACCTGCATCTGTGGAATACCTGAATAGACAACGAATCATCCCAAATTGAGCTGGTGGGCCATGGAGCAACTGTAGACTTCGGGTTTTCTGTATGCGACTGAGTAGTTTCTGATTTTTTGTGTATCTTAGTATAGTTTTTAGCACTTGTTATCATTGGTGGATTTGTTTATTGGTTTGATTGCTCTCTTCTTTTTTTTTAATTACTTAAAAATTTTTTCATTTTAATAATATTTTTTATTTTAATAATTTTATTTTTCCCATTCTTTCTTTAATTTTCTCCCTTCTCTTCTGAGCCATGTGGCTGACATGGTCTTGGTACTCCAGCCAGGTGTCAGAGCTGTGCCTCTGAGGTGGGAGAGCCAAGTTCAGAACATTGGTCCACCAGAGACCTCCTGGCACCATGTAATATGAACCGGCGAGAGCTCTCCCAGAATTCTCTCTCAATACTATGACCCAGGTCCACTCAATGACCACCAAGCTCCAGTGCTGGACACCCCATGCCAAACACGTAGCAAGAAAGTAACACAACACCACCAATGAGAAGAGAGGCTGCCTAAAATCATAATAAGGTCAAAGACACCCTACAAAACACCACCACAGGTGGTACTGCCCACCAGAAAGATAAGATCCAGTCTCATCCACCAGAACACAGGCACCAGTCCCCTCCACCAGGAAGTCTACCCAACCCACTAAGCCAATATTACCAACTGGGGGAAGACACCAAAAACAATGAGAACTATGAACCTGCAGGCTGCAAAAAGGAGACAAAAAACACAGTAACTTAAGCAAAATGAGGAGACAGAGAAATATGCAGCAGATGAAGGAGCAAAGTAAAAACCCACCAGACCAAACAAATGAAGAGGAAACAGGCAGTCTACCTGAAAAAGAATTCAGAGTGATGACAGTAAAGATGATCCAAAATCTTGTAAATAGAATGGAGAGAATACAAGAAATATTTAACAAGGACCTAGAAGAGCTAAAGTGCAAAAAAACAATGACAAACAATACAATAAATGAAATCAAAAAGTCTCTACAAGGGATCAATAGCAGAATAACTGAGGCAGAAGAATGGATAAGTGACCTGGAAGATAAAATAGTGGAAATAACTACTGCAGAGCAGAATAAGAAAAAAAATGAAAAGAATTGAGGACAGTCTCAGAGACCTCTGGGACAATATTAATTGCACCAACATTCGAATTAAAGGGGTCCCAGAAGAAGAAGAGAAAAAGAAAGGGAATGAGAAAATATTTCAAGAGATTATAGTTGAAAACTTCCCTAACACTGAAAAGGAAATAGGTAATCAAGTCCAGGAAGCACAGAGAGTCCCATACAGGTTAAATCCAAGGAGAAACACACCAAGACGCATATTAACCGAACTATCGAAAATTAAATACACAGAAAAAATATTAAAAGCAGCAAGGGATAAACAACAAATAACATATAAGGGAATGACCATAAGGTTAACAGCTGATCTTTCAGCAGAAACCCTGCAAGGCAGAAGGGAGTGGCAGGACATACTTAAAGTGATGAAAGGGAAATACCTACAACCAAGATTACTCTAACTAGCAAGAATCTCATTCAGATTTGACAGAGAAATTAAAACCTTTACAGACAAGCAAAACTAAGAGAATTCAGCACAACAAAACCAGCTTTACAACAAATGCAAAAAGAACTTCTCTAGGCAGGAAACACAAGAGAAGGAAAAGACCTAAAATAACAAACCCAAAACAATTAAGAAAATGGTAATAGGAACATACATATCGATAATTATCTTAAATGTAAATGGATTAAATGCTCCAACCAAAAGACATAGACAGACTGAATGGATACAAAAACAAGACCCATATAAATGCTATCTACAAGAGACCCACTTAAGACCTAGGGACACTTACAGAAAGAAAGTGAGGGGATGGAAAAAGATATTCCACACAAATGGAAATCAAAAGAAAGCTGGAGTAGCAATTCTCATATGAGACAAAATAAACTTTAAAACAAAGACTATTACAAGAGACAAAGAAGGACACTACAAAATGATCAAGGGATCAATCCAAGAAGAAGATATAACAATTGTGAATATTTATGCACCCAACATAGGAGCACCTCAATACATAAGGCAAATACTAACAGCCATAAAAGGGGAAAATGACAGCAACACAATAATAGTAGGAGAATTTAACACCCCACTTTTACCAATGGACAGATCATCCAAAATGAAAATAAATAAGGAAACATAAGTTTTAAATGATACTTTAAACAAGATGGACTTAATTGATATTTATAGGACATTCCATCCAAAAACAACAGAATAAACTCTCTTCTCAAGTGCTCATGGAACATTTTCCAGGATAGATCATATCTTGGGTCACAAATGAAGCTCTGGTAAATTTAAGAAAATTGAAATTGTATAAAGTATCTTTTCCGACCACAATGTTATGAGAATAGATATCAATTACAGGAAAAAAACTGTAAAAAATGAAAACACATGGAGGCTAAACAATACACTACTTAATAACCAAGAGATCACAGAGGAAATCAAAAAATAACCTAGAGACAAATGACAATGAAAACACAACGACCCAAAACCTATGGAATGCAGCAAAAGCAGTCCTAAGAGGGAAGTTTAGAGCAATACAATCCTACCTTAAGAAACAAGAAACATCTCAAATAAACACCCTACCCTTACACCTAAAGCAATTAGAGAAATTAGAACAAAAAAACCCCTCAAAGTTAGCAGAATGAAAGAAATCATAAAGATCATATCAGAAATAAATGAAAAAGAAATGAAGGAAATGATAGCAAAGATCAATAAAATTAAAAGCTGTTTCTTTGAGAAGATAAACAAAATTGATAATCCATTAGTCAGTCTAATCAAGAAAAAAAAGAAGACTCAAATCAATAGAATTAGAATGAAAAAGGAGAAGTAACAACTGACACTGAAGAAATACAAAGGATCATGAGAGATTACTACAAGAAACTGTATGCCAATAAAATGGACAAACTGGAAGAAATGGACAAATTCTTAGAAATGCACAATGTTCCAAGACTGAAGCAGGAAGAAATAGAAAATATGAACAGATCAATCACAAGCAGTGAAATTGAAACTGTGATTAAAAATCTTCCAACAAACAAAAGCCCAGGATCAGATGGCTTCACAGGCAAATTGTATCAAACATTTGAGAAGAGCTAACACCTATCCTTCTCAAATTCTTCCAAAATATAGCAGACGGATGGACACTCCCAAACTCATCCTACGAGGCCACCATGAACATAGATGCAAAACTCCTCAACAAAATACTAGCAAACAGAATCTAACAGCACATTAAAATTATCATACACCATGATCAACTGGGGTTTATCCCAGGAATGCAAGGATTCTTCAGTACATGCAAATCAATCAATGCAATAAACCATATTAACAAATTGAAGGAGAAAAACCATATGATCATCTCAATAGATGCAGAGAATGCTTTTGACAAAATTCAACACCCATTTATGATAAATAATGTAGGCATAGAGTGAACTTACCTCAACTTAATAAAGGCCATATATGACATACCACAGCCAACATCGTCCTCAATGGTGAAAAACTGAAACCATTTCCACTAAGATCAGGAACAAAACAAAGTTGCTCACTCTCACCACTATTAATCAACATAGTTTTGGAAGTTTTAGCCACAGCAATCAGAGAAGAAAAGAAATAAAAGGAATCCAAATCAGAAAAGAAGAAGTAAAGCTGTCACTGTTTGCAGAGGACGTGATACTATACATAGAGAATCCTAAAGATGCTACCAGAAAACTACTAGAGCTAATCAATGAATTTGGCAAAGTTGAAGGATACAAAATTAATGCACAGCAGTCTCTTGCATTCCTATATACTAATGATGAAAAATCTAAAAGAGAAAGTAAGAAACACTCCCATATACCATTGCAACAAAAACAATAAAACACCTAGTAATAAACCTACCTAAGGAGACAAAAGACCTGTATGCAGAAAACTATAAGACACAATTTCTTTCTATGAAAGAAATTAAAGATGATACAAATAGATGGAGAGATATACCATGTTCTTGGATTGGAAGAATCAACATTGTGAAAATGAGTCTACTACCCAAAGCAATCTACAGATTTAATGCAATCCCTATCAAACTACCACTGGCATTTTTCACAGAACTAGAACAAAAAATGTCACAATTTGTATGGAAACACAAAAGACCCCAAATAACCAAAGTAATTTTGAGAAAGAAAAACGGAGTTGGAGGAATCAGGCTCCCTGACTTCAGAGTATACTACAAAGCTTCAGTAATCAAGACAGTATGGTACTGGTACAAAAACAGAAATATAGATCAATGGAACAGGATAGAAAGCCCAGAGATATACCCATGCACATATGGTCACCTTATCTCTGATAAAGGAGGCAAGAATATACAATGGAGAAAAGATGACCTCTTCAATAAGTGGTGCTGGGAAAACTGGACAGCTACATGTAAAAGAATGAAAATGGAACACTCCCTACACCATACACAAAAATAAACTCAAAATAGATTAAAGACCTAAATGTAAGGCCAGACACTATCAAACTCTTAGAGGAAAACATAGGCAGAACACTCTATGACATAAATCACAGCAAGATCCCTTTTGACCCGCCTCCTAGAGAAATGGAAATAAAAACAAAAATAAACTAATGGGACCTAATGAAACTTAAAAGCTTTTGCACAGAAAAAGAAACCATAAACAAGACGAAGACAACCCATAGAATGGGAGGAGACATTTGCAAATGAAGCAACTGACAAAGGATTAATCTCCAAAATTTACAAGCAGCACATGCAGCTCAATATCAAAAAAACAAACAACCCAATACAAAAATGGGCAGAAAACCTAAATAGACATTTCTGCAAAGAAGATATACAGATTGCCAACAAACACATGAAAGAATGCTCAACATCATTAATCGTTAGAGAAATGCAAATCAAAACTCCAATGCGATATCATCTCACACCAGTCAGAATGGCCATCATCAAAGAATCTACAAACAAACAAACAAACAAAAAAATCTACAAACAATAAATGCTGGAGAGGGTGTGGAGAAAAGGGAACCCTCCTGCAATGTTGGTGCGAATGTAAATTGATACAGCCACTATGGAGAACAGTATGAAGGTTCCTTAAAAAACTAAAAATAGAACTACCATATGACCCAGCAATCCCACTGCTGGGCATATACCCTGAGAAAGCCATAATTCAAAAAGAGTCATGTGCAACAATGGTCATTGCAGCTCTATTTACAATAGCCAGGGCATGGAAGCAATCTAAGTGTCCATCGATAGATGAATGGATAAAGAAGATGTGGCACATATATACAATGGAATATTACTCAGCCACGAAAGGAAAAGAGATTGAGTTATTTGTACTGAGATGGATGGACCTGGAGTCTGTCATACAGAGTGAATTAAATCAGAAAGAGAAAAACAAATAGCGTATGCTAACACATATATATGGAATCTAAAAAAAAATAAAGGTCATGAAGAACCTACCGGCAAGACGGGAATAAAGACGCAGACCTACTAGAGAATGGGCTTGAGGACACGGGCAGGGGGAAGGGTAAGCTGGGACGAAGTGAGAGAGTGGCATAGACATATATACACTACCAAATGTAAAATAGATAGCTAGCGTGAAGCAGTCGCATAGCACAGGAGATCAGCTCAGCTCGGTGCTTTGTGACCAGCTAGAAGGGTGGGATAAGGAGGGTGGGAGGGAGGGAGACGTAAGGGGGAAGAGATATGGAGATATATGTACATGTATAACTGATTTACATTGTTATAAAGCAGAAACTAACACACTATTGTAAAGCAGTTATACTCCAATAAAGATGTTAAAAAAAAGTCCCAGCGATCTCAATGGCATGTAACAGTGAACACTTAGTTGCATGTACATCACTGTCTGGGGGCGTTGTTTGGTGTCACTATCACCTGAAACCCACGTTGTACGAACAGCGCTATGGGGGGACACTGCTAGGCTGAGGGAAATGGTAACTGAGCATGGGGGCCCATGTGATAGCTTGTAAATCTCCCGTTTGGAAACATGTCAGTTTCTATCACCCGTTTGCCACAGTCTGTCTTTTGACCAAGCCTGAAGCCAGTGAGATTGGAAAGTCTAGTCTTCACAGCAAGGGGCCCTGTAAGAGAGCAGAGGTGTTTGAACAGATAACATCACACTGGTCAGGGCACAGCTGCTGGAGCCAGACAAACTCGAATTGAAATCCCAGATCAGCAGCTTGCTGTGGGAGAGTACGTGGAGCTCTCTGTATCTCAGTTTTTATTCTGTTTATGGTACTTATTTCATAGTCATTATAATATTTAAACAAGATAATGCCTGTAAAATACTTAGCACAGCGTCCGACACTTTATACACACTCAGAGTTAGCCATTTCTACAGTCAAGTTCTGTTTAAAGGTTTTTTAGC
Source organism: Leucopleurus acutus (assembly GCF_964270905.1). Taxonomy (NCBI): domain Eukaryota; kingdom Metazoa; phylum Chordata; class Mammalia; order Artiodactyla; family Delphinidae; genus Leucopleurus; species Leucopleurus acutus. The sequence continues at coordinate 155,316,488 of NC_139146.1, forward strand.
GATTTTGGTTTCTTTAACATTGTAGTAAAAGTCTTTAATATATTTGAAAAACAATTCCTTGCTGGCTAATGGAAACTGATAGAAGTTATTCATTTCAAATACTCAATAGCAATTCACATAATACTTTACTCTTCATATTTTAGCAGAGACAAAGGAACCGGTTTGGAAAGGGAAACTATGCAATGTCATTTTTGAAACAAAGTCAAGAGATAAAGTCTAATTAATTGTAATAGATTCTAATTCTAAAGTAACTGTGGTCACACAACTGTATTCCACACCTCTATGAGAATTTTGTGATTAAGGCTCCTCTTTCTATTCATCTACTCCTACAAATCTGAGATAACGTTATTTTAAATCTAGATTTTGGTTTCCAATTCATATTCAGTCTGTATAGCACCATATTAATAGTTCTGACTTTTAATAAAACAATATTGAAAAAAATAATTCCAAAAGAGAGCATATGATAAAAGAATACAGAGTGCACCTAGATGTTTTCTTCAAAATCATAGAAGTAGTTCTAGAAATTACTTCAGTTTTGGCAAATGGTAAAATTTTAATGATCAATATTCATAAGGTCTCTGTCTGAATTTAACTAATTCAAACAACTGAAAAGTCTTTGTCTGAAATATTAAAGTTTAGAGTAATAATAAAGACAATGGAGAGTGGGCTATTTTTAAAATCCAAAGAACATTATTCTCACATTTAAAATTCATAAGCAAAACTTTCATAAAACCTGGCATTTCTTTCTGCTGACATTTGAGTTGGAATTTGGTCTCGTGTCAAGGTTACTGGCTAAATGTTTAATGTGAAAAAATCTTTATGGATCACACTAAGACATATACAAAGCTAACGAATAAAACGATCTTTCTTAAAACAAGTTTTGATGTCCCTTGAACCTTTTTGCAAACAAAATAGCAATCTAACAGAAAAGAAAGTTTTAGCTTACCTCTTAGAAAAGCAGACATTTCAAAACCGAGCTAATTAGTACACAGAAACAAACAAATAAAAACCAATATGAAAGTCTTATTCAGACCAAGACCATTCAGTCACTCAAGCCTTGAGAAAGATACACAAAAATTTACACCTCTTGCTTGGTATTTAAGGTGTTGTGAAGTCACTTCTTCTGCTCTGTAGTATCCCTCTTCTCTATGGCAACACGTCTCTCTTCAATTCTTTCCAGCGCCTCAGTTTGAATGGGATCACCTTCCAGAGTTCACTTCTGACTCTGATTTTTTTTGCATCAACACAGTTGTGTGATGCAGACACCTATGCAAGTGTCCCACAGACTAGTTTTTCCTGCTCCTATGCCCTGCACTTCCTTCCCCTTATCTTTTTCCTGACGTCATCCCTGTTCTGTTTTTCCCTCTTATTCTTATCTGCATGTCTCTTTTCTATTTATTTTTGATATGAGAAATGGAGTAAAGGCAGAAAGGCCTATTGGGAGAGGAACAGTGAGATGGGAGAATTACCTGAGTCACAGGAACACATGGGAAGAAAGAATAAGATGATCTTTTCACCCAGCAGCCTGTGTAATCAGCACAGCACCATTTACTCATTACTTTATTCCGCTTTCCTATACCTCATGGTGGTGGGGAATCTCTAGCATTTACTTTTTAATGTTACTTTCTCCCCCACAAGGTAAAAATAAACAAAATCACAAAAGAGGAATCAAACATCCATGTGTCTGACTTATTGACTATCAAGTTCTATGGTAGGATCTGGCCACACAAATGTGAATAAAGCAAAACCTATAAGAGACCTCTTATTAGCACAAGAAAGGTAAATAGGAACACAGCTACTGTAATGAAAGCACTGTTATAAGGGGGACACAAAAAAGATAATGAGAACACAGAAGAGGAATGACTCCTTCATTTCTAGAGTATTTATATGGCTTTTTGTAATAGTAGATGCAAGGCTTATTGTGCCCTTCTTTGGATGATCTGGTCTTGTAAGCCATTCATTAGTTGTAAAAATGTTTTCAATTCAGAAATAGAATGATTTCTATCCTCATAGATCCTATATTTTAGTGGAAGAATACAGTCAATAAGCCAGAGAAATACTTAGATATACAGCATACTAGTTGGTGCTAAGCGCTACAGAGAAAAATCAAACAAGGAGAGTGGCTAAGGAAGCATACGTGTGTACAAGGGGGATTCCACTCCAAGCAGAGGAAAGAGCAAGCCTGACCTAGACCAGGAGCAGCAAGGCTGGGTGCCTGGAGCAGAGGTGATGACAGCAGAGCAGTAGGAGACGAGGTCAGAGAGCTCATGGGAACCAGACTAGAAAGAGCCTTGGTGGCCATGGTGAAGAATTTGGCTCTCCCTTTAAGCAAGATGGAAAGTCATGAGAGAATTTGAGCATAGGTTGACGTAACCTGACAACTAGCAACAGGAGACTTCAGTTTGCTCTGTGGAGGACAGACTGAAGGGTAGTCCACAGAGGGAGCAAACAGAGAGCCAGAGGTCATTGCAATAATCCTGATAGGAGATGATGGTATTACCAGAGGTAGGTTCTTGTCTCCTCCCAGAAGGAAGTCAGAGATGAGATGCGGAGGCCAAGAAAGCAAAGCGAGGATTTATTAAGCAAGAGTAGCCTCTCAGGAGGGAGAGTGGGCAGGCTCAGGGGAGCAACGACCATGTGTTCCTTTGGCAAACTGGTTATATGGGGTGTGACAATGATTGGGTGGAATATTCATTGAGGAGGGAGGGGTTTGAGGTTGCATTTCCTGATTTTCATCCCAGCTCCACCTTCCCAACGTGGGGGAAGGGTTTTTGCTCTTGTTTGGTCTGGATGGGAAGTGTCATGGCATCGGTGCTTGACGGGTACTTCTTTTTTGCAAGGCTAATTTTATTGTAATGAGGGCGTGAGCAAAAGGTTACATTTGGATGCTGGAGATTCCCGCCTTTTGCTGCCTTTCTTTGTCTGCCCCGAGGACCCCTGCTGTCTCAAGATGTATGGTTTCCTACCACCTGACCCATGCCTCCCTCCTCTGCTTCTACCTAGCCACCTGCCTGCTAGAACAATGGTGTCTTGGATCATGGTGGAAACAGTGCAAGTGGGAGCAGATCGTGTGTTCTGAATATATACTAAAGCAATTGATGTTCAATTAAATTACTATTTTGATGATATATTTTTTTCTGTTTGGCACATAAATGTAGTGATAGTTGATCTAATTAAGTCAATAAACACCATCAATTTTAGCATTTAGATATTTGAATATTTTTAATGACCAAGCTGGACTGATAATATCTTATAAATCAACCATATTTGATCCCTTCTAGGTATTCATAGGAAGACTGTAATATTCTGACCTCAGAGAGCAGGCACAAGTAGACAGTAGAGAGGTGAGTGTATCTTGTGATAATTAAATCATCTAGCCTTATAACAGATTGCAGTCTACTTTTCTTTTTCAACTTTACTATTTGACTGTATCTTTGTATAGGCTGCCTTCAGCTGCCACTATTTTCATCAACATGACTGCTCTTCCAGAAAATAATTGCCCAGGAAAATAAATGTTGCACAAACAGACAACATCAAGCTATTTGTTCACCAAGACCCTCCATGAAACTCCTTCCTTAAATTTCCATCTGGCTATGCTTACCAATCCTACACTGTTAGATCACGATCCTTCCCATTCGAATTAAACACCCACATTCAAAGACCTACTTTAAACACAAAAGCCTCATAAATATTCCAGTTTTTTCACATCTTTCTGAGATACAATATATCTCAATTTTATCCTCTGAATACAATGTTCTACCTTATTGCAAGAAGCAATAATATCCACTTTGCCTTACTAACAAGTTATTTCGGTGGTACTTTCAGGGGGCCAGCACTCAATAATGTCTTATCTGGTTTTAGTGGGAGTGGAACAAAGAAAATCTCTTGAAATTTTTGATTTTCTGACAGACTTTTACAAATAAAACCCATTGTAAAATTTTTTTAAAAAGCTGAGAACACCACTGAGCTATTTGGGCCATTGGTGTCATATAATCTAACAGCTTTCTATAGGATCACTTTAGCTGCTCTTTGGAGAATAGACTGAAGGATGGCATGTAGAAGAAAGAGACTAACAGTAAGATGTGTGGTCTAATGAAGTGAAAGAACGGAGTTGCCACACACTAAGATGAGGAAGAGGGAAGACGGGCAAGTTTGGGGGCAATAGTGGAAGCTCCATCTTAGACCTGTAACATGTAAGACACTGACTTGACACCCAAGTGGAGAAGCTGAGTAGGCAGCTGGATATTGGTGTCTGAGGAAGATACTGGGGTGAATCCAAGCTTTGATGTTTTGAGCATATGATGTTACTTCTTCTTTTTCTTTTCCTTTTCCCCCCAGTATTTAGATGACTTTATTTTCTTATTTTTTCCTCTGTTTTATACTTATTATACTTGATTATTATGCACCACAATGTACATAGCAGCACTATTCATAATAGCCAAGCCATGGAAGCAACCTAAGTGCTCACTGACAGATGAATGGATAAAGAAGATGTGGTATATACACAATGGAATACTACACAGCCATTAAGAAGAGTGAAATAATGCCATTTGCAGCAACATAGATGGACTTGGAGATTATCATGCTAAGTGAAGCAAGTCAGACAGAGAAAGACAAATACCATGTGATATCACTTATATGTGGAAACGAAAAAAATGACACAAATGAACTTATTCACAAAGCAAAAATTCATTCATCAGTTGTGGTTTTTATTGATAGTAGCTGTAGCCACCAGGGTTTTTATGGATACGTGGCTGTAGTGCTTAATGATAGGACAGCTAAGGAGTCAGGCAATGACTTGAGGTGTTTTGGATCCAGATCTCGGGGGTCCCATCTGTGCAGTCCCCTTGTGTCCTGTACTTTGCCCCTCACTCTGCAGTGGCTTTGCCTCCTGGGTCTCTGACCTCTGTCTTCCCTGCCCAGTGGGAACACAGGCTTCTCGGGTTCTAAACTCCTGCAGGAAGAACGTGGAAATGGCCTCAAGGAAAAGAGAGGGCTTATGTGGATTTTACCTCCGCTGCTTCTCTTTTCTCAAGAACAGTACTCTTGGGACCTCTCTGGTGGCGCAGTGGTTAAGAATCTGCCTGCCAGTGCAGGGGACATGGGTTCGAGCCCTGCTCTGGGAAGGTCCTACAGGCCACGGAGCAACTAAGCCCGTGTGCCACAACTACTGGAGCGCATGTGCCTAGAGCCCATGCTCTGCAACGAGAAGCCACAGCAATGAGAAGCCCGTGCACAGCAATGAAGACCCAGTGCAGCCAAAAATAAATAAATAAATAAATTAATTAAAAATGTACTATTAAATAAAAAGAATAGTAATCTTAGACATTTATTTTATTTTGTCAATACCTTCAGACAATTTTCTCCTATTTTGTCCCATCTTACTAACTGTTTTTGACAAAAAAGATATTCTGCTACCAGCTATTCTATTTGCCTGAATTACAGAAAATTCTTTCTATATAGATGTTTTAAAATGTACTATGAGTAAATTTATCTTTTCCTCTCAGATTTTTTTGTCTCTTTAAGAACATTTAATCTAATTATGCTGTCACAAATACAGTTTACCAGTTTTCTTGTACAAATTGTTTAGCCTTGCTTTTTGATTTTCAAATCTATGATTGACCTAGAATTGATTTTTGTACGTTTTCTGTTTGGATATATTTTTTTTTTCTCACATAGACTACCAGTTTTTTGAGCAAACTATTTCTTAAATAATGTATAGAAATATTTATTTATATATTCTGCTTAAATATGCATAGGAAGTATTATATATTTAATAGGGTTAGTCTTTTAAAATATTCATTTAGATTACATTTGATGAGATGCTTATTATGCCAGCCCCTGTGCAGACCACAGCAGAGAATACAGTTGCATTTGGGGGATGGCTCGTGCTAATTCAGAATACTCGAATTCTAAAGCAGTGCCATGTGGCTGAGATTCACCTCTTCAAAGACATTCTTAATTAATCAAAAAGTCACTTTGGCTGTAGTCACATAATGCCTCTGTATTAGTCAGAATTCTCCAGAGAAACAGAACCAATGGGTAGATATATCACCACCCCTACCCCTGCCCTCACCTTAAGCCCTGCCTCCATCTCCATCTATCCATCTAGAAAGAGAGACATTTATTACAAGGAATTGGCTCATGTGACTACGGAGATGGGAAATTCCCAAGATCTGCAAGGTAAGTTAAGAAGCAGGAGACCCACGATAGCCAGTGGTTTAGTTCCAATCCAAGTCCACGGGCCTGAGACCTAGCAGAGCAGACGGCGTAGTTCCCATTGGAAGGCTGGCAGGCTCAAGACCTAATAAGAGATGCTGTCTTAGTTTGAGTCTGAATGTAGAAAAAATGCCAATGTCTCAGTTTAAAGACAGTCAGGCAGGAAAGAATTCTCTTACTCAGGTGAGGGTCAGCCTTTTGTTCCATCAGATGAGGTCCACCCACATTAGGAATAGAAATCTGCTTTACTCAGTCTATCAATTGAAATGTTAATCACCTTAAAAATACCTTCACAGAAACATCCAGAATACTGTTTGACCCGAAATCTGGGCACCCTGTGGCCCAGTCAAGTTGAAAAAACAAAGTTACACAAAAGAAACCGTCTTAACCTTCTAGTAGAAGTGTACCTTAACCACCAGTCTCAGTAATTTATTTTCTGCTCACTTTCATTTGTCATAATAAGCCGCAAAGAGTCATTACATAAGTGCCATTCATTCATCTGAAAGCATATTTTGAGCCCCATTGAGTCCCAAGCTTTGCGATAGACACTGGAAAGTTACAAAATACATTGTGACATTAAAGAAGTACTCAGGGGACATGAGTAAACACGACTAGGCCAGGAAGAATCTTGCAAGCAGAAGAAATGGCCCACAAACATCTCTCAGGTAGGCAAAGAATCTGATAAGAAACAGAAAGCAAGTCAATGTGGGAAATCATAGTGTAGATCAAAGTAAAGATTTGAGTGTACATTCTAAGGCAAATGGCGTGCGATCAACAGCTTTTAAGCAGAAGAATAACCTATCCGCTTTTTATTTTTGAAAGATCATTCTGTCCTCTATGTGGAAAATAAACAAGATAGAGACAGAGTCAAAATCAGAGGAATGCAGTACAGTTATAAGAGATCTAGACAGCAGCAGAGATAGAGAGAATGAAATACACATACAAATAGAGGAAGAATTGACAGCACTTAGCAATTGATTGGATGCAGGGTAGGAGAAAGAAAGGTGTCAATAATGGTTCTTGGGCTTTTGATCTAAAGAATTGTTCAAGGAATTCTACCTGAATTACCATTTGTTGAGATGTGGAGCCCTTCCAGGTAAACAGGTGAGGATGAAAGAGATCATGAAAGTGATAGGATGAGAAAACTCCTACTCACTGTGAGATCCACATATAAGCTCCTTGGAGTAGATATAAAGACATGAGTCTAGCCCTCAATAGAGTGGTGTTGGCAGTGTACATGTATATGGGGCGAGTCATATTCTATGTTATGGGAAAAATGAGGTTACCTAGGAAGGAAGCGTAGAGTGATGAGAAGGGGAGATGGTGATCTGAACCTGAGAAATATCAACATGTAATTTCAGATCAAGTAGAATAAACCCAATAGGAGCTCAGAAGAAGCAATCAGGTCCTAGGAAAACCACTTGAATGTGGAACAAAAATGGTGAAATGAAGAGAGTGTTTGAAGCAGGATGGAAAAACAACAGTGATAGTAATGACCACAACAATGTTAGCAAAAATGTTTTATTTACTATGTTCCACACCTGCTTTTATGAACTTCATAGGCATTACCTTATTTAATCCTCACAGAGTCCTGTGAGATTAGTTTCACTATTCCCACTGCTTTACATATGGTGTGACTGAGCTTCAAGATGTAATCATCTTACCCCAAGTCACACAGGAAGCCTGGCTTTGCAATTCTCATACCTATGTACTTAGCGGTGCTACCTCTCAAGTGTGAGGAATGGTTACAATATGGAGGAAATTTTCATTTGTTACTGACAAAAACAGTAATTGAAGAAAATGGGAGATTTATCTGAAAATATGTGTATGATCATTCCAAGTGTGGTGATATCTAGGGGCTTAAAAATCTCAAAACAATGCAAAACAAAAACCAGAATTTAGTCCCTTACTTAATTTCAGCTTTGTGCCCCCATGGTAGCATGGTACACAAAGCAGTAAGTCTGAAGAGGGAGGCAAAAGCCAGAAGACAAGTTAACAAAGGTGTCAAACTCAATAAGGAAGTAAAGGAATGACCTGAACTTGAGTTTATTCAGGAATAGCAGAGGAATCATAATTTGGGAAAAGGATGCTGTAGCAAACTACAGGCAACTCCATGGAGCTGTGAGGTGGGATGTATTTACGGACAAGGAGTTTAAGGGGGGGGGGGTGGTCCAGCCAGAATCCACGCAGGAAATTCATTGGCTTGAGGATGGGGAGACATTCTTGGCAGATGTTCGTGGGTCAGGAGATAAATCTCACCCTTCTTTAAATCAGGCATTTACAGAAAACCAGTCTCTTAGTCCTTAAATTCCATCCTTCTGAGAGCACATGCGTGAGCTTCTCCATTTCACAACCTTTCATTCCATTTTATATTGAAATCCTTTCACAAAGGTCTTATTGAAACATTTGCCCTTTACTGTTTAATACATTCTCCAGGTTGACACTCTCCTTTCCCTAAGTCCGCAGAAAAGGGTGTGACTCCTGCCTGGTCTCTAAATCAAAAGACTTAGAATTAGTGCTGATGCCATGTGTCAGGTCATGTGCTAACCCATGGACCAAGAGCTGATGCTCAGGACATTATAATTATGTCCTCTGATGAGTCAGATCTTGGCTACGTGTCTTTCCCTAGAATGGAGTGACCCCTGATTCAACTCTGCGTAGACTGGGAAGGGCAGGGGATGTCCTCGCTAAGAGAGCATGTGATAAACCGCCAACCACCTTGTTTCTGCAACGTTAAGTCAGATGGGGATTTAAAAGTGTCTGCTATATTTAGCAACAGTGAAGTTATTTACGTTCTTAGAGCAGTTTTAGTCAAGCAGCAGATATGGAAGTTTGTCTGGAGGGGATGAACAATTAATGGGAACGTAAAGAAGATGTATGTGTAGACAAAGGAAAATGTATGCTTGACTGAAACAGAGCAGAGAAATCAAACACCTGTGTTAAGTGATTACTCTTCTGTGGGAAATCAATGACCAATAATGAAGATGTGATGATCTGATACCTTGCTGATCATCTCAAACCCAAAATTAAATACCCTGAAACTCTAACTTGAACCATAAACACACCTCTCTAACAACCACACACACACTCACACAATTTTATCAAAAATAATTCTAATTGTTTAATTAAAATGTTTGCTTCAGTGGCTACTGTCATTTTCACTTTCAGTTTCTTTTATATATTCATGTATATTAATCATTCCATGCCTCAGTTCTCAAATGTGCTCAATCCTTCCCCATCTTCATTCCATCCTCTGTAGTACAGGAGCCTGATAGGTGGCCTTTTCTTATTATAATGAAAGTGCCCAATATTAAGCTTTTGATTGCTGAGGTATTCACTTCAAAGACCCCAAAGCACATTGGCAGCTACACTGCTAGATAAAGATCCAGGCCACCCCGACAAAGTTTTCTTATTTTAGAGATCTCCATTTGACTTAGATAACTGACCACTTGACTTCTGGTTTTTCCTTCCCCATGCTTTAATTTCCCCCTCTTGTGTTTTCAATTCACCAATAAAGAGTGAACCCAGGCAACCCTATCCTCCTATCCTCCACCCCAATAAAAGTAGAACCCAGCCCCTCTCTTTCTTTCCCACTCTCTCTTCCTGCCGTCTCCCTGTGTGGTCCCAGGCGTGCCATGTACCCTCCAGGCTCTGTAAATAATAAGGCTTGTTTTTGTTTTGTCCCAAAGTTCCCTGATATTTGTAGCTGTGGTGAGTCTGCAATCCTGATAAGAAACAGACCTTCCAGCACAACGTTGACTCCAAAGAGAAATGTCAATGGGACCTCCCGGTGGGCACAGGTGGGTGCCCTCAGTCATTTCTAGTGGATAACATCACTGTGGATAGGCTGAATGGGACAAAACAATTCCCCCAGCACCTGGTTTTTATTTGTTCCCCTAGAATCTCCCTTTACTGTCATTCTGCTGTTTCCATCACATGTCTCATACGTTGGAGGTCCTACTTAGCGGGTCCCTCTTGGTTTTGACTATTGAAATCACTTTAAGAGCAAATCATCCGGTACCTGCTTTCAGGTCAGCACATGGGAAAGCTAATTTTTTGAGATGTCACTTGTCTAAAAATGTCTTTATTCCACCTTTACACTTTATGTATAGTTTGATTGACAGTGAAATTCAAGATTGAAGTATTTTGAAGGCTTTACTCTGGTATCTTTCAGCTTCTTGGAAGCCTGAAGACATTTTGCCATTTGAATATTATTCCTTTGCACAAGAGCATGGGTCTTTTTTTTCCCCTTAATTTCTGAAATTTAGTACAACTTCTCTTGGTCTTCCATGTGCTAAGATTTCACATGATGTGCCTCTCTGTAGGTCTATTTTTATCCACTCTGCTGGGGTCTCTGTTGGCCATTTCAACCTAGAAGGTTACCTCTCAGTTACATTAAATTTTCTTGAATAATTTTTTGATGATCTCCTTTTCCTTCAATTATTTTTGTTATTCCTCACTCATTCCTAATCAAAAACAACTTTTTCCCAAAATATTTTGGCCAAGTAAGCAATACAAAGTAGGTTGTATGGTTTGTTTTTCATATAACTTTGAGATTCTTACTACAGTGAAGGAGATAGATGATGTTTGCTCTTACTACAAAATAAGCGGACATCTGTATTGCTCTTCCTTGCCCTACAAAGATAGGAATGGAACAACATATCAGCCAGTAACTCTGCAGCGTATTCCACAAATAGCACTAAAAAGATCCTGGAACAAGTGATAAGACAGGAAAATAAGATAACCTTTCATTTTGAATTTATTGTCAATCCATAGAATCTGGGAGTCATACAAAAGGAACACTGCCTCTCAGCAAATGTGAAAAAAAATCAGTTTAAATCAATTGTCTTAACTGGATGGAATTACCAGGGTTATGTGTAAATTCATTCATTCACTCTATGACCATTGGTTAAATGAGACAGCTCATCTGCTACGATGGATAAAATAATCTATAACTAAAATAATAATAATAATCTATAACTTATCAATATAAAGCCAGACTTCCTCTTCAGGATGTTTTGTGTGTTTTTGAAGTCTTTCTAGTAAGTAAAACTAAGTCATTATGAATTCAATGCTTCTTTTGATGGAGTTAATTGAAGACGATTCTCCAACTTCCTCTTTCAAGTTACTGAAGCAAAGCATAGTCTTAGGGTTTTGCTACACACATACACATTAGAATATGAGATTGTTGTGTGGTGGTCACCCAGGCAGCCCTTGGTGATATACTCAAATCCAAAATGACTGAGAAATTCCAAAGAAAGATCTGGAAGTCACAAAGGAACTCAAGTATGAAACCATTCTTGTGGCTCCCAGTCAGGAGAACAACGTACAACCTTTGAGATGACAGATGTAAATGCAAATATAGAGAAGATTTCATTGCACATCCTTAGGCAGAAGAAGATCTGGGTCTTTGGATATTCACTAAGGCTGCTTTGGAAACAGAATGCTAAATATTAATACATAACTTAGCCTAATTTGACAGTTTTCCTCCTCTTGTTCTGGAAATGACAGTTTTCTCAGTAGCACTGAGAAGTATATTTTATACTTTATCTATGTCACATCACATGTCTGCTCAAAACACAGTTGATCAAACAAGTTTCTGATAAATTGTATAATCACTTAAAGCTATCATTTCATTTAATGAATTCACAGCAGCTATTGTCTGCATCTTTTTTAGATCATTTTACAACCTTTATTAATATGCCTGTAACTCATGGTTTAAAATATTACAAATTTCAGTCGGAACTTCAACCATTTTCAGTATGGTCTTTATTACTGAATTCAGAGAGTATTATTTATGATGTATCTTTGTGTGTGTGTGTGTGTGTGTGTGTGTGTGTGTATGTGTGTGTGTGTATGTGTGTGTTAATCACCTGTAATAAAAATTCTTTTTGTAGGTTTCTTTCTAACGTTTAGATGTCAACTTTTATCAATTTCGGCTTCTCATACCCCAATCTGAATTTATTATATCAAGAACAGTAATCTCCAAAATGCCTAGAAAATATGCATAAGGCAGAAATTTGTTAATAATCAATCATTTTTACTTCTGGCTCTGTTTTTTTTGATTATGTCTTCTGATTTAAAGTTATTGTAATCCTGGAATGTTGGTCTGTGGCTCTGGCCATCATCATAGCTAAAAATACCCAGTGTCACAGCCAGAGAGTGGAGGACTTGATGTCAACAGATTCTGTGATAATGACACATAAGGGGGACATATTAATGCAACATTCAGCAGCTGGAAGGCAACTTAAGGGAAAACCCAGTCCCACTGACCAATTTATGAGAAACAATAAACTGGAAAATGAGGCTAGAAATAATGTTTATATAAAAGTAAGAACTAGGACACGGGTTTTTGTCTGTTTTTTTTTTTTAGGGGGGGATGTAATATAGTTTATTTACCTATTTTCCCCTCAAGGACATCTTGACTGCATCCAAGTTTAGCCAATTATGAATAAAGATGCTCTGAACATACCTGTGGGGATTTATGTGTGGATATAAGTTTTCAGCTCCTTTGTGTAAATACCAGGAGCGTGGACTATATAGGACGGTAAAAGCAAGTTTAGTTCTGTAAGGAACTGCCAAACTTGCAAAGCAGCTGCAGCATCCTCCTTAGCAATGTTTGAGCTCTTATTGCTGCACATCCAAGCCAGGATTTGAGGTTGTCAGTGTTCTGAATTTTGGCCACTCTAATAGGTGTGCAGTGGTATCTTATTGTTGTTTTAATTTGCATTTTCCTGAAGACATACAATGTGGAGTATCTTTTCAAATGTGTATTTTCCATTGGGTGAGGTGTCTCTTAAGGTTTTTGGCCTAATTTTTTTTTTTAACATTTTTATTGGAGTATAATTGCTTTACAATGTTGTGTTAGTTTCTGCTGTATAACAAACTGCATCAGCTATACGTATACATATATCCCCATATCCCCTCCCTCTTGCGTCTCCCTCCCTCCCTCCCTAACCCACCCCTCTAGGTGGTCACAGAGCACCCAGCTGATCTCCCTGTGCTATGCGGCTGCTTCCCACTAGCTATCTATTTTACATTTGGTAGTGTATATATGTCCATGCCACTCTCTCACTTCGTCCCAGTTTACCCTTCCCCCTCCCTGTGTCCTTAAGTCTGTTCTCTACATCTGTGTCTTTATTCCTGTCCTGCCCCCAGGTTCTTCAGAACCACTTTTTTTTTTAGATTCCATATATATGTGTTAGCATACGGTATTTGTTTTTCTCTTTCTGACTTACTTCACTCTGTATGACAGACTCTAGGTCCATGCACCTCACTACAAATAACTCAGTTTCGTTTCTTTTTATGGCTGAGTAATATTCCATTGTATATATGTGCCACATCTTCTTTATCATTCATCTGTCAAGGGACGCTTAGGTTGCTTCCATGTCCTGGCTATTGTAAATAGTGCTGCAATGAACATTGGGGTGCATGTGTCTTTTTGAATTATGGTTTTCTCAGGGTATATGCCCAGTAGAGGGATTGCTGGGTCATATGGTAGTTCTATTTGTAGTTTTTTAAGGAACCTCCCTACTGTTCCCCATAGTGGCTGTATCAATTTACATCCCCACCAACAGTGCAAAAGGGTTCCCTTTTCTCCACACCCTCTCCAGCATATATTGATTTTTTCACGATGGCAATTCTGACTGGTGTGAGGTGATACCTCATCGTGGTTTTGATTTGCATTTCTCTAATGATTAGGAACATGTTTTTTCTGGCCCACACTTATTTCATCTAGTTCATATTTGTCCATGGCTTTATTATGATCTGGCTCTGATCAAAGTCAGATCTATCATGGGGACTCCTTGACAGTTTTCCCATGACTCATGCAAACATCAGTGATTATTCTTTACCTCCGTAACTTCCATGCCATGCTCAATGGCAAGGTCCTTAGTCCCAGATACACACTGGAGGCCCCTGGGCAGCATTTAAAATACTATGATCATACAGACCTATCCCTAGAGATTCTGATTTAATTAGTCTATTGTTCTTAAGCAGTGATTGTTCTTAAGAATTTTTAAAAAGCTCTCTAAGGTATTTGTTTTTCTCTTTCTGACTTACTTCACTCTGTATGACAGACACTTTGTTATAAAGCAGAAACTAACACACTATTGTAAAACAATTATACTCCAATAAAGACGCTAAAAAACAAAGCTCTCTAAGGGATTATAATATGCGGCCAGAGTTAAGAACCTCTGCTCTGTGTTATGCAACACTGTGGTTTCAGCTGTGTACGTTTTCAGACACTCAAGAACATAAAAATCTAGAATCAAGAATAAAAAGTTTGGAAATAAGCTTAGAATATATTAATGTATTTTTCTCAGACAGGAATCTGTCCTATTACATTTCTGATGGGTAATGATCCAGGGTTGGTAAAGTTTCAGTGCTATTACATTTCTGACAACTCCAAACTTTTTTCTTAGTCCAAGCCAAAATGTATTTCCTTTTCACTCAGAATTTCTCTGTATTTCTGTTTCTGAAGAAGCTTTAGGACTGGATAGTTTTACTGAGTGTTTATTCTTATATCTTCATAATTTCCCTGTAAATACTAGTGGATTTGTCCACTAAACATCAGTATTAAATATTTTTAGTGGATACACACTTTGAATTATTTTATTTTTATTTATAACAAATCTGCCTGTCCCATTTTTGCACTTAAGCAGGTCTGAGTGTTCTGGTCTTCAAACTCTTGAGGACAGAAAGCTTCCTTTTACCAGGCTTCTGGTTCCAAAGGCTTATAGCTGGTTGTAAGTTGCAGTTTCATTCAACTGAATTGGAAAATCAAAAGCCTATGTTTAAGTTACAACTCTGCCATTAATAAATGAACATGGACCCCAGTGAGTACCCATTATATGCTCACTACACTGGTATCAGCAGAGTATACAGAAGTATAACAATAGAAATAATAATGACAACTTACGTTTACATAGTATATTATATAGAACTACACGTTCCTTGCTTTGAAAGAGCTCTAAATGAGTTATAGAGATGTGAATACAAGAAAAAATTGTGAATGACTCAGGGCAACACGTATAATAATTTCTATGGTAAACTATGGGTTCTGTTGGAGTAGAAAGCATAAGGAAATTAATAATGGTAAGTATTTATGAAAGCTTTCAGAAAAGAGGAGAACTTGAAAATGACTCGAACTGTGTCTTGAAATGTTTAGATAGAGGATATGAAGGATAAGTAATGTGTTCTATGTAAGGAAGATGGCGTAAGGAAGTGTGTGTGTGTGTGTGTGTGTGTGTGTGTTTATGTGTATGTGTAGAGACAGGAAAGGAAGAGGATGGGGGTAGAGGGAGAGAGAGACGGACAGAGAAACCGAGATAGATGAGAGAGGCAAATACAGACTCTGAATGGAAGGCAGGTGAGTTGACATTAGGAGGAAGTAAAGCTAGGTGGTGTGGAAGCAAATCGCATAGTGATGAAGAGCGCCAGCTCTGAAGTCAGGTTGTTACGGGTTTATTTTTTGTGTTGTCATTTTTTAACTGAAATATAATGGACATATAATATTGTGTACCTTTAAAGTGTACAATGCGTTAATTTGATACATTTAAAAATTGTAATATGATGACCACCGTAGCATTAACTTGCACCCCTCTCATGTCACATAATTATCATTTCTTTTCTTATTGGTTTAAATCCCTACTCTACTCTTACTAGCTATGACTGACTGTAGGTAAGTTATTTAATCTCTGTGAACCTTAGTTTCCATATCATTAAAATAAGAACATTATCACCCCTACCATATTCTGCATGGTAACTGAGATAATCCCTGTTAGGTACTCAGCTCAGTGTCTGTGTCAATAAATATTAGCTAAGACTTAAATGAAGATGAACAAAGAAATCATACATTTCATATGGTGGGAAATTAGCTCTCCCTAAGGGTTGCAAATCAGAGAACCATATTTGAGTTTGTTTAGTCCAGCAAAATAAAGGCAGAGAGAATTTAGAGTTTGAGAGACCATGGAATTGAATATTTCAGTGATTCAGACTTGAAGACATAGAGCACAACACTAGTGGCAGCAGAATTAAAAATGATAAGAGTGATGAAAATTTTGAAGAAAATTTTGCACCACTATGATAATAAAAGTTCAAGTCATAAAATAGGATAAAGTCTCTGAGTAAGAAAGTGTAGTGGCTGGGCCTTTAGTAAGAGCTTTTGACGGCCCACACTCAGTCTGACCGATGGTTAATGAGTTCCCCTCTGTTGCAGGCCCTCAAAAATCACTTACCAGGGCATCGTTGATTATTGCTATTTTCATCCACTGCTTTCTCCATCTTTCTGTCTTCTGGTTGGCCTTCGCTCCTTCTTTCCATTTTGAGTTTCACATTGGTTGAGTTAACATAGGCATAGTTTCTCTTAAGCAGAGATGGAAGCTATTACCTTTACATATTTTGTGGGTTTTTTTTTTTGCATTTTTCTCATTTCATCACTTAATCGAGTGATCTTTCAGAGTGAAAAGTAACATGAGTCAAGCTCAGAATTAGACACTTCACTGCTGCTTTTGACATTTGATTCTAGAAGTACATTATCAGACACATTGAAATTCTAAATGGCTTAGTTCTTTATTTTTTAACATCTTTATTGGAGTATAATTGCTTTTCAATGGTGTGTTAGTTTCTGCTGTATAACAAAGTGAATCAGCTATACGTACACATATATCCCCATATCTCCTCCCTCTTGCGTCTCCCTCCCACTCTCCCTATCCCATAACTAATGGCTTAGTTCTTACATGAATATATAAATGCCAATTATATGTTCATTTCTTTTCTTTGACTTAAATTTTCTTCTTTGGATAGATATTATCACATTAGTTTCCCCTATAATGGGAAACATGCAGGGAAAAAAATTACATGCATAACTTTTTTTCTCAATATTCAATAAAATAACTTGCACTCCAGTGATGATTAAGAGAATAGTTGTCCTTTTTTGGAATGCCATAACTAATGGATAGAGGTTCTCTCTTTATCTTCATGCTTTGAGTTTGTGGTCATGTTTGGAAAATATGACCACTGGAGTTCTAGGCTGCAAATGATATTTTCCAGGTGAGCAGAGCCTCCAAAGATATATAATTTCCCCTCACATTTTTATTGTTTGCCTTTTCTATTCAGCATGAGCAATTGTGATCCATGCTTTTATTCCTTTTGCTCAGAAGATATTGGTGACAGAAGTCAAAAGCAGTGAGAGAATCTGCCTTTTCACCGTGTCCTAGGTGAGTCTTCTGGAAGTATATACTTGATGGTAAATGAATGTTTATGTAGTTACAAGGGGGAACAAGTAGCAACAAAGATGCCTAGCAGATGGTGTGCTTCAAAGCTTTTGGCGTTGTGGAGCCAATGTGATGGTCGTTTCTTGGGCTCTGGGCTGGGTAGAAAGACCGTGTGATCATTCTATTACTGGAGTGATGAGAATTGCAGCCTGTCTGATTCACAGCTGACTTTTGCCAGCCGGCACCATGCAAGCCTTGCACAGATGCAAATATGGAGTCGTTATGGAAATGAACCTTCACTCTCGTTAACTCACACAAGGTGTTTATGAGGGTCATCACGCCCTTCCTTTGGCACCTAGGTGAGGTCTGCTCCTTCAGAGATGGTGCTAGTTCATTATCAGCTGGGATTTTTACTTTATTCACAGATGGCTTTCTGAAACCTCCCAATGTGAGAATGTGAGAAAAACAGACACAGTTTTTTAAAGATTTAGTAAATGACAAATGGGAACCGAATCAATTCTCATGCATAACAGAAAGTGGATCCATTGTATATATACACTCTTCTTGTTATTCAGGACAACTATTATAATGTTATTAAGTAATTCAGTAGCCAACACATGTATATAGATATAAACCCATTGCATTTATATTTATAACTAGCATTTAAATTTTTTATATTTTGGAGGAAAATACAGTTTGTATTTTGTCTATGTCTGCTTCAGATAGGGATAAACTAACAATCTAATCCTGCTTCAAGTGAAAATACATGTCTAGAGGCTTTAAAAAACTAAACCATAGTTAAATAAACTAAATTGATTAATTGGAATAAATAATCAGCAGTTGACTACCTGCTCATAACTGGTAGAGATTAATTTCTAAACTTCAAAGGGTATGGAAACAGGACCTTTTCAAAAATCAGAAGAAAACGAGGCTACTTTATTTTGAGCAAATATATTTTGAAGGCATAGCTTTCCTTTTGAATTAGATATTCTTGGAAAGGCATGAAAAACATGCGGAGCTGTAAGCACAGTAATAAGTATGATTTAAAATGCTGCTTTTACAAATTTTATTCTCAGGCATTAACTTTGATATTTACAAATGAGAAAATGATAAACGACTTTCATTCGTTTCACAATGCCACCAGGAAGAAAAAGGAGTGTTTTTATTACAGTATTCTTTCCTGCAGATAATAAATTCTTACTTCTTATAAGATGAAGTGCTACAGTTTCTATCTTTAAGAGAAAGAAATGTGTGAGATTCATAGTCTTTTGGTAAAACAAAAACAGCCCCATCAAACGCTGTTTCAAATCCCTGAAAACACTGTATTCTAATCTTTTCTGTATTCATCGTCCTATATTTATTGGTTAACATTTACTTCTAGCATTTTCATAGTGTATGATGTCAGTTATACGTCGTTTATTTATAGTATTGATTAGGGGAGTGGAAAGATGAAGTGATGGGAATGGGAATGACAGAATTAATCAGCGTTGTGTACAAGAGCTTATTTGATTCAATCATTAGTCAGTAGTTTAAGATAAAAGTGGGTTAATAAAAGCATAAAAATCACGAAATAGTTTCAAAAGATTCAACAGTGAACATTTCAAAGAGTCTAAAATTTGTGTAGACTTTATAAGGTTGTTCATATTTTATTAAGTTAAAAATATATTTGCCAATTTCAACACCTACTAATTATGAATTTTTTGATCACTAGAAAAATATACAAATACAGCTTATTTTTCTCTTAAAAGATAGAAATTAAGTAGATGTGGTTCATTTCTATGAAAGTTATCCTTGTAGGAAAACATTTTTTATACTTCTAGACATAGAAATTGGTATTTTCTATCTAACTCTCCTTCACTAACTAATTCATTCTAGAAGCATATTTTTGGTTCCCTACCATGTACCAGCTTTCAAAAAGACATCATAGTTGCCCAGGACACCACGAACTAGTCTTGGGTGGGTCTCATTTACAAAATGCAACTGTATCATTTTACCTGCACTACTATGAATTAACTATTTCCACATCTGAAAATACAGTATATTTAGCAACTTAGTCTATTTTTTAAGAGTTTACAAAGAAATCACACTGTTTGCAGTTAGACATTAACAGCATACATCAGAGATTTTTATGTTTTAGGGCAAAATATTTGGGACTGTAATCAATGACCTAAAACCATGGGGCTTCACTATGCATTTGCCCTAGCACTCCGTGAACTAAAAACAGTTTTCTGAGTTAAACTGGAGTCAGTCTCACATTTGTGCTCTTGGCCCACTTCCATGTGACATGTGAGCCCCCACGCATCTTGTCAAAGAGTCTTCTCAGCCTTCTGCATCTATATTAGGTAATAACAACTGTTCCCCAGAATCTAGACTTTTGCTAAACTGAGAAAGCGTTTCTCTTTAATCATTAAAATATACTGTTTATGTTCTATCTACTATTTTAGGGAAGAAGAACTCACATTTACTTCTATTCAATATCGATCACGTTTTATTTTAAGAAACATAACAGGTAATGTGAGATTCAAATTTGCTCGAGGTCAGTACTTTTCAATGCATAGGTCACAAGCCATTTGTGGGTCAGGAAATTAATTTAATAGTTCCTGGTCAACTTTTAAATAGTGAACGATATTAAAATAAAATAGAAATGTCAGAGTACATCTCATAAGGGTATAGACTGTTTCATTATATGTGTGTTTATATTTATATGTACTAATGTTTCTTTTACTATAACTCATAAAATACTTTGTTTTATCTTTATATTTTAATCCATAACGACATTGAATGATGTGCCTGGACTCTATAATCCTGGTACCATATAGAAATTATTATTGAATTCTGCTTTGGAACATAGGGCATCATAAAACAACAGCTACATGAATTCTGTTGTGTATTTATTTAATGAATGAAATAGTAGATGCTCTTATTTCCTGAGTACTTGGACCATAATCACTACTTTACAAGAATCCACAAAATCCATAGATAAATAGAATTTATCTGTTTTCTCAATGCCAGCAATGATTCTTTTGACAAGTTTACTAATTGTCTTTTTTTTTTTTTTTCCATATAGACAGGCAGGAATCTTGGAACAAAATTTGTAGACTCTTTTCTAACAAGTAGACAGGATCTTATGGCTTATATATTATGCATTAACTTAATACTAATTTTATTTATATTTTGAACATTTAATTTTTCTCTGCTCTATTCATTTATTTTTAAAAATGTTGACTTACAGTTAGAAGTTTACACATTAGGCATGGAATAAATATAGCCATACATAGATACCTTCATAAATCAATCATGAGGAATGAAAATGATGTTTGATTTGTCTCTCATGGAGTCATTATAATAACCAGCTAACAGTGGGACTGTTGCCTTCAGGCATGGCCTTGAATACAAGTTATGACAAACTAGATGATCTAAATGTTTTGGCCAGGAACTTATGTTTAGACCCTTAGATTCAATCTTTAAAGGATTAATAAATATCTGATTGTGTAGAATATATTCAACATACAAAAGTATAATCATTTAGTGTTTACAATATGTTTAGTGTAAATATCAAGATTGTAGATTTTGGAACCTGAATCTATGGATTTCCATTGTTTTCTGTCACTTAGTAGCTATGTCACCTAGAGCAAGGTATTAACCCCACTGTTGCTGAATTCTATTCCTAATGTGAGGACCAGAGTAGAATCTCTATCTTAGGGTCACTTAAAGGATTAAACTATT
The DNA here is from genome assembly GCF_964270905.1 of Leucopleurus acutus. Classification (NCBI taxonomy): domain Eukaryota; kingdom Metazoa; phylum Chordata; class Mammalia; order Artiodactyla; family Delphinidae; genus Leucopleurus; species Leucopleurus acutus. The sequence goes on from NC_139146.1 coordinate 155,337,649, forward strand.
GAATGTTGGCCATGCTGAGAACACTAAACGGATCACTGAAATTGTGTACAAGTTTAGTAATTATTTCCATCGCATCCCTGTCCCCAACCAAAGTTCCTTTCATAAAAACACTTCCTTTAATGCCTTTCTCTTTTCTTTTTCCTTTTCAAGACTCAGGTCCTCCTACTTTTCAATGATATGCCTTTCAAGAAGTTCAGAAAACCCTGCCACTTGGTTCAGTAAATTGATTTCCTTAAACATTCTTTCTAGTTTGGGGAAATTTCACTGGAGCATTCTATACATTAGAGAAAAGTGAGCACCTCAGGAAGTGGGATAAAGAAATGAAAAGAACGATTTCCAGATGGGAAGAATACGAACTTGTTCTGTGAGTTCTAGCATCACTTTGATTTATGTACTTGTCTTTATCTTTTGCTTTTAAACCAAAGAAATGTTTTATACTTAATTCTATTGCTAGGTCTATTTTTTTGCCCAAGATAATACTCAGAGTGCAGTGAAGAGGTTTGTGTGTTTTTCAGTTTTCACTAACACCTATTGAATGCTAGAGTTCATGCTTTTATGGCATTTCATAGAATGAATATGATTTCTTCTTTAAAAACATACTGTTTCTCCTACACATCTACTTTCACTTTCTCTTCCAATTTTCTCACTCTTCCAATTTTCTTATTGCATTTTCCCTTACATTTAATATCAAGAAAATAAAGAAGTGTTGGGCCTCTCACACATCTCCCCTCTACAATACTGTGAGTGCAGAAGCCAGCCAGTGGGCACAGTTCTCACTCTTTGCAAGGAGAAATCAGGAACCCATGAGAGGAAGTTAATACACTAGCAAGAGACTGAAGCCACAGTACATGAAAGGAACCGTGGGTTAAGGAGGTGCAGGAGAGGCTGGTCCTTTCCTCACACTGTTCCCTTCAGAAAAGCAGAGCTATTTGCATTCCCCTGGATGCGATGTATTCTTTAATTGGAAGCCCACTACCTACTTGTCTGCCTACTTGCCCATCAAGTACCAACACTGTCTTGTCTAAGAAGACTTTCTTTTTATTTTGTATACAGTTCTTAAACATTACACTCTGTTTACAGTTACCACCAACACTTGGCTATCTTCCCCGTGTTGTACATACATCTTTGTAGCTTATCTCACACCCAGTAATTTGTCCTACCCCTGTACTGCCCCTCCCCCTTCCCTCTCCCCACTGGTGACCACTAGTTTGGCCTCTGTACCTGTGAGTCTGCTTCTTTTTGGCTATATTCACTAGTTTGTTGTATTTTTCAGATGCCACTTGTAAGTGACATCAGACAGTATATTTCTTCTCTGTCTGACACACTTCACTTAGCGTAATGCCCTCCAAGTCCACGAGAAGACTTTTGATGCCCTGAGGCAGAGTTAGGCTCACCTTCCTCTGGGCTCCCAGGCAGCCTCCACTGCAGCAATGTTCCCCCGTCTCTAAGGGGTGCTTGGCCTGAAGTCCCATAAGAACAAGTTTCTGTCTTTTCATTTCATCACTGTATTCCCAGATCCTACTGAAGTACTTATAATACAGTGGGCGCTGTTGCATTGGCTGAATCAAGGATTTAAAGACGAGTTGAAGAAACGTGAAGCTTTTTCCCTTTTTGATTAAAGGCAATAAATATTATCGACTGATGCGGAAAAAAAACTATCATTGGTTTTTTCGTGGCCTTTTTACATGAGTCACTCTTTGGAACAACATATAACTATAAATAAAATTAAGAAATTCATTTCTATGTATCAAATTTGAATATAAACTTTGTGACATTCAAATGGAAAATGAACTGGCTTGCACTGAATAAAGCTCATGGGTACTTACAGTGCGTGCACTAATTTACTAATGGTTTGTGGCTGATTTAGTTAAAAACCAGATAAAACTGAAAAGTTACTGTATGGATGCCACCATATTTAGTGCAGTCTTTTCTAGTAAATATTCCACAAACTGTTCAGAGAGAGGATCTGAAACAAAGTAGCAAATACATTTGGAAGATGTTGTATACATTACCTTGTCTTAGAGACTCATAACTTACATTAGCTTATTAAATCCTCTGAAAAGCCTTTTTTCTTTTTTGAAGTGTAGTTGATTTACAATGATGTGTTAATTTCAGGTGTACAGCAATGTGATTCAGTTATACAGTTATATATAAATACATATATAGTATATATATATTTTTTTCAGATTATTTTCCATATAAGTTATTACAGAATATTGAATATAGTTCCTTGTGCTATAGAGTAGGTCTTTGTTGTTTATTTACTTTACATATAGTAGTGTGTATCTGTTAATCCCATACTCCTAGTTTATCCCTCCCCCCGCTTTCCTTTTCGGTTACCATAGTTTGTTTTCTATGTCTGTGAGTCTATATCTGTTTTGTAAATAAGTTCCCTTGTATCATTTTAGCCTCTGGGAAATCTTAAGAAAAGGGACATATAACTTTAAACATATATTTTCTAAATGTGTTTGACCATGATAACCTCCCAAGGGTTAGTGTTTCTAGGAAAACACTTTTAAGAACAACGAGGTAGTGAACTACTTGTGTCATTTTTATGAACACCCTGAGAAAGAAACATAAAGAGAACGTACTTAAGCAGAACATGGTGCTCTCTTGAAAGTTCTATTCTTCATATTAGAAAATATTAAAATTGAACTTTTAACACAAAAACTACCCGTAGGAGCTGTTGCCCTAGAGTTAGGCATCTGGGAAAGTAAATATAAAAACAGGTCTGAAACTATGAGACCAGTAAACGGAGAAATAGGGAGGATGAATCTAACAGTGATTGTTTTCAAGGGGGTAGCCATTAAATAAAATGGAACAGAACTCCAGGAAAAAAGAACCCAGCTTAAAGGGTGCAATCAGCTTGAAGTGAAAAATACACATGCCCATTACTCAAAATGTTCCTCACCTATTTTTTCCAACCAGCAGATTCATTTCTTTACACCTTGAATGATAGGAAGTTGGGAAAGCATATTAGATCACCACAAATTAGAGATGTTTTTAGAGGTTAGAGTCAAAGTATCAAGCTATTTTTGAGAACAGATTGATGACCTCTGTTTGTCTGGTCTGCCAGGTGGAAGTCATAAATATTGAATTTTCTCACTGTAGGGTATATTTAAAAAAATAGGATCTCAGCTACCATGGAAGGTTTGCAGCCTCAGTGTGTAGTATTCTAAAGTTGCATATTGTTTTGACTGCATTCTACATCATATGCTAAACCTCTCTAAAGCACAAATGGGAACATATTTCCCTGCAGATATTTTCTAAAAAAATAAAGAAGAATTTTGCTTTTATAGATGCTAATACTATATTTTCCAAAAAACTAAAGAGGAACTTTGCTTTTATAGATGCTAATACTAATTGTTGGGAAAGTATTGTTAAATTCTAACATTTATAAAAAGTAATCACGAGGTAACGAATAGAATAGAATTCGGAAACAATATCAGAGATCTATAGATTATTATTATGGGATTCTAGTATTGAAAACAAAACAAACTTCTAGCACCTTCCAAGAAGAGGAACCAGGATGTCTGGATGTCCTGGAAACTATAGCGAATAATCTATTGTCACTTACTAATAGCTTATCAGGAATAGATAGATTCGGAATTCATTCATTCATTCAAAAACTTTCTTGAGTACGTATGTGATGGTCTTCACGCTAAACAATGAGAATGTAATAGTCAACCTGACAGATATGGTTCTGGAAATCAAGAATCTTACAGTCTAATGGGGAATATAGAGAAGAAGGCAGGAAGATACATTTTGTAGAATATATTCAATGATAATTGTATAAAATATCTTCTATTGGAGGAGGCTATGGTCAGAAAGAGATTCTCAGAGAAACTGATATCTAATTTGCAAACCAAGGTATGAGTAAGTGCCAGAAAGATTCAGACAAGAAGAGAAAATGGATTAAAGCAGAGAAAAGAAAATTGTGTGTGAAGTCTTAAAGAAAAGGGGAATCACAAAGTATAAGAGATGAGAGCATTCAAGACTGAAAACAGGAGATAGTGTACTAAGTTACTGCAGTATTCTGGTAGAAAATTGAGCTAGGATAAACTATGAGAGAGGCAGAAAAGACAGAATGAGTAAATGTGTTGGAAACATAATAGATATGAAATAGATAACCTCTATTGAGCACTGTCTGTAGTAAATGCTTTTCATTATGGTATTTATTCCTGCCAAATGTCTGTCAAGTAGATACATTTCTTACAAAGAAAACTTGTTTAGAATCGTTTACGTTTCACAGCAAAATTGAGGGGAAAGTACAGAGATAACCCCCTGCCCTCACCCATGCACGGCCTCCCCCCATATCAGCATCCCTCACCAGATGGTACATTTGTTATGAGAGATGAACCTGCATTGGTACATCATTATCACCCAAAGTCCAAAGTTTACATTCGGGTTCACTTTCGGCATTGTACATTCTTTGGGTTTGGACAAATGTATAATGACATGTATCCATCACTAAAGTATCATACAGAGTATTTTCACTGCCCGAAAAATCCTCTGTGCTCTGCCAACTCACTCCACTTTCCACACCAGTCCCTGGCAACCACTGATCTTCTTACTGTCTCCATGGTTTTTCCTTTTCAAAAATGTCATATGGCATAATTATACAATACGTATCATTTTCACTCAGCCACATGCATTTCAACTTTCTCCATGTTTTTCTGTGGCTTGGTAGCTCATTTCTTTTCAGTGCTGAATAATATTCCACTTACTGGACCACTGAATGGACCAATGCTTATCCATTCACCTACTGAAGGACATCTTCCTTGCTCTCCCCAAGTCTTGGCAATTATTAATAAACTCCTATCAATATCCATAGGTAGGGTTTTTTGTGGATGTAAGTTTTCATCTCTTTTGGGTAGCTACCAAAGGGCATAATGGCTGGATTTTATATTAAGAGCATGTTTTGTTTTGTAAGAAACTGCCCAGTGGTCTTCTAAAGTATCTGCACCATTTTCATTCCCACCAGCAATGAAAGAGAGTTCCTGTTGCTCCACAGCCTCACCAGCACTTAGTGTTAGCAGTGCTCTGGATTTTGGCCACTGTAATAGGTGTGCGGTGGTATTGTGTTTTAACTTTCATTTATCTGATGGCATATGATATGGAGCATCTCTTCACATGCTTATTTGCTGTGTGTATATCCTCTTCGGTGAGGCGTCTGTTAAGGTCTTTGGCTCATTTTCTGTATGGGTTGTTTGTTTTCCTGATTGTTGAATTTTAAGACTTCTTTGTACATTTTGAGTAGTAGTCCTTTATCAGATGTGTCTTTTGCAAGTATTTTCTCCCAGATGTGGCTTGTCTTCTCATTCCCTTGACATTGTCTTCTGAGGAGCATAAGTTTTTAATTTTAATGAATACCAGCTTATTTCTTTCATGGATCACAGCTTTGGTGTTGTATCTAAAAGGTCATGACCATACTTATTTTCATTTTGTCTTCTTCTATGTTACATTTTAGGAGTTTTATAATTTAGTATTTTACATTTAGGTTTGTGATCAATTTTGAGTTAGTTTTTGTGAAGAGTGTAATGTCTGTGTCTAGATTAATTTTTTTTTTTATATGGAGGTGTCCAGTTGTTCCAGCACCATTTGTTGAAAAGACTACTTTGCTCCATTGTATTGCCTTTGCTCCTTTGTCAAAGAGCAGCTGACTACTTTTATGTGGGTCTATTTCTGGGCTCTCCATTCTGTCTCATTGATCTCTCTCCCTGTTCTTTCACCATACCATGTTGTCTTGGTTACTGTAGCTTAATTAGCGGTCTTGACATTGGGTAGCAACAGTCTTTCAATTTTGTGCTTCTCCTTCCATATTGAATTGGGTATTCTGAGTCTTTTGCCTCTCCATGTAAACTTTAAAATAACTTTGTTATTATCCAAAAAATAATTTGCAGGGGTTTTGCATCAAATCTATAAATTAAGTAGGGAAGAACTGACATTTTGATATTATTGAGTCTTGCTATGCATGAATATGGAATATTTCTCCACTTAGTTTTTCTTTAATTAAGGTATATATATATATATATATATATTTTTTTTTTTTTTTTTTTTTTTTTTTTTGTGGTACACGGGCCTGTCACTGCTGTGGCCTCTCCTGTTGCAGAGCACAGGCTCCGGACACACAGGCTCAGCAGCCATGGCTCACGGGCCCAGCCACTCCGCGTCATGTGGGATCTTCCCAGACCGGGGCACGAACCCGCGTCCCTTGCATCGGCAGGTGGACTCTCAATCACTGCGCCACCAGGGAAGCCCGAGGTATATATTTTTAAATAAAAAATTTTATTTTAAAATTATTTTTAGAAGAAATTTTAAAATAAGGTATCTAATGCTCAGAGAAACTCAAGGTCACACAACTCTAAGAAGAAGAGTAGGGATTTAAATCCAGACTACCTGATTCTAAAGTCCACTCATTTCTCCACTTTTTTTAGAAGAGAATGAATTCATTTGATGTAGGGAGTGGCGGCAGATAAGGGCTAAAGTATTGTGCTTAGTTTTCTTGTTTGTGTCGCTGGGTAGATAATGTCGTTCAGTGAGATGGGGAACATGGGGAGAAGAGTAAGTTGGGGAAACACAGTGAGTTTAAGGACAGGTTTTTCATGCATGAAATATTCTTGGGATATACAAGTGTAGATATAATATCTGTGCTATATAGACAGAAGTGTACAAGTGTAAATTTTCATTAGATAGTTGAAATATACATCTGGAGTTCAGAAGAAGGAATGGAGCTGTAAATGTAGATACGGGGACTGTTATTGTAAATAGCAGACAGAAGTCAGCATTTATATCCGTTGGTGAGGTCAGAATACTGGCATCATATTAAAACAGTGATGAGATCAGAAATGTGTTTTGACTGATCATGGCTAGAAGGAATTGACCTATGTAGCACCTCCAAGGGTCTGTCATTCAAAAACATGCTTTGCAAAACCTAAGAGATGTCCATTCATACATTCATTAATCCATTTATTCATTCATTCATCTGTGACATGAACTAGTGTAATAAGCTAATTCAAATGCACGATTCATTCAGAAATCCTATAAGAGAGGATAGTATGGTACAAGAATGTATTTACATTATTCTCTGCTTTCAGATCCAAAACACGTGAGTTTAATTCTCTTATGAGAATAGCTCCTTGACAATCATTTGGGGAGAAAACTGACTCAGTGAATCAATATACACTGACACAGAGGCTAGCATGATTCAAAAGGAAACTACGGCTGGTCCATATTGTAGAGGACCAGTTGATGTGGTACCCATAAGCAAAAAACACTTTCCCAAAAAGAGCCATCTCTGAAGGTTACAGGCCGATTCTTCAAAATGCCACACCCCCACAAATATCATGCCAGAGGTAGGCTCTCAGAAAGTGCCTGAGCTTCTGTTAAGACAGAGGGAATAAATATGCTGCATTTTGGTTCTCTGTGTGTTTAGACCTTGTTGCTATTGTAGAATTTTCCTATAGCTAATTTCCACGGCTCTCATTTATTTGTCTTTAATCCTTTGTATGCCCAAAATAAAACAATAATTTAAGAATATCCTAAATTACAAAGGACATCAACCAACTTGCCTGCTACTTGAATGACCATTTTTCTCTACTGACAACTTAGCTTCTTTTGCACATCTAAACTTTATATTATTGAATTACAGAAGAATCTGAATATGCTATTTGACTGCTCTTATCCATCAACAATACTGATGTAATTACTTTTCTTGCTGATATAGATGAAGATTTTACTCAGACTGTAACCACTGGTAACTGCATGCTTAATGTTATTATGCAAACACATATATCACATGTCTTATGTGAGGGCTGAACATATTCATAAGATTATTCTTGAATAAGGTAAACAGACCAAATTGGGATTTCCTGCACATTGTGGGCTTGCTCTTCCAAATTGGCTGGAACCAAATATATTTGTTTATTGAAAGCTACCAAGAATATTTCCTTGAATTAAAAAAGAAACCTCTAAATTGTTCAACAATAACCTTAAATCACTGCAGTTAGTATGAACACGTTATTCTGTTTGCTTTGGTAATGGTGTTGGGAAAGATCCCTTACTCAACAGTGCTTCCATGTGGAGGGTTATCTATTAAAGTGAAACTTCTGGACCCTCTTTACCCTCCCACCCTCTCATCTGTTAGCTGACTGGTGAGGCTGAAAAGAGGAATAGGTTCTGAGTAGCTTAATTCCTCCCTCTTCCTTCTTTCACCCTAAAAACATGCACAAAAGAAACATCCTTCTGTGCTGCATCTCTATGCTTTACCCTTTATAAGAAAAACAGAACAGAAAGCATGTCTCTTGAGTGCAGATGCCCAAGAAGAAAAAAACAGGAAGTAGCTGGCTACCCATGACCAGACTAATAATGGGGTACCATCAGGACATTAAATTAAAATAGGAAATTAATTCTGTCCCAATACTCAAGCCACATTCTAAGATCTATTTCATTTATAGTGAAGATGACATTTTGTCCCCAATATAATATTTTTTCATTTCTCAATTAATTAAGAAGAGTATATATATACTCTTCTATATATATGTATATATATATATATGTGTGTGTGTGTGTGTGTGTGTGTGTGTGTGTATATATATATATATATAGAGAGAGAGAGAGAGAGAGAGAGATTCTTCAAATTTTACAAGACTAAAACATAAATAAATTCAGTGAGAATATGTGAGCATTTATGATATATTCATAACTTCCCTAAATGCTGTGGAAAAAAATAAAATGTATTTCCTGACCTCAAAGAACTTACAGTTTGGGGGAATAAAAACCAATATGCATGAAGCATATGGAGATTAAGAGGTTATGAATACAATAAAATTTGGAGAAAAGAGAGGCAGTTTGAGCAATTTTATATAGTTTTATAGGGGTGACTTCAATAACGTAGCATAAATAGAGAGCGGAAGGAATGTCTTCCGGGTTGGAAGAAATTACAGGATCAGAGTTAATGAGCTGGGAAGACTGCAATTGATCATTCTGGAGAGATGGACAGCCCCCGCCTGACTGCAGTGGAATAAAGCTTCACTTCCTGGTCAGAGATGATTATCAAAATAAAGAACTATGTTTGTTAGGAATACGATGTGAAAGCACAGTTTACGTATATTTCGTAATCTCCCATTGGTTCTGAATCTGATACACTGTTATAATTTGACTGATCATGTCATTATTTAGTTGCATTTTTATTATGTATGGCTAGACAATAAATATTCTGTCTTCACAACACCTCTTCAAGAAGACATTTACCTAGGGCTCTTTTCTAAAATCAGACTAGTCTGAAATCCCATGATGAAAAAGTACAATGTACCCAAAATATCATTATTTATACATCACTACCAATAGACTTAATTGTATGTGTTTCCTTGTAATGGAAATATATGATAGCACTGAAGAAAGGGAGCACTTTGAGATTGTAATGTTGTTATTTTCAAACTGGAACAAATCCATTCTAATTTGTACACCTTATTGTGTGCTGCACTGAATAGCCTCATTGGGCTTTCATTGAGCTACAATCCTTCTATTTATGTAAATTTTAATTTTGATCTCTTCGGGCAAGAACACGTATAGGATGAAGTGTTATCAGAGGTGACAAGATGGTAATAAATATAAAATTAAGGCAGCCTCCTAATTTTGTAGACAGTTTTCTATTATGCTTACTTGGCTACAGTACTGTAAGCTCATAGCACAAGTGGCAGCTTAGTTAATCAGAAGCATCGTAGAGTAATTTATTATGACAGAACGCTGTGTGAGCTCATTAAACACAGTGACTTCTCATCCCTGTAATCTTACTTACTTCCTTTTATGATTCTCGTCTACCAAATCTGAGGACAATGCAAGAAAACACAGAAAGAACCAAGAGCCGTGCCTAGCATTATACACAAGCATCTAGAAATCTGTTCTCATTAAAAAGTGGCAAACATAAATACTTTAACTAAATTACACTTAAATTAGCTACATTTATAAATCATGAATTGAAACACTAAACATTTAATTATCCACAGTTTGAAGATGATGAAACTATAAAACAGACTATATATAACCATAATTTTTACTAAAACGGAATATGATTATGTAAAATATGGAGAATTCACTAAATTGTACAAGGTAATTCTTCACAATATTTGAACAACAACTCACGTATAGGTTATAAAATGTAAGAATATGAATTCTTTTATATTTCGTATGTACTTCTTTTTCCAAAAATCATAGTATACTCTTTTATTTAGTTCTACCTTACTCATTCTTTGATCAGGTAGTTTGATTGCTTTACTAAGACTTTAGGATTACAAGCATCTTGCACATTTCTTAAGGCAATCCAATGTAGTTGTGGACATGTACAGGGTTAATTTCAGACAAACCTGGCTCTGAATACTGGCTGTGTTACTTAACTAACTATCCATTGGTAAGTTACTTAGTCTCTATGAAGTCTTAATATTCCTTAACATGAGTATTAAAGGAAGCAGTCTCTCAAAGCCATAGCATCTAGAAGGGGCATATCACTTGTCAAACACTTTGCATCTTTGGATATTTATAAATAAATGATAACTGCATAGCTGAATGACAGAAAAATGTTAAGGAATAGTTTTTATTTTTAGTAAAAGAATCAGGAAAAGAGTTGGACAAACAAGTATCAGAATATTATTTTTGTCTCAGTTAAAAGAGATCCAGAATTAGGCATCAGTGTTGAGACATCAAGTAAAAGATAATAAAGATACAAACAACCATTTTCAGGGGGAAAAAATAGGCTTTTATTTTAGAAGTTGAAACATTAAAACTGATAAGAGGATGCTATAAAATTATGTCGATACATTTGATAATATAAATGAAATAGACAATTAAAATAAGCAATACAAGAGTGACTCATAAAAAATAGAAAACTTTAATAGTTCATTATTAAAATATTGATTCAGTAACCAAAGTCTTCTCATCATTAGAACTTAGGATTCATTTTTCTTCAATGGTGATTTCTAACAAAGATTTGAGAAATAATTTCAATTTAAAAATTGCTATACAGTAGTGTAAAAAAGAGTATTTCCTAATGTATTTTATGAGGGTATGCTTTTTTATGATAGTAAAATCTGATAATAACTATGTAAGCATGGAAAACTACAGATTATTCTCTGTAGTAGGCATACATGTAAATACCCTAAACAATGTATTAGAAAACTAAATTCATAAATACAGAAATGTTTTATGTCTTATGATGACCAATTTTATTTTATCCAAGTAATATAAGATGGTTTACTATTAGGAAATCAATCATTATATCCATCATATTAACTGATCAAAAAGTAAAGCAAAACTTATGGAGATCTTAAGGTAGAAAAAGCTTTTGGTAATATTAAATATTCATAAATGATGAAACTGTTAAATTAGAAAAGGAAAGGAAATGCCCCTTCTCTGATAAAGAATATCAGCAAAACCAATTTACAATAAATATCACATTCAATGGGAAAATGTTGAAATCTATCCCTCTGAGATGTGGAGGGAGACAAATATGCCATTTATTGACACTTGTATCTAATTATATACAGGGGTCTTGGCCAGAGTAGAAAAGAAACAAAGGTGTAGAAAGGAAAGCTCAAAGTTGTTATTCTAAGGTGGTATGATTGTACACATAAAAAAGAGAACAGAAATGGAATATTACAATTTATAAGATAATTTAATAATGTTACTATATACAGAATTAATATATAAAGTATAATGCATCTAGAAATAAATCTGAGATTTTGCATAACTCAAAGAACAGAATTGTGAAACTATATGAAGATACATTTGATAATTCTTAGTAAATTGAAAGATATATCTTGCTCATGGATTGGAAATCTCACTATTATAAAAAATCACATCTCCCCAAATTTATTCACAAATTCAAAACAATCTCACTCAATTTCAATAGGCTTTTTTTTTCTCCAAAGTGGAACATGATAAGTTGATTCAGATATTTGTTAAGAAGCACAGAATGCTGAGAATAGGCTTAGTGATCGTGTAGTGGTAAAACAAGTTGGAAAGATAGGCCTTACAATATCGAAGACGTATATTATGGAAAAGACATAAATAAACAAATGGACAAAATTGAAAGTCGCTGCACAAATGAAGGCTCAGGTGGTCAATACACATGATATATTCTCCATTTCATGAATGATCAAGGAACTTACAAATTATAAACACAGTGAGATTCTACAACACACGTGCCCAATGGACAACATTTTTCAAATCGGACATCCTGAGACTTGGTGAGGCTTTGTAGCAAGAGCTGGAGAGTTTCAGGAAAACTTGTACACTATAGATAAGAGACAACTGGTATACCATGTTGAGACACCAACTTGGCACTAAACAGTGAAGTTGCATATGCTCATATTTTACAACTCAACTATTTTACTCCTAGATAGTGAATCTAGGGGAATTCTTATTGGTATGGACTGAACGTTTGTGTTCCCTCTAAATTCGTGTGTTGAAGCTTCAAATCCCCAATAGGATGATATCCAGAAGTAAGACCTTTGGAGGATAAGTAGGTGGGGAAGCCATCATGAATAGGACCAGTGTCCATGAAAGATGAGGAGACCACGGCTCTCTCTCTCTCTCTGCCATCTGAGGATACAAGGAGGAGATGCTTATCTGCAAATCAGAAGAGGGTTCTCATCAGAGCCTGACCATGCTGACACCTTGATCTCAAACTTCCAGCCTCCAGAACTGTGAGAAATAAATGTCTGTTGTTTAAGGCAACTAGTCTGTGGTGTTTCTGTTATAGCAGCCTGAGCTGACTAAGAGAATTGTATACAATACTCATAGCAGCATTGTGTATTAAAGCCCCAAACTGGAGCAACTCAGATATGTATAAATATTAGAGCAAATAAAATTGTCATGTAGGCATAAATGGAATACCACAGTGCAAAGAATAAGAACAACATCTATATGCAACGACTGAATGAATTTCACAAGTAATATTGACTACAAAGAAGGAGATCATAGAAGAATAAGAACTATGTAATTCCATTTACGTAAGATTCAAAAACAGACAAAGCCACACACACACAATTGTGTAGTTATGCTAGTTTGTATGCATGTATGTATGTATGTATACACCTGTATATACATATGTGAAGAAGGGGGTGTATAAAGTAAAACTGCTTGAAGTAGTAACAGAATGATATTTCCTAAGTATGTGTATAGATGTATGTGTATATATGTTTATGTAGTGCATTTATATGTATATATGTGTATGTATGCATTTATTAAAAAAATTTTTTTTATTTACAAGTTTTAACACATGTACATTTTTTACATGGGTTGCTGTGCAAAGTTTCATTTAGAAGAGTGATAAGTGCACAAAAGGTGACAATGAAACATTAGACAAAACGTTTACAAGCCTCCTCCCGTGCTGCTACTTACAGGTACTGACTGTCTAAAAGTATAAATATCCAAAGAAAAATTGAAAACGTTGACTTTAAGATTCTTATAAAACTTAAAGGAAATAAAAAACTAAAGTATGCAGCATTAACACAGGATTTGAGTGGAAAAGAGTTTACCATAGATATGCTCCCTTCCATGAGTTGATTAAAACTCTAAAACAAGATGTGGGATTGTAATTTTTTTTTTCTAGAGTAGTACTGCTCTTTTAAAAATGATCTCCAACCTTCCCTAGCCTAAAAGCTAGTGATTATTTCCATTCCTCTGCTCTCACACATCTTTGAAAAAAAAAAGCAGAAACCCGGGAAACTTCAATATTCTGAAACTTATGATGGGGGTGGAGAGGATATGTCAGTTACTACAATTGCTGCACCCCTTTGGCTGAGCCCTGTAGTTTTCTCCTTCCTACCAATAAAAACCATCTTGTGTTGGATACTGTTTAGATCTTAGGATCAGAGCATGTTTAGCTTCCATTGCTCTTTCAAAATGGATGTTTATATGGATTTGTGTCCCTGCTTTTTACAGGCCACATTTATTCTAAATCCAACACAAATGAAGGAACGGTTTGTGTATGTGTGTGTGTGTGTATATATATATATATATTTACCTCTAGAGAAAGAGACCTGTGACTTGGAGGTATACACATTGCACTTTTAAGCCGCTACCAGTGTTTTAGTTCTTAAAAATAAGTTCTTAATACATTAAGCATTAACTTTGTTTTTATTCATTAAAATGGTTATATATTTTTTGTGGTGGTATAAATTGCATGCATTTAACCGTATGTATATTACACTGAGTCTGTGTGTTTGTTTTTAAGAAAGAAACCTCCAGGCCTTAGATTGGAGCTTATCTACTTTCTGTTTTTAGCATAGTTCTAAAGGTCTTCATTTTATTCCATGCCAGCCTATGACAAAAAAGAAACCTTTTTTTTTTTTTTAAATTTCCAGCATAAGGGCCAGATGATTACATTGTAAAAGTTACAGATGAAGGTACAGAGCTACAGAAATTAAGCAGACACAAGTATGCACATAGTACAGTCTGGGAGTATTTAGTATAGACACAAATAGCCTTATAACATTCAACATTTCCTTCCAGAACAAGTCTTTATACCTGTAAAAATATTAATAATGATCCGTAGTCTTTTAGCAAGGGTTGCATGGTGTTGATCATACAGTGTTTAAGAAGGTCAGGAAACATAATGTATTCTAATAAAACAGCCACGAATATTGTATAATGAAAAGAAAAAGCGCAAGAGATTTATAAAGGACACTTGGGTTATTTGAACAATGTAGACTCATGAATATATATACAAGCTTGGATACCTTAGCACTACTCTCTCTACAGAAAAGGAAATTAAAACCCAGAGATGAGTACTGATTTCCTCAAGGTCCTTGTGCAAATTACTGCAAAGCTACTTTTAGCTATCAAGTCTCAGTTCCCTAAATTTGCACCACCCCTTACCTTATTCCCTCAAATTATGGATAAAGTGTTTGCTATTACATTCATACTTATCATCCTTAAGATACGGAGTAAAGTCAGGAGTAAGAAAATTATGGTAATAATAAGAGGCAATATTAATGAGTTCTTATGCTGTGCTAGCTTCTGTTACAAGCACGGTAGGAATTAATATTTGTAAATATTCATTTAAATTATGAATTTAAATGTAAAGTAAATTCATTTATATTATTTAATATTCATTAAATATTATTAAATATTCATTTAATATTTGTACAAGCTCTATGAATTAGTTCATCAGTTATCTATTGCTACAAAACCGACCACCTGCCAAACCTCTGAAGCTTAGAACTGACATCCGTTTTCTCTGCCAGTGATCTTTCTTGTTTTTAACATCTTTATTGGAGTATAATTGCTTTACAATGGTGTGTTAGTTTCTGCTTTATAACAAAGTGAATCAGTTATACATATACATCTGTTCCCATATCTCTTCCCTCTTGCGTCTCCCTCCCTCCCACTCTCCCTATCCCACCCCTCTAGGTGGTCACAAAGCACCCAGCTGACCTCCCTGTGCTATGCGACTGCTTCCCAGAACTTCGGGGCAGGACAGGAATAAAGACGCAGACGGACTTGAGGACACGGGGAGGGGGAAGGGTAAGCTGGGACGAAGTGAGAGAGCGGCATGGACTTATATACTCTGCCCGTGATCTTCTGATGTAACAACTTGAGCTGCTCTCTTGGGATGGCGGTGATTACTTTCATTTGTGCTTTGACTGAGGCTGTTTCTGTTAAAACGTCCTCACCTACCTGTGTACCTGGTGGCTGGTGCTGGTTGTGAGCGGGACTTTGTGAGTCCAGGAGGCAACAGGGGACCCTTCACATGGCAGCCGTGTCCCCCAAAGACAGGTTCCAAGGCACAAGATCTTTTTATTCACTTTTGGATGTTGTGGATAATGAAAGCAATGGGGTCCCTAGCACAGGATTCAGCTTTCCTAGAATGCTAAGGGCCAGAACCCTGTTCTTTAGAAAATCAGCTTTCTTTAACTTGTTCATTTCTGTGTGTTATAACTATGTCCTTTTGCTCTTTGACTCTAACAAGTGCAATGTTGAATTTATCAAACTGTCTCAATTTTGTTGAGTGAAAATTCTTTAAAAATGTTTCGTTTATAATTAAAAACATTGCTTTGTTTATATTCTTTCATATAAGAAGGAGAGAAGAAGGAGCAAGCCTATTTCTGTGGCTGTTATGCTGGGCTTACAGTAAAAAGCACATGAGACTTGAGGGAATGAGGAAACCCCGGGCAAGTAGGAATCAGGGTAAGGTGCTTCACATCCAGAGCCTTCACTTTCAGAATCTCCTCTCCACCCAAAAGTAGTGTCCAAATCATAGAGGTATTTTGCTTTATTTTACTGAGGATAATTGTCCTCATTTGGCCAAGAAACCCTTCTTTTCTTTTGTAAAGATTTCTGGCACAGAAGTTTAATCCAATCTATAAGAATCAAGATAATTCTCAGCAGAGCTTTTAGTCATTGGACTGAATGAGTGATGTGTCAGTTTGATAGATTGATTGTAATCCATCAAGCCACTGTGTTTAGGTCCTTTTTAATCCAATTGTCTTTTCAACTCTAATGAACATGGACAGAGCTATAGGAAGACAGAAGTTGTTTCTGGGGTTCAAGATGGTGGAGTAGAAGGATGTGCGCTCACTCCCTCTTGCGAGAGCACCGGAATCACAACTAACTGCTGAACAATCATTGACAGGAAGACACTGGGACTCACCCAAAAAGATACCCCACATCCAAAGACAAACGAGAAACTGCAGTGAGATGGTAAGAGGGGTGCAATCACAATAAAATCAAACCCCATAACTGCTGGGTGGGTGACTCACAAACTGGAGAACACTTATATCACAGAAGTCCACCCACTGGAGTGAAGGTTCTGAGCCCCACGTCAGGCTTCCCAACCTGGGGGTCCGGCAATAGGAGGAGGAATTCCTAGAGAATCAGACTTTAAAGGCTAACGGGATTTGATTGTAGGACTTCCACAGGACTGGGGGAAAAAGAGACTCCACTCTTGGAGGGCACACACAAAGTAGTGTGCGCATCGGGACCCAGGGGAAGGAGCAGTGACCCAGACCTACCTGGGAGACCTACCATAGAAGACTGAACCATACCTACCTGCTAGTGTTAGAGGGTCTCCTGCAGAGGCAGGGGGTAGCTGTGTCTCAGTGTGGGGACAAGGACACTGGCAGCAGAAGTTCTGGGAAGTACTCCTTGGCATGAGCCCTCCCAGAGTCTGCCATTAGCCCCACCAAAGAACTGGGTAGGCTCCAGTGTTGGGTGGCCTCAGGCCAAATAACCAACAGGGAGGGAACCCAGCCTCACCCATCAGCAGACAAGTTGGTTAAAGTTTTACTGAGCTCTGCCCACCATAGCAACACCCAGCTCTACCCACCACCAGTCCCTCCCATCAGGAAAGTTGCACAAGCCTCATAGATAGCCTCATCCACCAGAGGGCAGACAGCAGAAGCAAGAAGAGCTACAATCCTGCAGCCTGTGGAGCAAAAACAACATTCACAGAAAGATAGACAAAATGAAAAAGCAGAGGACTATGTACCAGATGAAGGAACAAGATAAAGCCCCAGAAAAACAATTAAAAGCAGTGGAGATAGGCAATCTTCCAGAAAAGGAATTCAGAATAATGGCAGTGAAGATGATCCAGGACCTCCGAAAAAGAATGGAGGCAAAGAACGAGAAGATGCAAGAAATGTTTTTAAAAGACCTAGAAAAGTTAAAGAACAAACACCTAGAAGAATAAAAGAACAAACGAACAGAGATGAACAATACAGTAACTGAAATGAAAAATACACTAGCAGGAAAAAATAGCAGAATAACTGTGGCAGAAGAACAGATAAGTGACCTGGAACAGACAGGTGGAATTCACTGTCACAGAACAGAATAAAGAAAAAGGATGGAAAGAAATTAAGACAGCCTAAGAGAACTCTGGGACAACATTAAACACACCAAAATTCGCATTATAGGGTTTCCAGAAGGAGAAGAGAGAGAGAAAGGACCCGAGAAAATAGTTGAAAAGATTATAGTTGAAAACTTCCCTAACATGAGAAAGGAAATAGTCACCCAAGTCCAGAAAGTGCAGAGAATCGCAGGCAGGAGAAACCCAAGGAGAAACATGCTGATACACATAGTAATCAAATTGACAAAAATTAAAAACAAAGAAAAATTATTAAAAGCAATAAGGGAAAAATGAAAAATAACATACAAGGGAACTCCCATAAGGTGAACAGCTGATTTCTCAGCAGAAACGCTACAAGCCAGGAGGGAGTGGCATGATATATTTAAAGTGATTAAACGGAAGAATCTACAACCAAGATTACTCTACCCAGCAAGGATTTCATTCAAATTCAATGGAGAAATCAAAAGCGTTACAGACAAGCAAAAGCTAAGAGAATTCAACACCACCAAAACAGCTCTACAACAAATGCTTAAGGAACTTCTCTAAGTGGGAAACATAAGAGAAGGAAAGGACCTCAAAAAAAACCTCAAAAGAATTAGGAAAATGGTAATAGGAACATACATATTGATAATTACCTTAAATGTGAATGTATTAAATGCTCCAACCAAAAGACACAAGCTTGCTGAATGGATACAAAAACAAGACCCATATATATGCTGTCTACAAGAGACCCACTTCAGACCTAGGGACACATATAGACTGGAATGAGGGGGCAGAAAAAGATATTCCATACAAATGGAAAACAAAAGAAAGCTGGAGTAACAATACTCATATCAGATGAAATAGACGTTAAAATAAAGACTGTTACAAGAGACAAGTGAGGACGCTACATAATGATCAAGGGATAAATCTAAGAAGTAGATATAACAACTATAAATATATATGCAACCAACATAGGAGCACCTCAATACATAAGGCAAATACTAACAGCTATAAAAGAGGAAATCAACAGTAACACAATAATAGTGGGGGACTTTAACACCTCACTTACACCAATGGACAGATTATCAAGACAGACCATTAATAAGGAAAACAAACATTAAATGACACAATAGAGATAGATTTAAATGATATTTATAGGACATTCCATCCAAAAAGAGCAGATTACACTTTCTTCCCAAGTGCACACAGAACATTCTCCAGGATAGATCGCATCTTGGGTCACAAATCAAGCCTTGGTAAATTTAAGAAAACTGAAATCATATTAAGCATCTTTTCTGTCCACAACACTATGAGATTAGAAATCAATTACAGGGAAAAAAATGTAAAAAACACAAACACATGGAGGCTAAACAATACGTTACTACATATAATGCTACTCTACGTCACATACATATAATGCTATAAACCTAAAATACAAAATACTCCCACTTCTCTGTTCTCCCAAGAAACTTTTATTTTTTTTTAATCAAATCTTGACAGGAGATTTTCAAAGTGTCTTCAGACTCTGGTGTTAAAGTCCATCTTGGTACAGGAATTCCCAACATGACAGAACTTTCTTAGTTATAATTTGTGTTGCAAGGTGTGAGAACAGAAGTGATGGCTTGATTCTTAGAAGTGTCAATATGAGAAAATGAAAAAGGTGATTACAGAAGTAAGTTACAACTCCAAAGTGCCAAACACAATGTAATTTGGGGGAAAAATAGACTCTATAAAACTCATGTTTTCCACTATAGTCAGAAAACTTTCCAAATACTGTTTTCTCTTATGAGCAGTAGATCAAAATAAATTATTTCAATTTTAACTTTTACCAGAAATGTAATGCAGTTCTACCTGAAGGTAAGAGTTACAGTTTTTTTTTATATACTGTGTAAATTTCCCCTTTAATTTGGAATTCAGACTTGCCTTTTAGGTAAGGGACTACTTTTACCAGGGGATGGGAGTAGGTATGGTACAAACTACTTCAGTGAACCCCTTAAGCTTAACTATGAGTCATGTTCTAGAAAATGTTAAGTGAAAAAAATCCTAACAGTGAGGAAGAGACATAAAAACTTTGAAATCATAACTTTTTTAGAGCCCATCAAAAATCAGAGATTGTGAAGCAACCAAGAATTCTGAGTTCCAAGAAAGGACAGGCGTATCCAGGAAAAGTGGTATGTGCAGATCAGCTCACTTCTGTGGCAAAGAACAGAAACAAGAGATGCCAGCCACCATCAAATGCTTAAGAATAAACCAGCTAAAATTCAGTGTCTCGCTAAAGGCCTGGTGTAGCCTATCATGACAGTGGAAACCCACTCAGAGATGGGGTAGCTGTTCTTTTTCAGACAAATTAGATTTCAGAGGAAAATTAGAAGGCCATAATGACAAAGATTTAAATTCACCAAGAGGACATAACAATCTTAAATGTGTATATACCTAACAATAGAGCTTCAAAATCAGAAAGCAAAAACTAACAGAACTGGGAGGAAAAATAGATAAATCCAAAATTTGATTTAGAGACTTTAACTGTCTATTCTCATAAATGATAGAACAAGTAGGCAGAAAATCAGTAAGAGGGCACAATGTAAGTGATCTATATGGGCTACGCCACTCAGCCATGATAGAGTATACATTCCTCCCACGTATACTGGAATATTCATCAGGATAGACCATAATCTAGGCCATTAAAAAACATCAACAAATTAAAACAGTTGAATCATGCAAGAGATATTTTCTCATCACAATACAATTACAGTAGAAATCTAGAACAAAAAGACATCCTCAAATATTTGTCAATGAAGAAACTTAATTCTTTGCAAATCATGGTATCTAACTGCTTGATCAAAGAGGAAAAGTAGAAAATGTTTTGAATTGAATAAAATTGAAAACACAGCATATCAAAATTTGTGGGATAAACTAAGGAAATGATTAGAGGGAAATCTGAGAATCGAATGCTTTTATTAAAAAATATTGAAGGACTCAAACCAATGATCTAATTTTCCACTAAATAATAAGAAAAGCAGAACAAATTAAAGATAAAACAAGCAGAAGAGAGAAAATAATAAATATAGAAATCAAAATGAAAAACAGAAGCAACAGAGAAAAAGAAATGAAATGCAAGATAGCTCTTTGATAAGACAATTAGAACTAGTAATTCTTTTGCCATTCTGGTCAAGAAAAAAGAGAAAACAAATATCTAATATTAATTAATATAAATAACAAAATAACTACAAATCCTGAAGATAAGAGAAAAATATGCTAATAATTTTGACAATTAGTTGAAATGGAAAAATTTCTTGAAAGATACAAACAAAGTCTCAGAAAAAAATGATCTGAATACATAGTACTACATCTATTCAAAAAATTGAATTTATAATTTAAAACTTTCCTGCAAAGAAAACTCCAAGGGCACACAGCTTGACTGGTATATTCTACCAAACATTTAAGGAGAAAATACTACCAACACTAAACATACAGAAAATGGAAGAAGAAGAAACACTTCCCCACTTGTTTTATGATGTGAAAATTACCCTGATGCCAAAAAGCAGACAAAAACATTACAAGAAAAGAAAACTACCCATCAATATCCATTCTGAATATAACTGATAAAATACTACTTTATTAAATCCAGCAGTATATATCCATCATGACTAAGTGGAGTTTACCTTAAATCAAGTTTGTGTCTACATTAAAAACAATCAATTATATTCACTCTATCAATAGACTAAAGGAGAAAAATCACAGACCACCATAATATATATATATATATATAAATTCAAAATTCAAAATTCTACCATGATTAAAAATAGTCATAACAACCTCAACAAACTAGGAACTAAAGAAAACTTCCTTGACCTAATAAAGGGCATCTACAAAAAAAAAATACAGCTAACATTATACTTTATGGTCAAAGAATGATCAATAATAAGGCAAGGATGCCTGCTTTCACCACTCTTATTCAATATTGTACTGAAAATCTTAGCCAGTGCATTAAAGCAAGAAAAATAAATAAAATACATATGCATTGTAAAGAAAGAAATAAAACTCCTTCTATTTGCACATGACATGATTGTCTATATCATATCCCAATAAAACTATTAAAAACATATGAGAATTGCTGAATTTAGCAATATGCAATAATCAGTCAATGCAATTCCTATCAAAATATCAACAAGATTTTTTTAAAGATAAAAATGAAATTTATATGTAAAGCTAAAAATCTGCAATGATCAATGGTTTAAAAAAAAGCTAAAGAAACTAAAATAGTATAAAAACACTTTAAAAGAAGAGTAACTTTGGAGGACTCACGTTTCTTGATTTTAAGGCAATATCACTACAGTAATCAAACAAGTGAAGTATTGGCAAAGGATACACACATAGATGGATAGAAGAAAACAGAGAACCAAGAAATAGAGCCACACAAATATACCCAACTTATTTTTCACAGAGGTACAAATGCAGTTCATTAAAGAAAGAATAGTCCCTTCAACAAATGGTGCTAGAAAAATTGGACATCGTTAGCCAAGAAGAAGGAGGACGAGGAGGAGGACCTTGATCGTACACAAATATTGACTCAAAGTGGATCACAGATTTAATATAAAATGTAAAACTTGTAGAAGAGAACATAAAGGAGAAAATCTTAATGAGTTCTCACAGGTGTCACCAAAGGCATGATCCATTAAAAAAAAGAAAGATAAATTGGACTTTATCAAAATTGAAAACTTTTTCACAACTTACTATGGGTCTCTATTTTAAGTAAAAATTTTAAAAATATAACCGTATTTCTATAAACCAGCAATGAACAAGTGGAATGTGAAATTCAAGAAAAAATACCATTTATGATTTGTATTATATAGGTGTGTATAGTGATAAACACTAATGAAAAACACCAAAAAGGATCTAAATAAATGGAGATCAAGCTAGGTCTTGACAAGATAATTCCTAAATTTATGTGAAATAACATAGGAACTAGAATAGCCAAAATTATTTGGAAAAGAACAGATCTGAAGAATGCAACCTACATAATTCCAAGACTTACAGCTAAAATAAACCAGAGGATATCTTATTTGCGGAAAGAAAGTAAGTCAATGAAAGATGCTCAACATCTTAATGATTAGAGAAATGCAAACTTAAACTACAATGACAAGTCAAACCAAAGCAAACCAAACAGAGAGTACCATGTGCTGATAAGTATGTTTATAGCAGCTTTATTCATAAGTGCCCAAAACCAGAAACAACTAAAAGGTTCACCAACTTAGATGTAGATAAACTGATTGTAGAGCATCCATTAAATGGAATACTAGTGAAAAATTAAAAATAATAAAAATTGATTTATTCAATAACATAGATGACTCTAAGATGGACCGTGCTAAATGAAATACTCCAGACTCAAACCCCAGTCAGTGTATGACTCCACGTATTTGATATTCTGGAAAAGACTAACTATTTATACAGTTTGACAGTTGTTACCAGGGGCTGGAGGTGGGAAGATTGGATTTATCACAAAGAGGCCAAGGGAACTCTGTAGGGGGTGAGTGAACTGTTTTCCTATATCTTGATTTTGGTGGTGGTTGTACGTTGCACGACTGTTATGAACGACCCGAGAATTGTGAATGGCAGCCCAGTGTGTCATCAGAGGCTGATGCAGGGCGCTTGAGAGTTCTCCACATCCTGTCTCTCCCCGACACAGTAATTGTGTGGGCAGGTGACGAGATGACCAAGCCACAGCGTGGACAAGGTCTGGATTGCTGGTGCCACGTGGAGAACGAGCCTGGAGATCAACTTGACTGAAATTTTCCACGTACGATGAGTGAGAAATAAGGCTTTGTGGTGTTGAACCACTGAGACCGTGAGTCTGTTACCCATCTCACTCATTGTTTATGTGTCTAGTTCATAGTGCTAAACTCTGGGGTCTGCCCATCACACATAACCGCCACCTGCCAATTCTACATGGGCACATCCACTTTTCCTGCTAGAAACACCCTGAAGAGTCATGACGTGCTCCACTCACCACATCCCCACGGCACTAAATAAAGATGTAGAGTAGAATTAACTGGTTTTCAGCCACAAAATTCCCCCATCCACTGTACTCATTCACGTCCCTCAGTAGAGCCTTCACGTGTAATGTGATGACTTGAGTTGTATTTTTATTACAATCATCTAAGAAATTTTTAATAAAGAATTGAAGCTCTGCCTATTGAAATTCTGATATTAATGCATAAGGAGGCCGTTTGGAGATTTCATGTTTCATCCTGTCCTACGCCTCATCGGAATGAATATTTCTCACCACCAGCTCTCCCTGGTATTGATCTAAAAGGGAAAAAGTGATATACAAGTTAATAAGGGAAAGTACCAGCCTGGGACTTCCAAACTGCCAAAGAATGGGATTCAGTCCTCTAAAATTGAGGAGAATGGCTTCATTTTTAATCTTTTACTTTAAATCCTGCAATATATATAAAATTAAAATGCTGGGTTGGAGGAGAATATCTACCTTTTCATATATATCCACATATGATAAACCATTTACAGAGACTTCAAATTCCACTGCTTATATGCATTTTTCAGAGATAAATACTTGCTACAAAATACATTGAGCAATTTAATAAGAAAATTCCCATTCAATGCTTACTCTCATTTGATCATTTTACTCAATAAAGACAAACTTTTATAAACTAGTTTGTAGTTTATTTGCAAAATGGAATTATAAAATTAATTCTCTATTTTTATTGGACGGTAGAGTCTAAAGTGTTCAGTGGATTTTTCCCCAGTTCTCTGGCGTGGGATACCTGTGTTTATGTTCCAGGAGGCTAATAAAATCTTTAATTATATGGCATATCTGTGATTTAGTTTTTAATCATATTGCAATACTCAAATATCACTAAATAATAAAGCTATAAAAGACATTATTTTCCTCCTCTGATAATTTATATGTAGAATATTTCTTGTCCTCAAACTGTTCCCTTTGAGACAAGCTTCATTGAGAAATAAAGTGTGATAATGAAGAATCTGTAGAAACCTGTGGAACTTTATAGTCCATAGAATTATAGCAAGAATAAGCTAATTGATCCCTAAAAACTGCCTATTTTATATTTTAAATATCTGTCAACCTTCACTTTTCATCCATCTTCAACCCCACCACAGGAGTTCAGTTATCTAACTATTCATCTTAACTTATTTATCCTTTAGACTGACACTAACTTTTTTCTGCCTCTTTTATCTCCACAAGCCAACTAGAGTAAACACTTTAAAGTGTAAATCTGATCGTGCCACCCCTCCTGGCTGTTGTCTGTTGGTTCTCACCTTTTTCCACACCTATCCGACTGAAAAACCCTGGGTGCCCTTGCCAACAAGGTTCCAGGTATTACACCCAATCTGACGCAGTCTTGCAGGATGAACAAGGTAAAGCAAGAGTAGGCATATTTTTTATTGCAGAGGCAAAAGATAAACGGGTCTTAGCATGCATGGGCGTCTGTGGTGATTGCCTAGACTTTCTTTTCCCGTCTTGGGGCCAGAAGACAGATGTGACATTGGCACCAGCTTCCTAAACTTTACTAACCTCTATGTTATGGTGCAACTTTACATTTGTAGCATAGCTGGAGAAGGGCAACTGAAAACTAGTGGTTTGGGGATTTTACTCTTTCAGATTTTCCAACAGATTTATTGGTGTCTATTCCCCTCTATGAAATCTCTTCGGCTTGAAATACATAGACTGTTTTCTATTTTCTGACTTAACTCTGACTAATACGCCTACTACTTAAATTTCTCAGTGGCTTTCTAGTGCTATACGAATGAAGGAAAAACTCCTCTACATGGTTCTGGTCCAGCCTCATCTTGTACCAGCCACCCATGTTTTGGGATTTTATAGCTGCTTATGTCTTCAAAAAGGCCATGAACGCAGTTCTAGTTTTCTGATATCTGGTAATGATCAGCATGCCTAATCCTTCTAAATGCTGAAATAGATCACTGCTTTTTAACATCCTCATTTACAGCTTACCCTTTACAAATGCCTCTAATGATGCTGCCAGCATTTTCTTTTTAATAGCTCTCTGATAAGGACATCTTAATGATTTCCTAAGTACAAACTTGGCCTTCAAAGTCAAATAGCTGCTGTACATTTTCTCCTACATATGTTGTGGACATATGTTTAGGATGCTTGTTGCTTTCATAAAACACCACTCTCACAAGCTGTTATGCATCTAAGTTATCTCTTCCCCTCTAAACCGCCTCCAAACATGACCAGTCACAATCTTATCCACTGAGACTTCTTGAGGGTGATTTATTTAAACTTTGCTGATGCTCCCAACCAGATGTATATTCTTCTTGACTTAATTACATATAAAATTTGGCATATGAATGCTGTAACGCTTTATTGAGGTTTCTAGGTGGACTCCTCTTGTCAAAAAACCCAGTACAAGGGAAGCTAGTATCCTTTGTCCTGAGAAAATATTCTGATGCAATAACAAAGATGTATAATCTAAAAAAAAAGTAAGATGTAAAGTAACTTCACTAATCAGATATTTTCAAGATTGTCAAAGGTAAAAATTGGTGGAGAAAATATACCCTAGTCCTTGCAAAAGAACCCCCTCCACAATATATTGGGATCCATGCCTCTCACTTATGAATATTTAATATCTTATCAAGAAAAATCATATGCAGGACTTCTCTGGAGGTCCAGTGGTTAAGACTCTGCTTTCCCAATGCCAGGGGCATGGGTTAGATCCCTGGCCAGGGAACTAAGATCCCTCATGCCACACAGAGAAAAAAAAATTATATGAAAAGCAATAATTAGTTGAAGGTGCAGCAGGGTACCAGTCTTAAATAAAGTTCATTGTTATCCCAATGTACTTGACTGACATAATGTTTTGCATAAGACATTAATACTGGACTTTCCTGGTGGTGCAGTGGTTAAGAATCCACCTGCCAATGCAGGCGACACAGGTTCAAACCTTGCTTCAGAAAGATTCCACATGCTGTGGAGCAACTAAGCTCATGGCTGCAACTACTGAGCCTGCACTCTAGAGCCCACGAGCCACAACTACTGAAGCCCATGCACCTAGAGCCTCTGCTCTGGAACAAAAGAAGCCACTGCAATGAGAAGCCCGCGCACCGCAACGAAGAGTAGCCCTGCTCACCACAACTAGAGAAAGTCCGCGCGCAGCAACAGAGACCCAACGCAGCCTAAATAAATAAATCTATTTAAAAAAGACATTAATACTTGTAAATTGAATTAAAAAGTTTTCAGGTTATATGACATTGTTTTATTCTGAAAATAGCTCTATAAACTATAATATACATATAAATGTAGTATTATATTGTATACAGTGTTATTATACTGTACATAGTATTATTATGTTATATACGGTAT
Source organism: Leucopleurus acutus (assembly GCF_964270905.1). Classification (NCBI taxonomy): domain Eukaryota; kingdom Metazoa; phylum Chordata; class Mammalia; order Artiodactyla; family Delphinidae; genus Leucopleurus; species Leucopleurus acutus. The sequence continues at coordinate 155,364,837 of NC_139146.1, forward strand.
ACATAATATATAGGAAAAATACCTGAGGTCTAGAATATTTAAATGACTTAAGGTCAAATATTTTTGGGGATTAAGTCAAGTTCTTCTCATTCGTATTTGGTTCACAATGTAGTCTGACAAACTGGTTGACTGAATATAATACCACTGGATAAAGTATTATAAAAGTTGAAGTTTTAAAAAATTTCCTTTATGCTTTTTCTATGGCAATGAGAATGGTCCAAATGGCCCATTTCCTAGGAAGACAAATTTGCTACCATAGGGGAACGTAGTCACTGCGATTCAAACGTATGGGTTGAAGCTCTATCAACAGTAAGCATCTACTCTTCAGTTACAAAATGAAATATTTGAGATCCAGGTAGATTCAAACATAAAAGCTTTTAAGAGTGAAAAACAAATCTATTTCTTGAACTACCAGGGAAATAATGAAGCTAAACTCACTAAAATTTCAGTAATGGAATCCAATTCTAGTTGTTCCATGTAATCAGACTCATAAACCAAGTGAAGTACTATTACAAAATGAATAGGTGAATAAACTATGGAATGAATAAGCGACATGGTCTTGAAATTTTCCTACAGTTGGAAAACGACACTTGAACATTTTCGATTTTATAGTTTACCAGTGAGGTGGCTGCTTTATTAAGCTTTGCTTCTGGCTGAGTGTGAAAGGGAAAGGAGAGTGGCAGGGAGACAGCTTTTATTTCTGCAGAGACGTTGGCAAAAAGAGAAAGCGGGGGATAGAAAATTACTAGTTAGGTACTGTCCATCCTGTTTGTGAAAAAGTTCTCTTTTTCAAATGAATGGCAGTGAGACTTCTTTTTTTTCCCTCTAAATTTTCTAGCATGTAGTTTCAATGTATTCTGACATTTATTTTAACAAATGTTAAATGTATAAGAGTTTTATGCAAAATCCTTCTGTGTTCTAGTCCCTCTAAATACTGTGTTTATTTCTTTTGCCGTACTTCCTCATGCTGGCATTCAGCTCTGCTCTAGTTTGCATTATTTCCCTTGTTTGAGGCCCCTAGAGTCATTTAAAAGAGATGTTGACTTGTCCTTTTTCTGATACACATCATTCTTTTAGGTGGCTAACTCCATTTTATGCTGCATAAATTTCTTAATAAAATACCCTTTGTTTTACCACTTCTATTATATTTTGTGCTCTAAGAATGACCTTATACACTATACAGATGTACAGAATATACAATAATTAGTACAATAAATAATAAAATATTTTTCCTTTACAGCTGATCTAACATCCTTTAAAGAGCTAGCCTTATTGATCCACGGTGGTTATATAGAGTAATGCCTGTATTCTCAGTTAACTGAGAACAAGTGGTTAAAAAGAGACTGTATAGTGATGAAAAATCACGATGGAAAATCGACAGCTGTTTTATGCATTGCGCAGGAGGATGCATAAATTTAATGAAAAAGTAAGACGTACCTTTGTACCTATTGTAGAAGGCAGTTAAACCATAAAACAATGTAAAGTATCTGCAAAGCCTAAACACATTATTTTTAAAATTATCAGTCATCACGTTTTACTGTTTTATTTCCCTACAAACATGGAGTTAATGTTTGCTTTTAAAGATGGTCTTCAGAATAAGTATTAGTCTTATGCCTAATACACACAATTCTTAAATAAGAACACACACACACACACACACACACACACACACAAACACACACTAAACCAAGTGATACAGAGTTCATTCCAAGGAAAATGCCATTTATTTTCTGGAAGTCCTCATTTGGCACAATCAAAAATGATATAAGCATAGACATTTCCATAAATATTGGCCGTTAGGGAAATAGTATTATTTAGAAATGCAAAAATGTACTTTCCCCAGAAGTGTTTTCTGAATATTCAAATGAAAATGTCAAGTACTAAAATAAGAGGAATAAAAGTGTCACGTAGCCAACTTCAGGGAGTAGACACTGAAACCAAGCAGGACTCTGCTGGGCCTTCCCAGGGGCAGACCCCCTGTCCCCTACTTCTTGTTTGTAGAGAAGCTTTAGCCCCCTAGGCCTTCCCCAAGTTCAAAAGCACAAACTTAACCAGAGAAGTGAGAAAACGGAAACAAAGGAAAACAGTCGAGTAGACAAAATAATAAGAGTTTAGCCATAAAACAAAGTCAGGGACCTTTAGTTCTTCCTCAAGGGCTGTAGATAACATCCTGAGCCATGTCCTTGAGCTGTTTTGCAGATACTGAAACTGCCACCAGGTGGAGGATGTTAACTGCATGCTGACCACCAGCTGGTAGACCCCAAACCAGTTGGAAGCAGAAGGTTGATGATACTGACCCCCGAAATACCACTCAGCTACCTCACCACCGACCGATCAGAAAATGTGCATGAGCTGAGCCTCTCCCTCTCACTGTGTTTAAAAACCCTTCCCTGAAAGCCATCAGGGAGTTCAGGTCTTTTGAGCATGAGGTGCCTGTTCTCCCTTTCTTGGGCCCACATTTCTCTTTGGCTATGTGCTTACTCCACACACTATCAGGCATTTCTTTTGTTTAAGTAACGAGAAGTAAGAAGAAGGGAGATAGACATCAGGGCAGAGAGAGGTGGCAGCATGCAGCCTTCTGCCTGCCCACCACCTGGTTTGGTGAGGGTGGATGGTTCCCCGTGGGCTCAGTGGTCAAGAGCAGTAGGTGAGGCTGAGATGCCTAGCTGGTCCCCCGCCTAAAAGCACCAAGCAGCAAGAGACGGTGTGCTGGGCTGCCAACGGCAGGGGCTGGAAAAGGGGGAAGAACTTCCACTGGAGTGAATTTCCACGTTAAGGAGCTGTGCCGTGTGGAGCCCCCTTACAGTTCATCCTGAAATAATTCATATTTGGCATTATAGGGAGCCGTCATGTGAGCGCCTGACATGCATGGGGCAATGTGAGGCCGCCAGTGCACAGGAGCACGGGAAACGTACACCATGCACATGGCGGCTCCTGTCCCCTTTATTTCTTCTGTCCCTCCTGATTCTTCTGAACCACAGCAGCTAAGAACGTCTTTTACATGCTGGGTTTCAGCGTACATTTGTGTTTTGAGAAGGGGTGCCATGAATACATTTTCAAAAATATATTAAAAAGTACAGAATTCATTTTCTTTAAGCAGCCCAGTCCACAATTACACAGTTCCACACAGCTGGAAATCGTGGAGAGTTGGGAGAGATGTGTAAGAACTCAACAATTTATATAGAGAAAGGTATGGTTGTTAGAGGGACGGACTCACCTCCAGCTTTTTGCCCTGTCATAGCCACATGTATGTGGGTTGGTGTGTATATACACACATACATACACACACACACACACACACACACATATATATGCAGCATATATGTGCAATATTATATAAACATACAATCTATGTTGGGTTATGATTCAGAGAAGGGATGAATGTTTAGCAAGAATACTAGTTTTATTTTTTTTTGCAAAAATTTTTAAAATTAAGGTTATTGCTTTAAGTGGTGGTGTCAGCTACAAAAGGATAACTGTCTCCATTGCATGAAATGTACAACTTATAAGAATTATAGAGATGAATGAAACAAAAGCTTTCATTTACTAATAAATATACTTTGGCCACATCTTAGTCCTGTCAAAGCTCTTTACAGTTACATTTTCATCTTAGCTCTGTGACAGTATTCTGTGTGTATATTTTGCATATATTGAACATACAAGTAGGGACAGAGATTCATCCTAAAGTAGTCAAAAGATGTCTACAATCAGAGATATAAAATATGAAATTTTACAGTTTGATTAGAGACGGGTCAATGATTCTCTTGTTTTTAAAAAATATGACACAAATGTATTCTATTTTCATATTTGTGCATCTTATTTGAATTAATTTTTGTTCCATATAATATTATAGCAATATGTCAAACATGTGTTGATATAGTCACTTAAAAAGTGTCTAGATATAGCACAGGGACCTCTACTCAATGCTCTGTGGTGACCTAAATGGGAAGGAAATCCAAAAAAGAGGGAATATGTGTATATGTATAGCTGATTCACTTTGCTGTACAGCAGGAACTAACACAACATTGTAAAACAACTATAGTCCAATAAAAATTAATTTTAACCTATAGAATAGAAGAAAATATTTGAAAACCATACATCAGATAAGGAGTGAATTTCCAATATATATATAAGGAACTCCTATAACATGAGCAAAATCCAATAACCTGATTAAAAATTGGGCTAACAGAAACTGACAAAGCAGCGTAAAGCAAGTATGCACCAATGAAAAAATAAGTGCTTAAATTTTAACTGACTTTTACAGTTGTTTGAGCACAGGGATATGTCCTCAATAACTAAAAAATAAAAATACATGTTCTCATAGAAAAAAAATTGGGTTAACAACTTGACTAGACATTCTATACAGAAGGCATACCCACGTCCAGAGATATATGAAAATATTTTGAATATCACCAACACTGGAGAGACCACAAATCAAAACCACAATAAGATATCACCTCACACATGTTAGTATGGTTACTATAAAAAACAAAAAAAAAGAATGAAAGAAAAGAAAAAAAATAATTAGTGTTGAAAAGAACATGAAGAAATTAAAACCCTTGTGGACTGTTAATGGGAATAAAAAGTTGGGCCATTGCTATGAAAAACAGTATGGAGACACCCTGAAAAATTAAAAATAGAACTACCAAATGATCTAGCAACTCCATCTCTCGGTGTTTATCCAAAAGAAATGAAATCAGGATCTCACAGAGATATTAGCTCTCCAGTGTTCATTGCAGTAGTGGTCACAATAGCCAGGATGCAGAAATAATCAAAATGTCCATTGACGTATGAATAGATAAAAAATTGTGTTGTATACTAGTACATACTATGGACTGTTATTCAGCATTAAAAAAAGAAGGAAAGTCTGACATATGCAACAACATGGCTGAATAGGAGGACATTATGCTAAATGAAGTGAGTCAGTCACAGAAGGACAAATAAAGCACGACTCCAGTTATATGAGGAATCTAAGCCAAACACATATAATCAGAGTTCAATAATGGTTACCAAGGGCTGGGGAGGGGAAAATGGAGTTTCTATCAACCGGTGTAACATCTCAATTATGCAGGATGAATAAGTTCTACATATAAAATTAACACGCAGAAATAAATAGCCTTCACATAATAACTGGTTAGAAGGTACAACAGAAGAGAAAATCTTACTTAAAAATAAACAAAACTACAAAATGATTCATCGTAATCCTAACCAGAACTGATCAAAACCACTTCCACTTACAGAAAGGTACTTTGCACTTACAGAAAATTGTAAAAGTAATACATTTGTCTTTCCCTCAGCCACTCCCCATGTTACCTATTGCCTGACTATAATACAATTATCAGAACCAGAAAATTAACATTGAAACAATATCATCAGCTAAAGATTCTATTCAGATCTCACCAGCTTCTCCACTGATGTCCTTCTATCTTCCCAAGTCGTCATTCAGGCGTCTCCACTGGGTTTAATCTTTATTTCCCCTGTCTCCTGCATTCTGACGTCCCCAAGGCTTTCTTGTCTTTCACAGTCTTGATACCTTTGAAGAGTATTGGTCAGCTATTTTGCTAAACATGCCTCAATTTGTGTTTGTCTCGTGTTTTCTCATGACTGGAGGTTATACATTTTTGACAGGAGTATATGGAATTGGTATTGTATCCTCAGTGTATCATATTTTCAGTTTCATTATATCAATGTCTTATTTTTGCTGATGTTGACCTGGGTTACCTGACTTTCCCCCCTGTCAAGTTTCTGCCAGCTGTAGGAAAAGTCTCTTTTTCACCGTCAAGTTTTTATCTTTTCCCCTGAACTTAGTGGATATCTTGGAGGAGATTCTGGTTCTTCTCAGATGCGCACTCACTGGTTCTAGCCTTGTTAATGGTGTTGGGAACCTCAATAACCATGTAGAAAAATACAAAAATTCAGAAAAACACCAAAAATCTTCAGAAAAATAGTCACCAAGCATGAATGAACAATGCTTCTTGTTTCAAACGGATTTTCTCTGGCTCTTCCTGAACACTTTCTGAGGAATCATGGACCTCTTCGATTTCTGAGGAGGAAGGACTCTCTACTGTCACAGTCACAGGAAATTCTGATGGACCTGCTGCTTTTTGCATGTTCTGCAGTACGCCACGGCTGGAAACCAGACACACCAAGTGGTAGAGGTTCATGACCATAACATTCTTTACCAGCAGAGTGTTTCCTTCTATTACTTACAGGTTGCTTTGCGGCCAAGCCAATTCTAATAGTAGCTTTTCCTTTTCGATAACTTCCCAAAATTAGAGTTCTCTTTTTCTGTCTAGCAGCTTTGCATGGTTCCCTCATGATGGAGCAGTTATACACTGGTACTCTGACTTGGCACTCCTTCCACCTGGAGAACTTTTATGATAACTGCTTTCATCACAGAATGATCTTTGTTTACATAGTTAAGTCTCTCTCTCTCAGAACTAGCCCCCTTAGCTCCAGGTTCCTTAGCGCACCCGACGTACTTGCACAGCATTCATGAGCTTTACACGACTGGAAGGTCACATCTTTATTTCTTATCGCAGGAACATAACTTCTGTAAACTTTATTTCTATCACAACCTGTCTCGCCAAGCCGTGGCTGGAAGAAGCTCCGGATACAGATCACGGGCAGAGGGTGCTCAAGAGCGGCGTCCTGTCCACCCCGCGGAGGCGGTCGGCGTTGAAGTCCAGCAGACCCTCCCGCAGGGAAGCGCGAAGGGCGGGCAGAGGCACCGAGCCCTGCAGCGCGCACAGGTCCTCACAGCGCCAGAAGTCGGCCACGCTGCCGCGGCGCGGCTTCACTGAGTGATCATGGCTGGAGCGCGGCCTCAGGGACGCTGGCTGCGGACACGATGCCCACACCTGCCAGGGGACCCTGGCTTGCCTCCCGGCCCCTCGGGGACCGCAGCGTGCGCAGGACCCGCGTCGCAGGCAGAAGACGCAGGGCCACGGGGCCCAGCTAGGCGGCCCCTCCATGCCGCGCTCCGGAGCCCCTGCATTGCCGGCTGTTGGTGCTGGCTTCAATGCCCTCCGTGCCACAGGGCTCTAATTCTACATTTTCTTGATCATAAACATTTATTTCATGATATCCAATTGTAGTGGGCTGTGGATCAGGAAGGTGAAGGACACACATAACCAGTCAGGAGAAAAGAAACCACTCCGAGATCTTTTGGCTGCTGAACTGATATTTTTCTACCTTGACTGATTTCTGGGATATTCTATTACCTCAACATAAATGTATTTGTTAAACAAATAAATGACTACATCAGTGAGTGTGCTACAGATACAAGGAAACTTCTGAATGAAATGAAAAGAAATAGTGTCTCTCACAACTTGTTTCTGCCACAAAATGGGAGCATGTCTTAGAACTGTGTATGCCAGAGGGGTGTGTATGTATGTGTGTGCATGTGTGTCTCAGAGGACACCGGGAATGAGCTTTTCAAGATAGCTTGGGGAGGTTCTCTTGAGAATAAAGTGCTATTTCATGACAAATGTTTTATAGAAGTAGAGGCATTGTCCTAGATGACAAGAAAGTAAGAGTATGGGAAAAATATATCTTATGATGAATTGTTCAGAGTACATAAGGAAAAGTTAATGATCTTTCAATTGCAGCACAAACACACAGAAAGGTAAAGTCTAGTTAATACATCATTCTGTAACATACAGCCCACAGTGTCACAAAAACTAGATGGAGTATTTAATACAGAGCTTAAGATCACAAAAATATTTCTTAAAAATGTTTGAACTACATTGAAAGCAAACATTCACTGTACGTATTTTACTAGCTAAAATTTTAATAATAGCAAAATGTTTTTTAAAAAGCCCTATCATTTCAGTTCTTTGGGTTCTCATACCAGTATATTGATGAGACTTTATACCCAGAGCTGCTAAGGAATCACTTACACTGGATTCCTCAGAAATTGCTGATCTTCATCCCTGGTTTCCTTTGTTCTTGTTTCAAAAACTGTAACAATGTTTTTCTGGCATCTCTTAGTGCTTTCAGACTTTTCATGTTATGCACTGAAAAGATTTTTTCAAAATTCACCTCCAAACCAAGTCTTTAATCCTTTGTCTTTCCTATTTTTTTTTTTTAATTTTCTATACTCTTCACTGAATGTGGGACTCCTGGTTGAGGTGTGGACCTCAAGAACACATCATCAGTTTGTGTGGCACTATGGCATCTTTCTCGCTAACTGAGAAGCTGACCCTACACCCAGGGCCTTTGGTAGTATCAGCATTGTTCTCTGCTGTATTGATCAAAGGTCATATTCGACTCTCTCAGAAAGAATCCCCTCTGACTGGATTCTGAGCTGAAACTGCATTCCCTGTCGTACAACTCAACAGCACTTTCCGTGTAACAGTTTATTTGCTATGAGACTCAGATATGTATATTTGACGTTAATTAATGTTTACTGCCCAGTAGAAAGATTTTAAAATTTACAAGCTGTATGCATTAACTTGTTTTTATATTTCCAAATCTCCCATCTCAGTAATACTATTAACAGCAACAATAATGAAAAAATGCGTTCTTTGTAATGTCTCCAAGTCCAGTGGGATGATGTATTTCTGAAGTTTTATGTTATTAAACCAATGCTCGTGATGATTATGTGGTAAGCTCACTTCAATGCCCTAGTTTTTTATTGTCATCTTCTCTGAAGAACCCTAAGCACTAAAGTAGAAATGATCAGGTAGCTGAGGGTGTAGTGAAGAAAGGTCGTTCAGGCTATGGGAATTTTGTCTACCCAGCGGGTTTATAAAGCACACACTCAGGTAATAATGTTAGTGGTAAAGCAAATGAAAGTGTCAGAGAGAATATACAGGGAAGTCATTGTCAACTGGTTTGTGATACTAATGGGAACAATTAAAAGAGAAAAGAACCATTCAAATGAGAATAAACCTAAGTATTCCAAATAAAAATCCAACTAAAAAAGTACTTCCTAGAGATAAAACACATTCGGCAGAAATATAACTATACTTCCTGTTCATTCTGAAAAAAATATGCTAATTGCTAATGCTTACAACTTGGGGCAAGTGACTAGATGGATTCCCAGAATAAACACACAGAGAGAAAGATAAAGTGCTGCATTATATTAAGGAAGTTACCAAAGCATGGTTTACCCTTCAAAGTACTTGCAACCATAGTTTGGTCTCCTAATAACTCCAGACAACAGCTGAGACTAGCACAGAGCTAAGGGAAGAAAGTCATCCTTTGCACATTGGGGCACTCAAAATTAGCACCAAAAGCTGGGTAGCTTCTTTCTCTCTTTTTTTCTTCAGAGTGATAAAATATATTCGATGTCTATCCGTAATTACAACTTAAAAATTCAGATTTGACTTTAGTTCAAATTGTCTAAAAACATGTATCTAGATCTTGCTATATCTAAACATATTTTAGGCCAAAATTAAAGACAATTTGAAGGGAAATTAGGGAGATGAAAGATAAAGGAAAGTGGTTTAGCTCGAGAACACCTGAAAACGTGTTGAAGCATCTCTACGGGTATGTAGAAATTTCTCTTCCTAAGAAGGGAGAAGAGTCAGAAGAAAGATGATTTTTCTAGGGAATAATTTGGTTCAAAAATAAGAAATGACCTAGAAGAATGTTTTCTGGGAATAAAAAGCCTACCTATGAAGGAGTATTTGATATTTAGTGAGACAGAACCAGGAAACGTCCTAGAGGTGGTTCACAATTGCCAGAAATTGGCTTTTATATATTTGCCTCCAGGAGTAGATATTTTCTTCTTGTGTGACTTTGTGTAGGTCCCACTCCCCCATCTGAAAGTAGGGCATTTCTATGAAACCTTTTGTAAACCAAAATGGTGTAAAGTGAGGTCGAAATTATCTTAGGAGGGCTCTTGCTAACGGACACACAAAATAAATGGAGTTAAACTCCGGTGCTCACAGACACAGTTCAAAGCTAAGATGGCTGGATGCTGAGAGGAGCTCTTGGGGAAGGGGTTTGGCGATGCCACTGTCACGGCTTCGGGGGTGTGCTACCTCTGTAATGGCTCAGCTGGCCACAAAACAAATGCTATTATTTTCACTTTCCATCACTTGTTTAGTTTTTGGAAAAATCAAAAATCCTCTTTGGATTTCTTTCAGTTAGCAAAATAGGAACTAATGTAGGATCTTCATAAAAGTGAAATGGTGTAAAGCGAATTTTCGAAAAATGGGGGATACCTGTATTTAGAAATACCAGGTGGCTTGCTCTAAGACATTATAGCTAATAATGATAACATGGAGGAAGACAGGGAGAAATTCCACAGTCCTCTCTTGAAGCAGAGCAAGACCCTATGGGGCTTTCGCAGTACAGATCCCTTCAAGTCCTCTGCCTACCTCTTCTCCATCGAATAACTTTAGTCAAAGAATAAGTTTAACCAGAGAACTGAGAAAGTGCAGGAACAGGGAGTTAGTCAACAAGACAAAATAATAATAGTTGAGTCATTCAATGAAGTCCAGGACCTTTAGTTCCTCCTCAGTATTCTGAGCCACATCCTGTGAGCTCTCTTGTAGATATTGAAACCCACCAGATGGAAGAAGTTAACTACATGATGACCAGACTGTAGCCATGACATAAGCTGCTGCAATTCCAAGAACTGGCCTCAAAGAAATGGGAACAAACCGACCCTGGAACTGAAGACTAACTACTTAAAACAATCAAGATGACACTGATCAGATCACTGCATGACCAATTTCAAGATGACGGTCAGAGCTGACTGTGCTGTTTCTGCCGGTAGCCCTCTCCTCCCACCTATACACCCCTGAGACTCCACTTTAAGAGCTCTTGCCCACTGATCGGCAGTAGGGAAATTGGCCTTTAGACGTGAATCCACCCTCTTCCCCAGTTGCTGGCCTCTGGAATACAGCAACTTTCCTTTCTACCAATACCTGTCTCTCGAGGAGTACTGGCTTTTGAGGGGCAAGCTACCAGGCCTGAGTTTCGGTATCACTTTAACTCAGTTTCCAACTCTATGGCATCTGGATACAAATACCTACAACTGACCAAACTGGGGTTCATATAGCTATATACCTAAAAATATTTTAAAACTCTGATAAAGAAAATAATAAATAAAGAGAGAGGCAATAAGGCAAATGACTGAAATCTACTGTTCACTGTCACAATTTGATTGGACAATGGGTGGCTTAAGGAGGAACCTGCACCTGTACATGAGGTGTCACTTCCTCCACCCCCAACACACCTTCAAGCCTCTTACTTCTCACAAGCAGGATGGGCTCCAGACTGTTACTCCACAAAGTCATTGAGAAATTAATGAAATCTAGGAAAGAAAATTTATTCTAATCCTCCTTTGTTACCAATGAGGACATATGAGTTCCATAGAGCCTATATCACCTGTAGAAAGTTACACAGCTTGCTACAGGCCAAACATATACTAGAATATTGAATCTTTGCAAATATGTTGCCTTTTTTATACCTTTGCTTTGAAAATGTGCATAAATGACTCTCAGCTCATTGTTGTTATCATCTTGCTTATTCTGTCTCTCCCTTTTAACAACCCTTATGTATTTATCCATGACAAACCCTTTCTTGGGGCTTTCTGCCTGGTGGGAATATAATGAGAAATCATGTCTATAATTAATCGTATTTTCTCTTTACTTATCGAAAAACATAAACGTTAATTGTACATAGTTGTTTTACTAGAGAAGCTCTTAAGGTTTAGATTACTTAAGATTTGGTGTGTATATAAGGACAGCATTTGAAGTTGAAACAGGAAGGTTTATAAAGTCAAATGCAGCTTGTAAAATCACTTTGAATTTCCTTATGTCTATTTTCATACATTTGTGTGTTTATGTTAATTGGTTCTTGATAATTTTTATTTATGTCAGGAACCATAACCTGTATATATAGAATCGCAAAATATCTATATTGAATTGTGAAATGTCTAGAGACTCTTAATAGCTCTCAGTGGCTCTGAGATCCTGGATGGGTTGACTTTACCCCTTAGATTTTGCATTTGAAAAATGGGAAAATCGTACCTCCCTTATCAGATTGTGTTAAGTATTTAAAATCTTGATATATATATATATATATATATATATATATATATATATATATATGGCACTTAAAATACGGGCGGGCACAGTAAGCTCTACAAAGTGTTTGCTATTGATATTATTATCATCATTAATAACTTTTTAGGCTTTAAGACTGATATTCCAGATTTATTAAAGATTATATTTTCCATTCTTACATTTATTTCCTGTTTCTCTCTCACAGTTAACTTATATTATTTTGCTATATCATATTCATAGTGTAAGTAATTCTATACCCCACTAGAATAGGGCAGATTCTACATAAAAATGAAATAAATTTCCTAAAAACAAAACTATAGAAGATAGTGGGCCAGAGATTAGCATGGCACTTGGCACATGCAAAAACGAGGAAGCTTAACTGGTGAGATGGGTTGTGGTCTAAAACACATCAAGGCATAACACATAAAACCTACAATAATAATATTGTCTAAACTAGTATAAGTAAGCACTAAAACACAGGAATCTTTTCTGAAAATCTTAGTTCTTCCTTGGAAATTCAGGAATTTATAATAAGGACTAACAACCTTTCTTATATCGTTGTACTTAAGACAAATATCCACATTGAATTGAGCAATTTACTTCAGGCTGAGAGAAAAGAAAAGTACAATTCTTAAATTTTACTCTTGTCTCTCATTTATCTTATTGTATATTTTAGTTTTACTGTTGGCTTTAATGTATACGTAAACATAGTCAAAAATGATTGGTTCAATTTCCATGCATCTTAAAAATAAATTTAAATATGTGAATTAAGGAGTGGTATAACTACAAGGATAAGTTGGCACATGTTCTATTACACAGAAGATTCTAACACAATTGTTTCAGTAAATAAGTCAAGCAGACAAAAAAGACTAAAAATTATATACAATTTGATAAACATAATAATAAGCTCAATTTACTAGACATAGTTGATGCATATTTTATATATAATACATATTTTTCTTCAGCAAAGACAAAATATTTTTTCAACATTACATGAACCAAGATAGAGAAAAAATTCTAAGAAATTAGTATAACAGAACCATGGACATGGATCACAATGAAATTAAGTTCCTAATAAATAACAATAACAATGACAAAACTAAAATTCCAATGTATTTAACACTATAAGGAACACAATAATATATGAGTCAAATAAGAAGTGATAGATGAATAATGATGAATACACAACATATCAAATATTTTGTGATTCCGATAAATTGGCAATTGAAGGAAATATGTAACCTTAAGTGTCAGAAAAGAATAAAGGCTAAAATTAAATTGAGCAAGCACTTATCTGAATATGAATCCAAGAAAAGTAGAATAGAGACAATAATTATAATAGCAGAAATTAATAAAATAGAAAGCAAAGAACAAGCAGAAATCATTAACCGGGACAAAAATTAAGATTTTTTTAAGTTAGTAGATTTTTAAAATTCTAACAAAAGTAATCAAGCAAAGACACAGAACACACATATCACCAACAGTGTGAATTAAAAGTGGGATACAGCTAAATAATGAAAAAAATACAAACACATTGAGAGGATGCTATAAAATACTTTGTCACAATAAATTTTTAAATGTAAACAGATAACTAGACACATATAATTTTTAGACGACTCCAGAAAAAAATAAACCCAAAAACATGAACACCACTTCAACGTGAAAAGGATGAACAATAATTTAAATTTTTACAAAAGGTAACACTGGCATCTTTTCAAGGAAGCCATCTTTCCAATTTTACCTTCCCAGAAACGAGAAAAATTCAGCCCATTTTAGTAGGTTTCAACAGGAAAAGATAAAGCAAAAAAAGCTTAAATTTTTTTTAACTTTTAACAGACCAATTTTATTTAGGGACATGGATGAAAAATCATCAAGAAAATATTAGCATACTGTATCTAGAAATTTATTAAAATATACCATGAATGAAATGAAATTATTAGAAGCCTGCAAGTTGGGATCAAACAAACTTAATATATTGTGCTAGACAGTATTATTTTTCCTATCTATTCATTGCCTCAACTTGGAAGACAGTTATACATCCTCATCCCAGCCTTAGACATGTAGTTTGCCTTAGGTAATGAAATGTAAGTTCAGTGACAGGCAGAAACTTCAAGAGGCACCATGGGCTTCCTTATGGTTATTTTTCTTTCCTTCATAAAACCAGCAATGTTTAAGATAGAAGCTGTTCCACCAGCACAGACCTTGGACTGAAGACAGTGTGGGTTAGGACTGCAGCCAACCTGCGATGGGCACTAGCACGAACAAGAAATAAGCCTTTGTTGTTCTAAGCTACTGAGCTTTGGGGGCTATTTGTTATTGCAGCTTAATCTAACCTATCCTGACTGATTTAGTAACTATATCACATTAACAACTTAGAAATGAAAAGTTAAATGAACCACCCAATTTTTCTGTAACAGCTTGCAGTAAAATTCAACACCTATTAATGATAAAAAAAAATAACAGTAAAATAAAAGGAAACATCCTTACTTCAACTAGGAGAGCCTACCAAAAACAATAGAAAAAATAATTGTAAAATGGTAGAAACAGTCTATTTAACATCGGGAAGGAGAAAAGTATGCTTATTATATAAATACACAAATAATATATATAATTGTATATGAATATATTACTTATTGTATTGTAGTTCCTAGTCATCACAAAAAGCTAAAGAAACAAAAACAAAATAAGTATTGGAAAAGAAGAAAAATAACTCTCATTAGTTACAGTGATATATTTGCTTACATAAAAACTCCTAAATAATCTATACAGTATCAGAATTAACATGAGTGTTTAAAATGAGAAAAGCTACATAAAAACTGACTGTATTTCTACAGACCAGTAGCAAAGAGAAAATCTTTAAATTAAATATACAATGTAAATAGCAAAACATTGTAAAATCATCTAGAAATAATATTTAAGAAATGGTATAAGATATTTTTAACAATAGCTATAGAAGTAACTGAAAACGATTTGAAAAGACCTAAACCGAACAGGGAGAAACACACCATCTTCTTGAGTATCATCAATAGGCCATTTTGTTTCACATTGATATATAAATAAAATGCAATTCTGATTAGAATTCTAACATTATTTGTGTGGGACTTAATAAGACTGATCTAAAACTTATATGACAAAGTAAAGGGCTCAGACTATACAAAATATTCATGGAGAATGGCATATTGGAAAGACATGCTTGCTGTACATGAATGCTTATTACAGAGCTATAATAATTCAGAGTATATGCTATTGACATAAAGATAAAGAAGAGATAAACTGAACAGAGGGTTGAGCACAGAAATATTTCTGCATATGTATGAATGCATCATTTGTTAGAGTCATTGTAGCCCAGTGAGAAAAGTTTTCTTTAAGTAGTAGTTTGATTAGTGATTCTACTTATCAAAAATAAACACAATGGATTCATATTTCATACCATGAACAAAATTCACTTTCAGGAAAATTAAACACCTACATGTGAAAAAAAAACACTCAGGAATTTTATTTAATGATGTACTTAAGGTCCTAGAAAATGCCTGGAACATAATTGGTAATCAATAAATTATTTGAATAAATATGGGATTCTATGAAATCAGAGTAATGAATGATTCCACAAAACACTTGTCTATAATAAACCATAAAGGAAATTCTGATAAGTTAAAGTAAAAATTTTTGTTCATCAAAGACACCATTAAAAATTATCAAAACATAAACCACAAACTGGGAGAAAATATTCTCATCAAATGTACATTAAAATGTTAGTATTTGGAATATATAAAGGATGCTGACAAATCAGTAAGAAAATAACAGACATCTCAATTTAAAAAAAATTGAAAAGACATGAAAAGGCATATGGTGAAGAGACAATAGAAATCACCAGTAAACATATGGACAGGAGGGAAGATAGTTCTATTAGTAGTACTTTTTTTTTTTTAAGCTGGAGGTGGAAACATGGTTGTCTAACTTCTTAATCAATATGTTTCATTTATCTTACATATAAACATCTATATGTACATACATATAATTTTTAAAGTCTGAGATATCATAATGAAAATGATAGTAAAACTAACAAAAATCAATGTCTGGATTTTAAAAGATACTTATTATAAGCTAATAATAATAACTTTAAAACCAATGAGAGCTAAATTTTACTGTGTGCTTTTTATTTAGCCAACATTGACCTGATAATTTTACATATATTTTACATAATTGTACATAATTATTGCATATATGTTAACAGGACATTTCCCGTCTAATAAAATGACATTTTAATAGACCATCAAACCGTGAACATAATTTAAGGATTAAGAAATATACCTTGCTCCCGCTTTTTGGAATCAAGATAGAGAAACACAAATGAGAATGGATGGTGGCAGAAATTACCTTGATGGATTTCAAAGACGTTTCTCCACACATGTTATTCAGTGTGTATCAAATGTCCACGCGTGGGCACATTCATGACCTGAGTGCATTATTATCGTGATGCTTCTGCAAACCGATAATCATTTCTTACCTCCCTCTGACTCTCTGTTGTTTTGGTGTTTATTCATTAACAATGAAATGAATTCCCCGAATTCAGCAAAGTGGAAGAACTGGCCACAATCATTCATTTGTCCATTCATTATTGAATGTCTGAAAAGGACCAGAATCTGTTTTAAAACATAACAAGCTCTCCAGGAGCTTACACTTAATTACACTGAGCAATTATTTATTTTTTTACATGTCACCAAGATATTATTCTCCATCCAATATTTCTTCCTATAATGAATTTTGTTGGGATCAATTTTAGACACTGTACAAACATTCCAAGAAGTAAAACTGCAGGGCAAAAATAATTAGGTCAAAAGATTTGCATTTCCACAGCTTCTTTGCCTCACCAGATCTCTGGGTACCGCAGTGTTTTTTCACTTCCAAGGCCCTGGAAATCCACTCATCCACTCATTGCTCTTTCCTGGTCATCTCACATCAAACAGGTGTTCTGTCAATCCCTTCCCTAGCCCTTCTGTAGACACTTCTGCCTGTGTCACCATGTTTTTTGTTTCAATCACATTTCAGTCTAGATTATTGACCATTTTTTGGTTCTCGCTTAACTTTTTCATACCGAATACCATAAAGTATGAAATAATGACAGTTAAAATGTTTCCAGTTAGGGATCCCAGCAACCAGCAGGGTGAATGAGGTGAATGCCAAAGTCTGTTGCTAGGCAGGTTGAATCCATGCTTTCTGCCTACGAACCCCACTCACAGCTCCTCTGAGCTAGTGTCCCCATTTCTGGGGCCCTGCAAACCAGGCATGCTGAACAGTTTATGTGCACTCTGTATTTTTCCTAACAGATGGCTGGCTGGCTGTTTTTACGTATGAGAAGTAAGTGGAAGTAGCACCCCGAAAGCTCTATAGACAAACAGCACATTGAGCATGTTCCTGCCAAGCACTGTACAGAGCCTTTTAATTCTAATATGGGAGGAGATCCTGTCCCAGGTTTTCTGTGATGAATGCAAACGCAAAGCATAATTATATTCACGGTAAAAATAGGATGATTAGCACAAGAGCTCACGCCTGCTCTTTCATCTTCCGCACTAAGCCGCCTCTGCGTCCTGTGTTGGAGGAACGAGGCTTGCTTGGCTGGGAGGAGTGAACCTCACAAGGTCGTTTTGTTAATTTCTCCAACCGGAACTATCAGAGCCATAGGGATAAATATCAGGTGTCATTCTCACACGTTGGCAAACGTCGCTGGTCATCTGTTATAGTGACTCGCTGGCCTTAGTCAATGTGCAAACTCCCCAGACTGATTAAAGACTTTCCTATGAAACGCTGGGATGGGAGGGAGCTCAAAAGGTCAGAAATGCAGACAGTAAGTTATAACCATAAATGTTCCTTGAAATGAGATTTTTGTTTGGTCTCTTGGGGAATAACAACAGAAGCTAATCTATTCATTGAATTGATTTAAGGGTTACAACAAACCTTTCCCCCTGCAATAATTCCTTGCTTGTTACTAATTCTGATAATGGTGATAGGTATTGAGAAATCCTCTTATAAGCATGTGGTACCCACATTTTCCACAGGCGTATACTATTTTTAAGATAGCACATATTTAGAATGGTTTCCTAAGCAGAGTTTAACACCCAAGCTATAGGCAATGTTCATATATACAGGTAGACCTTAGCATCAGTGTGTTTGAGTGTGTGTTCTCTGCATTCTCCGTGGGCTGTTTAGTCACGTTCTAAGATGTAAAACTGCAAGCTAATAAATAAAAAGTGAAAATGAGTGAGCTGTTGGCTCTAGTGATGACATTTGTAAAGAAGGCAAGTACTTTTGAAATAATGTGATATTGTAAGGTTGATTTGAAGGGTAGCAAACCGTGGCATTGTTAATTGTGTCGGTCTGTGACTTAGCTGATGAGGAAACCTGCCACTAGTTATTCTTTTAATAGAATATATTATAAATTAATATTTTGGAGGGAAAAAAGAAAAGAAAACACAGCAGATGCAAGAAATACTGTGATGACACCTCAGTGATTTTTTTCTTTTTTCATCCACAAATCTCATCTTCGTTTTGTGTATTTTCTTGCTGACATAAATTGTTGGAGATGGAGGACAGTTTATTAATGCAGAATGATTCTAATAAATAGTTTAAGTGCCAGCCAATCAAGATTTTGCCCCACTAGTGATGTGCCGGTGTAAGTAGCAATTGTCAAGAGCCTTCATCGGCCAAGAAGACGCCACACCCGTTGTGAGAACTGGGCACACATGAATAAAACTTTCCATAATGCATGTGAAAATGTGAGCATTGGAGCTTCTCATGCCATATCATAGACAAAACAAGCCTTTGGGGTGGGAGGGCTATATTTGACAGTGTTTCTATTTACTTTAGGCTCCTGTTTTCGTGCCTAATCTCCTCCATGTACCTCTCCGTGTTCCCCACCCCAGGGCATTTGCACATCCTTTTCTTTCTGCCCCCAGCACTCCCCTCTGCCTGCACCACTTCACTCAGCTCAGAGACTTCACGAGGGGCTCTGGCTGCAAATTGTTGTATCCTTACTGCCAACTGCATATTAAAGTCTTTGTACAGATATTTTTAAATTAACAAGCACACTCTAATTACTGGGGATCTCAAATAATCAAATTAGGAGCTCTGCCTTGAGAAACTTAGGAAATGAGACATCTGAAATGAACTTCCAGTAAGGGTGACTATTTCAGGCTGTTGAAACAATCTTCTCTCTTATGCAGATTTTTGGTTTGTCAGTTTGATTAAAGCACTTTAAAAGGATTCTTCATGTGCAGGGCACCCTCCCAGGCATAAAAGAAAAAGTAGTTAGTCTATTTTCCCAGCCAAAGCCATTACATCATCTCCACTGGAAGCTTCTCTGGAGGAAGAGAGCAAAACAGAGCAGCCATGGCATCTTGTACAATCTCCCCGTGGGGGGACAGACGGCAGCACAACGATATGGTACCCCTCCCTGCCCCACCCCAGAGCTCACCTAGAGGGGGCTATAGGATCCTCTTAGTGGCAACTCAGACCCATCCTCTTAATTCTTCATGTTGTATAAAATGAAAGTTAAAAGACAACCTAAGGACTAGGAGAAAATATTTGCAAACGATGCTACCGACAAAGGATTAATTTCCAAAATATACAAACAGCTCATACAGCTTAATATCTAAGAAACAAACAACCCAATCAAAAATGGGCAGAAGACCTAAACAGACATTTCTCCAAAGAAAACGTACAGATGGCCAACAGGCACATGAAAAGATGCTCAACACCATTAATTATTAGAGAAATGCAAATCAAAACTACAATGAGGTATCACCTCACACCGGTCAGAAGGGCTATCATCAAAAAATCTACAAACAATAAATGCTGGAGAAGATGTGGAGAAAAAGGGAACCCTCCTACACTGTTGGTTGGAATGTAAATTGGTACACCCACTATGGGGAACAGTATGGAGGTTCTTCAAAAAACTAAAAATAGAATTACCATGTGATCCAGCAATCCCACTCCTGGGCATATATACAGACAAAACTCTAATTTGGAAACATACTTGCACCCCAGTGTTCATTGCAGCACTATTTACAATAGCCAGGTCATGGAAACAACTTAAATATCCATTGACAGATGAATGGATAAAGAAGATGTGGTCCATATATAAAATAGAATATTACTCATCCATAAAAAAATAAAATAATGCCATTTGCAGCAACATGGATGGACCTAGAGATTATTATACTAAGTGAAGTAAGTCAGACAAAGACAAATATCATATGATACTACCTATAAGTAGAATCTAAAAAACAAAAGGTACAAATGAACTTATTTACAAAACAGAAACAGACTCACAGACATAGAAAACTTATGGTTACCAAAGGGAATAGCAGGGAAGGGGGAGGGATAAATTAGGAGTTTGGGATTAACAGATACACACTACTATATTTAAAATAGGTAAACAAAGAGGTCCTATTGTATAACACAGGGAACTATACTCAATATCTTGTAATAGCCTATAGTAGAAAAGAATCTGAAAATTATATATATATATATATATATACATATATATATATATATATATATATAACTTTGCTGTACACCTGAAACTAGCACAACATCATAAATTAACTATACTTCAGTTAAGAAACAGTTAAAAAGAGAAAATTAAATAAAATTGACCCATGATAAAGAATGAAACATGATGGGGGAAAGAACACAATTTTGCAATCAAAATCTACTACCCATTTTCCAGGAAAAAAAAAAAAACTAATATTAACAGGATTCTGGATAGTAAAAACCCCATTTCTGTCTGTTCACTGTGAAGAGGAAAAAATTAAATGGTGATAATAAATTAATTTAACATAAATATTTCAAAGAAATGAGACTATTATAACTAATTTAAATTTATTTTTATTTCCTTTTTTTTTTTACATCTTTATTGGAGTATAATTGCTTTACAATGGTGTGTTAGTTTCTGCTTTATAACAAAGTGAATCAGGTATACATATACGTATGTTCCCATATCTCTTCCCTCTTGCATCTCCCTCCCTCCCACTCTCCCTATCCCACCACTCCAGGTGGTCACAAAGCACCGAGCTGATCTCCCTGTGCTGTGCGGCTGCTTCCAACTAGCTATCTACCTTACGTTTGATAAAAATCCTATTTCCTAATATATAAATTGTAAAGAATACTTGCTATATAATATTAATATTTATATATCAATAAATGAAATTATAATGAAAGTGCTTTGGTAAAATAAAATCACAAAGTGGAATTTTTAAAATGTGAGTCATTGGGCTTCCCTGGTGGCGCAGTGGTTGAGAGTTCGCCTGCTGATGCAGGGGACACGGGTTCGTGCCCCGGTCCGGGAAGATCCCTCATGCCGCGGAGCGGCTGGGCCCGTAGACCATGGCCGCTGAGCCTGCGCGTCCGGAGCCTGTGCTCTGCAACGGGAGAGGCCACAACAGTGAGAGGCCCGCGTACCAAAAAAAAAAGTAGGTAAATGACCACTATTATTATTAACCGTGGCATAATAGAATAGCAGTCTGGATAACACTGTCTGCTTCTTGACTGTACTTCATTTCCTTGCAGTTACGAACATGCAAAAGTGCCTGTTGCTTCCTGGATAACGTTGCTGCTCCTGAAGAGAAGCTCATAGTCCGGCCTCACCTCGCAGTTCTTAAATGACCGAGTCATGACCTTTCTTGCTCCAGGTCTTTGCTCCTCTTAGTTTCCTTCCTGGATGCCCTTTTTCCCACCACCCTCAGCCCTCTTTACCTCCTGGGTCCCCTGGGGCACTATCTTAACCCTACCCTAGCGCCACAGTCAGGGCCCTGCGTCTGCAGGTTCCACATCTGCAGATTCAAGCAACCACTGGCAGAAAATATTCAGAAAAATCATTTCCAGGAAATTACGAAAAGCAGAACTTGAATTTGCCGTACACTGGCAACTGCAGCTCTTTACCTAGCATTGACATTGCATTCGGCATTGTAAGTAATCTAGACATGATTTAAAGTAAATGGAGGCTGTGTGTAGGGTACATGCAAATACTACACCATTTTACATACTTGAGCATCTGGGGATTTTGGTGTCCACAGGGAGCCCTGGAACCCATCCTTCCCAGATACCAAGGGACTGTATGTTGTAATCAGCTCTTTGTTAGGTTACGGCTTCCACTAGACCATTAAAAGCTTGAGGGCAGGAATCATGTTTCACTTTTTACTCCTGTGTTCTCTGAATTTACCTCAATAACTTCATATTTTTATTAATTTTTATTGGACTATAGTGACTTTACACTGTTGTGTTAGTGTCTGCTGTACAGTAAAGTGAATCAGCTATATCTATACATATATCCCCTCTTTTTTGGATTTCCTTCCCATTTAGGCCACCACAGATCACTGAACAGAGTTCCCTGTGCTCTACAGTAGGTTCTCATTAGTTACCTATTTTATACATAGTAGTGCGTATATGTCGATCCCAATCTCGCAGTTCATCTCACGCCCGCTTTCCCTCTTGGTATCCATACATGTATTCTCTACAGCTGTGAAGCTATTTCTGCTTTGCCAATAATAACTTCATATTTTAGATGTTCAATAAATGTTAGGTAAATGAATAATTAGGATTATCAACCGACATAAAGCATTGCTGTCTTTTCTGAGAGAGACACTCTCTTCCATGTCTAGACCAGTGGTTCTCAAGTGCGGCTGTGCATGAGAACCTCTAGGGAGCCTTTAAAACAGAGTGATGCTCAGAACCCCCCATTCTAATTGTCAGAATTCCTGAGGAGAGGTGCCCACACATAAATATTATTTTACACATATATGTTTTTCAGTCATAAATATTTTTAAAAGGTTCCAGGTGATTCTATTGAAATGCCTTAGTTGAGAACTCTGGTCTAGAATAATATATTTACTATTCAGTTCATAAGAATATTTGCAAACAAAAATCTAAAACCCTGTAAATCTAAACCCCTACGCCTGGTGGTACCTTTAAAAGGTTCTGACTAACAACAAGCATTTAAAAGCTTGTGCAGGTTCAGATGTTATTAATCAATTTTCTAGTAATTCTAAGTGGTTTTATTACCCCACCACGGTGGAGGTTATTTTTTGTTTCCGTCAGGTAACGTGGATGAGTTTAGCACAACTGTGCCTGCAGGATTTTATTTAGCTGCAGAATTAGGCTATGAAGATGTCAGTACTTAAATGTCCTAACTTCCATTTGGGTCTTGGTAAAAAAGTCCTGGGTGAATAATAAATTTTAAAATTTATGTAAAAATGTCCTCTCTTGAATGTCCTGTATGCATCCAAAGTTCCCAGTTAAGACTCTAGTCACTGAAACTTCTTACTGGTATTTCTAAGTTCAAATATGTGCTCTTTTTTAGTACTGTTTATTATTTAAGTTTTAGTCCATATTTGAAGAGTCATTGAAAATGTTACAGCTGGTTATATTCTTTCCACTAATTAGAGTGACGACAATACAGGTAAAGTTGGAGTTTCTTATGCATATAGTTCATGGTTTATAAGAGTCTAAGTCAGAAAGTTCAGCTAGATCATTAGTTATATTTATGTTATAACAATATATTATGTTATACAAATATTTAACTCAACATAGCTCATTTTCAATCCTTGAGGTTTAAAAAAATTAGAGCTATAGATCTTGATTTTATTCTAAAATAAAATCCCATTTTAAAAGGGATAATTCTCCATGACATTATTTTGATAGGAAAATATTACTATTAGTATAGATTATTATCATGAATTTTTGAATCCATGTCAGTGCTATTTATAAAAACTTGCATATAGTAAGAAATTAAACCAATGAAGGTATTTTAGTAGCTTGAATTTCCTTTGTATTTGGAATTTCCTCATTTATTGATCAGTATCAAATTTTCCTGTGTTTTCCATACTCAATTGAAAAGTTGAAACTAAATTTAATTTTTTACATGTCACAAAACTTGGAAGGATCATGTAAATAGTTAGTTGTGATAATCTAGTTTATATTGTCAAAATGAACTCTTCTAAAGGTAGACCAGAAAAATCTTCTAAAATTGA
The DNA here is from genome assembly GCF_964270905.1 of Leucopleurus acutus. NCBI lineage: Eukaryota > Metazoa > Chordata > Mammalia > Artiodactyla > Delphinidae > Leucopleurus > Leucopleurus acutus. The sequence goes on from NC_139146.1 coordinate 155,388,889, forward strand.
AAGACAAAATGTAACTTTGGGACCAATGTCCTGAGAAAACTGGAACAGTGAAAAGAAACATTAAATGATTTCCACCGGTTTCAGAGCTAAAACTTAATACTTGCTTCCAACTTACATACCACTATTTTATTTATATATGTTTAAAGCATTAAAGAAAGAGAAAAAGGAAAAATATGGGGATTTCAATCAGCCAATATGTCAGCTGTATAAGTTACTTTTTTTTCAATGTTGTCTTCTGGGTTTGAGTACTATTGCTGTTGTTGGAAGGTAATACCTAGGTTTCAAACTGTGCTTGAGTTCAGAGGGAGTGAATACTGGCAATCCTATTCATATTTATATTTAATCCACACTACATAGTCTCTGAATGAATTGCTAGCAAAGGCTGATTGACCAGGCAAGAGTTTGAACAAAAAATTGACACCTTCTGTATTAGAGAATTTTTCTCTATGTAATTTTAACAACTAACAGTGGGTGAAGGTCAGCCTACACACATTTTGCTCCAAGGCTCTGGAATCTGTTCTTGGCACGAAGTTGTATTCCAGAACTACATGACTGAGTTCAGAAAATCTTGAGCGCAAGTGAAGGTGTGACTTTGCAGCGTCCTCTAAAAATAACATGCATTCCAGCCACCTGGGTACATTGTTAGAACGCAGATTCTGATTCAGTCAGTCTGGAGTGTAGAGGAGATTCTGCAATTCTAAGAAGCTCAAGTAATGTCAGTGTTGCAGTCCATGGACCACCTCTTCAGTAGCAATGAGTAGACTATTATGAGTTTTGCAATTTCCTAGGTCTTTTAGTCCCAATGCTTCATTACACAGATGAACAGGTCTTTTTTTTTTTAAGATGGCAAATTTGTGGGATAGGCAGACAATACTCACACTCTGTGTACACTTTGTTAAAGACATCCATACTTAAGAAGACATCTTGAGAAAATCTTTGAAGTAATGGAGAACTCAGAAGACCATTACTATTTACATATAATTGATGAACTGTTAATTCAAAACATAATGTGATTACACTCCTTTTAACAAAGACTACAGCTCTGGCTCTACCATTGCAATCTTCAAGACTTTTGGCAATCAACAAGTTCCAAGTTGTAGTTAAAAAAAGCAAGAGGATGCACCCCGGAGGTATTAGAGATGTGATTTAGCCTTTGTAGTTTTTTCTTTTAATCATTGTGCATTTCAGAATAAAGATATTTCAAATGTGGAAATACATCCATGACACAGGGGATGTTTTGCTATATGAATAAAAAAGTAAATACGTTAAAAAAAGAACCAAATTATTTTTAATGTTTTGAAAAAGGGTCAAAACTCTAATATTTGGAAGGTAGGTGTGTCTCCCCATAATAACAATTAATAATTCCTTTATTAATTATTTTACAATGTGTGTTCTTCCCTCTGCTTTAACAGATTTGGAATATGCAGCTCAGCTGACTCATCTGAGGTTCACAGTTCCAGTGTCAAAACAGAGACTGAACTGAGTTCTCAGTGTCTCCAGTACCTGCCACCATAATTCCTTCCCCATAAATCAGAAAAGAGGAAGTTACTGATATAAAAAAACAGAGGAGCAATGAAATTCATTGAGTACCTGTCATGCTGTAGCCTCTGTGAGAGCAGAAACCTTTTTCACAGTTATTTATTTTATTGCAGCTTCATATATTATAAACTATCTATAGAGGCAGTTATTATCTGATGAAAAATTATTTAACATTTTCAACTTGTTTTGCTCTAAGCTTCTTAGCCTATAAAATAGGTTTTAAAATATCTACACATAAAGTTCTTTGAGATTCAATTATTTAAAATATTTATCAAAGAATCTGGCACATCATAACCCTTTAATCAATTTGACTATAAAATTACAGTTCTGTTGTTATTATTATTACTATCTAATTCTCACAGCAGTAAATCTGGGTTGCTATAATGCCTATTTTTGTTGATAAGGAGCTGAGGTTCATACTTTATGTAAACTTTCCACGGTTCCCAGAGCATAGTGGGAAAACCAGGTCCAAACTGCCATTCACCTGATTCCAGGCAGGTCCCTGCCATGTGCTGGGCATAAAGCTTAATGAAATAAAACTCCAAACTCTACAACTTGTATGACCTTGATTTAGACCATTTTTCTTTTTTTTTTTCCTAAAAACTTTACATGAAATACAGTATTTTATTTTTTCATTTTTAGGACCTAAATATTTACACAGGTACATGTATTTGATTAAAAAAACAAAGTGCATCCGGAGATAGATTATAAGTGGATGTCGTCTCAATCTTCTGTGTGGTAGACATATATATGTTGTCATTTGGGGGGACTTGTACGTATTCTAAAAATGCATTGGGAATCAATCTCAAAATTTTAAAAGTAAATGTTTTTGAAGATTTTGTTTTAACGTGTATTCTACAGATTCATTTTTGGAAAGTCAGTAATTTTTAAAAACTACTTGTGCCCTCCTTGAAAATAGGAAGTACTGGAAATTATATGATAACAAAGGTTTCATGTGACTTCTATGTTTATTTTCTATATCAATGATATTAAAGTTGATGAAAATATTTTTATTTGAGTTATTCATTCATCTTTGCTTTGGCTTTCTATAAATTTTAGGTAGTACCAAACAAATAGGTACATTTCTGACAGTGTAATTTAATCCTTTGCAATTTTGCCAGTGAATATTAAGACTTAGAGTAATATTAACATAGTGAGAAGTTGATGTATAATAGGATGAATATGTTCTAAATTTATATTTGTAAGCCACGATTATATGGCTGACCCTATCACCCAGAAAGATTGAGGAATGTGTATAACAATCTCAACAATTCGAAGCCAAAGAAATCTTTGAAATCATTAAGCTCTGTCTCTATTAGCCAGGAGGTGCTGAAAATATCTTCATAATGAATATATAATGAATATATTCAAAATATATTCCTATTCCTAATTTGAAAATATATTCAAATAATCTTGCATAATGTCATGGAGAATGGAAGAATTCTACGTGGCCAGGGCTAAATGTATGTTTTATGATCTTTCCACACATTTTGTTTTCTATGCTTAAGTTCAGTTCTTTGTTTTGTTTTATGCTGTTTCGTTTTGCCTTTATTTCTTATTTACCTTTGTTGAACAAGAGAAACCTCCTCCTAAATTGAGATGTGGCAGGACTGGCCTGGGGTTTGAATTTGAACCATAATTATGACTGTTTTTAAGTGCCAAGGAAGGAAACACATAATTCAGCAAGGCATTCCCATTGGACAGTATTCCCATGATCTGAGTAGAGTCTGTGGCTCTGAAGAGTTATGATGAATCTTTATATGAATTTTTATCATCTCAAACTGCATTGGGTCTGCTTCTGTCAGCTGAGTGCCCACTACAGACACAGTGACAGCAGTAGCCAGCCCAGAGTACACTGCACTGTTCCTACTGAAAACATTTTTCAACATAAATAGAAACTGGCGGGTCTTGTTTCTGATAAATGCTTCCTGAATTATCATCCTTTTACAAAGACCCTTTCCTGTAGCGCCCTATGGGGAAAATACGTATTGGTAGGATTATTTTATGAGGATGCTCATGTTGAACTTCACACAAACAGTATACGTAATCTAATCTATTTTAGGGTTAGTGTTCCCCAGAGAAAGGAGAACTGATGACAGAGTTAGGTCTGAATATCTGAAGGAAGTGGCACCACCGGCAGGAAATAGGCAGAAGATGAGAAGAGGTAAAGAGCAGGGAGGAAGGGCAGAGAGCTGGGATGAGTTACCACCTCCTTCCCCATTTAGCTGCCTCCACAGGACCGCACGTGGATATGGGTAATGGCCACTAGAGGAGTGAAATAACTTTCTGCTGAGTAATATTTCTGGACCAGGACTTGTGCTAAGTGCTTTGCATTGATTACATCACTTGATTTTTTTAATGGAATTTATTTTGAGGGAGAGGGTAGTTTTTTCCAGGTTGCTAGGGCAGAATCATTAATTTGGAGAAAAGAAGACAGATATCGATTGCCCTGAAGGAGGGCACAGTTTGTGATTCCATCCAATTAGAATCACAAGTGCCATGATATAACCTGTTCAGCCACATGTGTTTCAGCTTTGTAGCTCTGAGCCTCAGGAGCTGGCCCTGCAGGAGGGAACATCTTTCAACAGGAGGGATTTGATACCCTGCACGTATCAACTCATTCTATTCCTGCCTCTGTTCCACCTTCTCTCATTCATTCTGTCTCTCCTCAGTATCGCATTTCCCCTGCCCTTCCCTGCTCTGCTGTCCTGACAATCCATACTTGATGGGTGGGTTGGGTACTTTATGTTTACCCTAAAAATTGTCTCTAGAGTTAAGTACTAGTTATCATGTACTAAAGTATTAACTAAAAGCTTTCAGTATTTTTTTTACTTAATTCTTATAAAATATTCATGTAGCTATCAAGTCCTCTCAGAAGTGAGAAAGCAAACCAAATCACATGGTTCAAGAATCCTAATAAAACATTAGCTGCAGTGGTCAAATAGATCAAATTAGCAATTCACAAATCCCAAACTTTGTATAAAAGTATAGAATAATGAAACTTAATGTCATTTGTTTGTCTCACTAAAGATGTTTTTTAGATTAAAAATATGAATTTCATACTTTCTAAAAGCACATGTATTAAAATAAGAAAATTTGAAAGGGACTTAAATCCTTGGGAAATACTGACAGTGTTTCTACCTGTCACAGAAGCTCATTCATTAAAATTATCAACATGACAACATGAATGTAATGGGTTCTGACATCTGGTGCATTGCAGTGAAAAAATATGACTAAGCAGAATGTCTGAACAATCACTCTTAACTATGACCTTTGTATTATAAAAGTGTCATATAAGATAGTAGAAAAGAAAGTTATTATATTTTTCTTCTAGACATATAAACAATTAAATTCTCAGGGTTTTTTTTTTTTCAATTAGTTTCTTAGGCACTCAAAGACTTTTATTGAATGGCAACCGTTTAGTATTCACAACTGACAAAACAAAGACTTCAAAATTCTTAGGATTTTATTTCTCTCATTAGCAAGATATAAGGTTTTGAGATGCTCCTTTTTATCTGATAGCATTTCTAAACTTGGTACCCAAATGTACAAAACGTTCTAAGAATGTCTGCTCTGAATACATAGGATTCCTTTGTCAGCAATGATAATAACTATTAATGGTACCAAGCAAAATGAAATTGGTTTCAAGGAGAGATAATTAAATTTGATTATGTTAGCAAATTATTCCTTCATCATTTTGTGTATACGAAATGCAGTTATTTTAAGTCAAATCTACAATGTCACTGAAAAGTGAAACATTTGGAAACCTGACATTTAGTGTCTACTAGAAATCAGACCTTGATACTACAGATTACCTGCAGAAGATGTGTGGAGTTTCTTACAAATGATTGCATGAAAAAGGTATCCATAAAAAGGTACCCTCAAATCTAGGGTGAGATATTTTCTTAACCTCTTTAATAATCTTGTGCTAATATTTAATTCTTCAAATGATTTTGTCCAAACAGAAAAAAATGTAAGTATATTTGTATGTATGCATTTATATTCCTACCAACTCTCTCTTCATACACATGTGCACAAATGCATACACATACATACACACACAAAAACTTACATATCGTGTCAAATGCATGACAGGTACTATATTAGCTGGAGGGAACATAAAAAAATACAAATATGAACCTGTATTGTTTTTACATACAACTTAAATTTAAGAAATATCAGATTTATTAAAATGCACGACAAAGGTCTTTGGATGCAACTGAGACAGAGTGGCTGGATCAGTTTTACCTCCCCAAAGTAAGGAGTTATTTAAGCTGAACAAGGTTTAAAAACAATGTTAGTAACGTTGGGACAGCAGCCAATATTGACCTGTAATACTTGAGAAAAGAACAGATAAAATGAGTCCTTTATTTACACAGACTTTATCACTGATGGCATTTTCCAAATCATGGCACAAGGAATGGGACTGAGAGTCTCACTGAGTGGAAGAAAGAGTGACCAGAGTGTGAGGACTCCAAGGCAGCTGGGATGTGGCGGCATGATGCCAGTGAGAAAGGACCCCTAAACAAGCCCTGAAATACTATGCAAAAATTCTCCTTGAGCCTTTGGACAACTTCTACACTGTACTGACAGACGGTGAGATTCTAAAAGATCTAGCTAAAAAACCCTAGAAGCAGAGATTTCAAGGAGATTTTAGGCACAGCCAGAAAGCACCTTTCTTCCAAATGAGACCTCTAAAAGACTACTCTCTGAGAATTACAGCTGTGCTCTAGTAGAAAAGATGATTCCATAAAGTACGGGGAAAACTAAAATAGACATTGTTTAATGAGGCCTAAAACCAAGATTCAATAGTTGTACACAATTTAACTGCTTGTCCCCTGTAGAAGAAGACATCTTATCCCAGGCCCTCTACAACCTTTCATCTGCAATGTTGGGCATAACAGAAAAATTTTATTAAACGACCTAAGAAGTAAGAAAAGGTGACTGATAATTAAGAGATAAATAAATCAAGAAGGACCCAAAGATGATCTAGCTGTCAGAGTAGCAATCAAATACACCAAAATAGCTAAAGAGATAGTTTAAAATGAGTTAAAACACAAAGTATTTCAAAAGAAAAATCATTTCAATAAAAATAACCCAATCAACATTCTAGGACTGATAATACAATGTCTGAAAATAAGAAGAGAACATGTTTCCTAGTTCAGTAGACACAGCAGAAAAAAAAAAAGTCAAGGACTCAAAGAGAGGTTAGTATAAAAATATCCAAGATGGGGCTTCCCTGGTGGTGCAGTGGTTGAGGGTCCGCCTGCCAATGCAGGGGACCCGGGTTCATGCCCCAGTCCGGGAGGATCCCACATGCTGCGGAGCAACTGGGCCCGTGAGCCATGGCCACTGAGCCTGCGCGTCCGGAGCCTGTGTTCTGCAATGGGAGAGGCCACAACAGTGAGAGGCCCTCACACCGCAAAAAAAAAAAAAAAATATATATATATATCCAAGATAAAACAGAGAAAGAAAAAAATATAGGTAGATATAAAAGAATTTAGATGTGACCCATGTGGACATGCTTAAAAACATAATGCATGTAAAGTTGCAACACAAGAAAGAGGAGAAAGATGAAAGTGAGAGGAAATATGAATCTAGGGATACAGTAGGCAAGACTATTCAAAATCTGATGAAAGACATCAAGCCACAGATTGAAGAATCTCAGTGAAACCCAAACTAGTCTACTAAGAACACGTTTTCTTTCCTTTTTTTTACTATAATTTTTTTAACATCTTTATTGGAGTATAATTGTTTTATAATGGTGTGTTAGTTTCTGCTGTATAACAAAGTGAATCAGCTATACGTATACCTACATCCCCATATCTCCTCCCTCTTGTGTCTCCCTCCCACCATCCTTGTCCCACCCCTCTAGGTGGTCACAAAGCACCTAGATGATCTCCTTGTGCTATGCAGCTGCTTCCCACTTGCTATCTATTTTACATTTTGTAGTGTGTATATGTCCATGCCACTCTCTCAATTCGTCCCAACTTACCCTTCCCACTCCCCATGTCCTCAAGTCCATTCTCTACATCTGCGTCTTTATTCCTGTCCTGCCCCTAGTTCTTCAGAACCAATTTTTTTTCTAGGTTCCATATATATGTGTTACCATACGGTATTTGTTTTCTCTTTCTGACTTACTTCAGTCTCTATGACAGATTCTAGGTCCATCCACCTCACTACAAATAACTCAATTTCATTTCCTTTTATGGCTGAGTAATATTTCATTGTATATATGTCCCACATCTTCTTTATCCATTCATCTGTCGATGGACACTTAGGTTGCTTCCATGTGCTGGCTATTGTTAATAGACGTGCAATGAACATTTTGATACATGTCTGTTTTTGAATTATGGTTTTCTCAGGGTATATGCCCAGTAGCAGGATTGCTGGGTCGTATGGTAGTTCTATTTTTAATTTTTTAAGGAACCTCCATACTGTTCTCCATAGTGGCTGTATCAATTTACATTCCCACCAACAGTGTAAGAGAGTTCATGTAAATTTTGGAGATTAATCCTTTGTCAGTTGCTTAATTTGTAAATATTTTCTCCCATTCTGAGGGTTGTCTTTTCATCTTGTTTATGGTTTCCTTTGCTGTGCAAGAGCTTTTAAGTTTCATTAGGTCCCATTCGTTTATTTTAGTTTTTATTTCCATCTCTCTAGGAGGTGGGTCAAAAAGGATCTTGCTGTGATTTATGTCATAGAGAGTTCTGCCTATGTCTTTCTCTAAGAGTTTTGTAGTGTCTGGTCTTACATTTAAGTCTTTAATCCATTTTGAGTTTATTTTTGTGTATGGTGTTAGGGAGTGTTCTAGTTTCATCCTTTTATGTGTAGCTGTCCAGTTTTCCCAGGACCACTTATTGAAGAGAGTGTCTTTTCTCCATTGTATATCCTTGCTTCCTTTGTCATAGATTAGTTGACCATAGGTGCGTGGGTTTAGTGTTTTTAGTGGTAAGTGGTTTTAGTGGTAAGGCCTAAATCAGTTGCAATTGACTATCATGCACAAGCTAAAATAACCAATGTTGGAATAGTGGAGTTTTTGTTTTGTGTTATTTTGTTTTGCATTTCTTTTTTGCACCATTTTGCTAAGCAATAAATGTTCTTCAGTAAACATAACATTAAGTTAGATGAAAGAGTAAATACCAACTCAATTATTAGTTCAGATAACTAGTCATGTTTTAAAGCCTTATATTAATTCATTGTCACATTAAAATAAAGAGTAGTCCTGAAGGGACAGAAAATCATCACGATTAAGGGAAATTTGGATAAAATGTTAACTGATTAGAAACAGATCCTCTTATACCCTGGTATTAGTCCCGGTACAGTTTTTCAGTCTGAGATGTTTTATTCTTTAGAACTGTTATCCACTGAATATTTTGATTCTCCTCTACATTCTGTATCACCAACATGATGAATATTCCAATTGTGTCTATGCAGATTGCCTCTTCAATACCTGTAGTGAGGAAATCAACATTCTTTGTTAGCAGAGCTCTGAGTATCCACTTCTATTTTACAGTTAAATGAACTAACATGAATGTTTATGTCACCTGTATGATAATCAGGAAAAATTTATTCATGTATTCTTTTGAACTTTACATTTATTAAGGTTCCTGAAACTGTTCTGGATTTTTAAGCAGTTAACTTGTGAGATGTAGGACACTCAAGGTCCTCTGCAATGCAGTCCCTCCCTATCTTGGAAACTGAGTGCATACATTCCACCTCCAAGGAACCTGCATCCCTAGCAAATAAGATCTCACCTTTTTTTTATCACACGAGCAGGAACATAACAATGGGGAGGTGATAGAAGCTCGTCCACCCAGAAGGTAGGCAATAAGGAGGGAAACTGTCTAAAAAGAATTAAAAAACAAAATAATGTCAACCAAAATCAGCCTAATTTTTATCATCAGTATGCACTGGCAATTCTAAATAGTGTCAATAATAGTATTCTCCAGCCCAAAACGTTTTTGTTATGATAAGCTCTAAACAATTGCAGTTATTGCTGTACGGTCCCATATCTCCTGATAGCTTTCTTTGCATGTTGTTTAGAACTAACCATGTTAATTAGAGACATACAAGTTCAAGTGAATGAAATATTTTCTCCACATCTCCCATGTACTCTTTTTTATTTAATTTTTAATGGAGTATAGTAGATTTACAATGTTGTGTTAGTTTCAGGTGTACAGCAAAGTGAATCAGGTATACATATACATGTATTCTTTATACTAGAAAACATGCAAAATAACAGGAATTCTATTGAAAGGAGAAACAGACTCTAGAGGCAGGAAATCCTGCTCAGTTAATCAAAGTATTATTTTTTAAATCTCACTGTGACAAGAAATATTCTTTGGTACCTCTTATCTATACTTTTCTGGAAATACACAAACATTTTAAAACCTCTATTCCATAAAATATAACTTAGGTTGATAACAAGTAATTACGTAAAGTTCTTTGGGAATCTTTATAAATGCTTCTTACTGTTCCATCTTCCAGCTTAAATTTTCATAAATAAATATGTTTTGAATGCATTTTGTTAACTAATTCTCCAGAACCATTTCTTAACTGGATATTCTAAAGAAGTTTGCTTTATTGAAAGAACAGAGAATAGTGGCAGCTAACATAACCATCACTAGCTCTGCATGCATCTACATTTTAAATCAATGCTACTCATCACCCCCCACACAAATAGTAGTGAGTTTTAAGTTTAGAAGCCTTAAGTTAATGAAAAATTATAAGTTATTTAACAACACTGGCTAATCAGAGTAATTAAAGGAGTAAAATTAGGTTCTGAGACTATAAGGAATAAAATCATATTAAGTACCAGTATTTTTAAATGGTAAATAACTGGCATCTTAAGTGAGAAAAATTATATTGATGTAGAAATGAAGACATATTTTCCAATGTGCTTCCAATATCAGTAAGAAGGGTTAACTTTTGTGAACAATGATTTTATGTCAGAGATGGTTTTAATTGATTTCTTTGCATTATCTTCTTTATGTCATGTTAACAACCCTGTGAAGTTGGGAACATTACTCTTCTCATTTTATTGAGCAAATGAAAATGATAAAATGTGAAGAACTACCCTAAGGCAAACAGTGCTAAGTAGTTGATATGAAATCAGTCAGCTGACTCCAGAGGTAAATATGTTCTGAAATCATTCTGTACCAAATATTACCTCCAAGTTTAACTGCTGAGATTTCTCAGGGTTAATAGAAATTTAGTTTGTTAGTATTTGTATTATAGTTATTTATCATGGGAAAAACAGCCATTCCAAACATTGAATGGAAATCATTAATTATATATATTTCAATACTTCTAACTGTGACACACTGAAATTAGAAATCAAGTTATGTTGGGCTTCCAAGTAGCTGAAGACAAGGGCAGTTGCTTAGGTCCACATCTCCCAATATTTTCTACAAAAACAAAACAAAACAACAACAACAAAAAAGCAACAAGTAAAACACACACACACTCTCTCTCTCACACATACACACATGCAAGCCTTCCGCAAACAAAGAATGCACAAACTTCAAAAAACTGTGATTTAAAAACAAGAAATCACAACAAATATCAAGCAAACTCTCACATACCTATCTTGCCCCATGCCTTTGCATAAAACTAGGATAGGATAAGAAAAACGGCAGAAAGGAAGAGGGAGCTAACAACAGGCCAAGGGTTGATATACCACCACAGATAGAAAGAAAAAGTCTACCTTAAGTGTGAAAACACAAAAGTAAGTCCCAGCAGAGCACAGAGGACCAAAAAGAAACTAAAAGGTACCTGTGATTTGAAACACTGGTCTTTGAACTGCATAGTTTCTCATAGGGAAGAAAGAAAGAAGTGAGAACTCATTGGCAACTTGGTAGTAAAGGGGTGATGAAGCAAAAAATGAAATTTAAGGTTCATCAAGAAAAAAAGAGAATAAAAAATCAGATAACACAAGTTTCATCATCACCAACAAATGTATCAAACTAAAGAAGCTGACTTTACCACACTGGTGGAAGAGGGCTTCATTGGACAGAGTCTTGGAAATCATATCAAATTTTAAAAATAAACAGAAAAGAAATTAAATCTCTGCAAAGGTGTAACACATTTTTGAAAAATGAGATACAACACTCTTCAGTTAATGAATACTCCCTTCCTTGCCCCCAAGAAAATAAACATGAAGCAGAATTTTTAAAAGGATAATAAAATAGAATAATTTAAAAAGTAAAAAAAAAAAAAAAAACAAAAAATTACAGGAAACTGAATTAAATACAATCAAGCAAACATTTGAAGATTAAAAAAGAAAACAAACAAAAAAACTTGAGCTAGAAATTCAAAAAATAAAAAGAGAAATGAGTAAGAATTAAGATGTGAAAAAGAACAAAGTGGAATAAAATACAAAATTATCTCAGGAATAATTACTAAAGTACATAGTGACCAAGGGATGTTTAACTCAAATGGAAGCATAATAAGATTGTTAAAAAAAGTCAAGAAAATGACCAAGAGAATGAAATTGAGATAAGGGAAGGGCTAAAATAGGTCAGAGAAAAAGTGGTGGAAATGTTAAGACAAACAAAGAAGGAATAATGTTTGTATAACACCAGTCCATGAAGAAAAGTAAAACAACTTAGCATTTTAAAACTGTAATCCAAGAAAACTCTGCAATAATAAAAGAAGACCTGAATATATCTATTGAAGGGCTGCATTGAGCAAATAAGTAAATTAACCCAAAACTTCAATTTTGACACTTATTCTAGAAAAACGACTTGACTCCAACAGTGAAGAATAAACCTTCAGTGCCTCTGGGCATATGTGTGTGTACGTGTGTGTAATTATAAAACTAGAAAAAGATGAGAGAAGTGTAGAATACTATTATGTGAGTATTATATGTGGCCACATTATAGAAACATTGCAATTCAAAATGGAAAAGGGGAGAAGAAAACAACAGAGTAGAAGAATCTCATTGATTGTTGTTATACAGGCAATTGGTGTGAATAAAGGATAAAAAAAACTGACAAACTAAATTGTAAAACATTGAATAATAAGACAGGGGTCTAAAAGCATTAAAATTATGTACATACTACAGTAAAAATACTAGAGTAAAAAACTACTAGTAAAAACCATGTAAATACAGCACAATAGGAACCTTCTTAATTATCAAAAATTAGGTAAGTTAAAAAAATACATGTAGAAAAAGAAACATAGCAAATATAACACAGATAATTATAAAATATCTTGACAGAGTTGAGAACATAGTAACTCACCTACTAAACAAAAAATGTTTTCAATTTAGTTCACAATGTAATACTCAGTATTACTCTGTGCACTAAAAATGTACTTAAAACAAATGGATTCTGAAAGGCTAAAATTAGAAAAGGACAAAGGTAAATGGAGACATAAGAAAGGAGGTATAGTGATCCTGACTAGAAATCAAGCCAAAAAGTACATTAAACCTGACAAAGAAAGGCATATTTTAATGTTAAAAGTCACCATTCAGAAGGAAGATATAACAAAGAAATTACAGGAGAAGTAAAGAGGAAGCTAAAAACACATTAATAATAGGTGATCTTCACATGTCTTTCTCAAAATAAGACAAGTTGGGTGAACAAAAACAAATAAGTATATAGAAGACCAAAGCAACATACTCACATGAGACATTTACAAAATTCATCATATATTGTCATGCCCAGAAAATAACTGGATTCCATAAAGTAGTCTTATTAAATAGCAATAACTCATCAAAATAGGATAAAGCTAGAAAGTATTAACAAATCTGGAAACCATCAACTGAATCAAAAGCAAAAAGGAAATTAAATTGCCTAATACTAAATGACTAAGGTAAAAAGGAAAGTAAAATAAATTACCTGTATTTATGATATATGTCAAGACAATGATCAGAAGAAAATTCATAGTACTAAAAACGTTTTTAGTAAAAATTAAGGCATTAAATTAACAATAAAATGTTAGTATTTTATAAAATTTTTAATTAAAATTTTAATTTGTAATAGATTGAATATAATTGTGAGCTTAAAAATAAGAAAGGAATAAGTAAATCAAACAAAAGCAAAATGGAAGAAGTAATTTAAAAAAGAATTTTAAAAACTAATGAAATACAGAAAGAAATATAATAGACCTATTTAATACATTAAAATTCTGTTTTGGGTTTAGTGTTTTTTGTTTTTTAAGTAACCAATGAAACATTACCGTATAATTTCCTCAGGAAAGAAAATGAGAAAGTACAAACACGAAAATGAGTAATGTCAAAAGGGAAATAGTCATTTAAAGAGAAAATATTTTTAAAAATCATAAGAGACTAGTTTGCAATACACTGTGCAAATAACTTTGAATGAATGATTAAATAAGCATCACCATTTGGCAAACACAATAATAGTTGTTTTAGGCAAGAACCATGGATGCACACTGAACTTTGTGGGTTAAGTAGAATGAAAAAAGGATATTTACATTGTTTCAAATATTTCCCCAATACATCCTTTCTAATTACAAGGGGGATAGTGTAACTTCATAGTGGAGAAACTTGGACCACACTCCTTATACAAAGTGATAAAAATTAAATTAACACCCAAAATAAAACAAATCAACATCATGTTGATATGATACACTGAGAAATGTGGGTCATCACTTTTGTTGTAATCTTGTCAAAAGTACATAACTTGAATTTAGTAATGAGGAAACATCAAACAGGACAGATTGATGGACATTCTCCAAAATGACTGTTCAGAACTTATAAAACTAATATGATCCTGAAAGACAAAGATAAGAAACTATCCTAGATTGGAAGGAGACAAATACAATATTATCCTAGAGTATATTCTGATCCAGAAAAAGAACAATTGGAAGGACAGTTGGTGAATTTTTAATAAATTCTGTAAAAGTAGTTTATAGAGTTGTGTCATTGTTAACTTTTTGGTTTTGACAACTGAATTATGATTATGGAAGACATTAGTATTTGAGGACTGGTGGCGGGTATATGGAGATCCCTTGTAGTAGCTTTTGCAAATTAACTGTGTCTGATTTTATTTCAAAACAAAAAGCTAAAAACTAAAAACATAATGAAAAATGAACTTAAGCAAAGAAAATCTTTGTTAAGCTTTAAAAATCTAGAATCTCATAAAAACAGTAAATTAATTTTGGATTTGGGCAAGCTGTTTTTTTCTAGATAAACTAAAGAACTGAACAACTTCACTACCAGGTAAACATAAACATTGATAGGGCAAAGAGCCTACTTTTATTTCTGGAATATAAGTTAAGGGGAAAAATAATTTAAGAATGAGAATTTGTTAATATAGAGATAAATAGAGTATAATAGCTTGACATAAGCATAGCATTCTGTCAGGAGATATAAAAGTAATTCACTTGAGAAAAAAATGAAGAAACTTGATAAGTATATTTTAAGTAGCTTTAAATAAAGATTGGTGTTTTGGTTGGTTAACCAGTGGGAATTTAGATCATCCATTTTCATCTACTTATTTTACATTATTATTTAAAAACACATATGTATATGATTTAAATATATCTACATATATAATAGTTTTGCATTATAAAGTACAAAAGTCTTCAGTTCTTACCAAAATATCACTTCAGGGTTGTTTTTTTGTTTTGTTTTTGTTTTTTGGTAATTTATGGGAAAAGAATAGATAAATTGAGGGCCTGATAAAAAGTTGTAATTACTCAGTTGCCTGTACAAGAAACAGTATAAAGATGAGAAGAAATATTTTCTTGGGGGCAGCTTTATTTAAACTAGTCATTGCGGATTTAAGAAAACTATATAGTTCTAAAACAACAAACAAATTGAACTAACAAGTTAAGTAGCCAACATCTAAAATTTACATATGAAATCTATATTTTAAAAAGGGTTAAGAAAGGGTTATCTCTAGCTGACCAACTACTGTATGCCAGCTTCAAGCTAGTTAATTATACCAGGAAAAAAAAACAGGCTTTCTCTTATTTTAGTGACAGCCCACCTGCAGGTAATTGAGTTCGGTTTCTCTTAAGAGTCAAAGAATTTTAAAACCATGCATTATAGTGTGATATTAAAGTTGAGGTACAGCTATTCCACACACATAAAATTCAGTCAGGGGATTTAAAAGAAAATCACTTGAGATAAAATGAAGATGATTTTTAAACAAATCTTGTTTAAGAACCGTGAACTTACAGTAAAATCCTCCGTGCCCAACACAAAGTATGAGCACTCAAGTTTGTCTGTAAGGCCAAGCTCTTAAAATTGGCAGAATGTAGATCAAGATTTACTGTGAAATTAAGAGATATCCCCTACATGCGGCAAATTTCCTGTGCAGAACCAATGATGACCAGCCATAAAATACATTAAATACATTAGTGATGCTAGTCACATAACCAGGACACCATCTACCTGCCTGTGTAAAAAGACAACAGTAGGTCATCATCATCAGAGGCAATTATCATCGGGATTAAGGCTGAACAACACTTGCCAATGGTGCATCAGAACACATCATATTTTAGCTTGAACATGGAGAACAATATTCATATTTGTCTTAGTGAATGTAGGGCAATGTCAACCCAAATCTTCCGGAAAATTTCCATTTCAATCGACTATTATACAAGCTGAAATAATCTCATGCTAATAAGCCCAATAAAGCCTTGGTCAAATCATATTTTTTACGTCTTTTCAGAAAGACGGGTTTATAAAGGGATGTATTTTTTAAAATTCCTTTCTATCTGAGGATACATTTATAAAAATATATGAGGAAAGAAAGCAGCAATGTTCATAAGCTGTTCTGGGAAAGAACAGTAGTTACCATGGTCATTTTTAAACTTGATTCTCTGTATGGTAAAGCCGAAATAAATTACCCAGAGTTCTTTAGCATTTGTCACTCTTAGTAGGGTGAGCTATCTGTATTTTTCAGTTTGCTTATAGTCTCAGCATCGTTATTAAAAGTGCTTCCTTTTGTTCTCAAAATGTCCCAGTTCAGTTATATGATGTCTGTACTATAACCCACACAACGTGGCATACAGTGACTCATCAGTGTTGGAAAATTACCAACTAATTGACAGAGATCCTGAGACTGTTCTCCTTAGCCCACCTGTATGTTTAAGGCAAATGCATGACTTTTCACTTCACATCACGTAAGGAAAAGAAGCCCATTTACTGGAGAAACACAAAGAAGTTGTCTCGAGTCCATTGAGAACCTTGTTACTTACATTATGTCAACAAACCAGCAGCCCTGGCATCGCCTGGAAGCTTGCTGGAAATGCAGGTGAGGCCCCATCTTAGACTTGCTGGTCCCGCATCCTTAACAATATTCAAAGCGATTCCTGCGCACAGGTTAATTTAAGAAGCACTGGTTTACGGGGTTCCTGGACAGAAAGCTGCTTGGACCCAAGCTTTCTTCCCCTCTGGATGCGTACGGGCTGCTGACAATGCCAGGTTAACGGCTCCTTCTGGAGCATGTCTGGGCAGTGTTGGTACACCTGTCTCCAAGGCAAAGATGACTGATGGAGGAGGACTTATTTTCCAGGTGAATTCCTAATGAGGACAACATAAAACACCCAACTGCTCGCAATAGCCAGTGAGTCTCCCAGCTTCTGTGATCACGCCAGCCATCACCCGCGAAGCAAGTAGATAAGAAACCAGCATGAGGAGGTGTATTAGGGTGTATCCCATTGACTTCTTTCCTGGGAAGACCCACCCACTAGTGGGAGTGCTCTAACTTATACTGGATCAAAGCCTTTCTTATTTAGGAAAACATATTTTATGAACCAGATTATACTTTTGGAGGGGTAGATTAACTTCAAAGCCTGTTTTGTTATCGTTCACGATACAATTTGAGCTAGAACCATTATTTAAGTGTGCCATTGGAGTCTATTTCCATCTTCCTCCCCCCGGATGGGTCAGGGAAGGGGTTCTAGGTGTCAAATTCAGTAGATGAGGCATGAAAATTGTTATTGGCAAAGGAAGATTTGCATAAAAAGCCTTAAGCTGGATTCAGACCTTTCTTTCCAATACTCTGAAATAGGTAATCATAGTAAGAGATTTAAGAAAGCCTCTTAATAACAGTAAATCTGCAAGTTGCTGCTGTTGCCAACTTACTTTTTGAATCTTTCCTGTTTTTCAAGCTTCCAATATAGAGAAGCTATCCACCAAAGAGTCTTTAAAATGCCTCTTATGGTCACCACATGGTGAGAAATCATTCAAAAGAGTGGCAGGTCAAAATAAAGGAATTCATGGTCAGAGAGGACAAAACAAGTCTAATCCGATGAGCATGGAAAAGCAGATAATAGAGGATGTCAACCTAGCATTTAAAGAAACACTACAAAGAAGCAATGCTTTTCTTTGTTTGCTACAAACTCAAAACACGTTAGCAAAAAGTTTAAGCAAAGAGCTTAAGGTAAAACGTAGAAGTTCTACAAAGATGATTCATTTTTTTCCAGTGGTAAGAATCATTCCGGTTCCTTAATAAGGAGGACTGGCCACTATTATATAAGTTGTACACGTGTGTAAAATTGTATGGCTCCAGTAATCTTTTTCAATCTTGTTATTATAGTCATCAAGTCCTGAGTTAGTTATTAATCATTCCTGTATTTAAATATTTGTTTATCATCAAAAGGAAAAAAAGAACTCTAAGTAACTTGCCTTTGTGAATCCAGATAAATAAAGCTTACTTCCTTCTGAGGGCTCCATATATTACATTAAATTATTGGAAGCGTTTTATTGTGCAAATGAGAACATTCTACCAATATCAGAGTCCATATTATAGTGCATTATTTCCCAATTAAGACATTATTATTCAGGCTCTTCTGTCAGTTTTTCAAAAGGAAGGTAAAAAAGTACAATCCATGTAAGAAAAAGAAGAGGAAGACATAAATGATGTGAGGATATTGGGAATGAGAAAAGAGACATGTAATGTTTAAAATAATGTAAATATCAAATATCATAACTGTAATATATCTAAATATGGGCTAAGAGGCTGATTTGTTTTCAAGCCAAAACATTGTCCTAAACTTCAGGTCTCTCATCCTGTCTACTTTGATTCTTTGAAAGGAAGGGTTGATTTCTCTAGAAACGATTCTGTGCTTTCAGGACCAGCCATGCGTTGAAGCAGTGTAGGGTCCCTCTGGTAGAATAGGAGGGGGTATGTTTTTATTAAAGAAAAAAAAAAAGCAGAAGAACTTAAATTCTAGGTCAACTTGTACTCTGATGTAGGTTAGTAACATTTTTGCCGGCAGCATGAGACATAAATAGCAAGCTTGGATGTGAGGGTCAGAGCCTCAGTTAAGAAAACCCTCTTTTGCTGTACTCCTTTTGTCTTTCTCCATTCTTTTATAGTGTCAGACGTCCTGCCCCACTTCCATTCCCTTTCCCGTGTCTTTACTCACAACCATTGATCCCCTGTACATCTCTTTCTTCTCACAGTCATTACCTCTGTCTCCTCTTACGCTTTGTGTTTGAGGCCAGTCCCACATTGGCATCTGTCCTCCAGTCCCAGCTTGTACAACACTCTTAGTCAAAAGTCCATCTTTACAGCCCCCGTAGGGAACTGTATACAGAGATGCAAAGAATCAATAGGTCCTACACTCCTCAAAGTTTAACCCACTCTTTCGTTTCTACAACATGGACTGAATTCTATGGAGGGCTAACTAGAAATACGATATAATAAGAAAAGGTCACAGGCAACAGAGATAATGATTTCAGTATCGATTGATGAAACTGCATTCAAACTCTCATTTTAGGGAGATGTAATGATTCAATGAAGTTATCAAACAGCATTTAATAAGATAGCTTTTTCTAAACACTGCAATATATCCCTGCATAGCTAAACTGTGAATAACCTTAAAAATGAAGTTAAACACTATTTATCTCCTTTTCTTCATAAAATATTTTTAAAAATCTTTTAAAATTTCTTTAAAGCCAGTTATTATACACTAAACTTTCTGTTTAGTGATTCAAAGGATGCCCCTACTTTTAAAATCCCTTCTTTCCAAACGTATAATCAGGTATATCAATACATTGATATATTTGTTTTAAAATTCAATATCTTTGGGATTTAATGTGATAAAATGAATGTCAATTTGCTATTTTACAAATATTAAAAGATACAGCTCTGGCTCACGGTCACTCCTCCAACATTTTTGAGATTTCATCACCCTTTAGATGATTTTTCTAATATCCTGGTTCTTAGCCCTGGGGACTGTTCTACTCCAAAGCTCATTTCCCTCATAACACCTCTACCACTTAGACCCATGTCAAGGTCATTACCAATAACTGCAATAATCTCAGTTTCACAAACCTGACTCCACACAGCTCACTCAATATAGTGCACAAATTCCAGTAATATCTGTCCCACCAGAACATCCAATCCACTTATCCTATTATCTTTTCACATTCACTCACCCAATTTTCATCCTTTCTCTTACTTTCTTAATTTAAATCCATGACCAATAATTCAAATCAATCTTCTGCATTCACCCTCAAATATCCTGGCATTCTCTCTATTCATTAACATTTTCTTGGCAAAACCTCAAATCTAAGTCCAAATTTCCACCTAGACTCTGCTGAATCTGAATATGTGTGTGTGTGTGTGTGTGTATACACATGAAAAAAAAAACAACCATGCCTGCTCTTCTCATTTTGATTTCATGATCATAATGTGGCAATTTTCTCCTAAAGGTGACTGACAATCATACAGTTCCCTAACCCATTTCCTTTCACATGCTCTTAAATATCTATTTCACATCTTTTCCTGTTCCCTAGATCCTCTAAAACCTCCTCTCCATTATCATTCTCAAAACATGATCTTGTTTTCCTATTTCACTGAGAAAATTGAAGTAGCCAGAAGAAACTACCAATGGTAGAAGGAACCACCAAATCGTATCTATTTGCATGTCTATATCCTGACTTCCCACCTTATTTCCCGCAACTAAGCATAAGTGTGATATTGTGATTTATAAGAAATATATATTTGGGCTTCCTCCTGGTTTATGACTCAGAGTGCCTAAAATCCTGGGAATTTCCTAAATTTATGAGCATAATAAAGCTGAATTTTATTTTTTGAATGTGGTGACTTGTGGAGGTACCCAAGGATGGGAGCCTGTTCCTCACGTGCTTCCTCTGCACTCACAGCCTTGGGACTGACAGGAAGAGAGGGAGTTTTGGTTCAGAAGGGCAGGAGCGAATCTGAAGTCAAGAAATTTAGGGATGATGTGGGTAATAATGGGTGTTTTTCTCTAGTTGGATATAGGATATATGCAGAGAAGAACAGTAATAGACATTTGAAAAATTATCTTGTGCCCAGATGGTAAATATCTTTAAATGCTGTGATGATGACTATGCTTTATTCCAGAGGTAACTGGAAGTTCTTGCAAGTTTATTATTAGATAAAAATAGAGTATGGGGAACTGTACTTAAGGAGTACAGGGAAAAGTGGAGGTAGGTAGATCAAAATAGTTACAAATCAGTAAAGTTACTATTCTTTTTTTTTTTTTCCTATCAAGTCTTTTATATCAGCATAATGTTGTAAACTGAATACTTAATTTGTGATCGGGAAGCCTCACTCTTATCTCAGCTCTGGCTTTAATCCTCTGGGGGTAATGATCATGCCAATTTCTCTTCAGTTTTCTTCCTGATTTCTAAAACTTGAAGGAGCTGAAGTAAGATGCTTAAATATCAATATAATACTTTCGGTAAAAGAGGTTAAAACAATCTTAAAAACCTTCCAAGTAATTATTAAGGTTAAAGAGGTTACTTACAGATGTGAAATTCAGAAAGCCTGTGTTTTCTTTCTTGAATAAAAATGCATATCCCAGTTTGATGGCCAAAGGAAAATTCTTCCATAATAGGTAGTTCATCCTTATGGATACATGTGAAGGGAAGCAAAATAGGCCACTTTGGCATATGGATTATTTTGGATTAATGTTATTTAGAAAACAGCAGGAGCGAGAAGGACCCTCTGATGCTCCTTTGTTCCCGATGAAAGCAGGACGTAAATGTTCCATGTGAAAGGTACCCTCTGTGCACCAGGAGTAAAGAGACGTACTTCTTACCAGAGAAGGGAATTCAGGGCAGAGAAAGCTGGATGAACAAACCCTGTTACTTTTTCACTAATTAGCCACTCCAAGCTCAAACCCCTTTATTTTTGTCAATTCTTCACAGAGTTATTGATTCTTTGTCTAAAAGATATAAAATCTGCCTCCTCTGGTCATTTATTTGAGTCTCATATTTTTATGAGCTCCCGTACATAAGAAATTAAATTTGGTTTTCTCCTGTTAATCTGTCTTAGGTTAATTTAATTATGAGACCAGCCAAAGAGCCTAGGAAGGACATTTGACATTATGTATGTGGCTGCATTAACCATGAACGCCTGTGTCCTCTGGACATCTGTAAGAATCTCTTTGGGTGTCCACCTAGATCCTGAACCATAAGTTATGGGCCCACTTCAACACTTTTGCATAACGTCAACCATTTTGTCACAGCATTTCTACAAATTTACAAACCAATAAGAAAAGAGTAAGCACGTCTTTGCTCCACACCCTTATATTTGTCAGACTTTTGAATTTCTGTCAGTATAGTGGTTAAATGATATTTCATTGTGGTTTTAATTTCTAATCCCCTAATTTCTACTGAGGTTAAGGAATTCTTTTTCTACTTTTCCTTTGAATTTGCCAGGTACACATAGCAATATCTATTTTGGGCTTTTCAGTGTTTTCCTATAATATTTTGGAATTTTATACATCAAAGTATTATATAGGTTTTGTTAGATTAAATCCTCAGATTTTAAAAAATTTGGGGTGCTGGTATAAATATTGTCTTTAAAAAATTATGTTCTCTATATTCCCCTGGTAGGTGGAAAGTAACTGAACTGATCTTGTACATTGAATGTCTAAAATCTTTGCTAAACTCTCCAATCTTAATTTTTTATCTATACTTTCATCTAGATTTCTACCAAAATCATTATACCTGTGAAAATAATGACAACTTGATTTATTTTCTAATATTTTAATATTTAATAAGTTCATTCCTTCAATTAAACGTCATTTGGCCATGAAGTATATTTATTTCTCAATAAATTGCTACATTTAGTAGCTAATGTTCTGCTTAGAATTTTTGATCTGTGTTTATCATTGAGTTTTATTTATAAGGCCTTCATCTCAATATTTTTTACTGATTTTGACATCAATGCTACATGAGTCTCATGAAATAAACTGTAGATTCTTCACTTTTCCTTTTCTTTGGACAATGGATTTAATATCACAATTTATTCTCTAAATGTTTTTAGAACCCACTGGTAATGCCTTTTGTGAGTTGGTTTGCACTTGTTGGAAGATTTTTAAACTACTGATTCAATTACTACAATGGTTATCTACTTCAGGTTTCATATTTCTTCTTCAGTTAATTTTGGTAATGGAATTGTCCATTTCATGTAAGCTTCAAAATGCATTGACATCAAGTTAATAATATCTTTTTATCACATTTATTTCTCCAGCATCTGGCATTATGTCCTCTTTTCACTCCTAATGGAGTTTGTTTATATTATCACTTATGTTCCCTTGATGAACCCTGCTAGAAGTTGATCCTGTGTATTTTATGCTTAAGGATGAACTTTGGCTAATATGATTCTAAATATTATATGTTTGTTTCATTATTTTTTTCCTGAACTTTTGTTTTTCCTTCCTTTTACTTTCCTATTTTTATTCATTAACTTTCAGCTTTTTTCATATTAAACCTATCCATTTCCTTTCAGCATTACTTTAACTGCATCCCACAAATATTGGAGTGCTTTTGTTATATGTCAGCTCCAAATAAGTCCTAATTTCCATTATGATTTTAAATGCAATAAGAAATTATTTCCTAGTATATTTTATTTTTTAAATTAGGTGGGATTCATTTTACTTTTATCATTTAATCTGCCTAATTATATTACTGTCAGTAACATCATCTGAAGGAAAGCAGTCCTGAAATTTGTTCAGGTTTACTCAATGTTACCAAATCTATGTCAAAGAAGCTATCAGATTGCTTGAACATAATAAACATTTTAAAGTTGTTGCAGGTAATGTTTTATATATGTTTTGGCAATGTTTTATATATTTCATGAATTCTATTCTTACATTGATTATGTACTTCCTTTCTTCTGCTTACTTAATGTATAATTTCTTCCTCATTTTCTATATCTTAAA
The DNA here is from genome assembly GCF_964270905.1 of Leucopleurus acutus. Classification (NCBI taxonomy): domain Eukaryota; kingdom Metazoa; phylum Chordata; class Mammalia; order Artiodactyla; family Delphinidae; genus Leucopleurus; species Leucopleurus acutus. The sequence continues at coordinate 155,412,577 of NC_139146.1, forward strand.
GAGAAAGTTCAGATCATTAACTCCATACCTTTTTCTTTTCTAATATAGGCATTTAGTGCTCTAAACATCCCTCTAGGAAGTATTTTAATTACATTGCACAAATTTTGATTTGTTGTGTTTTCATTTTTATTCTGTTAAAAATACTTCTAATTTTTCTTTCAAAGTTGTCTTTGACCTGTAGGTTATTTAGAAGTATACTTTCCAGTTTCTAAATATTTGGAGGGTTTTTTTTTTTTTTTTGGTACGCGGGCCTCTCACTGCTGTGGCCTCTCCCGTTGTGGAGCACAGGCTCTGGACGCGCAGGCCCAGCAACCATGGCTCACGGGCCCAGCCGCTCCGCGGCATGCGGGATCCTCCTGGACCAGGGCATGAACCCGCGTCCCCTGCATTGGCAGGCGGACTCCCAACCACTGCATCACCAGGGAAGCCCTGGAGGGTATTTTTTTAGTTACCTTTCTGTTATTGATTTTTATATCAATTCCTTTGGTGAGAAAAGATACCTTGTATAATTTGAATCCTTTCAACTTGTTTTATGGCAAAAAAATATGCTCTATCTTGTTAAATATCCCATGTTCACTTTAAAAAGATGTGTATTCTGATGTTTTGGAGTGGATTGTTCCATAAATGTCAATTAGGTCAAGTCTGTTTGATAGGGTTGTTCAAGTCTTATAAATCATTCCTGGTTTTCTACATAGATGTTCTTTAAACTATTAAGAGCAGGGTGCTGAAACCTCAGATTATAATTGTGTCCTCAACTGTTTTTCCCTACAGTTGTATAACATTTGCTTCATTTATTTTGAAACTTTATTTTGCAATTTATAAATTGCGTACACCTTTAGGATTGTCATATCTTTTTGATGAATTAATCACTGTTTTTACTAGTTGTCTATTGCTGCATAACAAATAACTCCAGAATTTAGCAGCTTAAAAAACAAAACTATTTTATCTCATAAGAATGGGAGTCATAAACCTGGGCATCTCTTAGTTGGCGCCTCCTTCTTAAGATCTCACATGAATTTTCAGTCATATGTTAATATACCTATAGCAGTGGTCTCCTGTGACAACCTGGCTGTGGGTGACGATCCACTTCCAAGCCTTCTTGCTTGGTTACTGGCAGGCCAAGGCCCCTTACTAGATGAGTCTTTGCACAGGAATGACTTATGAAGAGCTTCTGGTTTCCCCATGGATGATCGAGGAAGAATCTGAAACATAAGCAACCCTCTTTTCAAACCCTGATCACAGAAGCCACGTCACATCACTCTGCCATGTTCTATTTTATGTCAGTAGATACATCCCACACTCCAGGGGAGGTAATTACACAAAGGCCTGAGGATCAGGTGGTGGACATGCTTGGAGACCATCTAAAGGCTACCAAGCTTGGTCTTTTTCTTGAGCACAGCCTAAGTAAACACCCTTAGGGAAGGAAATAGCCAGCCGTCATCAGCTTATCTCAGAAGGTCTCTTACGCTCTAGAATTTTAATTCATCCAGGCTTTGTGGTTTCTCCAGACTTCTGATGTCTTCAAAATATTAGCTTTGTAAGAAAAAAATATTATTTTTGTAATGCATCTATGTTTTCTAGTTGTTGCACTGAGATCTGCCCTTACCTCCTAGCTGGAAGTGAGATATTTTATCTTAATATATTCTTCATTCTTAAGGTTCAATTTGGTTCCTTTTCAGAACTCTTTGTTCATTTTTATGGGATATTTTTTCCTTAATTATATTTTCAATTTTCTCATCTTTCAGAAAATATGTTCTGAAAACTCTATTGATAACATCTGCTTTAAAGTGTTGAGGGAAATATATATCTCATGCTTTAATATACCCGCAAAGAAATTCATAATCCTCAGAGGTTAAATATTAAATGAAAGCAGGAATCCATACAGGTTTATATAACCCTAAAGCTGGCTTTTTCTTAAAAGTAGAATCATAATTTATGTTTTAATAATTTACACTGCATTGTATCAATTATAGGCAGAAAATACCTCCAAGAAAAGAGTGTGTAAAAAGTGGATTGAATGAGGGGAAAATGTTTTTCCACTCCTAAGACAATATATTCAGAGGCACAGTGTTTGTCATATGCCATCTATTCTGAGAGGGAACATTCTCATCACCCATGGAACAAGATATTTTGGTTTTGTAATAAAAACCCTCTACACTGTAGCCTCTGTCTACCTATTCCAGTTTTCTAGTCACTTTCTCTGTTGTACTTCATGCTGTAATATCATTGTTTATATTTTTACATACTTCATGTTATTCCATATCCCGATACATTTGCGTGCTGTTTCTTCAGTCTACTATTTCTCTTTCCCTATTTCTCATGGATAATTCATACTGTGTATGTGATTTCTTAACATTTGTTCCAACCTCTCTCTCTAGTATGCCTTCTTGAATTGTGGAAGCCGGAAAATTAAAGTGATATTTCCATAACACTGTCGCCTCTCATGTAAGTCTATTCATCTTATAAGTCTTGAGATCAGAACTTAATAACTAGGGAGAGAAAGAATGGCAGATTATAAGACATTGATTTTGTTACAATACAAAGACAGATGTAGCTTCTGTTTCAGGCAGCTTCCTGACGGTAGCAGAACAGTATGGTTCTAGAGTGAATACTTGTCTGATAATTTCTCAGATCAGCAGATGGCTTCCTGATTATAACAGGTGTAGCAACTCAATTAACAACCCAGTCCTGCAGTACAGTTTTGGGAAATTTTTCTGGAAGCTTAGACTACAGTCTACTTCATCAGTACTCCCAATGATTAAATACCATTTAATGGTCCATGACAAATCCCTTTCTCTTTGAACAATTTGGAGAGAATTACATTCTTTGAAATAATAACCCCAGTTGGCATACCCATGCTTTAAAAATTGGCTCAGGTAATATCTCACCTCATTCAATATTTCAACACATTATTTTAATACCTTTTTTGTAAGTCCTCCACAGAAAGCCATGCTGTGTTAACAGTGTGCATTACTTAAAACATTGTACTGACATTGTATCTTTTCAAGTCTGTTTTCTCCATTTGACTCTAAACTCCTTGAAAGTATACTCCATAATGATAGAGATAGAGTAGGATAATCAAATAATTAGCTCAGAAACCCCATTAGGAGATTGCAGATAGAAAGGGAACATTAGGGGGCTTTAGGAGATCACAGTAAGTTAATGATCACTCAAGAAAGCAGGTTTGTTTAACCACAGCACCAAGCCAGTCTGCGTAGCAACAAAACCATGCAACAGAAGCATGAGACATGCCTCAACGCAATAAAACAATGGTGGCATGAGACCCACATCCTGCCCAGTGAGCTCAGTAAGTTAATGACCCCTAGGACATGCTCTTTGCACACATAAAAAACAATAATTTATGGAAAGGTGACATTTCAAAGTGAAGGGCCCTCACTGTACTGAGACCTGAAATCATTTCTCCATAGGGCCGTGTCAGTCGTGGCTTGACCATGTAGGGACAAGAAAACTCCCCTGCCCAACCTGGAGGCGGAGCTGATGATGCAAGTGCAATGTCTACTCAAGAATGGGGAAGAAGGTGGTCTTTCCCTCTCCCCACTTTTCCTTTGATTATAAAAACGTAGCCCACTAAGTACTTGGGGCCAACACTCACCTGCCTGCTTGTAAGCCTCATTAGCGTCCAATTCTAATAAATCACTTCTTATCTATCACTTTGCCTCTCGCTGAACTTTCTGTGCTGAGACATGAAGAAACAGAGTTCCTTGGAGGCCCCCGAAACGCCACCTAGTGGTTTCAATTTCAGATCAATATCAAGGAAGTCGTTTAAAATAAACGTACAAGGAACCTCACTGCGGCACAAGGTCCTGATCCACTGACATCGCCTTCACTTCACCTCTGTTTTCATCCCTTATATTTTATTAACTATCAAACACGAACTCCATCCCTCATTTCACTTTATTCCTCAATTTTTTAAAAACTGTATATCTAAACTTACAGGGTAAAACCATTTGAAATAATCATTTCTTGCTGTAAGTTGCTTGCTTATACTTTTAGTAAAAATTCTTCCCTAATATTTAAAGTCATTGTGTTGATAGAAAACCCACTAACTGCAATTATCATCTTAAGTAATAGATTAGTTGATGAATTATTTGTTGTAATTATAAGTCCTAGGCCGTAAGTTGCATTATTCACATTTTAGATGAGGAAATTTTGAGGCTTCTGGTATCTCAGTAATTTCGTCAATACCCAGAAAGAGCTGAAGAGAGAAATCACAATTAAGTCTGATGAACTCCACGATCAGCATTATCAATATGTCAAAACTTCTCATACAGGTGGGCCTCTGGGGTTTCAACATGTGCATCTCAGTGACCACCACAGAGGAAGGGGTGCTCAAATGTGTGGTGAATTAAGCCTCCCTGTGTCCTAATTCATACAGCTATACTTTAAAGAATCTATTTTTTTTTTTTTTTTTTTTTTTTTGCGGTACGTGGGCCTCTCACTGTTGTGGCCTCTCCCGTTGTGGAGCACAGGCTCCAGACGCACAGGCTCAGCGGCCATGGCTCACGGGCCCAGCCGCTCTGCGGCACGTGGGATCCTCCTGGACCGGGGCACGAACCCGCGTCCCCTGCATCGGCAGGCGGACTCCCAACCACTGCGCCACCAGGGAAGCCCAAGAATCTATTTTATATATGGGGTTTTGACAAAGATTCTCTTCTTGATCAAACTTCAATCAGGTGCCTCTGAACCCTATTTTCAGTGAGGCCTTGACCTTTGGCCTTCTGTGTTTGTCCTTGCATCATCCAATTTTAGCAAATGCTAAGTGAGTTTAGTGAGAATCCCCACCCTTGATATCTCATCAGCCTGGTCACCGTCAAGCCTGTTAGGTCAGTCTAGCCAAGTGGCCCCTCACCCCGATGTTTCCTCTTAGTGACTTTCCATTCACTGACCGCCTGCCCCCAATTCCTTCACTATAAATTCCCACTGCCCAGACTGTATTCAGAATTGAGCCCATTTCTACACTTGAGGCAGGAGATAGATGGGCACCAGGCTGATTAGCAAGAGGGAGGAGAAGCTGAACGCTGCCCAGATAAAAGATAAGAGACCACATATTCCTCATTCTCAAAATCAAGGAGACCTTCCCAACTACACATGCACGGAAAGGCTCCTTGGAGGTCCAAAAAGGGAGGGAGCGTCACCCCAAAGTAGGTGACTAAGATGATATTTGTTGGGATTGTAGGTTGAAAAATACTAACTCGAGATTAATAAGGTAGATCTTTTGATTTAAAGTCCAATGTGAAGAATAAACCAAGGATTCAAAGTATCTTAATATGGTTAACAGTAATCCAATAGTGATTCCACAATTTTTGATCCCGACAACAATGAGAGTAGCAAAGATTTAATAGATTAAAAATAATCTGCTTGCAGGGCTTCTATAAGATTTTTTATTCTATTGAGAATCGGATGAAACTCCATTGGGACTACATTGCTTTTGGCATGTACTAGTTTAGTCACCATACATATGTTATCTCATTTACAACGCTGGTTGATATCTAGTCATAACTATAATTTGCAGATGAAGAAAATATATCTCATGAATTAAGATTGCTCTCATAGATTCCACACGCCAAAACCAAGCAAACTCCAATGGGCTTCGTGAAATGTGGAATTAAATTCACCCCATTTTGTCTCACAGAAGATCCGAGATATCTCTTTTTTTCTCCATTTCTCCTCAGTTTTCATGGTAAATGGAAGCATCGTGTAGTGATTAGACCAAAGGCTCTAGAATCAGACCATATGGGTTCCAATCCTTGGCCTTCTGCATACTAGAACTGTGACTTTAATGCAGTGATTTAACTACTTCATGCCTCATTTTCTTTACCTGTGAAATGGAGAAAATAACAATTCCCAACAAGTAATAGTAGCTGAGACGACTGAGTTCATAGAATTCGCAGAAGTACTGAGATCCATATAAATTAAAGCTGGAGGTAACAGAGAACCCGATTGATTTATTTTGCTCAGCAAGTGGTTAGAGGGGGATAATGATGCTATCAAAGAACCAGTCTGCCTCTACGCTTTTGCTGGACCATTCTTTGTACGTGACTTCTCTTATCCTTAGAGCAGGATAAACACCGCCCATGCATATGCATGCCTGCATATCTGACTTCATACGCAGGAAGAAGAGGATTAGCGCAGCAGCAAAAGGAGATCCTCTGGAGAAGAATAAAGTTTATATCTCATCAGCAAGAACAGATTTAAATGTGTAGCCTAGCTGCAGAGAGGCTGAGTAATAAATTCTTTAGTTTTATAGCTCCTATGGGAGAGAAAGAGAAATTAATTGGTTATATTCAGACTGAGTGTTGAATAAGTCAACAAAATACACTACGGGTACATGATAAGAATGCAATAAATGTTAGTAAATAGAGCCATGTCTTCTCCCTGAACATCTTGCATTAGATTACTAAGCTTACTCATCAGCACTTAGTCCAGAGTTTATTTGCAGTTTTGATTCAGTTGATTAGCTCAGTTTATTTCTGATCCCAATCTAAACTTCCAGGAGAGCAATGTTCAATTCCATGTTGGTCAAACTTCTATTCCTAAACTGGGTATCTTCAAATTAGTTTGTGGAATATGGTTCTAATGCTGTTTTTAAAGCAACCATATATGCTGGGATGGGTGTTGATTGGTGGTTGGGGAGAAATGGGTACCTATAATGAAGGATGTGTGTTATGTCTCCCAGAATACATATAAAATTGATGGTAATTTCTGTTGGTGATTTCTAAGATATCAGAGAACAAGTGAAATCTAGCTTACCATGCCTGGTATATCACAAAAGGGATTAGATAAATGGCCATTAGAGTGTTTGTTGATATTATTTCTGCATAACCATAAAACATTGTTCCAGACTCTAAGAGATAATATATTACTTATATGTGACAAAATATATTGCTACAAGTTTATTTTGCTTATGCCTAATATGTCAGATGCCCTTGTTCTTTGAAACATCATCTATAGATTTAACTTGTGCAAAATATAGCATGTTAATTGGATGTCTGCCTAAAAATCTATGCTCTCTCAACAGTAAATAATTCATTTACCTTAAAGCATATTATAATTAGTATTATTGGAGAAATCTGACCACACATTTTAAAAACTAATCTGATACGTAGAAGGAAATTTCCATTTTATTTTATTAGTTTATAATCATAAAAGAATCGATTCATTTTCATATCCTATATATGGCTTTCTTAAAGTTAATAAAGCGTAATAATTTTTCTAATATATATTGACTATTTCTAACATGTCAAATGCCCTTTCCAATGATATCACTAGAAAGGACATCTGATGTATTAGGAATAGTCAATGAATATTAGCAAAAATTATGATGATTTATTAACTATTTAAGACGATGTCACATGGAATATGAGAGTGAAATTGCATGTACTATACACACATATAAAGTACATATATATACTCACTAGTTGTTTTACCTATAGAGTTTCCCATAGTCTGGATGTTACTGATGAATCCACTTGACGTGGCTTCATATGTTTCTTTTCAAAGAGGTTTTGCTTGTAAATTCGTAGTTAGATTTAGAGTTTTGATCAGATTTGGGGTTGATTTCTTTGCAAGACTACATCACAGATGCTACTTTAAATTCCATCAGAAAGGCCATAATGAGTGGTTGCCTCTTTCTCTATGGTGTTAGCCCTGATGATCTTTATATCATTTGATCTATTATTTCATTAGAAGTGGAGAAATAGAGACATTCTAATTTTATCATTTCATTTTCATGTATAAGCTAGAATGCGTCTATAAAGAAAACGTCCCCTCATAAATATTTGGTAAATTTGAGGCAGTATTCATGAAGGAAAGACAGGATAAACGCTCACTTCTTCCCCTTATTTGTTAGTTTTCTTTTTTTGTGTGTGCGATAGCGCAGGCCCCGGATCTCTTTAGTCAGCTGAGGTCAGTACTGCCGGGGTCCCTGCAGTCCCATCCCCCAGCCCCTCCCTCTGGGACCGTATCTAATAGAAGAGAGAGCACAGAGGAACTGGCTGAATCAAGGGACCTGGGAGCCTGGGTATGAGTTTGAAGACCGAGAACCTAAGGGGCAATTACATATTATTGGAAACTCTTGTGGGGTGTGTGCGGAGAGGTTAGGAGGCTGAGAGGCTGAGTCGACCTGGTGAGTCCAACCCCAGGACACCGCACAGGCCCGCCCCCCTTTCCCTGCCGTCAGACAAGGGGTGCCGCAACTCCAGCCGGGACTCTGCACTTCCCCCTCCCTGATTCTCCTCCAGAAGAGCTGGTGGTCCCCCTCTGAGGGCAGCGGCAAGACAATACACCAAGTCTTCCTGCACTAAGGCGCTACTGGAAGCTCTTCCTGAACAGCAGTGCTGGCTTGGAGCGAACCCGTGCACCGCCAAAGTTGGTCTCGTCCTGCAGCTGAGGGACGCAGGGTTTAAGTCAGCTGCCCTGGCTTTCAATCAATCAGCCCCCCCTTTAAGTCAGGTGACCCGAGTTTAAATCACTGTCTGCCCCTCAAGCCTGCAACTTCAAAAGTTGGGAACTTCACTTTGATCCCAGCAGCTCACATAGCTGAACGCACACTGTAGTCACCCCCAAGCCTGGCTTAGAGGCAGGATATAAGGTAAGGGGATGGGCGTGCACTCATGGTGATGAGGGTGTACTTCATGTACCAGAAGGGTCTAGGCACTCTGGGGTACAGCGAGCAGTGCACGATACAGCAGCTCCCTGGCAAAGCTGCTGGTGAACAGGGAGAGCAGGCACACCCAGGTGTGCAGAGGGTCCAGGGCGGGAGCCGGGGCACAGCCAGCCGGGAGGGTCTGAAAGCGGAGGATCTGAGCCTTCTTGAGAAAGGCAGACACAGAGGATGGATGAGAAACAAAGACCAGATGAAGTATGGATTTGAAAAACACACGCTGCTCTTGAAATTGGGGTGGTGGCACCCCAGATTTGAGTCTTCTTACTCCCCAGTACCTAGTGCTTTGGCATTTGCCCAATTACTTATAAAATTTACTGATAAGATATAGCCCATAGAATACTGCATTTGTAGTGGTTTTGCGTGTTAATGTTTCTATAGTGGAATAACCTTTTCTACAAGAAAAATGTATATTTTCTGAAATAAATTAAAACCCCTTTTAAAAAGTACTATATCGGACTTCCCTGGTGGCTCATTTGTTAAGAATCCACCTGCCAATGCAGGGGACATGGGCTCGAGCCCTGATTCGGGAAGATCCCACGTGCCGTGGAGCAACTAAGCCCGTGCGCCACAACTCTGTTAGTTTTCAAAGGAATGACTTGACTGCTTAGAAAAATGATCAGAAAACTTTTCTTACGAAAGGCCAGAGAATAAATAGTTTAGGCTTTGCAATCCATACATTCTCAGTTACAACTATTCAACTCTGCTCTTGTAAAGGGAGTGCAGTCACAGACAACATGTCAGCAAATGGGCTGCTATGTTCCAGTAGAACCTTATTTACAGATTCAAGTATTGGGGCAGATTAGACCCATGGCCTGTAGTTTAGAACATTTGATTTCAGACCCCTGGAAATAACCAATGAGTTTTGATTTCTTTTGGCTTGTGTTACATACATTAGCAACTCATAGATTTAAACTGTTGCATTCCATTGCAGTTATTACTATTTTTTAACAGTCTTTTTTTCTTTTTAATGAGCAGTTTTAGATTCACCTCGAAAAGGAGAAGAAAGTACAGAAGTCATCCATTTACCCCACCACTATACATACATAGACACCCCCATTTGGTAGCCCAAATGTACCACCCTCACAATAGTGATACATTTGTTACAACTGATGAACCTATACTGACACATCTTTATCACCCAAAATCCGTTGTTTACATTAGAGTTCATTCTTGGTGTTGTACATTCTAGTGGTCTGAACAAATGTATAATGACACGTCTCCACCGATATAGCATTATACAGTAAATATTGTACAGTATTATACAGCATTTCCCCATCCTGAATATCCCGTGTGCTCTGCCTATTCAATTTTATAAATTTTTTAAGAAAAAATAGTGAAAGAATATTAAAGGATTATTGTTTAAAATGTTACGTGGAAACATGAAACTGGCTAAGTTAAAATAATAGAAGGAATTTTTGCATTTTAGAGACACATGCTAAAACAAATATGAATGAACAACAGTGTTAACTGGAGTTTGCTTCAGACTGACTCTGGGAAGGGATGAGGTGGAGAGGGGTATAGAAAATGCAATATTGATACTTATTGAGGTGGGATAACTACATGATGTTTCTTTATACTACTTCCTCTGTCTCAAATTTTCTATAATTAAAAGTTTAAAAAGGAGGAGAATGGGGAAAAAATAAGTTATGCTGGGGATCCTATAGAAAGGAGCTTATTGAAGCATTGTTGGTTCACATTTCACAGGATGTCTCCGTAGAGCCTGGAATTTCACTTTAGACCAAGGGTTGAATCAAAAAGAATAGGAGAACTGGCCAACATGCCTGTGAGAGTGAGAGAACTTATTTACAAATGTACCACAGCCAAGTTATATTCATGAAAAGTTCCAAATATCTGTCACCTACCCTAGCCATCTGTTTAGTTTCCTCATCCAATATTTTTCACATTAGAATATGGCAGAATTTCTGTTCTAAAAAGTGATGATATGTGATGATAAAATGACTCAGTGTGGATGACTTAGAGTACCTTAAAGAAATGTGGGCATAGATCAGTTGGTAATTACATTTAGTTGATGCTAACACAGGGTCAAAATAACATTGATTTATTCTTCTCTCATGAAATTCAGAGGTAGTCAGTCTAAAGATGTTATAGCTGCTACACCATTTTACTAAGGTCACAAACTCCATCATCTTTTCTGATCCAATCGTCAGGTGCACACACTGAACAGGAAGAAGGAACATTATGGGTAGAAATGTTTTCCAGTTCATCAGCCCCATGTTTATGAAATTTTCTGGAGGTCATAGGCAATTGTCTTTATTTTCCATTGTTTTGGCTTCCCTGATCTGCAAAGCAGCTGAATAGAAAAGGTAGTTTATTAACTCAGCAGATGCCCACTTGGAGTGATACAGAAGTTCACATATTGAAACAGAGGAGAATGGGCATTGATTAGGTAACTGGGCTCTGAGCCACAGAACCCCAGCTGCACTCTGATGTGGGACACCCCTTTTCTGCTGGCTGCTGCCAACAAACACCGTCAGATAAGTGCAGAGAACAGAGAACTTTCTACTCGTATATCTTTCAAAATCAATATTGATAGAATCTATGGGAGGCAGAGTCAATGTTTTTTTGAAAAGTAACGATAAAGAATTCTTTGAATATTTTAATAATACCAGAATACGGGGAAATATCTTTATTCAAAGGAATATAAGTTTGACTTTGCAAGTGAGTCTTCGTTAGGTGGATTTGACTCATCATAATGCCTTTTCAGGAAGAATTGTCCAAGACTTGAAAATGTAAAAAAAAAAAGAATTCTGTGTATCCTTTCAGGGGAATGTCATTTTCAGTGCCTAGTGGATCCACCAGAAATTGGCTGATTACTTACAGATCCACACTTTTGAATGTCTTTGTATGACCAGGCTACTTAATGATTTTGAAGAGATGGAATTCACGTTGTAGAAGACTGTTTACAATGCAAATGTTACCTGTCTGTAGCAAGGCAAATGATTCCTGTTCCTGGCAATGCAAATGAAACCTGTCTGGTAGAGAATATAATCTTTTATAGCTCAAATTCTCGTTTAAACTGGTTTTAACATCTGACTGAATTGCTCATAAATCAATGAGTTAAATAAAAACTTTGACAGGTTGTCATTTTATATTTGAATGACGGTTATCATTTTACCTCTTTGAAAATTTTTTGCATAGTTTCAGAGATCCAATGAGATGTCGAACAGACTCACTTGAGAGAACCAAGTTCAGTGTGTTGGAGAAGGGCAGCCAATGGACCCTTTACACACAGTTCTCTTAGTTCCCAAGTGACAATGGACTTTCTTTCATGATGCTCTGTAGTATTTCTCACCTGTCTACTAATTTTGCAAAATTTTCACAAAATATGTTTAAGTTATTATTTTCCATGCTTGAGCAATTTCCGTATTTTACTGTGAAGTTATTTGTTTTGTTTTTTGCTTTTGCTCTTTCTCCAGGAAGTACAATTGTACACTGTAAAGAGTCCTAGTTGAATTTAAAATCGGTTCCACTTATGTAACACTTTTTGGGGACTAGAGACAAACTTCAAAGGAGAAATATCAATCCTTTTTGTATATCGCAATATTCAAAAGGATAACCAAATACATCATTAGCTTACCTGTTTCCCTGAGAAGATATATTATTTTTGCTAGCAGTTAGAGGAATTATGTCTTGTACCGGGTATGAGAAAATGCTGAGGACAACGTTTCACACAGTTTATTTTCAGTTCCACATTGGCTGCATTATGCGTGCAGAAGGAGGGTTGGGGATGGCCTAAAGGAAGTATAATTTTTCTATCTGTGGCTGTATGTTTCAGGCTAGGAGAGGTATGAGGTAAACCAGAGATTTTAAAAAGAAAAAAAACTTTTAAAGAGAAAGGTTCTGCAGTGAAACCTTTAACAGTAGCCAATTTCTGAATATTTCATTTATACTCACTCAAACATCTTAAGCCACATTATCATAAGTAATTCATGGACCTTTTTTAAAATATGAAGGAGTTAGAAAGCAACTTTTCACATTTGAAGAAAAGTAAAGAAATGCATTCTTCTAAGCAGTATGCTTTATTTTGCTTCACAAATGCTAAGTAAGATTACATATAACACAGGACATTACACTTACTGTTTGTTTTTTGTCTTCCTGAAGACAGCTTTTGTGCTGCAGTGGATTGTTGTAAGAAGGTCTTTTTTCTCACCTACTGTATTTATCCTTGTTATGTTCCTAGCTCTTATTTACCTCAGCTGAGAACCCAGTTGGGGGACACAGGGTGTGCAGGATATATTCTGTGTATGCCCCCAGATCTATTTTCCCCTGCTCTACACTCCCCTTTCTGCCTTGGAGGCTGACCTGTGGACCCAACTAGGAGAAAATCAAGAAATCCCTGATTTCTCACTTCCAGTTGGGTTTAGCCAATGGTTGGCCCAGGAGAAGAATAAAATTGTTACTGAGTCCAAGCTCCTACTGCTTGCCCCACAACAGACTAATACATCAAGAGAACAGCTATTGGGACAAAGAGTAGTGACTTTATTCAGAAAGCCCACAGACTGAGGAGCTGATGGACTAGTGTCCCAAAGAACCATCTTCCCAGAGTTAGAAGTCAGGGCTCTGTTATACTAAAATGAGAGGGGGCGTGGCTGGTTGGAACAAACTTCCTGGTGTCGGAAGCCTTTCTTCTCGCAGCTGTCCACGTAGGTCAGGTCACCATGTTCCTGCAAACCTCCAACAAGACCAATGTTATTCTCTGTTCTGCAACTTTTTATCTCTATATGAATGAAAAATGTTATGCCTTTAAAGGTCAGAGCCTTGGGAATAGCCTATTCTGATGTATTTCAGGCTAAAGGCAACATTCGTAACTTGTAGCAAGAGCAAAGGAGTATAAAGATTACAGTAAAAGGAGCAGATCCAATATGGAGTCAGACTTGTTCTTGCCTGTTACAAAGTTACTAAGTGAGGCTGGTCATTTACTCCCCAGGTTCCCATAACACACAGACTAACTCTGTTCATTGAGTGGGGTTCTTTATTTCCACTGCCCTTTTCTACTCAATTCTGTTCTCTAATGTATGGTGAACATCCTTTATTCTTGTCATTTGCACCTGGGGTTGCATTTGCTCTGCTGTTATCAGCACCATAGACATGAAGTATCCTTTGTTCTTTCCTTCTGCCCTGCTTATGCCTTCATATGTGGTTCTTCTATTAAATACTCCCAGAGGATTTATATTAGAGTGTGACATCCATTTCTGCCAAACTTGACAAAGAAACAAACAAAAAGGAATCTCTAGTAATGACCTAGATCACTACAGGAAGGTTTGTTCCATCAAGCTTTAGTCAGAGAGCTTGTGAAGCAACAAAATTCTTGGAGATGGAGGGGAGGATGTGGAGATAGAAGGTAGAAAAGCAGTGTCCAGTGCATATTCTCAGGGAACAGGAAGCACCATGCACACTTCTACTGCCTAGTGTTACTTTGCCCACCACTCCTCTTCCATGTTTACTTTAAGATCTTTTTCTCTTCTAAGTCATAGTCTTTACTGGGAGAGCGTATGTCATTTACATACCCCATGAACCATTTTGATGATGTTGACAATGGTGCCTATTTGCTATATTATGGCTCTATCAGATGTTCATAGCTTGCAAATATGATGGTTCTGTACCGAAAAGCTAAGGCTCACAGGCCTTATTAATGTAAAACTGATCCTTTCCTTCCAAATGTATCTGTGTTATTCTATTGTCCTTAGCACTTCCCGACCCCCTGATCTGGGACTAGAGTGTGATATGAAAGTATTTTTCTCCCTTCTGATAAGTGAATTTCTTCTGCTTCTCTAATGTAATTCTTCATTTCCGTTGGTTTAGAATTTTAGACTAGGCATTACCAGAGCTCAAAGCAAAGTAAGCAAACAAATAAATAAAAGCACACACACATATTCAGATATACACATATTTCACACCCATTATGGCATGACCCTCTAACCATGTTTTACCTTATTTTGATCAAATGAAGAAAAAGGTAAGAGATTTTCAAATAAGAATATCTACAAATAAAGGAGTTTATTTTAGAATAGTTTCCCCATACTTACAGGTAGATGATCAGGATGAAAAGTAAGTGGAACATTAAAAACATTCATTAACAAGTTTAGGAAAAAAAATAAGTTTAGGACAAATATAATCTCTTTGTAGATTCTGAGAATTTTAAAATTTGACATTCATTTTTGATTTTAAAATACTCAGTTTAAAAATTAAGGAAATTCTCAATGTGATAAAATATTTTCTTACTAAGACTAATACTGTACTTGATAGCGAAACACATGAAATGTCTTTTCTACATCAGAAATAAGAAATAACATCTATAACTTCTATAATTTAGCACTGAACTAAGATACTATCATTACTAATTAAGATACTAAAATTAGCCTACCCAACTAGTCAAGGAAAAGAAATAAAAACATGAAAAGTAAAAATGAGGAGATGCCACTATTTTCAGATTATGTGACTATATATTGAGAAAAGACAAGAGAACCAGCTAAAAAACCCTCAGAATAGTCAGTCATTCAGGATATAGTAGAGTATAATATTAACTTACAGAAATCAACAGTAATCAAACATAAAACCTATAGAAAATACAATGAAAAACAGGCTCAACAAAAATAAAATTCCTAGGAATATATGAGAAATATCTGGAGCCATACTAAAAACTTTATAAAGCTGTCCTGAAGGAACATAAAAAACTAAACAAACAGAAATAATAGAAAAAAATCAATAATCTTCCCTAAGTAGGTTAATGACTGTAGGATAATCTCAATTTATATGCTATTTATTAACTACATAAATTAATACCAAATTCATACATAATTTTTTTAAAATTAAAATTCTGGAAAAGAAAAGCAATAAAGGGGGCCCTTTCCTAATATATTTGACTTAGCAAATAAACTTAAATTATGAAAACTGTGTAGAGACAGATCAATGTAATAGAATGAAGAATTCAGATACTGATTCTAATATAAGAATTCAAGTAAATGTGAAGTGGGCAGACATAATAGTCAACAAGTGTGTTTTGAAATGACTGTGTTGAGCTCTGGGGGATAAAAAAGGCTGGGTTCATACTTGCACAAAGATGAATTCCAAATGTGGTAATGATTTAAATATAAGAATCCATAAAGTAGAAAGGAAAACATGGGTGATTTCTTTCATAAACTGAGAGTGGAAGGTCTTTATACATTTGACACAAGTATTCAGAAGTCATAAAAAAGCTTGATAAATTTAATGACATGAGCATCAAAAGCTACTACATGACAAAAGAAAAGAACCACAGTCTAAACACAAAGACCAACTAGCAAAATACCATGACTACTATCACGTTTAATTACCCCCAGATATATAAAGAACACCTACAAGGAGGTAAGAAAGTCAATAGAAAAGATCAGAAGAGATTAGTCACAGGAAAGGAAATGTGCCCTTAGGAATAAGAAAAGATGCGAAATCTCATTCATAAGAGAAATACACACTAGAACTACAGTCTTATGCCATTTTAATCCATAGACTGACAAAATCCTAAAAGCTTAATAACCCACAATATTGGTAGAGCAGAGCCAAGGAAAGTCCTCTTTCATGATGTGGACTCATATTGTAACTTATGTGCATGTCTGTCCACTAGGTGACTCCAATTTTGCAACAGGGAGGTCTTCGGGGCGGGGGTGGGTTGGAGGAGTGGCGACTGGCATTCTCATACATTATTGTGGAAGTGTAAAGTGGTATAGCAACTGGACAGGGCGACCTTACAGTTTTCAGAGAAATTTAATATGTGTACATCTTGGTGACAGCAATTCTTTTGGAGTTCTTGTTCACATACATTGGTGCATATGCAAAATAACTGATGCACAAATTTTTGATTGCAGTATTATCTCTATTAGCAAAAGGTTAATGCTAATTAAATAACAACTGAGATTTCTCTACAATGAGATATTAATCAGGCACAAATAAAGGAGTAGAAAGTTCTCTCTGTCTTAATAGGAAAAGATATCCTAATTTTTAAGTGAAAATAAAAAAGCAGAAAAAATGAGTGTAGTGTGCTACCATTTGTATAAAAAGGAGGGGAACGGAATATATAATGTGTACTGTCTCAAACACATATACACACAGAAAAAAATTAGAAAGAAAAAAGTAAATAAAAAGTAAATATGGGGTGGGGGTTGGTGGTGGGATGAATTGGGAGATTGGGATTGACATATATACACTAATATGTATAAAATGGAGAACTAATAAGAACCTGCTGTATAAAAAAATAAATAAAATTAAATTTTAAGAAAAGTAAATAATAATAGTTGTTGACTTGTTGGGTGGAGGTGTAACCAAGCAGATTGGGACCAAGGGCGGAAAGGTGGCTTAGTCAGTTTGGGCTGTAATAACAGAATACCATGGACTGGGGGCCTTAAACAAGCATCTATTTCTCACAGGTCTGGAAGCAGGAAGTCCAAGGTCAGGGCTCTCGGAGAGCTGGTGTCAGGAGAGGGCACCCTTCTTGGTTTGCAGGTCACCCTGTTCTTGCAACCTCACATGGCAGAGAGAGAGAGCTCTGGTCTATGCTTCCACTTATAAGGACACCAACCTTATCTTGGGGGCTCCACCCCCATGACCTCATCAAAACCCAGTTACCTCCCAAAGGTCCCACTTTCAAACACCTCCTCGTTGGGGATTAGTACCTTAACATATGAATTTGGTGGGACACAAATATTCAGTCCATAGGAGAAGAAGACCTTTCACTGTGCACTTTTTAATAGTTTTTGATGATTGAAATTTGTGAACGTTTATTACCTATTCAAAATTTAAAATGAAAGCTTTCTTCAAGATTAACAGAGATGGATGGTATCACATCAAAAATCAAAACTTGAATGAAGAGATGGCAGAAAAAAGAAGCAAGGATTTAAAGAAGTATTCGTGTCATATCCCATGTTTTGTAAATGAATGCTCCCATTGAACTTGCTGCCTGCTTTTAGCCACCATTCAAAAGGGTTAGATTTTGTTTGTGGATAGCCATTTTCTCCTTCAAATCTTCATATTTCTTAGAAAACCTGGGATTTTTATTGATATTTTAAATTATCCCAAACCTTGTATTTAAATAATTCCTTAGGTTATGAGAGCCAAATATCAGTCATAGTTTAAAGATACAGATTAGAGGAAAATGCAAATGATGAGTGAATTACAAAAGAAAACACTCCTTCAGAAAGCATCATCTTGAAGGTAACAGGCTGTTGTGCTCTCCGTGAGCTGGAGCCCCAGACGGACAAGCCTGCTGGAGAGGGTCGGTCGTGATAGGGTGTAGGAGACGATAGAAAGTTGGTACTTGGGGGGATGTGAACTGAGAGAAAGCACTGCATCATTTGGCCCCATGGCATGTGTTTTGCATATGAGTGTAAGTAGCTCTGTCTGCCATGAATACAGAGAGAATTGTTGCTTCCAGATTTGCCATGTTAGTCACGGTTAGTCATGGAAAATCCTCTCTCTTCTAAAATGGGGAATGCTTTGGAATATGCACCACATACAAACTTGAACGTTCACAGTGGGGAAAAAAAAGAGTTTCAGAATAAATAATTCCAGAAGGAATATTTGACCCAGGAGACAACAGGTATGCTCTGTAAATTATTTCTGGAAAAGTTATTGGAATCCCAATGTTTTAATACTCAAGCAAGAGTGTTGGGTTTAAAAACATAAAAATCTAGGTAAGTCAACAAAATCTGAAATGTTTGAAAATGATTCTCTCTGTAGCCATAGCCTCTAAGGTCATGAGAACTCAGACCTTTGCCAGCACACTGTGGAATACATATGTCATTTTATCTATAAAATTTTACCACAAATGTCAAATGATGTCTTGGTTTAAGTCTCACTCAGACAGAACAGATTTTATTAAAAATTAATTAGCCAAATATTTCCATTCTGCTGTTAACATCCTCCTCCTTCCCACACAAAACAACTTCCAAAGACAGAGAGTCAAGGGTACACATCATTAAGAATAAATCTGTCTATAGGCAGAACATTTTTCTTTGTCATAACCATATCCTTCCAAGGTTTGCCCTTGAGAATCCTTGCTAGTCTGCAATCTCCAGGAATTTCCAGTGAACAATGAAAATCTAGCTTTTATTAGGCATTTTCTCACTGAGGCGATTTCTCCATGTCTATAATAGGATGGCAGGCAAACAAGTCTCACATTCCACAATTCAATACATTCTTTTATGCTCTCTGTTCAAGGTGGTTGAAAAATACACACACCGCTGCTGATTGATCTAAACTTAAATTCATGACTGCTAACTTCCAGGCTCCAGGAGTGCTACCTTCAGTTTCATCATATTTCTCCAGGCTTTTGATACTCTCCCACACCTTTTTTTGCCCTTCATTAGATCATTTCCATCATTATTCAAGTATGCTGTAGCTGCATTTTAAATATCTTCTCATTACCATAGAAGACTTCTCCAGGTATTGCTTAATTTCCCTATTCCTTTTACAGCAAGATATCTTGTAAGAGTTGCCAATGTTTTCTGTCTTCATCTGATCTCTTTCTACTTTCTAAACAAATGCAAAAAGACTTACCCTCCACTGATACTTCTCTCATCCAGATGACTCATTTTCGACTGCCAAACGCAATGGTAATTTTTGGCCTCCCCACTCTATGTATCAGTCGTCAATTGGCAGAGCTCACTACGCTTGTTAAAGTTTTCTTCACTTGTCCTCCCAGATTCACTCTCTCCAAAGCCTGCTCTCACATTACTGTCCTCACTCTCCTTAACTCTACATGTCGGAGAAGACCAGGGCTCAGTCTTGGATTTCTACTCGAGTCAACTCACCCTAAACACAACTTCTGATGCCTCATGGTTTTAGAGTCCATCTATTTCTGAGGACTAAAATTAAATCAACAGCCTGAACTTCGACCTAAAACTTAAGACACAAACTTCTACAAGACCACTGGCTATCTAAGCAGTATTCAAAATTTCACATGTAAGATGCATGAAACTAACTTCTTGGTTTGCTTCCCCCCCCCACCCCCGCCTCACAAAGCAGCTTCTTTCTTGGTCCCGATCTCCATAAAGGGAAACTTTGTTCTGCCATTTGCTCAGACCAAAATTGTTTACAATGCCCTTGATCCATTTTTTGTCACGTGACATATGTACTCCTCTAAAAAAACAGAGCTTAAGAACAGATGCACTGGGCCTCAGTGCCTCTCACTCTTTCCTCCTTTGAATATGATGCTTTTTCTTCCAATAGATACACAATTCACTCTGATGTTGTTACAGCAGGCAGGTAGCTAGGTAGGAACAGAGAAAGGGGGTCAGGCACCAGACGGCAGGAAACCACTCATCTTGTAACCAGCAGGGGTCCTCGGGAAGACAAAGGAAAGCAGGAACCTCCAGACTGACAGGAAACCACACATTTTGGCATGATAAGTGTCCCGGAGACACGCAAAGAAAGGTGGGGAAAGGCGAGAATCTCCAGCGCCCGAATGTTACCTGTTGCCCTTTATGTTCCCATTACGATGAAATTAGCCTTGCAGATAAGAAGTTCCCATCATGCACCGACGCCATGACACCTCTGATCAAGTCTAAATAAGGACAAAGTCCCTCCTCCCCTCGGGAAGGTGGAGCTGGATGAAAAAACCCAGGGCAGCGGTCCTCACCTCTCTGCCCCCTCTCCTCCTGACAGCATATCCTTGCTTAAATAAATCCTCACTTTACTTTCTTTACCTCCTGCTTCACCTCTGAATTCTTTCTGAGACATGGCAAGAACCTTAAATTCACAGGGAACGATATTTCATTCAGATTGCTGACCATGTACACAATATCAGAGCTCTTTCCTGGATATCTGTAGATAATTGCATCTGTCTAATCAGCCTTGGTGCCCTTAGACTCCTTGCCTCCTAGTCTCCTAACCTCCCTCCTTCCTTCCCTCCTTCCCTCCTTCCCTCCTTCCCTCCTTCCTTCCTTCTTTCCTTCCTTCCTTCCCTCCTTCTCTCCCTCCTTCCTTCCTGCCTTCCCTCCCTCCCTCTTTTCTTCCTTGCCTCCTTCCTGGAAGCTAGAGAATAAAAATGAAACAACAACAGTCGTGGGCACGATAACTTAAGCCCCAGGAATAATTAGACCATTTGGAGGAGTTGGGGTTTCTCTCGTCATTTGGATTTGGGACTTTGAATCAATCCTACATAAATTCCAAAGTTCAGAGAACACTCCATTAACATATGAATGGCAGCTATAAAACTTTTGACTTTTCCGTCTAATTTTCCTCCCAAGATATAAACTTGTATGCTGCCTTTTTTCCCCTCCCAATTTGAGTACCTCACATCCTGGGGTTCACCCCACTTTTCTCTCTTCCTCCTGTTTCTTTCTTGTTTTGTCTTTCTTTCAGGCTTGTAATTTTTTCCTCTCCATTAGCCCTGCCACGCACATTGTAGGCAGATTGAAATGAATTGCACTTTCTGATAGCTAGTCTTTGATAGTGTTTCAAGAAGATGAGGTTATAGAAAATGTTTGCCATTGTAAAACCTACATGAAATATCCTTCCCAGAGACCATACATTAGCTATTAACCTTGGCCAGACATCTTGTTTCTGGTCTCCTGGCACACTGACAAGAAACCATGCGTGGTTTTAAAAAAATCACTATCATTAGAAAGAACTCCTATCTTTCTGATAGTAAAAAATGTTAGAAGAGAGATCACCCTATTATCTAGATAAAGTATTCTACAGAATAAAGACACATTCTACCCCAGATTTCTGGCCTTGATTGATATGTTTTCACTCCTTTAACACACTTACAAATAGAAAATTATGGGCTTTTGCTTTTCAAGTCCTTTCTGGATGTTTTTTCTTTTCTTTATTTCTTTGTTCTGTGGCAATAGAGGCAGAAATGAAGCTGCCGTAGAAGATGCTGCGGGTTAAGTCTCCTGATGCCTTTATAATGCAGCAGGAGTTTACAACTGTACCTCCCATGGGAAATCTATCAAACCACTTACACAAAGGCAGCTTTTACTTTGATAGATTACTGCCTTGTAGTGAGTCAAAGTATAGCTACAAAATAATTTTCTTCATTTGGATAAGTTTATTTAAAGGTGGTGTAATCATTTCAAAGAGACAGACTGTGACCGTAATTTCTTCTGCCAAAGAAATGAATCATTTGGGGGTCACCACCTACCACATGCCCCATGTTACTGCTTAAGAAAGATGTAACTTCCTGACAAAGAAATACTTTTTATAGAAGCAACCTTTTCAAATACTCTAAAAGAATTATCTCTATACCTTACTTTGAGTAATTATACCACCTGAATAATGTATTTCAACCCAAATCAAATATGATATGCAAAAATACTGAACTCTTAAAACAAAACAAGAGCATCTATAGTGGGTTAGTGTTGCTGTTTTATGTCAATTACCTACTGTTCTAAAACGGCACCTATTAAATAATGTTTTATCTGTAACCTTTCTGTGACCCAGACTGGAAAAGAGGTTTTGCCACAAAAGATATCCATTGATTTGCTGAAAGGAAAATTCAGTTGAAGCAAAAGAATGAATTTAAAGACATAACACCCTTTTGCTGAAATCTGTCTAGTGTAACAGGGCTAACTAAGCAAGGCACTAGTTAGTCTTGAAGGGTCTACATTTAAGTTGTGCCCTAACAAGCAAATAGCTCATCTGAGAAGCTGTGTGTGATGGGAAGAAAAGAAGAGATGATGTAGTACAGAGGCATTATCTGGAATAAGCTGATTGGGAATTCACTGTGAGGGAAAACATACTATAGGGAAAGATTTTTGGTTAATCAGCTACATTAAAAGATCAACTGCATTTCTGGGACTTCCCTGGCAGACCAACGGTTAAGACTTCGCCTTCCAATGCAGGGAGTGCGGGTTCAATCCCTGGTCAGGGAAGCAAAATCCCACACGCCTTGGGGCCAAAACACATAAAACATAAAAAAATATAAAAGCATGAAAAAAACATAAACAAAACATAAAAAAACAGAAGCAATATTGTGACAAATTCAGTAAAGACTTTAAAAATGGCCCACATCAAAAAATCCCAAAAAACAAAAGCAAACAAAGAACAACAACAAAGAAGAACAACTGCATTTCTAATCTCACGGAGTCCCTCACTTTGTTTAGGAGTCTGTTAGTTGTTTAGATCTTGTCTCAGATGTCACAGCTGATCACTGTGTTTGAAGATATGTCTCTCTTGCTTGATCTTCCAAGCATCCAGAAGGTGCCTTGGGGAAAGCCTGAGCACCATTATACTCTGTCCTTCTGCGTCCAAGTGCTTCTTGGAGAAATGTCCCTGGCTCCCCACTATCTATAAATGCCAAGGTGCCCAGCAAAGTGTCATCCTGGAGATGTGATTAAAGATATTGTAAATTTAAGCGGAGTCCATTTAAAATGCAAATGAGCTTTAAAAATTTCAAAATGAATTCCAGATTTTTATGATAAGTATTTTAGATTTTTCCTCATGGAGTCCTCTTATATAAGTGTATTAATGATAGGAGTATGTTTAAAAGGCAAGAATATACCATTTTTCATGCTTTATAAGGTTTAAAAGCATAATAACTTTTAATTATTAGTATTATATAGTACTTTAAATAGATATAAGACACATCTTTATGTTTTCTTCTAATGCACAAATACCTTTGTGCGAATTAGCCCTCTTGATAATCATAACAGTCTAAAGTAGGCATAAAAATCACCTATAACATATGAGGAAACGTGAGGCTCAGAGGACTTGCGGCTTTCCTAAGCAGGTGAACCAGTTAATAGAAATTAACCCCTCCCTCACCTACCCACAGGGATCAATTAAACTAGAGCCTGTGGGAAACACTGTGAAGGCAGCTTCACAATTCTCCCAGCTTCATGGAGCTCTTCTTACAAGCTGGGCAGTGGCCCCTGGGGTCTAAGCTGCCATCAAGGCTGTTAATAACACTTTTCAGGAAACAGATTGTTGC
This sequence comes from Leucopleurus acutus, assembly GCF_964270905.1. Classification (NCBI taxonomy): domain Eukaryota; kingdom Metazoa; phylum Chordata; class Mammalia; order Artiodactyla; family Delphinidae; genus Leucopleurus; species Leucopleurus acutus. Next base: position 155,436,189 of record NC_139146.1, read on the forward strand.
CAGGGTCTCCATTTTAGTCCACTGTTTCAAAAGAGAAATAATTAGGAGCCTCAGTTAGATCGGGAAGCTCCAGGGAAAAAGCAAGACCTCCTACACAGCATCACACACACATCTGTTCCCCGCTCCACAGTCCTGTTCTCAAACATTTATTTGTCCAAACCTCATCCTAAGACAAGAATTGCAGCCAAGAATTCCATCATCCTCTTATTTCCTCCTAATATCCACACAGAAGGGAGGACTAGGCTGGAACTCCAGAGACCTGTGGGCTTTGTTGCCTCTTTTATGGATTCGCTCATGACTGGGGACAGTTTACTTATGTTTTCCTTGTATGTAAAATTGATGATCTGAAACTGATAAATGTCCAGAACCTCTCCAATGTCTCCAAACCTATATAAAAAGATAAGAGTATATTAAATGAACGTCAAAATGGGAGGAAAAGTCATAGCAAATGATTAAAGCCATGACATGAAGTAATGTCTAATGCTGGGCTTTGCTAAAAGTATCAATTTGGAGTGGAAATGTAAGCATGCAATTTTAGCTGCCTAATGTAATTTCAGTAAAATGACAGAACCACTGATTCAATACCATTACTAAATTAGTTTGTCCTTGAAGTGCAGCACGGCATGCCATTAAATTACATACTTATGAACGACACCCTTAAAAGCATTTGTAGAAAGAATGCTTGCACGGTTTACTTACAAGCCATGTTTCAACCTTATGGCCCAATATCCCTCAACATGTACCCTGTGCCTTGGCTAAAGCGGTGTTTTCACCCAGACAGGCAGGCGGTGAACCACTCCTCATGTGCACCCTTCATCTCTATTATGTTCTCTATTCCCCATCTCTCTCTAAACAGACCCTGCAGCATCAACTCAGGTGTCACCCGCATAGAAGGGTGACGACAGCTACAAGGATTTTCCCCTCCACCCAATCACCCACTTCTGTGGACCTCCCCTTCCAGTCTCAAAGCTACTGGCTGTAGCCCTAATGCTGTAAGTCACCTCCACCCATGTCACCTCCCTGCTGGTCCATAATGGGGTAGCTATGAGTTTGTTTCCTAATGATTTGCCCAGTGGTTTCCGCTGTCTTTCCCTCCCTCCCTCATTCCCAAATTATATGGACTCGATTCTTATCTCACAGTAGTTCTGAACTCTTGACTGGGTGACCTCAGTTTTGAAACCTATCTATCTCTTATCCTCAGAAATTGGCATTTTGACCTGCTAGCTCTACTATTTGAGTTTCAGTTTTTCCTGTTGACCTTTGGTTCAGTTCACCCAAACTCTTTTTTTTTTTAATTTTTCCTCATTTTTCCATACATTAGTCAGTTGATATGACATATAACCATTATTTACACACTTAATATGAAATTTAATAGGGAAAACTTTTTTCCTATATTTACCTCTGTACACACACACACACACACACACACACACACATTAGGGGCGAAATAGCAATAAAATACATTATCGTATGATTTATAAACTAACATAGCTACTAATAATCTGGTCAGAAAAATGCCTTAGCTTTTCTTTTTCCTTCTACCAGTCCTCTGTGTTCACACTGCCACTATTTCATTTAAATATTTTAATTAAAAAATAGGAGATAGGGCTTCCTTGGTGGCGCAGTGGTTAAGAATCTGCCTACCAATGCAGGGGACACAGGTTCGAGTCCTGGTCCAGGAAGATCCCACATGCCACGGAGCAACAAAGCCCATGCGCCACAACTACTGAGCCTGCGCTCTAGAGCCCACGAGCCACAACTACTGAGCCCGTGAGCCACAACTACTTAGCCCATGTGTCACAACTACTGAGCCAATGGGCCACAACTACTGAAGCCCACACACCTAGAGCTCGTGCTCCGTGACAAGAGAAGCCACTGCAATGAGAAGCCTGCACACCACAACGAAGGGTAGACCCCGCTCGCCGCAACTAGAGAAAGCCCACACACAACAACAAACACCCAACACAGCCAAAAATAAAAATAAATAAATAGATTTATTTTAAAAAATAGGAGATAAAAATCTTATCTTAAAGAATAGTAAAAGAATTCCCAAGATCTTCTTATTTTTACTAAACCGAAGTAGACCCTTTGATTTCTACAAAATCTTTAAAACTCTTTGTTTCTCTCAAACCACCCTTTCTTATTAGTTTTTATTAATTAAAAACTATCAAACTAGTCTAACATAGAATATATATTTTATAATATTATCTCTCTTGCATTTACATTTTAGGACTAAAAATTATGCTTGTTCTCAATTTAAATAAAATGTTAGGCTAAATTTATAATGTGGAAAAAAACAATTGTTTTCTAACTATAGCCTAAAAAATCAGTACATTGTAACAGCTGCTAAAGTCAGTAAAGCAGTAGTAATAAATATAATAGTCATGAAACACTATAATGACTTTAATGATGCCTGACTGTTCAAGGGTATCATTTTTTTTTCACAGACCCAACTTTTAAAAAGAGGGATGGTAGTCAAGTAAGGTAGACAGCTGCCAGTCTGACAGTCCAAAGAACAAAAAGCTGAATATTTACTGAGGTAGAGAGATATTAAAAATAGACATCAAAAATAAATATGTTGCAATATATGTTAAAATATTTATCTACTGATTATAATTTAAACAGTTTTAAACTGAATGTGAAATAATCCATTATTTTAGCATCTAATTCTATTTCCTTGTTATATAACCTATGTTCTATTTTTAGTGAATATTTTCTAATAGCTTAGTGGTTTTAGGGGGGTGAATTTCTACAGATATTTTTAGGACTTTAAAAAATCATCAAGAGATGGCTTCCCTGGTAATGCAGTGGTTGAGAGTCCACCTGCGGATGCAGGGGACACGGGTTCGAGCCATGGTCCGGGAAGATCCCACATGCCGTGGAGCGGCTGGGCCCGTGAGCCATGGCCGCTGAGCCTGCGCGTCTGGAGCCTGTGCTCTGCAACGGGAGAGGCCACAGCCTACCGCAAAAAAAAAAAAAAAAAAAAAATCATCAAGAGAAATTTTTTTTTTAATTATTTTTACTCAGCTTGTCTTCAAAATGTATGCAGTGTCACAGGCTGTGGCATCACACAGTCCTCAGTTCTTTTGGCTTTGCCACTTGCTATTCATGTAATTTCAGGAAAGTTAAACTTCTCAAAGCCATGTTGCCCTCCTTTATGAATGGTGAATAATAAAGATACCAGCTCATAGTATAGGTGATGGCATTTTTTAAATATATATGTATTTTATTGAAATATAGTTGACTCACACTGTTATGTTAGTTTCAGATGTACAGCAAAGTGATTCAGTTATACACACACACACACACACACACACATATATATATACTCTTTTTTTACATTCTCTTCCATTAAAGGTTATTACAAGATATTAAGTATAGTTCCCTGTACTATACATTAGGTCCTTGTAGGTTATCTATTTTATATATAGTAGTGTTTATATATTAAAATAAACTATGTAATGCCTTTAACACTGACACAGGATGTACTCAAAAAGCATTAGTGTTATCTTTTAAATTGTCACAATCATCTAATAATTTAATTGTTCCTTTAGTTCTTTATTGGCATGCCATAAGGAAACATAATTCCTTGATGGTACATTAGTAGGTTTAAAGAAGAATGATTTTGAGACCCTGTCAAATGAAAAAACGTCTGCATAGCAAGAGAAATCATCAACAAAGTGAAAAGAAAATCTACTGAATGGGAAAAGTTATTTGCAAGCCATATATCTGCTAAAGGGTTAATATCCAAAATACATAAAGAACTCATACAACTCAGTAGCAAAAAAAAAAAAAAAAAAAAAGAAAGAAAGAAAGGAAAAACAAATAACCCAATTTAAAATCCCTTTAAAAATGGACAAAGGACCTGAATAGACATTTTTCCAAAGACATACAGATGGCCAACGGGCACATGAAAAGATGCTCAATGTCATCAGTAATTAGGGAAATGCAACTTGATACTACAATGATATGTCATCTCACACCTGTTAGAATGGCTATCATCAAAAAGACAGGAGATAACTAATGCTGTAGAGGGTGTGGAGAAAAGGGAACCCTCTTGCACTGTTGGCGGGAATGTAAATTGGTGCAGCCACTATGGAAAACAGTATGGAGGTTCCTCAAAAAATTAAAAATAGAACTACTGTATGATCCAGCAACTCTACTTCTTGCAATATACCCAAGGAAACAAAAATATTAACTAGAAAAAGACATCTGCACCCACATGTTTACAGCAGCGTTATTTACAATAGCCAAGATATGGAAACAACCTAAGTGCCCATCAACGGATGAATGGGTAAAGAAGTTGTGGTCTGTATGTATGCATGTATTATGTATGTATGTATGTATATTACACAACCATAAAAAAGAGGAAATCCTATCTCTTCAATAACATGGATGGACCTTGCAGGCATTATGGTAAGTGAAATAAGTGAGATAGAGAAAGACAAATACTGTATGATCTCACTTGTATGGGGAATCTAATTAAAAAACAAAACAAAACAGAACCAAACACATAGAAAAAGAAATCAGATAGGGAAGGGGAATTGGAAGAAGGTGGTCAAAAGATACTGATTTCCAACTATAAGAAGAATAAATACTAGATACCTAATGTACAGCATGAGGACTGTAGTTCACACTTCTGCATGATATACAGAAACATTGTTAAGACAGTAGATCCTAAAAGTTCTCATCACAGGAGCACTTTCTTTTCTTTTTTTTAAAAAAAAGTACCTATAGGAGACTATGGATTTTAACTAAACCTGTTGTGATAATCACTTCACAGTATATGCAGATCAAACCATTATGCTGTACATAATTTTACACACATTAATAGTTCATGTCAATTATTTCTCAATAAAACTGGAAAAATAGAGAAGAACAATTTCTGTCTCATTTGGTGCTTTGCTCAGGGGAGAGGCAAGAACACCCAATGTAGGTTTTTTAATACAGTGTCTAGCAAAAGATCCCTCCTGTTTGTACAACTGCTGGCAATACTGCTATATCTCAAGGACTGACTAACATCTGATCACTTAAATGGTCTCTTAAGTTCTTCCCTCCTTGTTCTTCCTTTTTGCCCTTTCATTGTTTTTTGAATGATGACCTTCCCTGGACCTATCATTTTGGTTAATGACCAAATCACAAATCCATGTGATTTAATGAGCACACAACTGAATCACAAGATCACAGACCTGCAAACCGCTTCAGCAGATATTTCAATCATCTTCATGCCTGAAAAAGAAGACTGCACAAATGATCCAGTGACATTTGCAAAAAATGCATATTTTACCAGGACAAAAACAAAAAACAGAACCTATGCCTAATTTGAAAAAAAAAAACAGAGAATATTTTTCTGTGGGTGACTTTACTGCCTGTACAAGTTGTCCAAAAGATAGGTTAAGTAATTAAGTCAATTTTAGTTTTGCCCTAAATGTTAATTTATTTAAAATTGCTCCAATAAGGTATGAATGCATGCTCATTGTTAGAACAGAATCAGACAATACAGAAAGTACAGTACAAACTCCCCTCTGTGCCAAACCCCTACCGTCACCTGCACCCATCCGCACCTGGTCCTGTGATGGCCCTTTGAGAGATAATTATGGAAAACAGCTTTGAATGTTTCCTTCCAGGCTGTGTCCATGCAGGTATGTTACCACGCATACCTGCAGGTATGTTGCTGAGTGCAGAATCTCACATCACAGAAATAGTAGGAGGTAAGAACAGGAGCAGCAACAGAACGCTGACTGTTTCACACACACACGTGGACCCCTCACAACTGCCCTGGAGGTACATGCTATTTTCTAATGTTCCACACGAGTAGTCAAAGGAAAATCAGGCTGAGAGACATCCTGGAGGCGTGTGATGGAATTCAACCAAGTTCTATTTGATTCCAAGACTTCAGACTTGGCTGTCACGTGGTGCCACTTCTCAACGTCGTTTTCTTTTGGATATTTGATTTTTCTTTTGACAGCAAGAAGTTTCTTCTAGATACACACATGCACACACCACACACACACATATGCATACATACACACACGCATATGAATCTTAGGATACACAGAAAATGGAAATGCTATCTTTGCAGAGATCGAGATGAATAATCCAATAACTTTTTGAGATTATCCTTTAAAACAATCTCCAAGAGACCAGAAGGAAAAATTTTTTTTAAGGTCTCAAAATTCAACCCATATGAACTAATGAGATAAACACCTATCTATACTGATGAAAATGTTGGCCCAGCCAATAATTAACTGTAGGACATTATCTTGGGATGAGTAGAGAAAATGCATTTGAATTATCATTAAATCCGTGTTTGGTATTTTCAGAGCTTTGAGTGCTTGGTCCGGATGGAAACTCAGTCGCAGCTGATCAGTAAGTACCACTGGCCACTCTCTTAAGGAGAGAAGGAAGCAGGCTGATTCTACTGCTTTTCCTGTCTTGATTCTGGTCATTCACATTCACTCTCCCTCTGAGCAGTGCGGTCTGGCTCTGCGTCTCTGCCTACAGCTTTGGCATTCAGGCTGCTCCTTGGCACTCTCTTATGAAAGGTGGTCGTTAATCTTTCAGAGATGCGAACTGGATCTCCCTCACTGAGCTTGAGCTAAGAAGGGGTACCCTGTCCAGTTCAAGTTTATAGTTGCCGAGCCCTCCCCCTGTATCACCTTGTGCTCAACTCTATTAACAAACAGAACACGTCACCATTTGATTAGTTCTCCTGTATGTTTGGAAAGGAAGAACATAGACATTTACCAGGTATGAGGCTTACTTGAATAGTATCAGTAATGTTCTAGATTTTGTGACAGTAAGAAAGATTTCCAAAAGGGAGAAACCTAAATACCTAGGACAGATGAATTGAAGAAACATATACTTTCTTAATTTAATCAAGGATATTTTGCCCACCTAATATATACATTCATGATTTCTGAAGGCAGGAGAAAAAAGATGGGAAAAGTAAGAGGAAGAGGAAAAGAATCTTTCAGAGAAATTTTAACTACACAACATGAATTTTAAGTATAATTGCAATATATAAAGAGAACGTATACAGTTCTGTCCTACATAGTTTTCAGAGTTATTAGAAATTCCAAGTAATTCCACTAAATACTAGAATACTTACAAACGTACTATCTATGTGAATAATAAAAACTGTGGATCACTGTAATTACTGTTTTTACTTCACAATCATTTGCTGCTGACAGAAAACAGTTAAGAGTTCTTTTACTGATTGCATTATACATATTTCTGATGATTGGCTGCATATACACAGACTATTCAATAAAAATATTTCAGAGTCCTGGTTGATAAATGCTCAGAGTTCGAAGTACAATACATGATTTCTCATAACGAATATACTTTATGCTTAAACTCCTTCTCTGGTGAAATATTTAGTGGATAATTTCTTATTCACTTTTTTTCTTTGAAAAGCACAGAAAATTTGATTTGGAAAAGGTCTTATGGAAATGTCCAGAAGGGACAAATGCACAACATATCAAATGAAGCCCTTGTAGGTAATGCATAATTCATACCAAAAATCAGAGCAGCTTTAGTTAAAAAAATGCAGAGACTTATTTGTTGGTTCGAAATGATAGTTTTTTCTTTTCAGTTCAGTGAACCTTAGAATTATTCCTACAACAATTTAGCACCTTTCTCATCTGTTTCTAATTACAGAGCTCTTTACTAAAAAGTACAGTGAATTGATATTTAGCACACGCACGTGTGGTCTTTGAAATGTGTACAAATTCTCCCTCATCCACCCAGTACTTTCCACACCTGAATACATGAACAGGTGCGCTTTGAGAAGAAAAATAAGCACACGCATTTTCCCAGCGCAGTGACTCGCTTCCCTTCTTTATTTCATTTCACTTACGCCTGAATATATTAAGCATAACATGTTATAAAATGACATTAACAGTAACCTATCGCTAGACTAGAAATTGTCCAACTGATGCTTTGATTGATCCTGTGACACATCCGCACGATTAATTAACTTGATCATCCCATGCACGTGTCCCTTCTCTTCCCCATTAGGATAGCTGGAGCATGAAAAACAAACAAACAAATAGAACCATATAGCCTATATGTGCCTCATCATTTTCTGACAGCCGAGCAGACCACTTTTTCAGGTGGCTCACATGTAAGCATCTTTCTACTTAGTCCATTTGCTGATTTCACTTTCTTGATGATGCTTACCCTGAGGGCTTTGTCTGAACTTGCCACTCTTCCAACCCCCTCCCCATCTTGCTTTTCTTTTTCTCTTTGCCCCAGCGATTACCGACATTCTAAAACCTCATAAGAGCAAAGATCTGTGTTTAGCACATTGATGGATCCCAAGCATCTAGAACAGTGACTGACACGTAGCTCATGGTTACTGAACTTTTGCTGAATGAATGAAACTTCATTTTGCCAATGAGAAAACTGAGGCATGAGAAGTTAGTTTACCGGGATTGTGCAGCTCAGAAGACAGTACTTGGTTCCGAGTCTCTGTCCACACTAGAGTCATTCTCGTGCTCATGGCAATAAACGTTGTCCAGCTTAAGCAGCCTGGCACTCGGCTGCAGCAACTCCCCCCTGGAACGAACATAAGTTTGCATTGTCATGGCACAATGGTAAAAACAGATTGAGTAGAAAAATTAATGAAAGATTCTTTCTTAAAAAAATAAGCTGAGATACGTACTCGTTGATGGCTATCGGTGGTGTGCCTAGGAATGTCCCAAGTGGACTGGATCATTTTTAACACCCCTCTGTTATGCACTGATCTGTACCCACCAAAGCATATGTTCAACTCCCAACCCCAGATCCTCAGAATGTGACTGGACATGGACATAAGGCCTTTAAAGAGGTGATTAAAGTCAAATGAGGTCATACGGGTGGGCTCCGTTCCGATATGGCTGGCATCCTTTGCAGAAGAGGAGATTAGGACACAGACACACAGACCGCGGGGCAACCATGTGAGGACACAGTGAGAAGGTAGCCATCTGTAAGCCAAAGAGAGAAGGGCCCTTACAAGAAATTTAATCTGCCAACAGATTGAACTTGGACTTCTAGCTTCCAGATCTCAAGAAAAAAAAAAAAAAAGCCTGTTGTTTAAGCCACCTAGTCCGCAGCATATGCTCTTATGACAGCCTTAGCCAGCTACGCATGAAATAAAGTAAATAATTATTTATTACTATTATTAAAAAAGTGCAGAGAGAAAATTTCCTTTCTTTTGAAATCTGTGTGTATATTTGTGTGTGTACCAGTAAATAAAATAAATTTTTTGAAAACCAATGAATTAATACTTTTTACTACATTAATGTGCATTTTGAAAGACAGAAGGGAGACAGCGTGAAGAAATGTTTCTAAAAACAGAATTCCACATGGAATTCCACACGGTTCAAAGAACTTTCTACACAAAGGATTGAAGAAAAGTTCTACCTCTTCTTTTTTAGGATCAGGGCACTATTGCTGATTTCTAATCTACTATTTAAATGCAGGGACATTCAAGTGCACAGAGATTGGAGGCATAAGCTCCAGGCAAAAATAGTTCAATTATTTCAAAACTGTTAGGCGCTTACTCAGAGTAACTGTGTGTGGCCTGTTTTATGTGTAGCTACACTATTTAATATTTAGACCAAGAAAAGGTTTTCCTTTGGTGGAGGGAGGACTCTTTTACCACTGATATTGTCTAAATTTGCCAGTGCGTTGTGATGATAAAAGGCCAACTTTTGGGGTTTTTTTTCAACTTTTAATTGATGCTATTATTATCATTATTTTAATTTTCCACAGGGAAGGCAATTCCGATTGCTGAACTGTCTACCCCAAAGCCCCAAACCCTTTTTAATTTTAACCGTATCTTTATGTTTCTGCTTCAACAGGAAACATTCCTGTTTTCCATTCCGATATCGCTGGAATCACTTTCAAATAAAACCTGCTTTTTTTTGTCTACATTGCATCTCCCAGGTTTTTCCAGCATAAAATGAGGATGCAGTGACTTGAATACCGACAAAGTGAACCAACGTTTTGGCTGTTTGCTTGATGGCCTGTTCTTCTCCTGGAACTATCTTTTCCCAAGTAATCTTGAGAATTCCTAGGTGTTGGCACAGGCCTGTGATTCAGTCCTGTTTGGACCCAGGTGGTGTCACCCTGGCAGAAATGTGCTGTGCAGAGAATTCTGTTTGGGGGTCTTCCTCGCTGCATGGGAGGTGGGGACCTCCCCATCTGTGGAGGAGACGCTCAGATGCCCTGTGTGTCCCTCCTCTTCCCATTGACAGCACTGCTCAGAAATCACTTTGGAATAACAGAGCGAAGCCTCGCTCATCCCAAGCAAGGCCTGGCCAAAAGGCAGGGAGATTGAGAAGGCCGAGAACGAAGCAGCACTGATGCTACAATGCTTCTGCCGCTTGGGTTTATTCACTTGGTGGACAAATGCTAAAGTGCTAGGTAATTCTCTGACTTAATATGAACGCATTTAATATTTGTCACAGCAGTATGAGACAGACGGTATTCCTACGTCCATTAAGCAAGTGGGGGAATTGAAGCACACAGCCGTAAAATAACTGGTCCAAGGTACACAGTTTATAGGCAGCTAAACCCACATCTTTAACCAAGATACCTGTCTCCAGACCTTGTGCTAATAGCCTCGAAGCCGTGCAGCTTTTCACAGGAGTGCAGTCTGTTCCCCAAAACAACCACATGCTCCCTAACAGTTGAGTTGAGATGGTGTCTAGAATCATGCACACATTTTCCCCTGCACGTTTTCAACCATCTATTGCTTGGTACTGCATTCAGCTCACTCCTCTCAACCTGCTACAATTTGCCTGCTGCTTTGGGGAGAAATTTCTCTTCTTTACTTTGTGTCCCTTCCAGCCATCTGGTCTCCACAGGGGTCACCCATGGCTTTTAAGTTTCTTGCCACATCTGATGCTACTCTGCTACCACACAGGTTGTCCTGCTCTCTTGATGGATGCATTTAAATATATTTGATTTATTTTCTCTTGTTTCTCATTCTAGAAATAAAAGAAAAAGCACTTTTCTCTCCCAATAAGATAGTAAAAAGAGAAAAATACTAAAAGCCCAGGACAGGGTAGTTCACAGTTAGAGAAAAGGAGGCTGTGAAAAGTATGTAAGGAATGAGAAGCAGGTTGAGCTTCCTGGGCCTAAAGAGACACGTTCAAGAAGGAGCCACTCTGGTGCCGAGAGCCTACAGTTGCAAAATAGTGCAGAGATTTCAAAGCTCTTGGGATCCAAACAAATGTGCAGAACTGCTTTAGAGCCTCACGTGCACGCTTAGAGCGGGGAGGGTCAGAATGACATCTTAGTTTTACTTTTCTATTATCAAGTCTCTGCTATGCTTCTTCTAAAATGTATTTTATTAAACTATAGACACATTGAATAGTTTTAGGTGGGGTAGTTGTAATTCTTCCAGATAACACAAAGTCTCAGGTTGCCAGATCGAACTCACAGAAAGCAGAGATTCTTTTTTTTTGTGGTCCGCGGGCCTCTCACCGCTGTGGCCTCTCCCGTTGCGGAGCACAGGCTCCGGACGCGCAGGCTCAGCGGCCATGGCTCACGGGCCCAGCCGCTCTGCGGCACGTGGGATCTTCCCGGACCGGGGCACGAACCCGTGTGCCCTGAATCGGCAGGCGGACTCTCAACCACTGCGCCACCAGGGAAGCCCTGGGGACCCTTCCTCCCCTGCCTCTCACTGGACTGGAAAGAGACGTGCTTGTTACACAAAGGCATTCAGATCACAGAGGAGTCCCACACGCTGGGCGACCCTGAAGTCTCAAATTTAGGAAGGGTAGCATGGCCTTTCCCGGTGGAAGGGACAATTCAGTCCAATTCTTAAGACTGGAACAATTCTTAAGACATGCCAACCGCCATGCTGACTGATGAAGTGGAGAAAGAAACTGTCTTGGTACTTGGGGAACCGCTCATAGAGAATAATGGTTCTCTGGGTGGTTGCAGAAGCATGTGACACACACGGAAAGGAAACCCCAAAGAAGGACCTTAAAGAGCTAGAAACACCAGAAGGTGGTGACCACCGAATGGGGCATCTTTGCTTAGGGCAGTCCTAGAGCTTTCAGTCCACATTTCACGCCCACTAGAGCTGCGTGTACATATGAGTGGGGAGCGAAGTGTGGCCACAGAAGGGTTTCAGCTTGGTTTCTAGGCTGGCGAATCCGGAAAAAACAAGCATCATCTGATGAAACAGCGTATCTTCCCTCCAACACGCATGCACGTGCACGCGCGCGCACGCACACACACGCGCACGCAAGCAGCTCTCCCCCTGTTAGTATAAGCAAGTGATCAAGCAGAGTTACTGGTCCCTCCAGGCTGGGTAGGAAAGATAGTTTCAAACTCTCACCAAATGTTTTACTATCAGATCTCAAATCCTACGTATCACTTTGGGCAGCCTATTAGTGGGCAAGAAATTTATGTGAGGAGTCTTTCTTCTTTTCAAGAGGAGTAGCTATCTCATGACTCACAGATTTCAGTTAATGACTTTCTAACTTCAAATACATCTTGATATTGTGAAAGAAACAGATGGTCTACGTCGAAGGGCCATGCAATACCATTTATGATGAGGATGTGTGCATTAAATGACAAAAAAGAAAAACTGTAGAAATAAAAAGGTCCTGGTAGAGAGCAAAACGTTTTAAGTGCTGCATCTTTTTCAAAATTTTGTTTTGTTTTTACAAAATACTGATTGAAGCCAAAGAGCCTCTCCCCTATAAAGTGCCAACACACAAGATATATTGATGCTAAGGCATACTTGACATAGAAGTTTATCTTACATGGCTTTCATATACCAGGATTTACATAAGTGGGTAAATTCATGCAAAATTTACATCTTTAATGCTTCTTAAAACTAATCTTAGAAAACATCTATCTTTGGTAAAGGCATAGTTTTTCTCTTACATGCAAGTCCAAAGGAATGCTTGTTCTTTTCCTGGAAGTAGAGAGTAAAATCTCAAGAGTTATAGACTTTCAACAAATGTTTTAATGCCAATTGGTATTCAGCAACACAGGACAGTGAGTTCCAGTTGTTTTAGGAACACCAGTCATTAGAACGCAGACTTTGGACAGAAATTTTTGATTGTCAGCTCAAAAATTCTTTCAGTTCTTTCTCTAATCTTGGAGAATTTGCTTATTTTCTCTAATTCACTGTTTCCTTGTAACTAAACAACTAACTCATAGTTTTGATTGGAAAAATATATAAAAGCAATTGTTCATTTCCATAATGATGGTAATAAATGCTAATCATTTCTACTGTTATCAGTGGAGTCCTGTGTTTTAGTGGCTAATTACAATAATGTTTTTTCTAAAATTAAATGCAAATAAACAAGAACATATACATGAATATGTATGAAATTATCATATGTAAATATATAAATAACAATATATATATATTAAAAATACATATATTCTTTTGAGGAGCAAATAGTCCCCTACCATCAATATACTGAAATTGTATCCTTACCTTTCATTTAAAAAATATAGGTTTTCATAACAGGGCACCTTCACAAGGCTTTCACTTATCATTTAGCATTTGTACTTGGCAAATTGTATCAATTCGGTTTAAAAGTATTGCTCATAAACTCCACAGGGCCACATGAACTCTATTTCAGAAATTAGAAATCAGATACCTCTGGGAAGAGTGGCTTGCTGATCTCAAAATGTAACTTATACTGTTAAATACATGTGCAAATCCTGTCTCCAATTTCAACTAAAGATTGTGATTCTGACCATGTCGAAGAAAAGTGTCATAGTTTCAAAAAACCACTATGAAAACATTTTATGCTAATTGAAAATTTATCACATGATTTTAAGGAATGTTGAAGAAGTACATCTTCTTTTATTTATAATAATAGCAATATTATCACTCAGAACAATCCAGTTAACATTTTCTTTATGTACATTGAGGACGTTTTCTCAAGTGAAAAGATCTTTTGAGTAAAACACCTATCTATACCTGAGTTATTTTTCTCTCCTATAGACATATTCTAGAGAATAAAGAAAAGTTCAAGTGAACGTGTCTATTATAGTTTGTTTATCAATAATTCTGACATTATTTGTTATACTACATACATACAGATATATAGATAGATATATATATAATGTTTTGCTTTAAAAAATAGGAATGAGATTAACTTCTTTTATCAAATAATTTTAGATGCTTCTTTTATCAGAAATATTCATTAGTAAATTCAAAATACTAGATATAGGGAACTCACTAAAATACCGTCAACTGTAAATTTGCCCAAAGATCCATTAATAAAGTAAAAAATGTACATAAGTAAATATTTCAACATGTTTTTCTGAAAATGATCAATCTTTTTACTAACCTGGTCTATTGTTTTAGCATCATAAAAACTATCTCATTATTAGAAACAAACCATATTTGCAGGAAAAGACACTGGGCATTCATGTGATCCTGATGTATTAAAATTATTAAACTTGAATTGCAAATTTTGAAATGCTAAAGCAACACTTTCTAGCTGATGCCCCAAAGATGTAAAGTTCTTCTCTATAAAGTATTTTTAGAAATTCATTTAATACTGCTGGCAGAGTTTTTACTGGGATGCTTTGAAGAATGATATAATAACTGGGTTAAGATCTGCATAAATGAAACTCATAGCTACCCCATATACTGCAGCTATGAGTGGGCAAATACCACGGGCTCACCAGGTTTCAAACACCAGCAGTTACATTTCCTTCTGAGCTGTAGTTTCTTCAATTCATCATCGGAATTACTATTAAGATTTAATAATAAAAGAATGCAATAAAATTGTCTAGAGTTCACAGTGTACTGGTAATGCACTGATGATTTTAACACTTTGAATAAAAACAGAAGGGCACAACCTTCTCACATTTTGGGGAGTGGAGCCATTTGTCCTTATAGGATGTCAAAGAGCATATGGTGTATCCAAATTTTCCTTTTTCCCAAATTCTTTTTTTTTTTGAAGTATAGTTGATTTACAATGCTGCGCCAATCTCTGCTGTACAGAAAAGCGACTCAGTTTTACAAGCATACACATGCTTTTTTAAATATTCTTTTCCATTATGGTTTATCGCAGGAGATTACATATGGTTCCCTGTGCTATACAGTAGGACCTTGCTTTTTATCCATTCTAAATGTAATAGTTTGCATCTACCAACCCCATATTTCCAGTCCATCCCTCTCCCTCCCCCCTTCCCCCTTGGGAACCACAAGTCTGTTCTCTATGTCTGTGAGTCTGTTTCTGTTTTGTAGATAAGTTCATTTGTGCCATATTTTAGATTCCACATATAGTGATATCCTATGGTATTTGTCTTTCTCTTTCTGACTTACTTCACTTAGTAAGATCATCTCTAGTTGCATCCATGTTGCTGCAAATGGCATTATTTTGTTCTTTTTTATGGCTGAGTAGTATTCCACTGTATATATGTACCACATCTTCTTTATCTATTCCTCTGTTGATGGACATTTAGGTTGTTTCCATGTTTGGCTATTGTGAATAGTGCTGCTATGAACATAGGGGGTGCACGTATCTTTTTGCATTGTAGTTTTGTCCGGGTATATGCCCAGGAGTAGGACTGCTGGATCATATGGTAATTCTCTTTTTAGTTTTATGAAGAACTTCCATACTGTTTTCCATAGTGGCTGCACCAACTTACATTCCCATTAACTGTGTAGGAGGTTTCCCTTTTCTCCACACCCTCTCCAGCATTTGTTATTTGTAGATTTTTTTAAAGATGGTTATTCTGACTTGTGTGAGGTGGTACCTCATTGTAGTTTTTTTTTTTTTTTTTTTTTGCGGTACGCGGGCCTCTCACTGCTGTGGCCTCTCCCGTTGCGGAGCACAGGCTCCAGACTCACAGGCTCAGCGGCCATGGCTCACGGGCCCAGCCGCTCCGCGGCTTGTGGGATCTTCCCGGACCGGGGCACGAACCCGTGTCCCCTGCATCGGCAGGCAGACTCTCAACCACTGCGCCACCAGGGAAGCCCCTCATTGTAGTTTTGATTTGCATTTATCTAATAATTAGTGATGCTGAGCATCTTTTCATGTGCCTACTGGCCATCTGTATGTCTTCTTTGGAGAAATGTCTATTAAGGTCTTCTGCCCATTTTTTGATTGGGTTGTTTTGTTTTTTGTCATTGAGTTGTATGAGCTGTTTCTATATTTTGGAGATTCTGACTTCCCAAATTCTTATTTCATCTTTCCTCCTACTCCCATGTCATGAGCTTAGGGTTGCCAGGTTACATCATCTTTGGAAGGAGCCTTTTTTCTCACCTGGCCCCTCCACCATAGACTCCACTACCACTGAAATTCAGCCCTAGAAAATCAGAGACTGACACAGTTTTTGCTTCAATCCAATATGCTGAGAAGCAGAGGTTCAGGGAACATGCCTGGTGAACAGAAAAACTTGGAGAATCCATTGCACAAATGTGTCCTCAACAAGCGAAAACAAATGAATGAGAGTTGCCAGCAATTATGGGTTCCTGGTGTTGTTTTCCTTGTCAGACATGCTGCCTAACCACTAAACCACTAACAACCTAGTACTGATGCTGAAGAAGGGCCCTGAGGAGTGACAACAGGGGAAACATTGACATGAACAAGTATCACCTGCCAGGAAACAGGAAAACAGAATTTCCAGTTTTGCCTCTGCTGTTTGCAAACGTCACCTACATTGCTGATAGAGAATGTCATGCTTGTTCCTGCAAGTCCCATTTCTAGACACAGAGCCAGAAACTGGGTTCAGTATGTCTTGCCTTTGAAATCTCTAGGTAAAAATACATGCACAAAGGAAATCACTATAAGAAAATAACACTCTGACAAATGTCAAAAAAATAAAAATAATTTATTTTAACTATAGTCTTCTCACGCTAGAGTCAAATTCTGAACTAAAAGATGAGCCATTCATTGGGCCCTTAGGTTTTGATCTACCTAGGTGAAATCCAGATTTGTGCATAAAAAATGGGTCAATAAAGGTAGCTCTGTGGATCTCTGTATCACCAAGGACCTATGAAAAAGAAGTAACAACTGACACTGCAGAAATACAAAGAACCATGAGAGATTACTACAAGCAACTATATGCCAATAAAATGGACAACCTGGAAGAAATGGACAAATTCTTAGAAATGTACAACCATGCAAGACTGAACCAGGAAGAAATAGAAAATATGAACAGACCAATCACAAGCACTAACATTGAAACTGTGAATTAAAATCTTCCAACAAATAAAGGCCCAGGGCCAGATGACTTCACAAGTGAATTCTACAAAACATTTAGAGCAGAGCTACACCTATCCTCCTCAAACTCTTCCAAAATATAGCAGAGGGAGGAACACTCCCAAACTCATTCTACAAGGCCCCCATTACCCTGATACCAAAACCAGACAAAGACGTACAGAAAAAGAAAACTGCTGGCCAACATCACTGATGAGCATAGATATAAAAATCCTCAATAAAATACTAGCAAACGGAATCCAACAGCACCTCAAAGGATCATACCCTATTGTCAAGGAGGGTTAATCCCAGGAATGCCAGGTTCTTCAATATACGCAAATCAATTAATGTGATACACCATATTAAACAAGTTGAAGGATAAATACCATATGATCATCTCAATAGATGCAGAAAAATGTTCTGACAAAATTCAACACCATTTATGACAAAAACTCTCCAGAAAGTGGGCATAGATGGAACCTACCTCAACATAATAAATGCTGTATATGACACACCCTCAGCAAACATCATTGTCAACGGTGAAAAACTGAAACCATTTCCCCTACGATCAGGAACAAAACAAGGTTGCCCACTCGCACCACTATTATTCAACATAGTTTTGGAAGTTTTAGCCTCAGCAATCAGGGAAGAAAAAGAAATAAAAGGAATCCAAATCGGAAAAGAAGAAGTAAAGCTGTCACTGCTTGCAGATGACATGACACTATACATAGAGAATCCTAAAGATGCTACCAGAAAATTACTAGAGCTAATCAATGAATCTGGTAAAGAAGCAGGATACAAAATTAATGCACAGAAATCTCTTGTATTCCTATACATTAATGATGAAAAATCTGAAAGTGAAATTATGGAAACACTCCCATTTACCATTGTAACAAAAGGAAAAAACTACCTAGGAATAAACCTACCTAAGGAGACAAATGACCTATATACAGAAAACTATAAGACACTGATGAAAAAATCAAAGATGATACAAACAGATAGAGAGAGATACCATGTTCTTGGATTGGAAGAATCAACATTTTGAAAATGACTATACTACCCAAAACAGTCTACAGAGTCAATGCAAAACCTACCAAACTACCAATGGCATTTTTCACAGAACTACAACAAAAAAATTTCACAATTTGTATGGAAACACAAAGGACCCCAAATAGCCAAAGCAATCTTTATAAAGAAAAACGGATCTGGATGACTCAGCCTCCCTGACTTCAGACTACACTACAAAGCTACAGTAATCAAGACACTACAGTACTGGCACAAAAACAGAAATATAGATCAACAGAACAGGATAGAAACCCCAGATATAAACCCACACACATATGGTCACCTTATCTTTGATAGAGGAGGCAAAAATATACAATGGAGAAAAGACAGCCTCTTCAATAAGTGGTGCTGGGAAAACTGGACAGCTACATGTAAAAGAATGAAATTAGAACACTCCCTAACACCATACAAAAAAATAAACTTAAAATGGATTAGAGACCTAAATATAAGGCCAGACACTATCAAACTCTTAGAGGAAAACATAGGCAGAACACTCTATGACATAAATCACAGCAAGATACTTTTTGACCCACCTCCTAGAATAATGGAAATAAAAAACAAAAATAAACAAATGGGACCTAATGAAACTTCAAAGCTTTTGCACAGCAAAGAAAACCATAAACCAGATGAAAAGACAACCCTCAGAATGGGAGAAAATATTTTCAAGCGAAGCAACTGGAAAGGGATTAATCTCCAAAATATACAAGCAGCTCATGCAGCTCAATATAAAAAAAAAAAATCCAAAAAATGGGCAGAAGACCTAAATAGACATTTCTCCAAAGAAGATATACAGATTGCCAACAAAAAAATCAAAGGTACTCAACATCACTAATCATTAGAGAAATGCAAATCAAAACCACAATGAGGTATATAACCTCACACCGGTCAGAATGGCCATCATCAAAAAATCTACAAACCATAAATGTTAGAGAGGATGTGGAGAAAAGGGAACCCTCTTGCACTGCTGGTGGGAATGTAAATTGATGCAGGCACTATGAAGAACAGTATGTAGTTTCCTTAAAAAACTACAAATAGAACTACCATATGACCCAGCAATCCCACTCCTGGGCATATACCCTGAGAAAACCATAATTCAAAAAGAGTCATGTACCACAATGCTCATTGCAGTACTATTTACAATAGCCAGGTCATGGAAGCAACCTAAGTGTCCACTGACAAATGAATGGATAAAGAAGATGTGGCACATATATACAGTGGAATATTACTCAGCCACAAAAAGGAACAAAACTCAGTTATTTGCATTGAGGTGGATGGACCTAGAGTCTGTCATACAGAGTGAAGTAAGTCAGAAAGAGAAAAACAAATACCGTATGCTAACACATATATATGGAATCTAAAAAAAAAAAAAAGGTTCTGATGAACCTAGGGGCAGGACAGGATTAAAAATACAGACATAGAGAATGGACCTGAGGACACGGGGAGGGGGAAGGGTAAGCTGCGACAAAGTGAGAGAGTGGCATGGACGTATATACACTACCAAATGTAAAATAGATAGCTAGTGGGAAGCAGCTGCATAGTACAGGGAGATCAGCTCGGTGCTTTGTGACCACCTAGAGGGGTAGGATAGGAAGGGTGGGAGGGAGATGCAAGAGGGAAGAGATATGGGGATGTATGTATATGTATAGCTGATTCACTTTGTTATACAGCAGAAACTAACACACCATTGTAAAGTAATTGTACTCCAATAAAGATGTAAAAAAAATAATAGTGAATGGCCCTATGTAATAATTAATGTCTCATTTGTTCATGCATTGAAAAAAAATCACAAATGCTTGAACTTTTATCATCATAAATTATTTTTAGCATGAGTCAGTTCTGAAGATTCAATATTTCACTAGATTTGAATGAAATAAGTAATCTCCTGACCTTTAGAACTTAATATGATGCAAACATGCAGAATGTAAGGTTCACAAGAAATGATGGTTGGAAGAATAAGTGGATTTTTTCCCATTTAATGAATACTGAAGACTGTTTTGCAAATACCCCAAGTCTTTTCTTAATATGTAAATCTCTCCAATGAAAAAAGGTTGCTGTCTGTGTAGGCTGGTGTGTGATGGTGCCTTTTTTTGATAGCAGCATCTGCAACAAAGTGCACACTGGCACTCTTTTTTTTCCTCTTACAATGTCCTCTGGTGCTAATTGAGGATTTTTGTGATGAGCTCTGAATGTGCAGGAAATGCCTAGTAGGAGTCCAGACATTTGCAATTGGAATTTGTGGCTAGCTTATTATTCGATATCTATGCTAGCATTTGAGCTTTAATTTTATTGAGTAATCCCCTCTGTACTAGTTTAAACCCCTATTTGCCACTTTTAAAAGTGAATGTATATTATAGTTAATCTGAAATATGTGATTTTAGTGTTTTTCATTACAGACCCAATAGATGGCTCAAAGTTGAAATACAATAAAAATAGAAGTCAGCAAAATGTCTCTTCAGGAAAAAAGGTTCAAGGTCACCACTTTTATTTATGCTGTAATTTCCCTTAGAATTATGAACATATTGCATTTTAAATGACGTACTCTTCATTTTATTTAAAAAGTTCCATTATTATTGAAAGAATAAAATACCTGAACAGAAAGGATTATATTTTTAGAGCTAACAAAGTATTATATTTTTCAGAGCTGTCAAGTAATGTAGCCTTTTATAGTAAGCTTTAATGAGTTGCTAGTAAAACAAAGAGCTCCTATATCATTTAAAACCAAAAAGAATGTGCTTCTCTGTAAGAGACAGAATAAGAACAAGGGTTTTACTATTATCAAAGGCAGAAGGTTGTCATGGGAGGGGGAACTGAGACTGGGATCGAGCAGGGCAGGAAAGATAAAGAAGGGATACATGAAAAATAGAAAAATAGAGTAGGTACATTATGGTTTGTCACATTGGTGCAGATCTACCAGCTCCTGTCTGGCTTCCCTTCCTGCAGTTTATCATAAGCCATGTTTAATAAGCTACAGGATGTTAATAGTACACAAGTTCTCTGTTAATTATAAGTGATCATCAATCAATCAACTGGCAAATCAACAAAGTAATAAATTAATCTCCTACTGCAAGTAAGATATTTGCTATGATAACAGAGACCCATAAATCGACATTGAAGGCACGTGCGAAGAGGGGCTGTCAATCATGTGTCACGAGCAGAGCCTCCCAGAGTGATCACTTTGAACTAGAAACACATTTGGAAACTTTTGTTGTGATGGTAAGGATGCTTAACATGAGATATATCCTCCTAAAAACATTTTAAGTGCACAAAGCCAGATTGCTAACAATGGGTTCCATGTTGCACAAAGGATCTCTAGAACTTACTCATCCTGCACAACCGAAACTTTATGTGTCCAACAGTGAGGGATTTTTTTTTTATAAAGTCAGTCTACTTGAGAACATCATATGCATTAAAAATAAACACACAAGATCTAAAACCCTCAGCATAATCTTTGAATTTTCCCTTTTTCTCATACTACTCTCTAAAGCCTGCCTGGTTTTATTCTTAAATTTGCCTCAAAATATTACCTCCTCTGGACTCTTGATGCTAGTTTTCCAGTTGAAGTCATCACTTGGTGTTCTATGACAAACTGCCTCTACCCTGACTTCCCTGCCAATGGAGCATTCATGCCAAGTCCACACTCTCCACTGAGCATCCTTTCTTTAGCTTAGAGGTAACCAAACACAGGCATCCTTCAGCGTCCATGGGGGATTGGTTCCAGGACCCCCTCTGGATGTCAGTCTGCAGATTCTCTAGTCTCTTTAAACAACAGCATAGTATTTGCATATAACGGATGCACATCCTCCCGTATACTTTAAATCGTTTCTAGATTCCTTATAATACCTAATACAGTGTAAATGTTATGTAAACAGTGGGAAAAGCAATGTCAATGCTATGTAGGTAGTTGCTGGCATGAGGCAAATTCGAGTTTGCTTTTTGGAACTTTCTGGAATTTTTAAAATATATTTTCAGTCTGCAGCAGGTTGAATCCACAGATGTGGAACCCTAGGATACAAAGGGCGATATAACTCTCTTCCTTAAAAACCCATTGGCTCTAGAAAGGAAGTTCTTCAAATTGTACCATATTCACCTTTCCAGCACATTTTTCTCGTGTTCTTGGTCTCATTACAGCTGTAGAGAACTTACCTTAAGTTCTTCCCTTCCTATGTTCTTCCTAAACCCCTAGGTTGCTAAGGCCCTAATTCAATGTGTGTGGTTACTCAGGGATTCACACTACAGCTGGTCAAAGTGAGAGGACAAGCAAAGATTAATGTTAAATAACGTGTTAACAGTATTAATGAAAAATTCCAAGATGACAATAAACAAAATTTTAGATTTTTTACAATCATTCTGTAATTGTATTAAATGTACCTAAATAAACATTTGGCTGAGACGTATTTTCTAGTCTTAACAATATGTTTCTTAAAACCTGGCTTTAAAATCCTGTAAAATGCAAATAAGTTGTGTCTGCTTTGCACGTTGAAAAATTAAATATTTTGTGGAAGAAACAAAAAGAAGAGAAAAGCACATCAACAAAGGAGATGTATATAGTACAAGGCAGATCAAAAGACTAGCTAAGTCCGGTGAAAGTATGCCACCACTGTGTACCATGGAGTTTCAAGAGTTATATCACTAAGTGTAAGGCAGTTAAGTCAAAAAAAAAAAGGCACTTTGATGAACTGCAACAAAAACCCTAACCACCGTGCGGGGCTAACCTCAATGTTTAGAGTAATTTTGAAGTATCTTCAGCCAGAGAATATGGCTCTGTTCAAGCAGGAAGAGGTCTATAATAACCAGGTGGCTACCCAGTTCCTTTCTTCCCTCACTAGAGAGATGTTCTCTGACCCCAAATAGTAGATATCTTCACGTGAGCTTTTGTGGGTTTCCCTCTCACAACAGAGGGGCATTTAGTTTCTAAACTGTCTCTTTTTCACACCCAAACTTATGTTTTCCAGGAAGTCATGTCTTAAAAATCCGTAGATTCTGGGGTCATTTACTTAGAGCAATCCTTAACCAGGTACATCCTGTTGAAAACATTCCATAGATAATGACCTTCCTGATGGGAAATATCATTCTCTTTGCCCTGAGGTCCAGTATGCTGACAAGCAGATTAGACTGGGTTACCTGTCTTCTTTTATTCCCCAGGAGGCATTCCCCAGCAGTTGGGATAAAAACAGCCCACAGATCAATAGTTTCACCTCCTTCCTTGCCAACCATCAACTGCTAAAACAAAATTGTGAGAAACATGTTAGTAGTTTGAATACTGTGAGTTAAAAACTGTGCTATAACTTCATAATCACATTTTAATACATAAATTGGGATTTGGTTTTTGGGTTCAGGTTTTGGGTTTAGTGATTCTTTACTCAGTATAAAAGGTATACTGTGGGCAAACATTCACTTTAGTAATCTTTGAATGTTCATTTCAAGGTTCAAAGAGCAAAGGAATAGGTGTATCATTACAGCAGCAACTCACCAATCTGGAATCTGCAGAGTTCCTACAGATTGTGAGATTATGTCCTAACCTACAAAGGTGCCTAAGAATTGAGCTCGTTACCTCTGTGCTTAACCTTGTATATGTGACTCTGCTTTCATTTTTTTTCACTGCTATGGTCTAGATGCACCTGATTCAATACAGCAAAACTTCAGCTGCTCAGCCTGTGAAGGGTGCTTCAAATTCTAAAATAAAATATATCAGAGAGACCTTAACCACTGCCAACAGAAAAAGAACTTGCACATCTGATTCACTCTGAAAGTAGCTCTTTTTGGGTAAAATACTAAGGCCTATAAAACTCTTCCTTTCCTGGGTAGCAGAGTCAGGAGAAAGACTAAAAATCTGTGCGTGACTGGCCAAAGAGAAGATCCCGTTGAT
The DNA here is from genome assembly GCF_964270905.1 of Leucopleurus acutus. Lineage (NCBI taxonomy): Eukaryota > Metazoa > Chordata > Mammalia > Artiodactyla > Delphinidae > Leucopleurus > Leucopleurus acutus. The sequence goes on from NC_139146.1 coordinate 155,460,306, forward strand.
ACATGGCAGAAACAAACCATCTGCGTTGATTGGCAATTGCACTCGCTCTCCAGCAGCTACATAGAGCCTGGGTGTAGAAACAGGAGTAGCTAGAATTGATGTTCAAGCTTCTGCATTGTGCAGTTACAGAGACAGACTAAGAATGTCCACCAGTTCATACAAAAACCTGGGTATTACCCAGCATCACTGAAAAGGATCGAAACAATGAACAGAAGGACTATGGTAAAAGAAGAAAAGATGAATCAGGTTTAAGATGTTCATTTTGCTTTGTCACTAAAAGCTTGTGGTTTTGTCATACACACCCACATACTCATGTGGACACAAATTTATGCTTATTCTGAGACCAAATATCATTAACTTGTGAGTTTAGTCATTTTCAGTTAATTATTTTACTTTCATTCAAAGTCTTCAGTAATAGGACCCTTTGTAAATTGTTTAAAAATGTACCTGGATGGAATCCTGTCAAAGAGACAGAGAAGCTAAGCTGTAAGGGCACCCAGTGTGCAACGTTGGGACAATTTGCACAGCCAATAAAGTAAAGTAGTATTGAATTAAGTAATGTCAGTTTTTTATACTCACTGGTGTAGTACTGGTGAGTATGAAATAAATACCCTTGAGTCAATAATGATAGAATCACATAGTAGAATAATTTAGTGCATGGAGTAGAAGAAACACATCTCCCATATAAAAGAATTCCAAATAATTTATGTAGCTTCTCCCCGCTCAAGGAGGTGAATGAGTCCAGAGATCAGTGCTAAAGTCGTGATTGACAGGTCATGCTGATAGAATGTGCCCTTGATATAATGTGTTGAGAATAACAATTTTCCTCTCTGGTCTTTCTCCTCAAAACCTATAACTCCAGTCACATAACATGAGACAAACAGTATACAGACCTATATTAAGGGTTGCACCACAAAACTACCTGACCAATACTCCTCAAAGACAAGGGAAGTCTGAGAAACTGTCATGGACCAGTGGAGGCCAAAGACACATCCTGAATGCATGAAATATTGCATCCTGGATGGTATTCTGGAATAGAAAAAGCACATTAGGGAAAAACTAGTGAAATAAAAATAAACAGTGGTGTTTAGTTAATGGTAATGTACCAATGCTAGTTCCATAATTGTGGGAAATGTACTACAGTAATGAAAAATTTAACAAGAGAGGAAACTGAGTGTGGGATTTGGGGAAATGCTCTGCACCATCTTTGCAACTTTGCTATAAATCTAAAGTTATTCTAGGGCTTCCCTGCAGTCCAGTGGTTAGGACTCCACCCTTCCACTGCAGGGGGCACGGGTTTGACCCCTGGTTTGGGAACTAAGATCCTGCAAAGCTATTCAGAGGGCCAAAAAAAATAGATTCTTTTCAATTTGAAAAATAAAGTTATTCCAAAATAAAAAAGCTACTTTTAAAACATGCATGTACACAGATATACACAAGGCATCTAGACTGCAGAGACCCAAATGATAATCACAGCTGAGATATTCATGCTTTAATAAGCAGTCTTTGTGAGAAACAGCCCTTCAGACTACCTGCTTGCCAAAATTAGGTCTTCTCTTTGTACACTCTGCTTTGCAATGATGGATCATTACACTCTCTTAATTATCTCCTTCCACTCTCAAAATAAAAGCAATCTATTAGCACGTGGGCTCCTTGTTGGAAAGAGGCAGGTCTGACATGAAAGAAACAAAATGAAAAAGAGTTGTGTAAATACACTCAGATAAAGTGATATCCAGTCTTAAGGATTTTCACTATTATTCTATATGCATGCACTTAACTTTCACCAGAGAATGCAATCCAACCTTGAAATATCTGAATGTTTTGAAAGCCCATCCCAAACTGCTAAATTTATCAACACAGAATTCTTAGAATAAGCCTCTAACCATATTTCAGTCCAGAACCATTTCTTTTACCTGCACAGTCTTACACTGCAAGCTAATTGAATTTTCAATTTCTACTAAACTTTTATATTTCACTTAATGGTCATTATTCACAAAGATAAACATTTGCTAGAATTTCCTGAGGGATATCATATATACGTAGAAATCAGGAAAGCTACACCTAGGCAGAAGGACAGCAAGACCTCCTAGGTTTGCTCTTCAGCTAAACAGATGTTCCAACAAAGTACCCGTACAGGGATCTTGATTAAAATGTATGCCTTGGCAGAATTACAAGTATCTTTACAGCACATTCCTTCAGAGTCTTCCAACTATCAATTGAAACTAAAATATTAATCTGAAAAAGACAAAGCTCTACCAACTTTTGGTAGCTAATTTTTTAAACTAGAGAACTACTTGGAGGAGAGTCTGTAACCATAACGTTTTGACAACACTGGCTTTATCTTTTCTAGCTTTCTTTTCTGTACAGGAAAGCTATTTTATAATTAAAATAGAAAGCATCCCACGCGTTCTCTTTCCTGGTACCTAAGCATAGTTTCTTTCTTCCTGAGTGTGTAGCACGGTAACGAGGGGAGACCATCAGGAGAGTTCTCCTATTAATGACATGTAGAGTTTAGTGCCATCGCTGTGTGCGTATCTCATGTAGACACACAATTACACCGTGTGGCCACTTTGCTGGATAAGTCAACAGGATAATAGCCAAGGTAAAGCTAAATGTATCTTAGTATCATGGCACATTTTTAGTTCTCATTTTCATTGATGTATCAATAATAGTCCACAAGGTTTTTGTTTTGTTTTTTGTTTGTTTGTTTTATTGGAGTATAGTTGCTTTACACTACTTTGTCCATTCCTGCTGTACAGCAAAGTGAATCAGCTATATGTATACATATACCCCCTCTTTTTTGGATTTCCTTCCCTTTTAGGTCACCACAGAGCACTGGGTAGAATTCCCTGTGCTATACAGTAGGTTCCCGCTAGTTATTTTATACATAGTAGTGTATATATGTCAATCCCCATCTCCAAATTCATCCCCCCATCCCCCTTGGTATCCATACGTTTGTCCTCTACATCTGTCTCTATTTCTGCTTTGCAAATAAGATCATCTATACCATTTTTCTAGATTCCACATATATGTGTTAATATATGATATTTGTTTTTCTCTTTCTGACTTACTTCACTCTGTGTGACAGTCTCCAGGTCCATCCACATCTCTGCAAATGACCCAATTTCATTTCTTTTTATGGCTGAGTAATATTCCATTGTATATATGTACTGTATCTTTATGCCTTCCTCTGCTGATGGACATTTAGGTTGCTTCCATGTCCTGGCTATTGTAAATAGTGCTGCAATGAACACTGGGGTGCATGTATCTTTTTGAATTATGGTTTGCTCTGTGTATATACCCAGGAGTGGGATTGCTGGGTCATATGGTAGTTCTATTTTTAGTTTTTTAAGGAACCTCCATACTGTTCTCCATAGTGGCTGTATCAATTAACATTCTCATCAAGAGTGCAAGAGGGTTCCCTTTTCTCCACACCCTCTCCAGCAATTTATTGTTTGTAGACATTTTGATGATGGCCATTCTGACTGGTGTGAACTGATACCTCATTACAGTTTTGATTTGCGTTTCTCTAAGAATTAGTGATGTTGAGTATCCTTTCATGTGCTTTTTGGCCATCTGTATGTCTTCTTTGGAGAAATGTCTATTTAGGTCTTCTGCCCATTTTTGGATTGGGTTGTTTGTTTTTTGATATTGAGCTGCATAAGCTGTTTGTATATTTTGGAGTTGAATCCCTTGCCAGTTGCCATTTCTTTTTGTTTCCTTGCGTTTGCATCAATATTATTTTTCAATCTACGTGGTCTATTTTATGCAGGAATCTAACATTTGTTCAGAATTGCTTGTGATCTGCAGTTAATGTAAACAACTGCACACCTGGTGATACTTTAGAGCAAACAAAATCAATTGATTCTCCCGTTTATAAAATAGTTCCTACCTCATTTGCTTGGGAAGCTATGTTCAATATTATTAAATCAGTCAACAGTCCAGTTACTGCCTTTCATCATGACTTTTCCTCCTCATTAAAATTTTTATAAATATATATATTTTAACCTATCTGATCATCATAGCCTATCTGAACATAATATCAGGAAAATTCACTATTACATATATAGAGAGATAAAAGTATCTTTCTTTTGTCCCAAGGTATTATGACTTTTTTAATTAAAAAATTTTAAATTGAAGTGTAGTTGATTTACAATGTTTCAGGTGTACATCAAAGCGATTCAGTTCATATATATATACATATATATGTATATATATATATATTATTTTTTGAATTCTTTTCTATTATAAGTTATTACAAGGTATTGAATATAGTTCCCTGTGTTATGCGTAGGAACTTGTTGTTTATCTATTTTATACATAGTCGTGTATATCCTAAAACTTAAGGCTTTAAAATCTCCCAGGAACTTTTATATGCATTTTCTTAGTGGTATACTTTGTCTAGAACTCATTCACATTATGAGAGAGCATGAACTAAACAGATCTATTGCTACTAAATTGATTTGGGTGCTCAGCATCTCACCATAATTACTCCCATGGTCCCTGAAAAGTTCTCACTCTTCCCCAAAACGTTCTCTAGGTTTCTACCAAGGTGAGCTTTCTGTAACAGCAATCTCATATTTTTATGGGAATACTGTACACAAAATTTGTTTTTCTCCTGTTAATCTGCATTATGTCTATTTAATTCTTTGAATAGCCAAAGAATCTAGATTGGAGGAAGGGAAGTTTTCCACCTCTACAACAGGAAATAATGATTTACAGCTAGTAGCTGTTAATATAAAAAGACTCCTTTAAGTTATTCTAAAGTGCTTCACAGCACTTCCTCACTTTATTGGTTAACACATTCACTATACCTCATCTGCTGGAATATCACACAATTAACATGTATTAAATATGAGTTCCTGAGTTTTGGTTCCAATACATGCTATCCATAAACCCCCTACTTCAGCTAATATTCCTAAAAACATTGAAAAAAATGCAAAAACAGCTACCTGGAGACGCTAAAAGAAAATAAAAGCAAGCAGATTATGCATAGTTGTAAAAACTTGAGAAACAACCTGCATGCAGGTGAGCTTTCCAGTTTTCTTTCACCTTTCAGGACTTTGCCCCAAGTGCAGTGGGAGATGGTGTATGTGCGTGAGTGTGTGTGCACACGCATGCCTGCAACGCATGCCTGCACACACGTGCCTGTGTGTTTGTGAGACTAGTTGCAGAGCAGCATGGATACATGGGCAATAAAACTTCAAGAGAAACCCATGCTGTTTTTCAGAAAAAGGAGATAAAAGGTCCCCTGCAGGCTACAGAATGTAGGTGGATTCCTTTGGAGGAAAGAGCCAGTGAAGGAGGATCCCCTAATTCTATGTATGCACCCACAAAAATCTCAGCCTAACCCCAAACTCTTCACACCAAGGACAGACCCAAATCAACATAGCAAAAGCTTAGAAAACTGACCTGAGACTTAAACACCCAAACATAGAAGGCAAGTCAGAATCTATGATCTCAACATAACCAGTTAGATTTTCTGTTAACACAAAACACCAACATTCTCCAGGAGAGCACAACAGAGAACACACCAAATAACATTCACAGTATCCAGGTACAATTCAAAATTATTCAAGGTACAAAGAACTAGGAAAATGAAACAACCCTCATGGAAAAATAGGAACCATAGATGCTAACCTGGAGATGACCATGATGTTGGAGCTATCAGACAGAGACTTTAAATCAGTTATATAACCATGCTTCATGGGGTAAAGGAAAACGCACTTGAAATGTATGACATATAGGAAATTTCAGCAGGGTGTTTGGAACTATAGAAAGGAACCAAGTGAAAACTTTAAAACTGAAAAATGCAATGTCTTCAATAAAAACTCGATGAATGGGCTTAACACCAGAATGTAAATAACAATGGAAAGAAATAATTCTCAAACATCTGTTTAATTAGAGTCCCAGAAGAGAGGATTAAGAAACTGAAGCACAGAAGTTTTATGAATATATAATGGCCACAAATGTCCCAAACTGGAGGAAGACAGAAATTTACAGATTGAAAAAACTCAGGAAATCGAAACAGAATAAACTTAAAGAAAAGCCATGGCTTTTAGATGCATCACAATCAAACTGCTAACAAACAAATGCGAAGTCTGGAATGCAGCTAAAGAAAATTGCACGTTACATACAGAGGAACATTTATTCAAATGGCCGCGTATTTCTCATCAGAAACCATGGAGGCCAGAAGAATGAGGAAGAGCATGTTTAAAATAGTGAAAGAAAACTTCTTTTTCAAAAGAAAAATTAGCAAGCATATCCTTCAGAAATAAAGAAAAATAACTACTTTGTCAGATGAAAAAAAAAGTATAGAGAATTTGTCCCCAGTGGATCTGTTATTACAAGAAATACTAAAGGAAGTTTTCCTGTCTGAAGGGAAATGATACCAAAAGAAACTTTGTTCTTCAGAAATGAAGGAAGAACAACAGAAATCTAAGTATCAGAATAAAAGATGTTATTTCTTATAAATTAAAAATATGTTGACTATTAAAGTGAAATGGCCTCATGCGGTTACCATTACGTACAGACTCAACACATAACAATTATAACGTAAAAGCCAATAAAGTGGGAGTTCCCTGGTGGCCTAGCGGTAAAGATCCAGGGCTTTCACTGCTGTGGCCTGGGTTTACCCCTGGATGGGGAACTGAGATCCTGTAAGCTGTGCGGCACAGCCAAAAATAAATATATATTCTTAAGAAAGAAAGGAAATGTATCCCATCAATTACATCAACAGAGTGAAAGATAAACCATATGATTTTGATCTTGAATGACAAAAAAGTGTTTCATAAAAGTTCAGTCATTCCTAATAAGAACAAAGTAATTTAGTATCAAAAAACCAAAAAGTCAGCAATGTGTTGACCTATATGTTTGCAAGTTTCTGTATTTTACATCTATTAGACTGTGAAATTTTAGGTATTCATTTAGTAATTCATAGAGCAACTACTAAAAACAGTTTGGTGAAATATAGCATAAAAGGCAACAGATTAAAATGAAGCACTAGAATATATTTATACAGCACAAAAGGAGGCAGAAAGTCGGGAGTAGAGAAATAAAAGCAGAGAAGAGAAACAACATAGATAAATGTGGTAGACACCAATCCAAATATAGCAAACCTTCTATTAAATGGTAAGGGCCTAAACACCTCAATAAAAGGCAAACCATGACAAATGTCTTTTTCAGAAATGAAGAGCTTACTATAAGATGTCCATGCGAATTGAAAATCATTAGACAGAAATAGATGTACAACTCCAAGAGGAAGCCCCAGGAGGCCAGAGCACCTGCTTTATTATCTAATACCATAGATTTTTGAAACCAAAGCTCTCCTCACAGATAAAAAGGGACTATGCTTTAAGATAAAAAATAAATCATCAGTAACATGAGCCTAATAACAGCCTCAACACGTGTTTAGCAAAAATAGAATCAAAGGGAAAAACAGACAATTGCACAATCACAGTAGGGATTTTTTGTTGTTTCTTTTTGCGGTACGTGGGCCTCTCACTGTTGTGGCCTCTCCCGTTGCAGAGCACAGGCTCCAGACGCGCAGGCTCAGCGGCCATGGCTCACGGGCCCAGCCCCTCCGCGGCATGTGGGATCTTCCCGGACCGGGGCACGAACCCGTGTCCCCTGCATCGGCAGGCGGACTCTCAACCACTGCGCCACCAGGGAAGCCCCACAGTAGGTTTTAATGATCCTCTCTCAGTAATTGATAGAACAACTAGCCAAAAACATCTGTAAAATCATAAAAGATCCGATCAGCACATGAACCACCTTGATCTATAGCCAGTAACTTCACAATGTCTATTCTTCTCAAGGGCACATGTGCCTTCACTAAGGCAGATCATATGCTAAGAAACAAAACAAGCTTTTTTAATTTAAGGATTCTCTTCCTGCAATAAAATTACATTAGGAATTAATAAGAATAAAAATTTCGAAAATATTTAGAGGAAAACACAAAATATCTGTGATATAAACAACACACGGCTAAGTAATTCAGAGGTCAAATATGAAATCACAAGAAAAATTGCAGTCATAATTCAAATACAACATGTCAAAGTTTGTGGAATGTAGCTGTAGCAGTGCTTAACAGGGAACTTATATTGTTAAATGCTTATATTAGAAATAGGAAGGACTAAAAAAATCAACAACCATAACCTAGGTTTTACTTTAAGAACCAGATAAAAATGAACAATGCAAAGCCAAAGTAAGTAGAGGGAAGGAAATTATTTTAAAATAAGGAGAAATCCAGAAATTAGTAAGCAGCAGTAGAGAAAATTAATAAAGAAAATTAATAAAGAATAAATAAATCCAGAAATTAGTAAGCAGCAGTAGAGAAAATTAATAAAGAAGATTAGTTGATTCCTTTAAAAGATTACCAAAATTGAAAAACCCCTAGCTATTTCATAATAAATCAATATCAGGAATGGAAAGGTAATTATCATGACAGATTATACAGTTATTAAATAGATAAGATAATTACAGTTAAACAGATAATTTTTTTCTTCTTCTTTTATTGGAGTATAATTACTTTACAATGTTGTATTAGTGTCTGCTGTACGATGAAGTGAATCAGCTCTACGTATACATAGAATTGGCATCATTTTTATCTCATGATGGTATAGAGACTTCACCCTTTTATAGCCCCTCTACTCTATACACGCGAATGGATGAACTATAAAAAGGTAAAGGCAAAATGACGTAGCTGGGTTCAAATACAAGCTCATCATCTCTTCCAAGCAGAACCAGAACACAGATAGATGCAAAATATAAATTCTTCCAGAAGCAATGTGAGGTTTCTGTCTTTGGGGTCTAGAAGTTGGCAGGAGAGTCTAAATCTTACATAGGAAAGGGACGAAAAGTGTTCTGCACAAGATTCAATTCAAGACTCACTGTTTAAAACCAGTTTTTGAAACACGTTTTTTTTTTTTGGGGGGGGCAGGTTAGCTGTTTATTACAGTGTTGAAGAAGATTTCCCATTAAAAAAAATATTTTTTTCAAAAGCCAAAGGAAAAAAATTTAAAACACATAATTTTGCATTTCTTTCTTATCTTCAGAGATGACTATTTCCATTAATTTTTTGTTTTATTAGGATATTTCCGTTCCTTGAAAGACTAGATTCTCAGAATGTCACTAAGGTTCATTTAAATTTTACTTTTTCTTGTGCTATTGATTATCCTCCTTTGTGGAATCAGTTTAGGCTGATTTTTATCAGCCTAAAACATTTTCTTTATTTTCTTCTGCGATTATAGTTCCATCTACAAATATCTATTGTATTTAAATGTGTTTGCATCGATTAGTTACTATCATAGTTTATTGAACTAACTCTTGAAGCTGCCTAATGAAGGCAAACTGGGCCCTTTTCATGTGACTGTGAGTCTATTTCAGTGGTCTTCAACTATGAAATTGCAAAGAACATGATACCAGTCAATTACTGACTTGTATTTCCCGTAGTAATGGAAATCTCACACATTGGTTGTCTAACATCTCATACATATCTTGCCAATTCTGCTACATTTTTTTACATTTCTAAAGTCTATGACAGATCTCCATTTCACAGAAGCTTTTCATTAACAACCTACACTTTTGAATCATATTGTGATATGGTGAGTTTGATTGTCTTCTTCTAAAACAACCTGTATTATTTTACTACTGCCTTACATCCTTTGCTACCTTATACTGGAGGATATTTACATGTTGGATGGGTTGCAAAAAGTTATAAGTTCCCACTGGGCCAATCCCACCTTCATGGACTGGTTAGATTTTCTCCCATATATTCTGAAAATCAGCCTTAGTAATATTTATTGCTATTGTGCATTCATTTGTTGGAGTAACTATTACTTTACATTGTCTTATAGGCCATTCACAACCTGACTCCATCATTTCACACTTCATTTAATTACATTTCTATCCTTTCCTAAAATTTTAAACAGAATGTCAGTGGACATTCCATCCGTTGCCTCCTTAGGGATTTGTCTTTCTAATGGTGCCTTCTAAGTAGAGGGTTCTATCCAGCTTATTACAAATAACGCCTGGTTCAATACACTTATTCTGTTCATGTTTCTTTTGTTTCTCAGGCTTAGCTTTTAAAGAATAGCTTTTATCCTACGGCATCATTCCCACGCAGGCATTAAGCCTTCAATGCCTTCAGCAGCTGTTACGCTGCAGAGCTGTTTATTTATTTATTGTTTCTTCTGTTTTTTGCATGGACTTTATTAGTATCTTCTTGTTTTACATTTGCTGTGCCCACATATGTACAGGTTCCGAATATCCACTTGGGCTTTGTTCATATATTCATTTAATCATGCTTAAGTTAGTTAATTGATTTCGGGTGTATTTCTTCGGAGGGCTGAGGGCTGTAAGTTACATGAGAAACTGGCTGCACTTCAAACACCAGCACGAAAAAGGGTTTGGAAGCCATCTCATTCAGAGGCTTAGACTTTAACCCTTGATCAAATATCTCAGCCTTATTTCCAGTGCTGCTGAAGGAATGATGTCTATTGCTTCCCGGTATAGATTTAGGAGCTGCTGGGTCTCATGACAGCCTGGCTCTTGACAGAGATTTTCCTAAGTGCTCTAATTCTGTCCTGTTCTCTGCCCTGGTTTCTATGACTCCTTTGAGCCTGCTTCTGCTTCAGTATTGTTCCCTAAAATAATTGGTCTAGCTGAGCCAGGAGCCCATAGGCCATCGTCTGGCCCACAGCTTATTTTTAATGCCTAAGAAGCCAAACTCAGGTTAATGAGCAAGAAAAAACTTTTATTGTTTTAAGCCACTCAGTTTTAGAGAAGTCTGTTGTACATTATAATTTAGCGATAACTGATGATACACACTCATCTTATACCCCTATACAGACATTTAAATAAACAGCAGGCATATGAATATCTAAAATATTTAATGTAAAAAGTAAACTTGTTTTCTGCTTATTCACTTGTTAATTTATCTGATCTGAGTTGTATTAACAATGATATTTGGGGGGGACAATGTATGCTTAAACTATTTCATTTATTTTAAATAAGATGTGTAATAGAAAAACCAAATTGAAGAAGATGTTTTAAAATAAATTTCACTTCCTTTCAAAATTTTATCCCAAACTGAAGTAAGTGAGCCCATATTTTCAAATGTTGCCTTAATTCTTAATCAATGGTCATTTCCGATAATTTATACTGTAAAATTTTAAAGATACGTAGATTTCCTATATCTAATTCTGCCTTTGATGCAGATTTTAAATATTTCTATCACATTTCTTAAGGTATTAAGTAATAATTTCTTAGATATACAATACCAAGATGTTCACCTACTTCAATAAGACTTATTGTTACATTATGAAACATGTCATTACAATCCGTAGAAACCCTGTTCTTCTAAGCTTCCTACTTTTACTGTTGCCCTGTGATTCTAACTGCCATTGAAAAACATACTGAATTTTTTTCTCACATGGGAGTATTAATGTCATTATAAATACCGAACACGATAGACAGCATTTCAAGTCAGTGCGCAAACTGCATTTTTCAGAACCTGGACCCAAACTGATTTCTGGTTTTGCAGAAATACCGACAGCAGATCTCCATAGATCTTTTTCCTTCAATAGGGCATTACACCTCATTTAGCAATAATGGTGTTTATTTTTTATTGAAGTAGAGTTGATTTGCAATGTGTTAGTTTCAGGTGTACAACAAAGTGATTCAGTTATACACACATATATTTTTTTCAGATTCTTTTCCCTTATAGGTTATTACAAAATATTGAGTATAGTTTTTGATCAACTTCCATATTATTAAATAACACAGAGAATATTCTCTAATTTATTACATTAGCATTTAAGTAACTCACAGTTTTTCTTCTGTTGCTAAATGCACTGTTTAATTTAGCTGACCTTTATTTTTATAGTAAAACTTTCTTGATGAAGGAAGTACCAGCTCCTTAATCTGGGTAAGTACCCCAGAATGTTTTCGTGTTATTGCAACAGTACCATCCAAATATACTTCAACATAATATTTAAATTCCAAACCACTCCTTTTGTAATATAATCCTTCATATTTGTAAATTATTCAGTTGGATTCTTAGGAAATGAAATGAGAAAAGAAATTTATAACTCCATATAGCCATCATGTTCAAATTGCACGTATAGAAAAGGAAGTTTTATTTATTTTTTTAAAAATGTCTGTTTTTATTATTCCTATACACGGTGTTCACATTTCTCATCTACTGAAATCTAACGTATGGGCCATGGATTGCTGCTCTGCATGAACCGTAATGACCCACCACAAGATAAATACCTACGCCAAGAGTGAGCATTTAGAAACTTTTATAGCTAAGTAACGTGCAATTACCATCCTCAGCTCACTCAATGAACTATAGGTTATTAAGCAGTCCAGGTATTATGCAATTTGCACATGAGTCACCAGTGGTAAGAGCTGCATACTCCTTGCTGGCACTAAATAGAAAACTATTACAACGTGTGATCCTTCAGAGTTACACACCAACTATAATCTGAAAATACATAAAGATATGAGAAAATGTATTGTTATTTGATAATTTCTTATCAATAATTTTAATTTTTAACCCAGTCCATTTTTAGGTAATTTATCACCATTACCTGAATTAGGGAAGCAAAATATATGTTATGTTATTCAACCCAAATTTAATGATGACAAAATAAGCCTCATTGGAATTTAGTGTCAAAAAAAGACAAAACTGTTCTGTCTCTGCATAGTTCTCTCTTTCTGCAATTTCCTTTCCTCCAGTACCCTGTCTGTAAATTCCAGCCACCTCAACGATATCAAACTCAATTTTTATCTTCTCTGCTCAGATTATTGAGCCACTTCTACTCTTGTACTGCAGCCAAGTTCTGGAAAAAATGTCATCACTTCTTTTTCGTATTTCCAGACGTTACAGGCCTGCACTTTGTTGTCTGAAATCTAAGAACAGTATTCCTTATATTGACGTACATATTTAACATATAGTCTGTGTTTTCTTCAGATTAAACTTGGATATGAGAATCTAATAGGTGATAATGATGCTCCTATAAAAGAAATGAACATCTCTACTTATATGAGCAATGTAATTATTTTCTTCCCATTTTACTTAAACCATTTAATTATGAAGGTTAGTAATTTTACCAGAATTGCTTATTTTCTATTGTATGAAAAACACTGTGTAATAATATAAAAATGGAAGTCCTCACAGATTGACTTTTGTTGACTCTACAACATCTACATAATGATTAAATCTATCTGAATCAAGTCCTCTGTTCTTTACACCCATAAAGATCCACTACATAAATTTAATTTCAATTTTATCTGAATTTTATAAAATATATATGATCGTATATATATTGGGATAATATTTCCCAACATGACTATTAATTGATGTGGATAAAAAATGAAAGCAGCTAACAAATTACCCACAATTAAAAATTAAAGGAGTGGAAATTAACATGTAATAGGAAAAACATAATCACATATAAAGGTAATCTGACATGAAAATTACATTTATTCTGAGTAAGAAAGCATTCTATACTTATATTTGCAAATTGGAATACCACTTTGTTTTTGCTTAAGTTCTATCTGCTCACTTTACAGTTCTATATAATGCTATTTTAAAATGTAGAATTGTTTAAAAAAACTTTAATTTGTCTGAGAGGAGAGTACCTGACTACTACAGGTAGTGAGAATGGTTTTTCCTCTATCAAGTAAAGAATCTACAGTATTACAAGAAGCAACTTAAGCAAACATGAGAATTATTGTGTCACATTAAGAGAGGGAGAAGTACAAGGGCAAAGTTGTAATTGCATGCCTGAGAATACACCTAGCAACTTGCTGCACGCGCACTTTGATAACACATGACGCTGTGATTAGTCTGAAATACTTGCTGCTTAGTCATTTACTAGAATCATTTAATTTGAATATGTAATGAATAATGGCATTAAAGAATGTTTATCCAAAGTGTATATTACTTTAGGTCATTCTAACACACTTAGTTTGATAAGATCTTTTAATTAGCTTATAATTTATATCTATTACATCAATTCTGAAAGTCTTTTTAGATCCAAATAACTTATAATCATGTCGACATCAATAGATAATCTACACTAGACAAATGGTGTATCAAGACATACTTGTGTTACTGTATGTGTGTGTGTACAAAAAGAAATAAAACCAAGGTATTTATTACCTTGATTTTTGTTAACAATAAATTTGCATGTGAACATTTGATTGTTTTCCAACTGAAGATAAATAAGTTTCTCTGGCTGGGAGAATTGTATGATTCAGTATATAAAACACTTCGGCACCTATGACTCAGGGCCCAAGGCTCTTTTTAAGAAATGAGCACTCGACATTCTTTTTAACTTAATTTTCAGTGACCTACAGTCAACCTAGGTCATGCAACAGTGAAATAAAATATTTAACAGAAAGAAGGTACTATAAATCACTGTAGAACCCTGTGGAGGTGTGACATATTATGGAATGTTGAAACGGAGCATGAAGTTTTGGTTAAAACAGTTGGATTTGTTGAAAGTCTCCAAGGAGCAGTAAGATCAGTGTACACCTTCAGCCCCTTTGTGGGTGAGTGAAGTGTCCTTTCTCACCAGGTAGACCCTGGAGAGAAGGGGAGCACAGTGTGTCCATGATGGAGACCATCAGGCATAGTGGGAATATTGCAGTAAAAGTGCAGCAACTAAGTGAGAGTGTATATGCACCATGTCAACCACTCAGCTCCCAGAAAGGGTAAATCACTGTGAACCTGGAACAGTCTTCCCTGAGGATTCCCACCAGCTGCAGTGAAGCCATGGTTGACCAGTTGTTCTCAGGTGTCTAGCATTCTAATAAACTCCCTAGTGCCTCATTCATAAATATGAACAGAACATCAATTATCACCAGACATTTGAGAAGAATATTTTTCATGAAAGAGACCAAAGCAAACAAATATGAAAAAGCAACTTTAAGAAACAGATTGTGAATGTTAAGGGAAACTAAAAAAAAAAAAAAAAACTATCACCAATTAATTGAGAGACAAAGGTAATGATATTCCACCCCTGAAACAAGAACAGAACACAAGACAAATGAATATTTGGAGAAGAAAAAGTGCTCTTGGCAGTTAAAAATATGAAAACAGAAATGAGAAATATAAATGAGGAGGAGGACAAATTTGAAAAATCTTCCAGCAAGAGAGCCAAACCAAATTTTCTGTTGGAAAATAGTAAAGAAGTACAATTAGCAGATGAGTTAGTTAAAGAACAAAATCTGAATAATAGTTTTCCAGAAACTGAAAATTACCAACGCAATAAATGAAAAATCCCAAATTTGAAAACTACGGTGTTCCAGCACAGTAGATTAAAACACACATTTATTAAGCATATGGTTATAAAATTTCAAAACACTAACATCATCTTGAGAAGAGGAGAAATAGAATCGCGAGGAAGAGTCACCGTGGGTTACATGAAGGGCTGGCACTGTTCTGTTTCTTGACATGAGTGATGGTTTTGATGCTGTTTTCTTCATAACCATCTTGTATCCTGTACATAAATGTTTCTTGCAGTCCAATGCATGTATGATATATCTCAACAGAAAAAATAGAAACCACATTGTTCTCTTTATCATGTATAGTGTGGACGAGCGTGTTGCAAAACTGGAAGCACACATGTTATCTGGGAGAGTATCGCACTGATACACAGAGGCATCAAGATGTATGTTTTTCCTTGCATTCTTGTCCATCCATATCAAGCCTCCTCAATTACTCAAGGGACCCTTCCAGTGGCTTATCCTAATCCACACACAGTATGTCATCATTCTCCAGTATTGCCTCTGCTACATCTGTCCATCTTAAAGCGCTTTCTCACTTTTTTATTATAATTCCTACTTGGGTGTTTCCTTCTAGGGATGATGTTATTTTTATAAACACACATAGGCACACAAAGAGTAGATTTGGGTGGAAAATTTTATGAGGTATAAGTGATGACTCCCATGTTTCTGATTTGGACATCAGTGTAGATACAGGGAACCCAGGAAAAGAATCATGTTTAGAAGAAAAAGAGTGCATTTACCTTGAGACATTAATTCAGTGGTTCTCAACCAAGGGTGATTCTTGTTCCCTCGGGAGACACTTGGCAATGTTTGGAAACATTTTGGGCTGGAACAACAGAGAGGTGTGTTCCTGGTAACCAACGTGTAGGACCCAGGTATACTTCCAAACATCTTACGTCAAAGAATTACTCAAAATGCCCACAGTGCCGAGATTTAGAAATCCTGGTTTAATTTGAGACAACTGTGGAGAAGTCCAGGATGAGAGTTGATACACTTCCCTGAAGTCAGGAGAGGGGTCTGGTTTAGGAACATCGTCTGGCTAAGTACCAGAGAAGCTCCTGCAGTATCTAAGCCCTTCCCTAGTTTCACATATTACCCTGTAAATGTTTATTGACAATTCTGTGCGCTAGTCTAGAGTGTGAAATTACTCAATTGATGAATAGATTTTAAGGAAATATTCTGCTCTTCAAATGTATTTTCCCTTTAAGTTTGTTTTGAAATAGCAACCAGTGACAGCTCTTCAGAGAGCTTTGAACGGGATGACATAAAATTGTGAGAAATGATAGCACAACGCAAGCCATAACTACTGAGCATTTAAGTGAATGATGTTTTGCAAGTCTGTCATTATTTTGGACCTGCCACCAAAAAATCCATTCTCCCTGAGAGAAGCGGTTGTTATTTCCAACAGATTCTATTTTCTATTCAGTTGGAAAAGGGGGAAATACTTGTAAACGCTTTAAAGTGATATTCCTGTCAACTCACAGTTATAATATCCTTTGGATGTGATGTTCACTCATGGTAAAATAATTTGATCTGAGTCTTCGAGAGGTAGCCAAGAAGAGAGTGTTTATTGCACGCGACACATTCATCTAATTCATTGCACATAATACTGTCGGAAGTCAGACTTCTCATGTCGATTTCTGTAGGTTTTCTCTAGTGAAAACCTACACTCTCGTTCCTGTCAGGTGTTTCCTGCTTAGGGGTTCGGCTTGTGGGTGACCGTGGACTTGGCTGTACAACCATGAACAGCTCCTTCCAGACCTCGTTTCCTCATTTGTTTCTCCACCCCACTGTGTGAAAGAGACATGTTTGCTGCCACTGAGAAGCTCAAGCACTTCTGAAAAAAGCATCCGTGCAAGGCAGGTGCACCGTCCTGCTGCTGCCTGCTCCAGCGCCTCGGATACTTTTCTATAAAAGGCTCTTTATTAGGGACAAAACAAGAAAAGGTAGAAACACATGGGGACCTTTTCTTACGAAGGTTCGTCTCAGAAAATTCTCTGCCAAGAGCCCTATTTAACAGAGCTCTTGTTATTTTAATCTTTTTATTGGAATATAGTTAATTTACAGTGTTGTGTTAGTTTCAGGTGTACAGCAAACTGATTCAGTGATATATATATATATATGTATCTTCCATTATGGCTTATTAAAGAATATGAATATAGTTCCCTATGCTATACAGTCGGTCCTTTTTTATTACCTATTTTATATAGAGTAGTGTGCATATGCTAATCCCAAGCTCCTAATTTATCCCTCCCCCCCTTTCCCTTTGGTACCTTAAGTTTTTTCTCTACATCTGTGAGTCTGTTTCTGTGTTGTAAATAAGTTCATTTGTATCATATGTTAGATTCCACCTGTAAGTGATATCATATGTCTTTCTCTGACTTACTTCACTTAGTTCTCAAATATAAAATTAGTAGTATTATCTTATAATAATGTTTCTTACACTCTTTGTAAGATCACAATCTAGAGAATCACTTAAAACTTGATTCTTTTTCTCCATGAATGTACTACAGAGTTCCAGTGCTTCAGTATACACATATGTATAACATACCAGTGACTTTATTCAAAATTATACACAGATAACACCGTAAGTTACACTGCACCACCCCAAAAAACTTGATTCTTAACCCCAGTGCTACCTTTCCCTAGTTTGTTTTTGAGTCAGTTATACAAAACAATGCTTCTAAAATTTTAATGTGCACACGATCAGCCAGGATCTTGTTAAAATACAGATTCTTAACAAGCTCCCAGGTGATGCTGCTGCCGCTGACTCATGGACCACTTTTTTCAAAACAGAGGACGTTTGATCTCACTAAATACGACTGGCCTCGATGCCCACGAAGGTAAAAATGGTAGCTGAGAAATATGAAATGTGCAATTGGCAACCCTTATATACAAACACTGTATTTATTTGAGTTTGGAAAGAAATATTCTGGAGCAAATGACAGCTGATCGCAGTCATTTTAACCTTCTTTTCTGTCTTGCAGCTTCTGAACAGAAAGAGCAGAACATTAATTTAAACACTGAAGTGGAAAATGACTGAAGGAAAGGTCAAATGGTTGAGTTGATTATTTTCCTAGAATTTTAAATAGAGTATTTTCTGATAACAAACACTCATAATAAAATCCAGTCAACTGCAAATTAGGAGCAATTGCACTATGGAAAAGCTTAGACAGCGCTTATCAAATCTCTGATTTTTACATTAACACAAGTATGTAAACTGTTGAACAGGGCTTGAGTTTTCCTCCTTGTGTTGTAGACTTAAAAGTCTGTTTTTGTTTTTTTAATTTCTGTTGGAGTGTAGTTGATTTACAATGTTGTGTTAGTTTCAGGTGCACAGCAAAGTGAATCAGTTATACATATACATATATCCACTCTTTTTAGGTTCTTTTCCCATATAGGTCATTACAGAGTATTGAGTAGAGCTCCCTGTGCTATACAGTAAGTCCTCATCAGTTATCTATTTTCTATATAATAGTGTGTATATATCAATCTGTTCCCGGTGAATTTAAGGTTCTTTCTTCATCGCAAAAGAATTCGGAGATGAAATGATAAGAATCAGATTTATTTAGAGAGATACACAGAGTATGGGCCGTCTCAGAAGGCAAGAGGCCCCGAAATATGGCGTGGTCAGTTTTTATGGGCTGTATAATTTCATATGCTAATGAGGGGTAAGATTATTCCAACTATTTGGGGGAAAGGGCCGAGATTTCCAGGAACGGGGCCACCGCCCACTTTTTGACCTTTTATGGTTGGCCTCAGAACCGCCATGGCGCTGGGAGGCGTATCATTTAGCTAATGTGTTACAATGAGCCTTTGAGCTCAAGGTCCACTGGAAGTCAAATCTTCCATCATCTTGGACCCAGTTGGTTCTAACTAGTTCTTGTCACGTACTATGTCTATGTCATTCTTTTAAAGGTTGTGCCCTGCCTCTTTCCCTCCTGTTTCAAATCCCAATCTCCCCATTTACCCCCCTTTCCTTCCCTGGTAACCATGTTTGTTTTCTACATCTGTGACTGCATTTCTGTTTTGTAAATGAGCAGGAATCCTTCCTCCAACGGTTATTGGTGATAAGCGTCAGCCTCTTCGTTTCCTAACGGTGGATCTTTGCTCAAGCTGCATGACTTTGGTTTCTTCTCTTTAGAGTCACCCAGTTTCAATCCCATGATTCCTTGAAAATCATGGAAAGAGACAGCTGCTCTTTCTTTCTTCCTGCCAGGTCGTGTTAGGCTATTCCATTATGCACTGGCTTTTGCGTAGGAAACCTAGGTGCTGCATTTACTCTGCAGGCGTGGTATGGCTCAGGAGTGCTCTGGGGAGCTCAGGGTTTTATTTAGTGAACAATTCTGAACTGCTTCTCCATGATGAATTGTCTCTGCTGGTGCTTGGCTTCTCTTACCCACCTAGTGAAATGTGATGTATTTTAAAGTAAAGATATATTAAAATGACGGTTCAGTCCCTGTTGAGACAAAGAAAGCCATTTTTGAGACCAGGGACGACCATTTAACGACCTGAGTGATGTGTCACCTTCTGTGTATGTTCGCTTCCTCCCTGGGAAGAGGCCTGGGTGTTCTCTTCTTGCTTCTTTTGTTTCTCCTTGACTATTCTAGCCGTTGAATCACAGTTGATTTTTATTTTGATGTGTACAAATAGGTAAAAGGATTCGAGTGTTTTTCATTGTGTTCCTTCTCCACACCCCAGATGTTTATTCTGTCATTTTTAATATGTTTTCAGTATTTTTAAATATGCAGATAAATATGTTAACTAAAATGAGAGGAAACGGGAGACAAGAAAAGAAAGTTTTGTGAAGATACTTTAATGAATTTGAGAGGCTGTATTTGCAAGGCTATATCCTAATGTGTTACTAGATAGATAGATACATAGGTAGATAATTTGTTATATGGGCAAAAAAAATTAACAGAAGCAACATTTGCTATCCTGTTATTAAAATGACAAAAAAAAAAGAGGAAAAATTTGCAACTAAAATAAGAGAGACCAAATCTACCCAACACCACAAAAAAAGACATTTGGAGTCACCGCTATATGGTAAGCACTGTAGTGAGCTCTGCCAAAGACATGTAAGTTATATAAAATTTTTTATCTGTTTCGGTGCACAGTTATCTAGTAATTTGCCCAAAGTAAATTGTTATTGAACATATTTACTTCTCTTTCTGTGTGAAATAATTTCCTGATCCAGCTGCAAGAAAGAATACAATAGAAATGCTCCAAATCTGGGAAAAGGAGGATTAAAGAGATTGTCCCAACCTGTGTAAATGAGAAACAATATTCCAACTTGCTAGGCTATGTTTGTGCTCTGCATTACACATGTGGATATACTGACGTTTTGGAGCTAGAAAATTCTAAAAGGTAACCAACTCAGCGGTCCTCAAAGTGTAGTCCCTAACATAGCAGCAACAGCATCAACTGGGAAACTGTCATAAATGCACGTTATCAGGCCTCCACTCAAACACACTGAAACAAACACTCTAGGAGTGGAGCCCAGAAAGTCTTATTTTAATAATAAGCTCCTTGGTGACTGTGATACACATGGTTTCTTCTAGCCTAATTCCCTCTTTATCAAAGGAGAACATTAAAATTGAGGAGTTAACAGGATCGTAAGGGAGTCAACATGTTGTAGAACATAAAGCGTAGCACCCAGTATACAGTCCCATCCATGGCATAAGTGAAGCCATGAGATAATGACATGGAAAATATGAGCTCATGTTTCATGTCTGTATGATTTCTGCATTTGGGGGTATACAGCATTATTCTAATATCAACAGCAAATCAAAATCTGAACTCAGTCAGGTCACATCGTACAGTTACTTACCGATGGTGACAAGATGTCAAGCAGACGATTAGGTTCTGGGGCTGATATCTCTCATAATCTTTAGAGAGGTTTGTTTTGCCTTAATCTCACCCTAGCCTGAGTGTGAATTCAGGAAGTCTTAGTTTGCTTGTTGAGAAAGAATTGTAGAAGGTATTGGACTGAGAAACAGAAATGGCAAAATTGTCGTTTTTCAGAAAGTAATGAAAGGAGTTAATGTATTTTTTTAGTGTGGAGAAAAGATCAGTGATAAGTGAAAATATAAAATTCTGGTTGCTTTTAAACACATGAAATATGTACATTTCTGTGTCTTCAGCTCTCATTCTCCACCCGTTACTTCCCATTTGCCTCCAAAAATACCCAGCTAACACCATCTTAAAAATAAATTTGACTTCTCTAAATCTTCATTTAATCCTCCATACTAACTTCATTCTTTCCTTCACCACATATTTTACTTTTTATAGCTACAACATTAATACAGATTAAGAGCTGCAAACTTAGAAAGCAGGGACAAGATCAAAGGTAAATCATTAGTCTTTGTATGAAATACCTGTAGTTAATATGTGCTGTCAGAGAAGGTATGCATGCTCATTTGTTCACCAAAAGGCATAATGTAATAATTGCTTTGAAGCTTTTTAAAAAATTAACAAATTTTGGGCTTCCCTGGTGGTGCAGTGGTTGGGAGTCCGCCTGCCGATGCAGGGGACGCGGGTTCGTGCCCCGGTCCGGGAGGATCCCACATGCCGCGGAGCGGCTGGGCCCGTGAGCCACGGCCGCTGAGCCTGCGCGTCCGGAGCCTGCGCTCCGCAACGGGAGAGGCCACGACAGTGAGAGGCCCTCGTACAGCAAAAAAAAAAAAAAAAAAAAAAAATTCTCATGACTCTGTTTCCTTGGATGCAGTCCTTGTCACAGATATACGTGTATGCATGTGTGTGTGCATGTGCACACAAAGGTGTGTATAAACATAGGTGTAGGTGTACATACAGTGTTGATTCCACTTAGGATCCTTGCTCTAAGGATCCCTTTATTTAACAAATACCTTGTGATGGTCACCCACAGATCAAGCCCTGTGATGTGCATTGAGGATATAATGATGCCATTGCTTATTATTTCCCAAATTCGGGATTAACATTCATCAAATAACCACAGAAACAAATATATATTTGAAAATTATGAAAGTGAACTAAGAAGAAAAATTGGGACATTGTACGAGAGATCATTGAAGGGGATTTCGATTGAGATGCTCTTTGAAACAGCTACAGTGAAGCTGACACTCCAGGGGTACACTGCAGTTGAACCGTAGATAAAATAATATTTCAGACAGTGGATCTAGCCTGCTTCAAGTTCCTGAGGTAAGGAAGACCGTGGCATCTTACAGGAGAATTAAGAAGGACTCTGGGCCTGGAATCTAGCCCTGGGGAGATGATGCTTGAAAGAAAGCCCAAGGACCCTGCAGCACTTTGTAGGATGCAATTAGGATGTGAAAGTTTTATCTTAAATGCAATGGAAAGGCCTGGAAGAGTTTAGAGTAGAAAGACAGTATGATTTATATGTTAAGAAAATCTTAGTATAATGTAATGATGACTGAAATGAATAAATGGAAGTGAAAACAAATAAATAACTCTTCTAGATGTATGAAATAAGACACACAAGGACTTGGTGATTGAAACTTATTTGTTGGAGACTATTTTGATTTTCGTGTTACATATCACTTCTAGTTCTCTTCAGTTTGGAAGATTTCTCATTAGCTAAAGTCAATAAACTAATAATATTCATACTTGCAGGAGGAACATAGGAAAATCCTTCATGCCAATCTGGGAAGACACTGCATAGTGATCTTTACAGAAAAAAATTTTGTTGGATATTTGTGTTGCCTTATATTCATCTTGTCTTCAGATTCTTCTGGAAATGAATATTGAGAACAGATACTGAAGATAAGTGAGACTGACATTTGAAGTTAAATTGTCGATCTGCTGCCAATGCAAATATCCATTTACATTTGACACATTAAAAAAGTAAGTACAACTACATTGTCTTACTGGTACTAGTTTTTAAAATATGAGGTATTTCTAAGGGAACCCTCCTACGCTGTTGGTGGGAAAGTAAGTTGATGCAGCCACTATGGAGAACAGTATGGAGGTTCCTTAAAAAACTAAAAATACAGCTACCATATGATCCAGTAATCCCACTCTTGGGCATATAACCAGAGAAAACCATAATTCAAAAAGACACATGCACCCCAATGTTCACTGCAACACTATTTACAATAGCCAGGACATGGAAGCAACCTAAATGCCCATCGACCGAGAAATGGGTAAGAAGATGTGGAATGGAATATTACTGAGCCATAAAAAAGAATGAAATAATGCCATTTGCAGCAACATGGATGGACCTAGAGATTATCATACTGAGTGAAGGAAGTCAGACAAAGACAAATATCATATGATATCACTTATGTGTGAAATCTAAAACAGAGGGGTACAAATGAACTTATTGACAAAACAGAAATAGAATTATAGATGTAGAAAGAAATCTTATGGTAACCAGGGGGAAAAGGGGGAGGGATAAATCGGGAGATTGAGATTGACATATACACAGTACTATATATAAAATAGATAAGTAATAAGAACCTACTGTGTAGCACAGGGAACTCTACTCAATACTCTGTAATGGCCTGTATGGGGAAAGGCCTGAATAAGATGGAAATTCACTGAAGGGTTTTGAGCAGGAGATAAATATGATATTTTATTTATACTTGTAAGAGATCCCTCTGTCCAGTCTGGAGACCATGTGTGAAATGCTCGGATTGAGGAAGAGTAAATGGCAGCAGAGTAACCACTTAGGATGCTAAGTCAGTCCTTCAGGGGAGAAATGACGGCTGTTGGGCTGACACGATAGCGCTGAGGAGACAGGGTGAGTTGGATGCGTTTGGAGTATGATTGGAAGGCAGAGTTGGCAGTCCTTGCTGATATTTATATTTAGCTTAGCTTGTCCTGGTGTCACACAAAGCCTCATCTGTTTCTCATCATTAAGCTCACCAGGTAGTCATTAAAGTTGTGATGTCACAGATGATGAAAGGGGTGTTCAGGTAGAGAAGGGATTTGCCCAATATCACACCAGGACAGAATGCCAGAATCAAGGTTCAAACCCAAAGAGCAGTATGTTTGTTTCCATATCAGCACACTCGGTAACAGTGCACCTCTGAATTTTTCCTAGCTGCTTTGATGAGATTAAAGCATAAAGACCTACAAGACAAGCTCAACAGTAGAGCATTTAGTACACAAAAGCTAGAATTAGCAGGAAAATCTGTCATTAGTCTGCCGGTAAGCCACCAAAAGCACTGGTTCTTTCTACCCAACCCAGAATCTGCTTGAGAATTTCAGTTTGTGGGGAACTTGACGCAGACCGTCACATTTAGCATCTTTTTTTAAAGTGTCAAGATCCACCTTCTGATTTCCTCATTGGTGCAATTAGACACCCACACAAGACCTCATGCTCAGCTATATCACAATCATTAAAATGTTCCAAGATAAAATTGTTTCCTCCCAAGAGAAGATCCCAGCTCCCTGCACAGTGTTTTGAAACTGGAATTGAAATAACTTTTGACTTTGAGTTGGTTTTGCTTTCAGTAGCAGATCTGCTTTTAAGAGAATTCCTTCATTTTCCTACAGGGAGTATGGGTTGAAAAGAATTCTACGTGCACATGACTGAAAGAAATAGAAATTTCTTTCTATTGTTAAGGATTTTAAGGGTATAGGAATAATATCTGATATCTGCCATTAGGTCAATTCTACACCATTAATGTTAGTTTTATTGCCTTTCTATAGAACTTCCTTTCAGTGCCTAAAATAAAAAACAGGAAGGAAGAGTGGTCGGTGAATGCTCTCACTGGTAGATCACCTTGGTCTGGGGAGTAGTGATCATGTCAGGTGCAGAGAGCTTGGCCTCTGACAAACCTTCTTTGTTTTCCCATCCTAAGGCACAAGCAGCGGGAGAGGAAACAGTGCTATGACTTCCAAAGCAGCTCAAAGAAAGACACCTCACCTGCAGAAAGCCAATACCTGATTCAATTATCTTAAAAAATAATAATAAAAAAGCCATGTTTAAAAACAATAACAAAAATTTAAAATACCACTTTTTATCATTGGTGTCTTTCTGTCTATTGAATTTCCATTTTCTTCAACAGCTACCTTATAAAAAGGTTCGATCCATTCCATTTTAGCTTTGTGAGAAAAAGGCGCTCTGCTCTTTGGACTATAATTCCCCTAAAATATCACAACCATTTAGCTAGAAAAGCCACAGTCTTCATGACCTATGTCCTGAAGAATATTATGTTTACCCAAAGAAAAGAGGGTCAAAATATATGCTACACCCTAAAATGTTTAGTGGGGGAGATTTCCTCTGCCATAAGTAAATTTCTATGTAGGCTAAAATTGCTTCATAAGACTACATAAGTAGTCTTCAGATGCTACTTTAGAAGTTTTCAGGATGCAGTAGACTTTCCCTTTCATTATCGCTATTAATTTAAGGAAAATGTAGCACAAAGGAACATTATAATGATTTATGATTCTTTGTGGTGAATGTTGGGTAGAAAAATCACTAAACGAAGGAGAAGAGCCCATAGCTACTATTGTGAAATTGTAATTTGGTTTCATGAAATATAAATAATAATCTAAAATAAAAGCAAGGAAATTAAGCCTATAAAGAAATGCCAATCAAAGATGTAGATAATTATTTATATACTATGATACTTGGAGAAATGTTATTAATACCATCAATTTAGAAATAAACTTCAAGCCTAGTGATAGGAAATTATGTAAATGTAGTCATTCATAAGCCCTTAAAATAATGTTTTCACAGACTAGTGATATAAGGAAATGCTCAGATTATAACCTGATATGATGCAATGCAAAGTAACATAGGTTGTTCCTACCTCAAGCCAAGTACCGTTATGTACCTTAAAGCATTTTATCATGTAATCGTCACCACTCTGAGAAATGTCATGTTATTATTTTCATTTTTCGGATGTGTTAAGAGTAGGGACATTAAATAAATTTCCAACGAATACATAACAGGTGATAGAGCTCTTTTTTGATGTGAACCCAATGCATCTTCTTCCAAAGCCCATGCTCTTAATCATACCTTGCCCCCTTCCTCAGCATTGTCACAAATACTCAGCTTAACTAATTTCAGCTTAATTGAATTTCATTTTTATTGTTTATTACTGTCATACTAATATGAAGGAAACAAAACACTCGGCGCTAGTGTGATTCCATCCACAAACTTTAATAACAAGGTACCCACTGTAATTCTTTTTTTTTTTTTTTTTTTTTTTTTGCCCTGGTATCTCATTCACATAAGAAATTCGGGGTTTGCAAAGTTCTCCTGTTTCAGTGACCATGATGTCACAGTCAGTACAGGTTTCTTGAACCTTTTAGTTGTGAATTCCTATACTGTACCTTTACACACTTGGTCTTGCTTTTGGTGCTCACTGAATAATGAAAGCATGATATTCAATGTGCACTAATTTTACATATTGTTTGCTTAGGCATCTAAGGGGACTTAACTTTGTGTCTTTCTTTGTGTGACCACCTTTGGCTTATCTGGCTCATCCTGGGTGTCACCTGGTATAGGAATCCCATTAGCTCCATCCTCCCTGATACCCCTGTACCATGGCTCCTTACAGGACACCAGACTCTGCTGATTTTACTCCCGCCTCCCTGGCTGCCTCTTCCCTTCTTCTTCACTGGTCCATCCTCAGATCCTTACTTCTGAGCATCGCAGTGCCCAAGACTCAACACTTAGACTTCTTTGGTGGTATATTATCCACTCCCATGGCTTTCAATGCAATCTTTTAGCCCATGATTCTCAAATTTTATATCTCAACAGAAGTATATACAAGTGCCCACTTGACAGTCTCACTTGTGAGTCTATGCATTTCAAACTTCTATGACCAAAATATTTCTTGATTTTCCACTCTAACCAATAAACAAATCAAGGAATGAAACAAATAATATTAAAAAAAAAACACCTGTTCCTGTCCCCTCTCATTTCCAGTCTCAGTAAATAACACCACCATTCAGCTAGTAGCTAAGCTTATATCCTCACATACAATCCATCACAGTATCCTTGAAGCTTTATTTTCAGAGTTTATCCCTAATTCACTCGCATCTCACAGCACTCCCAGGCATCATGGTTCACCTAGACTCTCAGAATAGCTTCTAATTGAGCTGCTTACTTTTGCTCACACCCCTTTGCATCCACTGTCAGACTTTCCAAACTCTTATGACCGGCTCAAAGATTCACGAACTCAATGACCATGTAAGAGGCACTTAAGTTCTGCATCTAAGTTTCTTCATTTGATAAATAAGGAAAATAATATAATCACCTCATAGATATGACTTTAGGATGGTATAAGATATTTGAGATAAAATGCTGTGCACATGTTGGCACAGAGTAAGCATCCTTTCGTGGTTAGTGATTATTATTTTTGAACCACAATTTTAATACTGATCTTCCTTGACTTATGATGGGGTTAAGTCCCTATCAACCCATCCTAAGTTGAAAATATCTCAGGTCAAAAATGCATTTAATACACCTAACCTACCAAACATCATAGTTTAGCCTAGCCTACCTTAAACGTGCTCAGAACACCTACATTAGCCTACGGTTGGGAAAAATCATCTAACGCAAAGACTATTTTAAAATAAAGTATTGAATATCTCATGTAACTGATTGGATAGTGTACTGAAAGTGCAAAACAGAATGGTTGTCTGCATACAGAGTGGTTATAAGTGTATCTGTTGTTTACCTTGCTATTGGCTGGCTGGGAGCTGTTGCTGCCCGGCACCATGGGCAAGGATAGTATCATATATGGCTAGCCCAGGAAAAGATCAAAACGCAAAGTGTGGTTTCTACTGAAGGTGTATGGCTTTCACGCCATGGTAAAGTAAAAAAAAAAAAAAAAAAAAAATCATGAGTTGGACCAACGTAAGTCGGGGACCTTCTGTACATAAATTCCATCATGTCACTTCCGTGTTCCAAATTCTCTGTTGACACCCATCACAATTTAATAAAATCCAAAGTCCTTAACATGGCCCCAAACCCTGAGAGATTTGGACCATTGGCACACCTGACCCCATTTCTAACTACTGTCTCCCAGCTGGCTGTGTTCAAGCCACTTGTTTTCCCAGTGTCTCCTGAATTTTCTAAGCTATTTCAGCCTCGCTGCATACATCCAGGGACCGCTGCGTGCAACTCATCACCCAGACCTTTGCAAAAGTTTCTCATTGCATTTAAATTTTTGCTCAAATTTTACCCAGATTTCAGGGGTGACAGTTCTTCTCTGACTACTGTCTCAAAAATAACAGCCCCCGAATACTCGCCATCTCTTTACCTTTTGCTTTCATGGACTTATCACCACTTGATACGTTTATTTGTCCATTTGTTTAGTTCCACTTCTCCTTAAAAGACAGTAATCTCCATGAAAAAAAAAAAAGACTTCTTTCATCAAGATTTTTCCTCACCTCCATATTTCCAGCTCCACGGATTGGCCCTAGTATTAACAGGCGTGCAATGAATATTTGGTGAGTGACTATATAGAGTGTGTTATAATTATCTCTTTACACGTCTGTCTCCCCCAGAAAACATCAACCTCTCCATTTTCACTGCTTGGTGAATAATGAACACCTGATAAATATTTGTGTGTGAAAACTATTAGTGAATGAATGAACATAATATAGTCAGAAGATCAGTCCCATGAAAGATACAATTGGTGAAGGCGTGATGTAGCTGAAATGCCTTATATCTGGAAAACCAAAGAATTAATTTACAGGAAATCAAAACTATCTCTTTTCGTCCCAGGTTATCATTTCTAATAAATATTTTGTTCCTTCTGATTGATTAAGCAGAGGTTAAATAATACAAATATGGATTAATTAGATTCACAGTAGAAGTAGTTGCCACTACCTTTGACACTTAAAAATAGATCCAGTTATGGGCTTGCCTGGTGGTGCAGTGGTTGGGAGTCCGCCTGCTGATGCAGGGGGCTCAGGTTCGTGCCCCGGTCTGGGAAGACCCCACATGCCGCGGAGCGGCTGGGCCCGTGAGCCATGGCTGCTGAGCCTGCGCATCCGGAGCCTGTGCTCCACAACGGGAGAGGCCACAGCAGTGAAAGGCCCACGTACCGCAGAAAAAGAAAGAAGATGTGGTACATATATACAGTGGAATACTATGCAGCCATGAGAAAGAACAAAATCATGCCATTTACAGCAAAGTGGATGGACCTAGAGATTATCATACTAAGTGAAGTAAGCCAGACTGAGAAAGACAAATACCATATGATACCACTTATATGTTGAATCTAAAAATAAAATGATAGAAATGAACTTATTTATGAAACAGAAATAGATCCACAGACATAGAAAACAAACTTATGGTTACCAAACTGGAAAAGGAAAAATTAGGAGTTTGGGATTAACATATACACACTAATATATATAAAATAGATAAAAAGCAAGGACCCACTGTATAGCACAGGGAATTATACACAATATTCTGTAATAGCCTAAATGAGAAAAGAATTTGAAAAAGAATAGCTGTAGATGTGTGTGTAACTGAATCACTGTGCTGTACACTGAAACTAACACAACAATGTAAATCAACTCTACCTCAATTTAAAAATATATATATATATATATAAAGTAAAAAAAAATAAAATAAAAATTTTAAAAATAAAAGAAAGTATAGGCTAGAGAAAGCCTGCTGTTGCACAGGACAGAGCTCGTTCCAGCGCCTGTACTCCACACCCCAGACTTATCTGGTGTTTCCAGTTTCCCATATTTGCTGTACACCATCTCCTCTGCCTGTAACGCTCGTCCCCCATCACCTTCCCTCCTTTGCCCCGCCTCCCACTTACTTATCTTCTAAGTCTCATCTCCCGTGTCATCTTCCCCAGGAGGCCTGCCTCAACCCACTCAGACTGCACAGGCCACCTCATTCCCAGGGAACATTCTTTGCTTCACGACTCAGCTTTTCCTGTGATGAGTGTAAAAAATCTCTCTTATCCATCACACCAGAGGTTCTAAAAGGGCAAGGGCTCTGTGTGTTTGATTCAACACTGTTATCTTCAGACTATGGGAGGGGGTGTTCAATAAATACGTGTTGGATGAATTAATAAATAATTTAAATCCACATCTCAGAAAAATTAGGAACAGAACAAGGAGACAGTGAGGGATTGAGATATAGGAAAGGGACGAGTGAAAGTAAAGACATTTAAAGAAAGTCTTGAGCAATTTGCCTTTTCCTATAAAACAGAGGAAACTTCACTGCCAGAAGCACCTTGTATTATTGTGTGGTAGAGAGCCTGTCATGCAATACGTATTCAATAAACATTCATTCAGTAAATATGTATTTAAACGAAGGCACAGACAGTTAACATGAACCCTCTGGGTCACTGATATAAGGCAATCTAGGTGTGATTTTTTTTTTTTTTTTTTTTTGCGGTACGCGGGCCTCTCACTGTTGTGGCCTCTCCGGCTGCCCAGCACAGGCTCCGGACGCGCAGGCTCAGCGGCCATGGCTCACGGGCCCAGCTGCTCCGCGGCACGTGGGATCTTCCCAGACCGGGGCACGAACCCATGTCCCCTGCATCGGCAGGCGGACTCTCAACCACTGCGCCACCAGGGAAGCCCATCTAGGTGTGATTTTTAACACAAGGAATAGCACTTGATTGTGAAAAATGAAATGAATTACAATTTCAGGAACGAAAGCATTAAGGACTATTTTGAGATTTTTTTCTGTTGGATTTATGAATGTTCAAAATGCCTTGATTAGTATTTGTATATATTCATAAATGTGAATTGTGTAGAGAAAAAGATCAGCCCTGAAAGCGTTTCTCCTACATTTACAAAAATGGTGAAAAAGTGATATGTGTTTTTTCGACATGTAAGAATGTTAACGTTTACAGTAGTAGCCTGAGGGTCACCTGCAACAAGAAGTGGACTTACCAGAAGGAGGGGCGATTTTTACTGAGAAAATATTAATTTCAGCTTTGAGTCTGTTCAGACTGAAGTGACGCTGGATATTTCTAGCTGTAGTTGAGGTTTAGGGCCAGTTATGTCATTTCTTTTGCCTTTATTTCATTCAGGTACAATGAATACGACAATAATATCAAACTCATATTGTTCCTGTATTAGAAGCCTTGATATATGTAAAATGTTTAAAATAGTGACTGACAGCTAACTGATATTCAATAAATATTAGCCATTATTATTAATAATATCAGTGATTATTAATAAGTATACTAGACAGTGGAATAAATAGATCTAGAACTGAGGAAAGAGAGCAGGGCTAGCCACACATACCTGGTTAACTCAGCAGAGATTATGGTTAAATCTACAGGGAAAAATGGGTGTCCCCAGAGGGAGACTATATAATTAGAGTATAATTGAGATAGAAGGAAAAAAATCTCCCGGGAATATTTTATATTCATATTGTGGCTGGTAAGGATTTATTCACTGAAGGAGGCTAAGAAGAAATTGAAACAAAACAGTCCTTTTTGAAAAGAAATTATTGTAAAGATGGTTAAACAAAATGAATTTCTTTTGAGTTAGGAATTAGCAGGAATCTAGTCATAAGATACGATTTTTTAAAAAAGAAAACAGCATCATGTAAAAATAACGTGCTCTAAAAACGTTTCTTTGGAGAAAGCGATAATTTATGTTGAATTTTGTTTCCATTTTCTTAGCAATTGTGCTCTGGCTCCAAACTGGGCCAAACAGAAGCTACTGTGATGCCCTCTCTTTATGTGGCAGTTTAGCAATTCTCTGTTATCTCTGGACCACATCCGTCAGGAGCTTACCCTCGCCTAAGTGATGTATTTCTTTTATTTTTTTTTTTAACATCTCTATTGGAGTATAATTGCTTTACAATGGTGTGTTAGTTTCTGCTTTATAACAAAGTGAATCAGTTATACATATACATATGTTCCCATATCTCTTCCCTCTTGCGTCTCCCTCCCTCACACCCTCCCTATCCCACCCCTCTAGGTGGTCACAAAGCACTGAGCTGATCTCCCTGTGCTATGCAGCTGCTTCCCACTAGCAATCTACCTTACGTTTGGTAGTGTGTATATGTCCATGCCCCTCTCTCACTTTGTCACAGCTTACCCTTCCCCCTCCCCATATCCTCAAGTCCGTTCTCTAGTAGGTCTGTGTCTTTGTTCCTGTCTTACCCCTAGGTTCTTGATGACACTTTTTTTTTTCTTAGATTCCATATATATGTGTTAGCATACGGTGTTTGTCTTTCTCTTTCTGACTTACTTCACTCTGTATGACAGACTCTAGGTCCATCCACCTCACTACAAATAACTCAATTTCATTTCTTTTTATGGATGAGTAATATTTCATTGTATATATGTGCCACATCTTCTTTATCCATTCATCCGATGATGGACACTTAGGTTGCTTCCATCTCATCTCACACCAGTCAGAATGGCCATCATCAAAAAATCTAGAAACAATAAATGCTGGAGAGGGTGTGGAGAAAAGGGAACCCTCTTGCACTGCTGGTGGGAATGTGAATTGGTACAGCCACTATGGAGAACAGTATGGAGGTTCCTTAAAAAACTACAAGTAGAATCTACCACATGACCCAGCAATCCCACTACTGGGCATATACCCTGAGAAAACCATAATTCAAAAAGAGTCATGCACCAAAATGTTCACTGCAGCTCTATTTACAATAAGTGATGTATTTCTGACTACACATCCTATCCTCCCATGAGACTGCACTAAATACCCTCTTCACTTCATATACATCCAGTGATGCACTTCCATGATGTTCGAGTGCCCACTCTTGGGCACCTGTCTGGCTGTTTGGTGAGTGCAGTCCTTAATTCATTTTTATTTTTAGGATACATGTTTATCACATAGCGTTACTGTGTGACCTGTATCTTCGCATGCGAGAGTTACCTGTGCTCCCATAGAGATGTGCTTCCACCTCCTACTAGTTCTGTGACTCTGAGCAAATTACTTTACCTCTCTGTGTCTTTGTGCCTCAGGTTCCTTACCTGTCAAATGAGGATAATACCTGTAGTATGCATGTCCTAGTGTGATGCCTTGAACAGAATATGTGCTTTGTCAGTGTAAGCTATCATGACCTTTATTTTGAAGCAGCGCTAAGTGCTCAAAGACGAATAAGACATATTTACTCCCTGCCTTCGGGAAGCTCACGCTATCATACAGGAAGTAGATGTTTAAGCAACCCACTGAAAATATAGCATCGTTGTTGTATTAGAGAAATTTCCACTAAGTACAGCATTTGCACACAAAGGCACTTAATCAGCTTTACTTGGGGTCCAGTGGGTGTGAGGGGGTCTAGGTTACGTGCTACAAGGAAGGGGCATCTTCACAGGCTACTTGAGAGATTACTTGGTTTATGCTAAGTTACGTATCAGAACGATTTTTGTCGCGTCTTCTTGATAAGGATGGGGAAATAAAAAGGCCAGTCATGATCGTGCGGATACCTGGGAATGAGAGCTGGCCAAGTGGAAAAGGCACGTTATCCGTACATGAAGGTGAAATAGAAAGTGAAAAATAGTAAACCGTGGATGCTTTTCAGCCATTAACGATAAATTTTATGTCTGTGAAAATGTTTTCGTGTTTTGTCCTTGTATTGGGAGAGAAAACATGGTAAGAGGAATAATATGGTAATGCATAAATAATGAATGTAAACCTGAAAATTAAACATGAAAATGCACTGAAATGCACACATTACAGTAAAAAGAATACATTTTTATATGCAGAAGTTTTATGTAAACTACAAGCCCAGATATTAGTATTTTATAATTGTATAGAGCTGAACACTATCTTTATATACATATTAAAAATAAACATTAAAATGCATATTTGACACTGTATACTCAATCTAGGTTTTTAACCAGTCCTTCAAGTTTTTATTTGCAAAATGTTTTTACATTTTCTAGAAGCTAATTAATATATAATAATGGCAATTTATGTTTGTATGTATAACTCCACCTTTTTCAAAAATGGTTTTAAGGACAGCCACTAATCAAAGATGAGCATGTGTATTTCCTTACCAATTATTAGACTGAAAAATTGTTCTCCTCATAAATATTTAAGACATCAAGAAAAATAAATGTAAGTACTTACTTTAAAAATCTATGGCAAAAACATTTCAAATGGTCTTTCTATGAACTGTCATGCTGTATTTCTGGCCAGTTCTATGCAACTGTCTTACTCAGAGTAAGTTTCGTTTCTGGATACAAACCCAATCACAAGAGTGCATCTTAATTCAAAAGGTAAACTAATAATTACCCTCCCCCAAAAAAGTCCTTCTGGGTTTAGCTTTCTTACTCTTCAGATATTCAGCTGGTTATCTGAGAACTAAAGAGATCCCATCTGATAAATGGGGACAAAAGGATGGGGGTAAGGAATCAGCCCTGGATTATAATCCTGGCTTTTCCTTTACCAGCTCTGCACAGCTGACTGATGACTTAACTCCTCTGTCCTGAAGATGATCAGCTCTTTGAAACTTATACTGGTAGCTAATTATCCTTTGATGTTGGAAACTGTTATTCAGATACTTGGGGTATACACTTTTTTCCTAACTCCAGGAAGCTATTTCCAGATATCGAAGCACAATTTTATTCACCATAAGTTATTGTTTTTTAGGTGAAGAAAATGCGGAAGAGAGGAGACAGTGTAAACATGACTCCAAAATTCTTTCCCATAAAATGTTTTGACAACTAATTATGAAGTACGAATACTGGAAGTTAAATTTTGAAGAATCAAATACTTTAAAATAAATTTTAAATAAAAAAAGCAAGGCATAAATTGGGGCTTGATTTAGTTACTTTGATTCATACATCCTACCTAACTAGTTGCTTAATTTTCTTTCGAAAACCCCTTTAAAATATCCATAATAATTCACTCCAATCCACTGTATATTTTTTGAATTAAAAAAACTCTGAAGGTAAGTTACAATGTTATAAATAATTAGCAGAATAAATGCTATAGAGGATGTGGGATATTTTTAATACAGACATGAACATACACACACAGAGAAACACAAACAATATTAAATAAAAATGAACAAAGACATGCTTATCTCTTGAACACAAAGAGCTGACAGGATAATGCACATAAAACAGACTTGACAGGCTTCTAAGATACAGACTAAGTATAGTTATAAATCCAAGAATGCGTTTTAATTTTAAAAGAACCCCAAATAAAGATGACAAGCTTCACACTGATTATCCACGCCAAACCTCACTGAGAACTGAGGCACATATTAGCAAGAAGGCTAAAGACTGACGTGCTGTCTGTGATCTCAGAATCACGTAGAGCTCAGTGTCATGTGCGACTGCCATTCCTGACTTAGACTTCAGTAAAATTGTTCTGAGAGTTGAGAGAACAAGACAAGCCTAATTTGGGGAGGGAGGGATGGTGGGAGGGAGAAAGGCACAGGCAAAGCAAGAGCATATAGTTCAGAACTCTACAGATTTAGATTTCCGTATCTCAAGAACCTTGCAAATCATTTTCACGAGGCCATTTCCTTGTAAATCTGTAAATATTTACACAAAAGTGTTTTTAGATATGGGTCAAATATTCAATAGCCTACAATTGTAACAAGCATGGGGGTTTCTTTTTTTGGTTTGTTTTTTTTTTTTTTTTTTTTTTGCTAACACAAAATTCTTGAGGGGGAGAAGGTGATTTTTACATGAAAAACCTCTAAATTGCATTATATTATGTCAAAAAGAGAAAGAAATAGAAATCATGCTTACATTAATTTATAATTGATTTTGGTTCTGATTCTTACCAAATGGACTTTCTTATCTATTAATATTGGCAATATAATGGGTGATAATTAAAATACCATGACCATAACACATAAATTCTTAAATGTAACACATATTTTTCTTTGGTTTAGGAAATTCAACAAAAGGGCAGATTCCTCCAAAACACCTTCCATCTGAAATAAAATACCCTCAATGAATTTAGGTGTGATTTAATGTAAATGTTTAAATAAAATTTTAAAATGATAAGTTGTAATACTCATTTTAAGAGTTTTCATGAATAAATTCTCCATTGGCCAGCTTACCGTTAAGAACTCACCAGCTTGTTTTGAAATATTTTTCTTTAATTTTTGTTGCAGTTTAAATGTCAGGTGCTATTTAGCTGCTGACCCAAAAGACTGGGTTGGCCAAAAAGTTCATTTGGTTTTAAGAAAAATAAAAGACACGTTTTTCATGTTCACCAAGAACTTTATCGAACGACGTGTTCATTAACCAAACGAACTCTTTGGCCAACCCAATATATTGAATGATATTTGAATAAACTCTTATCCAAAGAAATAGATTCTAGAGATATACCTTAGCCCTACAGGTGGCAACAATTTAGAACTACCAAACTGTGGTATTCGTTAATGGATTTAATTTGACTCTGAAAACAGAGATGGAAATATTGATTGGTTGTCAAACAAATTTATGGACAAGCACAGTTTATGAAACCTAAGGTTTTTTTTGAGAGAGGAAAATATTTTGAGCCTATATTTAAAGAGATCATTGGTGACTGTCATCAGATATCTACTCTAAATTAAAGTTTGAATGTCTTGTTGGACAGAAATATATAACTCTTAATTGTCAGAGTTATCCATATACTCAGATTATTTCTAAGTGAACGGGATCAAAATCTACACCCTTTAAAGAAAATATAATACTTAATCATCAGAAAAGAGGTTTCCAGTTTAGCCCTTGCCTTCAGTTTCTATTTTTTCAAGATACATTCAATAAATATTTGTTAGACTGAATTAACCGAATTAGTGAATGAACATCATAGGCTAGAAATGCCTTTCTAATGTCTTAAGATGATAAAACAAATTTGGAACTGAATACAAAAACGTTTTTCTGCATCAAGTGGCACCCCAATGCATGAACTTATTTCTTTAGACCACTTTTTAAAGAAGAGACAATGTTTCCTTATGTTTTAAGTGATCGTATTACGTTTCCTTTCCTCATCCAGGAAGACAGTCCTAGCATCCACTTCCTCCAGGTGAGAAGACAAGAGACAGAGGGAGACGTGCAACAAGGGCGGGGAAAGCTAGAATTCTGGTTCTGAGTCCCTCCTAACTGCTTAATCCACTGCCCCACATTCCAACTTACAATAAAATGAAATTGGCCCATGAACCTGAAAGGGAAAAAAAAAAAAGAAAGAAAAATGACCAAATTCATTCAGTGAATTCAGGCATATCCAATGAAGTAACAGTGAGTTTATGCATCTCCACAAAGCAACTTGGTTCTGAAATACAGCAAGTCCCCTATGTAGGAACGAGTTCCGTTCCCAGAGCACGTTCGTAAGTCCAATTTGTTCGTAAGTCCGACAAAGTTAGCCTAGGTACCCAACTAACACAATCGGCTATATAGTACTGTACTGTAATAGGTTTATAATACTTTCCACACAAAAAATACATAATAAACAGGCACAAAAAAATAAAGAAAACATTTTTAATGTTACAGTACAGTACCTTGAAAAGTACCAGCTACATCACCGCTGTTTTTACACTTGCTTCCAGACAGCCTGGGCTTGAAATAAAGATACTGTACTACTGTGCTCTATACAGTCCTGTAAAGTACACAGAAGCACAACCACTTGTAGCGTACACACACATGTGACAATGTACTCGAGACATGTGAACTAACCTACGTGGCTGGACATGCGAACACACGTTCGCATCTTTGAAAGTTCGCAACTTGAAGGTTCGTATAGAGGGGACTTATTGTATCAAAATTGACTTTTACCTAGTGGGGAAAAAAGGCAATTAAAAAATAATCTGGAAGTGCTTGAGGGTGCAGTTAAAATAGAGAATCGGCTCGTGTTCATTCTAAAGTGACTTGAAAAAGAATTCTGATGCGCAAACATATTAAAAATAGAGTTCTCACTCTTCCTGCTTCACTGAAGAGCCTCCCTTTTCCTACAGAAACTCTGTAAATTGTGGGGCTCTTTAAGTACATGGAGGAATATAACAAATTTGCAATTGTTGGATCAGAATATGTGGCTGATGCAGAAATAGAGCTGAGCAGGAAATTTTTACTTCATGCCTGAAATTCTTAGTCATTTTTTTGGTTATTAAGAAGACTCTGAGACTGTCAGTCTTGTCTTTGACAAAATGAACTGCATTCTAAGTGCTCTCAAAGCAAAATCTCTCAGGAAAGACAAGTCAGAAATAGATGGGATACCATGGAATAAAAGCCAAAGGGCAAGATGCATGAAATTTTTAAACTGGATACCATTCGAAGTATAACATATGAAAAATTGCAGTTGTACATAAGGGCAGGAAGAGAATGTAAAATGGTGAAGCGAGAAGGAAAGGAATAGAAACAGGATATAAAACACAGACACAAAATCTTATGATCCAGGGCTTCCCTGGTGGCGCAGTGGTTGAGAGTCCGCCTGCCGATGCAGGGGACAAGGGTTCGTGCCCCGGTCCGGGAAGCTCCCACATGCCGCGGAGCGGCTGGGCCCGTGAGCCATGGCCGCTGAGCCTGCGCGTCCAGAGCCTGTGCTCCGCAACGGGAGAGGCCACAACAGTGAGAGGCCCGCGTACCGCAAAAAAAAAAAAAACAAAAACAAAACAAAAAAATCTTATGATCCAGATTTATTCCAGGCACTTTCCTACCTGCATTGGATATTAGGTCATTTGTGTTACTCTGTGCTTTGCATATCTTCATTTATACATAAATATGTTTGAACCTTCGTGTACTTAGAGTGCTATATACTATCTATGAGTTGTTCTTGCTTGAAACATAGAAATAGATAATTTATTGATTAGTAGCCAATAGAATTCCCAGTGTCATGGTCTTACCAAACCAACACATTGAGAGAATGAATACTTCCTTTTAAAAAATTTGATACAACTGTCACAAACCATTTAATACAACCCCAAATTCTCATTCAGAATATCTTGATGATTCATTTATACTTACCCATTTTTCATGTTGGAGCTTAAAAATAAACCAGTTTTAAATACTGGAACACTTTACACAAAATTTACTCTACTTTTAAACAGATATTTATATCATTCTGTTTCCTTTAATAAGCTTATTTAGAGTTCATATAAAATTTGTGGAACTTAACCAATAAACTCTCCCAAGTTCATAATATATTACTAATAAACCTTACATCATCAGTTAAAGGTGGCAATATAGAATGTATGCAACTAATTCAATCCATACACCTACTTATATCATTTGAATTAGAAGAAAATGGAATATTTGCCTGAATTACATGAGGATTTTACACGACAGACTAGCAGGCTCTCAAAGTGCAATAAATAAACTCTTATCCAGCCTAAAACAGGTTTAAAGACCCACACATACATTTTAAGGTAGAAGTGATACTTGAGTTTTGTTTAAATTTACTGGGCTGATAAGGCTAGGATATGATGAGATAGGAAATAGAAAAATGGGAAGAAACCACATTGTATTGTTTTCTAATTCGTTTCAATAAGTGTTTTCTTTAATGGTGTTGTCAAGGTGTTGTATTAAAATCTTCCTGTAGGGTTATTATATTGCTAATGCTTCCCTTCATTTGCGCAATCTACTACCGTGAGCACCAAAATATTTATAGAATTTGCAAACTCAGGATGGCAGAATAACATGATTACTGTATTTTTAAGCAGATGCATTGGTATACTCTACTTTTAAACATTAAATTATTCAAACCGCAAAACTCTATACAAGAAATTTTAATGTGCAATTGTGAAGAACTAAAATGCCTTAATTTTAGAATATACCTAAATATTAAGATGATCACCTTTGTAAAAAGAGAATCAAAACTGCAAGAGTTTCAGTTTCTCATCAATACTCTCTCTCAGTAAAGCAGGAAGTGAAAACTTTGTTGAAACATGTAAGCTGGGAAATGTGTTACCTTGTGGAATTTTTAAAGCAAGTCACCTTTCTGCTCTTTAATACCGTCATGACAGCAGCTGAGCTGACAACAGACAGTGCCAAAGGAGAACTAAAATGAATTAATAGTAATATTTCTACATATGCCCAAAGCACTTAATGACTGTAAGCTTGGAATGTTGAAAATGTTAATCACTTCAGCTTAAAAAAAGTTATTTTTCCTTTCTTATATTTGTACCGAGCTGATGTATAAACTGAGCAAAGGATGTCCTTGTTGAGTAGAAACACCCGGGTTTGTTTGGGAATACATTCAAGTACCTTTTTTTGGTTTCTCATTATTAGTAGTTTTAAGAACTATCAAGTAAAAATAAATAAAGATCATGGCCTTTTGTAAGAACATGTTTTATATATGATTGAAGTTTTTACAACACTCCGAAAAAGCCATCTGATGTTAGATTTAAAAATAAAATCAAAAGCATTTTCTGACACAGTACACATGAAAAACTGGAAGTTCCAATATCTTCAATAGAAGTTGTAGAAAGTGTATGTCTCCTCGGAGTCTGACACCCACTTAACACAGCAGAAAATAAGGTACCATATACTGTAAACAAAAAAGTACAGTAAAGGACAGTTGTAAATTTACATAAGAATAGTTCATAAACATTTTGGTCTTTCCATAACAGTTTTTATATAAAATGAATTAAAAAAACCTTTAGACAGCTGTCGTCACTCTGTCTGACCACTTTTCACTTAGATGCACACAGACATGTTTATATAGCAATACACTGATGCACCGTTACATGGATATTATACTATGATTACTGCTTGTAACTGAGATGTGCCTTATCCAATCAACATTATCCATAGTTGAAATACTCTTACATTATGTATTCTTGTCATGTTGTATCTATAAAAACATGAAAATATAACTTTACATTATTTCAAGTATTTACATGAGTTCAAGCTTGACAGAGAAAAATTGATAAGCTACAATTTTTAGAAGAGTAGGCCCAGAGGTACAATAAATAAATAGCATTGGTGGTTTATAGTCATCTGTTTCATTTTTAAAAACTCATTTTACGTATAATGTGGAAAACAATTAGTCTGCAATTTGGTCATTCTAGCATTGATGACTGATTTCAACTTAAAATGCACCTCCAACATTCCTGATGAGGAGAAATGCACTAAAATTGTATTATCTTGGAATTTGTGATTAGGGACAGCTAAATTTAGGCAAGGACATCATGATACCTCATGGCGCCATGGTCCACGCAAGTGGTTGCTATTAGACCCTACATTTCTCTTTCCCTTCTGTGATAGATAATAAATAAGAATGTTTTCCAGGCACTGAGTACAACACCAAGTGCTACACAAAGGCGTACTTGCAGAAATAGCAAGCATTAGCTGAACGTTAGTGATCGCTTAAAACCTTAAATTAATTTTATTTTAGAGAGCTTCAGTGGAAATAAATGGTCTTTTATGAAGGGAAAGATAGCTCCTTTAAATTTCTTAACTAGAGAAATATAAGTTCTTTAGTCAAAAGCCACAGAAGTGTGTTTTATCCACACTGGGCATTTTAGAATAGCCATTCCACCTGAGGAATAAGTATAAAAA